>NC_079548.1:15599348-16991848 GCF_015846415.1 Triplophysa dalaica | reverse complement strand
TTATATCTAGTTAATCAGAAAGGTACAAAACCTGATCGCTGCACTTTATCAAACAATACACCTTTCTTTTTTTGCTTTCTTTGGCTTTTTGTGTCTTCGGCCCACTATAGCATCCGCATACATACACTATATGAATCGAATGCATCTCTCAGCAGGAGCATTCAGACTGACCTTTCCTTTATTAACCTTTTTTCACTGTAACCTTTCTTTCTCCGACGGCTTATCCGCAATTTTCATATTAATCAAAAGCCTTGTAATTGTAACTTTAAAAGGCATTCATTTAATAAAATGACGGGCTCGCGAGAATTCTCTTTCCTTGTTTTTTGCCTTTAAAGCCTGCCTTTCAAATGCTAGTGAATATTTATGTGATAGAGTGCTTTTCTAACTCCCTCCAGAAAAGAAATTCACTGACCATCTCTTAAAAAGCTTTTGACCTTTTGTCCAGCCTCTGAGTGGGTAGATTTCTGCAGCCCAAACTTCATTTCAGAAGCGCGCGCACCGAGCGAATCCTTAAACCCAAAATAACACCTGAATCTCTTCGGCGTAAACTTTTTAACACCAAAAGCCTTCGCTTTTTAGTCCTGGTCACAATATGATAAGGGAATAAAATCCCTTCCAAAATGAAGCGCTGGAAGACGGCAGTAACCGGCAGGCGTGTGGATTTTTTGCAGATTTCATGAAGCTAATGTTGTGTGGAACTGAGACTCATTATATGTGTGTGGCTTCTCTGGCTCCTCATTAAAGTGAGAAGATGCTGTGGCATCAGATGCTGTCAGGAGGACAATCCCCAGCGGCTGAAGTCACCCAGCCGTTGTGTCTCTGACTTCACTGCAGCCTAATACTTCTTCAGGGATCACAGCCGTCGTCATTAAAAATTAATGCTGATTATTCAACACAACAGCTTCTGCAATTAACATACCTGTTTTATTTCACTTCCAGTGTACTCTCAACTAATTTACTGCGCTAGTCCTAATCCCGATCAATAACTTGACTTGTTTTCAGGTAAAAATATGCAAAAAAGTTATGTAAAATACCTAATGGTATTTATGGCATTTTAGCATTAAAGGTCCAGTGTGTAATTTTTGGAGGATCTATTGACAGAAATGCAATGTAATATACATAACTATGTCTTCAGATGTGTATTAAGACCTTACATAGTGAAGCGTTATGTTTTATTACCTAAGAATGAGCGATTTCTATCTACATACACCACTAGTCCCGTCAAATGGACTTCACCATGTTGTTTCTGCAGTAGCCCTAATCAGACAAACTGATCTCGAAGTGCTTTATGTAAATGCATTGTCTCCTTCAGCAAAGAAGTGAAAATATTAAGACATCTTAGTTCTGTGTCAGCCACCGTAGTGCTTCGAAAGGGAGGGGAGGAGTGAGCCGTTGGTTACAATTCGCAACCTCATCACTAGATGCCACTAAATTTCATACACTGGACCTTTAAGCAAAATGCTTTAAGTTATTAAAATGATCATATTTCTGCAGCACATTTCATGACGTTGTTCTAACTGATTTTCTTAAATTTGAATAACAAGATAGCTGCTAATAACACAAATATAACCAGTTTACACTTAATTTACTTTACCTCATGCTATCCAAGGTTTATATGGCTTTCTCTCTTCAGTTGGACACAATTTGAGTTATTTTGGAAGATGTCCTGGTGCTTTCCAGCTTTGCAATGGCATTGGAGAGTTTAACCATTTTTTAAGTTCCAAAAAGTCATAAAAGGAATCATTACGACCACATGGTGTTTATAAATGTCTTCTGAAGCAAAACAACACGTTTGTGAGTATGATTAATATTTTGAGCATATAGGCTGTCAGACTTTGAGCTTGTATAGAACATGTATAGTTGAGAAAACTACAAACGGACACCTTCACATTTCTCAACAATGATTTAGGTTCTGAAACACATGAGCGCCAAGGAAATTTGCTCTTGGGAATGACATCTTTTAATATGACTTAAAATGAAGAAAGTCATCTACACCTAAGATCACATGAGGATGAGTAAATAATGCATTTAAATTCAACTTTTTCTTTAAACAGTCATGACACTTTAAGGGGGAGACTGTACTTTAAAACATATTGTGTATTTAGTGCCTAAACCTCATTAAATGTCTTGTTTTGCTTTCCAGCAGTCATTTTTGTTTTTGTTATAGTGATATAATCAAAGAAATCTCACTATACCTTTCAGTACAGTACAGTATATCTACACACAAAGGGATGTCAATTCTTTTACACCTGTAGAAACTTCACAGTCCTTCCTGCTAGTTAGAAAGAACACGCGCGTGTGATGATATCTGAAGCTTTGCTGATTCTCTCCATGGGTTTAATTTAGAGGAGAAAACAAACATCTCAAGCACATCTGTTGGTGCTGTTGGTGCCTGGTCTCAGCAGGAGCTCCATCCTCTCCAGAAATGATTAATAAAGTAATCAATAAAATAAAAAAGCCATCGCAGAGGCAAAATATCAAGATGAACATAAATAACTGTCTGCCTCCGTCTGGCTGCGAGATGAGAGCTGAATTTGGAATCAGAATCTCTTTGAACGCTGAAGAGACGACTGTTGGGGTAAAAGTATGAGAGGATCTAAAAATGGGCCGGAGGGCCTGTTGGGGGGGAGGCCGTTCCCGGGATAAAATCATCAACAGACCCAAACCACAATAAAGTCCAGAACTGGTCGCGTTTGTGTTTGATGTGCATCTGCCTTGTTTTCAGATCAATACTTTTTTGTGTGTGTTTGTGTGTCTTTTAACAGCGAGCTACCACACTCACCCCGAAACCTACAGGCCGGCCTCAACTCCAACGACAGCCGCAGCGTGGACCTGTCCTGGATGAGACCCTTTGATGGAAACAGCCCCCTCCTGCATTATGTGGTGGAGCTCTCAGAAAACAGTGAGATACAGACAAACACACTCAAACCATCACACATAGAACCATGACAAAATTAGTTTTTAGGACAGAATTTAACACACAAATTTAACATTTACATTTCTGAAAGCTGTGAAATATTTGGCTCAATTTCTTATTCGCAATCCCTCTGTAATAGATCTGAATGTTGAGCACTTCAAAAACAAGCACACAGCTGCTCTCTGTCTCAGCGACACACGGCACGTTGATCCCAGTTGAGAGCATCAGTGCTCGACAGTGGTGTAAAACGCTACCATGTACAAAAGCAGGGAAAAGCCACCCGGATAGATTGATCTTCCAGGGCTGGAATAGGACAGTGAGGAATGTGTTGGAGTGGAGGTGAAGATTGCTGCTGTGGGCTTTAATAGACCTGGGAAGTCCCATTAGAAACAGCTATCAGGGCCAGAGAGAAAAACCTCCTCTTTCTCACACACTGAAAAGGAAAATTCTGTTTTCGTTTACTCATCCTAATGCATGCCATGCCAGATGTGTTTGACTTTCTTTCTTCAATACTGTCTTTATACAGGATTCAACATGTTGAAGCTACAAAAAGCATATCCATTATTAAAATAACCCAAACGACTATAGTGTGGTACTAAATGTCTTCTAATGTCTAAAATGATGGATGTTTTTGGAGCTTCAACAAGTTGAGACCTATACATGGACATAAAAGTGACTTTTACTGATATTAAATGTTTGACTGAAGAAGGAAGTCATGGACATCTGGGATGGCGTGAGGGTGAGCAAATTATGACAATTTTATTTTTTACGGGTCTGTTTTGATGCATCTCATAAAACTTTGCATGGAAATTAATTGTTTAGCCTTTAAGCCATGAAAGAATATCACAACGTTTATAGATACTTTGAGCTTTCTCTCTGCCTTTCTCTTTCTTTTATTTTTTCTTGCTTTTTTATTATTTTTAAGTAACCTGGGCAAGATTAACACAATTTTAATTTTTATTATTGATCTAGTTCATTTTTGGAAGTGTGTTTTCTGAAAGATCTGAAGTGACTCAGTCTGCTCATTAAGTGTCATTAGTAATTATAATAATCTTGAACGCTTTTCAGTCAAGAGTCAAGTACATTATATAATTATGAGAGGATGAATAATCTACGCAAAAGACATGTTATGTTATTGCAAATCATGAATGCAAATCTAGTAATATATAGGTCAACGTATATCAAGAACTAATGCGTGATAACACTGTTTGATTAAAATATGGCTAAAACTTTGACCATAATGCTTAACAGTTCCGTAGGAACAGTTCGGTGCCGGAAACATGAATTTCTGTGTTTTTTAATTCTGTGAAGACAAGACATTTCACATGCAAAAATGTAATTTCATGGGTGAATAAAATATGAAAGTCATACAGTCTGTGGCCTCAAAGGTCTGTTTAATTATAAACTTCAAGAGGTGGGTCCAATAGTACTATTCCATCATTCAAAAAAATACTTTACTAAGAGATGGAAAACAATGAAATCTTGAAAATGATTTCCTTAATACAGTATATGTGCAAATAAAAAATATATTTCATATAAGAAATACATTGTATAATCTTTGTTTTGTAAAAATGTTCTTTTCGTGTACCAGATTCCCCTTGGAGAGTGTATTTGTCTGACGTGGAGTCCACAGCAACCCGGGCCATGGTGAAGGGACTAACCCCAGCCCGCTCATACCAGTTCAGAGTCTGTGCGGTCAATCAGGTGGGCAAAGGACAGTACAGCTCCGAAACCAACAGGTGAGAGACTAAACCTGTCAATACCAGCACACATATGCGTTCTTCTGTTTGATCTGTTAAAATAATCAATTTCTATTCTTATTCTTGGCATTCTTCGTCCCATAATACTGTGACCATCACGCTGTCAAAGTCAGGATTGTCCTTGTTTATATATGGATTTTGTCAGCGATCCTCCACCCACGGTTCACAGTGTGACCTGCCGTGTCTGAAATCACAACACGCTGTGATGTCTCTCTCTCGGGTCACGAGTGGCAGGTCTGTGTTCTCACCTCTCGGTTTAATCAGACCCGTGAGTTCATAGGCCCCGTCGATGCAGGTGGCAGACGTTCCCAAAGTCTCCTCCGAGTCTTGACTGCCCCAGACGTGACAAAACGCTCTATTTCTGTTTCAGAAGAAAAGACGAAGGTGTTGTCTCGCTTTAAAATGAATCTGTTTTATTTAGCTGCGCATTGAGCCCGGCTTTCAGATAACTAGCTGCTTAAACCTTCTCCTCAGGTGAACAAAAATTGAAAAAATTTTCAGGCTCAATGAAACCAACGTTGGATGAATAATGAAAGCATTCCAGCACAGGCAAAGAGTTAATGAGCAAGCGATTTGAAGGAAACGATGCCATAAGCGTGAGGCACTAGCGCTCGTCTCCTGACTCCCATCTATTCTTTCCCACCGATGCTCTTTTTGCTTTTCTCAATAACTGCTTTTGTAGCATGTCTGTCTTTCCATGCGAGGCGAACTACGAAATCCAACTTTTTCGACTTTCGGGCCCAATATATGGATGCGAAATTTGTTTGATTGTTTTTGAAAACGTATTAACTTCGTCTAGGTTATTGTGGAGTATAATATGATGGGAGAGCGCATTGCACTTTAAAGACCTATTGGAGCTTCTTAACATTTGTTTGACCTCAATTATAGCTTAATTCCATCTGACGTGCTCACATCACACATTTAACGGCTTTATTTGGTAAATCGCATTCAAGTGCAGCCAGCTAAAAGCAATTTATACCATTTTGCTATTGCATTAGCATGAATAACCATCTCAAGTAGATTGTGCTCATCATGATCGTGTTTCGTTTGTATGGATACGAGTTGGTGTGAATAGTAAAAACATACCAGCATGTGTCTGTAACCTTACTAACCAACTCTTCTTAAAGTGTCCAAACAAAGCGCGGAGGCTGAAGTGTCCCATCTGTCCTTTCCGTGCATGCATCTCTCGCAGTCACATCTGTCCATGATGGGCTTATTAAGCAGAGGGAACCGTAAATGCGTGACAAAAGACAGCGGTGAAGATATCCCATAATGAGCCATCTCGCCAGTTCTTATTTATCTGCCACTGGTTTTACTCTCAGATGAAGGAGAGCTTGGAGAGAATTGCTATCAATATTCTATACAATCACAAGCCAGAACAATGTCCTCCAACATAGCTCATTAATAAATAATTGTCCTTATGTATCTTAAATTTGATTGGCTGTTTTTATCTTCTAGTCCCCCCGCAGGACGTTTCGCAGAGCCCCTTCACGCGCATTCACCCAAAACGCCCCGCGCTCCAATTAATAGACACTTCAGCTGTGTTGTTTATGTTTGGAGGCAGATGTTTAACTGCTGGTGGCACAGCGCAAGCGTGTAAAACAAATGTGTAAATACAGCTCGGGCATTGCCAGAAAAGCTCTGTTCGATTGAGCAGTTGTTCCTTACGGCGGTGATTAGGCAGATTTACGGAGCACTGTCTGAAGAAGGCTTCTTGATATTGGTTATAGAGGACATTAATTATGAAATAGACTTCCGGGAAGAAATAACAAGTGCGGTCAGAGGTTTAAGACGAAACTGACGATAAATTTAAAAGGACCCAATGATCCTGTTAAAGTTTAATGCAGATTTAACTGTCCATTAGCGTGAAAGGTAAAGGGCAGGATGAATCTGTGGACGTTATTAAGCATTCAGCAGTGATTCATTTTTAAACTTGGTTAATTAACTAATAGCACATTCTTTAGGGGGCATGAATTGAACATTGGTCATGAAATCATTTACTGTATGAGGGCTAGTGAAGAGACGGGCGATTATGACACATTGGACATTGCAGATGATCGCAGAGCTTCCGTACTCTTATGTTTGGGCTGGTTAGCGTTGCTGGTTGATAAAGTTGGAAACCAGCGTCTGTAAACTTGATTATTTATTAAATAAGAGTGGATATTGAAAGAATAGATCACACAAATGTGAAAATCTCATAATTTGCTCACACTGATATGACTTCCTTTCTTTAGTTAAACAACTGGAGTTATGTTAAAGGAATAGTTTACACCAAAAATGTTATTAGGTTTTCATTTACTTGCCCTCAAGTTGTTTAAAACCCGGATACATTTCTTTGTTTTGTTGAACACAAAGGAAGATATTTTAAAAAGATATTTAAAGATATATATTTTTAAAGATTTCTGAGACATCGTTGACTACCGTAGTAGACAAAATTATTGTATAATTGTATTGTTCTGTTGAACACAAAATGAGATATTTTGAAGAAATTAAACAAACAATTTTGGGGCACCATTGACTACAATTTTTTTCTACTATGGTAGTCAATGAAGCCCCGGATATCTCAGTTGCTAACTTTCTTCCAAATATCTTTCTTTGTGTTCAACAGAACAATGAATTTTATACAGGTTTGCAACAACTTGAGGTTGAGTAATTCATTATACAATTTTCATTTTGGAGTGAACTATCCCTTTATATATAATATACTGGCTCTTTCTAGCTTTTTATACCTTCCCGTGGTTTTAAACATGCATATGGCAGCTAGTCATGAGACACATGAGTACTAATACAATTCAATGTTATCAATGTGCTTCCTATTTCAACTTGCTGGGTTGTCAGTTTATGTCAATATAAGTGACATATCAATAAAAAATAAATAAATAAGCAAAATATTTGTAGTTTTATCCCCCAGAGATGTATGGATTACTGTTATGATGGATAGATGCAGTCTCAAAAACATAACCTCCATGATATTGTACTACAAAGCTAGAAAGAGCTAGTTTTGTGTTCTTCAATTGTACCCGGGTAAAGAAAGAATGTCAAAAACACATCTGTGAAAACATCATGGTGAGTATATTATTACATCATTTTCATATTTCAGTTAACTATTGCTTTAAGCTAGCAAAAATCAGTTTTTTCAATAGTAGTAAGAAAAGACCCACAAGTTAGCACATTATAGTGTAAGTAGATTTTTCGTTTTGCAAATGTTGACCACAGGCTTGAATAAATGGGCAGTACTGAGGAATGTATTTCATAATGTATTTATGTCATGTAGGTGTTTGTTTTTAATACATCACTAGCATTCACATAATTTTTTAATATGTATTTCCTGTTTTTTTTTACTTTAATTTTGTTTTGATGTGAGTTGTGAAATGGTCTTTTGTTGTTTCATGTTTGAACTGAGTCATTGCGTCTTTCAAACTTCACAATCTCAGTCCCCAAGTGAGAATTGAGACCCTTAATAAGCTATAATATAAGTTCTTCTTTCTCAGAAAAAAAACAAAGTAGTGTTGTTTTGTTTGTTTCTTCAAAGGAAACGCAGCAGGTACCACTGGGTAAAAATGTACCCACGCTGAGAAGGAAAAAACTTTCTCCAGACATGTAAAAACAGTTAACTATGTCTTATCCTAACAAATACTGGTGTTTGTTATTCAAATGTGTGAAATGCAACACTTAAATTACTGAGTGCTGAGCCAAGGAACACAGTGTTGGACAAGTGTGCATCCTAGCCAGCATATAACAGCTGACACATTAGCAGTGACCTCACATATCAAAGGCTTGGGGTACTCGAAGTAGCAAGACACTTTTACAAGAAACCACGTAAGAGCTTTTGTTGATGTGGGCGGATGTGACACAGTGTGTCAGGTCTGCAAATGGACTTCCGACCGGAGGGTAACACTTACACGGCCATATCGTCGTGCCCTGGAGAGACTCGACTAAGCTGAGGGTAGATGGGGAGCTGAATCAGACGTAGAAGGTAATTTTGGTCCACCATTTTTGTGTTTTCTCCCCAGACTGATGCTGAGGGAAGAACCTCCGAGTGCTCCACCCAAAAATATCGTAGCCAGTGGCAGAACCAATCAGTCCATTATGGTGCAGTGGCAGCCGCCCCCAGAACCTCAGCTGAATGGAGTTCTAAGAGGATACGTCCTCAGGTAATGCATGCTTGTTACACCAACACACATTGCCTGATGTAATGAGTGGAAATGTCTTCTTGTTGATTCTGTTTAGTCCCATTTTTAATAGAGTTTCAGTAGGGAAGAGTGATTCAGCCAAGCTGTTGCAATTTCCTCTTCTTTGTTATAAGAACTCATCCTAATAAATCACATCTTCCAAAAAGTGCCAATTCTTTGGCTCTCAGGTGCATTTGATATTTTTTGTGGGGTTTTTTAGCAGTGTATCGACATATACTCCCTTCTGAAAAATCAAAAGAAACCATCACAGAAATTCGAATGGTTTCCACTAAAATACCATTATGAATCTTATGAGGGTTTTTTCCATCAAAATTATAAAAAAATCCCTTTTTGTAGTGTGTTTTGGGCATTATTTGGACAGGATTTATTGGTGTGTTCAATTGATTCTCATCTGCCAAATAATACCCCACCAATGTTATCCATCACATACCAGTTTCAATCAAGTTTCCTTTTCTAAGTTTTTCTTTCAGCACATACCAGTAGAAACCAACAGTTTCTATAAAAACCAATACAAATCGCTTAGAAACTCTAATTTAATGGTTTCTATTTTTTTATTGTTTGATGAAAAAAACAAAAGAAACCGATACCATCACAAAACTTTTAATGGTTTACAATAAAAAATCATTATGAACGGCTTTTCCATTAAAACCACTACAAAATTCCTTTCTGTAGCGTGTTTTGGGCATTATTCAAATAGGATTCATCTTCCAGATAACACCCCACCACTAGAATCCATCACATAACTAAAGACACTATTATAATTTCCATTAAAACCATTAAATCCAAAAAACTCTGGGGTTCTTGTGTTTTTTCAGTAGGAAGTCTAAAGTTTATTGATTTAAATATGAAATTAAAATACCATGTTTCAACCAAAACTTAAAAATACAATTTCTTTTAGGGATGCACCGATACCAAGCTCATGTACTCATACTCATAAAAGATACCGATCCCAAAGACCGATACCTGACGTGACAGAACTCACTGACAGTTGTGCTTTGAAAATATTATTAGTTATTAGAGTTACTAGTTTCAGTGTTGTACTTGAAAAATCGGCAGCTCATCAAAAAAATACAGGTACAGGCATCGGTATCGGCAAGTATCAGAAAAGAATATTTGTATTCGCACAGTTGAAAATTTGGTATCAGAGCATCCCTAATATCTATCTTTACACACTGTGAAATGAGTGGCCAGTCAGAAATGATACCTGGTTTCAAAAACCACTCTGCTCTTCAGATATGACTGAATGTAATGACTTGGGGTTTAGAGATTTTAATTGAATAACTAACCAAGGTCATTCTGTGAAGTTTATGTCAAACTGATTCAAACAAATACCTTCATTCTTTTAAAGCAGTTCGATAAAAGAACTCGCCTGCAAGGGTCATTCCTTTGTGAATCTGACTACGATAGCAAAACATGTTGTCAGTCATTCTTTGAGATTCTTAGAAATACAAAGGAAAAATCCAAATTGTGTTTCCACTTGTTGAGTATAAAATTGCTTGTTAAACCAACCTTGTTTTCATCACATCATTTAAACATAATATACTGTATCTGTGGATATTGTGTGACTTATGTATTTCATTACGGTGTTTGATCTCTCTATAGCCTCCACCACAGATGTGTTGTAAATGTTTACCCTCTTGTTAATAGCAGTCTTCCGTCAGTGATGTGTTTAACACAATCCCAGTCCTGGTAAAGACAGAGAGCATGTAGCTAATCATTATCTAGCCTGCGGAATGGCTTCTAACAGAGCAGCGACCTCGAAGAAAATCGTTGTCGCTCACTGTTTGCCCATCGATTCCTTTCATGCAGGTACCGGCTGGCCGGTCTCCCCGGAGAGTACCAGCAGAAGAACATCACCAACCCTGAGATCAACTACTGTCTGATCACAGAGCTCATCATCTGGACCCAGTATGAGATTCAGGTGGCCGCGTACACGGGGGCTGGCCTGGGCGTCTTCAGTCAGCCTGTCACCGAGTACACACTGCAGGGAGGTGAGACCCGCTTTCTCCCGTCGAGCAGTTCGCTGCTTCTGTCAGCCTCGGCGTTTACAACTTTCTTTTAATCAGTTAATCAAGGGAGGCAGGAGGCGTGCTGCTTTGAACCGGTTGACGCAGTACTTGTTTACATGGCACGCTGAGGTCAAACTCGGTCCCCGCGTAGACGCCGCATTTGTTTTAGACCCCTCTTCTCAGAGGGCTGACTTTCACGCTAATGCTCTTCGAAAAAATTACATCCATTATCCGTGAGACCTCTTGAGATAGAATTTTCACCTCGATGAGAGAAGACTCCATCTCAGGAAATTCAAAGTCTCTGGATTTGTCTGACTTTCAAGGGAACGGCAAATGGAGGTACTTCACGTTGAGGGCCCTCTTCTATTTCAGACAAAATAGGCAGGCGAATTAGAAACCTGGATGACATCAGAGAGATAGTACTCCTAGAAGTAAAGATTAAATATTGATGTAAATTTCAATCTTCTCACGGAAAACTATCAAAAGCTGCTTTTAATAAAACCCACAAGTCATCCTTTATGGTGCTGTTACATCCTGTGAAAAGGTTGTTTTATGCCTCGGCACCAATCATTGTAATTGCATGGAAAACATCGACCGGCTCGGGGTTTGATTTTTCTCTATCTGTGCTTCGCAGGGAAAAAAGTCAGACGGGTTTAAAATGACATGTGGGGGGGAAAAGATGACAAAATTCATTTTGGCTAAACTGTACAAGGGAGACTGTGTCATTTTCACTTCTTCCAGTTTTTTTGTGAAGGAAAAAAAATAAACGCGCTACGTGCCTTTTCATACAGCCGGCGTTTTACCCAGCGAGGCATTTGAGGTGGGGAGCAGCGCCTCTGGTAGCTGAAGAGCAGATCCTCGGCTGCATAATGAATGTGTTTACACCGGTTTAAGAGCGATCTGTAATTGGCCGACTTTTGAAAGATAGTCTTTTCATTGGAAATAAGTCAAAGCTTGAAAGACAACCTGCAAAGACGAGCCCCAGAAAAAATCTCTTGCCGGGCATTCACGAATATGCTCTTTGTACAAATTCCTGTGCCAGGGGTTTTATGAATGTAAACACTCCATATCCACAAAGCATGTTTTGCACAATGTTTAGTTTTGTGTCTGACTTTTTAAATGTGAAATACAGACCAACAAAACTTACTTTAAAGGACTGTAGAAGAGATGAGAACTCTTGTGATATTGTTTAGTTGAGCTTTGGCTTATATAAGGCTGTTTCTAATTCAGCTGCTTCTTGATTTACCGTATAATGTGAATACTACAGCATCCTGATTTGAAGATTATAAAATAAGCCATTTAAACTTATGTTGCGATTCTCTTGTAACTGGTTTGATTCATTGATTTTATTAAATTTATTATAGTGTTGTGGAAGTTACTTTAAGCACAACTCCAAATATTAAAACCTCATGACCTCGAAGCCATGAATACATCTCTCGGGTGATGGCATCTGTATTTTGATTTGTTAAATCACCAATACAAGTGAACATTTATTCTACCTCATGTAAACGATTCAAAACCTGTTTTCTTCTGTGGAACACAAAAGAAGATATTTTGATAAATGTCTCAGTTGTGTCTATACATGGAAGTCAATGGGGGCAGGTGTTGTTTGGTTACCAACTTTCTTCAAAATATCTTCTTTTGTGTCCTGCAGAGGAAAGAAAGTCATACAGGTTCAGAATGACAAGAGCGGGAGTAAATGATGAAAGACTTTTCTTTTTTAGGTGAACTATCACTTTGAGGCAAAAGTTCTGGGCCTGTGTTTTGTCAATTCATTTGTGGACAATTTCAAGGCTTTGTGGGTTGAATCTTGTTTTTTCAGAAATGATGTTTATCACATGATCTGAATGACTGATACCTCAAGCATGACAGTTTTTGGCTTAAATAAAGCCAGGGGAAAGATCACAGCATGTTTCTTTCTCTCAATCCTCTTTTTAGTACCTCCATTAGAACCGTTCCCACCCAAAAAATAACAGGTGTTAAAAGAGAGATTCAATCACTCTTGTCTGTTAACCTGCCAGGACTAGAATGCTTGAAATTATCTGTGTTATCTCAGTATTACGTTACGGATTTAAAATTGTATCAAACATCCAGTTGTATCCCATACCGGTAGGGAAAGCAGTGTGTTGTTAAACATGTTATTTAAGTATAGTTAATTTACATTTGTTGAAAGTTTTGAGTCACACTCAACTGAATGAATAATAAAAAGAAAGAGTAGTTGTGTTTAAGGGGATGCTTCACCCCAAAATTGAAAATTTCTGTCATCATTTACTCACCTTCGAGATGTTCCAAAGTTGTTGCAAATCTTCCATAGTAAAAATAGGAAAAACAACTTCTGTTGCTTCCGGTTGAACACAGAAGAAGACATTTTGAAGAATTTAGAACTGTTCTTGGGCACTTTTGACTACCATTGTATTTTTTCCTACTTTGGTAGTCAATGGGGGGCAAAATCTGTCTGGTTACAAGCCCTCTTCCAAATATATTTCTCTGTGTTCATCAGAACAAAGACATTTATACAGATTTGGAACAACTCGAGGGTGAATTAATAATGACATTTTTGGCTTAAGTATCCCTTTAAGCTGCATCTGTATTCTTATACTTTACACAATGTACTGTATTTGACAAAGAATTTAGTCAAGAGAAAACTGCATACATAATACTCTTTTGGCAAAGTTAGTATGATATTCAAACACTTGCTAGGTCTAATACACAGTATGTGCTTGTTTCCAGTTCCTACAGCACCCCCACAAGGCGTGGAAGCCAAGTCAGTAAACTCAACCACCATTGAATTTACTTGGAATCCACCACCTCAACAGTTCATCAATGGCATAAATCAAGGTTACAAGGTACATCCTGTTCTACTCCACTGATTTAATTGACTGCCGGTCAAATACACATAATGTTATCTACGTTACATAAACTAAAAAAACGATCCAGACAGCAGATGCAGACCATTACATATCTGATTTATGAGATGTTTTTGTCATATTTTTTTCCATGAAAGTATTAAAGGGTATTTTGAGTTGTGTTTGCCTGACATTGGTTTGACCCGCAGCTAATGGCTTGGCCCGAGCGCTCACCGGAGGAGGTTACCATCGTGACCATCACCCCTGATTATCACGGAACACGTCACCTCGGATACATCAGCGGTCTCAAAAAGTTTACCTGGTACTTGACGTCAGTGCTGTGTTTCACCACTCCAGGGAACGGACCGCGCAGTGCTCCTAAACTGGTACAGACATACGAGGACAGTGAGTAATAATCCATACACCGTCTTCCATTTCTCAATGAATTGTGTTACGTTATTAAACTGCGGTTCAAGGTAATAAAGCTCAGCTGATTGGTGCTCTTGAATTAAAAGAGTAGTTTACTTGCTTTGTGTCCTTCCAAACCACTTATGATTTTCATTTTTTCCAATTATTTTCCATATCGTTTTTTTCCTTCTGGAACATCTCCATATTTCGTGACTTCTTTCATAAGGACAGGGTAGTTATTCCTGTAATGAGTGAACTGTAATTTGTTTTGGATTAAATTGTCCACTAAATTTCCAATTACTACTCCCTTTATCTTGCTATTAACTTTACATTTTGACACATTTGCAGCACGTGCACCTATATAGATATATTTGGGTTTCATATATATCATTTCTCATAACGTTGACTTTCTGAAATGCTCTATGTACCATGACAACGCACAGTTAAGACGAAATAATAGTATTACTAACGTATTAACAGTATTTTAAGAAAAAATAATATTTTATTTCATTGATGAGCAAAAGCACAACATGCATGTTGTCACACTGGGAGTTTTTATGACAAGAGGTATCACTTGACACTGACTATCATCCTGCTCCAGTCGTGGTGAGGTTGTGGAGGAATAGCGTCTTCTTCTTGCTCAAATTGATAGGGTAAAATCGCCGCCATCTCTACCTACACATAAAATATACATGACATCCAACCACATGTAAACCATAATCCTGTAATGATGGTAGTGGGGTTCCATTTGCGACAAATGATGAATGCGTTTGACCAAAAACAACAGACTACACCATCTGACCAATCACATGACCCAAGGTTAGCGGGTAGGCGGGGCCTAGACGGATGAATCGCGGAACGAATCATTTGAGAGTCAGTCAAGAAGTAAGGTAAACACATTGTATGTAGATAAACTTGTTGTTGGACACTCCATAAACCAAAGTAGGACCTTAAAAACCATATGCTAGGTACTCTTTAATCTGTGAAATTTACCACAGCCATTAAAGAGACACTCCACCCAAAAATGAAAATTCTGTCATCATTTAATCATTCTAAGATTTTCCAAAACCTGTATAGATGTCTTTGTTCTGCTAATAACAAAGGAAGATATTTGGAAGAATGTCAGTAACCAAACAGATCTCATCCCTAATTTACCGCCATAGTATGGAAAATAAATACTACGACAATCTGAAAATGACTACATGATGACAGATTTTTCATTTTCGGATGAACTATCCCTTTAACATGTTCATTTACTTTATGGCAAACCAGAGACAAAGTAGAAAAAGAAAACAAGGTACTTGTTGCATGAACTATTTTTACCCGTCTCTTAAAATAAGCCAGAATTGTTCAGTCACAAAATGTTTATGTTTTAACTTATAAAAAAGTCAGTTGAAAATTGCTTTTATGATATCTTTAGCAGACCACCAGCTTTTGCCCTTTACTTGGCATCTCATTGTGTTGTTGCTATGGATGTACGCTGGACTAGTTTATGCATGATAAAACACCAAATTACAGCATGTCTTAAAAAAGTCACATTAATTAAAGTTCTGCACAGACTCCCGCATAAACACTCCTCTCTGGGTCAAGCCCACATAATCATATCAACGTCTTTAGGCGTCTGTGACACTGCAAGTGAGAAATTAGCTTGGCTAATTTTTAAGAGAAATGTTAATGGGAAAAGAATGCACCAAAGGAGTGGAAGAGTGTTTTCTTGTGCGAGTCAGGTTTTGCTATATCTGATGGGACCTTTGTGATGGTCCCCGCACGGAAACCGATTCGATAACTTAATGGACTTAATAATGTCTTATTTATTTCACATGTAAAAATAATCTTTGTGTTAGTCGATAATAAACAAGCTTGCTATAGCCTAATTAAGACATTTATAGACAAACATGTTTGTACTTTTGTGTGTTTAGTTCCAGGCCCTGTTGGTCGGCTGAGTTTTACAGAGATTTTGGACACGTCTCTGAAAGTGAGCTGGGAGGAACCTGTGGATAAAAACGGCATCATTACTGGTGAGTATTTTTTTTTTTCAGCAGCTTCATTTAAACAATGCTCGACATACTTTTCCGTTTTACTCAAAAATATGTCTTATAAATATGCTATTTTATGTTGATTGGAAATGGTCAAACACTACGTTCTCAAGAATAATTAAACATCTTGAAAAAGTCAAGTCAACCTTATTTATGTAGCGCTTTTTTCAATTTGCATTGTTACAAACAGCTGTACATGAAACTAATTGACTATAAGCAAAGAGAAGCACACATTTAAGATAAAAGAGAGAAACACAGGTCAAGTATTATACGGATTAGAAATTCCTACTGTATATTGTATGTAAAAATAAATAAATTTAGCAGAATGATACATTTTAAGGTTATATATATATAAATACAAATATCTGAAGATAATGTCTGTAGCCCCCCTGGTCAGGCAAACAGTATGAAAATGGTGGCGAGGAACCCCCTCTGGCAAAAACTGCTGCATCTCTACAAGCTCGACAGTGCTTGCAGAACTAGGCTAGATCAAGAGAAAATATACATGGTAAAAAGGTAGATAATAGGTTTAATTTATCATTAATAATCTAATAGCAGTTGACTTTCAGCTCTACCGTCTCAGCTCTTGTCAGGTCGCTGCTTCCCTCTCTCAGCTCTACCACCAAGTCTGAGCATGGATTGCATCCTGCTCGCTGTTGTAGCCTCAGAACAATGAGAAAAGACAACTGAAAGTAGAGTACTGTTCTACACTCTTTAATGCAGCAAGTACATCAGTTGTTATGGGAAGTGTTCCTGGTGCCAGTTGATCTAACTAATGCAGCCTAAACCGTCAGAGGATTTGTATTATGGAAGTGTAGTGTATGCAAGGCTGAAAAGATGCATCTTTAATCCAGATTTAAACTGACAGAGTGTGTCTGCCTCCCAAACAGTACAAGAAAGACTGTTCTAAAGTTTAGGCGCTAGACAGGAAAATTATCTACTACCTGCACTTGATTTTCCAATTCTAGATGTTACCAACTGACCGGATCTCTGAGAATGTAGTGAACGTGAAGGACTGTTATACAAGAGAAGCTCACTCAGGTACTGAGGAGCTAAACTGTGTAGGGCTTCAGTAAGATTTTAAAGTTAATGTGTTGCTTAATAATTAACCAGAGTAATGTTGATTAACCAGGCTTACATGCTCATACTTTTTAGTTTGTGTGAGAACTCGAGCTGCTGCGTTTTGTAATAGCTGGAGTTTTTGTATTACGCCCACAGGGCAGTACAATAATCAAGTCTTGACACCATGAATGCATTAATTAACTTCTCTGCATCTGATAGTGACAGCATATGACATAGTTCATTCTCAAGATGGAAAACGGCGGTTTTACAGGTGTTGCAAAATTATTTTCAATTGACAGATTACTAAGATTCTTTGCTGACGACGAGTATATGAATAGATCTAAGAGTGTATGTAACACTTCTGTTATGTCCGAATAAAGTAATTAAAAGTTGTTACTCATCCAGTTTTTCAAGCATTTCGTTATTCTTTTTAACTGCTATGTTTCATGAGTTTTTACTCTACAAGTAAATATAAAGTGTCATCAACGTAGCAGTGAAACCTAACTCTGTGTTGCTTTATCATATCTCCTAGAGGTAGCATGTATAGTGCGAAGAGAAGAGGCCCTAAAACTGAGCCCCGTGGTACACCGTACTGGACTTGTGATTTTCGTTATACCTCTATATTTATTGCTATAAATAACAATGGATAACTAAGATTTAAACCATTTCAAAGCTATTCCATTAATGAAAAACTGATCATTTTGAATCTGATCAAAGCGGTCTATGAACTGTGATGCGCTTTAAATCCGGACTGGAATTTATCATTGATGTCTTTCCTTTGGAGGAAGGAACATAATTGAATTGAACAAATTTTCAAGTACTTTAGAAATTAAAGGTAGATTCGATATAGGTCTGTAATTATATATGTTCTTTATAGTCAAGTTTTTTTTTCTAACAAGGGGCCTTATAAAAGCCACCTTATAGGCTTTAGGTATCCTAATTTCAGAGCTGCAGTTAGTTATTTGATCAGCTAGTGTAGCCTCTGGTTGCATAGTTATATATTTTTATCAAATATCATCAATTTTATTTGTTCAGAATTTATATTTTGTCAATTTAACCACTGTGTTGAATAAAAACCTAGGGTTTTGGGCTGTTATCTTTAATCTTCTTTAAGAGTAGAGGAGCAACGGTGTCTAGTTTTTCAGAGAAGGTGGCGTTAAAATTTCCGGTGGTAACCTCAAAATCTTCTACGTTATTACTCATGCTAAATAATGGAGCTAATTTAGGCAGATTATCGAGAAACAAATCTTTGCTAATTATTGATGTTATTGTTCCAACATATTTGTGACAAGGAGTTTGATTTGCAGCCATAGGCAAGTTAAGCAAAATAAATACTAGAAAACAATCCAAATGTCTTCGTTCTGTTGAAGAATTTTAACGTTGTCCATATTTATACCATAAAACAGTATTTAATGTATAGTTTGATCATGAAGGTGAGTGGGTCCTGACACATGTTGTCTAACTCCTATGTAGTCAAATGTGTCTTTGTAAGCCACTCTTATCTCCTAAGGCATTAAATCAATATGATTTTGATCGCTCCTTCATGTTCGGACTCTTAACTAAAATCTAATCTGCCCCCCTCTGTTTAAATGTAGGCGAACATTGCAAGAGACCAAGCAGGTGGGGCCGTAAAAGCGCTCCATTTTCATTTGGCGTTCATATAGCTTTATTAATGGATATACTCCTATTTAACACTTCATTGGGTCTTTGCACAAAGGCAATTATGACTCCGTTGTTTGCATTGAGTTGGCAGAAACAATTTTCGCTCCCTGTTGCACAGCTGCAAGAAGGTGCTGTTGTGATTTTGTGTGTGCGTGAGGTTGTTTCCCTGTGTGTGCCGTACTACTATGTGGTTGTAAACGCACGCATTTCAGCATTCCTGTAATGCCATTTATCCTTATTATGCCGAAATCATTACCATAAGGAATGAAAAGATATTTAATGAAAGGAATGCTAAGTGCGATCAAGAGACTCATTAACATGAGTTACCGCTGCAGCATTAGACGAGAGCGTGAAGGGTGAATCTCTCAGATACTCTCAAGAACATGTCCAGCTCATTTTTCACCACAGAAAGAAATAGGAAATTAGATTTTGCTTAAGCCCATTTCCTTCCCAATTATCCCTAATGTAATGCGAAAAATATGTAAAATATAAAAAAAATGATTTAATATTGGCAGTCGCAAAAAATCACAAAATAGTAATTTTATTCTACAGAGTTAATATAGTTTTGATTTTAGTTGTATTTAGTTTTATTAATATTTTAAATTAGATTTTATTTTTAGATCTTTAGTTTTATTGTTCTTTTGAGTTAAAGTTTTAGCAATTTTGGTAGATGCTTTTGTCATTTTATAATTTACTTTTATTATGTTGCTATATAACATTAATTCATTTCTATTTTAGTTTTTTATTTTATCAACATTTTAGTGCTTTTAAATTATAAAAAAATTAGTAACAACCGTTAGATTTTTCTTTTAGTTAAGTTTTTCCCATAATTTTGAGGTCAACATTTTATTCGAGTTCAATGAACAGAGATGTTCTAAAACAGAACAGAAACTAAAATAACTTTGATATGCTATTTACTTATAAATAGTGGCATAGCGTCACTACTTGCACCTCAGTATTTTTGTGCATTAAACAGTGTGCAATTATAACAGAGTGTAAATCATTATGTTTATAAAAATTATTAAAGCCCTACACTTACCCCTAACCTTGCCCTAAACTTAAACTTTTGTAAGGTAATAGAAAAAGATTAAAGAACGTTCTCAGCGAGTAGTGGATTAGAACCCCGGTCTACCCTGCCAAGCTGTACAGACTTTACACCTTACACCTTCTCTATTCCTATAACATATTGGTGGGTGGAGCTAGTGCAAAATAGTCTCTGCCAACAATGCGGGCTATTTGTACTCAGTGAAAAAACACTCTGTTCATTATTTACATAATAATATTATAATTTATACATAATATACTTCATGGTAATATTTGACATTGTTTATTTATTAACCTCTGACACTCTGAAATACCCTTTGGGTCCAATATTTCATCATCAATATACTGTATATGTGATGTACAAAACTGTACAGATACAGTATTTTTTGAAATCTTAGAACCAGAATCAGTTTTCACGTAACAAAAGATAATGAATCCATCTTCGCAACCCCCCCTGAAAATCATACGAATAATATTTAATTTCATATTTACATCACACATATTCAAAAACCATACATGAGTCATATATCAACTGAAAGCTCTTACTCTCAAAAATATCACTATATAACTGTCAAATTGTTAAGACTTTTTGCGTTTTCTGTAAAATGAGACAATTATTGTCAATTTAGTCCAATGTATGTGTGTAGGACAATTTTAAATTCAAGCAAAAAAATGCAAAATATGCACCTGAGCTGAAGTTAGGAAGGTTAATGAAGATGTAACGCTAGATGTATGCCATCTATTACAGCGGACAGATTTTATAGGGGTGATATGACCCGGCTAAAAACAAATATCAGTGTTTGTTTTAGATGTAATGCAATGTATATACATGATTTAAAGGAGACCCCTTCTGAAAACCCCACATTTTCTGTGTTTAAGTGCTATAATCGTGTCCCCGGTGCATCTAGCAACCCAGAAAACATGAAAAATAAGAACCCAGTAAGTTTGATTTGGTGTGCCTTTCCCTGCAAGCATGTGAGGATCGATTCGATCAGATTTCGCTCTGGTTGTGATGTCCAAAGCGAATTTGATTATAATGTTACCGCCCCTTATTCTGCACCCCGACCCACCATTGTTGTTTTCACAAGCGAGAGTGCTGTAAGTGATCCCATGGCTAAAGTTCATAGACAACATGCAATGTAGTCGCTGCACAGAGTCCAAAGGAGGAGACAGCAGTAGATTTATTTTATTTTTAGTGGAAATCCCTCAGAAACCTTAAGTTAAAACCTGCTTGTTTGCCTCGAATCACTTTAAACCGGAGTGATTTTCAACCTGGGAGAGTTCAATCAGGATTCGTTTCAAAGTTGTTCCTCAAGAGGGATTGAGACCAAATGAACGAGACAAAACTGCTATTGCTAATATTTATCAACAGTCTGAATTGACGTAAATGTACAGTATATAAAGGTGGATAACGTTAGCATATGATAGCGAAGGGAGCAACGTCAGTCACGGCCTAAATAGAACATTCAAAGCCAGTGTTAAACTTACTGTATATAAGTGCAGATGGACACTTGGAGTTTAACTGTATGAATGTTAATACATTATGTGCATTAATATGTTTAGCTGCGGCAAGATGTTTGTTTTGCTAATGAACAGGGGCGAACACTGAGCATAGCTGTTTTTGACGAGGCAAAACAGGGTTTGTTTACACAGCCATTGAGTGTTTTTAATGAAAAGACGTTCCAGACATTTCATGAAGACCCTAAAAAATCATACCAACTTGTTGAAAGTGGTCGTATGAGGAGACCTTTAAGGTTAAAAAATGCTGTATTCGCCACATACCGTGCATGTTTGTATCTCCTCTTTGCCCGTCTCTCTGTAACACACAGGTTTTTTTACAAAGCTCATCGCTCTGAAAAGCGAGGTGTGCTATGATTGGCCGGTTAACCAGTAATGATTGATCGAAAACTGCAAACGTGTGATGGAAGTGTAAAACCTCTTACCATATTTGGAACAACGGGTTCCAAAGCAATTGTACTGACAGGTACGCCCACCTTACTTGAGTATACATATGGGTTGTCCTAGTCACATCATACCACCAACTGACATAGATTTGTGGGGGTGTGGTTACACAAGGCATTTCATGCAGGTCTGGGTGAGCCTTCACATTTACATAGAATGCATATTTAGTTTTAACGTGCCTAATACATGCATGGGCATCTTATAACACAACAAAGACACATAAAAACATGTGTTCGCGCCATATGACCCCTTTAAAAACTTATTTTTTATTATATGATTTCAACTTGCACAGCATGGGGTAAAAAAAGTAAAATGTAAAACAGTTTTAAAGTAAAAAGAATCTCATGTCAAAAGTGCCCCAGAACTGTTTGTTTTCCTACATTCTTCAAAATATCTTCTGTTGTGTTCAACAGAACACACAATTTTAACATAATTTTTCCTACTATGGTAGTCGATGGTTGCCAGAACTGTTCGGTTCAAATATCTTTTTCTGTGTTCATTACACCAAAGAAATGTATACAGATTTGGAACAACTTGAAGGTAAATAAATGACAAAAAAATATTTTGCGGTGAACTGTCACATTTATAAAGTAGTGAGAATCTTGGTTTCACCATTGCGATTAAAAGAGCTTACCAAAAATACAATGTATACATCCAGAAATGTTACACTAATGAGAGTTTGGCAGGAACATGTACATAATTATCACAATGAAGCGAACCCTAATGGTCCTATAAATAGACCTTTCATTTTCCGATTTGATGGTGAAAAATGAGCCGGGCGTGTTTTTGTGCAGCGCGCTCATGAAGTCTCAATAGTGCAGAGAAAGAATTAAATGAGGACTAATGAGCCTGCGGCAGATTGATACCGGACATAGATTAAGCCGACTGAGTTACATAACAGCGCTGGATGTGGATTGAGAGCGTAGAGACGAATGGGATCAGACATACATTAGACTAAATAGCCCCTGTCTATATCAATGCACACAGCATTGTTGCTCTTTGAATGTTGGGTATGCCTGTTCTCCAGCAGACTCTCCCAGCGCAAAGCTTGATTTATGAGCACCTCAATGGAAAAGGACATTCAGCGATTGGAAACACTGCTGACTGTGGGAAAAATACTCCCAATAAACAGCAAATTACGCAGGATCTCTGCTGGCTATTAGTCTCAGTTAGATGTGGGTTAGGGGCCAGGGCCCCGGGTCTAGACAACTCTCTAAAGCAGTTCCCCACATTTCACCCACCTTGTTTGTTAGAAGGGATTGTTTATTTCGAGTTCAAGACCCAGTTGTCATCACAGGTTGGACTCGAGTGCCAGACACCTCAAATTGGCTATTAGGTTTTGAAGCATTTAAAGGTTTTTGTGTTTTGAACATCTTTACAGAAATGCAATTTAATATACGTACGTAATGTCTTCAGAGGTGTTTAAAGACCTTACATAATGAAGTGTTTTTATAAGCATACCTTAGAATGAGCTATTTCTATGTACATACACCATGGGTCCCCTTAAATGGAATTCACCATGTTGTTCCTACAGTAGCCCTAAACGGACAAACTTAAATACGTGAATACGTTATCTCGTAAAAAAGTAACGACATCTTGGTTCTGTGTCTGCCGCCATAGTGATTCGAAAGCCAGGGGGGTAGTGAGCCGTTAGTTGCAATTCCGCGCCCTCACTGCTAGATGCCGCTACATTTCATATACTGGACCTTTAAAGTATCTTGAATGGGATTGGTGCTTTGCAGGTTACCTTGTGTCCTGGGAGGTGCAGGGAACGAACCAGTCAAGGGTGGCACGGACTTTGACGAACACCACGCTGGATTATAAGGTCACCGGTTTGACGTCGCTCACCACATACACGCTGGAGGTCGCAGCCATGACGGAGGCAGGCGTGGGAATTATAACGTCCTCCACGATTTCCTCCGGAGTTCCACCAGGTACGTCAGTGCACCTCTTTAGTTTTGTCGAAAATGCATTACCCTATAGAAGTCAGTCAACTTGGAAACGTATGCAGCGTATAAACATCCTCGAAATAAATGAATGATGCTCTTTTAAGCTGGACTTTTCTGCTCAGAAGCTGAGAAGTTGTTGCCTACGCGCTGCCATAAATCAAATATGGCACTAAAGGAGAAATATTCATTTATACTTGCTTCAAGGCATTCCTCGCGGTAAATAAAGGCAAACGCTGAACTGGCTGAACGCCAATCCGAACCATAATGTCTGCTGATAAATTGCATATTGTGAGACATTAGGGAAACAGACATGTAGTCGTCTCAGTGGGCTTTCAGGCAGATGCGAGACTATCGACTGTTATTTGATTTAATTCCAGTGTAATTTCATCAAAGGTTTTTCAAACCAAATGAGACTTTTTATCTCAACACTTCAAAAGCATCAGAAACCCCTTTTTTGGCCGAGTCCCAAGTGCATTTTGGATCTAAACATTTTTAAATATTCCAGTCAGACCTCAGAAGTCGTGTGTCGAAGTGATGTTTCGTGGTTATTGATGGGCGTGTTGTGCAGGCGTTGTTTAGAGGTGACTTCTTAACTTTAGCGCTCTTAATATTTGGTTTATTACTTTCATGTAGAACTTCCAGGAGCTCCATCAAATCTGGTCATTTCTAAAATCAGCTCGCGATCTGCCACACTGAAGTTTCGTGCAGGGGATGATGGGAAGACCACCATCTCCAAGTGGATTGTTGATGGGCAGGTGAGCCGTCTTTTAAATATATATATATATATATATATATACAGATGTATTATATAACATATTCAAGTTTTTCCTTCAGTGATAAGCAAAGTTCTCAATCAAAGAGAATCGTCTGAAGCATAAAAAATAAGCAAGTTAAGAAATGTTTAGAAGTTGAAACTAACAATTTTATTGTGTTTTCATGGTCCTTGCTGTTACTTCTATATACACGACTACTTGTGCAAATACATATCGAATACTAAATAGAAGTTGTAAAATATAAGATCTTACAGTAAAGATACAGTCCTCTCTGTTGTATGGATAAGAGCATCAATCAGTCTTTTATTAGACAATAATCTACTTATAATTTGACCAATCTGCTCATCATCATAAAAGTTCAGTAAGGTTTAAGTATTCAAAACTGTATCCACCTGTCACCACAGGGCTTAAAATATACAAAACTTACTTGAAATATACTATACTTTTCACTTGCTCAGCAATTTCATTTCAAGCTGAATAAAAGTTCCCATTCTGATTTCCTTCCACACCGCAAGAATATATTGAAAGCGTATCTTTGCCCTTACTACGTCACACGCGGCTCTCGCAAAAATGCAGACAGATTCAATCACGTGACCAACTTCTAATTTGTAACCGACATCAACTTGACGTGACCGGCCCAGGACTCTCAAAGGAAGCTTTTCATGCGGTGCCGCTTGAGTTCCTAAGTTGATTGAGGCCAAGCTATCTGCAGCTGCAGAAACCTGTCACAGAGAGAGAGAGACGCTGCATACACAGCCGCTATGAAATACAACAGCGGTCTCCAGCATAAGGTGCCACGCGTCCAACATCTATCACGTTGGCATAAATGCTTACCGCATACAGTACACTCCGCTGGTCATAGTAAATCTTCCTGAGTGCTGTGAGCTTTGATTGGTTTAGACTTTGCTCGCACAATGTGTTTGAAATGGGGCAGTGGCTGGCACTGTCCGGGACTCAATCGAAAAAGCTTTAACCTGAATTTCCGCCGAAGGACCCCGTTCCTCCAGAAAGTGCTCTTAAAGTCATTGGCATGTGACGTGCTGGATATAATGAAGTGCAGTGTGGGGATTTTTTCGCTTTAGTTCGCTTCACTTGTTGGACTCGGACTCGACAAATGCTGAGAGATATCGTTTTCAAAATAGGTCTGAAAAAATGCTTCTTTTCAGATGCTTCCATGGTGTAGCAGATTAAAGGAAAAGTTCATCTCAAAATCAAAAATGTGTTATTTTTTACTCACCCACATGTTTTGAGACCTCTCGGCGTCTTCGGAACACAAAAAAAAAGATGTTTAAGGTGAAATCCGAGGGGTTTCCAGGCCTCCACATAATGGTTCTAGTTGTTGTCAAGGTCCAGAAAAGTACTAAAGACAATTAGAGATGCTCCATCCGCTCATGGTGGCTCAATTGAATTTTTTTGAAGCGACGACAATACTTTGTGCGGAATAACGACTTTAATCGATATATTCTCCTGTGTCTTGTCAGTCTATGGTGCGTGTCCACAAGAAAGCTTCGAGGAATATTAATAAAATGCTAAGGTAATATATTAGGTAGGGAGGTAAAAAAATGACCTTTAACGTTTAAATGATGCGATCGCGTGTCTCTTTCAGACAGGAGAAAGTGCGTTTTGGAGACGCACTCGCACTAAATAAATAGAAACGCAGTTTTGTGTTATCGAATTAAACTCCTGTTTTATAGCTATCAGAAGTCAGATTTAAAGCATTCGCCTAGGCATTATAACAGATTTTACTCTACATGATTTATCCATACATTAACAAAATAAATAGAAATGACCAGATTCATTAATCAAATGACCAGCGTCCCGGTTATCTGTACACAAGTACATCACGTCGCTATAACGTTCTCCATGGGATTAATTAGCGACATGGCTAGGATGTTTCTAGAATGTTATCAAAAATTCTAAGAAATGGAACGTTGCCACGAAGTCCTCAGAATATGGTATCGTGACCCAATGAAGACAAACTGTCGACGTTGTCAGAATGTACTGTGTTCGCTTTGTAATCGCCGTGTGACTTTTCCGAAGTTTTGCAAACCCATCAGGTTGCTGGTTTTCTTTTTAATGATCTTTTACTATTGTTTGCAATGATCCTCTTCAGGTGGGCAGTATCGGTGAAGAGGAAGAGTGGAAGGTGTTGTACGAGAAAGAGAACGAGCCTGAGGCTCAGGTGCTGGAGGTGCCCAACCTCACACCGTTTACACATTACAGGTCAGTGATGTTTTTGTTTACAAGCACACATTATTTTCATTTGTTTTATCTGAATAGGAACACATTTTAAATGAGCATAATCAAATAAAGACATGTGGATTACTCCAATTAGCAGTGAATTATTGAAGACACATTTACTCTAATCAGATTTGGATTCTCTGCCTCCATGAACACTCAAGTCAACACACCGTGGTAGTGTTTCTGTTCTGTAATTTATGGCTCTGATTTTCTTTTTATTACCAGTTAATTATATTGTTTTATTTTACTTTAGTCTTTGATCTTGACATCTTTGTAATATCTGTCTTGCGCTAAAATAAGAATGGATACAGAATAGCTGAGAAGTATACGTAAAAACTACCCAATGCAAAGTTTGACAACCAAATGAGGGGTGAACCCCAGAAATGATCACAGTATTTGTTTCTATTGAACCACTCCAGAAATGCCAGTGGTCAAGTAGGTGTAACCATAGCAACATTTTGGTCACTTCCTGGTTTTCGCTAAGCCGGCTCAGGCATTTCCAATGAACTGACAGGTATAGGATGTCATTCTACTCTCAAAAGTGTGAAAAGTGATGATTAAATTGAGATTTGCTGAGGAGAAACACTGAGAGACACAGCAGTGCTTATCTGTTGTCCCCTCACAATAACACAGAAGTAAAAGGCCGGCAGCCACCTCACGGTCGACTGCCGGCCATTAGGACATAAATACAAACTTAAACATGTCTGGGCCCGGTACTCTCTCGTCAGCAGTCCGTCGCTCGTCCTCTTATGCTCCCGATTTGCTCCGTGAGATATGCGAGACCGGTGTGCGCACAGCTGATTCCAACTATCACTCACGCCAAGTTCACACAAAAATGAAAATTCTCTAATCGTTTACTCACCCTCTTGTCTTTTCAAACATGTCTGACTTTCTTCCTTCCGCAGAACACAAAAGAAGATATTTTGAAGAATGTTTTTAACCAGGTTTAGTGTCCAAACAATGAAAGTGAATGTGGGCCAGTGTTGTTCGGTTACAAGGTTTCTTCAAAACATCTTCTTTTGTGTTCTGCGGGAAAAAAGAAAGTCATACAGGTATGAAATGACAAGAGGCCGAGTAAATGATTTGTGGGTGAACTTTCACTTTAAGAACATTCTGTGCAGGTGTGAAAAAGAAACAAAGACTGAGTTTGGTGAGTTTACTTGACATCACTGCATGCAGTATTAAAGTCTGTTGTCATTTTTTGTGTGCTAATACAAAGTCAGTCATAATGAGGTAATGGAGGATTGTGTTAGAAGTGAATTGGATGAATCCATTTGTCATTCCTGACACCAAACTCTGTGTGTGCATAACAGATGAAGCGCTCAGCGCACTGTATTATATACTTGTTTAACTATTCAGCTGTCCGATTATTGCATTCCATGTACACAAAGCCACCGCTGGTATCTTAACAAGTTTACTCTCAGGCTTCATTCTTTTGTTTCAGACGGCTTGACTCATCTCTGAGCCTTCATGATGAACTGCTTTGCCTCTGTGTTTTTCTCTACCCTGCAATTTATGTCAGATCTTATGGATGTTGCTGCAGTCTCTCCATTTGTTCTACACGCTGATAAACTTTGATTTTATGGTAATTGGCGCAATTAGAAAGTGAATTGCAGAGAGCACAGGGCCTGAACGGAGTTCATTCCCGACGCCACAGCCATTTATTTTCCGCCGTTGAGTTTAGTTCGTTTTAACAAAGTGTAATACGGATTCATGAAGTGTGTGCTTGGACTCTGGTTGGTGCAGGTTTCGAATGCGGCAGGTGAATATTGTGGGATCGAGTCCGGTGAGTGCGCCCTCCCGCGTTATACAGACCCTGCAGGCCCCTCCCGACTTGGCGCCTAGTAGCGTGACGGTACGCACGGCCAGCGAGACCAGTCTGTGGTTACGATGGGTGGTAAGTAGTTACACATATTTTAGTTTAATTTTTTCAATTTCTCCTTGGGTATGTCCTTCATCAAATTGATGAAAGTGATTCTTGCAATCAAATGGTTGCGTTTTTTTCTCATATTATTATTTAACAGTTGAAACATGAAATGAGCCCAGAACGTTGTATTATGTCGACTCAAATTTAATTATTTAAGGTCTTGATTCATATTTTAGTTTCTATCAGAGAGGTAAGAATGAAACGCTCGTGAAATAGGTTCGAGGAAACTATTACATTCACGACTCTCACCGCCGGTGTTCTGACAGGATGTCATTATCCAGTATCACACATGAATACAGGCTGGGCCGTTGAAAGCAGTGTGTTTTTCCACTTCTATCGATTTTCACCTGAAATAAAGAATGCTGACACGCGAGAGCTTGTGGCCAAATTGAGTTTCTCAAATTGAAGCTCTTTACCTGTCAAATTACAAGCGCATGAGAGCTGATGTTTTGCCAGTTTGTGACATCTCACTTATCTTTTGGCACCCCGTCAAAGTCATTCACTTCATTTTTTGGTGCACGTAAAGTGATGAGGGATTATTAAATATCAGTTATGTGTTTATACGTACGTTTAATCGCTTGTCAACTGCAGTATGGAATGTTTAGAGCTCTCAATCTGCTGCAAATGCAGTCGTTGAAAGGACTGAAAAAAATGTACGTCCTCGCAGTAAGGCAAGTTTTCACATTAAAAGTTTGATATGTTACATTTAATTTTTTGTTCACAAAAATGTGAAAATGTAAACATAGACTTGTAGACTCCAAATGTTTCCAGGAAATGACTAAATCAAGCAAATAAATAAATATAATTTAACAAAAAGGGTCATTTCTTTGTGATTTACTGTTTTCTACATAAGAGGACCCTACATAATATGAAGTACATTTAAAATATAACACAGTATTTAAATACCATGTCAAATATTGAAATCATAGTGAAATGAATGAATGAAATCAAACTTTGGTTCTCCTAATCTTAAAATTTGATTTTATATTTCTTTTCTTTTAAACGGTCACAATATGCACTTTGTCAAAACATGTGTCTCTGTATTTTTTCCTGGCAGCCGTTGCCCGAAAGTGAGTACAACGGTAACCCTGAGAGCGTGGGCTACAGGGTCAAAGCGTGGCGGGCGGACCAGCGGGGCGAGGTCAGCACACGTTTGGTGAACGACCGTCTAGAGAGAGAAATCACACTGGAGGTCTCGAGGAGTGGACCGAGTATCAGCTGCAGATTCAGGCCTTCAATTCCATCGGCCCCGGGCCATGGAGCGACGCGGTGAAGGGTCGCACGCGCGAGTCAGGTGAGGGCACGCAACACACCCGCATTTGCGACTGATGCTAATGCGTGTTGATTGGTCGTACGCCTCTATGGAACAGTTTCAAATGCAGCCCCGTGAGAAGCCGAAACACATTTGCCACATATGTCGCAGAGGGAGTGTCTTTCCATTTCCATTCTCTGGATAATCACATTGTGAAATGTAAACAGGTTGCTCTCAAATTGATTTTGATTTCTTTTATGTGATTACCATAACAGCCCCTCACTGTTCCCTGCTCAATACCACCATTCTTCCTCACTCACGAGTGGCTGTAAATGCATTCTTGCACTGCAGATAAGAAATGAGATGATTGGCTGCCCGGTGTCTGTACTTATGGTTACTGTTGCTCCCTACAAGAGAGATTTATGGGCCCAAATGGCTGTAGTGTGAAGCGGAACCTCCGAAATGAGTTTTAAAGGTGAATTGTGTTGTTTCAGCACTACTAGTGATACAAACAAACTGCAGAAATGCTTAGTAGGAAGTGTTTGTGGTTTGTTAATGGTGCAGAAATGACTCCGTACACCTTTAAAAATCCTTTTGAAGTCTGTCATTATGCAGTTCTGCTGTCTAGATGAGGGAAATGTGCCGGCAGGTTTCAAGAGTCTACCTGGGGCTCAGCTTTACCTGTCAAAACAATGTGTTTACTATCTTCTTGTGCCACTCACACACTGTTTGCTTTCATATTAACACAGGCTTACCTCATGACACTGGCGGGTCGACTAATCCACAGTGAGAGTTTACTCGGGGTCTTGTGTTAAGGCACACTGTGATGAGGAATTGTGATTTGTCTTTGTAGTGCCAACAGCGGCTCCGGAGAACATGACAGCCGAGGCCATGAGCTCCAGTCGCATCCTGGTAACCTGGGGGCCGGTCACTGAGCACGCGCAAAACGGAAACATCCTCGGATACAAGGTCCGTATCTGTTTTGTTTTTGCATTCTCTGTTTATTTCTTTTTATGCGCAAAAAAAAATAGTCGACTGCTTAGGGGATGTAGTGCTGCGGTATGTGCTGAAGGAGCCCGTAGCCCAACTTAATAAGCATCAGAGGCGAATTACGGTTTAAACATGCACACTCAACAATGCACGCCCTTAAACCAGCTTGTGTCTGATGAAATGACACGAAAGAATTTGCTTCTTTTGTTTCAGAGGAGCCACTGCGTTTCGTGTAATAACAAATCCTAGCGGATCTACAAAAGCATTTGTAAAATTAAAATTTGGCTATATAAGATATGAATGCTAAATCTTGGATGCGATTTATGACAGTTTAATGAAATACGGGATCATATAAAATGCAAGAATTTATTTGATTCTTTGAAATCAGAAACACGTGTTATATTATAGTTAAAGTATTTTGATCCAGAATCTCTTTCAAAATAATCGCTGATATGGAGATGGAGGTCTTGTACTATCATATAGAAATTGACTGTACTGTACATTGCTTTGCTTATTAGACGGCCAGAAAACTAAAAATGAATGAATTCAATTTTGATTTGTACTGAATTTCTCTTACACACAAATTCACATTTTCAGCAGCCTTTGTACAAAAATGTGAAGTAGTCAGAGAATGAAAAAATGGACAGAACCAAATTATTGTTTGTGGTAGAAGAAACCTTGACTGACTTTGTACTACATCTGTGTTCTAAAAAACATGAACCCTTTAACATTTCAGATGTAACAGGATTCATTATAATAAACTTTTAGTTCTTAGAAGCCCTATAAAGCAGCCCTGTTTGTTCCGGTAGTCTCTTTAATTTTCATGTCAAGTAATGAACTGGGCCATAAAAGCATTCATTGAATCTCTGACCCTTGCGTAAAGACAAATATTTGCTGTCAGACGAGCTGTTGCGCACCCATATGTTCAGAGAAGCTTCTGTGCTTCAAAGTCAACAGTAATTAAGACAGAAGGCTTAAACCAATAAACAGCCTGCTGAAAATACACCCGGAGGTACAAACCTCACGCAATTCTGCCATACTGCACAGCTGACAATAAAAAAAGGGTCGGTGTGATTTAGTTCAATGCCATTTTAGAGTACACAATCACACAACGCCGAGCAACCTGTAATATTGTTTATATGCTTATTTGTCCAGGTTCTGTACAAAGAAAAGGACTCGGATTCGGATGCACAAGTGAATGTTGTGAAGGGAAACCTGACGCAGTCAGTCCTGCTGCGGAACCTGCGTAAATACGTCCAGTACGAGATCCAGGTTCTGGCGTTCACGCGAATAGGAGACGGCCAGCTGAGCAGCCCACCGGTGCTGGAGAGGACCAAAGATGATGGTGAGCTTTTCTCCTTGAATTGAATAACAGCTTAAAGGGACAGTTCACACAAAAATTCAACTTCTGTCTTTTTACTCACCCTCGAGTTGTTGCAAATCTGTAAAGAGAAAGATATTTGAAAGAATGCAAACAGTTCTTGGCCACCATTGACAACCATAGTAGGAGATCGATAATGGGAGTCAATAGTGCCCCAGTGTTTCCTAGGGTACATTGTTTGAAATATCTTCTCTGTGTTCAACAGAACAAAGAAATGTATTCAGTTTTGAAATAACTTGGTGGTTAGAAATGATGACAGAATTTAAACATTTGTGTGAACTGTCCCTTTAAATTGACTATAGTTACGCCCCTTTTGCACATTTTTTCAACACAACCTGCACCTTAATTCACTAACCACCCACGATCCAGACGCTAAATGAGCTGTGGGTATTCAAATTAAGACATTTCTTAATTAAGTTTATTTCTTAGTGCTTTTTAGTACTAGCTCGCCTCCTTTCTATATAAATTAGACTCAGCGCAAGCGAAAATAGGCGGGCCAGAAGTTTTTGAAAGAGATGTTTGTGTGCGATTTTATTGATCGTGGCAGTGGTAATTCATCAAATAATGATCAAATGATGGAGAAGAGTGTTAACCGGGCACATATCCAGACCTGTGGTGCAGTCAACACACTTTTGGCATTTTAAAGAGTCGATTCAGGTTTCTGGATTACAATGGTGAAGAATGCCAGATCATCACACTCAGACAAATTTTGTTTAGACATCAATCTCTGTCTGTATTGTCAGTGTCTGATTTTCATAATACCTTTAGTTGTTACAGGTGTAAAACAACACCATCACTCTTGGCTAATGTCCCCTTGAATAACTTTGAAGCAGTCTTTTGAATTTGTTCCTTCTGTTCATAGCTGCTGATATCTCACCCTTGTTTAATAATTGAGATTCGAGGCGTTTAATGACCACAGAGAGGATCTTGATGCTGTAACTCATCTGTTTGGTGTATAACGTGCACGCTCCTTGACCAAGTTTATGAGCTGTCATGAGTAATGGCAATGTGCTCTAAGCACATGAAGTGGGCAGATTTGATGCAGCCTTGAATTTTTATCGAATGAAAAAATAATAAAAACGACGTCCTGTCTTTAGCTCTTTCACTCAAGCTGATGTTTTTTTTTGAGAGTCTGCTAAAGCTCTTGACATTCTGTATGTGCGTTCCAAGAAACGCTTCATCTCTGTCGTGCATGTTCTTTGGCTTTGCCTTCGCTAAATTGATTTTCTGTCATTCGCCGCTTTCCGTCGGCACGCAGGCATTAAAGTACCACTCTGAAACTGCGTTTTTATTGCAAAAATTGGTATAGACACATTTGGCGGGCAAAGCGATATGGGAAATTAAAAAATTGTACGCCGCACGCAAACTACTTTGTGGAGGTTGGCCTTCAAACATTTACTTTATGGTTTGCAACATAAATAGACTGAAGGTCTGGATGAATTTGTGAAAGAAAGAGATCGTCTGATAGTTTGCTGTCTATTACAGTTGTTCACCGTGGAAAGATCAAAGCGAAAACTAATGCCATACTGTATGAGAGTCACCAGGGCCACGAGACATATAGACTAAAGTGGAGATATGCTTTTGGGACATTTCACAACAAACCTTTCCTCAAGGTTGCTTGTGTTACAGAGGAAACCATTGATATGTGCTGTGTGTCGTGAGATTTGTCAGATAAAGCAATATACTGTAGAGTGAACCAAATAAAGGGCTGAATTGTAATATATCGCCTGTTCAAAGCTGATTTAATTCATTCAGGCTTGTACTTGGAAGCATAATATTGATAGAAACTACCTGTCAGCGGTTCTTTAGATAGAAATTAATATTTTATCTGATTTGATGCAAGAAAAAAAAGTGAACCCACATACTCAAAATTGAAGAGAAGGGAATATGAAGCGCATATCAGTCAGAATGTATGAACCTGAATGTAGATCTCATAGGAACGTTTTGATTTCTGTGTATAATTTTCATCGTCCAATGATTGTATATGCAAATTAATTACAAAATGTTGCCATAAGTTTAAAAACATACATTTAAGTTTATTTATTTAGTACTTTGTTTTAAAGATCCAGTGTATATAATTTAGCGGCATCTAGAGGTGAGGTTATGAAATGCAACCAATGGCTCACCCCACCCCTCCCTTTTGAAGCACTACGTTGCTGATATAGAACTAAGATGTTGACACGTTTTCGCTTCTTTGCTGAAGGAGATAAAGTTTTTATGAAACGCACTCTGTAGAGCAGTTTTCCGTTTAGGGCTAATGTAGAAACAACATGTAAGGGAACCCGCAGTGTGTGTAGACAGAAATAGCTCATTCTTAAGTAATTAAAACTTAACGCTTCATTATGTAAGGTCTTTATACACCTCTGAACACATAGTTATTCATATTATATTGCATGTCAATAAATCCTCCAAAAAAATACACACAATATATTTATATATGTTTTATACAGATACCTCTCAATGTCTTTAATAGTCCATCCCTGTTACTTAAGTTCACTTTTGGTCAGTTACTGGAGCTAAGAAGGATCTTCCCGCTGCTTGCGAAATCCATTTAAAGAAGGCCTGTATGTGATACACAGGGGTTAGTCCTTAATCCAGCAGGCTACAGAGTCACATTAATGGAGTCTGCGTGCCCGCGGTCAGCTCTGTGTTGCCCTCTGAATAAGAGATAACCGCTCTCTTTTAAACGGGTCTGTAAGTGGAGCTCCCCCCGGACAGACGCCGATAGCTCGGGCCATTTCACCACCACTTTTATGACGAAAGTGTAGGACCCAGCCAGCGTGTCTATCCGTCTGTGCTCATTCGACCTTGGCAGCAATTATCTCTGTGTTTGCCTTTTAAATTCCCCTCTAGAACAGGACTCATTAAGGACTGATGGTACAGAAGCATCCGGACATTACACAAGCCTGTTTTCACAGAGAGCTTGTGGAGGATGAGGGAGGTTCATCATTAGTGGGAATGTCCTGGCTTTTGTCTGCAAACCTAAATATTTTGTGATTGGGTTTAACCAGGTCTGTAGTCATCAAATTGTACACTACTGTGTACCTTGAGGACCTGTTTTGTACCAGTCAAATATTAGAGGTACAAAACGTATAACTGTACCTTTGGAGGTACACAATAGGTCCTTAAGTTAACAAGAATTCAAACAAAAACTTCCCATTAGGGGGAAATAAATAAACTGAATACAAATACTGACACAACGTCTAACAAAAACAGCAAGGTAAGGTTAGGCAAGGCAAACATATAGCAGTGCAAACTAACGAGACTCAAATGCAGATACGCAAACACGTAAACACGCAAAACAAACGAGCACAAGACAATAGACACGAGGGCATTTTAAAGGGGACCCAATCAAGAGGGAACAGGTGCCGGACATGAAATAATTAACACTCAATAATGGAGAGACGAGAGGGCGTGAACAGAGACGAGACCCGAGAGAGCATATGGAAGGCCGAAAGGGCCGTAATGCCTCTCTCCACATGAAACCTAAGGCGTTGCCATGACTCTGCCATAAAATCAAGAGAGACAAGACAAGGAAGAATCACGACAGTTTGAAACTGAGTAATTCCTGACAGATCTTTCATTTTTGGGTGGAGTATCCCTTTAAAACAACGTTGGCAATGGATTTTATCATTAATTGAATGTTTGAAGAATGAAGAATTATTGTTAGTTTAATATCTTGCTAAAATAAGTCATTAATAGACATCCTTTTAATTGTAGATTCACACAGAGTAGATTTACACAAGTCGTGCGTCATACAGTAAGTAGCTAATAGACTCTTTGCGTGAGTGTTATCACCATATGAGCCTCATGGCATGCAGAGCCGATAGCAGAATGATGAATGTTAGCAATACATTGGCAAGAGAAAGAGGCATCATGGGAAATGCTCTACTGTAAGAGCATCTACTCATGAACACGTGTCCCGCGGCCCGCACGGTACAACTGAGAAAAGCAGTACAAATCAAATCCTGTCAGATATGTTAGATTTATAAGTTCCTTAATGTTCAGGAAATGAAACAGAGAATCCGACTAACCGACCGCATCGACTGGGGGAATCCGGAGAGAAATAAGGAAACAGTAGAGAGACGGCATTGAGCGGATTGCGTTGACAACAGCGGTGCGTGTGATCGAGCTAAACCTAATGTGTCCTGTGTGTATGTGGCACAGGCGCAGCACCATCACACGTTATTGGATTCCCTCCATGTTATCTGCAACCCCACAGGTGTCCTGTTAGTGAATGTATAGGCCTGTCAGAGACGCCCAGGAAGCAGGGGCGGGTGTATGTGTTTAGAGGAACAACCCACTTAATCAAGACCTGCTTTACCGGAGGCCTATATTAGCACCGGTGGCACACTGTGTCCTTTGGAGTAGGGCGCAACTGTCATTAGATCCTCCGCTTCTCATTCGATGCTCCTGTGGGCAATGGAACGCCCAACAGCATGTCTTCGTGTGTATTGATAGAGCCGTGACTGTCTAACAGAGCCTCTGACACAGAGACGGAGGGCTGGTACGGGAAGGTGCGCCATGGGGTGGCATTCGTGAAACAGTAGGGCTCTAAATACCTTGGTCAAGGGCAAAATGACAGAAATCTGTCTAAAGGGGGAACGTCCCGATTTTACAGCCCACTGGTCACCAACTAATTAGTGCTGAGAGCAAAGGAAGTGTCACGTTTTGGATGTTATACTTATTTACGCTTAGTTTTTATATGGGATATAATTAAATGGCTTGGGAAACAGCTTTAAATACAATTTTCCTGATTTCAATAAATAAATATTAGTGCTTAAAGGGATAGTTTGTAATGTATTATAAAAGTATTAATTATGTCCTGTAATGCACCTTATAATGCATTGTAATGACTCATAAATAATTGTAACTACAGTTTATACGCTTTTTAACTTTGCATTTGTAATTTGTTGATAATTCTTTACAACAACATTTAATGTATCAAAACACACATTTTGAACAATTATGATGCATTATCATACACTTTAATAACCCTTTATAATGCATAATACATAAAGGCTTTAAGTAAAGTGTTACCGAAAATTCTTTCATCATTTGCTTTTTTATTTTTTACACTTTACCTACCAAATATTTTTAATAAAATATTAGGACAAAACATAACTTTATTTGATTTGTATATATATTTTATTTGTACATTGCTGAGTTCTCTGAATTCAGTTCCCACAGAAAAAAAGACCCAAGAGTTCCAGAATGCATGGGAAAAGTATTTATGAAAACAACTATTATTTTCAGTTATAGAGTGTTTTACCAGCAACAGAATAAACAAACGTTACTGCGCACGTGCCTAAAACATTCCTGGCCCAAACTTAACTTGGTTTACTCATCTGCAAAGAATATAGTCCCTGAAAAAAATATTTCTGAAAACAAGTAAAAGAAATAACAAGCACATTTTATTCACTAGCAAGTTAAAAGTATGTCTAGCCGGTTTTATTTGGGTTACCAATAAAAGAACCACTCCTTGGCTAAACTTAAATATGACAAAGTTACCCGACATATCCAACAAATTGTTTATTTAATTAAATGAATATACAATAACATTTTACAAATAGTTTCTAAGTGTGTTAAATGTTTATATAAACGTATATTTGTATAAATTTTATAAATTATAAATGGCTATATTATTAGCCACTAGCCAGAGCGATTAACAAACACAAAGACATGTTGTCTGATGACTATATATTGTTATCATATACATGTATTTTCGTGCCTGTCATACTTACCACACACATTTTACACATGTTAAAATCTACAGTAGTTATTTTCCTGAGACATCCCAACATTTGTCATTATGGTAATGTTGGAAAACAATAATTCTGTGCACAGATGGATGCAACCCAAGCGCATACTCTTACAGACAAAACACACTTCCTTATCCACAGAAACCATTTTAAAATGTGTTCATTAAACCGCCACGGCTTGTGTGCTGCCATAGCTGTCTTTTTTCCCTCACTTCTCTTGTGTTTTTGTCTTATAATGAATGTTAGTTTTTTTATTGTCCTTTTCAAAGCGGGATTTCTAACAGTGACCTTATCTTGACGTAAATACCATTTCAGAAGCTGTCTCGGGCAACGGCTGCTTCTTTGAAAGCTAAATAACCTGTATTAACACTCTTTGATTTCAGCTTCTGCTTTGGCTATGAGTCAAGCAGGTTTATTCTCTTATAGGCTTAAATTTCATGTGCTTAATTACAGAGACCGTAAGAGATATATGATGATTGAATTTAATCCTTGGTCCCTCCTTTTCCGGTTTTCCTCTCCAGTTCCAGGACCACCCATGAGACTGGTGTTCCCAGAGGTGCGTCTGACGGAGGTGAGGGTGGTCTGGCAGCCCCCTGTGGACCCCAACGGCATAATAATGGGTAAGAGAACTAATAGCACAGTAGCTGTTTTGCTTTTTTCTCCGTCTCATGTCTCCTGAGAGAAAGACCCACCCAAGTTGTCTCACTTGTGTCTCTAGAGTTTCAGATTTGCTTTGATGTATTAGGTGAATTATGTCCTGTCTTCGCAAATACTATAGGCTACATTATAGGATAACCAGTTTTGTACTGCTCTGTTATAAACACACTGTTCAGATCAGGTCTTGCCTGTAATATTTATATAGATTTCCATTCTTCAATTGAGAAGGATCTCAGCTGACCCGTGAAGTCTGGATTCAAGTGCAAAGCGGCTTTGATTTACTTCATCTCACATTAAAAACCGTCTCTTCCGTGCTCGATCTGGCCCGCTTCAGAGCGTGTAATGCATTGGACTGGCAGCAACGGCATGTTTTTCCCCCTCCGCCGTGTGAATGCAGCCATGTCACCGTGCACCTGAGACTAATTCCTCATAAGGCGAGAAGGATCCGGAGAGGAGAAAATCCCTGCACTTTAATGAGATTAGTCTGACTAACACCTCAAGGGAATGAAGCTCAGAAAAGTCGCCTGCCAAATCGAGGTTTCTGTGCAAATCGTGCCCGAGAAGAATACCCAAAAACCCTGCGATGGAAAAACGAGATCTGAACACGCCATTGTTTGTTTGACTTTTGTTTTGAGGCCGTTCTATTTCCCAAGCATTGATTTGGAATAAATACGAGGACGATTTTAGCTTCCTGATGATGTTTGGGAAAATCTGGATTTTGTTGCGGTGTCCGTGCCGCAGGAAAATGCGACTGCGACCATATGCATGGTTTAAGTGTGGAATGTGGCACAGCGTGACTGTTTAACTAGAAGTCTTGTAAACGTGGTTTGTTTGCTGCAAAGCCTAAATGTAATCCTGTTTTCAGAGCCACTGAAAAATGTGTTTGTTTCTTGGCTTCCCAGAAGACTAAGCAGACCTTCATGTAGGTGGTTGGCAATGGGAGTTTGCTTTTGAATTTGCGGCAGATAAAGTAGTTTTGCTTCAATCTGACTCCAGCCGGCTGACTTTACAGGAAAAGTAGAGAAGAGAAGGTACTTTGCAGGTACACACTGGTCTCCCAAGAGATGTTTTAAAGCATAACAGAAGCCATTTTTGAATATTCGTTCTCACAACAAGTTCATAAAAAAGCACATAAAAAGATTAATTATTAACAGATTTGGGACCAAGATCATAATACCCAACCCTTAATACATCTTCTTACACAAAGTTTATAAAATGATGATACCCAAAACAAAACATAATTTCGACCATTTTTATAGCATGATGGGATGACAAAGTGATAATTCAACCAAAGAAAAAAATTCTGTCATCATTTACTCGCCCTCTTGTCATTTCCATCCTTTGTGGTTTTATTTTTTCTGCAGAACGAAAATGAAAGATATTTTGAAGAAAGTTGGTAGCCGTACAGCACTTGCACTGACTCAGTTTTATTGTATGGACACAATGCAAGTGAATGGGGGCCAGTTAACAACATTCATGAAAAAAAATTCTGTTGTGTTCTGCGAAAAAAATAAAGTAATACCGGTTTGAAATGACAGGACGGTGCATAAATGATGACAGAATTTTCCTTTTTAGAGTGAACTGTCACTTTGTGAATGAAGTTTTATCCTAGATTTTGATAATAGGGTAGCAGAAAGTTAAAGCATTAGCAATGAAAAAGTTAACCCAAGAATAAAAATCCTGTAATCTTTTATTCACCCTCATGTCATTCAAAACCTCTTAATGACTCTTTCTTCTGTGGAACCCAAAAGAAGATATTTTGAGAAATGTCTTTGTGGTTTTGTGTCCATAGAATGAGTGTCAAAAAGGGCCAGTGTTGTTTGGTTACCAACATTCTTCAAAATATCTTCTTTTGTGTTCTAAAGATGAAAGAAAGTCAAACAGCTTTGGAATGTCATGAGTGAGAATAAATGATAAAATCATTTTCATTTTTGGGTGAACTATTACTTTAACAGAAAATAAAGCAGATCAATGTTTTGAGAATCCTATGTGCCTCTTTTACTGACACTGTTTTTGAAGACTTTCTGGCCATGTTTTGCTTCCTATTCATGGAAAGAGTCACATACCAAAACAGATCTGACAAAGTAAGGGGAATGCTAAATCAAAGCAGAGCTCAGATCTGTGTTGTGTACATAAATCAAGTTGATATAAAGGCAGATACAGAGACGAGCGCCTCGCTCATTTTTGCTCTTTGTTTTCGTGTCAAGAGATGCTCATATGTAGATTTAAATCAGAGAAAGTAGAGAAGTGAGATTTTTCTCAGATTTGCTTCATGTTGGAAATGAGTTGAAAGCCGTTGTGCACGAGCTCTCGGCTTTCCCTCTGGTAGTGATAGAGCACTGGTCTTTCCCGGCCTTTCCAGGGAGGCTCTGCCCTTGTGACAGCGTTTCTCTCGGCCGCTGCAGGTCCGGTAATCACCGGGCGATGAATGAGGAAAACAGAGCTGCAGGAGTTTGTGGGGTGGTGACCTAGCCAATCACATGGGCCGATGCCCTCGCAGTAGAAACCCTTTCCCCAAGCAAAGCCCTGATAAACACACACGGGTCACGGACCACTGAAGCCGAGAAGACGCCGAGCGAAAGAGCTGCTTTCTAGCATTTTCAGCCCGTGGCACTCTCTCTGTCTACAGAAATATAGACACTGACATGAAAGTAACCAGAAAGTGTGTGTGTTAGGGGATGGATGTGTGTTATTTTCCTCTGCCCTCATGGCTGAAGTGGACATTAGGATGAAATGGCAGCCTCAAAGTACTACAGTCTCCTGACGTGGGATGGCCTAATTTCGTTTTTGCACAGCCAAGGGCCAGCGCGCGGTGCAAAAATGCCGAAAATAAATAGACTGTGGTGTAATGCTCCATCTCTCCCACGGCCGAGCTCTGCCCACACGATCCATTTTCAACATGTTTCCAGATAATGTTATCATTTGTTTTGCTCGAGGTTCGCCACACGTGTCATTTCCTCAGACGAGATGGAGATGGTCCGTTGGCGCTCTGCAGCGCTGCTGTGTCAGACCAGGCTTGTTGTGTTAACACCGAGGATTCGGCTCTGTGAAACATCTCATATTGCGGAGATATTGTAACTTGCGCATTTACGAGGCACAAACAAATTCCATTTCGTCCAAGTGGTTTGGGACTCTGTGTATTAAATTTTACACTTGAATTGAATTCGATATCAAGAGCGAAGGCGGAGGACCTTACGGATGAAAGCCATTTGAATAAAAAGTATTTTCTCAGTAAAGTAAAGAAATGAATGCGGACGTTAACCAGAACCACATTTAAAGTACGGCGGTACCAAATTTTCTAGTGCACTGAACCATGTTTGAAAGTCATTTGTCATATAAACTCTCTTTTTTTTTTTGCTGATTCCCCGTTTACAAATCGTCTGTGCGAGGAGAGATTTTCTCCCCGTCCATTTTGTACTTTGAGTTCTCAAAAGCAGAACTGACTGACAACAACTCTCTCAAGTCTGTGGAAATGTTTTTCAGACGTTTGATGTGGGTAGACGCGGCTTAAGCCGTTCTCAGCATTGAAATAAGGGAAGCGGATCAGAGCTCACCTCAAATGATCTAATGACTTTGTTGCAGGATACCAGGTTGCTTATCGTCTGGATTCAGGGGATCCCAACCAGTTTATCACGGTAGAAGTGGGTCCAGATACACGTCAGTTCACAGCGTCCAACCTGACCCCGGAGTCGGCCTACATCTTTCGCATCTCTGCCAAGACCAAGCAGGGCTGGGGAACGCCCGCACAGGCTGTGGTCATAACTACTGAGATTAGAGGTGACTCCAAAAATACACACACACCCATATAGCCTCACACACAACTCATTCCAATCGGTGCAATCAACCTTAAAGAAACAGTTTTCCTAAAAATTAAAGTCCACAAGTTGTCTTTGTTCTGATGAACGCAGAGAAAGATATTTGGAAGAATGCTTGTGACCAAACCATTCTTGGACCCAATTGACTACCACAGTAGGAAACAATTATTTCATATATTTGTTCTATTGAACACAAAAGAAGATATTTTGAAGAATGTAGGAAAGCAAACCGTTCTGTGGCACTTTTGACTACAATGGTCATCTCTACTACAATGGTAGTCAATGGTGTCCAAGAACTGCTTGGTTATAAACATTCTTCCAAATATCTTTCTCTGTGTTCATCGGAACAAGGAATTTATACAGGTGTGAAAACAACTCCAGGGTGAGTAAATGAAGACAGAATTTTTATTTTTTCCTTTAACATAAGAGGATTGGTCAACAGAAATGTGGCTTCCAAGAAAACCTTACAAATGGCGTTGGTTTAAAAACATGTCCTGATTTCTGGAATATCAAGGTGAAATTATTCATGTACATGAAAAAAACGTGCATGTTTTTCTAAAGACTTTTTTATCAAAATCAAATCAGCTCTGCCGTTTTCCTCATTTGAAATTCTCGGAAACGTCGCATAATTGTTGTAAACACATTCATACATGATCCATTCAGTCTATACAAGAGAGACTTTAAAAAATACTGAATTGATATTCATCATCTCACCTGCTACTCGTGCAATACCTGAATAAATTATACAGAGGTTCAGGTTAAAGATGAAATGTGATTACATATCAACCTCTGACCCATAGATCGACCCTTTAGAAAACCTGCTCGGACGAGACCGCTACAGTCACTGCTTTAAATACCTCTCGTCGCGCATGATCTGCATCTTTAATGACGATCGATGCCGCACACCTTTAAATAAACAATTATGCCTGTCTGTAACGATTTCGCCCATTCAAATCGATCGGTTATGCAGTCGTGTGTCACGCAGGTGGGCAGGTGTGGAAAGGCCAGGGCGAGAGCTGCTGACAGATGCACACATGAGTAGAACAACCCTGCGCTGTGATTAAGAACACTCAGCAGACTTGCTCGACCCTTGCACTCACCCATCACACCTCTCTCTCTCTCTCTCTCTCTCTCTCCATCAGAGCGACCTCAGCCTCCACAGCGCCTGCGAGTATCCCAGGAACAGGTGCAGTCCCGCAAACTACGCCTCAGTTGGGTTCCCGGAGGAGACGGCTCGTCTCCCGTGCGTTACTTCACCCTGCAGACGCAGGAGTTGCCTGACGGAGACTGGACCACTCATTCTTCTGCTATAAGCCACAATAATACGTCCTGGGAGGTGGACAGGTAAGCATGTGTTCACAAACAGCATCACTGGTGTTCTTACACTGGGACCGCCCTGAATGACCATCACCGAGTTGATTTCACTCGCCGGGTGTCGGCCTCCCCTGCCGAGCTCATAAAGGCTGCTCCGTAAGGGCTGGATGGGAGGGAGTGTTATTAAACTCGTAGGAGTCTTTTTACTCCGCCGCAATTTATGATACTCAATCCAATTTGAGCGAGCGAGAAACAATCGGTTCCACTGGGCTACCGGAGCGCCGCCTTTTTGCATATGAGTTATGTCTGAGCCGCAACCATGATTATATGGGTGGCGGAATGATATTTTATATGCATTGGGAGGGCTATCTCATCTTGATTATGATGAGTCTCTGTTCTCAGTTGAAAACTCTCTCAGCCGTCAGCTTTTGAGTGCTTTTTTAAACGGCAAGATTGTTGCTAAATGGATTATTCAAGGACCGATTTGTGTCCTTACCAGCTGGAGGCTTTTAGGAGAGGGGCACCCTGGGAAAAATATTCCCTTTAACTAGGCAATGGCAAATAGTAAAAGCTTCCTCTTTGAAAGTCATATAATTTCACCGAAATCGGTTATGAGTCTAAAATGACACATTTGGTTAGTTAATGAGCTCAATTGGCTCTGTTTTGGGTAAATGGAAAATTAGAAATTAAAAACAGACATTTTTCCTATTATTTCCTGTATTCTGAAATTTTTGGGGGGTTTTCAAGACTCCATGATGCTTGCAACTGGAAGGTCAAGGGTTTGATTTCGACACATGTATATCCCCAATGCACTGTAACCTTGGATAACAGCATCTTCCAAAATGCATAAATATAAACACAAGCAGTAATATTCTACCGACATCCCAGTCGTTCTTTTCAATATCACGTTTCTGTTTTTATGAAGTGCCATATGCTCCTCTAATGTCTTTATGCGATCTCCCCGACGTGAAGAGTGTTGTATCTTATTTCCGTCCTCACCTCTCTGCCTCGAGTGCTTTAAGATAAAATTGGTAATTGCCAGCTCGTGCCCTTGGGCTTCAATGGATTGTGTCCCTGACATTTATAGATACTAGCTCATACATGCACTGCTGAGCCACATCATTTGTGATGGGAAAGATCTTTGTCCGATATGAGAGAGCTCACGATCTGTGCAATCCCATAGGCTGAAACCCTTCACTTCATACAAGCTGAGAATGATGGCAACTAATGATGTTGGAGACAGCAAGTACAGCCAAGAGACGGATGCAATTACGACTTTACAAGATGGTGAGTAAAGATGAGCCTGTTGCACCCTATTTGCTTTGGTTGATACGCTATTGATTTGAAGGCCATAGAAGAGCTATGCTCTTATCGTCACCTTTCACTTGGAAGGTGAACTCGGTGAACTAACTCGGCACTGCGGAAAACAGTTCTTTAATTTATTGGTTTTAATTTAAAACTTTTGTCTTCCCTTACAAATCATTTGTTTTCCCAGAGAATATTTTATGTTCCCTCGCAAAAACTTTTGGTTTCCCAAGAATATTTTGTTTTCCCTAACAAAACTTTGTGTTCCCAAAAGTATATTTTGTGTTCCCTCCCAAAACTTTTGTGTTCCTGTGAGAATATTTTGCGTTCCCTCACAAAACATTTCTGTTGCCCCCAAGAATATTTAGCGTTCTCTCACTTAAATATTTGCGTTCCCCCAAGAATAGTTCATGAGAATTGCGTTCATATGTTTGCGAGAGACCACAGTGTTTCTCGGGTGAATGCAAAAGTTTTGCGAGGGAACGCAAAAGCTTTGAACATTATTTTCTTGATTCTCATAAATTTTCCACCACGACGTCTCATACGGGGCTCAGTAATGATGGGCTCTTATTAACTGCTTTTTCATTATTCAGTCCAAGACATCCATTTCTGACACACTTTTATGAAATAAAAGTACGATTTGTACTGAAAACTAATGTTCGCAGAATTTAAATTTAAGCGGACACCTTAAGATCACGTTTGTAAGGTCAAGAGAAACATTCCACTCAAGTGCCCTACTATTTAAAACATTAAAAAGGTTTTATTGAGGTACAAAACTGTACGAGTTCTCAGAATACACAAACCCGACATCAGCTTGTCGTTGGGGTGATGGTACTGTGCATGTTTGTCCCACCCATCAAAGATGTTGATGTCAGTTTGATAATCTGAGTTGAACCACACAACACGCTGCACCTTTAAAAGTAGAGTTTGTAAGAATTTTGCTGTAAATTATCCAAAAACCACTAGGCTAATTATAGTAGAGTAGGCGGGGTGAGACCGTGATTCGAGCCCGGTGTGCGCACAGCTGGCACTAATTCACAATTACTCACCGGACTCGAACCACGGTCTCACCCCGCCTACTCTACTACACTAATGTTGTATATATAGTACTTACAATATCTCAAATGTTTCTAACTGCTTTTAAATGCTAAACAGTGGACCGGGGCCGTTTAGTCGCCTGTCAATGGCGTCATATCCACGTTACCCTTTCTTACCGCATTTACTGATGTAGCAACCGCATGACACTGTTGTAGACAGATTCGGAAATAGTTTGTACCGTTGGTTCGTGGCTCTCACTAAATCCTTGGTGTTTCGAGTCAGATCCGTGGGCGTGGCTCGTTGGTTTTGACTAAATCTTTGGTGTTTGAAGTCTTACGAAACCTTTACCCTAACCCACACCCTAACCTAAGTCTAACCATATAAACTACCTTTGATTGTTAAAATTGACGAAAAAACATGTTTTTTCAACAACAAGGATTTAGTGAGAGCTGTCAGTCCGTCTAGCACTGTGGCAAATGATGTGGGTACGTTCAAAATAACTTTTACTATGGTTGATTTGAACACTTAAAACTGCGCAGTTTTATCACACCATCGAATTGGACAATTACAGTAACATCTATGACTAACAAATTAGTTTTAAACCTTACATTACTCACGTCTAATTCATTATAATGAAACAAAATGATTTCATCAAACGCAAAATGCATCAAACTTTATTACTTTACCTCTTCCGTTAACATGATTTCTCGTTCCCGTCTGAATGATGTATCAGCGGCCCCATCAGCAGCGGAGTTGAAGACAACTTATCCCATCACACGCGATTGTTTTGTTGTTTTGATCGTGCGCCCTCTAGCAGCGATTTCTACAAACTGTACCTTAAAGAAACTGTTTATGCAGTGTAAAGAGAATTTCCATTGCATCTTACGTGAACATATTCATGTGTTAAATGTTGTTTTCTGTGTGACTGCAGTTCCTGACGAGGCACCGGTGATTCAAGCTGTGAAACCCTCCACGACAACATCCGTGCTGGTGCAGTGGCAGGTACGGTATAATGCAGCTCTTCTCCGACCAAACTGAACTTCTGACCCCCATTACATCCATCTGACGGGCAGATAACAAAGCGGCTCCAGCCTGAGAAGAATGCATGCATGTTGCAAGCGATCACCAATTAAATTACAGCCCTGTTCTGTTTAATGATTTGATGTTTGTCGGTAGGCAGTCTCGTTTTCCTCTGAGCAGGCTGCCACGCGTCGCTTAGTATTCCTGATGCAGGTGTGCATAAATTAATGACACGCTGTATTGATACCCGCACATTTACAGAGCTCGCAAAGGGCCCCGGGATAATTAATACCCGCGCACGACGGCGATCCCGCAATCTGACGGGATATTAATTAGTAGCTGAAACCTTTATTCACTGACCTATGAGTCCCGGATCTTCTCGGCACTGTTCTGTATCAGCGCAACCGTAGGAAGAGTTGATTACTCCCGGCTTTGTTAATTACCCGCCGACTGAATGGCTCTGAAATTAAATCCTCATCTTTTATTTATCTTATCCGTTTCACAGCTAGCGTCGCGCACAGACACGATCAGTCACTGCCCGCTGTCAGTTATGGCTGGGGCCGTCTTTTATCAGAGTTTTTATAATGAGGACTGTGAAACCAGCCAGTGGAATGTGACCTTTAATTTAATCTTTCTCTTTGCAGCCGCCCAAAGAAGAGAGTGTGAATGGAGTTCTGGTGGGCTATCGGATCTACTACCGCGAACTCCAGTACGACACCGCTCCACAGGAGTCAAAGAGGGCCGTCAACAGCTCCTTGCTTCGCACCGAACTGACAGGTAGCTCTTGAACCCAAGAGTATGATTTATAACACGCATTCTCAACCCACCCCGGATCGGAGAAAATATCTTTCTCATGGAATTCCTTAAGCTTGTAAGCTCGGAATTTCTGACATGTGCCGCAGGAGAGATGGATACTGTAATTGGCCGCTTCTCCGGTTGGACTCAAATTACTGAAATGAATTACTAAATCCATCGTGGTGTAAGGTGCGGTTAGGTTTGAATGCTAACGCCGCCTCTGCTCATCCTTCCCGAGAATAAATTCTGGACGGATGACTGAGCGGAGGTGAACTCATTACGCGCTCGGTCTGTGTGAGGTGTGGCATCATGGGTTTGAGCTCAAGCGTTCGGCAGCAAGCGCGCCGCCGGGCTTTTTTTCCGCTGCTAAATCTCCTTTGACAAATTGGGCTCAGCAGTGTTGACAGCATTTAAATGCACAAGCCCAGAGCAGCCGAGCACACAGGCATATTTAATTTCTTTCTCTATGTTCAGCACCGGTCAGAGCAGGAGTGCAATATCTCTCTCTCTCTCCCCTCAAGCCTCAACTTACATGTTAAAATCTGAGGTCTTCTAAGTGCCGAATGTGCCAACCTACTGAAATCATCCTAAATGCCAAGTGAAATTACTCAAGCTATCTTCTATTTGTTCAGGCTTAACAGCTTACATTGAAAAGTTAGCAGGCACTCCAGAAGCTAACAAGGGCTTTGTCACTTTCTAGGCCTGATGTGTAGAAGTCATGTCAATTTCGGTTGCCTTATACAGTAGTTATCTACAGGAATAATGAGGAAGAAAATAGGTTGTTGGCTAAAGGTTTTTTATTTCTTCACCGAAAATAGAACACAAAATATGCATCATGACAACACTACGTTTTGTGCCTGTCAAAATGCGGCAAATCCTTAACTACACACTACATGTGATAAATAATCCTTAACACTTATTTCAAGAGCTCAGGTTTAACAAGAATTGCGTTCACATGTATTTCATTCTGATCATTTTTTACATTGTTGATAAATTAGAAGTATGTCCTCCTGTTTATAAAAATATTTTACTTGATCAAATAAATAAGTAAGTGCCAAGAAGCCATGTTTACAGTGATTTTATAACATTGATTAACAAAAGCTTATTAGACTCAAAGTGAATCTTAGATTAACTTTAAAACTTTATAACTTTTATCACTGTAAATCTTGGTTTATTGCTTTTATAAGACATTTATTCCAAATATGTAGCACATTTACAAAAAATAGACTTTAATGAAAAATATGAGTGATCTGCAGAACCATAGATATAAATAACTAGATGCCGCATTCGCAGCTGTTTCTACAAGGTGAAAACAATTTATTGTGGGGAGAAAAATTTAAACAGTGTCCTGGATCCTTCCTGAGTCTGAAGACTCTCTCTCCTTCGCTCTTCAAATCATTTTTAGCCTCTTCAAAACTTTTTTCAAAGTGAACCAATGGGCCACCAGGTATCACTATCAGTATGCATGAAATCTAATGCTTGACCACTTTAGCTCTGAATAAAACAATTATGTGAATCAAGACGTAATAAGGTTATATGACGTTCAGAGGACTTTATCCTACATTTACTGGAGTTGGTTTAAGTTGTATATGAATCTATACAAGCGCAACGTTGCATTTGCTCAGCCCCAGCTAACATAGCCTAAGTTCAGGAGGCCAGTGGCAGACCACCAGTGAGAAAGTGATGCGAGTCTCAGCCGATGTGTGAACCCCGCTTGCTTAAGGGTATCTTAGTTGTTTCCAGCCAACCCTGAGAATCGATCCGGCAAAATCCTGGTCATGAGGCCAACTCTCTATCCATTAGGCCATGACTGCCCAGACATTATTTTTTCTCACTTGCGTTTATCTTGGAGGAAAAATGTTTTGAAGAGCGAAAAAAAGTATTCAGACTTAGGCTCTTGGATACTGTTTTTTTTCTCTCTACAATGATTTTTTTTCACTTTGCGGTTCAGGGCCACCATATTTTTTATGCCCCTATATGTAGGTCGTCCGTCATATTGGTAAGGTGCAAGCCGTTCTGTGTTGCCAAGTCTGCGTTTTTTCTGTAGAGTTGGGGAATATTTATTTGTTGAAAGTGGAGTTATTTTGTTATTTAGCTGTCAATCTTCAGATGATTTTATTTGTGAATGTTCTGTTATTTGGTCTAGGGATATTAAACTCATGATGTCAGATTGTTTGCTCAGATCTGTCCACCCTGTCAAGCCGGTCTGTGAACACTCAAAAGCAAGTGTGTTTGCAAATATAGTTTTACGCTTGTATGATTATGAAAACTATTTACTCCATCCATCCATCCATTTTCTTCCGCTTATCCGGGGCCGGGTCGCGGGGGCAGCAGTCTAAACAGGGATGCCCAGACCTCCCTCTCCCTAGACACTTCCTCCAGCTCTTCCGGGGGGACATCGAGGCGTTCCCAGGCCAGCCGGGAGACATAGTCCCTCCAGCGTGTCCTAGGTCTTCCCCGGGGTCTTCTCCCGGTGGGACATGCCCGGAACACCTTCTCGGGAAGGCGTCCAGGGGGCATCCGGAAAAGATGCCCGAGCCACCTCAGCTGGCCCCTCTCTATGTGGAGGAGCAGCGGATCTATTCTGAGCTCCTCCCGAGTGACCGAGCTTCTCACCCTATCTCTAAGGGATAGCCCAGCCACCCTGCGGAGAAAGCTCATTTCGCCGCCTGTATCCGGGATCTTGTCCTTTCGGTCATGACCCACAGCTCTCAATCTCCAGCTCCTTCCCTGTCAGAGAGGTGACGTTCCATGTCCCTAGAGCTAGATTCTGCGTTCAGGGATCGGGTTGTCGAGTCCCCCGCCTTCGACTACCACCCGTACCACCAAAACTATTTACTGTTTCTTTAATTTAAATCCCTGATTTTCACAGCCAGTGTTGTGGCATTTTACCAAACTGTAAGTGACGTCAGTGAACCGTTCCAAGATGGCGGACACGTCTACGTATCTGGAGTGCTTGAATGAGGCATCTAGTTATATATATCTACTAAAACTAGTTGTTTTATAAATCCTATTATGTGCCTTTTTAGTCAAAGTAAAATAGACAAAATTGTATGAATGCAGTATATGGACAAACTAACTAACTTAATTACTCCAATTTAAATAATAAATGTATTTGTCAACTGCCGAAAACGACAATATTTTTTTAAATACCTACCACGTTTTCATAGTGTGTTGTCAGGCTACAAAGTGTTAAATTAAATTATTCTAAAATAATGTTTCATAAAGAAACCATCATGTTATGTTTGTAACATCAGTGCACTGTGTTTGAGTTCAGGTTTTTTTTGCAATTGAAATAAGTTTTCCCAATTGACGCAGTAGTAATATATGTTTAAAAACTATTATTATGTCCGTAATGCACCACAGCTTGTTATATAGCATTCTGTATTGACTTTTAAATCATCAATCACTGACTCACTTTGGTTTCTTTGGGGGTTTGATTCGGGTGCGAGCCAAAGCTGAGATGAGCATTGTGGAATTTCATCAATCACTTGAAGAAGTGTGCGATGAGCACCTTTGAATACCAAAGATTTACTGCCATGATGAAATATCCCTTTGATTTGTGCATTTCCATCTCTGCTGCCTCTCTAGTAATGGTTCCGTGTTCTCCTTTTCCCTTCACAGCCAAAAGCACTGTGAAGACCGTCAGCAATCCTTCATTAACCGTATTCGAGCTAACACGTGAGTATTATTTAGCTGTCTTTCATTTACGAACAGGAACATTCTGGCCCTGAGATGAATCTTTTTGCACATCATATGAATCCAAAGATATTTGCTCCAATGTTCACCCAAAGATCATGTCAATAACCCTTTTGAAAGAGCTCGTAAATAGTGTTGTCGTAGATGTCCACCGTCATAACCAAACTGTACGGAACAGCAGGTGGTGATCTGAGAGATGTTTCAGTTTCCACCCAAATCAGTTCTCTTTCTTGTGTTCTGCTGTCTCAAAGCCAACATAAATCTTTCAAGTGCCCTTACAGACCTTCTTTTGTAATTTTGGATTCTCATTAGAGCTGCAGAAATACAGGCGCTATGAAATCGTGATCACTGCCTACAACGTCATCGGCGAAAGTCCTCCGAGTTCTCCGGTAGAGGTGTTTGTCGGGGAAGCAGGTAAGCATTTTTGTCTTTGGTGTAAAATTATGACAAATTTCATGACAAATTTACAAAATAATCATGCAGATCATGCCAAAATTTAACCATAAGTTTTCATTTATATTACTTTTACGGTCTGATGTTAAACGCGGTATAGTGCATCTCGTTTTTCTAAAAGTGCACATCTCACTGTTGTTAAGCTGGATGGGTTTTGAAATATTGAGCCGACTTCTGTCAAATCCAAAGCAGCATGCTTTCCCAACAGAGGACTGTTTTAATGAAAGAGCAGATCCTTCGTCCTCCATCCTCACAGATGTTGACCACTGTCGATCGATGTTCCTTTTGCGATCCTTAAGGCTTGTGCTGTAATACTTTCCAGCAACACAGCAGCACGCTTTATCTAGTATCCCTCAGGGAGTAAGGCTCGACATGACCTGACAGATATGAATCGTGTTCCCTTTGTGGAATGGCATGAAGAGGGAACGCAGGGACAGAGGGCAGAGGCGCCTAAGTGACCGAAACAGAGACCCGCTAAACGCTACATGACCACGATGTGGTTCAATAAACTAGTAAACTAGTCAAATTTCACATGACTCTTAAGTATTACAGGTTATTGCACAAAGGTAGGACGTCTTTTCTGTTTCTGTGTACATAAAGGTCAATTTATTCCAAGGTCCATTTAGGTCCAAATTGTAACTAATGAGTCAGTTGAGATGGATAGTGACTAGAGGGTGGAAGTGCGTTTTCAGATTCTAACTGAATGTGATGAGGACACGTGAATTTTAAAAAGAGAGCGACCCACACTGACAAGCTATTTTCAATAAACCCCGCAATATTTCATGGGAAAATTTGAGTTTAAATTTAGCAAAATACAAGTTGTACTATTTCACTTTAAAGTAGCAGTGAAATAGTACAAAATTGTATTTTGCTTAATTTATGTTTTTGTTAATATAATATAATGTATGTGTGGTTTAATAAATACACACACCTGTATATATTGATGCTGTCTCGTGATTTATCGCATCCAGAAAAAACATTTATGTTTACATTATATATGTCTGTGTACTGTGCATATTAATTTGTATTATAAACACATACGCATTCATGTATATATTTAAGAAAAATATGATAATTTAAATGTAATAATAATAATAATTTTAATTATTAATATAAATATTTCCTAAATATTGTTTTTTTACATTTTTATTTAAACACAAACGTTTATTCTGTATGCAATAAATCGTGATTAATCGTTTGAAAGCGCTCTATTAAAGAAAAATGTATAACATATATATATTTTTTTATACATGATATACATTATATTTAAAAATATATATATATTCATTTAAATATGAACACGGCACACATACATTCAGTATATTATATAAACACAAACAAATATTTTGTGATCGAATCATTGCAATTACTCGATTTGACAGCCCTGTTATTTTTATATTCTTTACATAAAAAATAGGGAAAAATCATGTAAATGTATTAAATAATATGTCAAGCCAAAAGAAAGTGAACTGAGACCCACCCACAACCAAAGTGAACCTTGAAACAAGACCCTCACTTTTAGAGCCAGAGACACACACACACACCATATTGTTTTTCATTCAGTCCACTTGAAAGGGTCTGGGTTTCGTTCTTTTAAAAAGGAATCAAGTGTTTAAATACACTAAGCGCACCACACGGATCTGAAGTGCCTGCAGAAATGAAAGATTGAACAGGACTGAATAAGCAGAGAGCTCAAAGGCAAATTTCTTATGGAGAAATCTGGCTTTACTTTCCATTCTCGTCCAGTCTATAATCAGACATCCGACATAGCAGCTTGTCCTGCTGAATCTGTAGCGCTCTTCAAGTTGAGCTCAAGTTATCTTGTTGCTAAAGACAGTCATTTTTCTTGTATATTTATTGACTGAGTAATATCCAGCTGTCTGGCTGAGGAGCCCAGCGTTCCATCTAATGAGCTGCCAACAGAGAAACCCGGGATATGACATCCCAGCAATTCCTCAGGAAACGGATAATTGTCGCACTGTTATATCAGGTACACTACCAAAGCTTGAGCCTTCCTCACCGACACCGCCAGGAACAAATCTATATTCACGTGGGGCATCTCAAATGATCAATGAAAGAGCCTTTAGTGGAAAAACAATCTCCCACTGCAAGAAAATAGATGCATTATATCCGCATTTCAACTATATGCTAAAAAGTATCGAACGCAGACAAATTGCTACAAATGCGAACTGTCGTTTTGGCTGTTTAATTCCACTCCAGTGGTGGTAACCGGTTGACACCGCACAGACAAGATGTTGTTAAAGCTCGTCGCTTGCAGCAAAGTTTTGCATTTCACTGCCATGATTATTTATGGTAATCTGTAGGATTGTTCCACCGGCAGCACAGGATTAATATAAGCAGTCACGGTGGGAGTGTTGGCAGGACAGGGTGTGGGGATTTTTTTACATCTTTCACCCCTTTGCTGAATTTTTGGCCTCCTCTCATAAGGGGTTTAATGAAGCAGTAAGCATGAATCTGTCATAGGGAACTCAAGCAGCTGGTGAAGCAGGCAGGGTTATCAACATCAGGTTATTAACAGCATCATTAGAAGGGGCCAGGCGTGGAGATTACTCCCAGCAGCAGGAGGGGGGACTGCCAAACAAACAAATGAATTTCCCGCTGATTAACGTCAGGTCGGCAACATCTGAAGATGCTCAGAGAGGGATCAGGGGACAGGGAGGCAGGGAGCGGCGATGCCCTTATAGCCACCCTGCGGACATGCTACAGTTAAAGTGCAATATCTGCAGATTGTAACTTTGTTCGAAAACTTGGTGAGCTGCCTACTCAGATGGCATTTGGAGGCATCGGGCGCATCAGTTCCTGCTGTTCCAGAAGGTGGGCAGCGAACTCACAAGTAGGCCAGAAAGAGGTATCTTTGAAGACAGGCAATATTGCTTGAATGCAACACTGAGAAAGTAATCCCAGAATGCATTTCAACAAGCTCAGTAAAAACAATTATCCAGATGGTAGACAAAGTTAGGGAAACCTTAAATACATTCTTATGTTTGTCTTTTAATAGTGGTGAGTATCAATAATGGACTGGTATTGTTAGCAAAGCAACATTTATTTATACTGGAATCCAATGTTTTATTTAAATTAATATTGTTAATAATAAAGTTACATTTTTGGCCTTTACAGCACAACATTAACTTGTGCTCTAACAATGCGTTAGAACCCATTATAATTTTCTATTTTGTCCATGGAAAAAATTGTCCGTAGGGCGTGAGTGCGTGAGTGAGTGTGTGTGCCCTGCGATGGGTTGGCACTCCATCCAGGGTGTATCCTGCCTTGATGCCCGATGACTCCTGAGATAGGCGCAGGCTCCCCGTAACCCGAGGTAGTTCGGATAAGCGGTAGAAAATGGAATGGAATGGAATTTTGTCCATGCTGGATGCATTCAGTGTAGACACAGTGTAAAGGCCAAGCGTTATATTTTGGTTGTAGCCCATTATTGTGACGGACAAAACTACACAAAAGAGACTACAGTAAATAAAATAGTCAAATTAAAATATAATGTAAAAAATGAAGAAAAAAAAATTAATGTATTAAATTAATTAATTAATTTTCAGGCACATGGTGTTTTTGCATAGGCCTGCTGAAAAAAAGCAGCTCAAACTAGATTTGGGTTTTATGTGATTTGTTGCCTACTCAGTCCGGTTTGGTTGGTTTTAGAGGGTTTTGGATGCTGGTCAGGGTAGAAGACCATTATACCAGTTTGAACTGTTTTATTTCTTCAGTACGGATGTAGAGCATTTAAAATCCCTCAATTGCATGGTTCCGTTTGAGTTAGCATCCCACCTTTGGAGGCAGCTGCCTATGTAGACAAGTAGAGTTTGGCACAGAGCTCGTCATCGTATTTTAACAGCTCACTCAGTTGTGCTTCTTGAGCCAGCCCCTCTTGAACTCCGCTGCCCGCAGCCGTAATTCAGCCCCGCTCATAAATGATTCAGCCAGCTTTACTACACCTAAACTCAACTTTCAAGCCTAGAAATAGACGAGCTGTCTCGCTCCCACCGCTATCTCCGCTTTCACGTTTGGTTTTATTAAATTCTCTTTTTTCATTCTGGATTATTGTTGTCCGGGGATGTAGCTGTGATTTATGACGGATAGGGCATATTTCCCGTGCCTCATCCGAATGACATTTAAGGCAGACACAACAGGCTGGAGTCTCTGATCGTCTTTGTGTATTTATTTGTAAGGCACAGTAGATGTCTTTTTGTAGGTTGTGGATACCTGGAGGGATTGAGTGTGATGTATTTACAGTATCTCCTCTGCTCTGTGTCAGCCCCCTCCGTAGCCCCTCAGAACATCCAGATCAACACCTTGTCATCCACCCAGCTGGAGGTCCAGTGGGAGCCGCCCCCCGTCGAGACCCAAAATGGCATTATTCAGGGATATAAGGTAACACCCCCATCTGATCTCCTCTATACTCTCACTATCCACTCTCTCTTTCTGTCTCTCTCCTCCCTGTGCTCCTGCTGTCAATCAATTCAAGCTCTCTAAGGCAGAAGATTAGCTAGTTACGTCTTTATTTTGCAAGAATTCTACTCAGATTTAACGTAATGGATAATGGTGTTAGACAGCATGTTTAAAAGTTCTGCCCGTTCATCTTGTGAATTAATGATCAGCGTGTTAGGGTTAAGTGAATTTCTGCTGAAATATACATGGCGTTGATATAAAAATGTCCAGGAGCCATTGCGGTAAAATGGCAGATTCATGTTCATGCGAAGATTACAGCTGGTTTCATTGAATGCTCGAGTTGTGAGAGATCATGCACACCGCAGGATTTAACTGCTTTATCTGAATCTGAAAAGTCTTTAGTGTTTTGTTAAACAGGAATATAGTCACATAAAGTTAAGCGAAACATTTGGCAATAATGCAAATCTTCTCAAAATAAAGACAATACTTTTGGTGGTCAGATGTTAAAGGATCAATTCTCCCAAGAATAGCAATTTTGTCATCATTTAATTCCCCCTTGTGTCATTCAAAACCTCTTTATGACTTTTTCGTCTGTGGAACATTAATGAAATGTAAAGAAATATTCCAGTTGAAGTCAATGGTGTAACAAGCATTCTTCAAAAGATCTTCTTTTGTGTTCTACGGAAGAAAGTAAGTCAGTTTTGGGATGACATGAGACAATTCATATTTCGGGGCAAGTGTGACTATTCCTTTAAGCTTAGTGCACTGGGCTTGTATCCAAATGACTAAAAACACTGCAATGGTTAGCACTATTTTACCCACTCGAGCTTAGAGATCAATATGTCAAATTTAAATCCACAGTTGACCACAAGTGTTTTTGCAAGTCAAAGTTCATTGAACTTCGGTGGGCAGCAAAAGACGGAGACATGACATGAACTTGTATTTCTTCTCTCCCACGTTCACATGCATGTAAATGAAAGTGAATAGGACATGAAGACAAGTGTGGTCGCACATTTAGTGAAACGTGTCCGTATTTAATGTGGTGAAGTCTAGTGTGGTCGCACCTTTAGTGAAACATGCCCAGTTGGTGAAGAGCAATTGTAAAAGTGGATGTGTAGCTTTTTCTTTACAGATGACAATATTTTGTCATTTTATGCCTCATACTTTCTGGAGTCATTGTATAATGTTCATCTGCGTGTCATGTCATTCACGTCTCATCGATGTATTTTTTGTCGTAGATTCTTTACTGGGAGATGGACAATCAGAACGAAACAGAAAGAGTTAAGATTCTCTTTCGACCAGAAACCAACATGAGATTGAAGAACCTGACCAGTTACACATACTACATGGTGAAGCTCTCTGCCTTCAACGCAGCTGGAGACGGTCCGTTCAGTGAGCCCAGGAGGGGGCGCACTCTTCAAGCCGGTAAGCTTCTGCACAAATCATTCACTGCCATTATATTCCCATTCAAACGTGATCACAGCACCACCCTCTGACACCAGCAAATACCTTTAAAGGCTAAACCGTAAATCTGACCGCAGATGGCACGCCAAGGGCAGTACGTCCACTTCCACGTTGTCTTCTTCACCATGCATGAAAACCAGGTTGACACTTGATCAAGTTTTGGCGCATGGGGCGTTATATCACCGTTGCATCATTCACATTAGCCATTCATGTGTTCTGCATTAAATCATTTAGTCTATAAATGTTGTCGTAATGAATTACGCACAAGCGCGGAACGATTTGACCTCAGGCTACACCTCGCTGGAATGACGGGGAAGGGCTCTTTACCCACGAGTCACTTCAAAAAAACAATTTGAAAATTATTCAAATGGTCTTGATGTGACCTCATTTGTACAAACAGATGAAACTCTTCCCCCTCTTCCTCTCTTTGACATTTCCTGAAGCCACTTGCGTAAGAGGATGGATTTGCATGCCGGACAGCTAAGAGTTTGCCGTAAGAGTCTGTACTGGATGTTTTCATTTAAATGTTGTCAATGTGAGTCACATTGAAAGCTGTTGTAGAACAGATTGTTCATGTGCACCTGTGACCTCATATCTTGTTGAATTTATATTATACAGTTGTTAGAGGGACAGTCACACAAAAATACAATACAAGTCATTGTTTATTCACCCTCATGTCATTCAAAACCTCTTTATGTTGACCACAAAAGAAGATATTGTGAAAAATGTTGGTGGTTTTGTGTCTGTACAATGGAAGTCAATGGGGGTCAGTGCTGTTTGGTTACCCAATGTTCTTCAGAATATCTTCTTATGTGTTCTGCAGAAGAAAGAAAGTCATGCAGGTTTACAATGACATTAGGGTGAATAAATATGAAAAAGTTTTCGATTTGGGAAGAACTTAAAGTTACTATGTTCCTTGGTCGCCCTGTTAGGGACAGTTCACCCCAAAATTCTGTCCCCCTCTTGTCATTTTAAACCCATACGACTTTCTTTCTTCTGCAAAACACAAAAGAAGATATTTTGATGAATTTTGGTAAAGGAAACCGTTGGTACATATTTACTTCTATTGTATGGACCAACAACCAAAGCAAGTCAAGATGGACCAATGGTTTTCTTCAAAATATCTTCTTTTGTGTTCTTCAGAAGAAAGAAAGTCATACAAGGTTTAAATGACAAGAGGGTGATTTCGGAATTTTCACACACGCTACTCAACTTACTGTCCAAAAAAATCAACTCTCTGAAATGAAAAACAGTCAATTTAATCGCAGCCTTAATTTAAGTAAAATCAACACATGCCATGGAGTTATGGGCTTTTTTAGATCTCTTTCAATGTAATCACTATTTAAATAAACCAGCACTTGACTACAGATAACAGAAATGAGCCTGACAGTTTTAAAAGATGGAAAGAAAGATGATAAAACCATCCACTTGAAACCCTACAGTGATGTTTTTTCCACGGTTAAGGTGATTTTCAGCACACCGCTTCTCATTGGCCTCAAGGGGCTCATAGCTGTAATGTAGTGATCTGTATCTGTCTGTATTTTATTATTTACTACAGGACGAGAATGTATCTCTTTATTTCTTGCTCTTTTCCAATCCTCTTTTTTCTTTGCAGCCCCCAGTGCCCCCAGCTTCATCAGTTTCTCTGAGGTGACCAGCAGCACCCTCAATGTGTCCTGGGGATTCCCTCTGTTGCCCAACGGCGTGGTGGAGGGCTACAGGGTGGTGTATGAGCCCACAGCTCCTATTCAAGGTCTGGCTGAAGTGTTTAGTCTGTTGTGGGTTTTTTTGTTGCTTGAGAAAACTAATCTTGTTTATGTGTCCATCAGGCGTGACTAAACTAGTAACTGTGGATATCCGTGGCAGCTGGCAGCGCTGGCTGAAGGTTCGAGACCTTACCAAGGGTGTCACCTACTGCTTCCGCGTTCAGGCGAAGACTATTGCCTACGGGCCAGAAGCGGAAGCCAACATTACAGCCGGCCCTGTCAAAGGTGAACTACACAGCCCTGAAAAATACACAAACATCAGCGAAATCTGGAGATCTGGGTTGCTGAGCACAGCGCGCATTGTACATTCATCACCGGGAGCATCGGAAATCTAGGCTGTGAAAAGAAGCCTACGTGGATCAATTTTGCACAATAGTGCAGATTTTCGATTTAAAACAAGAGTGGATCCTTCAGAACTGACCTTGTGTTTTCCTCTCTGCATAGGATCTCCTGGATCACCTGTAGAAATGTCAATCACAAAGACCGGCTCAATGCTCGATATCCATTGGACACCCGGAGAGACAGGCGGAGGTCACGTCATAGGCTATGTCATCGAAGCACGTCCATCAGGTACATCTGCAAAGATTTTTGCTTTATGTATTCAGTTTGAGATTCGAGGGGTGGTTCATTGTTATGGTCGAAACTTGTGGCAAACTAGATGCGAGATTAATATTTTCAGCACACTTCGCAGATTCATTTTTTAAATAATTGTATGTAAAACACAAGTCATTGTGTCACTCACAACATAATATCAGAGATGAGCGGGTGTCTGTCACGCTTCCTTGCTCAACCTCTCATGATAAATTTAATACTGAACCATAGTCATCCGAATAGACACACCAATCACGGCAGACGTTTCTTCCACGTAAGCAGTTTGTATGTCTTGAATTGAGTTTTAATTGCATCACATGACTTGTCAATGACGTTTCTTACAATGCAGGTTATTTTACGTGAAGTTTTTGATAAAGTACAAACCAATTCACCATCAGGTCATTTAAAACCTCTATATGACTCTTTTATCTGTGGAACACAAAAGAAGATATTTTGAGAAATGTTTTGTGTCCATAGAATGAAAGGTAATGGGGGCCAATGTTGTTTTGTTACTAACATTCTTCAAAATATCTTCTTTTGTGCTTTGCAGAAGAAAGAAAGTCACGCAGGTTTGAAATGACATGAGGATGAATAAATGGTGAAAGGATGTTTATGTTTAAGTAAATCTACATGAATAAAAAGTGAATTTTCTGAACATTTACTGATTATCAAAGTAAATGGCCTTTTCCGGTCATCATGAATATATTCCCATTGAACAACACTTCATATTAGGTATTGAAAAAGCTGCTGGGCGTTCTTTCTTTCGGCATCTGCTAAGCAAGTGTAATGGGACCCAGTAATGATCTTAGTGCTTCCAAGTGACATTTTCATTGAATGTGACCTTCTGCACAGATGAGGGATTGTGGGATACCTTTGTGCGGCACCTGCCTCCCACCAGCACCTCTCACTCTGTGAACCTGGACCGCCTCAGACAGGGCATCAGCTACCAGTTCAGAGTCCTGGCGATCAATGAGTTTGGCTACGGTGAGCCTAGTGCGCCCTCTGGTGCTATGTCAGGTAATTGCACTTTCCTCAGCTTGACTATGATGAGTCATCTTGAGCATTACATCAGCTAGCGTTCATGTTCCTTAGGTTGGATGAAAGCTTTATGTGATACACATGTGAACCTTACGATCCATATCTTCTTATGGTACAGGAGACATAAGGGATACTTGGTGTAGTTGAGGTAGACTTAGTGTTAAGAAAAACAAAGTTAAATGAATCACATAAAAAAGAAACTTGATTCAAGTTCATTTTTCTTATCCCCATTGACAATTGTTGTCTCTTGTTTAAACTCAATTTGGCTAATTTCTTAGGAAACACAACCTAGTCATTTTGCTTCTCAAGTAAAATATTAAGTAAGAAGAACATTTATTTGTAATGCATTTACATTTCTAAGGGGATTTTTCACCAAGTGTTAAGAAAACATTCAAATTCTCCTTTGTGGTTGTCTACGTATGGCTAAGTGTCTGAATAATTTGACTCACGCTGTTGATCATAATCCAAATGCATCCTGAAGCGAAGAGCCTGGCCTTGCTAAGAGTTTAGCAGAAGTACGTCATCAAACCGAATTCATATACCCACTTTGATGAGCAAATTTTAGCAAAGTGTGAGATGTTGTTGAGGTCTGTTCTTCATCTGATCTCTTGCTGACTAGCTTTCACCTTCACGTTTTTCAAGAGATCTTTATGATTTTGTTTTCACTACAGGCGTGTCCACTCTTTGGACTTTGATATTATAAATATTAACAAATACAGATTACCTTGTTTTCATGTGATTGCCTGCGGTTAAGCAACCACGTTCAAAATGTGTGCTTATTGAACAGCCAGCATCCTTATCAGCGATATTACAACCGGTTTCAGTCTTTTATTGTTTAAGGAGAGTTCAGAGATGAAGGTGAGGTCGTTTATAAAGCTAAAGCCTTATAAGGTACTCCAGGCAGTAGTGGTTTATGTTGTGGACATATATAGTCAAGACGTGTGTATCTCTGAATGTTACACCCGAGGTTATATCATAATGTGGTTGAAAGGCTTTACATGATGTAATAATTATATCACACAGATGTCAACGGGTGTCACGAGGCATGCATTCAAAACACATAACACCCACATCTAATAGACAAAATCCTAATTTGGGAATAAAACCTTTGTAAATGATTCACAATTAAGATGTCTGTCATTTCATATAATGAATTATCAAAGTTAAAGCGGTTAAAACCACTTTAGGAAAAGCCAAGCGCGTTATCAACATCTCGCGTGTCGTGAGACTGAAATATTCATACGGCAGGCGCGCTGCAATCTGTGTAAGACTTGATGTCACTGCAGCTCAATATTTCTGTCAGAGCGGTCCATCAGAGATATGACTGCAGCCTCCGCTGACTCCAGAGCACTAGAGATGAACAGACAGGACACGTGCAGATAAACATGCCTCACTGCTGATCTGAATACGCAGTCTGAAGGAATAACATCTGTTCCGAGGTGCTGCTTGCTTAGGCCGGTGAGGCAGCAGATGTAGATGATGCATCGTGGCTGGTTTTTCGCATTCATTTTCATAAGTTATCATCTAGAACACCCTAACAACTCCAAACAACTAGTCAGAACTCTTAAGTGGCCGCGTAAGGACACCCTGGCAAACAGCCAGGACACACTATCACGTGCACTGTAACAATCCAGTTGTTTGTTTTTTAGCTCAAGTTGACACGCCGTTCTATGAGGAGTGGTGGTTTCTGGTGGTGTTGGCGCTGTGCGGTCTGATTCTGCTGCTGCTGGTGGTTTTCGGCCTCGTCTTGCATGGCCAGAACAGAAAGTACAAGAGCTGCGGAACAGGTGTGACCTAAACCAAACCTCTCCAATCTTCTTATAATAAACCATCAATCCGTCCTCTCGCAACATCATATGCTAAATGCTTGCGTGCTTATTTAGAAAAGTAAATCCACCCACTTGCAAGTAGAAAGATTCAAGTTGAAGTCAGGTGATGTTTTTGCTGGGATGATGATATGCTTACTGCCGTAGGTAAAGCCGTGTCAACGGTGGAGGAGACGGTCACACTGGACAATGGAGGATTCACGGCTCTGGAGCTCAACAGCAGGCCTATTCATGTCAAGGGCGTTTTCCTGAGGAAGAATGGAACCAGGTTACATAACTTATGATACTCATGTTTATAGAAAAACTCTCTGGGGAAATTCACAAACTACTCATTTATTCACTGTCAAATTGTTCAGAACCTGAACAATGAGAAATGTGGTCTACTTTTGTGAGAAGACAAAAGAAGATATTTTTCAGAAATGTGTCTGTGGTTTTATGTTCATACAGTGGACGTCATAGGGGGTTCAACGTTGTTAGGTTACCAATATCATTCAAAATATCGCCTGTTGTGTTCCGTAGATAAAAGTCATACAGGTTAGGAATAATGTGAGGGGGAGTTAATATTTTTAAAATATTTCATTTTGGAGTGAACTATCTCTAAATGGACAACTATATATTTAAAAGTATTTTGGGCACATTAAACAGTCACAGCAGTCTCCTTCACAGCCTCACATTCAGAACCAGAGCGCTAGATTAGTGGCATGCAAATTGCATTCGGCAGTAAATTTGTGGATGCATTAGCTCTGTTAGCTGATTTGCATAATTCCTGTGGAGAAACGGACACTTAAATAAATAAACCTCAATACTGGAGGCTGCAGTTCATTTGTGGTACATTCTCCACTGTGCATTATTTCATCTCTATATTAACCAGCACACCTTCAGTCCTTTTTACAGCCAGATTTACAAATTTTCGACGGTTTACAATTATCTGACCGAAAGATTATAAACCAAAAATCGTGTTTGGTCTTCATCAGAATAAAAAATCATGCTTGGTTTCCCACAAGTAAGCTCCAAAAAACGTGTTTACTTATATATATACTCTAAATGTTATACTTCAAAAGAACCCCAAAAATAAAATTATATCCATGACTACTAGAAATCCTCACATGCCCTGTGTTCTCATTCCTCTCTCTCTCCTCGAGCAGATCACCTCCTCGACCCAATCCAGCTGGACTACGCTATTCTGATGAAGACATCTGCAGCAACTACAACGGTGGGGTTTCCACAGAGAGCACAGCACTGACAGAGAGACCAGCTGACATGTCCGAGTCTGAGGTGAACTTTTACCACACATAAATGCACACACACACACACACATTTTCCATGGGTTGGTTGTGCTCTCCACGTGTTCCTTCTCTAGTTGACATAGTGTAAAGAGCTCATACTATTTTTAGTGCTTGTGAATATCACCGACTGCAAATTTAGGAAAATACCAACAGCAGTTTTTTATAGCATTTATAAAATGTATATAATATATACTATTCATTTATTACTATAAAAACACTGTTCATAATAATGTTGTTACATAATTCTATTAATTTATTACTATCAAAATTTCCTGATTAAATGAATAATATTGTATTTTATAAATATATACAATTTTATATATTCATATATATATATATATATATATATATATATATATATATATAGTGTTATTTATCTTGATTTTAATACTGTTCATAATAATGCAGTTACATAATTCTATTAATTTATTACTATAAAAATTTCCTGGTTAAAGAATAATATTGTATTTGATAAATATATACAATTTTATATATTCATATCTATAGTGTTATCTATCTTTATTTTAATACTGTTCATAATAATGCAGTTAAATAATTCTATTAATTTATTACTATCAAAATTTCCTGATTAAATTAGTAATATTGTATTTTATAAATATATACAATTTTATATATTCATATATATATATTGTTATCTTTCATAATTTTAATACAGTTCATAATAATGCTCGATTGTAGTTCTATGACAAAATGTTTTGATAAATTAATAATGAAAAATAAATCACTCTCTTTCTCATTTTCTTTACACGTAATAATTTAAAAATATTTCACATCGCTACATTATTTAGTAAGCAGGGATGTCGGGGTCCTGATCACACTGTCAGGGATTATTCATTCATGGTTAATGACCTTTTTGGGGACCTTATATGTTATCCCTCACATATTTCAAGTCTTCCTGACGTGTTTTTTCATTGTCAGGCGACAGACAGCGAATGTGAAGAGGAGCCAATCAAACACTCGTTCGTGAATCACTACATGAGCGACCCCTCCTACTTCAACTCCTGGAAGCGGCAGCAGAAGGGGCTCAAGCAGACTCTGGCCTGTTCCTACGAGGACTGCGCGAGCGGCGACGCGGAGTCTTACTATCAGACAGTGGTCACGCAGCACAGCGTGGGCGGGGTCTACACCCCCACAGGCCAGCCCACCCCTGGCTCACGGACTCCTGTCACGGGCTTCTCCTCGTTTGTGTGACGCACGGGTGCCCGGTCAGCCTGGACCCCTCTGTGTGGTTTCGGGCAGCACGGTTACAAATTTTTCGATATCCACAGTATCAATACAGACATAATGAACGCTGAATGCAGATTATGAAGCGAGTTGAGAGGAAAAACGATTTTTATATGCCAATACTGAAGACTTTTCACAGCACCGCTGATAATCAGAATTACTGTCTTTGTGTGTGATCCTTCTGTTAGCAGCCTCGTGAAAGATGGTTTAAATACACAGGGCTTGACTGAAAGCTCCTGTCCGTGACCTTTAGTCTAAAGGGTGGCACATACTGTATTCAACATTCCTGCCACTGTTCACTTTACCACACTGAAAAGAAACGCTGAGAAAAAACATGCTGTATACTCTCGTCTGAATATGCTTCATCTCACTGTCAGTGTCGCTTTATATGCACCTTGCATTCGAGATCTTAAAGGTCAGAAGTGTAAGTCTTCACTAATGGATCTGATTCACGGATAATGAAGCACGGAGCTCTGGGCACAAACGTCAAAGTGTTTTAGTATATTCTGTATAGACTCACCAGCAAGAAACATACTGTATCAAGGCTGTCAGAGGACAGTAGCTTTAGTTCTTCATCTCTGTAAAATCAGATGGTGAGCGGCCAGATGTGTTGTGATGTGCTTCGGTGCAATTGTGCCATTGCTTGCGGTCACACATTCTGACATCTAGGTTATAATTTTACCATTTTTACTCTCCTTGTCTGTTTGGCCTTGTTTTAAAAACTGAAATTATTTAATGAATGAATTGATGAAGAATACGTGTTGAGAACAGTATGGTTGCTTTGCACATACGCACTCTTGAGCCATAATGGGTTTCCTTCTTTTTCTTCAGTATCTTCGTTTTTTACAGGCTTGTAAAAAATGTGTAATTTTACAGTGCGATTTTAAAATTAATTTAAAAAAAATTTGTTCACCGTAGTGTTATTAAAAAAACGTTCAGCAGTTTGTACATTCAACAGTATGACGTTTTCTGAGTTTTGGAGAAATGCCAACACAATGAGTACATGAAGCAAACCAGAGTGTGAATCGCGCCAAATGTTTTAGCACAAACGTGTGTCATGGACGTTCATGAAGTTAAAGAAGTTCATGTTTTTTAAGGAAAATTAAATGTTTGTTGTTGACTCAAATGACTACAAAGATGTGTTGTTGCTGTTTTTTGAAAACTATTACAACAGCTGTTTCACAAATCAGTTATTTGATGGTTTCTAAGCATTTTTATAACTTTCAGTTTAAAGTTCAATGAACACAATGCATCAGTGGATATATTCTCTGTTATCACTTCCTCTTTGACTGTTGAATGGATCGAAGACCTTTCACATTTTGCAATCATTTGAATAAAAGCATAAGATGTAAAACGTAATAAATTCATGTGCATAAACCTAAACGTTTCTTTTCTCTATGTTGATATTAAACAATGTTTCCCTGCCTGTGAAAACCCAGCTTTTTGTGATTAACTGTGGTTTTCCACGTGAAACCATCCTACATAATAAAATATATATCAATAAAAATAACTTTGATATCTTTAATATTGATTAAAGCGATTAAATTAATTGTTGAAATCAAACATTGATGCCAGTCACCTCATAATTAGATTTTGAGACTAACCTGGTTTTCACAGACTGGGTCACAATTTAATATCATTAATTTGAATCGTCTTAATATCTTAAAACAGATATTATTGTTTAGTCCTGTGGGTGGCGCACTATCCAATGTTTTTAGGAGGAAGTGTTGAAATCATAGACTGTTGTTTAAATCGACACAACAAGAAAAAGAGGAAGTGCACTGTAAAATCTCTTACAGTCTCTTTAAAGGTGAGTAATGTCGTTGTGATGTTTTAATACCCTGAAAATAAACTGCGTTCGTTAGAAACAAATTTCTCGGATGCATTCATCGTTTTGTGATTTGGTCCTCAACTGTGGACATACGTCATCTCAATAACAGTTACGTACAGTTAACAATGATACAGGGTTCGTACACATTTTTACCATTACATTCCATGACTTTTCCATGACTTAAAGGTTAATATTCATAATTAATAAACAGTAGTTCTGAGGCATTCACAATGAATAGAAGTTTAAAAAGCCTTTAACTAAACTTGGCTATCCATTAAAAACATGCCAACATGTGTCGGCCTCTGTGGCCTTCTTCAGGGCATAAAAATGCTGTTAAATTTGCCCTGAAGAAGGCCACAGAGGCTGAAACATGTTGGCATTTTTTTATGGATAGCCAAGTTTAAATAAAGGCTTTTCAAACTTATATACATAGACTTTGCGTTTAATTTATTTCATTGCCGCGTGTCTCGCATTTCGAAACACAACAACGCGCTGTTCTTTTTAAACCTACTTAAACTTATGCAATATCTTGCTCTAGATAAGTTGCAAAATGAAAAAAAATGACAGAAAAAATGTAATTTAATAGATTTGCGTGCATTTCTAATTACTGCAATGTGTACAATAAAACATTAGCAAATCACACAATCCATGTTTATTCTTACCTTTAATCAGTTTGTACATGTCATCAGAAAGGAAAGGCAGCAGATTTACATCCATATCTGAACGCATTGTGTAGTATGTGCAACCCGCACGAACCTATGTTGATTAGTGACTTCTGCACTTGCTTCTGGAGAGTTTCAAATACTTTCCAATTAACGTCCATTGAGATTTGGACAAGATTCTTGATTCCGATCTCAGAAAGCAAGTTGTTGATTTTGAGCTGATGAATGGCCCATAAACTCTGAGCCGATGTATTTAGTCTTCACCTCGGACCCGGCCCATAGCCTGACATGCATGTCTAAATGTTTGGCCTGTAAATAGTGATTCAGGCATTCTTCAAATAACATGACATATTCTCGTTGCTTTGATACACTAGCCAAAGTCAGTTTCTTAAAATAAGGAGCCAGTCCAAAATGACACATATATGAGCACTTGCGTCCACCGCATGTAAATCTTGCAGCTATCTGACTGTCGGGGAACATGACCGGAAAAAAACATGACTGGCTTATGTCTTCATGTAAGAATAGTGAGAATTAGCCAGTTTTAGGGCCAACAGTACCTCTGCAGTGAGGGCAAAATGGTCCCTTGCTTTGTGGTGGAGGAGAGGGAAGTCACGACGTAGTCACCTGGGTGAAAAAGCCAGCGGCAGACTGGTGCTTTGCACCTTTAGCATGGCTAGACAGGATTGCTTCTCCCATGTTCGAGACGTCGAATGTTTTATGGCAAAGTCTACATTTTGCTTGTCCCGGGTCCTGGTCTTTCTCAAGCCATGCCTTATACTTTTCAGATTGAAGCCAAACATTATTAAAGCGACATTTTCCCAACATTGTTTATTTTGCCCCACGCAGAGAACATGTCACGTGATGTGACTGATCGCTCGAACGAAAAAATGATTGCAATTTGAAAACCAATATTATCAATTAAACAAATTCAAGTACACGGATATTTTAAAAAACAAATTTCCATTACTTTTCCAAAACTTTTCCAGGCCTGGAAAATGCCATTTTAAAATTCCATGACTATTCCAGGTTTTTCATGACCGTACGAACCCTGATGATAGGCTCTTAACAGTCATAAACGAAGATACATGTATACCTGTTGATTCCTGCCTTATATGGTCCTCATGCTCACCTGTAAACCACGCCCACACCCGCATGATTCAATGCTTGACTTCTATAAATTTAAAGCCACAGGAGTGACGTGAGTCAGGACGCTACAGTGAAAACTACAATCACACTTGCTGGACGAGTCAACGAAAGACGCAATGATTGATCTGTCTTCTGTATCCGTGACCTGGACCTTGGTGGTGCTGCTCATAACCCTTCTGTTTATGTAAGTATTTGTGTTTTGGGAGCAATGCGTTACAAAAGTAATGTATTACAGTAACATATTACGTTTTGCTGCAATGCAAAGGTATTACTAATCAATTTTCAGTAATATTTGACTCGGTACATGTTCATTAACGCTTGCGTTACAACACACTTTTCGCCCACGAGACATTAACAACTCAACTCAAAAATTGAGTAAGTTCTAGGATCCTGTTCGTGAATAGACCCGTGTGGTGTCATTCATCTCCCTCCGGCTGGGATGTTTTCAGTCTCTGTATGAGAGGAACTTTTTGCATGTCTTACGATCAGAAAACACCGTGGGTGTCCTCGAGCACACATGGGATGTTTTTTAAAGGGACACCCAACCCAAAAAATTCTGTTCTGAAGTTACAATACTTGGTATTAAATGCTAAACTTAAATCACATGTCACCAGTTTGAGTGCAGCTATGACACGTCAGAGAGGATCTGGCCCTCCCGGTTGAGCCTGGTTTCTCCCGAGGTTTTTTTCTCCATTAATCAATCATTGGAGTTTGGGTTCCTCGCCAGAGCAGGGCAGTGTTGGCCTGCTCACCGGGAGACTGCATTCATTCATTTATTTATTTATTAATTAGATATTATTTATTAGAATGATCTTACTCGTTGTATAAATACCATGCACTGTGCTGTGTTTTAACTTTTCTGTTTTTCCTGTTTGCCCCTGTAAAGCTGCTTTGAAACAATACACATTGTGAAAAGCGCTATATAAATAAACTTGAATTGAATTGTTATGGATTACTCACCGTCTAGTTGTTCCAAACGTGTATAAATGTCTTTATTCGGTTGAACACAAATATATTTGGCAGAATGTTAGGAACTGAAATTCTTTGGTATCATTTATCATAGCAGAAAAGACCATAATGGTAGTCAAAGGTGACCCAGAAGTTTTGCTTTCCTAAATCCCCCAAAACAGAACAAAAAATATATACAATACCCAGGAAACCATTCAGATAAGCAAAAACAGCGATAGAAACGTCTTTTGGCTGTTCTTAACTTTGATTTGACACCAGAAAATAATTGGGCTGGTTTTCATTACGTTTGTTTGGGTTTTGAGGGGTCATTGGGCTGCTTTCAGGAAGCTAGTTACCAAGATCTCTGTGACCAGCACCAATGACAAGGTAAGATAACGTTTAAATGATGAACAGCTAGAATTCTATATCATCTAGTTCAGTGATGGGATGGGACTATTTTGTATTTAAATACTTTTTATTTTTTGTAAATAAATGTGTTTAATCTTAGTATTTGTGGAATTTCAAACTAAATACTTTGTGCCAATCAACCTCCTTATTAGATCTTTCAAATACATCCTTTTGAAATACAAAATACGATTAATTTGTAACAGTATTTGGTATTTTTAATGCATTTAATCACAGTATTTTTTTTATTTTTTTGTACAGCCTAGTTAATCAAAAAGATCAGCAGTCGAATAAAGTGGTTTATTGGCAAAAAGTATTTTGTATTTTGAAATTTACAAAAATACAAAGATTTTTATTCAGAATGTTTAGTTCTACTTATGTAGTTATTTTGGTGAAAGTAACTCAAAAGTAATACAGGAGTCATGTAACGTATTACAATTCAGTAATATTAGTAATATTGTGTAGGGTAAGGGATTACCTTTAAATAACAGTAACAAGTAATCTGTAATGTATTACAGTTTGGAAGTAACTTGCACAACACTGGTAAGTATGCGCTGACATCCATTTAATGCACTCAGTGGGTCTTATTCTAGGTTATATTTTAATATATTTGTTAATATCTATGGATTCTGGATGTCATGTTAAGTTAACGGTTGCTTTTATTGTTCTATTATTTATTTTATTGATCAAACGGTATTGTATTATCATTTACAGATAGCTGATAAATATTGGATCTCAATATTTTTAGTTTGTGATGATTTTGTAGTGAAAATTATATTATATTAAATAAATCTAGGCAAAACAAGGTACAAAACTAAGGTAATCCATATGAAAGCTTGGTTCCAAAATGAGATAACTCATGTTTTTTATCAGGCATTCCAATTAATGTCAATCAATCTGCAATTGCTTTGTTTTGATTTAAGCTGTAATAACAAAAACCTGTTTTATGAATAGTTGGTTGAGTTTTACTATGTAGGTTTAAAAACGGAAATTAATCCAGTTATTTTTGTAGAAATCTATGGTCAGTTATCATCTTAAAATGCCCAAAACTACCTGACATGAAATCTAGAGAAGTTTCACTTTGGCTTTCATGAAGTCAAGCGGTTAGAGCATTGCGTTAGGAACGACAAAGTCATGGGTTCCATCCCAGGGAGTGAACATACTCCGAAACAACGTCTGCCAAATGTGTGAATGTCAATAAACACAAACAAAAAAATGATAATTTGGCTTTTAAAAACATATTATCTAAGACAAGTGGAGTGAAGTTTTTGAGACAACTCAGTTATCTTAACACCATTTCATCAATGTTAACAAATGCACTCCCAACACCCTGATTTATTGGATTGGGATACATCTGATGGAGATGATGTTCATAGACAAAGCATGAATAAAGTGCTTCACACTTACTCTTCTGGACATCTTACAGACAAAAGTGAATAAAGAACAAATTTTGATGTGATTAAAGAAATATTAACCCCTATAATCCTAAAAACGGCACACTATAAATATTTACAAAATACACACAGTATACATTAATCATTTATAATTTATTTTTAGCTTGGCCAAAGGGAATTTTTGAGGCATTAGTGGACATGATCAAAGAGATAGAGCCATTTTCAGTGTTGGAGGATTAGGCTTAATGAGGGAAGATTTGTTTTTTCAAATATGGGTTGTGTTGCAAAAAGTGAATTATTAGCTGTAATTGGTTAAACATTACAAAAGCGTATTTTCTTAAATAAAAATATAATGACGCTTCGGTCTTGTTGTACTCTTATCACAGTTAATTTTTTGGTCAAACATAATTTGCATTTCACACGAAAGCCTGTGTGGTTTAAAACAAAATGCAAAGCATCTTGTTAAGTTCTTACAATTAATATCTGGAAATGAAGATAAAGCGAACTTTGTCAAACACTGAAACATTTTAAAAATCATATCATTGTCCTTTTCCAGATGTATAACACTGTCTTTACTTTACCTGCTTATATGTCTACACAGCTTTAATGACCAACCGTGTACGATTAGAAGGGGAAAGTGATGGTTATTCTAATTTTGTAAAAAGAAACACGTGGAAAGATCATTAACAAAGGGCCAATGAACAGAATAACTACAAAGGACTACAATACAGGACAGGAAACAGCGACTCATAAAAGGAACAAACTAAATGTCCACAGAAACTAACATGAACACGTGACAATACTGGATTGTATTCCATAAATGGCTATTACTGCTATGGATCTCAGTGAGTTTGTGGTTTGTTTACGTCTGATTATTCTGTCATTGTAGTTATGGTGTCTGGCCACATGGGTTTTTCAACAAACTGGGAATTCCAGGACCAAGGCCTTGGCCATTCCTTGGCACATTTCTCTCATATCGAAAAGTAGGTGTTTCATTATTTACTATTGTAAAATAAAATGAGTCAAGAGTCAAACATAAATTAGCAAAAAGAAACAGAAAAGCTTCTTGATTTTCATTGAATTTATACAAATGTATTTTAGGGTCTTTGCAATTTCGATATGGAGTGTGCAGAGAAATATGGAAAGATGTGGGGGTGAGTACCATTCAAGCATTAACTAACTGATTTAATTGATTAATTCATTTAATATTCATTTAATATTCATTTAATATTCAAATATAAATATAAAAGGAAATGCAGCATATCATATAATATTGAAATGTATAGTAGCCTAAATAAAGATCTGTCAAGAACTATATGTACTGTGATATGCCGTTGCCCTGACCTTATTACACAGGAAACCTCTAAACCTGATCAATATTACTGTATGTTTTTTTTGCTTACAGGATCTTTGATGGAAGACTCCCAATATTAATGATCACTGATCTGGAAATGATCAAAGCTGTTATGGTGAAAGAATGCTATTCCACCTTCACCAACAGAAGGGTAAACCCATCCTCACAATCATCAAAATACACATTTTCTGAAAAATAAATTTCCATACAGCTAAGGCTGCATTTAAGGCCCTTTAAAGATCACCACTTCTTTATATTTCAGGAAACAAATGAAAGCGTGGCCGGCCCTTTAGCTGATGGAATATCTTTAGTTAAAGATGAGAGATGGAGAAGAATCCGTAGTTCTCTCTCCCCATATTTCACAAGCGGTCGACTTAAGGAGGTAAAGCCTTTTAATATCACTTATGTTCACACAACACATGATGTTGACTTTTCACATATTGTGCTGATTTGTAGTGTAGTTAACAGTAATATATTAATATGTTATGCTGTGAATATGTTCCAGATGTTTCCTACAGCGGAGATACATGCTGAGCGTTTTATAAAAAATATGCTGAAGAGAGACCAGGAGCAGCCAGTTAAAATTAAAGAGTATGTTTGACAATCTGTGTTCATTTAAAATATAATAAACATGATGTGTCTTATCTTCACAAAAAGCGATTGTAAAACCTTTAACAATGATTGTAATGTGACAAGTTGTGGACATCCGAGCAGCAGTAGATGTACAGTATTCATGTATGTTTTCTCTGTATGACTGAATACCACATTTATGAGATTTCACATGTTTCTTGACAGTGCTGTCGCACCATACAGTTTGGATGTTGTCACCAGCTCTTCTTTCAGTGTTGACATTGACTCCATAAACAACCCTGATGATCCGTTTGTTACCAATATTAAGAAGTTTTTCTCTCCGTTCAGTCCATTCATTTTGATATTAAGTATGTCATTTAAAATAATAGTTTTGATTGACGATTTAAATGAATTAATCAAAACCGTTCAGTTCAAGATTACATTTTGAAAGTTTTTTTTTCCTTTTTTATTTCAGCTTTTTTTCCCTCCGTTGCAATTCTCTTGTCCAAAATGGGTATAACTCTCTTTTCAAAGTCATCTATGGATTTTTTCTACAATGCTCTGAGAAAGATAAAAGACGAGCACAACAAAGAATCCAATGTAGGTTTGTCACTATTTCACTCTTTAACAGCCACAGATTTTAAAGAATGACTTTTATATTTTGTAAAGATATTAATGACTTATCTTTATTCTTTAGGGGCGGGTAGACTTTCTAAAGCTCATGATCCAGAGTCAAATATCTGATGAACAAGCTGTGGACACCACGAGTGAACAACCAATTAAAGGTTTGAGAGAAAATACAGAATTTCAGACGCACGCCGTCACAATCCGAGATTTCTTCTGCTTTCACATTTCCTTTTTCTGGACTTGATAGGTCTTACCGACCATGAGATCCTCTCTCAGTCCATCGTTTTCATCGTGGGAGGTTATGAGACAACAAGTACAACTCTGAGCTTCCTCCTCTATAATCTCGCAACTAATCCAGACTGTCTGCAACAGCTGGTTGAGGAGATTGATACAAACTTTCCCCTCAATGTGAGTAAACTGTACACAGCTTGTATGGAGAAAGTTTAAGGCAGAGTTAAGAGAACAGTATTTTGTTTTTGTTTTATTTCACAGATGCCTGTCACATATGATGCATTAATGAAAATGGATTCCTTGGAAATGGCCGTCAATGAATCGATGCGACTTCTTCCCACTGCCCCACGCTTAGAGAGGACCTGTAAGAAAACTGTAGAGCTCAATGGCGTCACCATACCCCAGGGCACTCTGGTTGGAATTCCTACATATGTGTTAAACCGTGACCCACAACTCTGGGAATCCCCCGATGAGTTCAGACCACAGAGGTGATGTGTTTCATCTAGCAAACGGAAGTTTAATTGCATCATAATAACATTCATTTAAATGATAAACCTGCAGTTTTCAGAACCATTTAATTGTGAGGAAAGTGAGCAAATCCAATCAAATCCACTCATGTTCATTCCATTTAAATTTCCAAATGTGTTTAAGGATACAAATCAAGATTTTTGAGTAAAACCAGTAATCGTCAGCCAGATGTTTTTCACGTATGATTATCTTCAAGGTGTTTTTACAAGATGATGCAGAAATGGTAAAGTGAATAGATAACGCTGGAGCGAGACAAAGTGCTTTCAGTATCAGAGAAATGAGTAAACAAGGTTTTTTTTTATTTTAATTTCGTCCCATTAATTAAAAGCACTTGTTATTCTTTAAAAAGATGAATTACATTTTATTATTTGCAGATATTCACTTCTGTGTTTGAAAACATGTTGTGCACACGCTGTATTTCATAGAATTTGCAAAACTGAATGTGTGGTCATCAGGGTTGTTTATGGAGTCAATGTCAACACTGAAAGAAGAGCTGGTGACTACATCCAAACTGTATGGTGCGACAGCACTGTCAAGAAACATGTGAAATCTCATAAATGTGGTATTCAGTCATACAGAGAAAACATACATGAATACTGTACATCTACTGCTGCTCGGATGTCCACAACTTGTCACATTACAATCATTGTTAAAGGTTTTACAATCGCTTTTTGTGAAGATAAGACACATCATGTTTATTATATTTTAAATGAACACGGATTGTCAAACATACTCTTTAATTTTAACTGGCTGCTCCTGGTCTCTCTTCAGCATATTTTTTATAAAACGCTCAGCATGTATCTCCACTGTAGGAAACATCTGGAACATATTCACAGCATAACATATTAATATATGTTGTGCACACGCTGTATTACATAGAATTTGCAAAACTGAATGTGTGTGATATTTCTCTGAAGGTTCAGTCCAGAGAGTAAGTCAGAGGTTAACCAGTATGCTTTCATGCCTTTTGGACTCGGGCCCCGAAATTGCATTGGAATGAGATTTGCTCTGATGATCATGAAACTTCTTGTCGTGAAGCTGCTTCAAAACTTCACTGTGGAAACATGTAAAGAGACGCAGGTTGGTTCACAGGCACCACTAATGTCATTGTTTAGTATTTACATCTATTAAGTGATGCATTGTTCATATTTAAACACAGAGATAAATGCTTTTTTTTGTGTATTTGTTTTCAGATCCCTCTTGAGATGAATGTCATTTTTCAGCCTAAGGTGCCCATCACACTGAAGTTCACACCAAGATCTCACAGGGACGGAGAATAAAGCTAAAAGAGTTGTCACATTTTAGTAAAATGATCTAGAAGACATCATGTTTAGATATCATGTAATCACAAAAAAAGTTAAATGTAATTGTGATCACGCTTCTAATAACTCAGATTAGTTTGGTCTCAAACATTATGTTTACATTATATTTAATTAAGCTATTGTAATATACATTGGTGCAGTTAAGTCACTTGTGATTTTATGAGCCTTGAGCTCCTCTCTGTAACTTTGTCGTTTGCTTTGTATTTTTGCTATTGTAATAAATGCATTATTAAAAGGAAAACTGTGTGTTGGATTTTAAAGAATCTAAAATGTAAATGATGCTACAGAATAATTTCATACGAATGTGGGATGTTGATGGTGTTTTAATGGGGTCAGCTTGTCATGATTTCTAGGCTCCTTCTCATGCACTAGATTGAAAACTACTATTAATAAAACCACACTTTAAAAACACCACTACGATACGTGTGTATATTGTGAGTGTGGAGTTGTGAGTCCATGTTTTGTATGTGGGTTTGTTTGAACCGGTGTGTGTCGTTCTGTCTTCTGTGTTTTTATCTTTTTTGTTTGTAATTGTATAACTTTAAATGTTTTATGAACAGCTGATTTATTACAATGAAAATGGTAAAAAGCGCTTTTATAAATAAAGTTGACTTGACTTGAAAGGACAAAAATAATAAAAATACTTTTTCTAGCAAGATCATTAAAAAAATATATTGAATATGAAGTTTACAGATGTTTAAAGATTCCATTTGAATCGAAAAATGACAATTCCGTAACATTCTGTTATCATTTACTCCCCCATCCCCAAAGTAAGTTATACCAATTTGGAACAATTTGAGGGTGAGTGAATGATGACAGAATATTCGTTTTGGCTAAACTATCCCTTTAAAGTGCCATTTAAAGCATATTTACCCTACTGATTTGATTTAGCCTTAATATAACCCTTAAAATGATATGGTGTAGGCTTTCACAAATCAGTTTTTTGACATTTTAAATGACTTCATAATGTGAATGTGACTGTATAATTTCATTTTTTTACAATTTAAGTATTATTAAAATATAATTTCTTTTTTGTTAAATCAATTGAAGAATCAGGGGTCACGATAGAGTTTTTATATTTTGTCCAACAGGGGGCGCACTGTACGCTGTTGATAAAGGAATTACTGTTGGTGGATACAGCAGAAAGATGAAGTAAAGTATTTTATATATAAGACAGATTTACTCTTTCTTCAGGTAAATTTCATTATAGTATGTTTGAAACATTTACATATACGCACTTGGCAGATCTGATTCACGGATAATGAAGCACGGAGCTCTGGGAACAAACGTCAAAGTGTTTTAGTATATTCTGTATAGACTCACCAGCAAGAAACATACTGTATCAAGGCTGTCAGAGGACAGTAGCTTTAGTTCTTCATCTCTGTAAAATCAGATGGTGAGCGGCCAGATGTGTTGTGATGTGCTTCGGTGCAATTGTGTCATTGCTTGCGGTCACACATTCTGACATCTAGGTTATAATTTTACCATTTATACTCTTCGGTCTGTTTGCATAAGATGTAAAACGTAATAAATTCATGTGCATGAGACCATGTCAAAGATAAAGCGATTAAATAAATGTTGAAGTCCAACGTTGATGCTTACTATCATAATTAGATTTTGAGACTAACCTGGTCTTCACAGACTGGGTCACAATTTAATATCATTAATTTGAAGCGTCTGAAGAAAACAGATATTATTGTTTAGTCCTGTGGGTGGCGCACTATCCAATGTTTTTAGGATGACGTTTTGAAATCGACACAACAAGAAAAAGAGGAAGTGCACTGTAAAATCTCAGAAGTCGCACTCGGACTTTACAGTCTCTTTAAAGGTGAGTAATGTCGTTGTGATGTTTTAATACCCTGAAAATAAACTGCGTTCGTTAGAAACAAATTTCTCGGATGCATTCATCGTTTTGTGATTTTGTCCTCAACTGTGGACATACGTCATCTCAATAACAGCTACATTACAGTTAACAATGATAGGCTCTTAACAGTCATAAAAGAAGATGCATGTATACCTGTTGATTCCTGCCTTATATGGTCCTCATGCTCACCTGTAAACCACGCCCACACCCGCATGATTCAATGCTTGACTTCTATAAATTTAAAGCCACAGGAGTGACGTGAGTCAGGACGCTACAGTGAAAACTACAATCACACTTGCTGGACGAGTCAACGAAAGACGCAATGATCGATCTGTCATCTGTATCCGTGACCTGGACCTTGGTGGTGCTGCTCATAACCCTTCTGTTTATGTAAGTATGCGCTGACATCCAGTTGATGCATTCAGTGGGTCTAATTCTAGGATGTCATGTTAAGTGTACGGTTGCTGCTATTGATCACACGTATTATCTATCATTTACAGATAAAACTAAACTAAACAAAACAAGGTACAAAACTAAGGTAATCCATATGAAGAGTTTGGTTCCAAAATAAGATGACTATGTTTAAAAAACTCAAAAATCATGTTTTTTTATTGTGTATTCCAATTAATGTCAATCAAACTGCAATTGCATTGTTTTGATTTAAGCTGTAATAATTAAACAAATACCTGTTTCATCAATAGGTCGTCAAGTTTTACTGTTTAGGTTTAAAAAACGGAGCTTAATCCAGTTATTTTTGTAGAAATCTATGGTCAGTTATCATCTTAAAATGCCCAAAACTACCTGACATGAAATCTAGAGAAGTTTCACTTTGGCTTTCATGAAGTCAAGCGGTTAGAGCATTGCGTTAGGAACGCCAAAGTCATGGGTTCCATCCCAGGGAGAGAACATACTCAGAAACAAATGCATAGTATAATGGAATGTAAATCACTTTGGATTTAAACGTCTGCCAAATGCGTGAATGTCAATAAACACAAACAAAAAAATGATAATTTGGCTTTTAAAAACATATTATCTAAGACAAGTGGAGTGAAGTTTTTGACACAACTCAGTTATCTTAACACCATTTCATCAATGTTAACAAATGCACTCCCAACACCCTGATTTATTGGATTGGGATACATCTGATGGAGATGATGTTCATGGACAAAGCATGAATAAAGTGCTTCACACTTACTCTTCTGGACATCTTACAGACAAAAATGAATAAAGAACAAATTTTGATGTGATTAAAGAAAAACTAACCCATCAAATCCTCATAACTGCAAACTATAAATATTTACAAAATACACACAGTATACATTAATCATTTATAATTTAATTTTAGCTTGGCCAAAGGGAATTTTTAGGCTTTATGAGTTGTTGATGCGTTTACTGATAAAGTGATGGTTATTCTAATTTTGTAACAAGAAACACATGTAAAGATCATTCACAAAGGGCCAATGAACAAAAGAACTACAAAGGACTACAATACAGGACAGGAAACAGCGACTCATAAAAGGAACAAACTAAATGTCCACAGAAACTAACATGAACACGTGACAATACTGGATAGTATTCCATAAATGGCTATTACTGCTATGGATCTCAGTGAATTTGTGGTTTGTTTACGTATGATTATTCTGTCATTGTAGTTATGGTGTCTGGCCACATGGGATTTTCAACAAACTGGGAATTCCAGGACCAAGGCCTTGGCCATTCCTTGGCACATTTCTCTCATATCGAAAAGTGGGTGTTTTATTATTTACTATTTTAAAAGAAAATGTGAAGAGTCAAACATAAATTAACAAAAAGACACAGAAAAGCTTCTTTATTTTCATTGTATTTATACAAATGTAATTTAGGGTCTTTGCAATTTCGATATGGAGTGTGCAAAGAAATATGGAAAGATGTGGGGGTGAGTACCATTCAAGCATTTACTAACTGATTTAAATATAATCATATATATGATATAATTTTTTTATATATATTTTTTGCATATTTAAATCAAGTTTGTTGTCATTTTTACAGTGTACAATAATGTTTCATTTTATACATTTATGCATTTGGAATTCCAGTGTTTTCAAGGGATACTTAATTTCCGAATGTTTTACTCGCCGTCAAGGCATCCTCTTGACTGAATATGACTTTCTTTTAGAAGAATAATGCAGTCGGAGTTATAATACCATGTATCATTTTTCTTCCAAGCCTTCGTCACCATCATTTGCTGGAAAACAAGCTTCTGGTTAAAGCGCAGCCGAGGGATAACAGATGTTAGACATTAATGTTAATAGCACTGTCAATATGGATATTTCTCTCAAACAAACACATTGATTCGCTTCAAAAGACCTTTGTTTAGACCACAGAGCTGTGTGTCGAGCACTTCTTGGAACGATGGATGCACTTTTTGGAGCTTCAAAAAATTACCCCCAATTCTATCGCTTGGAAGTGAAATGATATGTGGTATTATAACTCCGACTGCATTATTCTTCAAGAAGAAAGTCATATTCAGTTAAGATGCCTTAAGGGGCGCATAAAACATGGGTAAATTCAGTTTTGCCTCTGAAAAAGCCATTTAATATTTAAATATAAATATAAAAGGAAATGCAGCATATCATATAATATAGAAATGTATAGTAGCCTAAATAAAGATCTGTCAAGAACTATATGTACTGTGATATGACGTTGCTGTGACCTTATTACACAGGAAACCTCCAAACCTGATCAATATTACTGTTAACCCATATACAGTCAGGTCCATAAATATTGGGACATCGACACAATTCTAACATGTTTGGCTCTATACACCACCACAATAGATTTTAAATGAAACGAACCAGATTTGCTTCAACTGCAGACTGTCAGCTTTAATTTGAGGGTATTTACATCCAAATCAGGTGAACGGTGTAGGAATTACAACAGTTTGCATATGTGTCTCCCACTTGTTAAGGGACCAAGAGTAATGGGACAATTGGCTTCTCAGCTGTTCCATGGCCAGGTGTGTGTTATTCCCTCACTATCCCAATTACAGGTCCAGAGTTCATTTCAAGTGTGCTATTTGCATTTGGAATCTGTTGCTGTCAACTGTCAAGATGAGATCCAAAGAGCTGTCACTATCAGTGAAGCATGCCATCATTAGGCTGAAAAAACAAAACAAACCCATCAGAGAGATGGCAAAAACATTAGGCGTGGACAAAACAACTGTTTGGAACATTCTTAAAAAGAAGGAACGCACCGTTGAGCTCAGCATCACCAAAAGACCCGGAAGCCCACAGAAAACAATTGTGGTGGATGACCTAAGAATTCTTTCCCTGGTGAAGAAAACACCCTTCACAACAGTTGGCCAGATCAAGAACACTCTCCAGGTGGTATGTGTATGAGTGTCAAAGTCAACAATCAAGAGAAGACTTCACCAGAGTGAATACAGAGGGTTCACCACAAGATGTAAACCATTGGTGAGCCTCAAAAACAGTAAGGCCAGATTAGAGTTTGCCAAACGACATCTAAAAAAGCCTTCACAGTTCTGGAACAACATCCTATGGACAGATGAGACCAAGATCAACTTGTACCAGAGTGATGGGAAGAGAAGAGTATGGAGAAGGAAAGGAACTGCTCATGATTCTAAGCATACCACCTGCAAACTGTTGTAATTCCTTCACCGTTCACCTGATTTGGATGTAAATACCCTCAAATTAAAGCTGAGCCGAAAATGTTAGAAGTGTGTCGATGTCCCAATATTTATGGACCTGACTGTATATATATTTTTCTTACTTACAGGATCTTTGATGGAAGACTCCCAATATTAATGATCACTGATCTGGAAATGATCAAAGCTGTTATGGTGAAAGAATGCTATTCCACCTTCACCAACAGAAGGGTAAACCCATCCTCACAATCATCAAAATACACATTTTCTGAAAAATACATTTCAGAAACAGCTAAGGCTGCATTTAAGGCCCTTTAAAGATCACCACTTCTTTATATTTCAGGAAACAAATGAAAGCGTGGCCGGCCTTTTTGCTGATGGAATAACTTTAGTTAAAGATGAGAGATGGAGAAGAATCCGTAGTTCTCTCTCCCCATATTTCACAAGCGGTCGACTTAAGGAGGTAAAGCCTTTTAATATCACTTATGTTCACACAACACATGATGTTGACTTTTCACATATTGTGCTGATTTGTAGTGTAGTTAACAGTAATATATTAATATGTTATGCTGTGAATATGTTCCAGATATTTCCTACAGCGGAGATACATGCTGAGCGTTTTATAAAAAATATGCTGAAGAGAGACCAGGAGCAGCCAGTTAAAATTAAAGAGTATGTTTGACAATCCGTGTTCATTTAAAATATAATAAACATGATGTGTCTTATCTTCACAAAAAGCGATTGTAAAACCTTTAACAATGATTGTAATGTGACAAGTTGTGGACATCCGAGCAGCAGTAGATGTACAGTATTCATGTATGTTTTCTCTGTATGACTGAATACCACATTTATGAGATTTCACATGTTTCTTGACAGTGCTGTCGCACCATACAGTTTGGATGTTGTCACCAGCTCTTCTTTCAGTGTTGACATTGACTCCTTAAACAACCCTGATGACCCGTTTGTTACCAATATTAAGAAGTTTTTCCAGTTCAGTCTGTTCAGTCCATTCATTTTGATATTAAGTATGTCATTTAAAATAATAGTTTTGATTGACGATTTAAATGAATTAATCAAAACCGTTCAGTTCAAGATTACATTTTGAAAGTTTTTTTTTCCTTTTATATTTCAGCTTTTTTTCCCTCCGTTGCAATTCTCTTGTCCAAAATGGGTATAACTCTTTTCTCAAAGTCATCTATGGATTTTTTCTACAATGCTCTGAGAAAGATAAAAGACGAGCACAACAAAGAATCCAATGTAGGTTTGTCACTATTTCACTCTTTAACAGCCACAGATTTTAAAGAATGACTTTTAAATTTTGTAAAGATATTAATGACTTATCTTTATTCTTTAGGGGCGGGTAGACTTTCTAAAGCTCATGATCCAGAGTCAAATATCTGATGAACAAGCTGTGGACACCACAAGTGAACAACCAATTAAAGGTTTGAGAGAAAATACAGAATTTCAGACGCACGTCGTCACAATCCGAGATTTCTTCTGCTTTCACATTTCCTTTATCTGGACTTGATAGGTCTTACCGACCATGAGATCCTCTCTCAGTCCTTTGTTTTCATCCTGGGAGGTTATGAGACAACAAGTACAACTCTGAGCTTCCTCCTCTATAATCTCGCAACTAATCCAGACTGTCTGCAACAGCTGGTTGAGGAGATTGATACAAACTTTCCCCTCAATGTGAGTAAACTGTACACAGCTTGTATGGAGAAAGTTTAAGGCAGAGTTAAGAGAACAGTATTTTGTTTTTTTGATTTCACAGATGCCTGTCACATATGATGCATTAATGAAAATGGATTTCTTGGAAATGGCCGTCAATGAATCGCTGCGACTTTTTCCTACTTTCCCACGCTTAGAGAGGACCTGTAAGAAAACTGTAGAGCTCAATGGCGTCACCATACCCCAGGGCACTCTGGTTGGAATTCCTACATATGTGTTAAACCGTGACCCACAACTCTGGGAATCCCCCGATGAGTTCAGACCAGAGAGGTGATGTGTTTCATCTAGCTAACGGAAGTTTAATTGCATCATAACAACATTCATTTAAATGATAAACCTGCAGTTTTCAGAACCATTTAATTGTGAGGAAAGTGAGCAAATCCATTCACATCCACTCATGTTCATTCCATTTAATTTTCCAAATGTTTTTAAGGATAGAAAATCAAATTTTTTCAGTAAAACCAATAATCGTCAGCCAGATGTTTTTCACGTATTTATCTTCAATTTGTTTGTACAAGATGAAAAGGTTTTTTTTCATTTTAATTTCGACCCATTAATTAAAAGCACTTCTTATTCTTTAAAAAGATGAATTACATTTTTTTATTTGCAGATATTGACTTCTGTGTTTGAAAACATGTTGTGCACACGCTGTATTTCATAGAATTTGCAAAACTGAATGTGTGTGATATTTCTCTGAAGGTTCAGTCCAGAGAGTAAGTCAGAGGTTAACCAGTATGCTTTCATGCCTTTTGGACTCGGGCCCCGAAATTGCATTGGAATGAGATTTGCTCTGATGATCATGAAACTTCTTGTCGTGAAGCTGCTTCAAAACTTCACTGTGGAAACATGTAAAGAGACGCAGGTTGGTTCACAGGCACCACTAATGTCATTGTTTAGTATTTACATCTATTAAGTGATGCATTGTTCATATTTAAACACAGAGATAAATGCTTTTTTTGTGTATTTGTTTTCAGATCCCTCTTGAGATGAATGTAATTTTTCAGCCTAAGGTGCCCATCACACTGAAGTTCACACCAAGATCTCACAGGGACGGAGAAGAATAGTTATATACTGTATATTGCAGAGGAGATCTCAAAATGACCTAGACTCAAGATTTTTAGAAGTAACTTTATCAGTTTTAAGATGTTAATTAAGCTTTTCATCTGCAGATAAAACAAAGCATTATTGTTTACTTTTAACGTAAGTGAGTAATAAAGACTGAACATCTTTACACACACTGCAGAAAATTGCTATTTGTATTGACAGTTATTTTATAGCAATAAAGTTTTCTGTCATTTAATTACATTTATAATATAGTCATATGATTCCTATTTTTACTGCGCATGTTTTAAAATAGTAATGATTGATTTAACCTGTACTTAACACATGATTCCACTCAAATTGGTTGCTTGTCAAACGAATTATGCACAATCTGCTACAAATATCCCCTATTTAAGATATTTGTAGATACTAGTAAATCCTGTGACTGATGCATCCCTATGAGCTCATCAATGATTGTGTGGTTCACTTGTCGTTATTAAAGTGTCTTTCAAAGCATATATGACATTTAAAGAGTTTCATTAAACTTCTTTCGCATTTTAGAGTAATTCTGTATAAACAAAAAATACTCATCACACCTAATGTGCACTCGTCGTCTTGACAAATCGTTATGTAATTATGCTTATTTCTAAATAAATGTTTGTGTTTATACTTCTAGAGATTGATTTTACAGTCAAGGTTTTTGTTACCAAAGAACGTTTTGGGGAAATCCTGCTGTGTTGTTCCTTCCCAATTCCAGCTTCCTCATCTCCCAAGTAACACGTTTGGGGTCTAACATAGAAATGTTTCATTACATTGAACAGTTCATCTCCTTTACAGTCATATCAGGATAAACCATCATTTGATTTTAATCCAAATGTATAGAAATCCCAATAAAGTGTTAAAGGCGTTAATAGAGAACATAGGCCAGAGGAATACAAGGTGGGGTAGATGACCCAACTCATGTAGATAAAGACAATACACCCCAATTAATTGAATAAAAATACTCATAATTGTCATCAGATATTAGTAAATATCTCACTTACAGAACGAATCAATTTAAAGTATGAAGTATGTCTAAAAGCTAGAAAAAAATGGTTATTCATTTGTATAATTGAATGATATCCTTTAACTACTCGAAAAATATACACTTAAACAGTTACACGAATTACGAAGTTTTCTGTATTTTCTATTGTAGTTTATTTCTGTGATTATATGGAATGCAACAGTTATACAATTTTTTACCAAGAATCACTAAGAAATGAGTGAAGATGGACACCTTGTGTTGGCCATTGAAACTGCGCATAGTTTCGACTTGCTTTAAACGCGTCCTTGTGAGAGATCTGCTGTTCTGCAATCGGTCCCTATTGCCTTGTGACATTCCGTCATCCGGGTACTCCGTCATCCGGGGTTTGCATCTGCCTTGTTCTTTCTGTTTATAAACAGAAAGAGCGCAGAACGGTCGATGCGGCGTGACGTCACTCCGCCAAACACGTCACGTTATTTTGACCTTTCAAACTATTTTTCGTTTCAAACGAAAAGTACAACACGTCAAAAACCACACGAATCGAGTTAGGATCCGAGCGGCCGCGCGTGCAACCGGGGTCAAATTAGGCGCGTTTTATTGCCACATGTAACGCACGTGTCGTCCGGTTCCAGGAACTGCAACAACATTAACCATTTCTTTGCCAGGGAGCTTAGCGTTAGACAGCACGGATTCGACAGAGAATAAATATCTTAACGCCTGAACCCCATGAACATATTCGGGAAATCTCCGCGTTCACCGCTCACCATCCCAAAAACAACCGAAGAGTAAACAAGTGATTCGGACGCACGCAGGTCCGCTCCGGAATCCGTCTCGCGTTTTTCGTCCACCGGCTCCATGTTTTGACTACCACCACCAACAGCAACAGAGCGAACCTTCCCAACACATAGCCGTTGCGCTCGCAATCCCCTCTGTGTTTTTTTTTATCAAAATGGCTGATTTCGGGGATGATACCGGAGCGCGAGCTCTGCTGGCCCTCAAATCCGCTCCTTGTAGCCCGGTGGGTATTTCTATCCCGCCCGTGTACACGTTTTCCTCCTCGATTTCGCCCAGGATCGCATCATCCATGTCCCTCTCCCCTCCGTCGCAGGCCTTGGCTCGGCTGGAAGGCAGGGACTTCGAGTTCGTTATGCGCCAGAGGACGGTGACCGTGGGACGGAATTCCTCGCACGGCTCCGTGGACGTCAACATGGGCCACTCGAGTTTCATATCCAGGAGACATCTGCAGATCACTTTCGAGGACCCGCATTTCTACTTGCGCTGTCTCGGCAAGAACGGCGTGTTTGTCGATGGCGTTTTTCAAAGAAGAGGCGCACCTCTGCTTCTCTTACCGAGGGAGTAAGTTACTAAATGTGATGTATTGTGTTAAAATGACTCTTGGATGACAAACACCTATTTAGAGACAACGCACATGCAAGTGACCGAATTAACGGGTCTATTGAAATGTCTGGATAATCCGCACTAAACCGCACGCGAATGTAATCGCGAGAACTGTCATGTTTGCAAAAATGACTTCGCAATATTTGCGGTTTATAACGTTTGTGCATCTTTAACAACGCACTGTTGATTACAACACAGCAAAGCGAATTCGCTTCGGCTCAAGTTAACCTGACTGACGTTAATCTGCTTTTGTGACTGTAGTCAACCAGCGAGGAAAGTTTGAAATGTGTCATCGAAAATATACACAAAAAACAATGCGGATAGCAAAGTGTGTGCATTATGTAACGTTGCCGCTTTAGTGACCCTTGAGTGTTTGTTGTTGAGGTTGGCATGCGAGAGAAGTTAAAATACAAACATGAATAGTTAACGTTTCTCACTTCGACCGCAGGGAGCGTTTGAACAACAGAGACAGGACTCACCGCATGATTTTGTGGGCAGATCTTAGATAGAAGCCCCGTTTATGACACAAATCAGTAGTAGTATGATTTCGAGCAGACAGCTCAGGGGAAAACCTTGTGACACTTCAATGAAGTAAATCGATTGACGCAAGCTCCATTGTAAAATGCGTTGTTTATAAACAATCGTACTAAGTTGCTGGGTTCGTTTTAAAGTGTAGACAAATTTGACACAAATGTTGGAAGTTTGAGTTGAAGTGTTTGGTGCTTTGATTGGTTCTTACTCAATTCGTTTGAGTTCGAATTACTTGTATTCAAACTGAGTGTAAATTCAATTTAAGCCTAAAAGACTTTTGCTCAGATTTTGCTTGGATTTTTTAGTCTGGACTTGTTGCAGAAAGTCTGATTTGATTTCTGTCTGAAACTTTCCAAACGTCTGCAAGTGTGTGAGTTCAAAAACATCTGTTCAGATTTTAAAAGTCTTGCAGTGTATCCCAGCCATTGTACTGACATATCTCTTGCATAGTACTTATGCTGTCCTAATTGCTTCCATTACCTACCCCACTTGTAAGTCGCTTTGGATAAAAGCGTCTGCTAAATGACTAAATGTAAATGTAAATGTAGTAGGATGTCATGTTAACAGTATTTTGCACAAGCAAACCAACACCACTTTGTCTGCAAGGCAACGTTGTTACAACGTTTAACAGACGTTTCGCTTTTAGTTAAGTTATTCTGTGTCTGCAGTTGTGAGTGTAGCCGTATGAACATTGTTTATCCCGCTAACAAATTCGTTTTCAAAAAGCAATATGTCAGTATTTAATGCTCTTTTTTCATTAGATGTCTATGATGGAGTCTACCAGTGTTTCAGTACTCTGTTGAGTTAATCAGTATGAAAGTAGTCCACGCGGTTGACAGTTTTAGGCTCAAATGTAAACACTAATGATTAAGAAGTGGTTAAACTATCAGAGTGAAGGTCCATAAACAGTGCGGTACAATGTTCATCTCTTTTGGTCTTTTTCTGCAGGTCTTAATATGATCGTTATTTAGTCTTCCGCTTCTTATCGATATCGCTTTTAATATGTCTCTGTCTGTACCATCTGTCTTATCAATGCGGCGAATAGATCTGTGGAGCTTGTTGTCATGGAGGTCGGAGCGACTGTTCATACTGACGGCTCTGAAAACATGGAGAGTGAAGCAGTAATGGGCGCATGCCAAGCCAGCCATTCAAAACAACCGGGCTGTGTATGCTGTAGCATTAAGAGTGGCTTCCTGGTGCAGCACTTGTGTAAATACGTCTAGTGGAGGTGCTGCACCTATTCATCATTCTCTGGACGACAATTTAAAAACACACGAGGGGTTGTTAGCTCACATTGCATGTTCTGATGGACAGTGCATCTGTTACGGTCACACTATCGTTGAGTTTTTCTTTTGCTATCTGAGCAGACGAGAATGCAAAAAATATATTTGTCATAGTCTCCCATAGAAACCCAGAAACATGAAAAAGGTCTGTACAGAAGCAGACTGAAAAAGAGATGTTCTCTCAAAATTTAACTGGACTGTCATTATTTACCCTCACATCCAAATATCTGTCGTTTTGTTCCTTACAATGAAAGTCGCAGGGACTGATTTTTTCAAGGTTCATGTGACTTTGCATGATATTCCAAGTTTGCAATCCTAAATCTGATTTACTTTTTTTAAAAACATTCACCTTTTGTTTACCTCATAGGAAAATAAGTTTGGGCTTGGGATTCAAGCAAATGTAGATGTTTTTTAAATAAATGATTTTTTAAACAACAAATTAAGTTGCGATTTCCCAGACCGGATTTAACCCTAGTCCCAGACTAATTTAAAGTAATTTACCTGCAAACTAGTTGCTTTTTGGCCAAATTCGCTGTTTTGAATCTGAGTTTTCAGGTATGTGTCTTATTATTAAACTGAATTGTTAATCCAATCTCTTCCAATAAGGGCATGTTTTCAGTATGGCAGCACAGAATTCATCTGCCTTTTGTTTCCAAACAGTGTACCTGTTAGTTCTGTCTGCAGGGCAAATGCAGGAAAAAATCTTTAAACGCTTTTTTTGTGCTACCTCTGTTCAACACGTCAAAATACCACCATTATTACCTGACTAAAAAACAAGTAAATGTCGAAAGCTGGTGGGTGTGCATTGATTTTTCGTCTGATTGAAGATGAGCTGTTTTCCCTCATGTTTAAACTAATCTCAAGGCACATGTAAAATAAATGTTTATGCCTTATTTGTGCTTCCCTCCAGGTGTACATTTCGATTTCCCAGCACGGTGATCAAGATTCAGTTTACGGCGCTCTACCACAAGGACACGCAGAAAGAAGACGCTCCCGTGTCGCCTGTGAGACCCCTTTACCCACAAATCTCTCCGCTGAAAATCAGCATTCCTGAAAACGATTACAGAACTATGATGAGTCCGCTGCCTTCACCGACAGGAACTATCAGGTATGACTTGGTTTGGTCATTAGGCGGTCCAGTTCAACCCAATACAACTGAATCAAATCACTGCTTTAATATCTGATATGAGCCAATGCATAAAGTGTTTGTAAAGAATTCTGGATGTTTTGGGAGTTTTATTTTATTGGTCTTCAGTGTAGAAAAGTTTTGGTTTAAACCAGTGCCTCATTTCATCTTAGTTCATAACAATAGTAGACCAAAAACGTACATCAGTCTGCGCCAAACAATTAGCAGTGTATTCTGGTTTTAAAAGTATGAAATGCTCTTCTGTTGTGTCGAAGTGCAAAACTGAACAGATCAGTGCACACATCATAAAAAAAAACATAATCATGGGTTTAACAACAGAACAATATGCTTTGCACATAACTATTGTTTTTGTGTCCGTTCCTGTGAACATAAGCCATTAACACAGAAGCCATAAACACAGAGGCACCACGATTTGCATGCGAAAAGAGCTGCTTGGTTTTTAAGGCTGTTTTAAGCTGTAAAGCTTTATTTTTTATCCAAGTTTGGAGCAACGGTGGTGAGAAAAGTCTGCCCCTGGTGGCCTCACGTCTCTTCTGCACCACGTGTGGCTCTCAATGCTAGCTCGCTGTGTGCACATACCATATATGGCATGTGCTGAGCTTGGAGCGCTCTGATTGGCCGGTCAGAAAGTGTTGTGGTTTGGTGTTTTGAGCCGCAGATAGTTTCCTTTTCCGAGTCCTTCAAACACCCACTCCCCCCATCCCACTCCTCGGACTGATCTAACACCCAACACAAACAGACACATGATTTTTGTCCTTCCTGATTCCTCTTCCTGTACTGGGGGAAATATTTCCTTCTATTCAGCTCCTCAGCCAGTCTGACTTGTTTTACACTGCTGAGCTGTATTTTCTACTGTAATATTTGTGTCTTGTATTTGGGGGTTTGTTAGGAGTGTTTGATTGGGGACTTTTCCAAAACTTTTGGCCGGCTGGATAAACAGCAGATGTTTGTAAAGCTTTGAATTCCACACATGGAGCAACTTGAACTGCTGCCATGTACATTACAAGCGGCACTACCGGCCTTTTGTTTGTACACATGAACTCACTATTAGGTGAGAGTCTGCAAGCATGTGGTGTATGATATTATCTTACTATGGCGGTACACTTAAAAATGTTCACGTTTTATTTTCATTTGTATTTTTTCCATCCTTGTTAGATCCAGTGCTTTGAGCTGTTATCGTTTTTTATATTCTTGTAAATTGTAATTTAACTCGGGGGTCAGGACCTACTTGTGGGTCACACAGAAGGTTAAGGTGGGTTGGGCAAAGTCAGTTGGCTGTTTGCTGAATGACACAAAAGCAATTTAGTTTAATTAATGACTAGCTATTACAAGAGTTTACATATGTACCATGTAGTGATTTGGTTTTTCAATTATACATAAAATACATTAAAGTTGATCAAATTAAAACTGCCCTCTGCTAAAAACAAACAAATGTGCACGTTTCCCATATTTCCCCATATTTTCAAATAGCGTAACGCATTTCTCAATACATATATAGGTTCAAAGCAGCTTATTTAGAAAATACATGTTTAGTATTACCAAACAATCCTGAATAATGGTTATATGAGATGATATATGTGACTCCAGTGTCTCCCAAAGGGTTTTGAGAAACTTGTGGCGCATATGATGTCACACCCTAATTAGCATATACGTGACGTCATCACGTGTTTGCGTTTGTTCTAGTGTTGGCACTTGAAATCTGCTTTGCCTTTACTAGTATTTTAACTCAACTTAATGCTATTTTCACATATTATCTGTTCTGTTTTCAGACTTGAAACGAATATAAAATAGAGACTGAACACCACCCAATAACACCTCGTATTTAATACAACCGGCTGTCACTTTAACTGCTGCTAAAATCCTGATTTATAAACGCAACATCTTCTGACAAAATCACCATACATCTACATAAAATCATACCACATAATGTCATGAACTTTCTTGATATTTTTAATATTGCCTGAATAAGGCCATGTCAAAGATAAGAATCGTAATGAAATTGATGCTTGAAATCAAACTTTAATGCTTGTTATCTCATAATTAGATTTTTAGACTTAAGCATTTTATGGTCCCGGTAACAAATTTATCGTTTTACACAAAAGTTTGTCAGTTTAAAATTGTATATGATGATCAAAAGCTGTGGAGTCCACACATGTTATGCATCATCGTTCCACAGGTGTTGGGTCATCTCGGGTCTCCATAAGAGGCTGGATCTGAACTGGAGCTGCCATTATTTCCAATTACCTCACACAGATAGCATAGCTGCTGTTCGTAACACTTCAGGCTAGTGTTATCGGTTGTGTACCAGTCTGATGTAAAAGGAATGCATTGTAAAAATGCTTGGCTAAAAATGTGAGTTTTTATTTAGATTTAGTCTGGAAAAAATGTGTCAAGCAGTATCAGAAAGGCAAAAAATCTTGTCCTGTTTTTATATATAAATAAAACCTGTCTAAGTGAGTCCTGAAATAAAATGTAACTAAAACTAATTTTGAAAATACTCCCCATTACATCACTTAATGTTTGTGCTTCAGAAAAGTTAGGATAAATATAAATGATGCCTATATTTATTTCTCTTAGTTAGATGGGTTGAGGATCAATCACAAACTTTCTCTGTAAATCATTACTGCATATGACCTTTTGGAATCACCTGGATTTGCTTTGGCTAAGTTCACCACCCCACTGATCTTGAACTAGAGTACCACTAAAATTCCCACGTGTTGATTTTAATATAAACAAACACAATACAGTGAGAATAGACCTATTTAGTTTCTAATTCTATAGCCAAGAAGACCGAGCATTTCTGCCCTTAAAGAGGAGGCCTGGTGGAATTTTACCCTTTAAAATTTTGTTAGTGAGTAGAATAGCTGTTTGAGAATAAACAACATCTGCCAAGTCGCAAACGCTCAAAGTTCACAGAAAAGGAAGGTGTTTAATTTGACACAATCACTTTTTAAAGACTACTTCTTCCTGCTGTAATTACATCATGCTGACCAAATATTACGGATAAGATAGTGGGCGGGACATCTCAACGCACTCCAGAGCCATTGAGAGAGAGAGTTGCGTCAACTCCAATGGAACAGTTTTTTTTCCACAGCAATGGCGGTTAGGGATGCAGGGTAAGTTGTTGAAAGAACACACGCAATTAGGCGATTTACAAAGTGAATTTTCAGTGAAGTACGGTTCAATGCTTCTGCATCTGAAAGCCAGAGGGAGCTCTGGGGCAGAAACTCCACATACACTCTAAACAGTAGAAGTACAGCACCACACGTAATGCTTCCGTGAAATGCTCTTAGGGATCGTTCCATCAATGTTTTTCAAGCCTTCTCAGGTATTTTTGTGATAATAAAGTATATTCATAATGATGATGCCTAACGGATCACCATATGCAGATCAATAATCACAGTTTGAATGGGGGGTGATTTATTTATCATGCAGCCCTAATTGCGGTTCATGGAGGCCCTCAATAGTTCCCAGTTATTAGTAATGCATGGAGCTGCGGCTAAACAGACCAACCATGGTCAACTTATTACCCATTAAAGACGCAAGTCATTTAATGAATAAAAAAATGAAAAGAGTGTAATCTTTTGGAGGATCAATTTACAGAATTGCTATATAATAAACATAACTATTTTTTCAGAGGTGTATAAAGAGTTTACACAATGAAGCGGTATGTTTTTATTACCTTAGAATGAGCTATTTCTATGTACATACACCTCAGGTCCCCCTTGCATATAATTTGCCATGTTCTGTCAGCCATCGTAGTGTTTCGAACGGGAGGGTGAGGGGCGGAGTGAGCGGTTGGTTGCAATTCGCAACCTTGCCACTAGATTTTACTGACTGGACCTTTAAAGAGAAAACATAATTTCCTGGAACTATCAAAAGGCTCCATAAATCACATGACAGGCGTATATTCTTAACTTCCGTTGATGCAACTCTCTCTCTTAATGGCACTGTACCACTGTAAGCGGGAGACCAATCACAAAAGACAGGCTCAGCTTGACCAATCAGAGCGTTTAGGAAGGAGGTATATGTTCTTTATATTTATAAAGCTTTTTTCGAAAATCAATACACGACCACCTATTGTTTAGCACTTTTTTATTATGTTTTATTATGTTTAATGTATGTTTTCAATACTATTCTAATAGCTTGAGCACACAGACCTTACTTTCCTCCTAAACTGAATTCACCAACAAATTAATTGTACAGACTGAAATGCTTTTCAAATTCAAGTAGGAGTACAGTATAGTTTTTATTAATGCTTGCATCCTGCTTTAAAATAGTTTTTAAACAGTAATACATTTTAAAGATAGAAGAGGTGTTTTTTTCTTTCTGCTTGCCGGCGAGGGTTTTTTAGTTCATGTAGTCCAGCTGTTTTGCTGCACCAGGACTGGACTTCAACCCAGAGCTCCCTGCCATGCCCTCATGTAGACAATTGCCTTCCCCTCACTAGTCAGAGATCCTGTTTGCGTTTGCCCGCACAACACAATGGAGCCTCCAGCACAACAGCCTTATCTGAGCCTTGTGTTGTGCCCTGCTGTCAGAGAGCCAACAGTAAAAAATAACACAGCCAGTAAAGGAATGGGTGTGTGTTTGTGTTGTGAGACTTGAACTGAACTGTTGACTATAAACGACAGTCTTAAAATAGCATTGCTCAGGATATGTTTCTGTAGTTTAAGTCTAAATAGAGTTATACTCTATACAGTACATTTGGGAAACCCTGTGGCTAATGACCCAGTGCTCAATCTGTTTGTTTATCTGCGGCCACCTACCGGCACATTGCTTTTTAATGTTACACGTGGAACAATGTAATGATTATAATATGGGTTCTAACGTTGCGAGTTATCTTTGTAGGGCACCACAGACCATCATTTGAACAACAGCAGAAACATAAGGCTTGTTTTTGCAATTACATACTTTTTGTAATAAAGACGGTTTGTTGTTTGTACTTAAACCATATCGAAATCAAGGTGGGACTGCTTTTTTTAATGGATTGTTTCTAAATAATATCTTTGCTTAGCAAAACATGATGGATACTCAAGAAAGTATATAATTATAAAATATGTTACCTTGGATAACAAAACCAATCTTAAAGGTCAATTTTTCGAAATTGAGATTTATATATAATCTGAAATCTTAATAAGTAAGCTTTCCATTTATGTATGGTTTATTTGGATAGCACAATATTTTCTCGAGATACAACTATTTAAAACTCTAGAATCTGGGGGTACAAATAAAAAATCAATGGAGAAAATCGCCTTTGAAGTACTTGTTGTTATGCTACGATTGTGTAATTATGACTTTCTAGGATTATGTGGATCTTTTAGATTAATTTTAGGAGTGTTGGTCTTGACTTGGCCTGCCTTGTTCTTGATCTTGCCTTGTCTTGGTCGCGCCCCCTTAAAGTCTTTGTTTTGTCTTGGTCTCGGTTAAGGTGGTCTTGACTACAGTAGGGTTGGACGATGTCTACCAAATTGGCATCGGGCGATGCTTACAGTGAAACATCAGAATGGACGATGACATCAGGGGGCGGGGCCAGCGTAGGCTGCGTGTGTGTGATAAATCAACTGCGCGGGTCACGCGCCACTGATGTTTCCCGCTGCCATTGCGGACACGCACAGTTCAGGTCACTATTGACAAATTTACACACACAACCTGAGTGCATTACTACGATTCAGTGTTTGTGTTCACTTTCTAAGTCTGTCTCCAGTACACAAGTGTCGCGCAGCTTCCAAATCATACTAACCTGCGGACAAACATGAATGGACAAGCTCGACACATGCAGAATGTCATACTGTCGACTCGGCTGTCTGCATTTGTCTTGAGAATGTGTTGTACACGTACGTGGAAGGGATGTACGGACCCTCCTGATGACCAAAATTGCGTCATGCAGGGGAATCATGATGTCGGCCCAACATCGTGATGGCCGACCGCCATCAGCAATGAACGATGTCACTGTATATCGGCCCAACCCTAGACAACAGCAGTAGTAGGGCCTTCACCTGTAAGATTGTCAATTACCTCATAGGTCTTTGCATCAATTATGGATTAGTAATGTATTGATGACAGCGTCTGGGATCTCAGTGGAAATTTTACCCATGAGATAGTTGGTTGTCACCGTGACAGCCTCAGCAGTAGCGTAATTGGTTTTGACTAACTATGCTGATTTTATTATGGAAGAATGTGAGGTCCAAATGTTTTGTTTTTGGGAAAATAAATGAATGCATGGGTTAGGGGAGGACCATGTAGCTTGCGATGCTCTTATACAGGATAAGTTTGTTGCTAGGCTTTTGAAGACCAGAGCTGGTGAAAGAGAGCGTTTCGACACACTTTAATCTCACTGTCACGTGTTCCTAAATGGTGCTTTTAAAAGTTCCAGATTGTCAGCTTGTTTGAGTGGTTGAAGCAGGACAGACAGGTTAAGCAGCTATATTTGCAGCAGTTTTCACTAATATTAACATATACATTAATTACTACTGTATGTGGATTACATTTATAGTAACATTTTGTCATGTATGTGTTAGCTATAATATAAGGGATAGCAATAAAGGTAGAGTTTGTACGAATTTTGCAGTAAAATATCCCAAAACCACTAGGCCAATGATATATATGTAGTACTTACAATATTCTAAACAGTGGACCGGGGCCGTTTAGTCGCCTGTCAATGGCGTCATATCTGCGTTACCCTCTGTTACCGCATTTACTGACATAGCAACCGCGTGACACTGTCTTAGACAGATGCAGAAGTAGTGTGTACCGTCGGTCCATCCAGCATTGTTGCAAATGATGTGGGTACGTTCAAAATAGCTTTTACTATGGTTGATTTGAACACTTAAAACTGCGCAGTTTTATCACACCATCGAATTGGACAATTACAGTAACATCTATGACTAAACATTTAGTCTTAAACCTTACATTACTCACGTCTAATTCATTATAATGAAATAAAATGATTTCATCAAACGCAACATGCAACCATCTTTATTACTTTACCTCTTCCGCTAACATGATTTCTCGTTCCCGTCTGAATGATGTATCAGCGGTCCCATCAGCGGCGGAGTTGACAATATCCCATCATTTGACGCTTCTACACAGCGTCATCAAGCTAGGCGATTGTTGTTGTTTTGATCGTGCGCGCTCTATCGGCGATTTCTACAAACTGTACCTTTAGTCAGTCTTTTTGTATTTCACTTTACAGGGAAGAAAACATAACTGAATGCATTTACATGCTTTTATGATCATTATTACATCCCAATGTTAACTTGTGTTAAGACATTCAGATAGAAAAACAAGTAAATTATCAATAAATAATTCATGTTTGAAGTAACTGCACAACAAAGAATGTTAAAAATCCAGCAGCAGTCAATAAAACATTTTATTATCTAATGATAACCATGAGCGTATTTTATGCAAAAGTCTTTCTTCACTGACTTTATTGACACCCTCCTAAAATCATGGATATGTTTACGCAACCAGTCCATGAATGAGTCGTTTTAAAACTGACCAAACTGACACTTTATTTTTGATCCAAGCTGCAGAATTGACAGAGAGAGAGAAATCATGAAATTCACTAACCGCCAGAAAGATATAAAACATATGTTTATAAGACTTCTAAAGAACTTTATAAGCGTGTTGAAAAAATGCTCACTTTTAGTCAAAGTTGCTTTAAAGTGTGCTAACCGGTGTTTTTACTCTTCCCAAATTACTCTCTACGTTTAAAATAAAGTATTTTCACCAAAACATAGGCCTATACTTCATACATTTATATCTTCCCCACAAGTATTCACACAGAGATGGCAGAGTTGGCAAAGTTACATCTGTATTCTTTACCAAGTAAAATCTTGCATATGTTATTGCGTAATCTTGTATATGTGATGTGTTAAAAACAAATGATGCTTTGGAAAAAAAACTTGTATGGTGGTCAACAGTACTGGCATAGACCTGTTTTTTCCCAATGCTTTAACTTCATAATCAAAGCATAAGTAAAGAATTATACATAAATATTAATAAATAAGATATAGTTCACCACATTTTGTTATAATAACCAGTGGTGTAGTCCTATGTATTATTCTTGTCTTGGTCTTGTCCTAGTCTCGGCCACTCAAAGTCTTGGTCTTGCCTTGGTCTCGGTTTAGGTGGTCTCGACTACATGACTACCAGGGTTACATATACAAAATATATGTTGTTTAGTTATTTAAAATAAAGGATGTCCTCACACGCTGTCTCCTCTACACAGTGTTCCCAATTCCTGCCCAGTTAGCCCTCGTGGAGCGGGTTCTTCGGGATACCGATACGGACGTAACATCACGTCGGATCTCCAGCTTGCCGCTGAATTTGCAGCCAAAGCTGTATCAGAACAGCGCACTGAAGCCACAGGAGGAGACAGTCCTAAAGTAAGAGCCATTATGACATTTCATAATCCACATGTGACTGTTACAGTAAACTGCTTTAACAGAAATGTCTTTAAAATGTGTTGAATGCATTGTGTCCGTATAATATTCCTTTAGGATGAGTCCAAACCTCCATATTCGTACGCTCAGCTGATAGTTCAGGCCATCTCGTCCGCTCCAGACAGACAGCTAACACTAAGTGGCATATACGCTCACATCACCAAGCATTATCCGTACTACAGGACGGCCGACAAGGGCTGGCAGGTCTGTATGTTTTAAAAAGCTGGTATGGTTGTTCTAAAAGTTTTCTTAAATATGCACAGATTAAAGGGAAAAATCTGTCATCATTTAATTTCCCTCAAATTGTTATAAACTTGTGTAAATTCCTGCAGAACACAAAAAACTGTATTTTTAAGAATGTTGTGAACAGTTTTGGGGCACCATTGACAAATATATTATTATAAATAATCTATCATGTTAGTCAGTGGTGCCCCAGAACTGTTTGGTTTCCCACATTCTTCAAAGAAAGATATATATATTTTAAGTCAGCTTAAATGTTTGTAAAAAAAAATTAAATTCTAATTTTTTATAATAATACAAGCACATTTACTTTAGTTTACTCAAGTAAATAATATACTCAATGGTTGAATTATAAAAAAAAATATGAGGGATGGTGTAGTAGAATGGGGGTATGTTATAACTTGTTCAAGTTAACCGGACTTTTATTTTGACGGGTTGGCGCAAAGGATGTCTGACAGTTGCTTATCTCAAATGATAAAGAAACAGTTCCTGTACACACGAGCACACTCAAAACAATTGCAGATTACATATTTAAACACCAGCTGAATATTTTTTCAAGTTTTTCATGCTATTTGAATTTTGTTAGCTGTTCGGTTCAACTTTCTGGTTTTTAAATAAAACATTTCCCAGATTTTGTTCCATTCCGCATTATTCAGCAAAATCTGTTTTATGCCTTGACTCCGCGATTCAATCATAGGACCCTTAATTTGGGAACTTGTATGTTGTATTTTTGTGCATAACGTCAGGTGACTCCTGCTCTGTGCTGCCGCAGCTGGTGCTGAATAAAAACAGACGCGCGTCACTTCATAACTGTAGGGTCTGAAATACAAAATTTATTCTAGAGATTCTTTTACACACTATGCTACTTGAAGGGCCGGAACGAATAACATCAGGCTGCCAATTGATAAAAAGGTTTGGAACAACTTGAGAGAGATTAAATGATGACACAATTTTCATTTTTGGGTGAGCTATTCCTTTAACATCAGTATTCAATAATAGATTTTAGATTTTGCTACCCACTTACTGAATTCCAGTACCGTAGAAAAATCTTTCATCTTTGAGCTAATTGATATTCTCACGTTGGTTTCAGAACTCCATAAGACACAACCTGTCACTGAACCGCTACTTTATCAAAGTGCCGCGCTCACAGGAAGAGCCGGGGAAAGGGTCCTTCTGGCGCGTAGACCCTTCGTCGGAGGGCAAGTTGGTGGAGCAGGCTTTCCGGAAGCGCAGACAGCGTGGAGTGTCCTGTTTCCGCACACCCTTCGGCCCACTCTCGTCCAGGTGTGACCCCTCACAACCAAGCGCACCGCTGTACCCTACAGCCCGTATTTATCACTCACTGTCTGATATATTAGCCTGTTAGACGCCTGCTTAGCTTCTTCTGTTTTCCCTCTTTTCCTCCTGTCTGTTTCTTCACTGGATAGAACAAAGTAAGTCTGTCGCCTCTTTCCATTTCCTCTGTTTCACGTGATGTATCGTGGTCCGTTAATGAAGAGTTGTTGATGCAAGTTCAGTTTGGCCGTCTGTGTGCTCTGCATATGAAAGATCTTTATAATATTGCCGTAGGCTTGGCAGCAGGGTCCAAAATGAACCGGTGACAAGAGCAAGGCAAATTGGCTTTGGATTTATACTCTGAGAATAAAACTAAAAGTTGTTTCTGTGTAATAAACCTGAAGTGGACTGAATTAATTTAACGTTGAGAAAACGAGACTTTGCATTCAGTTCGCCTGTCATTGGCAAGTGAAAAAATTCAATTTTGGACCCCGCTTGAACAGGAACATCCAAACACATCTGTTGTGCATTTTCTTTTTCCTTTGTGGTAGTATGTTAGATCACTGACCAATTACTGCGTTGTTTTTCAGGAGTGCTCCTGCATCTCCCACCCACTCCGGCCTCCTCTCTCCACAGTCAAGTGGCCTCCAGACCCCCGAGTGTCTTTCTCGGGAGGGGTCCCCGGTGTCTCACGAGCATGACTTTGGTTCCAAGCTCGCTTCTGTGGCTGAGTACAGATACTCGCAGAGCGCACCTGGTAAGCGTTTGTACTGTCACAACACATGCGTGTCTGATAGTGTTGTCATGAAACTACAAGTAGCAACTCTGCTTTCGGTAGCGTGACAGGAGCTCAGCTGTTGTCAAAATACGGATGGTTTTCCAACACAGCGTAGCTTTTCCAGTAAAACACTGCTATTTTCCAAGTAGGTTGGGTAGCATGACAGAATGCTGCATTAGTGCTTTTTGAACATTGCATTGTGTACACAAACGTAAGTTTATTTCAGCTCGAGCACTTTCAGATGTGCTGTTGTTTACCTGTTTGTTCTATAGAGTAGCGCAGAGATATTTTTGTAGGCCAACCTGGAAGTTAGCGCCACATTGGTTCCCTCGACCGATTGCTTAAGCATTTTTCCCATAGACTTTGGTAAATCTGTTATTAACAAAGACATTTACACATTTTTTCTATCAACATTTGTAACATTTGAAGCCTGAATACAATAGACAGAAGGCAGAAAAGAAAACTACACTATGCTCGCTCGATATCAATGTCACCACTCACCATTGCCAAACCTTTGAGGAATTTTTTAAAATTTATTTGAATGTGTTCACTGTCAGTATTCACTCAGTAATCCACGTTTTTAGAGATTTCTGCCCATTTTGGATTATTTGTGAGATTTATATGCACGATAACGTCCAACGTCCCCATTATAGGATGTAGTCGCTTTTAGCAAATTGTTAGCAACCGCCGGTTTTAAGACACAATGGCCCTGTTTTGCAGACACGTTTTAGCTTAAGCCAGGACTATGCCTTAGTGGAATTAAGATATTTATGTTGCTTTTATAAAAATGCATTGGGAGAATACAGAACTGGTGTGCATCTCACACCAAACAAAACAATGGCACTGATTTATTTTAAGACATTTCTGTGCAAGTTATATTCAGGTAAGACAGGTCACACATTCATTTTAGTCTGGGACTAGCCTTAAGGCTTGTCGGTGAAACTGGGCCAATAAAGCATTAAAAAAATCTCAAGCGGGTTATAACTGCTGTGTAGATGGATTAAAATGTGGAAATATTTAGTGATTTTGTTAACCACAGATCTTATTTTAGGCAATTTATATAAAAAAAATGGGGTCGGTGGAACCAAAAGTGCTAACATGCTTTCTCGCTTCCAGAGTTTGCAAACAATAATACCCTGTTGAAAAAGCCAGCATATGCTGGTTTGGTATGTTTTGATGCTGGTTTAAGCTGGTCATGTGCTGGTCCATAGCTAGTTCAAGATGGTCAAACCAGCATCAAAACATACCTATCCCAGCATATGCTGTTTTTTTCAACAGGGTACGTCATCTCTGCGGTACTTCAGTGATATTTCTATGCAAGAATAGCTTTAAACGCTGTTGTTTCTCACATTCTGACAGGCTCTCCAGTGAGCTCTCAGCCTGTGATCATGGCTGTACCTCCTCAGCCCTCAGCTGTGATACCCAAGCAGGTCACTTACATGCCAGCCTCCATCATTAGCACCTCTCAGACATCCGGCCAGGCCATCCATGTGGTACAGCAGGCACCCGCTGTCACCATGGTGCGTGTAGTGACCACCTCTACTAGCTCCCCCAATGGATACATCTTGGCTAACACCATCTCCTCAGGAGACGGATATGGAGATCAAAGGGGTAAACAGCTCATCATGTTAATACAGTAGTTAAGGTGTGAATATTAGAATATTGTTTTAATCATGAGTTATATTTTCGTTCTCTGTAGGTTCAATGGATGAGATGCCTGTGATTGGCAGTCGGGTTATTCAGACTGTTGGCAGTCACATAAATTCAATCAGTAGGGGACAGCAGAGCTACACCATTGTCCAGCCGAGCGCTGTGCACCAGCTTCCCGTCCAGGTGATTGCTCAGAATGGCAAACACGCTCTTCCTATCACCAGCGTATCATCCAACGCTTACGGTACGTGTCGCATCTGAACATTTTGACCATGGTTAAATTCAATCTGCAAATTCTCCATCAATATCCGCACGAAAAACTAAAAATCTTTCTGTGGCTCTCAGCTTTTACCAGTCCGCTTCAGATCTTGGCAGCCCAGGCCTCAACATCTCCCCCCGTGCTGGTCAACAGGCCCTCCAGCTTGGAGTTAGAGAACGAGCCCGAGCCTAAGCGGCCCAAAATGGAGGAGGACGCCATCGCTCCAGTCCCCCAGCCTGTTATTGTTGCAATGAACCAAGAGGCCAGCGAATGAACGAGTGAGTGGATGGGTTGATGACGGATCTTCAAAGCACGTCTCAAAATATCGTTTGCTCGACGTGCCGACATATTGAGGGGAAAGTGTTTTGTTTTCTTTAAAACAAGAACTTAAATGTGTTGAGAACGACAAGCCCGAGACGGGTAACTGATCGAATGCGCTTGTAAGAAGAGCTTTAAACATTGTGTTTCATGGGGGTTAAATTCATCGAGCAATTTTTGGCATTATTAAAATTCAATGCTCACACCGTTTTAATTTTGTAGGGGTTTTTAATCTTGTAAGAATGTTTCTCAAAGGTATGAAGAGAGGTGCGTGTGCTGAAAGACACCAGCCAAGCTTGTGCGCCCAAGTAGTTCCTCACACGGTACAAGAGTTGTTATTTTCGGGTTGGGGTGGGACCAATACCTATGCAGCTATCAAAGTCTCATGGAAATACAGAAGGTTGACAGGAAGCTGTGAGTTATAACGGTTATCTGTGCTGCCTTTGTGAGGATGTAATAATCAAAAGACTTGCCGTATGTCACATTTAAAATTGTTACAACTGAAAGCACATCAACCAACCGGCAAAAATGAAATAGCTATAGAGGCCTTTCTAGCTGGAGTTCTTTAACCTACAATATTATAGTATACTCTATTTTTCTGTGGAGGACTCTTACCTTGGTTGTTTATCACAAAGAGAAATGTCTAATTTCGAAATTGGCCTATGTTTAGCTCAAAATTAAAATGAACTTAATGAATGTAAGTAACGTTTGTTTATTTGTTATGGTTTATGGCAGCCATTTTTCACCTAAACAATATATTAAAACATTTGAATGTGTTTGTGGAAAAATTGTTGCTGTTATATGTTTAAAAGTGACATAACTGTAAGTTTGAAGTTAAGTGTATTTAATGTAGCTCAGTTTTTTCTGTTCATCCCCATTAGCACTTGGTGAAAAATGATGCTCGGTAGATTTCTTACACGACGTGATCTCGATTACGTCAATGAATGACAGCTAGTGCGCAATACGTCGCTGATGTCTAACTCTTGGGAGGGGAGTAATGTCAACCAAATGCTTTTCCATTTCCAAGACCCAGGAATGTAACTGTTAATATAGATTGTTAGAGATGCTGTTTCTTTACTGACTTCTTGTGATCTTTGAATGATCACACGGGCCGCTAAATGAATGTTCAGTATTTTTTCGGAGAGTTTAAGACATTGTTTATTCTTAAGGAAGCTTAGTAATACACAAAATCAGGCTTTACCTTTCTAATTTTATTAAGAGAAGAGTAGATATATATATATATATATTGTTAGAATTGTTCGTAGTGTTTTCAAGACAATCACTAATCTGACTGCTTTATATGTTGCAAATGGGCACCACAATTGTGAACAAGTATGCTAGAGTACTCAAGCTAAATGCTACAGATACCATATTTGTATGCTAATGTAGTTGTACAGTGTTCCTTTTGTGGTAGAAACGGAAGGCATACTATAACAGACCAAATACATATCCTCATTATTAGTGCCTTAGTGCTCTGTTGCTTTTAGGACTCAAAAAGTCAATGTGATGTACTACTTAACAACAGCAGCATCCATCATGCAGACAAAAAAGGTTATCTTCAGGATTAAATAACCGTGTCAGATTGTAGAGAAAAAACAGCATCCTGACTGCTTTAAAAATACACAGCTGTGTAACTGGAAGAACATATGAGGATGTCAACCAATGTTGTGACAGGAAGTGACTGAGCAATACAACAAAAGTAGACAGGAAATCAGACCTTGTTAGTTTGCTTTATTCTTTGACCAATAATGCATAGCACGCAGTTTCACCTCAACTGAGTACATTTGAGTAAAAGTTTTAGTAACTAAACTTATTGAGTTAAAACTGCTCAAATCACAAAAAGCATATTTATCAGTTAACACTTGGTAAAAATGGCTCTTGCTGTTTAAAAAAGCATTAAAAGTTTTTGAGCATTTGAAGAACACTTTGCAAACCTACAACCTGTAGTGGTTTGTATACATTAAACAATATTCCGTCGTCAATGCAGGAAAGATCCATCAAGATTTCCCATAATCCTTTTTGATATAATGTTGGGTTCAGTAAACAAATACCATTGTAATACAAATACTACCACTATTCCATTTTATGTATAATTTTGTTTCAAACCTTGGTAATACTAGTATGAACTGGCCTGGCAAATGAAATAAATACAGTTGCAGATGTTTATTTCTTTCTACAAATGGAACAATTTAGAAGTGATTCAAAATGCTTTTTAAAATAGCTTATCATTAAAAACAAAGAAAAAATGTTCTGTTGTTATCTTGCATTTTACAGCACACTTAACTTACGAGTACCCGTCACTGCCTAAATGTTTTTCATACATTTTTAACGATCTGCCACAGTGTCTGTATGCATATGTAACCTTGGAGTATTTTTTTACAAAGATATGCAGATTTTCTTGTTTGTGCTTGTTTGTTGCATATTAGCATATGCAAATGTTTGTACACTAAACATTTCTAATTTAAAATGAACTGATTTTCCTTCTTTTGAAATGAGGTATTTTGTGTTGGACAAAATCAGTTTTCACTGTACACAAAACACCCCCACTACTGCGCATCAAAGTTCTCATGCAATGATCATGCAATGCATCTGTCTTTTATTGTGTCTTGGACTACAAAGTGTACAGTATGAGGGCTTTTCTTCTGTCAGTGCAGTTTATTTGATGGTCTACCTGGAAAGAATAAATATACTTTATTGGATATTCTTTTAAATGAAAAATACATGGCTGAAGGTTAAACTGTTTGTTGAATGTTTGCCGCTTCTCCACCGTTACGTTTATAGTTTCATTTGTGTTATTTTCTTCTCAAACGTTTCAATCCTACAGTCTTTGTCTGTTGGGTTTGCTTGATTCTGTAGTTTTCAATCGCAAATTGTTTTTTTCATTTATATTGCATCAACACATACCTCTGTGCGTATAAACTCTGTTCTGTCTTTGCTTGAGGAGAGCTCTTCAATATGCTGAAATGTTAACAGCAAACTATTAATTAAAAAGTTTGAGCTACAAACTGCAGTCTGGTTGTGGATGTCCTAGAGCTCTACCTTTAGCTCGTTTGGTTTATAATAAAACAGCAGAGTTGCATAAAAAACAAATGTTAAAAATAATACAAACTTTGTATGCTATGATTTCTGATTAAAATGTTTCTTTTGAATGAGTTTTCACGATTTTTGAAGCGTGGCCTCTAGCCTATTAAATAAGTTAAAATATGTTTTTTTTACGTTGTTATTATTATTATTCTCTACTTCACTGTAATAGTGTATGATATAAATATAAAACATTTGTGTGCAATGTGTCCAGCAGGAGGCGCGTGAAGTTTCAAACGCGAGGTGCTGTGATTGGTCCATCTCATGTCCATCTTCACCCACCATAATAAAGTCACAGATATCATGTGACAACGCCGTCTGCGCAGATCGTTGCTAGAAGGTATACAGCTACAGCCGGATGTGGTGCGAAATCTCGCCATATAATTACAATAAATTACTTTAGCTAACACCCAACCTTACAATAATAAAAAAGATAAGAATCAACTCTTTTCAGCATGACAAAAACAAGGTGTTGAAGTGCGCATGCCCAGTGACGGTAGCTGTATCCCTTCAAGCCAAAACCGTCTGCGCGCACCGTTTCTCACCGAAGCTACATTTACGCCTTTTAGTGCTTTTGAGAAGATCTAATACCCATAAATTTATTAAAAAACATTTATTTTGAGTTGATAGAATATTACTATTAAAAATGGCTGGGCGTGTCGTTGACGCGCAGCCTACAAGCGGAACTATTGTTGTCATGTGATGCGCCGTCAGGACGTGAAATCTGACGGACCAAACGTTCATTCTTCTCTAATGTTTTGACATGTTATTATATCTTTCTCAAGATGTATTCTGCACCAACGGAGAGTTTAATAAAGCAAGCGAGGTAACGCTATTTATTTGTATATATCACATGAAAAAATGTCACTAAAAGCGTTACTAGTAATAAAGGAAAATAATGTTCTTATGTCAAATCGCATTTATTCTCAGAGAAATAAAGGAGGACGAGTTGCAGAAGTTCTATGGGCGCGTTTTTAAGCTGCTTCACAGTAAAGATCAGGGCGGAGATACAGTGGACTCACTGCAAAGGCTTCATCTTATACTTTCTGCCACTAAGTATAGCAGAGAGTACGTCATAATCATACGACAGTAATCTGCATCTTCATATCCTCGACATCTTTGTTTAAGGGTGTCAGATGTTGTCATTGAAGTATAGTTACCAGTTATACACCTTGTGCTCCATCAGGCTTCCATCAGATCTGGCGTCGAAGCTGCAGACGGTTCTTTGCTCTTCTTCTAGTCCGGAGCAGCTTCAGCTTTTGTCCTCCTCTATACTGCGGGAGATCTCTCTCAGTGTGCACAGCCTCTGGTCTAATGTCAGTCAGGACAGCAGGACCATCAGCTATGTGGCAAGCGTTGTTCTGTCCCAGGTGAGTCACATGTTTCTTGTGTTGCAGTGGTAGGTTGTGTTTATGTGGACTCACGCAGTCATGACACTTTGTGTAGGCTGGGAATAAAGAGGAGGTGATGCCTGTGTGTCACCACTTGCTGAAAAGCCTTGAGTCTCGACTGTCCGAGGCCCAGATGTCCAAGCATACACTTCCAATATTATCCAAAATGATCAGTGTCTATCCAGACATTCTTACAGATGGTAAGCTTGTACATTTTTTGTATAAAATAATATATATTAGCTGCACAGTCTTTCAGTTTGAGTAAAAATAGAAAAATTGACATGAATGCGCATTTATGATCTATCATGGACTTGTGTAAACCCGCATATGTTAACAAGCTGTGTGGTCCCAAACCCAGATCAGGTAAACGTTGTCAGTCGTAAAATGGTGGACTGGTTGCGATATGCAAGTATGCAACAAGGAGCATCGGTGTCCTCTGGTGGGTTTTTTAGTGGACAGAGAGCACGACAGGTAGAGTTTGTTACTTCGGTTGATTCATATATACACAGACTTATAAGCTCACATCATGTTTCTCATAATGTCAATAAATAACAACATGTCTTCTCATCAGCCGGCCCCCCTGATGGAGGTAGACGGGGTGGTCACCGGAGATTTCTTCACGGTGTTATGTGTGGGTCAGAGCTACACTGAAGATCAGTGGATGAACATGTACACGTTCTCCATGATCAGAAGCTGGCTGCTCACTTTTGACGCAGGCGGCACTTCAAATGCTGAATCAGGTAGTTTAATGGGGCAGACATCCCAAATCTCTCAGAGTATATTGTTTGTGTTTTCCTAGTTGGTTTTTAGAAAGGTCCACATACTTTTTAATGAGTTAATAGTAGAACTCAAGTCTGAATTTCCATTTTTACTAGCTCTACTTAAAAGAACACATGTCATTCAATCACAGCACCAAGGTAAGATGCAAGTGCGAAGCCTGATCTGATCAATCGGAAGACTTTTATATGTTTGAAAAATCACAATATTACAAATTGACTGCTGTGAACATCAAATTGATGTTCAGAATGAATTGCTAGCACACTTGCTGCTTACTGCATACTTTGTTGTTTTACTTCCTCTATACTTTGTAGAGGATTATCATATACCACTGGTTATATATTTTCACTGGTTATTACTGGTAGTAGGTCAAATAGAATTTCATTGTGGCGTATAGTTTGTTCTAACTTTACACAATCACTTCTACTACTTTTACACACATTTAACTGAATGTATGTGCCTTCTTTCAGCCATGTGTCCTATGCATGCTCTATGCTGGAAAATCAATATGATTAATATGAACTCAATATGAGTAGTATGTCATTCTGAACGTACCCCTTTCTTTGTGTCTGGTCATATACTAAACCCTTCAATGTCATTTAAATCCTGTTGTTTGATATGCCTGATGGAATGTTTGTTGTAGTCTGCTGTAATGTGTTGTGCTGTTGATGCAGACGATCGCTCGGAGGTGGACAGTTCAGTCATGTCCATGGTGTCGGCCACGTCCTCCTCCAGCCGACTGCTTCCTCCCAAAGAGAGGCTGAGAGAGAAGACGTTTGAGTACTGTCAGCGGCTCATCGAGCAGAGCGATCGCAGTGAGTGTTGTAGAGATTTTCAAGAACGTTTATTTAGAAGATTACAGTAAATTGTGCCGCCTGTCTATTTGCTTTATTGCTGTTTTTCACAATGCAGAAGCTTTGAAGAGGACAGATACAGAGCTACAGAAAGCGGTGGGTCATTTTGTTAGTCCTTTAGAAAAATATGTTTCAACACACGTTTACCGTGAGCTCCAAAAGTCTTGAGAGGCTAGCCATTGAAATTGCCTCTGTTTTGCATTCTTGTCTAAATTAATTTTATATTGTGTCGTATTTGATTTGAAGGAGAATTAGGGACAAGTTAAATAGAAGATTACGATATTAAAGTCATAATATTTTGGAAACTACAGTCAAAATTATGAGATTATTAAGGCATACAATACAAGACTCCCGTAAAAAATAAATCAAGTTTGAAGGAATATGTAATTTAATATAATAATATAAATTTTACTTTATTCTCAAAATATTACAACTCTTATCTTGTATAACTTTATTCTCATATTTCCTGCTTTATTCATAAATGACTATGACCTCAATCACGTAATTGTATTTCTTTTCTTTTTTTACGTAGCCCTAGATAAATTACTTTAGTGCGGATTAGTAAACCGGTGCAGATTTTAATTCATTTTTGTTCTCTCAAATCCTACTTTATAATTTTGGTTTACAGATTCATAATACATTTATTAAACAAGAGTGTTGATTTGTGTCTTCACTATGTAAACATGCATTATGTTAAAGGAATAGTTCATTTTCAAAACTTAAATGATTTCATTTACTCACCCTGTTGTCATTTCTTCTTCAAAAACACAAAATAAAATATTCTGCGTTGGTCACCATTGACATCTATTGTATGGAATCAAAACAAATGCAAGTCAATGGAGACCAATGGTTTTCTATTACCAACATTTTTCAAAATATCTTCTTTTGTGTTCTGCAGAAGAAGAAAGTCATACAGGTTTAAAATTTCAAGAGGGCATGTTAACAATGACAGAATTTTCATCTTGAAGGTGAACTATTCCTTTAAATGGCAGCAGCTCATGACTGTGTTTTTCTGTTGTACAGTGTATTGTTGAATCAGTGTCTATCATGGACATCATCTGTGGTGAGGACCCGTCCTATGTGTACCGTGCCTTTCCTTGCATCAAAGCCCTGTACGGCAGGCTGAACGGAGATCTTGCCTATTCCAGAGCTCTTATTCCCATCGCTCAATTCTACCTCAACCACAGTACGTCTCTTTCCAGAGTCTCTGGTGTCAGTATGTGTGTTATGGGCATGACGTCTAAATAAATCTACATCTGTGTGCTCTGTCATCAGGTGAGATGGCCGCAGTGGATTCAGAGGCCGTGTTCCGTCAGCTCTTCGGCCACTGTCCTGCAGAGCAGTTCAACGAGCCCATGCTCGCCTTCGAGTTCATCCAGTTCTGTCTTCTCAACACCAGCACGCTGCAAGCCAGAGTGACCACCTACAGACAGAGCTTTCCTAACCTCCTAAAGGTGATTCTCAATCCTGGTGGGACGTTTTTTATCTAGTTTTAATTACTGGTAGGCTGAACTTTGGCTTCTACCCTCAGCTTTTGGCTTGGAACAGCCCGGGGTTGATTTCTGAGTTTGTGGAGCTGCTGCCATCATTAGTAGCTTCTGATACAGCCATCGAGTTATTGCACACCATTCTGGATCTGCCATGCTTAGCAGCGGCCTTGGATCTCCAGCACAGGTGCTTTACTAAGTTTACTAAGATTTTATGAAAAGAGCCACTTTTAAGGATGTCTATATAAATAACATAATGATTATGCCAGTGGTGGCGCTGTATAAGTCAATGATGGTGTTGTGATCTCGCTGCAGGTCCTCTGACCGTACCTCGTGGGACCAGCAGGGGGCGAAAGTGGCAGCTTGTCTAGATGCATTTCGCCAGCCATTCTATAGGGGTCTGTTTCTTTACATCCTCAGACCTGAAGTTGGGACTGGAGACACTATAGACAGGTGACGTGTAGCATCTGTATTTATTTAAAATACGCATCATAGGAATAAAATAAACTGAACAGAATTTGTGTTGCTAGAATTTGCTTTGCTTGATTATTTTTGTGATTGCATATAATATGGTGTTTGTTTAAAAGGCATTTTATTAAACTCTTATCTTTGTATTTAATTGGATGTAGGTTGAGAGTGCTTCATGGGATCTTGGCTGACATGGCAGATAGTCCACGGGTTGTGCGGTGTGCACAGGTCATCCCTGTGCTTCTGCACGTTTACTTCAACACAGTCATTCAGGTATTGGTCAGTTATTAAAGGGATAGTTGACCCAAAAATAAAAATTCTGTCTTCATTTACTCTCCTTTCTTTGTTCCACATCTGTATAAATGTCTTTGTTCTGTTGAAAACAGAGAAAGGTATTTGGAAGAATGCTTATAACCAAACCTTATTGACTTCCAAATTAGGAAAAAAAATTGTCCTTTTGAACACAAAAGAAAGTATTTTGAAAAATGTAGAAAAGCAAACAGTTCTGGGACACTTCTGACTACCATTGTTATTTTTCCTATGATAGTCAATGGGGTCCTAGAACTGTTGGGTTACAAGCTTTCATCCAAATATCTTGCTCTGTGTTCAACCAAACAAAGGAATTTATAAAGATTTGGAACAACTATAGTGTGAGTAGCTATACTTTAAACTGGGATGTTGGAGGTGGGAATCACTGGTAAACAGCCCCCAACCTCTTAAAAAATGCAATGTAATAATTAACCATAATGAAATTTGGTCAAAGTATGTGGTTTCCAAATATGTGACCTTGGACAACAAAACCAGTCTTTCTATTGATGTATAGGTTGTTAGTATATGATAATATCTGGTGGAGATATAACTATCTCTAGAATCTGAGGGTGCAAAGGAATCAAAATATTGAGAAAATTGCCTTTGAAGTTGGTAATAAGAGGCACCGTTTCTGGTCATCCCCTCACAAAATAAAGTTTTGATATATTTACAGTAGGACATTTACAAAATATCTTCATGGAAGAATATCTTTACTTAAAATCTTAATGATTTTGGGCATAAAATAAAGATCTACCATTTTGACCCATACAATGTATTTTTGGCTTTTACTAAAAATGTTCCCGTGCTACTTAAGACTGGTTTTGTGGTCCAGGGTCACATGTATCAAAAATAACATGACAACAATTTATTGTAGTTATTTTACTTTTCCAATTGTGTTTGACTTGTGATATGAAGATATCTGATGAGAAGCTGATGAACCAGCTGATGCTGGTGCTGCTGGAAAGAAGTGGTCTGCTCTATAACATCAGGACATTTCATGCTGAGGTTCAAAGGTCAGGCAGTTTTAAAATATTTAATTCTACATTACACTAAAAACAATAGATTTCACCTGCATATTTTGTGATATAGGGTATTTAGCACTCACCTGCAGACCTTGTGTAAACTCCACCCGTCACTGATCGTGGATCAGTCCAGAGAGCTCTTGGACTTTGTAGGTTCACCATCCAACATTTACAGTAAAGAAGACTTCTACACACATGTGGTGAGGACAAAATGTTGCTTACTTTCTTCCAAATATCTTTCTCTGTGTTCAACTAAACAAATAAATGTATACAGGTTAAGAACAAATTGAGGGTGAGTGAATGTCAGAATTTTCAGTTTTGGGTGGATGATCCCTTTAAGGTGATGGTATTTTTTGTGCAGGTGTGGGTCATCGGCGAGTATCTGTCCGTGTCCTACGACACCCGCTGCAGCGTGGAGCTCATCACCTCTTTTTTCGAGAGTTTGGAAGCAGTGCTGTTCGAGATAACGCAGGTGCGACAGTCAGCCAGCCCTCCGAGTTTCTCCCCTCGCCTCATCACAGTGCTCATGACCACACTGGCTAAACTGGCCACACGCAGTCAGGACCTCATCCCCAGGTACACTCCAATTATAAAGACTAAAGCCCATTGCACATTGAGTCTGAAATATGCGTCTGAAATTTCCGCACATTAAGAAATAAATACAACCTCACTTTGTGGTGATCACATTTTCACACTGCCTCTGATATTTTATATCCGTCAAAAAAAGGTTTTTTGTGTTTTTCGCATCTGTCAAGTATTTTTTGTGGCCTTTTTTAACAATTCAGAGACACCGTACAACAGGGCCGTCTCCAGGCATGGGCAGGGTTGGGTTGGGATGAGCCCACCTAAATGTCTGTCTTGCCCACCCAATGAGAATAAAAAAAGAACACCAAAAATTGCAGTATTTTCTATTGGTTGAAAGCAACGTCACTCACAGTGCTGCTTTTTGTTTAAAACTAAATATGAACTTATTTAGTTTTATTGCAATATTTCTTAAATATTTCGGCAAATAAATGCACATAAAACAACTATTTTATATGAAATTTGAGGGCAATGTTGTCAGACGTTCAAAGAAATAAACAAAAACGAAAATTTCTTATCTTATCAGAAAAAAAAAGATTTAATAGGTTTCTTCATTTTTTGCTGGTTGGGCTGTATGCCCACCCAGGATACCTGCTAGCCTACCCCTCTGCACCTGGCAAGAACTGGGCCTGCCGTACAAACGAGAGCAAAATACGAAAAACCGCATACGAAAATTTCGGACCGTATGTGCAAAGACCTTAAATCTCGTCCTTATTCCCAGGAGGAATACATGATTCAATCTTACCCATCTGCATATGACTAATTCTCTCTTAATTTATTTGTGCTTGTCTTAGGGTGTCGCTCTTCCTGTCTAAGATGCGTCTGTTTGCTCGCAGTGCTCCTGTGACAGCGTGCTACAGTGAGGAGGACTCCGAGGAGATCATCACTCGAGCGCATGAACTCATTAACCTGCTCAAGTTACCAAATGTAGCTCAGTTTGTATTGGCCCCTTCAGCAGGGGGAGATGGACCCCGCTGGCACAGAGATACCAACACCTCACTGCCTCAGAGCATGAGAACAATCAGCACACTCCTCCACAGACACTCCAGCGTACTGCCCACATGAAGTATGACGGGGATATTGTTTTTGTTCTTGTATATAATACTGAGAAATGAGAAGAGAGACAACGAGAAACTGAAAGTGCACAAGATGCAAAGGACAAGCGGTACGGTTTCAGTTCTGCTTTGTGAGTACTGATGATTGAAACAGTGAGCCAGTATCAAGACACAGATTTATGGTGTTTTTCTTCCTTTATTCAAATGATTGTCAAGTGTGAATTTAGGTTAATTAAATAAATATGTTTTTGTGCCACTTACAATTATTAAAAAAACATCAATCATGTAAGTTCAGCCTGGATCAATATCAGTAAACAAATGAAGAATAGAAATTAAACGAACACCATTTGAGGGTAAAAAATGCATCATGTGGCGTAAATACGAGAATTAGTCAAAATTTAAGTTGTACATTTCAACTCTTAAGTGCTAAATATTGATCCTCTTAGTTATGTTCTGGGTTCAATATCAGATTGTTAACAGCATCCTTGACACAGGACAAAAATAAAAGCAAACAAAAAGCACTTTTACAGTAATGCACTTTCCTTAACACCCAGAATTACACAGAAACAAATAATCAAATGCACACCGGGTATACTTGAAATAAGTGTGATAAAACCCTTACTGACTCATCATAAAAATAACACATCTAGTTTCATCAGCTCCTCCTATGACCATGTAAAGCTGGTCACATGACACATGCTGGACACCAGAAAGAGAAACAAAAATCTGTTTATTAACCGTAATTATAACGCACATAACACTAGTTCACTCAAGTGCAACAATGACACTCAAGATTTACTGATCCAGTAACACATCTTTGTATTACAGAAAAACAAACTGCACACATCTGCTTTAACACTTAAACACTTCCGCTTTAAACAAGCTCTAGTGTAGACACGTTTTTACAAGTGAAGGAAAATGACAGCACACCTCAGATGAAAGCACTTGTATTGAACCCAGAACTTTCGGTGATGCACAAAGCTGCATTCACATTAGAGCTCTATCAGTTAGTGAACTGAAGCACAGCATCAACAACCACTGAACACAAATAAAAAGTTACAACTCCGACAACATTCAAAGAAACTAGATTAACATTAAAATAATCTCTTGTTGCACAAGATTTTCATGAAAGTTCATATTTAGAAAGGTACATTCTACTGGGTTTTGACAGCTACAAGAGCCATAGCTCATTACGCTCAAATTAACAGATAAAATATCCCTGTTATTGTTGAATTGCTTTAATGTTTAAGAAAGAATCCTCTACATTAGACTAATGCTGGGTTGTTTAAACCTAAGTTCGGGTCAAATATGGACAAATTTAAGGTTGTCATATTTGACCCAATCTCTAGACCCAGCCTACCATGTAAAAAGCATTATTTTAGAGTGTACAGCTTTCCATCTTAAACAAACCCATAACGCAAAAGATCCATGGGATTATATTTAGAAAGCGATTTCTAACACTGTTGTACATAAGCATGTTGCTACAACATGACAGTAGTACATAACTCACAATAAAACACAACTTGAAAGCCAAAAACTGTCAATAAATGTACTTTAGTCATAAGTGCAGTCTGTGAACTTGAGTTCAGATCAAGTCTCTAAAGGCAGTAAGTGAAGCTCTCATGTGGAATGTTAATAAGATAATTTCATCATGTTTTATAGGATGTAAACACTGATGTTCTGAACAGTACTTTATGGCAGCAGGTTAAGACTCTATCTGTAAAAACAGTGTGTCTAGATGATGCACACCAAAACACTTTTATGTAAAAAATTAGTTGAACGTTGTTCTATATAAAAATAAATTTGAACAGTACTCGAACCCATCTATGATTAATATAGAGGGATACAAAGGCACGTCACATTGTCTTTAATCCAGTACGTCAGGGCTTCTACATTCTTCACCTGGATATTTTTATTTGGCTGGATCCGGTTACATACAAGTACCTCCAGATGGCGTAATATTGTATACCAGCTCCTACTGCTACAAAGACGTGCCAGATGGCATGAGCGAATGGGATGAGGCCATCGCTCTTGAAGAAGACAATGCCCAGGCAGTAGAAGACTCCGCCCACTGACAGCTCTAACACGCCCTCTCGATTAGGCTAAAAAAACACAAACGTACGATTTAAAGGGTGACAATACCACTGATAAATAATGCACGGGTCATTATACAAAAATAGTCAGGGTTGTATGTCAACCTGTTAGTATTGTACTAGCCCTGTTTTAAAGTGATAGTTCATCCTAAAATTAAATGTTATATTTAAGTTCTGTCATATTAAACTTGAATGACTTTATTTCTTCTGCAGAACACTAAAGAAGATAATTTGAAGAATATTGGTAACTGGCCCCCGATCCCTTGCATTGGTTTTGTGCACACAATAGAAGTGAATGGGGGTCAAAGCTGTTTGTTACCAACTTTCTTCAACATATCTTTTGTGTTCTACAGAAAAAATAAAGTCATAAAGGTTTAAAATGACAAAAGAGTGAGTAAATGATGACAGAATTGTCATTTTTGGGTGAACTATCAATGTAAGTATTGAAACGCTTCATGAATCTAACTTCAATCAAAAAACGTCATACTTAAAGTCCCTGTGAACCAGGATTTGCTATCGTTTTTATTTCTGTATTCTGACGCATTTCCGAGAGAAAATAATATCAAAGGAGAAAATTAGTGGGCGTGGCTTGCATGTTTTACTGCGAATTGATTGAATTTATAAAAACATTGGAAATTTCTAAATGAAAAAACCAGCAGAGTGACAGTTGAATGGGAGGAGTTTACCAGAGCTCCGCCCCCGAGCCATTGAGAAAGAGAGTCGGGTCTTCATTGACTCCAATGGAACAGTTTTTTCACAGTTTCAATAGTTCACAGATGTTACCAGTAACACATGGAGCTGCGACTAAACAGACCAACTGAGGTAAACTTCTATACAATTTAATGACGAAAGCCATTAAATAAAAAAAAAAGCATTTAAAGATAAAAACATAACTTCCTGGTACTATCTGAAGGCTCCATTAAACACGTGACACTCCAGCGTTTCGGACTTTCGTTGGCAGAACTCTCTCTCTCAATGGCTCTGCTCCGTCCAAGCCTTTTAATTTACGTCTTTTGAGAAAGATCGTTATTTCACGGCGGAAGTGAATTTTCAGATTTTAAATGAAGATCATGAGGGCACATTCATTTTAATAAGAAACTGACCCACATTGATAAGCTATTTCATATAAAGGCTGCAATATTTAATGAAAAGATAAGAATTGTATTTTTTTGTTTCACTGGGACTTTAAAGTTCAACAGGGACTGTTTTTAACACTTTTCAAAAAATGTTTAGGTTTGTCTTAATTCCCCTGTCAATACATTTTCAACACTTAACAACTGATATATTTCCATATAAAGCAATAAAACACATAGGTGACGGTCACTCATACCATTGACACAAGAACAAGTGCTGGAAGAGTTCCCATGGCAGTGTAGCACAACAAATCTAATAGTTTGTTCCTGAAACACAACACAAGAATTTTTTATATTATAGGTAATAAAGTTGCATAATTTAATACAATTATACTTGGAAAAAGTACAAAAGGTGTCTACATCTTCAAAAAAAGTGTGTGCCTACTTTTCATGATCCACACCAACCAGCGCATGTGCACAGCCCAGGGTCCTAACTCCCTCAGGTTCAGCCTACACACACAAAATGCACAAACTCTTCTTTCACACCTCAGTAAAACAAATTAATTATTGTGAAAACTGTATATGCCACTGTAAAAATTATTCTCTGACACAAAAAACATCAAAAACTCACCAAGGTGCGTAGGATGCTGCTATGAAGAAATATATCACCATTCTGTCACACATGTGGAAGCGCTGCTCCACCTTTCTGTAACAACAAGACAAAGCTTCTTATATTTATTATATTATTGTATTGTAACACTTTTAATATATTTAACTTTTAATAATCAACTGCTTGTGTTTTAATGCTCTTTATCATCAAATGTAACTGTGTAAACCACACCCATAACTACAACATTTGTCTTTGTTTAGGTTAATTGAATTGACAGAGTCATAATTACATCATAGCAGAACGTGATCACACGTGACAGACAAATCTGAACATGAACCAACAGGCCCATGTGATAATGTCTACAGATTCAAGGGAACTGTCTGTGGGAGTGTGTATATGTCCCTCATGCCTTTTAGACTGACAGGTGGAGTTCACTCAAGTCTGCATTTAAAACTGATAACATATAAGTCTGTACAGTATTTTGGTAATAGCTAGGAGCAAATTGTGACATGCTGATTGTTTGAACTATGAATGTGGAGCTGGCCTTTATGTGAGTTGAGTCAACAAAGGTGATGACAAGAAATAATCAGACATCTGTATGCCAACAGATGACACATGTCTAATCATCATTTACTCGCGCTCATGTCATTTCAAACCTACGTGACTTTCTTTTTTTTTGGCAGAACACAACAAACGGTTCTGTCTGTTCATTGTGTTTCCTTTAATCTAGTTTCTGTTAATTAGTTCATCAGTTTCACCTGTGTTCCCTTCATTGGCCATGTGTATTTAAACCCTGTGTTATCCTCAGTTCTTTGTCAGCTATTGTTTATGTTTTCGTGTGGTTTTGTTGCTCATTTGTACTCCTGTGGATTTATAAAAATAACTTATCGGATTCTACACGTGATATACTACTATGGTAGGAAAATTAAATTGCTAGTCAAAGGTGCCCCAGAACAGTTTGTTTTCCTAAATTCCCCTTAAATATTTTTCTATTGTGATATTGGAGGAGGTCCCAGAACAGAAAATTGCTTACATTCATCCAAATATCTTCTTTTTTGTGTTCATCAGAACACCTATGTATACAGGTTTGAAACAAACTGAGGGTGAATAAATGATGAAAATTTTCATTTTTGGGTGAACCATCCCGTAAAGACATTTTGTGATCATGTTCATTTTGTCATTTCTGAATCTTCTCCTTCCGTAGATCTTTAGATACTTCATTTTCATTTATTATGTTATTCAAATATATTGAAGCATGTAAGTCGCTGAGTGAAATTTTCAACTCGAAATATTGTATAACAGTAGAATTATTCAAAAGATAATTAGGCAGGAATTAAAAAAAAGTGAGACCGCAATAAAGATAAAAATACATTGTGCATGAATGCGCAATATCTGTGTGTAACGGTAAGTGGAAGATAAAGTGCACAATGTGTTTTTTTATTATATTTTAGTTACATTAATTATTTGTTGAACATACTCTATTTACTGTAGAATTGTAAATAGTTAAAATCTACAGGTGATCATATAAACTGTATCTGGATGACATTTTAAAACAGAATATAGAACATCAGTTAGATTAAACATTAACTTTATTACCCGTCTCTCAGATACAGATAGTCAATAAAAGGTTTGCCTTAAATTGAAAAATATGATTATGATTTTCAATAAAACACAACATACAGTTACAGATTGTGTAACATTAAACATCACCATAAACACACAGTCGCCTTGTTCCGCACCTGAGATGACTTTTCTTCCAGGTTACAGTATGGAAGATGGTAGACATGATGAAGAGCCCAGACAGACCTGTACCATACATCCATGCAGAGATGGTCTCCCACTGGTCATCAGACAGGACGTACAGCACTGTACTTCCCATGATACTGGGAATGATCCAAAACTAAACAGAGGATAAGATGTTTCAATATTGTAAAAAAATGTTGTGATCAATAACTTATAGCAACACATATTATTTTACATTACTTTACCTCATCACAAAAGTGAATCGATTTTAGTTGTTTAGTTTTTCACGTTCACATTTGATGTCTAATTTTCTTAATTCACTTCCATTTATTGGAAAACCCATGTTAACCCCCCACATCTTATTTACTGTTATTACATCACAGACTTTTGTCATCATATGTCTGTAAAATTCTCTTAACATATCCCACCATGTAAAGCATCTAAACAGTTACCGACAAGCTAACAAGTGCCCATAAAACACTTGAACTCCTGTTTTTACAACAATATCTACACATGCTATACCAAAACAGAACAGCATAAAAATGAATGCAGGTCTAAGCTGGATCTGTTCAGCATGGATACCAACATATACTAGAAGATGGAGGGATCAGAGAGGATTTGGTGTGTAGTCTGTGTCTCGTGACGCAGCTCATGAAACTGGGCATGCCAGATGTGTGGCTCTGAGAGGCGGGGATTAAAGAGTAGGACGTTAAACAAACAACATCACAGCATCAAGTCCATATCAGATAAAATAGCTCACAATCAACAGAAGGAAGGATCAAAAAATGACTCGAGCAAATTACATTGTGCAAAGAGATAATAATAACTTTGATTTAAATTTGATCACTTTCTATTATTTTGTGTTTTTTTGTTTGTTGATGTTTCATGCGAATCATAACGTCACACAAACCTTGTCATGAGTTATTAACAATGTCGTTTCTTTGTAACCGGTCTAATCCTTTTGTGTCACAGAAAGCCATGAAATCCTTCTTTCTCCAAATATAATCCTCAAACCACAGATTACTGCTCAATATAGACAAACCTGTCCAGGTTCTGTTCTCCAACACACTGTTACACATCTTTTCACACAGGTTTTCATAACAATACAGTTTTTTGGGGGGCTGTGGGTGTAACTCATCTGAATTTGTAAGTGTTGAGAATTATTACTTACTCCATGGGTGGCACAGTTGGCTGCATGCTCATACTCGGTTGGCTGGTATCTCTTGCTCGACGGGACACGATTGTTCATAAACCTGAATAAAAATAAATGATGTAACCTATTCCTTGAATTGTTCAATTCAATAAGAGTTTTTAACCAACTACTCACCAGGTATTTTTATAAAGATGTAAACACCACTCACAGTTTTAACAGTCAAGAATATTAGAACTTTAATAAGTCAGAAAATAAGTAAAGAATGCCAAAGGCAGTAGGTATTCTATATCCCATAGCATAAAATATAACAGATGAGATCACTTTAATGTACTAAATTGCGAATAAAGCACAGTCTGAAAACCAACATCAGAGATTTCAGTTAGAGCTTCAGCTCAATTCCTCTTTAAAAAAATGTTTAAAGGGTTAAAAGAAGCAAATGAAAAATGAATCTGTGACTAAACTCTAAAGAATACATCAACAGGACAGACACGATCTGATGAATCTCCATGCACTATGCATGACTTTCTTCCTTCTGAAGAACACAAAAGATGATCTTTTGAAGAGTCTTGGTAGCCAAACAATGGTGATACCCGATACACGCAAAACCAATGCAATTCAACCACCGTTGTTCGGTTACTATTCTTCAAAATTGTCAAAAAGAAGAAAGAAAGTGATACAGATTTGAAATTGCAAGTGGATGAGTATATGATGACAGAATTTCCATTTTTGGGTGAACTATCCCTTTAAAGGTGACACATGACTACTCTTCGTTTGCAGTAAATTCAAGGTTTTATTTCAGAAGACATTTGTGCTTAAAGGGATAGTTCACCCAGAATTGAAAATTCTATCATCATTTAAACAAACTCATGTCATTTCAAACCTACGTGACTTTCTTTTTTTTGCAGAACACAAAAATAATATATTTTGAAGAATTTTGGTAACAGAAGAGATTCGTTTTTAATGTGATTAGTTTGATTAACATTGATGTCTAGCTTCCGTCATCTCTCGAATGTGAGGCTTGTTTTTACGGCAGATGACGCAGGCATGTTGTAAATTCCGGTGAGCAATGCTGCATTTTTCGATTTTTTCCAATAGGATAGCCTCTACTAACTTTCGTAACTGTCATTTGCCAGAAAATGAGCATGCGAGAGATGACGGAAGTTAGACATCAACGTTAATAGCGCTGTCAGTATGGATATTTCGGTTGCACTTTATTTGACAGTACGTGAACCTATAGTGTACTCACAGTGAACTTACCTAAGAAGGTACTGGGTAGTATAAGGTAACTACATATGTTTAGGTTTAGGGGTATGTTTAGGGTTAGTACCTAGTGATTACCTAGATATTATATTTACTGTAATAAGAACACATTGTTTACATGGGAAACAGGACTGTAAAATAAAGTGCCAACAATATTTCTCTTAAACAAACGCATTGATTCGCTTCAGAAGACCTTTGTTAAGACACCAAGCCATGTCAAACAGTTCTTTGATCTATGGATGAACTTTTTGGATATTCAAAAAGTCAACACCCATTCACTCCCCGCTTGGAAGTCAAATAATTTGTGGTACTATAACTCCGACTGCATTATTCTTAAAGAATAAAAACCTTTTTCAGTTAGGATGCCTTGAGGGTGAGTAAATTGGCGAATTTTTGATTTGGTAGTAAAGTATCCCTTTAAATTCAAGTTCTTGCCATGTTAAAGGTTAATTCAGATGAAAAAAATGAGTATTATGACAATAAAATGATCATGTTAGATAACCCTCTTGTTTGGAGTCATTCCAAGAACAATTTCCATTCAGATCACATTTTGGGAATTTTCTTGTATGTCATTGTTGCCTAGCATTTGTACCTAACGTTAAAGCTAATCCTGTTCAGAATAGGTCTTTTATGCTACTTTGAGCCGCTGATGTATTGAATGATGATGTCACAGTTTCCATGCCAACCTGAGGTTTAGGATTTTCTTTTTTTCTTTTCCCTGAACACTCTTTATCGGAGTGATTTAATTCATGTGCATGAGGACACAGAGAAATGGGTTAGACTGCTAACCAGAATAAATGAAGCTCATCAGGCCCTGCAAACCATCTTACTTTGTCTCTTGATTATATTTCTTGATTATATTACATTTTCAACGGATGTCTTGTTGACTGCCTTGTTGCAGTCTTATTAAAGAAAATGAGGGGACTTAACGCACTCAAACAAAGGTTACATAAACAAGCTCCTATGTTATAAAACATGCTTTTATAACACTTCCATTTTCCTTTCATTTGACTAAACATAAATATTTTATGTAGTTAAAAAAAATTAGTTGAGCACATAAGATCCACATATGATAAACTGCCCACACATACTCTAAAGCAAACATAATACAAAAATCTGCTTAACTTCCATTTTCCGATTATGGAATCTCTCCAAGGTTTATCAATTAATGCACCCCTGATAGACCATAATAAACTGAGTATTACTTGTTTATGGCACAATTCGTCCCATATTTTATGTTTCTATTTTTTTACTAGGCAAAGTTTCTTACTCAAACCATGCAGATGTAAAATGTATTTTTTATTGACAATTTATTTTTATTCCTGCAGTTAAATACATTGATATATATGGTTTTATTTAAGCAGTATTATTTATGATTACTAGTACAAGTAAAGCCAACCCTGTAAAAATTTTTTAAAACATTTTCCGACAGATGGGGAGCCAGAAATATACCGTAAAAAAATCTGTACATGTTTTTCCTGTTTTTCTTATAAATGCAGCCTTTTCCTGTAATTTGATGGTTTTTTATTTAAAAAATCTGTGAAAATCTGTAAAAATGCATAAAATGAAAAAACGTGCGGTAATTACAGTAAAATAATATTTTTTTACTGTGAAAGTAAGGGTCTCGTAATCATATATTGATCAATTGTAAAGCCAAAAGTACTGATAGTGTGGATTGAAGTTTGAAGTCAACATGTAGTTCATCCAGGCTGAACTGCTACGAGAATATCAATGCCACACTGTAGGGCCTCATCCACAGCCAATCACCAGAGATAGGATTCACAGTAATAATCTAAATGTTTACATAGACACAGTGTCTCTGCAGCAAGATCATACACAGTGCTAGTCTTGAATTTCAGCCAAACTATAGTTCATAGTTCAGCCTACTATTGCATTATCAGAGGCCTACACAAATGTTTTTTCCACACCACATAGCAAGTGCATTGAACAGATTGCTCTTTCATATTGTCATATCAAATAACTGAAAACACACAGTGAAATATCTAAAACACAGATGTGGCAATCCAAGTCAAATATTGCATTTCACTTGTGCAAAATTCTGGTAGAGAGAAATAAATGACCGAATAACCGCTGAATGTTGTAACCACACAACACATGCTAAGACATCCCGTTTAAAATCAAACATGCAGTCAGATTTGTACAATACAAGTGTCTTGTTTCTAATGCTATAGAAGAGTATGGGACTCCTGTTATGTAACAATTCTGAGAAGATTTTGAAGGTTAAATGAAAAGGATCAAGTGATGACATGTTTATGACTCAACTGAAAATTATGTTAAGCTAAGTTGGTTCATCATGCATTATTTGTGAGCAAAGAAGTTTCATGTTCTGCACATATAACATCATAAAAACAACGCTTGACAGCTTGAAATGCTTACAATGAAACCGAAAAGAGATAAGTAGATAAAATTATGACATGTGTACGTCATCTAACCTATTGAACATTTCCTGGGGGCAAAGATCTCAATAGGCAAATAATGAGCCTGTTAACTGTTTGCCTGATGTGAACAGATATTGACTAAATTTGCCATCACACAACACTATGAACACATTTTTTATATTTGCACATAAACAGAAGTATGTAATTATAATGACAGTGTATATAAATGTACAATAAGTTATTAAGTTGTGAAATTTATAGTCACTTAGAAAGTGTAAAACTTAAGAAGGTTTGCTGTTGAGAGGAAAGATATTTAAATCATTATTATTATTATTAATTTCGTAAAGTCGTTCTTGTTTCATTCTGTGAACTACTAACAATTTTTTTATCAAATTTCATTTAAAAATATTGTTGCTATTTGCATTTATTTGCAGAAAATGAGACCAGGAGAACAGCTGAAAATAACAGAAAAGATGCTTTTCAGACCTCAAATACTGCAAAGAAAACAAGTTCATATTCACTTTTAAGCAATACAACAGTTATATTTGAAGATAAAAAAATACTTTTGAACTTTCCCTAAATACATGTATTTAGGGACAGTTAAAAAATATTAGTTTTACGTGATTACCTGGACTTTTATCACAGTTTTCATGTGTCTTGTCATGCTGTCAGTCTTTCATATTGCTGTTGGATGATTTTATGTCACTCCTGAGGTTTGATTTTGTTGAAATTCAACTGACACTGGACTGAAATAACCACAATACATCTAGAAATTATGAATAAAGGAAAATTTGGAATGGTCTTCTCAATTTTTTCTGCGAATATGGGTAGTTGACAGACTAATATGCAAATTTGTCTTATGGTGTGACGGCAAAGAAAATGAAAAAATATATATATTATAATATATTAATAATATAAAACAATGTATTATTAAAATTTTGCTATGTCACACCATAGGACACATGTACCCTACGATTTATTCGTCAACTACCCACATCCAGATGTTTGGATAAAATGTTTAGTCTACTTCCACTGCTTAGTGCCTCATAAAATTCCAAAGGGGACTATAACGAAACCAAAGTTTTTTTACTTTGTAATCAATTAAATAAAATTAAATAAAACATTTCCATGATGTTGTTCTCTGAGTACTAAATATACATCTAGCAAATTGAACAAGTTAACAGACCCGCAAAAAAATATGTAATTTAAGCAATATAACAACCTTTATGAATAATGCATTAGATGGAATTTACCTGCCGAACTTCGTCCTCCTTAAATCCATACTGTGCATATTTGTAGCTACATGTTCGCTAGGGGTCTTACTCCTGGAGGACAGACTGAACATAAACTCCGGATGTATCAGTGGGTCCGAAACTTGTGCAGAAGCAGCAATGCTTCCACACTCACGTGACGTGAAGACTCACTCACAAAATGCGAGAAGCGCTCGCGAAATAGTGACAGTGGGTTGTTGGATTTATCACAAGCACCATTTCACGACTTCTCTCTCTCTCTCTCTCTCTCTCTCTCTCTCAGGAATGCTCTGCATGTAACGTTGTGTGTTTATCCTTTCCCCGCCCCTTCGCTTCCTTCAAGTAAACTTCAAAAGGTTTCTCGGAAACAAACAGCTATGTTTTTACATCAGTTGACATGCACCGGATATTTGTTTCAGAAATGTTTAAAAACACACAGGACTAAACTTTTCCTCATGCATTTGGGGATCTTGAGTAAAGCAGTTTAAAAAAAGCAAATGTCTGACATTTTACCTCAATGGTTAACGAACTGGCTTTATGTTCTGTTAAACCGGTGGTTAGTCACGTAACACCAAAAGTCCGGTACATAGCAGCTCGATTCGTTTGTGCATTGAAGTGAACGGGTTGTATGAAACTTGTCAATGCACACGAAGCCCTCTGCTGATGTATTACGTGTACTACATTAAAATTTGACGAAAACAAAGCGATCCACCAGTTATATAAGGAGCTGAAGTGAATCTAAATGCTTCCTGGTCCCTGCCACAGCAGAATGCACACGCATACATTATTCATTATCCTCTGCATGTCTCTGCAATGTATGCATCATGATAGCGTGTGCATTGTTTATATTACCACACGAACTGTTTTGCAACGCTCTATTATACACAAATTGTACACACATGGGTCTCTTTTTCCATGAAGAGGTGGCAAAAAAGGTTGAAGACCACCCTGGTCTCGTATAAAGCATATGGAACTCGTTTACTCCTCATATAGGGCGCCTGTCCCTTTAATTAGCTCGACGCTGATGCGTGGGGCACTGACTGCGCATGCGTCAGACACAGGCGCAACAGTGGCAGAAGGAGAAAAACAACAACATTCATAGGATCAGGGGTGGAATGTATGGCAGCGCGAAGAGACCCCATATCACACTGATCCAGCCCGTATCTCAGCCTTTTTTAGTTCGACTTGACTTGTAAATGTTGTCGAGCCCATGAACCTGGCCAGTCAGAGCGGAGAGGCCGGCTGCAGCCAGCTGCTCTTCGCCAACTTTAATCAGGATAACACGTAAGAGATCGCCACAGGAACAATCACACATCTGCTGCTGGCCTAACAGCACTTCTGCACTGCAGACACACAACACAACTGTAGCAGAATTACACATCGAGAATAATAAATTGTTACATTGTTTTGTAAAGTATCGTGTGGTCAGTTATCGCGTCGCGCGCTGCAGTGTCGACGGGGTGTAAATGCGTGCGTGCTAGCCAGCTAACACATGTGTTTAATGATTTTCTTTGAGACTGCTTGAATAATGAATTCCGCCTTAACGTAAAGTATTTTTATATGGAACTACTGTAGCAGTTTAATGTAAAGCAGTTTTTTGCCGTTGTAACGTTAAATCCACCACGACAGACAAGAGGGCCGATTAGCGCTAGCGCCCATGCTAATGGGTAAAACATTGAAATACTTGCACCGTGCTTAATGTAAAAGTGACTGTATTCCATGTTTAAACAAAACTTTCATACTTGTCCGGATATCTGTTTTAGTTGAGGTCATGCATTGCAGTTTGTTATACCATGAACGATGTGAAATGTCACTACACAGAAAAAGTTGTTAGATTCTGTCACTCCAGAACTTGTTGGAGTGCATCAAATGTATTGATGCAAGCAAACTAGATTTTTGTTGATCAATAGAGACTTTTCTTTAAGAATTAAATATCAGCCATATATTTTGCTTAATCATTTAAAGCTCTGTGTTTGTGTCAATGTCCTTGTTTTGTTAAGCAATAGAAGCTGAGACATTTACAGACATCAGGCAGCTTAAGCAACTAAAACTATCCTTTAAAGTTCAATCATGACGCATCACACAACACCACTACGCTTGCAAAATAGCCCTTTAACACAGTGTAAGAATGTAAAATTCTTATGTGCCCTTGTCTAAGTATTATTCTACGGTTGAAGAGTCTAGTCGACGGAACACACAGAGTTTCAGGATCGATCCGGGACACCAAGAATGAAACACAGACACAGGAGTGTAGTTCAATCAGAGTCCCCAGTTTATTGTATTAAGGACTAATATTTATATGCTTGAAACAGGAGGTAACATTGTTCATGGAAAATCACCAGACCTTCTGTTTATTCTTACTCCTCCTGAGAACAATCAGATATGATATCACAAAGTATGTATTCGATATGTGTCTTTATACATTCAAAATTACAGTATCAAAACAATTGTCCCTTGACATCAGTAGGAACCTTGAGATGGAGACCAACGGATACTCATATCAGCATAAGACAGCATCAGACATGATACAACTTAATTGTATTAGATACAGCCGAAATATTGTTGAGGACACAGACAAAATCCAAATCTCACACACAGTTCATCATGGTGTCAACAATCCTTTTTAGTCATTATCACACAAGCCGATAGATCACGAGTAAGCCCGTTTGTTTTATTTAATACAGTTTCTTTTTGATCACTGTACCTTTTTGTCTTCCAGATCCTTAGCTGTCGGTACCAAGTCTGGATACAAGTTTTTTTCCTTGTCAGCAGTGGACAAGTTGGAACAGATATATGAATGCAGTATGTTATAATTTTCCTATTATTGTCAGACACAATACTTTGTGTAGCTTGGCACATAAACTCCGTAATTTTTAGTTCGCTTGGTGTTGTGCATTAGTTTTTTTAAATGAGTGGATAATCTGTCTGCTCTCTCTTGACAGTAGAGATAATCGGGGGCAAAGATACGATTTAGAAAGTTGTGGGCATGTTAGGGAGTCTTGGAGAAATGAGTCACGGTTCTGCTTTTGAATGCTTATCGGTCAAAACAACATTCCAGCTGTGCTAAAACATAGCAGTTAAGATACAAAACACCTGTCACTTAGTTACTGTGTATCTCTGTATAAAACACATGCCTCCTATAGTAACACTTCTAAACAGTTTTGCTGAGCTAATGTTTAATGTAAAATTGTGCTTTTAATGTGTTAACTATGTAGCGACCACTAGGGATGCACAATAAATTATCGGCCATATCGGTATCGGCCGATAAATGGTCATTTTTAATGTTATGAGTATCGGCCGATAACAAAACGTAGGTTAAGATATATTATAGCAGATGAATCATAAATCATTTCCTCTGGTTAAACTCCTTCAGCTGCATTCTGCTCTCAGTTAAAATACTGTACAGTACAATCTTTCTGTCATGATCATTCACTTACTGCTGTTACCAAAACATCGTTGATGTAGGTACAGTATGTAGATAACGTATTTATGAATGTGTGAATTATAGGAACAAAAGCATATTGCTCGAGTCAGACTGCTGTCTGAATGCTTTTTGTCAAAGTCAAAGTCTGCTTTATTGTCAATACATATAGAGGATTAAAATTGCGTTACTCTCAGACCCATGGTGCATACAAATAACACTACACAGAATAAAAAAATACAGATAAATACAGATTATTATTATATATATATATATATGTAAAATACATTTATAACAAGCAGGGAAATAAAATAAAACAAAAAGACGATAGGTAATGGCATAAAGAGTGCAAACCAGTGAAATATACAACAGTGCAGATGTAAGGTAGTGCAAAGAGCTTATTAGTCTGTTTAAAGTGACAAAAAGAGCAGGCTTTGTTAAACCTGACAGAAGAGGTAGTTGAAGAGGGGCAGAACGATGCTGAATGAGGCAGTAAGCAGTCCAATGCTGCATTGTCTTGAGACCTGTTAGACTTGGCTATTAGGAGCATTTTTCTGGGTTGCTCTGGAAGAACATCTATAATTTGTCTATTAAATAAAAAACATACCAGAAAACTTTGATGAAGTAGACTCGGAACATGACTTTAAGGGAAAAAAAATTATGGATCTGCATTGAACGTTTTCAAACATAAGCAGCTATCTACTTTTTGCATTCTGTTTCAGTCTTTTGTATTACATTTTATATTTATATCTAGATGCTGTATATCGGACAATATATTGGGTACCGGCTTCCAATGTTAAAGAATTAACATCAGTTAGCACTATCTGCCAAAAGGTACATATCGGTGCATCCCAAGTGAGCACTAAAAGGTTAGATTAGGATTAGATCAGATACTCAAAACTGTAGTCTCTGCTGATTGGGTAACAGACACTCCTCTGTTCCATTATAAATGTTGACCTTGTCTTTTTAGTATGTGATACACGTTTATTGTGTTTTTTTGTTCAGCTGACACAGAGGATGTGTGTATTGTGGAACGTCTGTTCTCCAGCAGCCTTGTTGCGATCGTCAGCCTTAAGGCACCTAGAAAACTGAAGGTGTGTCATTTTAAGAAAGGAACGGAGATATGCAACTACAGCTACTCAAACACTATACTGGCTGTGAAGCTAAACAGACAGGTGGGTCATTTTGTGTCCATGAGACAGTTATCCCTGTCACAAGATTGTTGTATTGTGCTTTTCCGTGTGAAGTGTCAAAAATGTATATAAATGTATGCTGAAATCTTACAACATTGATGTTTTTCCACAGAGATTGATAGTGTGTTTAGAGGAATCACTGTATATCCATAACATAAGGGATATGAAAGTACTACATACCATTCGAGAGACCCCTCCAAATCCTTCAGGTGGGTCACACAGCTGTCATTTGTGCATCAGCATTTATTGTCTTTTCTAGTTGTTGAAAGATTTGCTACAGATTCTCTTTTCCTGATTCTGTTCTTGTTATATATGTTTTGAGGAACTGAAAGCATGGTTCAGTTGCATGGCAGCTTGTTGGTGAAGACCATGCTGTTGTTAGTAATATGGAGGGCAATCAGTTGAGCAGTGTAATACAAATGTTATATTTGTGATTATTAATATGTTAATAAAACTTTACAGGACTATGTGCCCTGTCAATCAGTAATGACAACTGCTACTTAGCTTATCCTGGAAGTGCAACAATTGGGGAGGTTCAAGTTTTTGACACGGTGAATCTGGTAGGTGCAGTCAAGGCTAGATGTTTGCTGTAATAAAAGTTTTGTGGATGTGTTACCCTGAAGTGGTTAATTTGTGTGTAATATTGTTCCCCAGAGGGCAGCGAATATGATCCCTGCCCATGACAGCCCATTAGCAGCACTGGCATGTGATGCAAGTGGCACCAAACTGGGCACAGCCTCTGAGAAGGTACAGCTGTTTAACCGTTAAAGGGATATTTCAACCAAAAATGAAAATTCCATCATTATTTACTTGCCCTCAAGATGTTCCAAATCAGTAAAAATGTCTTTGTTCTAATGAACACTGAGAGATATTTGGAAGAATGCTAATAACCAAACAGAGCTTGCCCCCATTGGCTATCATAGTAGGGAAAATTACTTGATCTTTTTTTGTTCTGTTGAAAACAAAAGAAGACATTTTGTAAAAATGTAGGACAGCAAACAGTTCTTGGGCACTTCTGACTACCATTGTAATTTTTCATACTATGGTAGTAAAGGTAGATCTGTCTGGTTATAAGCATTCTTCCAAATATCTTTTTCTGTGTTCATCAGAACAAAAACAAAATTTTGGTGAATGAATGATGACAGAATTTTCATTTTTGGGTGAAGTATTCCTTAAAGCGCTATGTTTTTTCTATATGTGTTCTTAGCTCAATTTGTTAGTGATTGAGGTTCTATTTTTGCAGTATTGACCATCACTAATGCATGAGGTTAAATGACATACAGCAACCCCCTTATCATGTGGTGAGACAAGTAATATCAATAACTGTATTCAAATAAAATATATATACATTTTTGTGGCTGAAATATGAATCTCAGATTCATAAGTACGCTTAAGTGAATGGTATTTTTAAAACATTGATATCAGCTGTATGTGATTTTCAGGAAAAATAAGTTTGTTCATTTTCAATAATTCATTTAAGACAAAATTATGAAACAAAAATATGAGTTGATAACTTACCAAAGCTCAAAGAAATGCAAATGTCTTTGTTTCTAAACACTTTGAATACTAAAGATATATAAAAAAAAAGCTGAGCATGTCAAGGAAATTAATTAATTTTAGGATAAATCACGGTCGCACCTCGTGACATTTTTTAAACTATGGCCAATTCATAGATCACGTAATATTTAATCTGGATTTGTGTGTACATTAAATTCATAATGTTTGAATAGCTGCAACACATATTATTTATTAGTATTTTAAAATTAGCATGTCGAAAATCTTTAGACGTCATTGAGCCATATGCAGGTTCATTGTCAAGCACGAATCATGTATTTATTATGGATAAGACACCTCATAGTTTTTGGTCTTGTTTAGGGCACTGTTATCCGTGTGTTCTCCATTCCGGAGGGTCAAAAGCTCTTTGAGTTTAGGAGGGGAGTAAAGAGGTATTTTAACATGCATTTTATTATCTTCATTGATACAGTATATAAGCACACAGGTATGAATGGACACAATGCATTGTGTTTTATTTTTAACTGACAGATGTGTCAGCATCTGCTCCCTTGCCTTCAGTATGGAGGGACTCTACCTATCAGCCTCAAGCAACACGGAGACGGTTCATATTTTTAAACTGGAGACGCAGAGAGAGAAGTCAGTGTAATGACATCCACTGAAATGAGTGGTTTCTTTTATAACTCTGCTCAACACATGATAAATAATGTCAAATATTCTCTTGCAAGATTTGATGGCAGACAACATTCTTGGCATTGCTTTCTTTTTCATTCTATTTTCCAAACTTACCATCATCTAACTCCTTTTACCCAACATAGGCCTCAAGAGGAACCCACTACTTGGACGGGATACTTTGGCAAAGTATTGATGGCCTCCACAACGTATCTGCCTGCACATGTGACAGAGATGTTCACTCAAGGAAGGGCGTTCGCTACAGTCAGGTTGCCCTTCTCGGGTCACAAGAACATCTGCGCTTTGGCCATGTGAGCGAACCGGATTTTGTTATGTTGCTTTATGTATTTTTATAGTTGGATTGTAATGTGTTGTTGTATTTTTTGCTTTCTAGAATCCAAAAGATTCCACGCCTTCTGGTGGCAGCCTCGGATGGTTATCTTTACTTGTACAACCTGGACCCTCAGGAGGGTGGAGAGTGCACACTAATGAAACAGCATAAGTGAGATCTTAATGCCGTTTTATTGTAATATTAATCTATCTTTTATGAAGGAATTTGTTTGTTTTGAAATGCCAGATATATTGATACACACACCCCTTTAGGTTAGATGGAAGCGTGGAATCAGCAAATGAAATTCTCGATCAGACTGCACATGACCGGCCACTTGTGGCACAGACCTACAGTGCTGCTGTTGCCAAAGGTAAAAAGCGTGAAAATAATTTAATATTTGTGGATGTAGCTCAAAGCCTCTATTAAAGGATTCCATTGGCTTAGGTTACACTGAGGATCAGGGAGCAGTAGGGGGTGCTGGAGTGGAGGACGAAATGAGCGCTCTACACCTGGATGAAGAGAACGAGCAGCCTCCCTTAATCCTGGAAACGGACTGAGCCTCTGTCAGTCACAGAAGATGGAATCGACAGAGTGATGTTGCGGAGGGGGGGGTTTCCACCTCTGGTGCTGCTATGAACGTGTGTGACCCGATAGAGAAGGGATTAAAAGAGAGATCATTTTAAAGCAAGTCTAGCTGTAGCCTTACTCTGTTGTTGCGTATAGATGTTTCCTTCCTTCACCCTTGTGGCTTTATAAAATCTGGTGAATTTTTTTTTTGTTTTTAAATGCCCACAGACGTCTTTAATCAGACCAAAATAAGAAATCCAAGCTCTCCTAGCTTTGCATGTACATGTGCCAAGAATAGAAACGTTAGAAAACCTTTGCTTCATGTTGATGGTTCTGATGTATTTGCTGGCCATTTCTCCTCTTTAACTTTGACAAACACGTGTGTGTTTGTGTTTTGTGTCTTTTTAAAATGTGATTTGAAAGCTAACCAGCTTGTGTCGCCTGTTACAACACCACATAACTGTGAGACGTCTGCATTGTGGAGTCCCGTATGAGTCGACGTGTGACACCAAGATGTGAAATGTGTCCTGTAATATACATGTTGAAATGGCAGCCTGGTTACGATTACTGTTTATTATTGCTATCAATGGCCTAAAATGTGTTTATAACAGGCCGCATTAATAGAAGTCTTGGTTTCTCCTTTATATTTGCTGCGTCTATAAGCACATGCTTTAAAATACTCTCTTTTAACGAATCCCATGCCACCTGGACAATTTGGTTAACCAGTTTGACCCATAGAGATTATAAGCCTGGTTTTGCTTTGATATGATCTTTGCCAAAATTTCATTTCATTGACGATTTTATTGTTATTTTTAAGTTTCAACCATTTCTGTAACCTCAGTTGGAGAAAAGGCTCTGTAATCAAGGCAAGTAATGCATTGATTTAGGAAGTAGAAAAGGCAGTCGGTTGTATCCGGAGACATTTTGTTTTAAGCCGAATGAGGGTAGTTCATCTCGTGCCCTATCTCTTTTGTTTTCTTTTTACAATTAAAAGCAGATATCTAATGTCAACATGTGAAGGTTTAATGCTGATGGACTTCTTCCTAAGATAAAGCAAAATGGAAAAGGTTACTGAACTCTTTGCCTTGTGAGAATTGAAAGGAACGTATTGGTGTGCAGGATGGTGTGAGCTTAAAATTGGGGAATGTTCAGATGTCCCTGTGGACTGAAGTTTGTTAAACAAACATGACTGAAGCCCAGGTCACATGGTCTGGCAGTTGAACCGGAACAGATCAAATAATATTAATAAACAATAATGTGAAATTTAGTGTTCCTGAGTTCTTGTGAGAAACTAAACTAGACTGGAGCATATGAATGTGATGCTAGCCAGTGTGTGCAAACAAACAACACAGACATTTGGAGATACTGTCTGAATTCTTCAATGGAAAGAACATTTTTTGTGCATGAGCATGTTTCTGATGTTGAGTAACAAATGTCAACATCATTAATCGACTTCCTAAATCGTCCGCATCAGCCGATGAGCTCTTATGCCCCAAAGACCACGTTAATCAGTTTTCTAATGATTTTTGTATAAAATGTACATTGTTCAATATAAGATTAAATAAATCCTTCTGTTGAAAATTGTTTTATTAGCATTTTATTTATTGATCTTACATTACTTTTAAATTAAATGTAGGATGTGGTGTACTGGTCACTCATGCTGGTATAAATGTTACAGTAACATTGTCATAGCTGCAGTTATTGGGTTAAAAACAAAACCATTCAGCATGCTGGACCACAGAAATTCATTGTATTTATTAAAATGATCTGCATTTTCTTAAGATTTAAGGCAAAGTACCGGCAGAAAAATAGAAAGAATAACAAATTATTATGACCAGCATATCAATTTAGAAAAAATATAAAAAGCTTTTTGGTTCATCCAGAACCTGTGTCCTAAATCATATAAAATCCTTACACCAACAAAGCTGCTGTTTAAAACGTAATCTAAAATGTGTATAAATGCATATAAAAATGATGAAGGCATTTCATTTGCACAATATTGTTCTGGAGCGCTAGACAATCTTGAGATCCTTCATTGCAGATTCAAGGGTCTGAAGAAAAAAAAAATATTAAAATTATTTTTATACTCAGTAATGTCCATTGTGATCACTTTTGAACTAATATTTCTCAAACTATACATCCCAAAAGTCATACCTTAACATCCCAAATCACCATGCCTCCATCCATACCAGTGGTACAGAATTTGGTACACTTGGCTTTTCCCCCACCAAGAATTGAGATTTGGCTAAAATGAGTTTGAAAACAAAGCATTAATAATCTGTATGTATACTACAAGTGTTAAATAAATGTATATAAATAATATGAGATTATCCCTACCTGATGCTGTTCTTATGCACAGACTCCAGGGTGGCCTCTTTGGTGTCACTGGTGGCTTTCTTGTCCAGGTTCTGAAAGCGTTCTCTGGCTGTCATGCCTTTCTGCGCACTCTGTTTGGGCACGTCAAGTTTCCCTCCAAACGAAAGACCTCCTTTATCCGAATTATAGACAAACAGCACCGGATAACAGTCGTGACCCTGAGAAAGAATTGAGAGTCAGGTGGTGTGATGGTTTATTGATGGTTTACAATCATGTCAAAGCTAAATTTGAAGATTCTTACAGCTGCCACTAGGCTATTCTCAGTGATGAAGGTCACGCACAGAAGAGGCAAGGTTTCTGAAGTCAGGTTGGCACATCTGCCAACAAAAGGTTATTATCATCTGATCAGTAGAAAAAATGTTTGTAAAGTGCAAGCGCAAGGGTCCAGCTAGGTACTTACGCAGAAGTCTTCCCACCCTCGGCCACAGCTACAGTGCTGTCATGGCCGGCCCAGGCCACACGGTTCCCACTCTCGGAGAAACAGACGCTGTGCACCCATCCCGAAGTTCCAGTAGATTCAAACATGACCTCTCCGAATGGCATTTTAGAGCCCCATGCGGTCGGAGCTGGCTTCTCCTCTACTTCTTTGATGTACGCAGAAAAGATCCTGGATAGTGGAATTAAAAGAAAGAAACCTTAAAAATAAACACGTTTACAAAACGTAGGTATACAGATCAAATTCAACCTAACCTGCATTTAAAGTCACATGATCCAGCTGCCAAAAGGACGTTATTGGGGTGCCAGTCCAAGCAAAGAATGGTGGAGCGAATGGGCTTTTTAATGTGCTTGCACACCCACCTACAGGAACAAGAAATCAGATGATCTTAAGCATCTTAGAAACACACACAGCAAAGCACACGCTCCATCTGGGAGAAAAAGTGTTTAGTCTGCGTTTGAATTGTTTGACAGTAACTAGGCCTACATATGTTCTGTTTAGCAATGCATGACATAACGTCTGGTGGATTTCTTGTAGCACATTAAAGACATAAAATGTCATCAGATTTATCGTGTGGAGATCTGTTGTTCCTCATGACATCATAAATCAACAAATGAACGAGTGTGTAATGTGTAATCCTGTTTTCTATCACGTGGATGAGATTTGGGGTGGTATGTCCATGTTACTGAGTTTGTCTACATTTTAATTTCACTAAATTTCAACAAATATCACCAAAACACTTTAATGTCATATGTGTTGTAAAAATTTCCTGATACATGAGGTCATGGATTTTAAATCAGATCTAACATACCTATTTTTTTAATTTCTTTAGTTCATTGTTTGTCTATTTATTTATTTGAAAAAAAACGAATCTAAAGATAAACATTAGATCAGATTTAATACAGTTTTAATTGTAGTTCTTTATTAAATTAATTGTACTTTTGTCCATTTTTTAATTAGCATTTATTTTTATATTGGTCATTTTATGGTACATAAAATGGTATGTGCTTTCATTATTTTATTATTTGTTTATTTTTATATCTCTAAACATTTTAATTTGTTTGTTTTTTTCATTTATTCAATTGTTTTAGTGCCTCAGCTTGTTTCTGCTTATTGTTAATACAACATTTATAATTTTCTTTTAGTTTGAGTTTTCAAATAATATTAAGATTGATATTTGATTTGATTCCAGTTAACAATTTTTTTAAACAGTTTTAGTAAACTACAATAAACTTGCATGAGATTTCTTTCTGTGATTATTACAGATCATATAATCGAGATGATGAATCTGTTTGACAGACAACTGGGTTAAATTGGATGATTATAATAACAACATTATCAAAGCACATCATTTCTGGTCCTCTAGCTGCCAGAATATTAATGTTATAACAGGTATTTAAAAAAAAGACTCTATATAGTTATTATAAGGTATTTGGATCTGGATTCAAATTATACTTTTTTATATTTTGGGGTTATACATTTAATATTATATAGGCCTACCTTATTCATTTCAAGAGCACTATTATTCAAAACATTGCTCTAAACCAAATGATTCAAAAACAAAGAGATTGCCCATCTGCCTCATAAATAGATTAACCAACATGAGCCTTGTTCTGCCAGAAAACACTCACTATCCATTTATTCTGCTGACACTCACCAGTCATTTTCCTGCTCAAAATAGCACACTGAGATCAGACGTGAACCACTGCCCACAGCAAACTTGTTTTCTTTCGGAGACCACTTGACACAGCGGGCAGCACGATTGATCCTGAGAATGACCAGAGTGGGCTTCCAAGTGTCTCCCTTTAGGGTCCACACGTAGGCGTTACGATCAGTTCCACAGGTGACGATGCGATTGCTCTCTGGTGCCCAGTCAATGCCTGATCAATGATGACATGGATTAAATTGTGTTGTGTTCACATGATGCTCTGCGACTATGTAGGTCAGATGAACCTCCTGAACTTACCTGTCACCTGCCCATTGTGCTCTTTCAGCACATGGATTTTGCTCCAGTTGTTTGCATCCTTTTTGTAGATATGGACTTCATGGTTATTAGGACACAGTGCGATTTCTAAAGAAGAAAAGAGACCAGAAATTGATATTCACGTTCAACAGTTAAGTTTTTAAGTGATGAACAAATTTTCATTTTTGGATAAACTGTTCCTTGAAGCTTAAAACAAAACACATTTCTGCTAAACAGGAGCTTTGACCCACAGCATCTGTTTTCTGCTACAACAGATGTGCTCCAACATTTTCCGTCTAGGTGAGCTAAAAAAAACGTTTTTACAGCAGAAGTTAAAGTTGAAAGTCACTCTCAGCCGTCTTGTCTTCCTGCTGTTGCTCTGCGTGTTTTGCTGAAGACGTACGGCATCAGCAACAAAGCACCATTCATGGTAAAACAGGAAGTCTGGGGCGAATTAGTCAGTACTGTTTCTCTCATCAGCATGGAAAGAAAAACAGGGCGGCAGCATAAAAAATCTCTTTAAACTTATATATTCTTCTGTTTTAAATCCTAATTGACTCAAGTGTAATACAACTTGATACTTCTTTTCAGATTTCCATCGATGGTGGAGGTTTTGAACTTTGTACACATGAAGCACAGAAAAATGAGCTAGACCAACATGTTTGCTGGTATTTTGTGTTTATATATTTAAGAAAATAAGCACATCCAACTAAGCGTAGTTAGACTGACACCTGTGCAGATCTTCTTCTTAAACACAGCTCTCATCAAGTAGAATTTCATACCTAACTAGCCCTCAGGGACCAAATGGTGGTCACATTGTGTTACAAGGTTTAATTTTTAGTAAATGGTTTAGAATTCAAAATGTATGGTGGACAAGATATGACATAACAAAACACTGTGAGAATTTATTTTCTACTATCATTGCTCCAAGGCATATCAGTGCATGCCATCATTTATCTGTCAAAACATGTCCATGAACACAAAGCAATTTGAACACTCTGAAAACAGTTTTATTTAAGCACTCCTCAATGAATTTTCACGATTATTGTGTGATATTTCCAGAAATAACGAATTATCTGAGCACACATTTTAGATGCTGAGGGACAACTTTAGCCTCACTCTGCTAGAAAGTACTTACGGCTTCGGTCCTTGTTCCAGGCATGACAGCTGATAGGTTCAAGCAGAAAACTATGATAAGCCATTGGTGTTTAACCTGTAATTTAAAATTAAAAGTAATTTTGAGATTTAATTGTATTCAGTGTGGTAAAGATTCACCTAAAATGAGAACAATTGCTTGTTCACTTCCGCAGACATGTCCAAAAATGAGAAGTTGTAGTACTTCCTCACAGAATTATAGATAACGTACACATTACAGGCCAATAAAATATGCATTGATGCATAAGAAAAGGTTTTGTCTTTGTAAAAGCAAACTTTTTTCTCGTATTTGTGGCAAATTAAAACCAGAAGAGAAAGGAATGTGACAAATCCAGATGCCCTGTCAAGCATTTCACAAAGGAAACACATAAAACACCTCTCTACATCTACATGTAACGGTCCACTAGCTGATGTTATTCAGATGTAGTTCTTATAAGAACGTAGAAGAGTATTAACTCTGCTTCTGAAAACTAAAGCTTAAAAGATACTAGAAAACTCCGTGCTGTCATTCTGCATGTGTGTACATGCACAACACAAGCATTCTTTAACTACAGCCTGCACTAAAGAAAAAAAATCTTGCACATTCAGATAAACAAAACCATATGTTATTCCACTTACCCAGGAAACTGTAAAAAACTGAGATGTGTGGGGGGGGTCGACAAATCCTGCGAAAATAAGCCCGAGTTCGTGGACTCTGAACAGTCAACACAAACGCTTGCTTTGCTCTGAATGAACTTAAAAGTATTTCCTTAGTCGTTTTTCTCTCCAAAAATGCACTACTTCCCCTTCGCTGTCACAGACATATAACCACATCCTTGTGTGGGCGGTTGTCTACTGCCGAGGAGGGTTTTTAACTCCTCGCTCTCTTCTGTGGCATGTATGTTTTTTTAACCCTGCATATGCACATTTGGCCTTTGACAGAGCAAAACTTACAATTTACTAGTCACTTACAGTGTAACAAAAATACAGTTTAACAGGCTACCGTCTGGGAATTGTGTATATTTGGTTGCACCAATTTATTTAGCAGAGCACTTGGAAGTTAAATTTAACGTTTAATACACAATCATTCTTATAGATAGACACACAGGAATTAAATCACACAAAATGAGACCGCATTCTGCGATGGTGTGTAGTATATGTTATTTATTACTAGCAGACCATTTACATAAAATTCTCCTTTTAATTTAACTCATCTCCGGTTCAGCTGGAGAGCCAGTACACCTTGATCAACCGTCAAACTGCTGGGGTGCCAGCTTTGGCATAAACTTTTTCTTAAAAAAACAAAAACAGAAATCATCAACAAAGACCCTAAACCCTTTTTCCATTAGCGTTGTTCCATTTAAGAGTGTCACATCAGTTCACACCGCTGCTCAGTGCTTTTTCTCATTTTAAAAACTTTCAGAAGTGTTATCGGAAATCTCCTTGTTAGTCTTCAAGCGGGATTGCTTGTGCTGTCATGCTTGTTCGGTGTGAGTTTTACATGATCCTCAGGCCTTGGATAGAAGACTCTAAAGTCTGTGGGAAGAATGGGGAACTCTGGGTTAGAGGTCTGGATTCTAACAAGGTACCTGAGAACGCTTCATATTTTTGGCCAAAAACACAAACCTTGATATCCCATATGGTCATTGCACCGTCAATTCCTGTAGTGCAGAATTTGCGACAATCTCTTTTGTCTCCTTCATATATAGACACTTGGCTGCAAATAAAAAGTTATTCTAACTTTAACGGCACATAATTTACCAAATTTAAGATTTGATGCTAAAATGTAGAAGTTCGACGTACGTGATGCTGTTCTGATGCAGGGTTTCTAGGGTGCTATTGCGATCCTCAGTGGTGGCCCTCTTGTCCATGTTGCGGAAGCGCTCCATGGCAGAAATATTGCGCTGGATGCTCTGCTTTGGAATGTCCAACTTAGATATGAAGGTCAAGGTTCCACCATCATCAAAACTGAACAGCATAGGGCAGCAGTCGTGACCCTGAAAGAAAACATTTCAGATTACGTCCTGAAACAGCCAAAATGTTACATCTGATGAAAGAAGCATAATAGAGACTTACTGCTGCAACAATGTTGTTCTCCGAAACAAACGTCACACTCAAAAGGGCGAGGAATTCAGTCTTCAACTGACTCGGCCTGCAAAGCAGAAAAGATGAAGAATTCATATTCTGATATACTTCAAGTGATATCAAAGAACAAAGGGGAGGTCCTTTTTTCTGCCTACCATTAGTTTAAAACATAAGAGATGTGACCTTGAGGTCCACCTACTGATCCAAAGCATCTAGTCTAGTTAATCCCCTTCCTTACTCGATCTCATTTTGAAATACTACTATAAATACACAGCAGTGTGGGAAAACAGTTTATTACTGTACTTCAATTTCAAACATTTTCCACCCAAGAGTGGAAAACAACGAACTTTACTGGATGTATACCAGGGCCTAACATTATATTTAGTCATGGATGGGCTTTAAAAATAGATTCTTTTCAGCAACCAGATGTGATACGTACGTTGAGGTGATTGTGGGATCCACTACAGTGACAGTGCTGTCATGGCTGACCCAGGCAAGTTTGTTCCCACTGGCTGAGAAACAGACACTGTGAACCCAACCACCACTGCCTGCCCCACCAAACTCCGCCATCACCTGTCCGAACGGCATCTTGGACCCCCATGGAGTCGGAGCTGGTTTTTCTTCCACCTCCTTGATGTATGCAGAGAATACCCTGCGCAAACATAATTTCTGCGTTAGTAATTGTGCTCATGTTTGCCCCATCTGAACATCCAGAAAAATAGGAAATCTAAACATGCAATGTCTTACCTGCATTTGAAGTCACATGACCCAGCTGCTAGAAGCACATTGTTTGGATGCCAGTCTAGACTGAGAACAGTCGAGCGGATGGGCTTTTTGATGTGTTTGCTAACCCACCTAAATACCACAGGGAACGTAAAATTAAAAAGGTTTGGTCATACCAACAATCCGATCGTCAGCAATCCGCCATAAAACACAGTAACTCACCAGTCATTTTCAGACTCAAAGTAGCAAACAGATATGAGCCGAGCTCCGCTCCCCACTGCGAACTTGTTCTCCAGCGGAGACCACTTCACAAATGTGGCAGCACGGTTGATCCTGAGAATAACAAGGGTGGGTTTCCACACGCCGTCTTTCTGACTCCATACATAAGCATTCCTGTCCGCTCCACAGGTCACAATGCGATCACTTTTGGAGCCCAGTCGATGCCTAGAGACAAAATTCAGTACCAGATGAAAGTATGTTAAACAACGAAACTGATCTAAGTGATCGTGTATGTCACGATTATTAGTTTGTTACCTGTGATGTGTCCATTGTGTTCTTTTAATTCATGAGCTTTCACCCACTGATTTCCACTTTTCTTGTATATGTGGACTTCGTGATTATTTGGACTTATAGCAATCTCTGTTAATCAAAAATAACAGGTGATGATTTATCTCAGCATTAAAACAAGACAAAGCTATATTAAAAAATAACTGGATGTGAAAAGAGCGTCTCTTACGGGTCCTGTCCCGGTTCCATGCGTGGCACGTGATGGGTTCCAACAGAAACTGGTGGAGTGACATTATTTTCAAGTAATTCTCACCTCCGTCTGAAAACAAACACACCACAATTACTTGACAGCTAAGATTAAAACTACTCAATATGCTCTGCAACTACTACACACCATACAACGTGTTTATGATAACACAATTAAAATGGATGTAACATCTGTCTTTTGGATGCTGTTTTAATTGAGTTTATAAATGCTGAAAAACTGGCCAAATCAGCACAGATTTTTCTTAACCAGATACTGGCAACCCGTTGTTAAATCGCAGCCACACACTAACACGCTTTATTGTGTTAGTTCTAACGAAACCAAAGACGCCCGTTCAACCTGCAAAACCAGATTATGTCTGTCAGCTCCACGGTTTTAGGGCGTGGATGGGGCAGAAGATCAATATCTGATGCCGTTCGCTCCCATTAGCCAGCTTTCTGGCTGCTACATTAGCCGAAAGCTAACACGAAAAAACGCCACCGATTTAACACAATGACCCGGAAAACAGAAAAATAGGCTTTGGGCAACTCGACGGAGATCAGCCGAAACGTATACAAACGCAAATACTATAATCACGCAAGTGAAGTAAAACAAATCCCGTAGTCTGTTAAATTTTACGATCAGGAAGGCCTTGTTCAAGATGCCGGGTCACTCCGCTCCCTGCTGTCGGAAAAAGGCATGACACAGCCCGGTATACCTGCACAGATGCTCCGCTTCTCGTGGAGATGTCGGTAAGGGTCTTTGCTGCGTTTGTTCGCCTGTTGGACGGACTTGAATTCGCGGACTCTGGACAGTCGACACGAATTCACTCCGGCTGCTCGCTCGCGCTCTCTCGATCCCTGATTTCGGCCTGTCAAGGAATCCAGGAAATGGCACACGGCTCAGTGCGCATGCGTACGCACAGAAAAGCAGTGGGCGTGTCAGACCGAGTGCGCGCTCACTGGCTGCGGAAGTCATTCAGGGAACGCTGAGCGGTGGTGAGGTTGCGCGGGAGTTCATGGGCGTGTGCAGATTGTTAATCTTTTATGCACGATAGATTTAATGCTTTCTTATTTTCGTAATTACATTGTTTTTGTCTGTTGCTGCCAAACAATTGTTTATTTCTGCATAGAATCTGAATTCCAAGCAATTTGTCTTGTCCCTCTCTAGAGTCTCTCAAATGCACAATACCTGTTCTCATTTTAATAGGAAACCTGAATTTATCAGGAAATTTTAATATATGTATAAATTGTGAATTAAATTGATTTATATTGTGAATGTTTCTATGTTTTGTTTTGCTTTGCCCTGAAATATTTTATCTGCTAAATGTTGCCCATTCTGAGTGTTTGTGTATAGGCCCTGCAAGCCAGTTGACAGTTGTACACAAAAGTGTTTTGCTATTTTAAAATGCTAATATACAATATATTTAGCAAAAAGAATGCTTTTCGCTAAACTAGCTCAGACACAATTCGTAGATCAAGAAAAGTTACAGACCACACTTGTCAGGGGTCACTTTGGTTTCATTTGTATTTATTTTATTTTAAAATCTTACGTAGTTAAGTGTTAAAGATATTCGCTTAACATTTTGATTTGGTCATAAATGTTTTGTTGGGAGTGAAAACGTACATGGCTCTTCTGGACCAGCATTGAACCAGCATTGTTTACGTCATCCAACGTGGTATATAGAGATTTGGAACGATATGAATGTGAGCAAATTTGAAAACAAACAAGATATTAGTAGATTTGACTCACTGATCAGCTTCTCGTTGTCACTGGACAGGCGAGTTATGTCTGCCTCCATTTACACTTGATGAAAGTCGAAGTTTGATTCTCTGTGATACATTTTTTTGCTCACAATATAATTCACAATAAACATCAGTCACACATTTCACCTTGATGGCATGCCTTTTCATAATGACAAACACATCTTTCAAAGTTTTACCCATTTTCACATTGGCGAGTGTATGAGGGTTTATTGAATATTTTCCAGCTATCAATAGTGCTCTCAGCTTAAACTCTTTTGCACAATTTCACCAATATCACTTCTCACAATCCTTATAATCACAGATATAGCCATTGCCACATGAACCATCAGCTTAACCATAGTATCAGTAATCTTCCATGTATTTATTTCTTTGTCTGCAAGAGAACAATGACTTGCTCCATGACTTTCTGTTCGGCTACCTGAGCTCCTCATACTGTCTGGCATCTTTATCCATTTGTCTGCATATCCTAAACATCACATGGAGAGAGAGCGAGTAGTCTCATTCTATTCATAAACAAAATTTAATATGTAAATTTGACAGTGGTAATGGTAATTATATGATGCTATGACAGTAAGCTACTCATTTGAAATGTATAAATATTTGTTCATTATGCTTTTTAGGTGCTGTCAGCAAACAGAGTGCGTTTCAGAAATACTTTGTCTCCTGCAAAGAAGCGAAACGTGAAAACATCTTTGTCCAGACAGTGCGAACAGCCATAGTGCTTCGAAGGGGAGGTGGAAGGAATGGAGTGTGCAGTTCACAACCTCACCACTAGATGCCGTTAAAATCTCCCCATTGCTCCTTTAATGAAAGAGTGGGTTGTTTTGTCATTTTTAAAAATAATTTAAGTAAAGGTAGTACTTGTATTTATACATAATATATTCTTAAGCGACACCAAAGTAGCAAAATCAGCAAAATAATATTGAAGTATAAAAATGAAGTACAATGACAATTTATCAGTTTTTATATGTCCAGAATTTAGTTGTTTTTATTGTTTTACAAGAGTTGTGAATGTATTGTGTAACTATGACATACTTTGACCTGTTGCAGTCTCTTGAGGGTCTTAACCAGCTCGCTGTTGTTCTTGTTGGCATGATCCATTGGGATCTCCATTTCTTTCAAGTCTGACTCCCTTAAAGCCTCAGCACGACCTCTGGCCTCTGGTCACTTCGAAGTTGTCCTCTTACATGATTAAATGTGATATTTTTGTATTATACTGCAATGCCAGTAATGAGGATAATCAATGTTTGTTTCAGGTTATAACCTTGTGATTTCGAATTACTCTTCTTTTCACAAATCCTGCTATCAATATCTGCTTTGACCTGGAACACAAAATACCTTTCCTTCCTCGATCTTAATGCAAAAAACAACACAGTTGTACGTCTGCTGAGCAGATTAAGAGCAGAGAGCTTCAGCTTCCTCCAGTGCCACATGCAGTTCTTCCCTCTCGAACCTCTAGCATCTTCTGCAGTTCATAAACACTTTTTCCACCTTCACCCATCTGTTCCACAAGATCTTAGATCTCCTCTAGAGGTCAAAGTATCTAGTGTACCTAACTTTAACTGTCACTCTGAGTTAGTGTTTAAAAACGACACAAAATAATGTTTTTAAAAATGTAGTGATAGTCCTCAGTTCCAGATGATCCGAAGACTCCTCGTAAGAAGTCTTGAGCTTGTAAATCTGTGTCACGTAGGAGCGACATTCCTTCTGAGACCTTTCAAGCTCAGTCTGCAACTCCTCACATTTCTGACTTCATCCTGCAATTGTCTTATCAAAGCTGTGCTGCTTCTTGTCCTGGGCTGCTGCGGCTGCATTGAACTGGAATGAATAAAGTTAAAGGAATCCCCACAAATGAGAAAGTATTAACCTTCTCCAGATCGATCTTCCACCTCTCCCTGAAGTCTTTGCTTGATATTATCCAGACTAGCTGCTTGAGCCTAGTGCTTCCACAGCCTCCTGGAGCTGAGCGGTCAGTTTACGCCTGGTGGTAAAGACTAGATTGCGAGCTTCCACATTGTAAAATGCTCTACTTGTTTAAACAAAAATCAGATTAAACCAATCTAAGGTAATTGGTGGAATATTGTTCAAAGGTTTTGGACAATTTTATGTGATCAGACTGGACCAACTTAACACCAGAATTGACATCATCAATCTCTGCCTTCATGACCTGCTTGTCCTTCTCCAGCTTGATTCGAATTCAGTCTGAGAGCTCACGGAGTGCTTCTTCTTTAGAGCTGAAGCATTGGCATCATTTTACAAGGTGGTTTCTTCCAGTTCCGAGATTCGTTTGTGGATCATATGATAATATTGCAAATTATATAAGCTGTAATATCTAACATTTTATGTAGAGCTCCCTTAATGCTGATTTGTGTAACATATATCAGACCTTGATAATAAATAAATCACTCAAAGAATTCTCCACCTCTCATTGGATCTTCATCCTTGAGCGAAAGAGAGCATAAGATGATACATGCGATAGTGACACACACTTTTCTGGCTATAAAACACATCTCATTAAGCTAAGATGTGAGATGTCCTCCTCTAACTGGAAATCATCAACAGTTTTCCGGGGACTGAAAATGTTTTAGATTAAAGTAACAGTTGGAATGATAAGGCAGCAATGGATTGTACTTGGGCAGACTGGCCCTTATTTGCCTGCTGAAGCTCCTCAAGAGCTATCTTTACCTTCTGGAGCTTGGCAATAGTTAAGTCCCTTTGGCCAAGATCTCCAGTCAAAGAGAGCACTTTGGTTTCCAGGGCCACAGGTTCCCTCAAGAGCCACAGCAGGTATTTTAAAGCCAATAAACGGAATGATTTCAGAGCATTTCTTGAACTTAAAACGTGTCGTAACGTAAACGTAAGACGTATTTGCCTGATTTCACATGTGACAACAGATGTGCAGGGAATTTACAGTCATATTTAAGTGAATTTTTCATTTGCTTTTATCTGTTTTTCCTTCTCTGACATGAGTAGACTCCAGGCTTTCCAAGTCTCTTCTCGGGCCTTTTAGCTCTGCTTCTACTTTGCACTTTTGAGAGCTTAAAGCATTGGCAGTGCTCTCCTCATCCTCCTCCTGCCTCTCCTTCATATCTTGGATCTGCTCCTTCATACTGATCTTCTGCTTCATGAGCTGGTTACATACCTCCTCTGCGTCTGCAACCACATCTTGCTCCTAAAATGTCAAAATACAGTTTTTTTAATATAAATGAAAAGCAAAACCCGACACGTGCTGTGATGTACTTATAGCTGCCAAAGCCAAGACCGAGTCACTCTTTTCTTTGGAAAGATCATTTATTTTTCATCAAGTTCTTTTATCTTGAGAGCAACTCATAAGCACACGGAGCAAAGGCTTAACCTGAGAACAAAAAACTGAGGGTAAGAAAAAAAGCAAAAAATGAAAAAAGACTAAAAAAAGATTTCAACTCAAGTTTCCAACAACCCCAATATCAGAGCTGAGGATTTCCCTTAATTTGTGCTGGCTATGAGAGTGATTCTACAAAAAGGAGAGATTTTGGAAAGATCACTTATAAATATCTTATTTTTATTTTACACAGTTGACCATTGATCTCTTCTTAAGCATTAACGTTAAGGCTTTCCTGTAGCTCAGTGGTACGAGCATTGCGTTAACAACACAAGGTTGTGGGTTCGATCCCAGGGGATTGCAAATACCTATGTAAAATGTATAGGATAAAGCAATGTAAGTCGCTTTGGATAAAAGCGTCTGCCAAATGCCTAAATGTAAATGTAAATGTAAATTAATGTAAACTCTGCTTCCATGTAGTGCTTCTGAGTCTGGCAGTATGGTCAAGATTTTGGCTAGTTGCTCATCTGTCATTTCTTTAAGCATTTCTAGCCCCTACATTTGAAATATGAAAGGCAAATAATATTCTTGTGCATATTTATTGTGACCAAAAATGCACTTTTGAAAATTTGACTCTATAATAAACATTTTTTATCATTTTCAATAATTTGTTTCGGGCACTTCTTCACTAAAACCATAATGCTAAAATGCAAAATAGAAGCATTTTCATAAATGGACTTTTATCCTGTTGCGTATGTCCCGTCTCTGGTGCTCTTACCTTTCTGTCCTATTTGTATTCTGTGTTATCCAAACCAGTTGAGGCCAATATCAGCTCTGAGTCTTTTTGGGATTACATTTGGGTTCAGTAATTGATACCTATTAAAAATGTAATAACTAATAAACATATTTCCATTAGTTATAGTTCACAAAAATGAAAAGTAAAATAAGAAGTGGATTTTCCTCACCCGCATCAATCCAAAACAGTATAACTTAAAATATGATTTTTTTAAGATATCCTGGCCACTCTGTTCCAATGAAATTAAATGAGGACTTGGACAGAACTAACTTTTATGGAAAAGTGTAAAAACGTTTAATGTTTAAAAAGTCACCTTTTGCCTTCCACGTTTAGAATGAATGTGCCATATTTGCATTAAATGTGAGACATCAGTTTATTCAGCTGCTCCTGTTGACACAGGAAACATAAGACTTGAGAACTAAAACGTTGGAACTTCATGCATATTATTAGTATTACAGTTGACAACTACCCTATAGAAAGCTGTGACGGTCTGGAAGGAAGAGCCCTTTTCTGCTTTTTTGCCCCTCCTGCAGCTTCCTCTACTTTGAAGAGGTGAGCCAAAAGAAACATGGAGGTCTTCTGAAAGAGCCTCACCACTGAGTTTCATTGAGCAGGTCCTTGTTCTTCTCCAGACATTTTGTGATATTATATCCCACCTGGTATGCAATAAAATGAACATAGGCCAATGTATAGCTGAAAATGTAGATATTAACATGTATTATGCTGGAAGTCTGTTCTTCTACAAATATATCCACCAGCTCAAAATGGACCTCTGCAGCCTTGATTCATATAAATGTCACAGTAAACTGCAGTTGGTGACCTAAAAAATATCAAAACATCAATGTCCAGCACTCCAATAAAGAACTGCCGCTGCATTCTTGTGTTTAGTTTTACTTATCCATTTGAATATTTCTTGCAGACTTACCTATCAGTACTGGTTTCTTCCCAGACAGATGCTGGTAGAAAATGTGATACCCACGGTCTGCAGGTTGTTAAGAGATCAACTCCATCAGATCTACAATACAAAAGCACATTCAATATAGAAATGCCCTTGTCTTGGTTTAATGGACTTACAGCTTTCAATGTCGGCACCAGCCAGCTTAGTTGTTGGCCTAAAGTGGACTCTGATAAATGTACCCTATAAACATGATAGGGTGATTCAGAACGGCCTCAAGTAGATTCCGCTCTAATGTTACCACATTTAAAGGTTTTCAACATAGTTTCCTTTGTGGAGGGAAACAAAAAGAACTTCTCTCACAAACCTAAAAGAGTTGTTGTTTCTTATAGCATTGCCAAATGCCTCCAGTACAGGGTTAGCCTGGATGATTTGATCTCGCAGGGAGCCCTAAAATGAATACAGTAAATGATTCTTGGCTTGCAGCACCTAAGAGGATGTGATGTTCCACAGAGAGGATATCAAAACCTTTTGCTTGCCTTGAAATCTGGAGCTGGCTTCCCTCCAGTGGCACCCACATTGGCCAAGGATGGCCTTTTTGGTGTTCTCAGTCTTGCCGGCACCAGATACTTCACTACGAGTATATGATCTTTTACAGCTCATCACTGTTCTCAGAGAAGAGGTCGATTAGAGCTGGTTTATTGATGAATGTAATGCTGTTTAAAATCACTATGAAAAATCGTAGTTTAAAAAGCACAGGAACCTTTTTTTGTCACGTGATCAGCACTGACTGTTTTTCATGCACTATAATTGAAAATACAGAGCAAAGCTGAGGCTTTTACATATTCGATGCATATGATCTTTTTCAAAAAGTCAAAATATGTTTTCACACCTCCCCATCATCATATCATGGCATGCATTATCTAAGATGGAGAAAAGATGAGAAGAAGCTTTGTTGCCGTTCTTCCCCTTAAACAGTTGAGCCACTTTTCCCCTATAGATCGGAAGCCACTTATATGGGTTGATGGTAATACAGAAGAGCCTAGTCTGAGAAGAGACGTGTGATAACCTTTAAACAGCTGAAAGAGGAGGTTCAGACTAGATTCTCATGCTGATAGACGCTTGCCACGTTCAGAAACGTCAGGTAGCCTGGAAAAACTTTGGAGGATTAATCTGCTGAATGTCATTTTTCCTTACATTGTATGTTGGAAAAACAAGTTTGGAGATATCAATTGTTGGGATTGAATATGTGTATGTTTTGTAAGTCCATATAGAAATAAAGTGTAAATACTAAAATTATCAGAGAAAATTAAAAGAATTATGAATTTCGAGTGGAAATATTTGGACAGTCTTGACTGTGACTTTGTCACCATCCTTAGACTGAATCTCTACTTGATCAAAAGCGTCTTTGTCATCCTTTACCCATGACTTTTAATGTTTTATATTCATGACCTCCAGTATTTCCTACTCGAAGGGATGGGTAAAGCATGGGGTCAACATCATCCCCACTTAAAGGCACCTGCCATAGTGGCTCAGCTTCCCTTATAAACACCAGCCAGTGAAAAAAACTGATTTTATTTCAGATTTTCATGTATAAGGTCTAAAAACATAATTTTATGAAATTGTACTGTTTTATAAACAAAATGTTTATGTATTATTTAAATACGGTAAAAAAATGTCAAATTGCAGAAAAAGACAAATTTACAAGCAAAAGCACATTTACAACAAAAACAGTAAAAAGTTGTAATTTTACAATAAAAAACTCTTACTTTTACGGTGTGTTTCTGGCCCAACATCTACCAGAAAATGTCTGTTTTGTCTGTCTTTGAAATACCGTCAAAACCGTCAAATAACCGAAATAGATTAAATCAGAAAATAAGAGAAAAACATATAATTTTACAGGGGATAAACTGTTATTTTATTAAATATTTCTGGCGCCCCCTACAGCTGCCAGAAATTCCTGTTTCGAAATAGATTAAATCAGAAAATAAGAGAAAAACATGTAATTTTACAGGGGATAAACTGTTATTTTATTAAATATTTCTGGCGCCCCCTACAGCTGCCAGGAAATTCCTGTTTTTTTTCAGGATTTTCTTACAATGTAGACATATCATGTGTAATTAACACACCAAAGTAAAGAAAGGGTGTTCTCGCTGATATGAGTAACAATCTAGAGGAAGTTGTCATATATGACATAAGGTTATCCTGATTTGGTCATAGCTATTAAGAAAGTCATTACGCAGAAGGAGATGATCATTTCTATGGCTTGAGTTTAGTGCCCACCATTCTTTTCTTTTGGTGCATAATATTTTAAAAGTATCATCAGTATAATGATGGCCATTGTCTTTTATCGTCATTTTGTAAAGTGTTGTTGTAGGAACATGCACGGTGACGTTGTGATTGTTTCAGCTGTCGTGTATAAAGATTACACAAAGTGGAAAACATGTGAGTGATATGTTGATTGTAAAGTCACTGTGTTGTGTTAATCCCTTAGACACAGACCTGTGTGGTGGTGGAATATTCCACTCCAGGCATTAGGGAATCATTACCTCAAAGCTGAACACACATGTGCTCTCCAGAGACACAGAGGTAATTCCTGACGACTGCTTGCATTCATTATGGATCCAAATACACAGTGTATTTTCTGGTGGTGAAATTAGACTTCTTAATATTGAGATAAATATAGATTCTTAAAAACAACATCTAATTACAATATTACAGTTACACTTGAACTGAATGACTATAACATAAAAGGCAGATGATAACAGTTAGTTTGCATACAGTGTAAACATTTTAAATCACAGATTTATTATTTGGATTTGAGAAAGACAGATGGTTTATTTAAGTAACCATTTATGTTCCAAGAATATTTCCTGGTGTCTACAAACATGATAGAACTTTCTCATTACCATTATGTGTCACAATTTTTGTTTTGATCAGAGTTCAAAAATAATATTATCGTTAGAACTGTAGTGATATTTTTGTATGTCATTTCTTTCTCCATTGAACAGATTTTATTTATAAATGTACAAGCTTTTTTCAAACGCAATGAAGTGAAACTGTCAGTGTCAAAAAAGTAAGATGCAGACATAACACAGAATGTTTCTTTTTATGTTTATCTTGACACAATATCATTCAATTCCATTCTTACTTCATCCATTCAGTCTGACATTTAGACACTTGCCTGCTTCATACTGCTAATAATGTATTCCTGTCCCACATCATCAACATGTAATGGCCAATAGGTGGCAGAAGTGAGCTGCATCAACATTAACCGAGTACATAATTCAATCTATAATAACATTTGAATCATATTTGTATTGATCGTGATGTTTCATTCTTACCTTATCCAAATGCCATTCATATCATTCGTATAAAGTAAATTGTTCAATACATTTTATTTCACTGGATAATTTGTGAAACTGGTAAGAAAATCTGAGGATTTCATCAATGTTGTTGTGGTTCTGGCTAGCTGTAAACCCAAATGTTGCACTGACTTTCTGAAATCCAAAGCACAGAAATATTGTCAAAGCTGATAATAAACATTCTCATTGAACTCTGATCAACACAAACGTATAGTGACTGAAAAACTCTTTGTGCATCAAACAAGTTTTGCCCGTTTCCAGTTTATTTTGACTCAAATCATCAAAAATAAACAGTATATGTTCAATATTTGCATCATAGTAACACAAATCAATAATCAGTCGATGCATTAAAACATTTTATTCATCAAACATGTTCAATGTAAGTTGTCCATCAAAAAACATGTTGGATCCCACGGTGAATTCATTTATCAAATTATATAAATATGTATTTATTTGCCTATTAATGACTTCAGGTCAAACTGATTTTATTTCAATGCCAATGGCAAACTGCATCTCTGCTCATTAAAGAGCTGATGGATTGAAAAGGCCAGTGTGTGGCCTGCCTGCCTCATTAGGCTGCTGTTTATGTGGATTGGCTTTCTTCTGCACAACACTATTAAATGGCTCTATTGTTTCCAGTTGCTAAAGCACTCAAATCTAATCCCTTCTCTTCTTGCTCAGTCTAACCTTTTTTTGTTCCAGCCAGACAGGTCCCGAGCCACAATTAATGGAATCAAAATCGATGTATCAACGTAATGTCAGCCACCAGCATCCATCAATGAATTACAACCCGAAAAAACACCATATCTCACTTTATTCACTTACAAATGTGTGCTACAAAATGCTTTGTTCAGGGCGTTACACAGAAACCACTATAATTCACAATAAAACACATTAAGAATAAACGTTTACGACGTTGACACGTGGATACTGAAACAGTAGGATAATACAATAAAAAGGAAATCAGATTCGTGTGCTTTTAAATCACAAATGACCGTTTCAAAGCGGTAACGCGCACGACGAGCCGCGCGTACGTGCACGTACAGCTGTACGAACGTGATGTCAGAACGCCGTCGAGCTAAAAATGTTAGCCTGTGTTGTTAAGTCTGAAAGCTACGGGGGATTCGCCAGACGAAAATAATACCGTTTCATCGTCTAGAACCAGATGCACAACCCACACATCACCGTAGCGTGTTCTTTTACGTTTTTATATACGCTTTAAGCGAGCGTCTTGGGTTTATCCTGAGAGAAAGTTCGTTGGTTATTTTGTGGGAGTGATGTCGAATCCTGGCACTCGAAGGAACGGGTCAAGCATCAAAATCCGACTGACAGGTAAAAGAGCCGCAAATACCCACACGTACAAGTGTATTTGAACCGTTATTGGGTTGATTAACGTTTTACGTGTTCGGTTACATTGTGTATGTGAACATTGTGTGTGTGTTTGTCGCTGCCGTGTAACGATATCTGGATAGCTATGAGAGTGTCCTGCTAGCTTCTGCTGCAGCCGGGCTCTTCGTGCTAAGCCAGAATAAACGCATGCTAACACGAAAACCAGTCTGAAATTTGACCGGAATCTTTATGAATAGTTCAGTAGTTTATGGATTGCAGTTTTTTTCACTTATTTGGAGCACATCGACCGAAAGCAGCTCTCCATGCATGGATTGTTGGGTTGGATTAGTCATAAATCAGCTGAGTATTAACCGGGTGAAGCAGAGGCAGCTGTTTTTCCTCCTTTCCCCTCATCTGTATGTCTGTGTCCCCGTTATATGTTAATAAATTGCCTATGTATGAGCGATTCCCTGCCAAACTAATAAGAGAAGTTTCGTGTTGAATCTGCCTCTTATAACCGTATTTGGTCCGAGTAATGATACATGTTAACAAAGGAACAGAGGGGTTGGTGTTTATATGTTATTATATTGTTTCACAATCCATTTTGTCTGTTATAAACCTCTTGTCTATTCCTGCTCTTTTGAAATCTCGCGTTAATTCGGCAGGATATGACTGATGCTTACTGATCTCGGGTGTATCGTCACTGAATTATGTTTATAATGACCAAGATCAATGACATTTTCAGTCTACTGTAATAGTGGATGTATCAAGTTCAAAATAAATTCCTTTGTGGAGTATAATACAAGGTTAACAAGTGGCCAGATTGGTGTCATGGTTTAGTCCTCTTGACTGTAAACTGTTATTGACATGTGTGCAACTAGAACAAGGAAGTGAATTGCATGTACAATTTGTCCTTATCACGTGTGAGATGATGTGATGTTTTTTTTTGGGTGTGATTGGATTTAGTCATCAAACATGCCAATGTGCTCTTAATACTTTGACAGAGGCCATGATGACACCGGTGACATTTTGTTCTCCTACCAACAAGAGAGCTCTAAATGGGATTTTGTCTCAGATTTTATTTTGCACAGATGTGCTGGTGTCTGAACATCTCCTGTGGTCTGTTGCCACTTGAGAGTTTGTTTGTAGAGATGTCCAGTGCCGAGGTGGATGGCTCAGGCCCACAGGCATACCCAGTCCCTCCAGCTGTGCTGTTTTCCCCCCTGGGCCCATGAAAGGAATTCTAATTGGACAAGGAATGTCTGTCTCGTAAAACAATGAGTGTTGAAACTTTTCAATGCCTAGTTTACCATTTGGTCTCACTTGGCATTTTCAAGTCAAGAGGATTTAGCTTACAGAAGGTTGTGAGATATCTATCTCAATGATAGCTATCAAAACAGCGTTCTCTTTAGGCTTTTGTATGAGAAAACAGTTAAAATTTTTAGCTCATATCAGGGTGTTTGCAGATGACTGCGGCATCTAATCTTGTATCCACTAGGGATGTTACAATTCTCAATATAATATTGAACTGTTCGGTATGACCTCCATGGTTCAATATGCATAAGTGAATTGCGGTTTTCTGGTTTTGCCGTGCATACAAAATCAGCATGTTCGCTTTGGTCTTACCAAGCACATGCAGGGAGAGCGTCTACAGCACATGCCAAAGTCCGTTTAACGAAAGTCATACCACACAACAGCCTTTCGGACAGTTATTCACGTCATAGCAAGTGCGCCTCTGGGAAGCTATTTAGCATTGTGTTCCTTACAATTTATTGTAATGGCAGTGGCGCACCTTGTTAATATATATTATCTTTGGCCTTGCCCATTGAGCGCTAGTGTTTGCAGTGTTAAACGCACTCCACACATTGGGCTGTTTACTTCCGTTACAGCACGTTTGCATTACGTTATTTAGAATAGTCTGATGCGCAAAACCTCTTCAAGAAGCTTATTTTACTAGCATGTTAAAGAACAGTAAACCAAGAACTTCTTTGAGCTGCTACTGTAAAGCTTTACCTTTATTTAAGACACCAGGATTTTGTATAAGTAGATTTTTGCTCAAAGAGAATATAGTAAGTCAAGTGAAATAAAGAGAACTGCAATAAAATAGTTTTTTTTCTTCTAAGCTTCTTACGGTTCCATCAACACATCCTGTTATTTGTGGCTGCTTATGCAAAATAATTTCCCCATAGGGGATTATATAGAATAGATTAGGATCTATCTATCATAAGCATAGAGCAATGAAAAAACACTTCAATGTATCAATGTTGTAGAACCGAACCTAAAACCGGGGGTGAGCTGTTTGTTGCATCCCTAGTATCCACATTCATACTAAAGCATATTACCCTAAAACGTTTGGATGATACCTGGCATAGAAATGTAATTGTCCTCATGTTGCTGTTCAATCCCATTGTGACTATTTTTTTCAGTCAACTTTAAAAACCTTTTTACGTCAAAATTCCTTGTGGAAAGTTTCACTGTTCAACTTCAGACCATCTGACACGTGTTTACAATCAACACCTTTACTCTTGACGTAGTGTTTGGTTGGGAAAGCTGTAAAACTGACCTTATCAGTGAGGGGTCATAGACCGTCTGTGTGCTCCTGCGAAGAAAAGTGCTGTGCCTTGAAAATTCCAAATTCTCTAAAAAGAATAGATTGTGTCTATTCCTTAATGACACAAGGAAAGTCAAATATGAATACATTGAAAATGAGCAGTATCGTGTGTGTAGGCCCAGACATTCCCTTTAGAGATTTGGAATATTTTGGGGGGGGGCATATCTGACGTGAGCTTTGCCTATTATGATGTGGCTGCTGGTGTAATGCTGAGCTTTTATAAATATTAATTTGTATTCCATCATTTAAACATGCAGCTCAGACTCAACTTCAGCTTGCTCTGATGTCATTGTACTGATCAAGGTTACAAAGTAACCTGGGATATATGCTCAGTTTCTTATTTTCACATTTTTGTTTCCTCATTAGTTATAAAGCTATTTGCTGAAATTGCTCTGTGAAATCACTTGACTTCACATATTGTTTTTACCTGCGATTTGGCCTGAGGGGCTGTGGATTAGTGGGTTTGTTTAGTTCTCATTGTGGTGTTAATGACTAAGGCAGTATGGATGTAAAGCTCAAGTTAAGGTCGTGCATAGGACCTGGAACACGCCGGTTTTCTTTTATGCTATATGTATGTCGTTGTCTGCGTTGACAGGCAAAGACCACTAGTCGTCAGTGTCCATATGCAAGTTGCTTGTGTAACCAAGACAAGAGCCGAAGAAGAAGCAGTTTGTTTGAAAAGCATTTAGCAGTGACAGTGGCAAATAAACAGTCACTTTTGTTGCAACTTGAGATGCGAAATGCAGAAGAACAAATAATTTACTCGAATAGTTCATTCGGAAATGAAGTAAACATGACGCTATCTCAGAGTTTTCTTTACCTGAGGGAGGGGTTCAAACAGACAAATCACAGCGCTTGCGGCCTGCATTGAGTTGCAGCGTTGTTACATTTTTGGAGAGGTCCAAGTCTAGCCACGCAGAGCCACGCTAAGTCCTACACATGACCATCACTTGAGCATAGCTGTTGACTATGTTAGCCATGCTATACACGCCAGATCACTACGCTCTGCGAATGAGCAACCTAGCTTTGTATACTGTGGTAGGCTATATGACACCAGTTTTTCTGCACTTATGCTTTTGTTGTCCTTACGTTGTTCCAATTGCTTCCATTGCTTACCTCATTTGTAAGTCGCTTCGGATATAAGCATCTACTAAATGTAATGTTAGCCATTCTGGTTTCTCTAATTTCTATTAATGTTACACCATCTTTATAATTAATTTACTGCTACTGCACACACATACTCAAATGGGGTAATAAACAGTAAGGTCATAAGCATTCCGGCATTAAAACATGTGGCTTGACTGGTACTGTTAAACAGCTGTGTTTAACTTGTGGTGATGGTGAGACTACCAAGATCTGTAAAACTTTAAAGTGATTTTAAAAAGCTGTTTCTTAAAGTCCCATAGACTAAATCATTGGTTCCAAACCCTGTTCCAGGAGGACCCTTAGGAGTAAATATGGTCTACTTCCTAAACAGACCGATCTTATTTAACTAATTTTGGTAGACTACTTCATGTTCTAAAAATCTTTGTGTTTGATACGGGGCAAAAGCTGACGACCACTGCTGGAATAAGGGGTGAGAGCATTTGACTGTTTGTTGTGTGTAACAAAATCTTTACATCATAATTGAATCTAAAGAGGTAGTGCAAAATATTGTATTTTTGTGTAAATTATGTATACTTGCACAATACCTACAAAGCATAGGCTTTCTGAATAGAGGGATAGCTAAAGTGCCAAGCGACGGGCAAAGGACGTATGTGGTATAGCATGAGGATTTGTCACTGGGAAATCCTTGTTTCTTAGGGAGCACCAGTGTTGTTCTACTGTTATCCTCTCTGTGCCATGTGCAGCTTGCTGACCTGTTTCCTCTCTCTATATTTTCTGTTCTCAATCTTTTTCTCTTTCTGTCCTCCTGCACATTCACGAGTGAGTATTTCATGTTCATGGCTGTCTAGGTATGTGGAGCTTGTGTTCTTTCAGACATTCCTGCGTGGTTCCTGATGTGGAGTTCAGCTGGGGGCTTGCAGGGGACACTGTTTATTCTGACCGTATTCAGAACTGTAAACTGACACTATTGATCAAAGCCAGGCCGTTACAGGTCCTATGTAAATAACATATTTCTGTAGAAAGGACCAGGTATGAAAACCACAGACAGTTGTTATACAGAGGAAATGTAAAGGATTGTTTGTGCATTTGTTTGCTTTAACTGAACTGCTGTTATTCACCTGTGAGAGAAGAACCAAGTACGATGGAAACGCATAGTTCGCATTTATTTCAGGCAGTAATGTTGGTCTGTCCTTCTACTTATTCTTTTATAAATATTAAGTTTTTATATCATTATGAATGCAGTTTTATGTTTGCATATTAATCGAGACTATGCGTGTATTTCTAATGTATTATTATAATATTTTTGTTGAACAGATTATGAAGTCTATCAAAGTCACAATTTAACGCTTCCGTGTGTATATGTGTAAGCGCTTGGTAGAGAATGCGATGCAAAGATCATTTCACGCGCATCCGGGTTTGGTTGTGCAAGCGCTCTGTAAGGAACCATTCATAGACATATCCGATGAGCTTGGAAACACAATGACCAATCAGAGGTCTTTCATAATCTGTTTAACAGCGCTCAAAATGATAGCGGGAAATGCAAGTATCCTCACATTTAGTACCAACTGGTATCGAAGTTTGGTATCGTGACAACACTAGTTGCTGGTATTATATAATCTAACTGTTTGCACTTTATCCTTAAAATTCAGTCTACATGGCGTTACTCAAAACTATGTCATGTATGTTACCATGCCACAGGCTTTTTCTTTTTCGCCTCAAAGAATTGTTGCATTATTGTTCTTAAAGGTGTGTTGTTGGACTTGAAGTCACACAGTTTAACCCTGAATGTTTTGATTGACTCTTAGTGAAATGTTGTATGTCTGATGCTTACTGAACTGAATGTTTAGAAGAGTTAGAAATGTGAGTTTGATTAGTTGTAACCTTTTATGAAGGTTGCTAGTGTCAACTGTGACACCGCATCTTAATCAAACGCGACACAATGAGATTCCTGCGATGAGCAATTTGTTTGTACATACCGAGCCCGAAAAAGGGGCGGGACGCGACGCTACAATCAATCACAAAACACAGCCAATGAGAACAGTTTTTCTCTGTCCACGCAGCCTTGCACGCTGGCTGAATGAGATCTTTGTGTGGGCCGAGCTGTCAGCCGCGACGTCGCAGAAATAGAAACAGTTATTAAAATAGAAATGGCCATTGCTTGTCGCGTAGCTGTCGCGGCTGGTTAGGACAAAAGCTCTCATTGACATGGAAAGATGCATTTTATTGCGCGTCGTGTCTGGTAAGGACACGGTGTGACTGACCTTTGATGAACTACATTTGCTTTGCGTTGTGTTCACACAAAAAGGGAGGCCTACACATTTTGCGTAAACCGAGAATGTTTCTCACAGCGGGTTGTTTGAAGCCTGACGGTAATTGTCTTGAAATTTATTGAAGGCAGTGAATTTGTTACAAAATCAGTGCTTTGATAGCCGTAGCTGTGGATGTTTAAAGGGTATATGTTTAGGGAACAAAGAGAAGGTTTTAGCGTGCTGCTGACAGTCGAACAGTTACTGATAGATTGTTAGCATGCAGCTAATCACAATACGTTGTCAGCATGCTCAATCAACTCAACAAAGCTGTTTCTTTAATCCCTGAAGCATAGTCAATGCATAGTCAGTAGTTTGAAGACATGTGAAACATTTTTGTTTTAGTCAAAATAAATCATGCCTGTCTAACGTAACAAAATAAATTGCGGTAATTTTACAGATTATGGCTGTGTGACTGAATGGCAGTTTTTCTCTGTCGGTTTTATTTACTTATTTTAAATACACCATTTCATTTAGGGCTGGGCGGTATATATCGCGATTCATGCTAATTATACATGTCTATACATTCTACACTATGACTTTTTGATCAGTAGGAACTTAAGTACTGCTCGATCTAAAATCACTACGATATCGAGTTGTTTTTAATGTGCATTTGTGAAAGCAACACGCATCAAACATCATCACTAAAAATACCTGAAAAGGTTTTAAGAACAGCAATAGAATATGACTATTGGCATATCCAGGAACTAATCGTTCTTCTTCTGTTTTCCATATTCAGAGTTTCTGTGCAAGAGCGCCCTCCGGCTTTCAGATGTGATGGCATTTAACCGTAATTCATTGAGAAACTGCGAGCATAAAAAGCGCACGATATATGGCCCAACCCTACTTTCATTTATATATAGGACATCATGCTTGACATTGTAGGCATTTATGTGTTAGCACGAGACTGCATTGTGGTTAGCTGCAGACAGTGTCGTTTTGTGCTGTAAAGTCTATTGGGCCTCCAGACAGGATGAAGAGCTCATGTGGTGATTTTAGCCTCCCTCAGCAGCCTGGCCGGCTCCCACGCGCTCGTCTGGATTTAGGTTACAGCATGGCACCCAGGGGTCACGCAGTCACCTCCCCAGGTCACTGGCGGACACACATACTGCTGTAGGATGCATTCCTTCTGTGGTTGTAAACAAGAAAGGCTAAACGCGGGGATTATTTCATCCCATCAGGCCTTGAGACTGTACTTTTCTGTATTATGTTTTCTGTATTATGTTTCATAATAACACTGGTCAGTGGTAGTCCGCAGCGGGTAATAATAAGCATTACATGTATCTCTGCAGGCATGACAACTGACCAAAGGGCTTTCTTTAAACCGACCCACAGGTCCTTTTGTAAGAGATGTGTGCTCTCTGGAACCAATTAGCACTCTCCAATAACTCTTATCAGCCCAGACAGCTTCAGTTTTTAAGCTTGTTTGAATGCACAGCAATGATTATTGCTGTATACCGAATACTGATGATTGGAGACCTTTGGCTGTGTCAGACAAGCTGTCAAAAGCACAGACAGGCGGTCATCTGCCGGCATTGTCACCAGAAGGTTGCAATCTCTTCAGAATTGGCTCAATCCTGTGATTAATGCAGCACACAGGATGTCCTTCTCTAGTCATTGCCCAACTGAATGCATTGCAATGGCATGCTCTCATTGTGCATCAACCGCTCTCCCCCAAGGTATGGCTCAGGTTTCCCTTTTTTTTCCACACTCAGTGACTCATTGAAGAGGAAGCGTGTCTGCCTCTCCCTGTCCTTGTGGTTCTTCCTAGGGGAGCGTACCTCCGGATTCAGCATGGAAGTCAGAACGGCTGACCTACTGTATCTGTAAGGGAGGAAATGTCTTGTCTATTCATGCAGATGTGGATGTTTGGCATTCCTGTATACTCTCTCGGCTGACAACTCATTTGGGTGGATGGGGAAACGTTAAAAAAACAAACATTTATCACTCCCATCGACCTAACAAAATTGCTTTCCGCAGTTCAATGTTCAGCGTAGTGCAAGGATTTGGCCATGGAAGGAGGGTGGAGGATAACTCCGGAAAAGCTCATGGATATTTAATTCGCACCGGGGGCCCTGCGTCTTGTGTTTCAGCACTGCGTATGGCGGTGGCTTAACGCGAGTGTGTGCGATCTAGCCCCTCTTGTATACCGCCAGCTCTCATGCTGCTGTAATTTAAACCTAAGCTGTGAATGGAAGTAGTACTGTGTGTCATCTCTGACCGGCAGGAAATGAGTTGGTCAGGGCCAGTCAAGCCTCTGTATTGTTATCTGTAGAATAATTAGTTTACCTACAAATCTACAGTCTCATAAGTTAACATCAACAAAGTGTATATTGACCAGTCTCGGTTCATCAGTTAATAAAAATCCAAATTGTTGGGACTAGAAAATGACACCATGACATGCCCATTGGATCTTTGGTTCGAAATATTGTACTGTGATGAGTCATTTATTTTATTCAAGCGCTATGAGACTTGATGCACAGCATGTGCCCCATGTTAAACAGCTTCCCGCTCCCCACGCTGCACCTGCATAAAATCCTCCATCTCCCTTAAAGCTCTCCTCATCAGACGTGCTGCTCATATTGATGAAGTACAGAGATAAATAACCCCCGGCTCATACCCTGGTGAGTTACAGCGTTGTGTGTGAGCTTTACAGTGCCAGCAAGCTTTAACCCCATATATCAACAAAGTGCTTGCATTGCAGATAGTTGCGGAAGGCAACCAAACATTTCTCTTTGGTTATACATGTTCTGTTTCGAGTGAAGTATATGAACTGTCTCCGCTTATGGACCAGCTCTCGGACGCTCCCAGGTGAAGCCGCGCTTTATATTAAAGTCAGGAAATGAGTGGGTGGTAAACCAAGAATAGAGCCTCTTCTGTCTCTTTTGCACCCACCCTCATCAGCGATCACACCAGCTGTCCTGACACAAGGTACCGAAGACAGAGAGCACAGATCATTTAATGGTTTTAGACTGAAGGAGACCGTTATGCTTTAATGTCATTTTGGTAAATCTGTATGTAGTGAAGTAGGCAGGGGCGAGACCGTGGTTCGAGACCGGTGAGTAATTGTTAATGAGCGCCAGCTGTGCACGCACTGGTCTCGAATCATGTAGGAGATCGGGAGCATATAAGAGGACGAGTTACCGGACCGTCGAGGAGAGAGGACCGGGCTAGGGATGCGCATTTAAAGCAAAAATAATATTCAAACGTTCGATGAGAACTATTCGAAGATTATTCGAAATTCGCACCCCTCCCCCCCATTTAAGCTTCAAATCCATGACGACACACTGCTTTATTTATTATGGAATAGGCAATCTTACATAAAGCCATGCATTAAGATAACGCGCTGAAACATTAATATATTAACAACCGAATGACGGCACTTATTAACAGTACGTCGATCAGCATCAACCACTCATAATGCTAGGACATTTCCTTGTAAAATATGAGCATGCGCATTTATACCAACTTAAAAACAGCAGTGTGGTTGATCAAGGAAAATATAATAAAGCCATAAAGATTTTAGACCAGACTTAACTCGTGTTAAAACATATTAACCGAATGACGGCATTTATTAACAGTCCGAAAGATTTTATGAATTAACAGCTCAAAAGGCTTCAGTTTCTATTGTCATGAAAAAGTTTCTCCAGTTTGGCAGTGATTGTTTTTCTAGACGAAAAGTAAACTCTGGGTGTACAAACTCCATAAGATTTTTAAAATCCTCTCCTTCCACAAAGCCGATCGGAAGCATATCCTTAGAGATCATCTTTGTAATTAAAGCCGTTATTTGCTCCGCCCGTCTGGCATCCAAATTGCTTGGTCTGACCATAAAACTAGCACCTGACACTAGCGAATTTTTTAAGATCGCACACACTATTCGAAATTCTATAATTAAAAAATCGAATCGAATATTCGAAATTCGTGACTCATCCCTAGTCCGGGCCCGAACATGTTTATTCTTGTATATATGTTGTATTTGCCGGCCGTCGACCGTGAGGGGCGGGCGGCTGTCTTTTTACTTTTGATTTTATTTGATTAAATGTTTATTTAAATGTCTACCGGTTCCCGTCTCCTTCCTTCCCTACTTTGAATCTCTCTACACTGTAATTGACCAATAGAAAGTTGAAGAATCCAGATTGGCATCATGAAGCGTTTTGACTCTCAACTGGCACAACCAATGTTTTTCAGTCCATGTCTGGCTGCTAATCCACTGTAATAAAATGGTTAAGACGGTGGATGATCACCCATGTCTGATAACTCCATACCAGACTATTTGGCCTCCTCTCAAAGGGCTTAATGAAAGTGCACTCCCAGTGCTGTTTGTACAGCCCCGGGCAGCTCTCTGCACATTACTGGGCAAATAGCACCGGCCTATCTACTTTAACGTTTGTGACATGGTTGTTTGTCGGTTTGTGCAGCTGGGCAGCAGTATCTCTGAAGTGTTCTTTGTGTTTGTTCACCCACTAAGATTGGACAGCAGTTAAATCAACAGGAAAAACCCACTTCGGTTTGTGTGCTGCTTTTGAACATTATCTAAATCAGTGGTTCTCCCCCTTTGTCAAGAGTGCATCGCTTTGCGCCCGCCCAAATAAAAACGTAGAATTTTTAACTTAGAAATTTTATAAAACCCAAAACATATTCAGTTTAGGTGTGACCCCGAATAGTCGTAGGTTCGACGCTTCAATAGGAGGAGCCTGATTCGATACCAATCCCACAGTCGAATCTTCGCGGAGGTGTTTTGCAATGGGGATCATGCCATTTTGGTTAAATGGGCAGTGTCGTAGCAGACGGGTGCATGCACTGCGATGTAAAGAAATGGGACATTCTTAGGGGTTTATACCAAACCCCCAGGAGCATATGAGCGTGAGGTCTGGCTATGAACCATCGCAGGATCACGTCTCTCCGCGTCTTCTGTGCTGTGAGACCGGTAAAGAGAAGCAGCACGTTCCATACGGCATATAAATAGGAATTAACACTTTGTCTTTAAATTCCGTTTAAATTGTATAATGCTCTGTTGCATTTTTTCTTTACATGCGGTAAATAAAGTATCTTTGGTAGTTCATTGGTACTGAAAGTGCTTTATTCCCGTTTGTAAAAAAACATTATCATGGAATAGTTATGAAAATAGTTCTGAGGCAAGATCTGGTCTAGTAAGTGGCACAGCATTGTTACGTTATGTTTTGGAAAATGCCCGTTTCTGAATCTCACGGCTGGCTCTGATGTATTTGTAGTGGTTAAACATGAGATTAAATTAATTTTAGGAATATAAAACATGCAATCTTTGGGATTATATCATAAATCTCTTATATGTTACTGGGCATATCATTTTGATTAATGTGAGATTTAACTTTCACTTTTCTATGTTTGATTTAATGTTGTACCGGAGCACTTCATACTGGATAATGTTACTTTTGACTAACTCATTTGCTTGTTATATTCCCTATTCTATGCACTTCTTATGTTGTGTTCAGACCAAACGCGAATGGCGCGAATGAATCGCGCTATTCGCGCGTAGTTGGACGCTTGAACATTTAAGTTTACTCGCTTCATTCGTGCGTCAAATTCACTTCATTGCAGACGCGAATTCGCGTCATGGGCTTCTGCCAGGCGGCTCCAGTCCCATATATATATATATATATTAGTGGTGGGCATAGATTATTTTTTTTTAATCTAGATTAATTTTGGAATTAATCTACATTAATCTAGATTAAAATGGCTCATTTGAATTCTGCCGAAGGCATTCAGAATATGTGTGCTACCCAAATAATGACTAAAAGTAAGTCTTTGAGAACGGGTTTCTCAAGCCAGGTGGCGCATTAGACCAGGGGCTCATCTCCTGTTTCCAAAATGCATCACAAACTGCTCGAGAAAGCTGTTCTACTATGATAATTGGTGATGAAAATAAGTTATGTTCAATAAGATGTACTTGTGTTTACTTTCGCATTAGCTAAGGGATGCTTTGCGTTTAGGTGGTACTTGATACTGGAAGAGCTCCTACAGTACATTTACATTTAGTCATTTAGCAGACGCTTTTATCCAAAGCGACTTACAAAGAGTGAGGGAGCAACAAGCGACCTGTCATACAGGAGCCATAATACATTAGATCTCAATACAAAGTTACTGGTTTCAACTAAAGCTAGACCACTACCTGTTGAGAGAAAGTTTTTTTTTTTTTAAACCAATTGCGCATTGCACAAGGTGCAAACAACCTTAGTCTTGTCGATGTTTCCATTGGGAAGCTTCTTAAAAATTAATATTCCCTTAAGCAAACCCGGCGGCTTCATAGCTGCATCCATGTTAGCACGTCACGTTTGATGCGGTAATTTCACAGTAACGTTATGTTGTGTTCAGACCAAACGCGAATGGTGTGTCAAGCGCGAGTGATTTATGTGTTAATGCAAAGAGGCAATAGACCTACTTGCGGCGCGTATCGCGCGAATGAAGCCCTGGTTATGAATCACGCGAGTTAAAAAATCTTGTTCTCGCCCCGTACAGTGCAGTTAAGCTGGTATACATCTGCGCTAAAATATCAAGGTGAAAGTCATCATAGCTTGCGTAGTATAGACCCAGCTCCCAACCCAACTTTGAGAATAGATTAACGGCGACATTTTTTTTATCGCGCGATAAGAGTCTCACTGCGTTAACGGCCCACCACTAATATATATATATATTGCTTAAATTGTGTAAAGATCGTTTTTGACATCTTTCCCGATTGTCCGACCTCCTCACTCACTTTCTTCCAAGCAAGATCCTTTTTATTTCTGTTTCGATAAAAGTAAGATGTATCGTACAGCTCCAGGTATCCACATACAGCAACGATGATTTTGTCCTCCATTGTTGTTTGGGATTTCTGCCTCTCCTCGCAACATCATAATCACCTGACTGCCAGAGCAAGCTCCTGATTGGTTAACGCGGCGCGAATTTTCGGCAAAGTTCAGATTTTTCAACTCGCACGAATCGCGCTAAACGCTAAATTCGCGTCATTCGCGTCATTCTCGCAATTTGCGCCGCCTCATTCGCGCGATTCGCGCCGCAAGTAGGTCTATCGCGTCTTTGCATTGACTTAACATGTAAATCACTCGCGCTTGATGCGCCATTCGCGTTTGGTCTGAACACAACATAAGACTTTATTTAATCATTGTGGTTTTTTGCATATTTTTTTAGTATATGTTTTTACATATTTCATTTTATTCTTAACAAAATCAGATCAGCATGTTGCCAGAATCACTTATTTTTTTAAATAAAAACGACATGAATCACTGTTGTGTTTTGTCATACTATTTCATTTTACTTGGTTTAAACCTAAAGCTATATTAAAGTAAATAGGCTATGAAATAGGATTGGATGTATTTGACTGACTGACGCATCAAGTACTCTGCTGTTCCATTTCTAATATAACCGGTCTGGGTCCTCCTGTCCTCACGAGTTCAAGCTCTCTCAACTGAGAAACTGCCCTGGTGTCGTCCCCACATGCACATGCATGCATGTTTCTACTATCTGTCGATGATGGGCAAGACGTGACAATACCCATTTTACTAAATCCTTAGTCGAGGACATCCCTAATTCAGTTATACAATGCTGGAAAATCAGTTGTTGTGTTTGGCTTTCAAAATTTTCTGATATTTGATTGCATAAAATTCATGATAAATGTCTATATTTCGTATAGTGCCACACAATTTCTGTACCCCTGGATCCTCCCTGAAGCCCACAGTTTGAGAACCACTGATCTAGTTGAACGCTTCTACCTGTCTAAGTACCTACTCACTGCGCCCTGGCCTGGTGGGAAGAGGTGTGTGGTTTGGAAAGGGGACAGTATGAGCGGATATCGCGCTGGAGCGTGGAACTGAAAGCATGTTGTAAATTTTGCGACCGTCAGTTCTTCCCTGAGATTCAGCTGTCACCGTAAAAAAACATCTGATGCACAGCACACTTACACGTGCAGCCATGTGTCATCGCGACCAAAGCTACTCCAGATTTTAGGTCCGTCAAACATAATGTAACTTTTATGCAAGGGTGATTTAAAAGCATAAGATTAATATATATATATATATATATATTTCATCATTGAGGACTTTTCTAAAAAGGTCTAAAAATCTCATTTCGTTCTCGTGAACCCAATCTTGTATCTCATCTCCTGAAATAAGTGTATCATCATATCCTTATAAAAAGCACGTTTTGACCATTCAATTTATCCTATAGTTTTTTTAAATATATCGAAGGAATGCGAAAAGTTGCAAGTGTTTCATTTTTATTAAGCTTCGGCAAAGCATTTTCATTTCGGTGCATCCCTGCTTTTAATTGAAATATATGTTTAAAATAAAAAAATTAAACTTTTCTCCATTGGATACGTGTAGGCCTAAATTTTGTTTAAATAATAAACATTCAAACAGTAATCCTAAATGCTACACGCTTTAAGCAAACGTTAATCTAGTTAAAGATATCACCCACTTGAGAAGAAATATAAATCTGTTTGATAAACTTTGCTTTTCAGTAATTTGGTGTCTGTTTGAGGTGACCTGCTGCTGAATCTTTAAAAAATTTGGCGCAAATTGTAAGTAAACTTCCAGGGAATGACATTTACTCTCCATTTATGTCAGTGTGAATCCTTCTCATTGACACATAACCATCACCTCCTGCTGCGAAGTGCCCAGTTGTGCATGCAAATTTCATTATATTGAGTTCATTTTTTTGATTCAATCACTTTTAATCAACGTGAGAAACATGTCTGTATTCAAACAAAACAAGTTAAGCCTACTTGATTAAATCATACTCGCACAGGGAATATTAATTAATTGTGTTGCTAATACAATTTTTGTAATTTCAAAGACCAACTTCTTTATTTTATAAATATAAATATGAGTCAACATCCACCCGTTGATGATCAAAAAGCTCTCCTTAGGGGAATCAATTACTTGAAATGAGAAGATGCTTACAGCTCTGACTGTCTGTGAGGAAAGTTATGTCTGCAGGCAAAGTTTCAGCCTCCCGTCTTTTGTTTCCATGGCTACAGATGTGGGAAGCTTCTGAAGGGAAGCAAGGGTGACAGGGCTTTGAAAAATCTGCTGCATGTATATTTGATTACTCTGTGACTGCTGTATCTAAAGCTCTGTGACACCAGAGGGATCTACCTTAGCTTTGTCATACCTGTGGACTTTGATCTGACGCTTTTATGCATCAAGACACCTTGGGTTAGGGGTTGCCACGGTAACCGTTATTGGATAGTGATGGAATGCCTGAAGTAATGAATGGAAAACAAGCTTCCCTTTCACAAAATCGTGTTCAGGGCAGAGGTAGTACCTCCGGCTGCCCACAAACACGTTCTTATGAATGTAAATGATTGGATGCTTTAGTCGACAAAACTGAAAATTACAAATAGCCCTTATTGTAATCCAGCAAATGATGGATGGCTTTGAGATTTTTCTGTCACTGGTTAAAATCTGTCAATGATGGTGAATTTTAGCTTAATGTGACTTCTGATTTCCAGTGAACACTGAGATGAATCTCAGAAATAATGAGGCAGTGCTCTCCAGTGAGTGGGTGGCAACAATGGTATTCTGTTTAGACTGACCTTTTGAAGATCCTGCCCTCTCAGCCTCTTATTAGGGCATATACCATACCCAAAATTAAGGCCGTCTGATGTATCAACGCAAGCCAATTAGTATTGGATGTGATTTATTTGTATAGAAGCATCACGCTGGCTGTCTTCCTCATTTCCAACTGGTTCCTGACATTGTGTTTCTGTTATCTTGCTGCTTTGCTGAAATGTCAGGCGAAATTCAATGGGGTAAACAACACTCTGTGGCCACTCAGAGAAACACAAAGAAGCTTGTCTAGCTGTTTTGGCCTTGCTGCTTTTTATTCTGACATCCAGATTTCAACAGTGGAAAATTGAAATGCCTGATTCGTAGGAAATTACTGTCGTCATCAACAGGATTTCTTTTTCTTTACAAACAGTGTGCGGCACGTTTTCATGAGGTTTAGCTTTCTGTTTTTTTACTGAGTAGTTTGATTTACATATGTCGTGTGGGTAAGGTTGCCTGTGTAATAATCCCAAAAACCGCATCAAGACCATTAAAGCCATTTCGTCTTCCTATGCACCATTGCACTGTCATTAGATAAAGATTCTTTCTTCACCATGTGAAGCAGTGAAACGTAAGCCAAAGGGAGTTGTAATGTTTCTTAGTGCGTTCATAAATTGGAGGATTGCAGATGTGAGCACAATGTGCTGGATGACATTTGTTTGTCCTGAAAAATATTACTTGGGGTTGTCCACTTACATTCTCTCATTCTGAAATGTGTTGAATAACTCTACAATCACTGTCAATGCTTATTGCTTTCTGTATATGATGCCCCATTGTACCCTGTTATATTGTGACTGCAGTGCAATAAAAACTTTTTTACCATGGTCTTAAGATGTAGAATGGGTTAAAATTACAAAACCATTATATGTCATTGTCTACTAAATCAGTTAACATTTGCTTGATTTGTTTTAGGTACAATGTGTAATTTTTTGGGGATCTGTTGAAGGAAATGCAATATAATATTCATAAATATGCCTAAGAGGTGTACTATCTACCGCAGGTCCCCTTGCATGAAACTCCCAGTGTTGTGAAAACATGGCTACATCTTGGTCCCGTGTCAGCCACCATAACGGTTCAGTGGGGAGGGGGTGGAGTGAGCTGCTGGTTACAGTTAGCAAAATTTTATACACTGTACCTTTGATGTTTAAAATGTTACACGCCATACAGGCCATGGGCTTGTTTTGCCATACGCTCTGAATTTTAGATAAGCTGAATGTTGCTGACCACACCTGCTCCACCTCACGACACAGCATGACAAACAAGAGCTGACACCAGCCTTCTCATATGCTGCTCTCTTACTGTGCAAATCCATTGAAAAGCATCCACTCTCATTGCAGTCTAACACAGTGATCTTTTCACATTAGTTGAGGGCACACCAGAAAAACTTTTAGGCAGACAGCTTTAGCTTTTCATATGCATGGAAAGCAATTGATTTGGGGTGTGCTGACTAACAGGGCTGAGAGGAAGCTTGTCTGATTTAGTCTATTCAGGCTGTGTGGATGACCCCAGAATGCACCTCTCGGGGTGGGACATTGGAAGGGACCCTGACCTTTTTTAGTTAGTTCGTGAATGACAGTCCGCAGCTCCTTAGACCTGTCGCTTCAGTTTTTCCTCGCATTTGGTGCAAAGTTGTGCACATTTGAGCACATTTGGTTGTCAAGGACCATTTATTTGTTTCACGTGTTTGAAAGCAAGTGGTACTTCTTTTGACATGTACAATTGATGTGTTAATGATTTTTCTTTCTTCTTTCTTTAAGTATTATGTGCCAAGAACCTGGCAAAGAAAGACTTCTTTCGTAAGTATACATATTCTTCATTCTTTCAACTCTCTCTTTCCTTTATTTCTTCTGCTTGAAAGGACAGTTAATGTCGTAACAAACTATATGCTGTACTGTCTTTCATGGAATAAAAAACTGATTTTACACAAAATATCCTACTTCATTTTTTGCAATGAAAGTGAAAAGGTGTAGTTTTTGGATAAATCTTGTCAGATGGTTTTAGCGGCAACAACATAAACAAAGGTTATGTGGCCATAACTTAACTCTTGGTGGTAGACCTCTGCAAAGAATCATTAACTGCTGAGTAGTTTTAATTAAATACAGTTAAAATACAATAAAATATTAATATAAATTCACTTAATATAAAGTAACTTCAGCCCAGGTGCACGTTTCCTATGAAACCGTCTATAGAGTTACATTTTCAGGTGATTCTTCTAGTCTGATTCACAAAGCTATTGTAGTAAGTAATAGTTTAGCTACGAATACAAAGGCCTTTCAATTCTCAGAAATTGCGATGTAAGAAACGTTTAATGAGTGTTGATGCTTTCGCTTTGAAACATCATAGTCTCTCCTCTGGGTTCCCTCGGAGTCGCCCACTGGCTTCTTTCATCAGTAGGGGAATTCACATCCTCATTCAGGAGCTCCAGATTGGATCCCACCCACCCAACAACATGAGCACACATCACTGTTCTGAGATCTGAGTTCTGTGTCCCAGCTGCTCCTACTGACAGACTTGTTTGCCCCATAGGCCTCATCAGTGTGTGGCCCACATATTATTTAAATGACTCATGTGCGTCATTCATAGATCCCGTTTCTGTGCCGTGGCTATTATGCTTCTCGTGTAACAAAAGGACAAATGAGAATGTGTAACAAAAAGGCCAACTGCCTCTTAATTATACAGTAAATTATTAGTAAATATTTGCCCTAACAGATGTGTTTTTCAATAGTCTCTTTTTTTTCCTGCTGAAATTATTTACATTTAAAGGTTTTTTCCACTAAATGAACAATGCACAAGGCATGAGGCTGTCCTTTTTGTAACCCTGAGCAAAATGCATCGTCAAGTAGTTTACGCTTAGACATAATGCAGTACAGATATTTTCAATCTGTCTATATTATTTGAGCCGTCATAGATTTTGCTGGGACAGCTGAGTTTTGACCTGTATTGTGTTATTTGTCTTTCTGCTGCAGGGTTGCCGGATCCTTTCGCTAAAGTGGTGGTGGACGGCTCAGGTCAATGCCACTCTACAGACACGGTCAAAAGCACGTTGGACCCCAAGTGGAATCAGCATTATGACCTGTGAGCATATTCCTCTTGAAAGAAGCAATTCTTTGTTTTGTTTGTTAAAAAGTGAAAAATAAAAATTATTGAGCATTACATAAAAGGTCGATGTTTAAAAGGTCTCCTTATCACGATTCAAACAGTTAGCTCAGCATTGATTTGACTTCAAAGCACATAAACTAAGCACGTAAAGTGACTCGCAGTTTTGTGTTTCAACAGAGATGGCGCCATAGATGCGAAAGTATTTGATTGCAGGGCTGAAATTACAACTAGACAACTAATTTTGTTTGTATTGTCAACTTCTACAGTTCAGTACACTTTATGTATTGTTTCCATGTGTTCTTGAACATACAGATATGTGCACTTTTAGGTGTCCAGTATTTACGTACATTTTCTATATTGCTAAATCTCCTTAGTAAGAGGCAGAAACTGCCAGTGTATGTAATGATGACTGACAATGATAATACAAATCTAAGTGAACTTGAGCGCAGGGGTCAATCCGCGTGCACTTCAAAAGAGATTTTGTGCACTGTCAGTATCACTCTGACTCAGAGTTGCAGCGCAAGTCTGTGGCAATCTCGTTTAAGAGCCCCCCCAATGATAAGAGAAATTACAGTTTATCTTGCAAGTGATTTGCATTACACAACCTAAACAAAATTTCTACAAAAGAAGTTTGAAATGTTTAGAGCAATTCCCGAAACCTTGTCCACGGAACCATGACGCAAACACAGCTGTTAAAAATCAGAAAGGTTAAACCATTAGTTCTCAGTGGTATTCACATTGTTGTGCAGTTTCGGTCATTTGGTTAATTTTTAAATCAACGTAAGCTAGTGGGTTAAGACAGTCTTTAATGGAGAGTAAAATGTTAAAGTCCCCACGAACCGGAAGTTGCGATCGTTTTTACTTCCGTATTCGGACACATTTCGAGTGAGAAGGACTTTTAAAGGAGTAAATGAGGGGGCGTGGCTTGCGTTTTTCACTGCAAATTAATTGGATTTGTAAAAACAGCTTTTCCATTGATTTTGAAATGAAACTAGCAGCAGACTGACAGTTGAAGGGGAGGAGTTAACAGATGCTCCGGCCAAGCCGACTAATTTACATCATTTATGATGGATAGTCATTACAGTTCGGAAGAGCATTTTCATACTTTAACTTATTATTATGAGTAGGGTTGCCCTCACGTGAACATAAGTTGAAAAGCTACAGAAATACAAATCCAACGCATCTTATATGATGGTTAAACGGATTGCGAATGATCTGTGATATGCATTAATCATACGCATGAACCGTGGTTTGATTGTGAAAGACATTTTTAGTGTGCGCTCTCTCTCCCTCCCTCCATCTCGGCGAGTTCAACATTCATCACTGGGTGCAGTCTTTATCTTGAATCGTGAAATTTACGTTAATTCCTCACGCATGACGTGTCTGTAATGCAAACTATCATAATAAAACTGTTGCACGCGTTTACAATCAATGAAGCCCGTGTAGCGTTCGTGGAGGTCGTTCTTAACACAGTAACACATTTGACAAGAAAGACAAGCAAGACACAGCAGTGAAAGTGCTAAACCTTATTGCACCTGTCAGACTGATCTCTAGACATCAGACTGTCAAGCTTTTTACTCTGACTACATGTTTAGGCATATAATACGCTCTGTGCACAAGCGTAGGGACGAACTTTCTGTTGCAAGAAGTCAGGATGTCAGGTTTCGGTTTGCTCTTGCACCGCACAAAATGTCTTACAAGATGTCTTAAATATAAGCATAAACCATGTACACCGCATCGTTGATGCCTGGTCTCCTGCTCCAACAAGCAAGCGGGAGAAAGGATTTAAGATCTATATATCGAGTTATATCCACAACTACGAGGATAAGTAGTTTAATCTAATGTGGTGTGCCGACAGAAAACATTAGTGGCCAAGTTATAGTTAGCGACGTGTTTATTTTTATTGTAATGTTAGTCTGAATTATCATTTGTTTTAACTTTCTCCCCCTCTTAGTTACTAATAAAGATCAGGGCTCAGGTGAAGTCATTGTGCAGATCCATGAGGAAACCTCACAGTTTGAGGATTTGGTGAAGCTAGGACTTGTAAACCAACAGTTATAATCTTGTTACTTTAAAAACCAGGCGTTTCTGATGTTCCCAGGGATTTAGCGAAGGTAAATCATGTTTAATATGTTTCTTAAATTAGTGCGTAATTAGCCACTAACGTTAATTGTTGGGACACCACACACTTAAATCCTTTGTCCGGATGGCTTGTTGAAGAAGGAGACCAGGCATCAACGATACGATGTACATCATAAATGCTTATTTTCGGCAGATCTTGAAGACATCTTGTAAACACAGACATTTTGCGTGGTGCGAAAGAAAACTGGAAACTGACATCCCGACTTCTGGCTACAGCGGAAGTTCGCCGCTACCCTTAATCTTATTCATTATACATACTGTCTGTTTTTAAAACAATGCACATATAATGTAGCCTAGAAGGCTCTCTGTAAATGTTCTTAATCTGTTGATATCAACTCATTTTCTGCCCATATTTCACACAACTATGGTGCATTTGGTTGTAGTTGGAGGGTAAACACGGTAAACAGTAAACACTATTTCTAGCAATGTTAGTGTCCGTACTCATTTCAAATTCACTTAAAACTTTAATTGTGAATTTGTTGGTGTGTTTTTTAATTGAATATATTGTTCTTTAAAGTCAACGTCCAGTGTTTTGGGCTCTTTTTTAAAAGTATCGATTTAGGTACCGTTTAGGCACCGGTACAGTTTGAAAAGTATCGATTTGGCACCGGTATCGAGAAAATAAGAATTGTCATTTTTTTATTTTCCCAGGAATATTAGTTTTTTCTGAAGCTTGAGAAATGGCTAATGGCTTATTTGGATTTGCAGGTATATTGGGAAGGCAGATTCCATCACCATTAGTGTGTGGAACCATAAGAAGATCCATAAAAAACAAGGGGCGGGTTTCCTAGGCTGTGTGCGACTCCTCTCCAATGCCATCAGCAGACTCAAAGACACAGGCTGTGAGTTTAGATTTTATGGCTGTCTCTAATCTCTTCATTGTCATCTTTTTGAACCTTTTCCCAGTCATCGGGTCTTCATTACTCTATAAAGGTTTGATCATCTCATGGATCACACCAACAGTGTCTGTCTCTCTCTCTCTTTCAGACCAACGTTTAGACTTATGCAAGTTAAACCCGTCCGACAGTGATGCTGTACGTGGACAGATCGTTGGTATGTACGGAGCATACAGTAAATACACATTTCGTTATTTGTTTTAATTGGTAAATGAGTACATGCTGAGGAAGGTTTTGCTATACGAATATTGTTTAAACAAAATTTGGATGCATTGTGAAGATTCTTCTTTTCCATATAGTGAGTCTGCAGACCAGAGACAGAATTGGCAGTGGAGGGCCTGTGGTTGACTGTAGAGGGCTGGTTGAGAATGAAGGGTGAGTCAACATCTGTACTGAGAATTTCTGTTTATTAAGCACTGGCACTGACGGCCTACCTGCCCTTTATGTCAAAATAGAAATGAGTTTGGGTCAGTCTTGATGATCATAGCAGAAATAAAGGCTGATTGCGGTAGATTGCTCTGTGATGCAGTGCATTAACTTCTTGAATAGGAAATATTTCCACATTGGCAAATAAAGACCAGGAACATGTATTCAAGTGATCTATATTCAGTCATAATTTTGTGTAGTCTGTAAAATATTTTTTTCATGTTGTTTGTATGTGTGTTTCAGGCCCGTCTTTGAAGACTCGGGGCCCGGCCGGCCTCTCAGCTGTTTCATGGAGGAGCCCATGCCCTACACAGATCCCACAGGGGCTGCCGGTGGTGGGAACTGCCGGGCACTCGAGTCGCCCAGTCAAGAGCAAAGAATCCAAGCACAACGTACAAGAAACCAGGATTCAAGAGGACACGCGCACACCCCCCAAAATCGACCGCATGGACACCAGTCCCCCGACCTCCCCGAGGGCTACGGTACGTGTGTGTGCACATTAGGTATAGGTCAAAATGCTTCCCAAATGATGGTTATTCGATGAATACAGAACGATGAGAATGCTCTTTGAATGAGAGGAATTTAGAAACATCTTTTCTGGAGGAGTTTTACTCTGACAATCTAATAGTCATAAATGTATAGACACAAATGTTTGTCTCTAAATGCATGTTTTATCATTTTTAAATTCCTCCCTGGTACAGCCATTAAAGTACCGCTTCTATTAAACATTGAATTTCAGCACAATTACCGTTGGTCCCACTGTGAGCGTTTTTCCCGTCATTGTATTATATGTTGCATTTTTATGTGGACTGTGATAGTTTTATGCAAAAAAAGGTAATTGGTAACCTTTTGTTCAATAATTGTATTATCCTGTTGAAGGGCTTGGCAAGCAGCATATAGAAACGCAAGACCTCATCAGTGTTATGTGGATATGTCCCTGAACCAGCTAATGGCCATATAGTCCTTCTGTTTTGAAATATTTACATTTCCTGCATGGTCTTATCCAACCCTTCTATTGAGACTAATACAGCTTAAAGCTTAGCCTAGAGGCTACTAAAGTGCAAAGAACTGAGAGTCCGAGAGGAGTCTATTCACGTTGCCGCGTTAGCAGAGCTGTATGACTGCCGCATTCGCCATTGTACAGGTGCATTGGCTTATGTAAAGCCTCCTTTTGAAGTGCAACTGTGCCTGACCCTGCCGGTAGTGTTGTAGGAGTCTCCGTCAGACGGGCCGCATTGGCAACGTTCAGCCTGAGAAAGCTGAAGCTCTGCTCTGTTGTGTGTAAACTGCTCCCTGTGGCGCAATCACTGACTTGCCTCTCTTTTCTTGTCTGTTACAGAACAAAGGACCACAGTGCAGGGCCAGGTCTATTTTTTGCACACACAGACCGGCGTGAGCACCTGGCACGATCCCAGAATACCCCGGTAGGTTTAATCACCACCCGCCTTTTGGGTTATAATCTGATAGGGTGATGGGTTCCTAATATTAATCACAGCTCACAATCACAATTTCACAATCAGCTAACTTGATAATCAACAATCTCACTTTAAAGCTTCAGCTGTTGACATTTAAAGATGAATAATTTGCTCATCATCAAAATAATGACTTCACAAGTTGCGGGAAGGAGGGTTGAGGTAGTGGCAGACAGGGTGGGAAATTAACACCTTCCATCAGACGTATGTCAGGGTTTTGTGAAGGGGCATATATGTTTGTTGAACTTGTAGGCAACATCTAAAATTACGCTCCAACGTTCTTGTTTTTTAAGCAAATGCATTTGAAACCTTGTAAAATTAAAATGGTTATTTCCAGGTCTGGGAAAAGTTGAAAAATCTTTAGAAGCCTTGACAGTTAATGTGTGTTTTGTCAAAATATGTCTATTATATACTATATATTACAAATATAGAATCGTTTTTTTTCTCTTTAGGCTCAGCTTTAAGTTTAGTTCTTTAGAAATAAAAAGTGTAGTTTCTTACCCTGGAAGAGTGTAAAGAGGCACCGTTTTGGTACCATTGTCTGAGTCTGGTGGTGTTGAGCACCGTGGTGATGGGTGCGCTTGCTCCTTCAGGGATTTGAACAGCGTGAGCTGTGAGGAGCTGGGCCCTTTGCCGCCCGGCTGGGAGATCAGGAGCACTGTGTCAGGAAGAATATATTTTGTCGACCATAATAATAGAACCACACAATTCACCGACCCGAGGTTACACCACATCATGAGGTAAAACAACAGCAGCTTCGCTCATAACACCCGATCTCTCACCCCCTCTTAAATTCTCCTTCATTAGATCATGTTAATAATTCACCGTGATGAATAAATCATACCTATATAATTAAAATGGCTAGCAATGATAATTGATTGCTCATAATTATTCATTTAATTTTTAATTGTCCCCAGCGAGAACGTAACCCATACAAATGTAATGGTCTTGTGTTTTATACAACCGCTCAAATGTGCATTTGTACGTTTGCACGTGTTGAGCAGCCAGCACACTCAGGTGAAAGAGTCGAGCCAGGCTCTACCGGTGCAGATGGAGGTCGGTGTGGAGGAGGCTGATGGAGAGATACCAGTCCGCTACGAGAGAGATCTGGTCCAGAAAGTGAAAGTTCTCCGTCATGAGCTCTCCCTGCAGCAGCCTCAGGCTGGACACTGCCGCATAGAAGTGTCCCGCGAGGAGATCTTTGAGGTACTCGAAGTCATGAAGCAGAATAATAGCCATCAGTAGTGCATTCATTATTTAGATCTAACAGCACTGCTGAGCTGTTTTAAGACTTTGGAGATGACAAATGAATTTCATGTACTGATGCTTCGTTTTTTATTCTTAGGAGAGTGATATCAATATTTTTAAAAACAGTTTTTGGTTTGTTTGTTTCTCTCTTTGGAGAGCCCGTATATTATTTTCAGTCAACATGGATACTGCTTACTTGATTAACAAGTTGTCTTGGAACAATGGCTCCGCCTCCTGAAATCAGTTTTATTTTTTCAGGCTGGTGTCACGTAGGCCCCAAGGGCTGTTGGTTAATGTTAATCAATATCCAAATATTTTGGCATTGTTTTATGCTACAGTTGTTGGTCATGCCTTCTTTTGTGAAAGCTATTTAATGTGTGACTAACTGGTTTCTCTCTTCGCTGAATGACATTTCAACAGGAGTCTTACAGACAGATCATGAAAATGAGACCCAAAGATCTGAAGAAGCGTCTGATGGTGAAGTTTCGGGGAGAGGAGGGGCTGGATTATGGTGGAGTTGCTAGGTAACATAAACCTGTTCTATGATAAATCTTCTTGCTGATAGTTCTCATGCAGGAACTAAGACGCAATCTTAAAGCAACACTAGGGAGTTTTTTGACCTTAAAATAATCTTTCTAAAACTATTTGAGTGGTAGGACAACTATTAACTGGTCGAATTTGTCTGCCACTGCTACCTTACCAGCCCTCTTTTGGCTCAAATCACACTTGTAACTTTGATGTGCGGGTAGATACACTAGCCCTGCCCATCACCTGTTTTACGGAATATGTCATGTTTTACTTGTAGTCTGGGTGAAGTTAGCCCACAACAAAAAATAAGACGAAACAATCTAGTTCAGCGCAAGTCTCCAAACCATCACCATGGCAGAGCCAGCAAACTAAATGTGTTTTGGATGTGTTTTGGATGACTGCAAATTCGCTATGTACCTAACGTTAGCCCTCTATGCGCTAACGGCTTACGGCTAACGGCTAACAACCAGCTGCAACCTCAGAATCTAGTTTGAGCTATAAGTATAGCCCAGTAGTATATCCACAGTTTATAAAGTGACATGATGTAACATGTAGCTTTCCTGTAGCTCAGTGGTAAGAGGATTGCGTTAACAACGGAAGGTTGTGGGTTCGATCCCAGGGGATTGCACATACCTACGTATAAATGTATAGGATAATGCAATGTAGGTCGCTATGGATAAAAGCATCTTCCAAATGCATAAAAATGTAAATGTTACAGCGGTTTCTGCTTAGTCAACAAATTAACGTGTATTGACCTGCCCAAGAGGAAGCTTACACAGCTACAGTATTTACAACACTGATAATAGAGAATTGCGCTTATCAAGCACATGGGGGAACCATAACCAAAAGTGATCTAATGTTCATGTAACTTAGCGGCTAACTTATGCAACTGGCCCCAGACATGATTTTATGATTTCAGCAGTTTAACTGAATCTCTGCTAGTGTTATCGGAACCAAGGATATCATGTTCACAATCTTGCAGTTGTTCCTCTGTTCAGAGTTTAGATTGAACTGTAGCCAGCATTGCTCAGAAATAAGCATCTTATCAAAAATATGACTCCTGTGTCTGAATTCCTGATTACTTCCAGGGAGTGGCTTTATCTCCTCTGTCATGAGATGTTGAATCCATACTACGGGTTGTTCCAGTACTCTACTGATAACATCTACACACTACAGATCAACCCAGACTCATCCATCAATCCTGTAAGTTGTGCCTGGGTCTTCTCTCCTTAACAAAAGCATTCTCTATAAATCGTTATGGTATGAGGAACTTAAGCAAGAGGAGCTGCTGCCTAGATCTCAGTACATATGGTTGTCAAGTGTCAAAAAAAAGGTTGGCCAAGGATTTCTATGTTTCTGCTGGGTGTCGTCAAACTTCCTCTTATGCCCTCTGCTGTTTTTCTCAGGATCATTTGTCTTACTTTCACTTTGTCGGGAGGATTATGGGTCTGGCTGTGTTCCATGGGCACTACATCAATGGAGGCTTTACGTTGCCCTTCTACAAACAGCTCCTAGGGAAACCCATCCAGCTTTGTGACCTTGAGACTGTGGACCCAGAGCTGCACAAGAGCCTTGTGTGGATTCTGTTAGTATTTTGATTCTTGAGATTCTTGAGATCTGTATCATATATATGTATTACGGATGAAAATTTCATTTATTCAGCATTTCTAAATATATTGTGGCAATTTGAACTAAATCAAACCTCAGGAGTGACGTAAAGTCATCCAAAAGCAATGTGAAAGAATGACAGCATGACAAGACGCATAAAACTGTCGTAAAATCCAAATAAAACATAATTTTAAACTTTTCCTATATATACGTACAAATATTACAGTTGTACTGCTCAAAAGTGAAAATGAACTTGTTTTCTTTGCAGTATTTGCAAAGTATTTGTTTCTCCAATTTTCATTTTCTGCAAATAAATGCAAATAGAAACAACATTTTTATTTGAAATTTGGGAGAAATATTGTTAGTAGTTCACAAAATAAAACAAAAAGGATAATTTTACCTAAATGCATACCTATGAATAGTCAATAAGTATATGACAAAGACATCTTCATTGGGGGTTTTCGTAAAACTGCTCTTACATTTTCAACCCATCAAATCAGAGTGTTGACTTTATTTTCCTAGTCTTATTGTGACTAAGAACAAATTCTCAACAACTGCAAAATACATTCTCGTTTCAGTATATGGAGATAAAATCACTTAATGGCTCCCAGATTTAGCTCCATTTTCTTCAAGCTTCATTACCATTTGATGTTGTTGTGTGTTAGTGGATTCGCACAATTAGGACGGCTAAAGAATCGTATGTGTTGTCTGTGATATTAGATCGGCAGGTGGTTAAATGAATATGCATAAAACTGTCACCTGTGTTTTGCAGAGAGAATGACATCATGTCTGTTCTGGACCACACGTTCTGTGTAGAACATAATGCTTTCGGCAAGTTCCTCCAGCACGAGCTTAAACCAAACGGCAAGAACATCCCAGTCACAGAGGAGAACAAGAAAGAATATGTGAGGTAAGAGGCGACTAACCAGTTGTTTTTCAAAGAGGAGTTTTCCAGCAGAGGGCAGCAGTGACCCTTAAATCTTAGGAATCTCAGTTTTTTTCTCCACTGTCAGTATGATTGACTGAACATGTGTATTAGCTATCAAGGATGTTACCAGGAAGTCAATTCTTCACGGAGTTTTAATCACGCAAGAGTCTTTTTCCAGTGAATGAAAAGAAGGCTTTTAACAGAGGCATCACATTGGACTGTTAGTATTCTCCGTTACATTTCTCTGCTGATTTATTGCATCTCTTTCAGGCTGTATGTCAACTGGAGGTTCATGCGTGGCATTGAGGCCCAGTTCCTCGCCCTTCAGAAGGGCTTCAACGAACTCATCCCACAGCATCTGCTCAAGCCTTTTGACAACAAGGAACTTGAGGTATTTCAGACAGTTTCTTCTGTGTACCATCCAGATTTCTTTTTCAGATCGTTTGCGTATCGTTAGCTGATTGTCTTCAATACTTTAATAAAAGTGTCACAAGGCAAAACTGATTTGTGTATATTCTTGTCTGCGTTAGCTCATCATTGGTGGTTTGGGGAAGATCGATTTGAACGACTGGAAGGCAAACACGCGGCTGAAGCACTGTGTAGCTGACAGTAACATGGTAAAGTGGTTCTGGCAGGCGGTTGAATCATTTGATGAGGAGAGAAGAGGCCGGCTGCTGCAGTTTGTCACGGGCTCAACGCGTGTCCCTCTACAAGGATTCAAAGCGTTGCAAGGTGCCTAATGGATAAGCACTCAGTACACCTGATATATGACAGACAGAACTTTTTTTAGTATTGTTGGTATTGAACTTTAAAATGCAAACTCCATCAAACTGTTGTACTCTTTGAAGGCCGTTGTCTTATGGGAACAGAAAAAACAGTTTCAGTGGCTTATTTGATGTATTTAAGGTTGCATTTATTACAAAAATAATACCAAGAATCAGCTGTTAAATGTCTTTGAGTCATTGATGTTGTGTAAATAATTTAGGCTCACTTTTGTTTGAGTGTGATGATTTGGGGTACAGTGATAACTAGAATGTATCTTTGTAAGGTTCTACAGGTTCTGCAGGACCAAGACTCTTCACTATTCATTTAATTGATGCCAACACAGATAATCTGCCTAAAGCCCACACGTGGTAAGATTTAGCTTTTGACATTTGAACTAATCCTACAATTTGAAGTTCTGTTGTGTTTAGATTCCGTCTGTGATTTTTTTTTTCTTTTCAATCCCTAAAACATGTTAAAGAGATACTTCACCCAAAAATTTAAATTTTGTCATCAATTACTCACCCACCAGTTGTTCTAAATCTGTATCAATTTCTTTGTACTGATGAACACAGTGAAAGATATTTGGAAGAATGCTAATAACCAAACAGATCTTGCAAAGGAAAAAAAAACACTTTTGTTTTGTTGAACACAAAGGAAGACATTTTTAAGAATTTTGGACGGAAAACTGTTCTGGGGCACTTTTGACTACCATTGTATTTTTTTCTTACACTGGTAGTCAATGGGGGGCAAAATCTGTCTGGTTATAAGCATTCTTCCAAATATCTTCCTCTGTGTTCATCAGAAAAAAGAAAATTAAACAGATTTGGAACAACTCGAATTTGGGTAAATTATGACAGAATCTTCATTTTTGGTTGAACTGTCCCTTTAACCAAATTCATGTCAGCCAACCAGAATGCTCAAAGACGGCTCTAGTGATAAATGAACCGTTTCAGTTTCCTTATGATACTGTAAACAAATAGAATCACTTACAGTAGTCACTTAATACACAGTGCAGACTTTTAAGAGTGACAAAATTTTGCTGTATTTGTATTTCTTCAGCTTCAACCGGATCGACATCCCGCCTTACGAGTCATACGAAAAGCTCCATGAGAAGCTCCTGACAGCTGTGGAGGAGACGTGTGGCTTTGCAGTGGAGTGAGCGAACATGCGCCCTGTCCGGCCAGCCAGCAATGGCAGCAAACCTATACAACAGCCCCAGCCATCCTTCTCACCCTCCTCCCCGTCTCCAGGACAGACACACAGACGTTTGCATCTCCTGCCAGTCTGAAAGCCTGGACTGCAACGGAGGGAAGCAGGAGCTCTCAAAGACTTCAAGACTCCTCACGGCGCGGTCGGGAATTGTTTTTCGCATTTCCGTAATAAGTTACAGAGAAATCTGATCAACCTTTTTTTGTTTCTCAGAAATCCAGTTTGTGTCGTCTTTGTCACTGAAGCGGTGGCTTGATAGCTAGAGTCCGACTGCTTTACCGCAGTAAACAGAGCTTTACTGAGCCTGTGGTCCACATGAAATGATGTTTCAGTCTAGGTGCAGTGTTGAACCCAAGCAGAGCCTGTGATAAATAAACCAGTTTACCTGAAGCAAAAGTGTCTTGAAGGAGATGGAGACGGGCGGCCTTTTGTCATGCTCGATATGTACGTAGCACCTATTTTCGTAACGTTCTTTTAACATCCCGTCAGTAGGATGGCATTTCAGTGGTGTCCATTTCCGTACTCATCACCGTTCTCGTTGTAGAAATTTTAACTCGATTGCTTGAAATGTTTTATTGAAATGTGTTTGTTTTTCTACGATCAAGAACTTGATGGCTTAAATGTGAGTCTTGGGCCTCATTTGGGAACTGTGAATGTAACAGTGCCCGTGTGTTACTCTTCAGCTGAAGCACAAAGATCTTGTGCAGTCTAAAGATGGACCATAGCCCTTGGAAATTCTAGTGTCTGCATTTTCCAGAGCAAGCCAGTATTTTCAGATCCTTTATCCAGCGAGCATTCCTCCGTTGTCAAGAAGAGAACTACTTTTTAATGTTAAACAAGTGGGGTTTTGATATGCAGATTTTGATGAGTCAACTTGTTTGTTACCTTCTTTCACAACATTCTGTTTCACAGTGTCCTGCATCTAACAGACCGAAAGTGGACTATCCTTGTTATCTTTCATAAAATGACAGAATGCAAAGAAAACAGTTTGTGAATGCTGTAAAGAAGCTCTTTTTGTCCTTAATTTTCATTGGACCCCCTTAACCCTACTCATCTCTATTAGTGTTACCGTTTTCGTAATGATGTCTCATTAACTATTTTAACTTCTCTTGACATATGAGACTCACCTCCGGACTGTTATTTACATGTCTCTGTAATGGAAACCACTGCTTCAAGAAACATAATCTAGCACTTTCACCGGCACATGCACAATCACCTCTCATTCATTATAGCATTTGATGCTCCTCAGCTTCATTTGCCTGTGGAGCCACATCTCATGTTTTAGCAGTTTGCCTCAAGGGGATCAGGTTTTCCATGTTTGGTCCAGGTTTTAGTATAGTAAAAGATCAGGGAGGCATATTGGATTTCATAACGCAGTGGCACCAGAATCATCCTTCTCAATGTAAAGAAGATTGAGCCAACCTCAGTGTTTCTTCAACCACTTTTGATTTCTTTTTTTAACCAATTATTTATTACCATGTAATGTCTTTTTTAAGTATTGCTGCTATGACCATAATTCCCTAGTTTTCCGAGAAGGCTGAGTTCTTGTGAAAGCTGTACACTAATCTCCTTTATTTTATGTATGATTCAAAGTATTTAAACCTGCTGCTGATTCTAAAGGGGCTCACGGGGGCGGGGACACCTGACCCTTGACCCGGATGGAGTTGGCATGTGATGTAGGCTGGGCCCCGGTGGTCATGTTCATATTTGTGATATATGCAATAAAATCCATCACATTTATTCTCGGTTCTGTCTTTAAATGTGTCTTTTTCTAGCTCGTATCAGATTTGTGTCTTTCGGACAAAATGTGCAAAAAAGAGGTTCTCCAAAAGGCTGTGAATGCTTAGAGCGGTGAAGCGTTTTTTAAACTTGCATTAACAGGAAAAGAGGCGACTTGCGTTCAGTGTTGTGTTATTGTGGGAATGGCTAGTGAGCTTGAAGATGAGTATGGACTTTGCCTGAAGTTACTGTTGTTTTCATATTTCTCTAAGGAAAACTTTTTCCAAGTAATATGACCAGTATCATCACATTGTACAATTATTAGGTCCTGAGTGTCATTGTTTATTCAATGCAAGAGTAATGTAACTTACTATGTACTAAACATTTCTGAAAAAATTCAATGTAAATAAGATTATATTAAAGAAACTAAATTGCAAATCGTCTCGTTGTTTATGAATTTTTATGTTTGAGTTTGTCGCAGTGGTTGGTGTAAAGTAATTTTTTCTACTTAAAGGGGTCATGTGGTGCTAATAGATGTTTTTCTTTGTGTTTGGTGTGTATTAAGTTTCCCATACATGTATTAGACACGTAAAATTGTGAAAAGTATAGTGTCAGAAGAAAAGATGCATTCCATCTTAAACTTAATGTTCTACAAACCACACCCACCACAAACTGATGTAGATTTTTGGATGATTTGACTAAGACCGCCCAAATGTAAACACAAGTAAGGTGGGCGTACCTGTCAGCACAATTGCTTTGGAACCTGAACCCAAATATGGTAAGAAGCAAGACATTTCTGTCACACGCTTACAGTATTCGATCAATCACTATGCACTGGTTAACTGGCCAATCATAGCACACCTCGCTTTTCAGAGTGATGATCTTTGTTAAAAATCTGCACGTTTCAGAGCTGCAGGGCAAAGAGGAGATACAAACCAGAGCCATTGATGGAGAGAGTTGCGTCTTCTACGTTGACTCCAATGGAACATTTGTTTCAATAGTTCCTGGAAGTTACTAGTAAACAGACAAACTTAGATAAACTTCCAACCAATTTAAAGACGAAAACCATTTAATGAATAAAAACTAAATAAATAAAGCATTTAAAGAGAAAACAAAACTTCCTGGAACTGTCTGAAGGCTCCATTAATCACGTGACACTCCAACGTTTTGGACTTCTGTTGGCAGAACTCTCTCTCTCAATGGCTCTGATACAAATATGCATGGTATGTGGAAAATACAGCATTTTTTAACCTTAAATCGTGTATACACATTGCATTATCTCTAAAACAAATGATAATTGTGTTTTAGCCATGTCTTCTGACCCCTTAAAAAATCCCTTGCAATTGTCTCTGAATCTACTTAAGCTACACACAGATGTTAAAATGTTATATTTTAGTGAGAGAAATCTTAAGATCATTCCTCTTAAAGGAACAATCTGCAGACTTTAGCGGCATCTAGCGATGAGGTTGAGAATTGCAACCAACGGCTCACTCCACCCCTCCCTTTCAAAGCACTACTGTGGCTGACACAGAACTAAGATGTCTTCACATTGTCTCTTATTTGCCGAAGGAGATAACATATTTATGAAACACATTCTATAGAGCAGTTTGTCCGTTTAGGGCTACTAGAAACAACATGGTGTATTCTATGCAGCCTTGACACACTTCCCACCACATCCTTTTTCAAAAGAGGTTTAACTGTTTGGAAGCAGATCTCCTAAAAATAGTTAATACCTCACTGCTCTAAGGAACTTTCCCAGAGTCCCTAAAAAATGCAGTTGTTAAACCTCTACTAAAAAAGGGCAATCCAGACCAAACCTTACTGTCTAACAACAGAGCCATATCAAATCTTCCTTATATACGCAAGATCATTGCAAATGTTGTCTTCAATCTGCTGACCAAATTCTTGAACTCAAATGGCTACCTGGACAATTATCAGTCTGGTTTCCATCAGCATTATAGCACAGAGACAGTGCTCATAAAGATAATTAAAGAAATTCGATTGAATTCTGATTTAGGCAAATCAAGAAAGACATCAGAGGTTCACCAACAGTAGCTACTTTTAAATCCAGATTAAAAACACACTTGTTTAGCTGTGCATTCACAACCTGAGCACTGTGCCGATTTACATGAACTGCACTCCTAATTCTAATTTATTTTTATTTTGCTCTTATTCTTTTTACATATGACCACATTTTTAATCAATTTTATTGTTGTTTTATTGTTTCTTAAAATCTAAAGTTTTTGTGATCTTAAATCATTTTCATTTTTAAGATACGTCTTATTTCTTTCTGTCAATCATTTTATGTAAAGCACTTTGAATTGCCCTTGTGCATGAAATGTGGTATATAAATAAACTTGCCTTGCCTTGCCTTTGTTAAGGGACCCACGATGTAAATAGAAATAGCTCATTATAAAATAAAAACATAATAAAATAAATAATAAAAACAAAACGCTTCATTTTGTAAGGCCTTTATACAGCTCCGAACACACAGTTACGTATATTATATTGCATTTTTGTACATATTAAAAACTACACACTGAACCTTTGATTGTCTTTAAACTCAAAGCTTATGTTGAAGTTTATGTCTTTAGGTTTTTAGGATACTTTTTCTAAATTGCATAACACAAGGAAATGATATTTATTCTGCGTATGAGCCCTCGCTTTATTAAAAGATAATGGGGAATGCAAGTAAATTAAACAAACTGTCTCAGCTAAGATTTACTGTGTCTTTTCCAGCATTTAACACGTCTGGAAAATTTGAACGACTGGAAGACTTCAACTATTAAATAAATGAAATGTCCTTGGAGGTCTTCCCTTCCCTCTTCAAAAACAGGTTTCGCTCAGAGCAGTCTGAATGTGATATCCATAGAGAAAAGGAGCCAGACGAACAGAGCGGTGCCAAGCTGACAGTGATGCCAATAGTAACTTGCAAACTAAATTCATTTGACCTTGGCATTATGGTCACCAGAATTAAGTTGACAGCTAGAAGTTTTGGAAACTATATAACTATTAAGTTGGATTAAGTTGGTCAATTTTTTTTGAGTTTTTCTTTTCAACAAAATATCACTTTGAAAAAAAAAAGGCACATAGCTCTTCTCAATGAGTTGTATGGTTTATGGCATTATTCATCTCTGTAGAACAAACAGTGTAGCATGAGTTAAACCAGTTAATATGTTTAGTTTGTCACTTGTGGTTCACATGTAGCAAATGTGGTTTTTCATTTTCACAATTCCTAAAACAGGTGAAAGTAGATTGGAGTTTAACCTGTCATGTTGATGTAGACCAGAGTTTTGGCCTGCGAGAGGAGAGTTTACCGCATACTCTCCATCATGATCTAACCTTTTCAGGAATTAAAAAAAAACTTGATAGGTGAGATATGCATAAAGCGGAGTAGTACGACATGCTATCCTATAAACCATTCCTTGTGTTGTACTTCAGTATATGTTGTAAACTAATCTCACAATTTTTGGACATATTGTCATGGTTCTGGCCCATCTTGTCTTGCTTTTCTTGATCTAGTGGCAGAATCATGACAGAACCTCTTGTTTTATGTGGAGAGAGATTTTTTTGACACTTATGTTTCCTCTTTATTTAGTTCCCTATTTAATGCCATTGTGTTTGCTGTCTTGTGCTGGTTCATTGTCATTTGATTCATGTGGGTGAGTTCCTGTCTATGTTAAGTCTAGTCTAGTCTAGTCTAGTCATTTGTATTGAATGGTAAATGTTATCTTTATTCTTGTTAGGTGTAGTTAGTCCTTGTTCCTGTTCTCGAGTTCTGTTATAGCCCTGTTTTGGTTTTACTCCTTTGTGGGTTTTTGTTTGGACTTTGTTTTAATATTAAAGTCTTGTTAAACCCCTTACCCGCTGTCTGCACCAGGGTCCTCTGTCCATGTCTCACCATACGTTCATGAATATAGCCTGAGTGTGTCTGCACAAACTCTTTGAATTCATTAAGTTTGGAATTGTTTCAATACATTTGGTGCAGGAACTTTTCTCAATATTTTGCATTAAAACTTCCATACAGATTGCTTTTAAAAATGCAGGTATTAAAAAGAAGAAATATAGCCTTGTTTCCAGCCAGGGCTAATTTACAAGAGACATTTTATCACTCTCATTTAACTGCTCATGCAGGACGTGTTCACAGCAGGAATGGGACTTCCACAACTGCCAAAAAACCTTGAGGACTATTGCAAATGGAGACATAATATCAGAATTGACTCAGACTCTTTGAAATGCAAGCGTTTGCCTTATTTGAAACGCAAACGTTTGCCTTATTTGAAACATAAATAATCAAAGAGATTTGATGCTTATGCTCCCAGAGAGAGGGCAGATGAAGGGGAGAACATTTTACAGGAATTTCACGTACTGATGTCCACTACCCCAATAAACGTGTTGTGTCATCTAAAATTACAACAAACAACGGGCCAACCAAAACATTCACCTGCCATTAAAAACGAACATTAAAGGAAGCCAGATGTTCATATTGAGAAAGGTTTGTTGAAGGACATGCTGGTTTCTTTTGAGAGATTTGTATAACAGCCTTCCTGTTAAAACATATTTGTGATTTGAAAATCTACCGCACTGGGTCTCTGTTTCAGTCAGTTTAAAAACAATTTCACACAAATATTGTCAGGTTTATTGTCTTTTATTCTATTCATTTAACTTAAATTTTCTTAAAGACATTTTCACATTTAATGTGCAGTTTGGGCTGTATGAAGTCTTTACACTTTAACCAATTAAACAAATGCATTTATTTTTCCCTTTATTTTAACTCCGGTAGTTTTTCGTATAGTTGTGCATCTATTGAAATAATTGAAATAGTTGCAGCGCATTGAAAATTTGCTTGTAACGAGTTTATGGTGATATGGTCTCAGCTGCACTAACAATTTTAACCTTTTTGTGACTTGAAGCACTAGGGGTTTTAAAAGAACACGTTATTTCTTACTTTACCTTCTTTAACTTCTAATCATTTTATCCATTACCTCACAAACACTGGATATGTCTGGAAGTCAAGTGTATAAGATGGTGTCAGTATACAGCATTATGACACTAACTAGATCACATCTATGAGCAGCTGCTATAATAATCTAAAAGAGTCAAGATTCTTAATGTTTCAATCTTTATCTGATATACTGCTGCTCCTTTTAATAGTTTCTAATAGTTTCTAGTTGTGAAAATATTGCAGTATTTTGTCTCAGGGTAACACATGAGCATGGCATTCAGATTTCCTCAGTAAAAGGAGGTGAAAAGCTGCCACAGTAATACACAAAAGACGAGATTCAAATGGACTGGGTTAAATCTTTCTAGCATTATCTCAAAAACCTGCTCAAAGACAGCTGAAAATGAGATGTAGAACGAGACTGTTTTGGTTGTTTTTCCATAACGGTTTCAGCAGAAAGTAGCAATGTCACAATTTGAATATTTTAATTTTGATTGTTATTTAATTTTGATTGCTAAAAAAGTATTTTGGTCCTGTAAGATCTTTTTTCCATCAGATAATCATAGTATTAAGCATACGTCTGTACAGACTTACAGTATTCAAGGATGCTTCTCTTTCTGCTTGGTCACAGTGCCAGAACTCCAGCACTGAAGGACATTGAAGGTGAACTATGAATATGTCTGCCACTGCAATTTAATCAATACAGTCTATGACTGAATACATACAAAAATTCACGATGTCCTAAAGATCTTTTTTTTACTCTAAAAAGCTTACTTTTCAAATGAACGGGAGGGTTGGTTTCTGAATACTGTCAATACAGGATAAGTGGTGAACCACAAATGGATTCATTAAGTTAGTATGCATTTGAGAAGATCCAGAGCTTTTATGACATCTATGACATCTTTTAAGCCCTGCGCATAGCTGTGGCTGCGTTTTGCCAGAAAGGATAGGTCAGTCATTTTTCCATTCCACATACACTAACAGTAAACGTATAAACAGCACACATATTCTGAATCAAGGTTTGATTAGATGGATAGAATCATTTTCCATACTTATTTCAAGCTTTGATTACATGCACATGGAGAGCACAAATGGGGACTAATGGATATTTTCAGTGTTATGGACATATGGGCAATCTGCTCCCCGCTTACATAATTTTGTATGTATGCTCATGAACTCATGTGATCTGCTGTCCAGGAAAAAAATGATAATTGGGGAGAAATTACCTGGTCTTCATAGCAATCACTCAAAGCGGATGGTATCAAACTATTTCTGGATACTAACAGAGAAATTTGACCGAAAGTCAATGCCAATGCACTGTAAAAAATTATTATGTGTCGTAGTAGATTTCATGCAATTATTTGAGTAAACTTTACTTAATACAATTGTGTTTTTCTTTTTTAACCAAAATCTAACACAAAATTATAGAAATATCTCGGAATTTTAAATGCACAAATAATTGAGTGAATTCAACTTAATTTTATCATGTTCAACCCACTTAAACTTGTATAAAGGATCTTAGTTAATTATTTTGTGATGGAACTACATTCATTATTTAAGTTAATTTCCCTAACTGAGCAGTGAATTTAGAGTTCCCAGCATGCTCTGCATGTGACAGCATTAGGAGAGTAATTTTCGTGAAAAAGTGCTATTTTATGTGCTTTGAATCAAATGAAAGACTTATGGTGTTTATTGTTCAGTTGTCTTTAAGTATTTAGAAGATATTCTGTTTTATTTTTGTGTTTCGTGGTTACCATCTTTCAGAAGAGTGGTTCTTGTGTTTATCTTGAGAGCTCAGACAATGTGTGTTTTAACACTGTAAACAGTAATGTTGCTAATGTCAGAACTGAGTCAACTCTCAGCTTACTTGTACATTACATATGTTGTAAACAATAATAAATGTTATACTTAAGTTTAAAAAGATCAAGCAGTTAACTCCAATGCTCAAATTAGTATTTCTTCTTGATTGTTTAAAGTTTATCATGTGACGTGCTTAAATAATTTAGGTAATTTCACTTGATTTCTTCATGGTATATTGTGTTTAAAATATGCTTTAAAGTACTTTGTGTAATACTGTTACCTTACTTTTTTTAAGTAATTATCTGTCATTTTATACAGTGTGGTTTTCACTGTCTCCACTAATTAATTTCACTCTGCCTTCCGTTCACATTAGGCATAAATTGTATTCACTGTTGTTTATGCATCTTTGTGCTGCTAATTCCAATTTAGAGTAACAGTTCCCAAATGTACCCATAAATATTGCGTAAATAATGTTTATGTTGATACCTTGTTGTTTATTCATTAATCTTTTCTTATTGTAAATACCTGCTTGATGTTGTTTGTATGAACATTTATCTCAATAAAAAAAGTTTCAGCTGTCCAAATGGCGAAATTATGTTATGCAAAACCGATGGTTTTAAAACATATTAACATAACTCATCTCTATTATGACGTTCGACGTCGATCTTTTTGGTTCTGCTATGCTATATGTTTACATGTTTACAAAAAGTTGTTGAAAGTTATTATCCTTCTTGAATAATTACTAATAATTATTATTTCTACTTAATTAATAATTGTATTTCTTGCAATAAGCCACACAGCCCCAGGCAGCACAACATGAACTAATTAAGCATTCGGATAAATGTCCAGTGCGCATCAAAACGCTGTTGCGCACTTTGTGCAGATTTGTAGATTTGCTCATTTTGGTGCAGGACGTAGACCAGAATCCTTTCTGATAATCCCACCCACAGCACGACAGCTAATGTGGAGCCACAGTATCACCCCTTCTGAACCCTTTTGGATATTTGCATTCTTTCAAGTTTTGCGCGAAGATGGTGAGAAAAAGTTAATACGCATCAGAACTTGTACGTATCTAGTGCGTTAAGCAAACATTTGCTCAATTATCGTGATATATACTGATCAAGAATTGAAGAACACTTTTTTAAATAACATGGAAATTTAACAATGCCATCCGATTCTTCCTTTCGACATTTTTCTTACTTGACAATCTCGGAAAGACCGGATTTAGCGTCTCTGAAATGGGCACATTTGATGGACTCGCAATACATCTGAGGAATCAGACGAATGTATCCTCAAATGTCTTTGCCAACCTATCGCCGCCAACAGCAGGACCCTACGAAGATGCGCCCCTGTCCTATGACACCTTGATCACATCGATACTCGGCACCTTTTTGACTCTCATGTTTTTAGTTGGGGTGATCGGAAACGTTTACACCTTGATCGTCATGAACATCTCGGTGCGAGTGACGGGATCCATGTACGTCTACATTGTGAACTTGGCTCTCGCGGATCTTCTGTACCTCTCCACCATACCTTTCGTAGTTTGGACCTATTTTGCGAAGGACTGGTACTTTGGCGACATTGGGTGTCGTGTTCTATTCAGCCTTGACTTTCTCACCATGCATGCCAGCATCTTTATTCTCACCGTCATGAGCACGGAGAGATATATGGCCGTGGTGAACCCGCTGGACACTTTCGGTCGCTCCAGGCGCTATCGGCGCGCGGTAACCTGCCTGGTCTGGCTCGTTTCTTTTGTACTGTCTTTACCGGCTATGATCATGATCGATTTGAAAAGAAACGCGCACAACGGCGTGGAGAAACGCATGTGTCATCCGACCTGGCAGATCACGGCGTACAAGGTGTATTTGACTGTTCTGTTCAACACCTGTATCCTAGCCCCTGGATTTATCATTGGTTATCTTTATCTGAAGTTAGCCAAAACCTATTGGGTATCACAAACAACTGTGTCCTCATCTAGAGAAAGTAACAAATGCCCTAAGCAAAAGGTGTTATATATGATATTTGGCATAGTTCTCACCTATTGGGCATGCTTTTTACCCTTCTGGTTGTGGCAGTTACTCAGTATCTATTATTTTGGGCATGCTGGCATGTCAGGCAGCACAGCGGTGTACATAAACCTTGTTGTGACCTGTTTAGCATACAGTAACAGTTGTATCAACCCTTTCTTGTATACTTTATTGACGAGGAATTATCAGGAATATGTTAAAGACAGACAAAAGAGCAGCATGGCATTTAAGAAAAGATTCAGGCAGTCTTCTCAAAGGTCCGTGTCGTCTGGAGTCACTATACTTTGACTAATAACACAATGGCATTTTAGATAGGTACAGCAATCTTTGACATTAAACTTGGTGTCTCATTCTATTCTCCTCACTTGCATAATTCAAGAGACGGATGAGAAAATAAAATGAACATAGACCTAACTAGTGCTTTTAAATCATTATCAGAAGCATAAAGGAATTGCACTAATTTTGTCCTCTTTAAGTTGTGCTTTCAGAGTGATGTTTCGTATATTATTCTGTATATTATTATTGTTTTGTGTATTAGTTAAATGGTGATGTGGAACAAAAAAGAACAATAAATATGGAGGGTTGAAAGCTTAGATTTTTGTCAAATTAAATGTTTTTGTTAGATTAAAATGTGTGCAATAAAAAGAGATCCTTGTAGGAAATATTTATTAATGTGTAATGGTAAGCTTGCATTATCTGTTTATTTAATATTACACATGTGGAATTCAGTGTGTTTTTACATTTGCCATTTTGGAGTGTATTTTTTTATTAAATGTGTAGTTAACACATGAAATATTTTGATCTGAAATTGATATTGCAGTTAAAAAGCTATTGCTATTGTTTGGATTCTTTTGTATCTTTTTCTGTTTTACATTAAATTTACAGAAATTTAACTCCAGTTTGATTTTTGAAGTATTTCTTTTTTTATTGTTTATTCATCATCTTATTTGTACATACCTAAAAACAGAAGCAACATTTTCCGAAAAAATATTCCAGCACTGAGGAGTTTGTGTGTTATTATTCTTACTTTACTGAAAGATGACATCGTGTCATTCAGCCCATTATGGAAATAAACTAAATGCTTAGTTAAGCATTTCCTAGTGTCCCATGAATGAGATATATTATTCATGGCCTGACTGCTATTTCCTCTGACTTTAAGTGGGATGCAGTGAGGTGTGAAATCGTTTTCCTACAAACAAACACTCTTACTGTGAAGCTCTTGCTTCATGCTTTCAGTAACACATCAGTACATTTTTAAGGATACACTCATCAACTGATCCTCATCAAGCTGATATGATAAAGCAACACGCAGAGTTCACATACACACACAATGCTGACTGCTTTAGAAGAACTCACACTCCATAAATTAGTCACTGTTCTTTTGGTTCTTTCTGTTTTGTTTTTTTTGACACCTCTAGTTTTTTTGTTTCTTGACACCTCCAGTATACTCAGAAGAGTGGTTTTAAAGTCCCCGCGAAAGGCCGTTTTTAATTCGAAGGAGACAATGGGTGGGCGTGGCTTGCGTTCTTCACTACGAATTGATTGGGTGTGTAAAATAGCTGTTGTGTTGATATTGAAATGAACTGGCAGCAGTTGAAGGGGAGGCGTTAACTGATTTCTTTTTTTTTTTAAAGAAAATGACCCATTTTGATAAGCTATTTACTATAAATGCTGCAATATTTCATGAAAAAGTAAGAATGGTCATTTGTAATTTCACCGGGACTTATAGATCATTTCTGCAGGGAGGCTGTGATTTCTTTTAATTGATTTGATATGTAAGAATTGATTTATACACTGACCAAAATTATAAACGCAACACTCATTTTTCATGAGCTGAACTCAAAGATCTAAGACTTTGTCTATGTACACAAAAGGCCTATTTCTCTCAAATATTGTTCACAAATCTGTCTAAATCTGTGTTTGTGAGCAGTTCTCCTTTGCCGGGATAATCCATCCACCTCACAGGTGTGGCATATATAGATGCTGTTTGGACAGCGTGATTATTGCACAGGTGTGCCTTAGGCTGGCCAAAATAAAAGGCCACTCTGAAATGTGCAGTTTTATCACACAGCACAATGCCACAGATGTTGCAAGTTTTGAGGGGGCGTGCAATTGGCATATTGACTGCAGGAATGTCCACCAGAGATGTTTCACGTGAATTCAAGCCGTTTCTGAGAATTTGGCAGTACATTCTCACAACCGCAGACCACGTGTAACCACACCAGCCCAGGACCTACACATCCAGCATCTTCACCTCCAAGAACGTCTGCGACCAGCCACCCGGACAGCTGCTGCAACAATCGGTTTGCATAACCAAATTCCAGTTCTTGCATGGCCAACATACTCACCGGACATGTCACCCATTGAGTATGTTTGGGATGCTCTGGATCGGGGTATTCGACAGAGTGTTCCAGTTCCTGCCAATATCCAGCAACTTCTCCATTGAAAAGGAGTGGACTATCATTCCGCAGGCCACAATCGACAACCTGATCAACTCTAAGCGAAGGAGATGTGCTGTACTGCATGAGGCAAATGGTGGTCACACCAGATACTGATTGGTTTTTGGACCCCCGGATCCATCCAATACAGTAAAACTGCACTTTTTAGAGTGTCCTTTTATTGTGGTCAGCCTAAGGCACACCTGTGCAATAATCATGCTGTCTAATCAGCATCTATATATGCCACACATGTAAGGTGGATGGATTATCTCGGCAAAGGAGAACTGCTCCCTAACACAGATTTAGACAGATTTGTGAACAATATTTGAGAGAAATAGGCATTTTGTGTACAGAAAAAGTCTTAGATCTGCTAATGAAAAATGGGGGGGCAAAAACAAAAGTGTTGCGATTATAATTTTGGTCAGTGTATTCTAGTAGGGCTGCTCGATTATGACAAAAATCATTATCACGATTATTTTGGCAAATTTCGAGATCCCGATTATTTAACAAGATTACTCATTAACCTTTTAGAACAACAAAGAAAATTGAAAAAACTTGCCTTTGAAACTGGGAATTCAACTTGGAAAAAAAAAATATATATATATGTAAAAATAGCACAGCTAAACCACGTGGAAAGGGGTGCGCTTTATGAGTGGTTAGATAAAATTTATAAACATGTATAATCCGGTGGATTTATACCACAAGAAAAGAGAGGATCCATGCAAAATGGAATTTTACCTCCTTTATTTTGTTTCTGTAATTCTTGGAGCCCAAAGTTGACGATAACGATTCATTTTCAATTAATTGCACAGACTATATTCTAGTATGTACAATGCAGATTTGTAACTGCAAGTCACCGGATTGGTTTTGTGGACTTTAAACCATTTCTTGATACTATTTATAAATGATACAAGGGGGGAAACATTTCTAAAAGCATTAAAATTTAAACAATAAAACTGTTTTGAGTGCGATTATATGAACCGATTTAATGGTCATAATGTATTATACAGTGGAAATAACTTACCAAATAAAATAAGATTATAGACACCCTGAACAGTTTTGCTTCGATGAACCACAGACATAAAATATACTCTTAATATGAGCCAGGCGCAGACAGCAGACTTTCCAAGGAACATTTCTGAAGCACAACAGGGCAGCAATTTTCTGCTACAATTTACATCAAATTTAGTGTGACTCGAAAATGAAAGACCACCTCACACTTTGAAAACAAAAACACTTTTCATCTTCATGGGTGATCTTATGTATTTTATATTAATGCAAAAAATCATAGTCTCCGTTAAAGATAACAAGGATAGTTGCAATTTTCGGTATTTCTTATATTGAAGCAAGAAATCGTGGTTCAGAATTTCCCAGAATGTCTAAAACAGCACAGAGTGTCTGTCTACCCTTTTTATTGACTTGCCTGATAATAATGTAATTTCAGTGATTGACATTTCAATACACTCTCCTGCTATGAATCTTGTAATTTCAGAATTTGACCCGCAGCTGTGTCAAAACACTTATGATTATTGTGTGACTTTTATGAATAGCTGACACTTGTGTAGTAATTTATAGCCTATGAATGACTATGGAATTTATTTCAGCGTATAGTACAGGAGGTTGAGCCTAAAGATCTCACTCTTTTAGTTATAGAGAAGATAAGACTGTAATGTTATAGAAAATTAAACCGTGCCTCATTCCATTATTATGTTTCAATGTAAAAACAATTTTTTAGATTTTCATTTTCCATAGCCATTTAATGCATTTTATTCCTTAAACTGAACTAAATTATTATACGGTTTCGTCATTTTAGTCATCAAGTTTTCTGAGTGCCTATTGCATCCTTAGGGAGTCAGTCTAAAAATGTCAAAATGTTTCACTTTTCCAAGACCAGAATATTTTCCATTTTCTCAAAATGAATCTTAATGCCACTTTGTTTGACTTGGATCTGTGCCACCCAGAATAAAGACTCACTCTGTGGGTGTCTAATGGGCAATCACTTTCATATTTAGACATGATTTACCCAAAACCTTTGGTCAGAATATTAAGTCTGCAGCTGGGTTTTTTGAGGCCAGGTATTAATTAACAAAGCAATCTTTGTGCAGATAATAACTAGAGTGATGCCAAGTTGAAAGACAGGGAAACCTTGTTCAGACTTCCTAACAAGGCCGATGTTAACCAAAAGGACAAATAAGCAATGGCTACATGGTATTTCCTTTAACAAACATACCCAATTGAGTTACTAAGTTGTGTCAAAGATCTCTAGAGACATATGGTGAGGCGACACTTGTGTCCACGGACACATGTCCTCCTAAATGTCCTTCTAAATATTCAGAAAAGTGGTCTTGTGATATGCACCATCAATCTTTGATTCTTATTTTACAACCCTTTCTGTCCCATGATCAAAATTGATTTCAGATGCGTTTAACCAGAAATGTAGACCGTTGTCAGAGAATTAAAAACAGTGTCCTCTAGCGGAGATTTAGAATTTAGTGAAAGAAAAACCAAGCAACGCGAAAAAACTACAACTGCCATGAGCCCCAGCGCTCCACCCACAGCAGGACGCACTTACGTCTGACGTCACACTGTGGCTTGTTTTGGCCGTTTGTTTCGATATCCGGCGATCAAGCGCTGTCGATGTGCTGGACATTGTGATTTAGAGGTACGTGTAATCCGTTAAACAGTCTTTATCGCCTGTAGTCCATTCTGGTGGCTTTACATCCTCGTCACGAAGTTACGATGAAATGCCGAGGCGAGCGTACAAATCTGTCTTGTTTAAGTCATGTCAGCTGGCACGGAATGTTAACGCCAACCAGCTAGCTGAGCTTGGCTAGGAGACTTTAGCAAGTGCATATTTGTTTGTTTCGTTCGTTTTCCTTCATTAACTAGTTGTTTGGCAATGTTCACGTGACCGTCCTTTTCTAAATCAAAGGGGAGGCGAATGCTCGGAACGTCAACAGACTTTACAGGCACTGCTTTGCATAGACAGTAAGTGTTTTGGAATTGGGAGACTGTGTCTCAAAATGTCTCTGAGGGGTCAGTATGCTCGAAACGTCCGATTTGAGAGAAAAAAACTCGTGGACATAAATCATACGATGTCTGCTTGACGAACAATTGATTGACAGCACTCGTTTTCAAGACACGTAACGTAAACGTTACAGAGATTCGTCTCGTGCAACTCATTGATCTGTGCGTCAACTTTTTGCGTCGATCGTCATTCATGACTACGTACAAGATCGCCACTGTAATTTGTCTAACTAAGGTGCTTTCGCAACCACATTCGTGTCCTATGAAATAGGAAATGCGATTTTATTCTGAGTGTTTCTGCAGCTCCTGGTGCGCTAGCAACACCAAGATCATAGGTCCTTAGGGACGCACGTGCTGGTTAAATGCACATCGTCGGACCTAAGTCAGCGTTTTATATTTGTAATAAATACATTACAATGATACGTGTCTGATTTCAGGATCCTGTGTGTGCATGGGTGTTTGTGTGTGGAAGTGTGAGAGAAGGTGGAAACCTCAGGGAGCCTGTGTGTCTTATCATGGCTGACGGATCCAGCGATGATGACGTCATCCACCTGGCTAGTTTCAACACCCATCGCAGTCAAGGTGATGTTCTTGTGTCCGCCTGTTGAGCTTGAGCCTTTTTTGTCATCTGACCAGTTCTGGTGTTGTCCTGACTGTTTGTATGTGCTTTGTCAGGTAAGAGAGCTAAGAAGAGGATGTACATAACCATATCGTCTGACTCTGAAGATGAACCAGTCAGATTCGTACCAAACACCCCTGTCGTGGTCAGGGATGATGATGAGGAAGACGATGTGAGCATCTTGGAGGTAACTGGCTTTTGCGTAACTGTCCATAAGTTGTGTTGAAAAGAGTCGCCCAAGATTAAGTTTTATATTGATTTGACAATCACAGCCCTTACCTCATCGCGAACTCATCCGGCCTGCTGCAATGTGGGGCGCAAATACCTTCCCGAACCAGGCATACGGATCCAACGGACATCCCACCACTGAACACTCCCATCAATCTTCTGTAGCCACTGCACATTCTACTTTAGGAAAGCAAGCCATAGGTGTCTTAACTACGGACCCGAATTCTGTGCCCTCAACATCTAGAGAATGTGCCTTGCACAGACCTCCATTGCCTGTTAGGAACTCGCTGCCCCCTCATACGGACTCCTCATCCACTGCTCGCTTGGAAAATCAGGCCCACTCTATTTTAATTCAGCCCACCCCCGAATCAGGTCAAACAGACTCGGCCCACAGAATTAATGTGGTCATCCGGCAGAGAACCGAGAAGCACACTAAGAGGCCTCTGACGCCGCAGGTGGCTGCGCTGGTGGAGATCAAACCTGAACAAGAGCAACAACGGCCTGTGACTACCGTTTCTCCCGCACATCTCCTTGCTCCAACTGAGAACGAAAGGCCTGGACCTTCAGTGCCTAGAGAGCCCCCAGAATATCAGGCCCCTGAGCAGACAAGCCTCGAAACCCTCGTGAAAGGAGTGGTACGTTTTCCTATCAGCACCTCACATGAGGTCACGGTGTCCTAGTGATCTCACCGTTCATTTAAACCAGAGTTTGTTTTTGTTTTGCCTCATATTTCTAGGTGGACCTTTTCCCAGATGTTCAGGAAGCATATGTAGCAGAACTGATAGAGAGAGGCGACCTGAAAGATTTAAATGTGTAAGACCAACTTTTTTTCCACATTCATTTGTCGCCTAAAAACATTGCTCAGACTGATGACTGATGATGCTCCGCATGCTCTTGTTATAAATTTATTAACATGTTTTAAATGCCTTTTTCTTGGTTAATTAAAAAAAGAGAATAGGAAATTACATAGGCCTGGGATTTGAACCCAGAACGTCGTTCTCATTAATGAGACATTGTTCTTTTTTTTTACAGAATATGCAATATCTTATTGGAAAATCCTGATTATCCGAAAAAAGCGAACTCAGTTTTGACACAAAGCAGTGTTCTCCTTGAGACTTGTGACTCTGAGACGCAGGTTTGCACATTTTTATTTACAGACTTTGAAAAGCGATATATAGAGTCAAAGGAATATCAACTATTTAGATTGTGTAAAAAAATCTAAAAGTATATTATATCATATTCAACTTACTTTTTATATTTTGTGCAGGAAAGTGAAAACTATTTTGATTATTCCAAACTGAAGCCTATTGGCTCAGAAATTGTATTGCTAGCTGCCGATTTGCTGATGGGTGACTTCAAAATGTTGAGCTGTCAGGATATCAAATGGGCCCTGAATTGCCTGAAAGGACACTATGCAATCACACGAAAGGTGCTTTATAGATGCTGTTATTCTTGTTTGTTTTAAATCTTCATTCTTCCATCTGAAGTGGTTAAAACTACATTCAATACCATTAGTGTCATCTTGTGGTGGTTAAGTGTTGATGAAGCTTATTGATGTCCATTGGGGTGATAGTCCAATATATTATGCTTGTCAGATTAACCAGCCAATAAAAAGGCCAAATAGCAAAGCCATCCTGTGTCTCCCATACCAAGGTAATAAGTGAAGCTGCAAATCTTATCTTTTAACCTCGAGTACACACACACTAGGTGACATTCATTTCATTGTAACGTTCTTGATTATGTCTTACTTGCTATTGCAAAAGTATGGGGATCATGATGGCCATGCTTTCTGGATACCATCGCAAGTTAGAGTAATAGCAGAAATAACATTATTTCTTAATGTTAAAGTAACAGTTTGGGTGTTTCTTGAAGGCCTTATTCGATGCCCTCAAGACGTGGCGGGAGAACTCCACTGACCCTTCAGGAAAGAAGAAGAAACGCAAAGAGCCAAATGAACGCCCCTTCATAGTCTTCAAGTTTGAGCATGGTGATGTGTCTGTCTACTTTGTATGATTGAAAATTTCGAGGGCTTTCACTTTTTAATGTTTGACTCATTTTTCTCAGGTTCCTTTAAACTGGAGAGAAAGATGTACTTCTTAGAGAAGAACCGACGATGGAGCCGAGGTAACGACACCTCCACGCTGGAAGCATCTCTCTTGAAAGAGCTCCAGTTCTATGAGCAGAAAGCCAAGGAGATGGCTGAGGTACCTCCCATCTTGTTTCGTCCTGAAATAACCCGATATGTGTTGTGTGATGAATTGAGCTGTCAGATTTGTAATTGTTCGATAATTGCACGGTTCTTTCATTTCCACTGTAAGCATGAAGACTTCCTCTTGGCTTTGCAAGTGAATGAGGAGCAGTATCAAAAGGTGGGTGTGAAGAACCAGTACATATGTACACGCACCACATTGATGAGAAACAAATAGTACTCTGAATTGCTTGAATAAATCGGATTGGATTTTGAGAGACTTCTCCTGTATTGCATACTGTATTATAACTGATGGCACGAACAGCCCACAGTTACATCGTGACCTTTTTCTGGCCCGTGCTTTTAGGATGGACAGTTGATCGAGTGCGGATGCTGCTGTGGAGAGTTTGCCTTCGAGGAAATGACACAGTGTACGGATGGCCATCTTTTCTGCAAAGAATGCCTGGTCAAGTATGCACAGGAGGCTGTTTTTGGCTCAGGACGGGTAAGCCCATCCCCAAGGATATATACAGGGTTCGAGTTTGACCATGTGAGAGTTGAATTATTGATCTGAGACTGTATGAGACTTTTTTGAGTACTGAAATCAGAATACATAAGTCGCTTCTCGCCTGTATCACAGGAAATGTTTCGTAATTTTAGGCAGCCTGTGATAATAAAAACATCTGGCTCTGGTTTCAAGGTGCTTCCCAGTTTCCATCACATCTTTCTTTCATTTTCATTCTGGATGCATTCACTTTCATTTAGGATGGAATGTTATTCAAGTGATTCGTCACTCTAGACGGTTACTGATGTGTCGGTTCTATACACAAGCACTCAATAAATTGTTATTTAGAATAAAACTAGTTATTGTAGAAACTACTGAGTTGTGAGTAAGTGGTTCTTTATGCTTGTGTGCAGTCAGAGTTGAGCTGTATGGATGGGAGCTGCACTTGTTCCTTTCCCACCAGTGAACTGGAGAAAGTTCTGCCTGAAAACATCCTCTGCAAATATTACGAGCGTCAGGCGGAAGAGGCTATAGCAGCCACTTGTGCTGATGAACTAGTCAGGTCAGTTTGTGCAATAATTCACCTGAGAAACATGTATTATAGTAAAGACCATGTATGTACACAATTTGTATGACTTCTCTGGTTGCTTGAAACTCAAATGCCGGCTTTACAGAATTTTTTAGAAATGTTGAAATTCCATAGATATAATAAAAATGATTTTCTAATGTACTTTTACTAAAACATCACCTCTGAAAGGTAAAGTTTGTTGTTTTCATGCTACTAGCATCACTATCAGAATTTCAAAAATAATTTAACATCAGCCATTGGTCGGACAAGCAGATAATCCCGCCCTAAACCTTGGTGATTGGTTGAAGAAGTGGGCTGGTCAGGACGTTCGAACAAACGCAGCAATGTTTGGAGAGCACAACAGAAGCACATTGTTTACACCTCAGGGGAATCCATGTCTCTGCAATTGAAGCTGGGATACCCAAAAGTATTTTAATGTTGAAAAATTGATACTACTTAGCAGAAAAGGCCTGAGGAGTTAGAGGAAGAATGAAAAATACTTATGAAAAAGTAAATGATGACTTTCAGCAAACCTCAACAAACATTATTATTTGACCTTGGGTGATAACATTTAGAAGGATGTAAAACTTTATACATTTAATACAATCCCTGTGGCTCATTACATTGTTTTGCACACTTTCTTTTCAAGGTGTCCGTTTTGTAATTTCCCAGCACTTTTGGACAAGGACATCTCTCTGTTCAGTTGCCCAAATCCTCGCTGCAGAAAGGTTAGTTTGTGTGCCTGCGTGTGCACATGTGAGTGTGTGTGATTTATTAATCAAAAAAATACTTTTTCTGTGATGGCTCTATAATTTGCTCCAATACTGTTCACTATCTATCAGTCCCAAGCGGTCACTTGGTGGCGCCACTGGCCCATGCAAAGTTTCATTGGTCCGTGGTTTGGAGTGTATGAATCGTGTTTGTGAATGTGGAACTAATGGTATTTTTTACTGGCAGAATTCTCCCTGCTGAAATTAGTTTGGTCAGGGAAAGAACAGAGACACGCATTCATCATGTTCTGCTATAAATATGCGCTACGCTGAACCTCCAAACAGAGCTTAAGGGTTCAAGAGTTCAACCAAATGCATCAGTATTCCAGTATATCACTCCTACAATGTTTGGTAAGCGATAATAGGGGAAATGTGAATTATAACCTTGGGATTTGAGTCACATAACACAGCTTGTTTGTGTCAGGCGAGGTCTCTGCCTGTTTTCAGTCACAAGCGTTGATTTTTATTGTGCCCTGAGCATTTTTTTGCTTTTCATTGACCCTGTTGTCTTATCAGTGGAGGAGGATGATGTTGTGTTCAGCCGGGAGGAATGTATCGGCCAGTGTCAAGAAACAGGGCCGTGTCTTTCTGTCTTGTCAGTCAGTCTGTGTGCTAGTGAGTCACAGCTGACAAGCAGAACATGTCAAAAACAATAAACTGCTACTTTTTCATCCAGGCTGAGAGGAATGCTGGAGCGTCTGCTATTTGTCAAGACTACCTTTGCATTTGGATGTCACTAGTCTGTATTAGTTACTAAATTTAACATGTGGGAGACTGCGGTTATACGTTTCTTTCAAACATCAAGAGTCTGTATGAACGCGTGCATTGTAAAGTCAATTTTCTGTCGTTTCATAGCATGGTAACATTTTCTAGATTCATTTTTTGTTAAACTATCTCTTAAAAGGTTACTATAACCATTGAATAAAGTTTAGTCTGCAAATTAAGTTATACTCTGATATCTATTTACCAGTTTACTCTTACAAACCAAAATCTTGAGTATCTTTGGATTTGATTCCATCAGTTTCGCAGACTAATAACTAACAATATTTCTACTCCTGTCATGGTAAACTGCTGTGCACCTTTGCTCAAGATAGTTGAACCATATCAGACAATGAGAATGGAATTCGGGTTTTCAAAGGCTCTTGACATTTTTGTGTGCTTTATCTTTAAGAAGGTCAGTGAGGGGGCTGTACCTCCTGAGAATGAAACATTAGTTGCTTCTTAATTCCCATACTTGTATGCTTTGCTGATCATAAAGCACATGCTTTTAGTACTGCTGTATAAGGACATGCATTGGGAAACGGCCGTGTCATGTCAGGATCTAACAAAATATTTTACTCCTTGTTTTATTTGGGCTGTCAAATGATTTAATCGCATGATCCAGAATTAAAGGGGTGATATGACGCGGCTAAAACAAATATTATCGTTTGTTTTAGATGTAATGCAATGTGTATATACTATTTAAGGATCAAGAACTCTGCATTTTCCTCATACCGTGTATGTTTGTATCTCCTCTTTGCCCTGAAAAGCGAGGTGTGTTATGATTGTCCAGTTAACCACTGCGTAGTGATTGGTTGAAAAATGCAAGCGTGTGACGGAAATGTATTTTCTCTTACCATATTTGGAATATCAGGTTCATATCTATGAAATATTTACATGTATTTATTTATATTTACCTATAATGAAAAAAATATATAAATTATTGTTAATTAAATTTTTCTTAAATATATGCATGGATGTGTTTGTGTGTATAAATACAAAATTTATATCCACAGTACTACGCAGACATATTATGTAAACACATTCTTTTATTGTGGATGCGATTCATCGTTTGACAGACTGATTTGTATATGTTTTATTTGCATGTTGAATTAAAAATCAAAGATTTGTTTTATCCGAAGATTCAGTAGGTACTAGAAAACCGTACGGTGGTTTAATTTTTGCAGTTTGGAGTCTGTAATATCTTCAACCTGGTACAGTGGAGGCTTATGTTTTTTCAACCTTAACTAGTTTGTCCTCTGTGTGGCACTGTTGCTCTTTGTCTGTGAAGTATTTTACTGTGCCACACATCTGCTGCTGAGCCAAACCCCACCTCACGCTTCTGCGGCAGGGGTGGGAGAGGGGGCAGGGGAAGCCGCTCATACAGCCACATCTTTGGCCTTTTTCTCTGCACCGCTGATAGATTCAGTGTGCCATCGTGCATGGCCTCCATTTTCCCCTCCTTATAAATCTAACTTCTGGCAGTCACAGGACCGGATGGGGAAAATTAAGAACAGCCATGTATAGTTTGATTTCATAACGTGACCCACTTTCACTTCCTCTTTCTGGCTCTCGGTATGGCATTCCTGTGAAGGTGGAGAGCAGAGTTCTCGTGCACAATGGTGCTTGATTTGGCCAGTTTATTGAGCACTTTGAAAGTGCTCTTGTCTTTTTAATAAATTGATTGTATAGATAATTGTTGTCAAATTTACAAAAACCTAGTGGTGATGCATCTTTATACACTAGGAAGACAATGTTATGTAGGGGTGTGGCCTAGTGGTTAAGCTTTTGAGCTGCAACTGAAAGGTTGTAGGTTTGAATAATGGAATGCTATTAATGATCCATAGGTAGCAATTGTAAGCTTAAAGGGATAGGCCACCCAAAAATGAAAATTCTGTCATCATTTTCTCACCCACAAGTTGTTCCAAACCTTTAATTTCTATGTTCTATTAAACACAAAAGATATTTTGAAGAATGTGGAATATGAAGCAGCTACTATAGTACTTTTTCCCCCCTACTATGGAAGTCAATGGTGCCCCAGAACTGTTTCGTTGCCAACATTCTTCCAAATATCTTCGTGTTTAGCAGAACAACAAAATTTATTATCAACTTGAGGGCGAGTAGATGATGTGTATTGTGGTTTGAGCCATGCCCTGCACGAAACATTAATAATCCTGTTGTGTTTGCAGCTGTCCAACCCACATTTGTCTATGACTGCTGTGGAAAACTCTGGAATCCTAACGCCCCATAAATGACTCCAATACTCAAGTTTCTCTCTCGATGACCCAGTGTCTGATATGTGGTTCAGGCTCCAGGGGTTGAGGAGACTGTTCTGTCTCCTTTACTCCAATCTTTTCCCTCGGTGAAGATGAAGGTTATATAACTGACACAGTTTTCCCCTTACTGCCTCTTTGGCCCCGCCCCTCATAGCAATGTCAGGACTCTTATTGGGTGGAAGCAAATCCCTCAAATTTGAAATGTGGTACAGTCGATGTTTGACCTAGATTGTTTTTCATAGATTTGCGCATATTAAAGAAATTTCCACAGTGATTGAATGCATTAGGGTGGATGTAACATACAGATTTGAAGGGCCAACTTTTCCATCTCTGTGTACGGACTTGTTGGATCCTTGAAAAACTAACTGATTTACTCTGAGAGATGGCAACAGCTGCAGCGTGTATGTCATTGCTCATGTTTTGCACGCATGAGGAAGCGTTTTGTTCAGTATTCAGTACATTCTCAGGAATAGGTTATTTCCTTTTGTTTGTACCTGTCATGCAGCCCTGTGCCTGTTCCATTGAACTGAAACTAAAAAGGTATTGTTTCGAGCTCCAGTTCAGACCTGTTGCATAATCAACTGTATTTGTGTTTAAAGGGAGTTGTTTTTGTTGCGTGCCACTTTATCTGAGCCGCATGAGCCAGGCCATCGACAGTTTGATAAAAAGCACCTTTGTTTTATAGCTTCAAGAAATCCAGCCCTGGCCTAGGGATGTTTGCACACGTTGTGGGTGTGTCGCTCTCTTCCTGAGGCTGTGATCCTCCAGAACATGCATCCCCCCAATCAGATGCTCTGCAAATCTTTTCTTCTGCCTTATAAGGCCAGCTTTTGCTGCAGCCTCCTGCGGGCCGGTTCAGGAGAGAAGCAGATGTCGCAACTATTTTCATTTAGTAACAAGTTTGTTCTGTTTTGTTTTAGATAGCTTTGCCGCATCAATGTATGGTGAACGCTTGAAAAGTTTATGGTTTGGTTAAGTGGATTAGATGCGTTTGTCTGGTCATTTAACTCGACTATTTTTGATGTAACTGTGAAGCAGAATTTGTGTCAAAATAATCGAGCTTTTAGAAAACCAAGCACAAGCAAGTCTTATGAGGACAACCCTTAAAGGGACAGTTCCTCCATAAATTTCTGTGTTTGGTTGAACACAGAGAAAGATATTTGGACGAATGCTTGTATCCAAGCAGTTCTTGGACCCCATTGACTACCCTAGTAGGACAAATGACAATGGAAATCAAAAGTGCCTTAGAACTGTTTGCTTTCCTACATTCTTCCAAACATCTTCTTTTGTATTCAAAAAAATGTATTTTTCCACCTGTGTAGTCAATGGGGTTACAAGCATTCTTCCAAATATTTTTCTCTGTGTTCATCAGAACCATTGCTTTACAAAATCTGTCCAGATGGTGTCTGTGGTTAATATGAGCATAAATTAATTTCATACGATTCCCAAGGACTGGTTGTTCAGAAAACCAGGAAGCCAAAAATGTAATAAAAATACTCTTGGCGCCTCTATTTCATAGCACAGAGACTGGTGGAATCTCAAGTAAGGGAATGTTGTCAAAAAAATAAACACATCCGACTGCTCAGTCCAGATAAAACTAGCCTGACTACCTCCAGCTATGGTTTCGGGTTATAAGGTTTCTGTGTAAATGAGAGATATGCACATAGCAATTAACAGGAAATGGAGGGGTGCAGGTTTTGGCCATTCAGATTTAGATTACGAGAAGATGTGGGCCGACCGCAATTGTCACCCTGGGCTTGTTCTATCGAGATAAAGACTTGCTGTTGGGACCGTTTTCCTCTTGTCACAAAAGTTGTTTTTCCAGTTTGTTATTGTACTCTGTTCAGTATGCTCGATGACAACTATTATTTATGCCTTTATTACACAGAACAAGCCTTTACACCGGTGCAGGCGTACGGTATACATCCTGTGTGGGTAGAAGGTTTCTGTGGCTAGTGTGCAAACAGTATTTTGTGTGATAAAAACCTTGTAAGTCATATTTCTTTTGTGCCATTAGATGCACCTCGTTGCGATGCTATCTGTGATTTAGCTGTCAACTTGTATATAGGATATGTTCTTGAAGGTCAACCAGGATCTGCGATGGGTCCCAGAAGCTGAAGCACAAAAACATGTCTATTTTACTGAGTGTTCATTTAAGATCTTAAAATTGAACGGCTCAGAACATTAAAGAATGATGTTAATACATTTCTTTGGTTGTATGTTATCTTTAAATCAAATGTTTGCTTGCTTTCAATGGAATCGTAGTTGTTTGCTAACACGTGGATAAAAAATGTTGCAAAATAGGGAAAACCTGTAAAGATATGAGGCTGACTCCACCCTGTTTCACAGCGAGATCTCTGGTGAGATCTCTAGTGATCAGGAAGTGTCAGCCTGGCCATGCAAGGTATGTTTGGTACCAGGAAGCACAGTTTCAAGTGATGATGTAAGCGTGATGTCACCGCTGTATTTTTAGTCACGTATATAACAGAAGTTAGCAGTGTGTGTTGTGTTTAGGGAGTGTAGAGTCGCCTTTACAGAGAGCCGCAGTCACTTCCTGTTCACTGGTTTTCTGTGTATTAATGCCAATAGCTCAATTACGGGTGTCAATACCAGGACAAATCTAAGTTTTTACTTAAAATGCTGTTTTAAGATATTTCAATTCTGCTTCATTTAAAAAAAAAAGACATTTTATGTAAAAAACTGTGAAAATGCTTTCAAACATTAAACTAAGGATATTGTGACATAAGAATGTAAATTGTAAGTCATGCTGGTTATGTTTGTTGAAATCAGGAAGTTTTTTTGAACTTCACCCTCTATGTTATTCTGTTTTTTTCCACTAGAGGGTGATGCATCATTACTGTAATGCTTTTGGTAACACCTCCCACGTCTCCACGCCTTACACCGCATGGCCAGTTGTCTTCCCTGGCATTCATTTTTCATGGTTTCCAGCTTTTTCAAAAGTAATAAATAATATTTCAAATGTTTACAACATGCAGCCTGAGGCAGATTTTTATAAATATGTTATCCTGGCCTATGTTTATGAGAATGATTGTTGTTTTGTTAGTTTTGCATGCTACATGTCTGTTTCCTGGCCAGGATGACACCCAGGGGCGAGGTGCTATTGTTCTTTAGGCCTTCTGCCTGACACCAAGTTATCATTTATCAGCTGTCACTTCCATTAATATTCACCATTAGCTTTAATTATTTATGTGAATGTTATTTACCATGGGGACTGTTGCCAGGCAACAATAGGTTATGGGATTAGAGAGCTCTCTGTGGGTAGTGGCCACATGTGCTCCGTCTCCATCGGTGGATCTTACATTGGGTGTTTGGTTTGGAGAGTGTCGACTTTGTGAAGCTGCTGCCATTTTGCTTCTCCTTGAACTCATGAATATTGTTTTTTAAAATGCAAGTCATCTGACATAAAAACAGATTTTTAGGGCAAGTAAATTAAGAGCTAAAGGTCGAAACTGTCGAGGGGTGCGAGACCACAGAAATTGTAGCTGTCTGTATGCATGTGAAATGCGTAGGCGCTTACATGGTCTTAGCGTAGCCAACTTCACGCTTTCAATTTGGGGGTTTAGCTGCATGTCGGACTCGGATGTCCTTTGCAGTCAGCTGAAAGGCAAAGCATTGTGGGCAGACATGGCTAAAATGAAACAGATGAAAACCTGTTCCTAGGCAACCAGACGGGTGATAAGTCGCATCTGAAGAGGAGGGCAGGGAGGCGTGCACTCTCCGTCTGTAGATTATCAGAGCTGTGTGCCATGTCTAAAAATATTCATTATAGACAATATATACGTATAACGGTTCTCTAGTCTGGTCATTCACTGAAGACATTCATATTTAAGGCCATTGATCTGTATTTATTAGTGTTGCCTGCAATGATCAGGATCACATCTTAGTTTGTGCTTGCCCTGCTGCTTTAAATTACAAATATCATTATTATTTATCAGCTGTTTGCCACTGAAACCAAGGTTGTTTTAGTTTACTAAAATTAAAGCTTTGAAAATGTTTATGGAAATGAAATAAAAAATGGTCTAAAAATTCTTGTAAAAACTTTAACTTAAAATGTATATGTTGCATCAGAGGTAAACTGAAAAACTGAAATAAGGCACTAAAATTATAATAATAAACCAAATTTAAAACAAAATAAATGAATCTTACATAGCAACATAATAAATATAAAAATAATAATATGACAAAAATAATACATTTCTGCAAATAAAAGATTATTTCAAATATAAAAAAACTAAAAACAACTATATATAATAACTCACTAAAACAAAATATCTTCCTGCAATGTTTTTTGGGCCATATTTTTGTAGGATTTAATGGTGTTTTATTGGTTCCCCTCCACCAGATAACATCCCTTTAACTGAACCTGACACATTACCAGGAGAGACCCACAAAGACCTTTTTAGTGTCCATTTAATTCCTATTGCTACTTTAATTTCCCTTAGATCTTCTATAATACATTTTTAGTTTTTTCAGCTTTTTTTATTTTGTTTTTCTGTGCAATTATAAATGTATATCAGCAACAGAATGTAGTGTGGGGTTTATTTTTATAAAATTTGTAAATTGTGACCCTATCTGTGAAATGTTGGCTTGTCACATCATGTCATGATAAAAATAAGAGTAAAAGAAGAACTGTCCACCTTTGTTCAAGAAACAGTACCCGAATTCTCATTTATAAGATAAATACCGAAATGTAAATGTAAAACAATACAGAGTTTGATGAATGAATTGTATCACAGGTGTTTCTCTTTCCACTATTTTGTTTAAGTTGTGATCAATAACACAGATGCTCTTTTGTGTTTCCTTCCTTAGGAGAGTTGCAGGAAGTGCCATGTAGTGTGGAAGGAGCACGCAGGAAAGACCTGTGAGCAGGTGCTGGAGAGAGACGAGATCCGGCTGCGGGTGGCCTTGTAAGTGCCTGTCTGATAACTCTTAGTGTTAATAATTCATCTGTGTAGTGTTGAGGGTACTCACTAGTGTAGTGAACCCACCTGGGAGATCATTAGTATCCATGTGCTGAGTCAGCTGCTTCCCCATGGTTCTCGAAAACACACCGTATTTGACTGTTTCCCCCGAGAATTCTGTTTGCAAATAAACGTGAAGCAGAGCCGTCCCTGTGCGCAGGAGGTCTACATGAGTGAGTGCGTTGAAGCATGGGTGCCTGAATAAACTGATTCAGTTGGAAAACAGCCTATTGCGATTGGTCAGTGGCCGCATTGGACGGGATTTGATATCTTGGTTTCCTTCCTGTCATTGGATGAGGCATACACAATGATCAAAGACTGTGTATCCTGTTTACCTCCAAACCTTTTCTCCAATCTGCATTTATAGCGACAGGAAAACGACCGAAACCGAGATTAAACTAAACGTGACTTTACAAAGGCCACATGTGCTTTTACATTGGCATGATTCTGTAGTTTTAGTGTTTAAGATGAGCTTTCTATACATAAGACGAAAATATCTACAAAGCATAATAACTCATACATAGCTAACTAAATAAACCCAAATGAATGTTTTATTTGATCAACATTTTTTCTTGACACCAGGTATAAATAACTTTCATTACAGAAGCTTTAATATGTCCAGAGATCACAAATATTGGGCAAAACAGACAATTGTCTGTCAAATAATTGTGGAATTTACAGAAATGTGTTTCTTTTATCATTATATTTTGCATGACATTTTGGATAACTGGGAGCCGCAGAGATGACGTATTTTTGTATGCAATCCCTGGTTGTGAGTTAGCATTTTAGGACTTCCGGTCCCATCGCTCCAAAGTCCATGGGTTTTAAGTAAATCTCCCAAAATAAGGTCTTCGGTAAACAAAACCTCCAAATATTTTCGTGTTTTATTCTATGACATAAAACTCACCAATTATAACCAGCTTGTGATTTTTTTTTTTAGAGCCTTATTGTTTCTTTAAAACGGCGGTTGCTAACAAGTTGCTAAACGCAACTACTTCCTTTGGCAGGGACGTTAGACGTCATGGTGCATATAAAGCTCACAAATAATGCAACATGGGCACAAATCTCTTAAAACGTAGAGGTGGATTCATTCACGGAGTATTTACTTACAAGGGAACACATTTTAAACAAAGTTTGAAAGAGTTGTCGGGGGCTTGGTGGTGACGTTGATATCGTAGTGTTAAGTGTAGTCTGTTTAAAAATAATGCATAGGCTTTCGGTCGTGGGAACAAGCGCAGCGCTTACTTCTGGGTAAAAATACATCACCTTATGAATAGGAGTTTATGACGTTAACAAAAATATATATGATAACATTTTGTCACTACCTGCCTTTTCAGCAGCCTTTGTGTCAAGAGAATTCCTCAAACTAACAACAGTCATTTGTTTGTGCAGCGAGGAGAAGATGACCGCCGCCCGCGTCAGGAAGTGCCACAAGTGTTCCACAGGTCTGGTCAAATCCGAGGGCTGCAACCGAATGTCTTGTCGCTGCGGCGCTTTCATGTGCTACCTCTGCCGGGAGCCTATCAACGGCTACAACCACTTCTGCCAGCACGCTCGCTCGCCTGGTGCTCCCTGCCGACACTGCAAGAAGTGTTCACTGTGGACGGACCCCACGGTAAACGCTCACACCCACACCAGACCCGGACGGTTTATACTTAAGTGCCCTCTCCTTTCGGTCGAGTTTTGTCATGCTTTGAATAAGTGTGAGGTCATCTTTGAAATGCTGCCATTAATGGGACCCTTCCAAGCATCTGCTCTGGGTTTACAACAGGATTAGTCTTCCAGCATTTGTCTAAAACCTGTTCACTGGCCATAGGGTATTTAGCTCTTGGGTAAACTTTCCTGCTGCCATTCACCCCCTGCTCCCTTCGGCTTCATTTTATAAAAACATATTGTGACAGGTCTAGGGGTCGTTCATTGTAAGAGTCATTTGAACGTAAAATAAACACTAATGAGGTATTGAGGTATGTATGGTGTTTGTTACAATTGTGTGTCAACGGTGTATATATTGGGCTCTTTAGAGTTTGACTTACCGCTGATACTTCAGAGGAGCACTCTTGTCATGCGTGTTTAGGTTAGCAGTGATGAGAGAAGTGTGCCACATAAATACTGCAGTTACCAGAGTACATGACTGTGCATTAGCCTTAAGCTATAGTGTAGATTGTTCCCACTTTTTCAGCACTCTTAATATTTGCTGTGGATTTTAGGGATAATTTACAACACACCCTTATGTTTTTTTACAGAGCATCAAGAACAGGTTTTCATAGCCCTCATTGACAGATTGAAGTTATTATTTAAGAACTGTTTATTTATCATAGATAGATTAACAGAAGTTTAACACTTAATTTTATTATCTCTTTAGGTAATTGAACTATGAATAAACATTCAAGCCTTATCGGTTTCTTTTTCTCCTCTGCAACGTGTCATTTTTTTGGGTAACAGGTTGTGCAGGACTTGTAGCTTGCTGACACTATTTTTGTTGCTCTTACATGCATGAACGTTTCTGTTTGAGAACAGCTGAAAGTGCAAAGCGCTCAATGTCATTGCAAACACCTGCAACTTTGTGCTTAGTTTTTCTCTTCCTGTAGACACATTAAAGTTAGTAAACTAGGATGTATAGTTCACCCATGATAGAAAATTCAATGATTTAGTCATCAGTTGTTGCCCTAATGCCATCTCGGATGAACAATTTCATTATAAAACGGAGTTATTTTGTTGTCCTATACAGAACTTGAAGCTCCGAAAAGCACTTGCTGTATAGTACATCCACCATTCGAGCAATCCAGATGACTCCAGTGGGTTAATGTTTTCTAAAGAAACCAACAAAACGAAAGAAAGAAACTGCATATATGGTGACACATCACTGTCTAACTTAAAATCTCACTGGTTCCGGCACGACTTATGATTAAATATTATGATATCTAGTCACGAGCACATAAGTGCAAATGAGATGTAATGTTACGAATGTTCCGACATGTTTGAATTTAATGGTGATGTGCGTTTATTTAGCTGAATAAGTAAACATTACTCATTTTTATTGCATTAAAGGAGCAATGGGAAGGTTTAAGAGATGTCCAGTGGTGAGGTTGTGTATGCCCCCCCCCCTTTCGAAGTACAATGGTGGCTGGCACAGGACAAAGATGTCGTGACGTTTTTTAGCTACATTGCCGAAGGAGAAAACATATATACGAAACGCACTCTGTAGATCAGTTTGTCCGTTTAGGGCTACTGTAAAAACAACATGGTTTATTCCGTAAAAGGGGACACGCGGTGTACGTAGATAGAAATAGTTCATTCTAAGGTAATAAAAACATAATGCTATATTGTGTATGGTCTTTATACACCTCTGAAGACATAGTTGTGGATATTAAATTGCATTTCTGGCAATAGATCCTTCAAAAATGTACACACAGCACCTTTAATAATGGCCTTTATGGTAGATTAATGGCTAATTCCTTATCAGTTAGTAATAAATTAAATCTTACGATTACGATAATAGGAATAAGATCTAAACTATCTGTAAGCAATGAGCAGGAGTGGGAAAATTTTTTGTGTGTTCTAGTAATTATGCAATAAAGGCATTTGAAGCTGTGTTCTTGTGTGAGAAGCTCAGTCAGGGTGCAGTCCTGCTGTCTGCCTGGGGCTACAATTACCCCTCCATTCAGAGCCACTGTCTAATCACCCGGCACTGTATGACCGTTTCAAATGCTGACTGGTAAAGTTGAGCTGTTTTGTGTTTCACCATGGAAGTGGACACCCATCAGATTTGTATGATGCTATTATTTGGCCAGACTGTGGTTACGACTTGGGTCTTGGCATAATATTTTGGCCGGCAGCATTTGCAAACTTTCACACATGAAGGAACGGTAATCCTTTTTTTTGCCATTTTTGAAAACTTTTCTGTTCGCTTTTCCATCCCTCTCACTTTTTCTCTTCTTTATTCAACAGCAAGACGATGAGCGAATAATTCAGGAGATCCAGAAAAAGGGTGAAGCAGAGTTAAATAAGAAGAACAATCAGTCAGGTCAGTGCTCTTCATCTTCAGTACGTCACCTAAAACAGAGGTGAACTCTAATTTTTGTAATATTTCTGTCATTTAGAAACTACAGGGAAGAGAGTGGGCCCGCCCCCGGAGCCAATCCCAGCGAAGCGGCCCCGTGTCGGTCCGCAGGCCCCCAATGGAGTTCCTCAGGCAGTACGCGCCCCGCTGCTCATCCCCCAGGTCATGTTACCTGGACCACAGCGTCTCTTTCTCCAGCCCATTCCGGCTCCCTACGTGCCCCCATTACCCAACCTTCCTCATGTGAACTACAACCCACGTAACCTGAACTTTGACTTCAACATGCCTATGCACTATGGTCCACATAATCGTTTCTTCAGACCTCTTTGAGGACACCACGGTACAAAGAGCCACACTCAAAACTGACGAATTCCAGACTTGTGTCTTAAGCTGTTAGCCCTGTTTTTTCTACGAATTTTGTTACGGGAAGCAAACTGTTTTTCTGGAGGGCTCAAGAATGCAGCAGAGTGCCTGCTGGATAGGACCCTTCTGTTCAAACTGTTTTTTGAATGAATGTCAGAGTGAATAATACAAACTGATTCTGTTCGTTTTCAGTTAAATAAAACAAAACTGGTTGGAAATGTTGACCGTTTGTTAAATCAAATAGACAGGTTTGTTCACTTTTGGAAATGCAAATGCATCATGGAGGGAAGTACATAGAGAAATAGGTGAGTGAAGGTAAGTGTCAGGAAAATATTCAAATCTGTTACACTGTCCACTATATTCCAACATGTTGAAATCAAGTTGAAATCTTCATAGAATGTTCGTCACTTGTTTACACCAAAATTGTTTAATTTATTGTTTCTGTTTAATGTTTACAGTTAAAAAGTTTTTTATCTACAGCATATCCAGACAAATATATTTTTGAGTTTTTGAGTGGAAAATTTTATCTGTATTTCTAAGAAATAGATTTGAATAATAATATGTGTTACACAGAGCTGAGAGCTTTACACACTTGGCTGAGAGGATTACTATAATGTCGATTTTGAAACATATACTGTATGTAATGATAGCTTTAGCTAATGGAGTTCTGGGTACAGGGTCTGTGTCGCCTGCTTATCAGTTGCTGATCAAATATCTATAATGGGTGACTATGGCAGAATTCAGTAATATCAGAAGCGTTTCAAAGTCTAAAAGACTAAACGTTAGATTTTGTGTGTTGGTTGATATGGCAGTCATCTGGATACCAACACACAACAACAGTGTGGTTAAGGCATCACACAATAGTCTTTGCTTAGCGAATGCCGTATTTGGTCGATTTATTTATTTCGCGAATTTATTTATTTTGCAAATGTAAGTGTCCAATAACAAGGTATACAGAGAAATATACCATTTACCAGCCAATCGCAATATTAAAGGCCTCCAAGAAAGACTAGCTTTGTTTAGTCAGTTAGTTGCTATTAGGCTTGTACGCAATTTTTAAGTTTTTACTCATTGCATTTTTTATAAAATCATAAAAATAACGGAGTCCAGCTTTAAGCTGTCAAAAGGTCTCACCTCTTATTAGTGTGAACAGAGGCCAGTAATGCCTGCAGAGTGGGTTGTTTATTGTGCAACAGGCCCTGTGTTGTATTGCGTGACCTGTCTTTTGGAGCGACTGCAGTGCATTGTGAGTCTCCTGGCCGTGTCTGTGGTCCTGCAGAGAGCAGTCGTCTCTTGCCGGAAGCTCCAACAAAGACCCATTGCTGTTGCCCACTATTGGAGCCTTGTAATCCACATTTCTACCCCGAAGGTCCAGTTCTCCACCCTGCTGGCACCGGACCCTCTGCCCAAGGCTATTTTCAGCCCTTTTTTTAACTCTCCTATACTACATAATGACTGTAAAGAGTGTTGGGATGTTACCGAAGCCCTTTTTTTAAGAAATGTAAGAGGGTGGTGTTTTGTTAAAGGCACGGTACAATAAACTAATAGGAGACCATCATTTCTCAATTATCTAATAATCAATAGTCTGAAAACAAGATGTAAGCCAGCTCTCACTCTAAGAGACTTTCAATTTTTACAAGATTTTCTGGTGAACGGCTGCTTTACCAAAACAATCCCCAAAAGATAACTCCAAGAAGTGATTGTGGGGATACACACAGGTTTACACACCTGACACTCAACGAGATGTCTCAGTTTGACATTGTAACCTCTTAATGGCCTGACAGATGGAAGGGTTGGTTAGGCCTGTGGGCCTACAGGTGTGAAGGTTTGACCCTGGCAGCTTGCTCACATTGTACCCACAGCTAAGAGGTTTCTGAAACTGGATCTGTGCCTCTGAAGCTTCTTGCCTCATGAAATCAACAGACTAGATGATGCGTGGAGGTCTTGGACCCACATTCCTGTTAATCATAAATCCTGCAGTCATTTATGTGGCCAATGAAACTAGTTTTTTGTATTTACATGATGTGGCCTTTATATTTCTCTTGTGCTTCCTTTCTTTTGTATTTGCTAGTATTAATCAACTCCCGGTGTGAAGGACTCAATTCATAGTCATGAGTTTGTTTTCACCCCCATCATGATGCCTTGGGCTGTGGTCAAACATAGTCAAGTCATGTGACATCTGCTGCTGTCCTCCGTGTCTTTTAGTTGATTGCTATACAAGTCATATGATATAAACATCCGTAGACTAGATTAAATAATCTGTTTTATTTTTCTATTACATAATTTTAACAACGATCCCATCCAAAATATTATAATAGCACATGTTTTATAAAATGGAGTTTAACCATGTTGCTTGTTTTTAATACAATAACAGCTGAACACATTGTTTTTTTAATAATGGTCCTCACATGTTTTTTCATGTAAAGCACACTTCATTTTCCAAAGGGTTTTTGACGTTTTAATACATTTTATGAGTGCGTGTCCAAGATTTCACATTTATTTCATACGCTTGCCTGGGTTTGAATGCATTAAGTTACATTATTATATATGTTATATGGCAAGTTTAAGTTAACTTATGTAGCAATTACATTTAAGAATAATTTGTTTATGGGGGAAATTATTTTCATTCCCACAAGGAAACGGGATATTTTCGTTCTCCAAATGTAAACTAAATGTGAACAACTTGCTTTCTATACAAGGAAAGGCAAATACATGCAAAACTAAACATCCACTGTAGACATTTCCTCTTACTTAGAACTGTAACCAACATCGTACCGTTTCCCACTGCACACACAATATGTTATCATGCTTCATAAAGCTCATGTGCTGGTTAATCGAGTAAGATTCATGTCTAAACAGTCTTTTTTAAGATCCCTGTACTGATCTGCGATAAAAGTTCTGACTATGTGCTCAGTTTCTGGCGGCCCATCTGAAATGCAGCAGAATATGCAGCAGAAAATGGAGACCTCTCACCAGCCCCCACAATAGAGCTCCCTTCAATTTCCATGGTCTTTGTTGTCATGGAAACATTGGTCCACATGTCAGCCAGATTGGATTATTTAACCCTTTAAATATCTTTTCTTAGCTTTCTAAGGATATGAATGGAAACCTTCACGGTTTCAAATAGCTCAATCGAGGCAGATTAGGAAAAAATGTAGTTTTTCAATTTGGTACATAGCAGTTTTTTGTTTCTTACAAATGGTTGCATGACTTATTCAATGCCCGAAAACAATTCTACCAGTTTAGCAAATATGAGGCACACTTTGGGTAAATGAGACGAGATATTTGCTTGGTGTTTTGCCACAGAGATGGCTATAATAACCTTCACTTTCTAGGTCTCACTCAAGAACAATGAAGTGCATCCAGATCTCTGGATTTTGTGAAAATCTGAAAATTGGTTTGCAGCAAGAATCATATGTTTTAAATGTATATTTCTGTCATGCAGTATATTGTCTTGAAAACAATTCCAGTCACTTCAGTACATGAACTTTCTGTTTTAATAACTCTGTAGATGGGATTGAAAATCAATTTGCAAACTTCTGCCCCAGCAAGAACAACACAAAAGCTGCTTCCTGGCAAATGTGAGCGTGAGGTCTCAGGAGAAAAGTCATTTTGAGCTCCGTTTCAGCATGGCATGCATTGAAAACAGCCCCTGGGAGCTGCATTCATACTTCATTGAATTCTGCAAAAGCTTAGTGACCTGTAGTTAGATAAAGACATTTCAAATCCTATCATCACAGGTTATGAAATGCATGTCTATGAAATTGTTTCTAGAAACTGAACAAAAAACAAAAGGCACCGAATTTCATATTCAAACGGTATTTATTTTCCGGTTTCGTTTGTACCCACGGCACATGAGGAAAAAGAACCATAATATCAAAACAATATAAAAAGACATTTGTAAAGTCTTACAAAGCATAAATGTGGAATGCGTTTAATCTCATAATTGAATTTCTAATAAGGCACAGTCATTATCATTCCCTTGAGTCATTTGAAAACTATTATCATGAATGTGAATAAAGTTACTCTTATATATTGAGATTATATAGTCAAACTGCAACCTATTCATAAATAATGCACAGATAATGCACACCTGAAATCTTATCAAGAATCAGTTAAATCACAGGTTTCAGGTTTTTTTTGTTTCATCAAAGGGTGGTCACATGATCCACCACCGTAGACAATGTGAATGCCTCCATTTGGTCTTTTCTGATGTGTTAACAGGGTTTATGATAATGTCTGCGCCTTATCAAAACAAATGAAAACCAAAGAATTTTCTGATAGTTCCAGTTAAACAACTTTTCCAGAATGGACCATTACACGAGTCCAGTGAACACAGACCCGTCGGTCCTTTGGGATTTGTCAGGATCAAGAGGGAAAAGTGGTTACATTTACTATAAATATTGTGTTGAACCTGCAACAACATACCTCATCTGGATATTATCACACCCGCAGCTACACAGCACACAATGTAATCACGTTCAAGTTGCAGAAAACAAATTTCCATATTAATATTCCTTTTTCCTCCATTCACAATTCCAGGAGTTTTTCCTCTAATCTTGAGATGAGGGACTGTATACGGTACTGTACCAATCCAGTTCTCTTCAGTCTTAAAACGAATTCTAATGGCACAGGTAATAAAGCAGCACATCAATGCACTGCCATACGTCAAATACAAAAACAACAAAACACTGCAGCTCTCGTCACCGCTTCAGAGGTCCGATAGCTTCCATTTTAACTCTAGAAAACAATAAAAGAATCAACATTCATTTATCTTTAAATATTGCCATTGTCCTCTGGTCGCTGAAGTTCTTTTGACTGGCAATAAGTGATACAAGGGAAGTCAATACATCATGAGTTAACAGTCACAAGGGTTTCTTTGACATTTGATAAAATTATAAGTTTGAGGCTCATACGTGTGCAAAGACAAATGGTAATCGCGGTACATCAAACAATCCAAGGACGGACGCTCACCTCCCTCAATCGTTCAGACAGTGGACCGATTTGACTGCCAGTCAATGACAGATGCAATGAGATTTGTTTTAACGACACAACACTAATTCAGATGCCATTTCAGACCCAGAAGTCCCAGTTTTAGCCAACACTGCAGTTATTTCGTGGCACCCATATGAAGCATTTAGACAGAATGAAATATTGACTATAAGGTTAAACCCTTCGAGTTTCTCTCAGCTCGTTTGCCTTTGTGCTCACTCATATTTGAAATCATTAAAAATGCTTAACGGAAGAGGGAAAGGAAACTGGAACGAAAAAGCCACAGTGGTTACTTAAGTGCCTTCAGTACTCCCACATAGTGGAGCCGTCCAGCTCGTCGGCGCTGGCCTTCAGAACGCCCGCGTGATCTCCCTTCAGGTACTTTCCTTCGCCCGACTTGATGGCAACTTTGTTGTAGTCACAGAACTCGAGGAAGAAGTCCACAGGGGTGTCGCTACTGCTGAGCACGTTAAACTCGCTACCCACCATCCAGTACTTCCCTGTGGAGTCTGAGGAGAGATCGAGGGGTCAAGAAAAGTCTTAAACTTGGACAAGATTAAGGCAAATGAGAAAGAGAGACCAAACAAACCTTGCAAACTGTAAGCTCCATCATGGAACTCCAGCCCAAAGACATCATAGGAAGAACGGTTTGAATCCAAAGTGCCAGTCACCTTCCTGCATCCGATGAATCCATGTTCGCCTCGCAGCACGATGAGGGGCCTGTTGATGAGTTTCATCAGGAACTCCTCGGTCTCACCTGTGAAACAAATACAAGAATTTCCTTAGATATGACGGACTCACAGGATTGCCCGAAGATTATTTCAGACCATTCTTATTTTAAGCGGCATCATGACTAAACTATGAACCACAATGCCCGACATTGGCTGCCGATTGATCGCTCAACGTAGTCTCTCAACAAAACCTTGAAACAGAATGTAGTGTACTACAAAGCCCACGCTACCTGCTGAGTCAATAGTAGCAGCCAGTTGTCCGTTCTTTTTGGCAGCCACATATTTTCCATTGGAGGCACGAAGTGTTATCTTCTTCCCGCGCCATTCAATGTCAAAGTAGCAGTTAGCAGACCTGGGAACAGAAAGTATCAATGAAGTCATAACATAGTAAACCTATTCCATTTGTTAAAGTTAAAATGCTTTTTATTTTAGGGGTTTGCTGAGTTTAGGTTAAATTTAAATTATTTTTTTAACATTAGAAAATAATTTGATGCAAATAATGGTTGGTTGGTTGGTTGGTTGGTTTGTGGTTTTGTCTGCATATATCACCCACACATACACCGGATGCATTATACCTATAAATACCTACCCTGAACTCCCCCCTTCAAGAGCATTTACCATTATTGGTCACACATAAATCTTGGTGTCATCACAGAACTGGTTCATCACAAAAATGTTACTAAGGAAACCAATAAAGCAAATTCATACTCACTTGGTCGAGGCGGTGCACTGGAGGCCACTGTTGGCTGTGAGAGTCCAATATTTGCCAGTGCAGGTCCTGAAGGCACACTTCTGTGTGTCCTTACAGACTTCCATCTGGAAAGTCTCCTGATCTCCTTCCTCATCCTGGTTAGCAGAGAGGTCCATGCCTGCAAATGAATGAAAGCAAACACTGTAAATTCATATCCCATTTCAGCCTTTACGGTATCTTTGATCTGGTAGCTGAGAGCATATTAACAGTGGTTGAGTGACTGTGTGTGGACGCCTTGGTTCTTGGCATTATAAGACATCGCAGAGTTAATCTCCCGTGGAATGTAATGGTCATAAATGCCAGGCTGCTTAGGGGGAGGTTTCAGGACAACAATAGTAAATGCATCCGGTTTGTACGTTTGTAGTCAAGATCCATGCAGCTCTGTGAAAGACCAGACCACCGGTCATGTACTGCAGGAAATCCAATTAAACTCCATTGTATGCATTTAGACGCACAGATAAATCTTGCATTTCTGCCCAAAACCCCCTCAGAGAGCATAAAGTAATTTGATGTCAGGTTTTTAGTAGGAAATATTTGCTCTCCATTAGGATAAATGCATTAGATCTCATTGAGAGCGCTACTCTGAGCTGTAAAACCTCCAAACAAAGATCATGAATTTACAAAGCACTGTGGTTCATTCGCCTTTATTTGAAATCTGCAATTCATGTCTCTGTTTCTCCTAATACATCTACAAGTAATTGCGTGTAAGCACACCGTGGCCTCTGGTAGGAGGATTGAGTTTCCCCAGAAATATGCAAGCTTGAATGAGCAGGGAAAATAAATGACCGAGATGAGAAACACATGTCTGCAGATGGAAGACTATGACTAAGACACTCGGGAACCGTCTAAATCAGTCTTGGGGGGAATATCCCTTAATAGTTTTGAGGAAGTACGCATCTTCACCCTGCATTTAAATGGTTTGGGAGGATCTTTTAAAACCACCAGCCGACAACCCCCCAACCCCCATCGCCTGACGCCTAACTGCGAATGGTTGATCAATCAGCAATGACAACTGGTGCTTTTAAAAGAAGATTCAGATTCCCTAGTGAAAAGCCTTTCACCTTGGCAAAGACCAAACATCACACAGACCAACACTTCATTTACATTCCTTTTACAATTACAGGTAACCTACATTCTTAAAAAATACTCAACTATGAATGGCAGATGCCTCGCATCCGTGCCAGAATAAATGAGCGAGCCAGAAACAGGGAACACTCCTGATCCATTAAAACGCATGAATTTAAGCAAGAGACTCACATTTGCCTTGAGTGGGCAGCGGTTTTTATGTGTAAATTTGCACATCGCGAGGCCCCATTGTTCTGCATGCTGGGCTGTCTAAAGACTCTCAGCAGCTGTGTTGCATGGTGAGCGGAGGCCCAGAGCTCACAGTCTTTGTTCTCCTTCAACTCTCTGCACACGCCTGAAATCTCAGCCCCCCTCACAGTCCCTGCGATTTTCTGAGGACGGCCACAATGGAGCAACTTGTCACAAACATGACCCTCACTCTTCTCAGCATTAATTCCAGAGGGCAAATATTTGAATTGGGAAACAGGGGGGGTCCCAGCGTAGCAGGAAAAAACATGTGGTCTGGTTTGTGTGACTATCATAATTCAGTCCACATTGGTGTAAGCAACAGCAGGATTGTTCTACAGCAAAGCTAAACAAAATCGAATGTTTGACTAAGAAACAAAGACAGTATACAAGAGGCAAATCTCCTCCTCCATCATGACCTGAAGAGACCACGTGCGTCCTGGCACAGGCACAACGCGCCACCACTATCCAGTTTCATCCTGAATTCTGGAGGAATCAGAAACGGGCGTCATTTCTTTAAACCAGGTGCCAGCAAAATCCCAGAAATCCTCTCTAAATTACATCAGCCGAATCAATTTAATCTTTTCAAATGAGAGGTTATTAAAACACAGCACTGTCATTTCATTTTCAACAGCGATGAGGGAGGGGAGCAGAAGCACAATATTTCAAAGCACAAGATAATATGAACCTTTATTTTAGTCTGGCCGTCTCAGGTCAGTTCCTCCGTGATTGCTTTCAGCCTCAACTTAATTACAGTGCGCGGACCTCCACAAAATACAGCTGCCATGGAACTTAGTGAACAAAAGTTTGATGTGTGCTATTTTAAGAAGATTTCCTTTCAGTTAATGATTTTAATGGGATAATAACCACTGTCCAAGATGGGGTAACTAGAAACCAGAAAATATATTAATAAAAAACGTTTGTGACTAACACTGCTTTCAAACAGAGGAACACAAAAGCATGCTTTTTCTCTATTTGTACTGATCCACCCCTGAGCTCGGCCCATTTCCACAGAGAAACCACAAGAAAGGGAAGGATATCTATAATTAAAAAGAGCTCTACATAATTATAGATCATTTATATGAACCCAAGCCAAACAGATTCATATACACTGTATAAGCTACTTTACTACGTGCAATACAGTATATTCTAGTTTAAAGAGAGCGCATAAAATGTGCACAACCTCCTTAGAGATTCTTAATAGTCAAGCAGCTCATTACGAACGCGTAATGATTGCTTATCCATCAGATGACAATATATCACAGCATTTCTCCAAGCATCATTTACCTTGCCTAGTCGACACATTCCTCTCGTTGCCAGCGGTGAGCACCACTTGAGGGTGGCTCTGCTCCAACACAAAAAGCTCGTCCTTCCCAACCTTCGAGCTCTTGCCGGACTTCATGGTTCCACTGGGACCAGAGGGAGCCAGGTACTTCCCAGTGCAGTCTCCGAAGGCAACCTTCCCAGACCTGAACTCCAGCGTGTAACCCGTGGTCTTGTCGGGCTTCTGAGACAGGCTTCCATCGTGCTTGAGAAAGCGGTTGTCGGATGTCTGCAGATGGTACCTCTGGTCCTGGAAGACCAAGGTGATGAGAGAGTCGACGCCCCAAGGGACATCCCTGTCTATAGCGATCTCGTTCTGCTCTGCGCTCAGGTGCGCGTAGCGCTTTCGGGTGACGCTGAAGATGTTCACCTGGGGGTGCATGGCGATGTGCACGCTCCATTTTTCCGCGATGGAGATGGTCTGGGCGAAGCAGGTGATTCGGTCTTCGGTGCCGCCGAGGTAGCGCTTGTGCGGCTCGGACTGCAGTGACCAGCGCCCATCATCGTGTGCAGTGATTACGAACCGTGCATCCTCGGTGGGCGTCTCGCTCTCACCCGTGACGTTCCCGTCTTTGTCGGCTGCGATGTACCTTCCCAGATGGCTCTTCAGGTAGAAAGTGTTCGAGTCGTCCCCGTCCTGCTCCAACGTCCAGATCTGTTTCTTCTTCATGCTGGTCGCGGATGCATTGATTTTGAACCCAAACATTTCCGCCGTGAGATACTTGTTTCCACAGTTGATCAAGCCGAATTGGATCTTGAGCATGTCGCTGGTTCCGTTTGCAGTCATGGTGATTTCTCGCCTGGGCCTTGCGGGAGCTGAAGAGGAATGGGTTCTGCTGGTGCGCGGTGGATGATGTTGATGGGTCTCTTTGTTCGAAGGAGCGAGCGTGCGTGTGCGCGCCTCTCTCTCTCTGCAGCCTCACAGCGCGAGCGCACGGACACAGCTGGAGCTTTTATACAGATGAGTGATGTCACGCGCGCCGTCCCACCTCCCTTCAACACAAAATTATTTGTATTTGCACGATATGATGAGTAAAGGTCAAGTTAAACATGCAAACGACTCTTTCAAATGGGCACATTTCTGCACTCATAATAACTTTGGGGGGCGCCACAAAATTCGTCAAACCCGGTTAAAATTGTGAATGTTAAAGTGAGTTTATTTTAATTGCATAGCATGATATATATATATATGTGTTCTGTTATTTGGATGAAGCCGTTGTTTATTTGACTAGACCTTCCTGAATCAATTGACCATATATATATATATATAGAGAGAGAGAGAGAGAGAGAGAGAAGAACCTTTTAGATAACTTTTTGATATATATATGTGTGTTCTGTTATTTGGATGAAGCCGCTGTTTATTTGACTAGACCTTCCTGAATCCATTGACCATATATATATATATATATAGAGAGAGAGAGAGAGAGAGAGAGAGAAGAACCTTTTAGATAACTTTTTCCCCATATTGTTAAAGCACGAATAACAGTTCACTGTCCAATGAGAGGATGAGGAAACAAAACTCAATGTTTATTCCACACAAAGATCTATTCACCGGCTGCACATGTTGGTCAATGGATTCAGGAAGGTCTAGTCAAATAAACAGCGGCTTCATCCAAATAACACTGGCACAGTTTCAACAACAGCACTGAGACATGTGAACACGAAGCAGAAGAAACATCCCATCGTTTAGAATTACTGTGATTCGATCATAGTTCTTGTTATCAATTACACATTCCTCAGAGATGCTGGAATGTTTCTATTGGAATCATATTTGCACAGGAACTATGCCTTAGTCCAAATACACTATAAATTAATGCTTCATTTGGAAAAAAACACACTGCCAAAATCCTTTAAGAAAGGCTCATTTTTGCAAACAAATTTTGAATCAGGCTATGATTCACATGTGTTATTTGCATCTCAGGACAAATAATGAATTTTTATGAAACTGGAAATATGAAATATAATTTAATAATAAAATATGTGAATCTTAAAGTGTTAGTTTTGTTGGTGTTTTAGTGTAGTTTTGTGAGTGTGAGATCAGAATTTTGCTTTAGAAATGAAATGCTGTAAGAACAGGTCAGGAGTGGTCGGGCGTCTGCCGCAGGTAAATTTATATTTGAATAGCAAACTCGTAAACCACAACTTCTGTTATGTGTTCTGTTATGTTGAGTGTGTCTCAACACAATAGGATATTCATAAATCATCGCTGATTTTTTTAAAGGGAAAGTTCACCCAAAAGTAAAATGTCTGTCATCTACTCCCCTTTGAGTTGGTCCAAACCTGTATAAATGTCTTTATTCTGATGAACACAAAGAAAGATATTTGGAAGAATGCTTGTAACCAAACAGTTCTCGGACCCCATGACAACCATAGTAGGACATATTACTTTTTTTGTCCTGTTGAACAGAAAAGAAGAAATATTGAAGAATATAGGACAGCAAACAGTTGTGGGGCACTTTTGACTGCCGTTGTCATTTTTCCTACTATGGAAGTCAATGGGGTCCAAGAACTGCTTGGTTAAAAGCATTCTTCCAAATATCTTTCTCTGTGTTCATCAGAACAAAGACATTTAAACAGATTTGGATCAACTTGAGAGTGAGTAATTCATGACAGAATACAATTTTTGGGAGAGCTATCCCTTCAAATGTTTGGTAAATTTTGTGGCATGATGGCATGTTTGTATCGCTGGTGTGCTGATGCTTTATGTAAAAAGACAAAAAGGGCAATCAAGAAAAGCTCAAGCTTCCAGTCAAATGCAATTTAGCCTCACTTACTTATCATGGATGATTAACGAGCTGAAAACTGCCATCTTCACACACAAGTGTGAAAGGAAAAGCCCATTTAGCAGAGCCATCTAGCTTTTTGATCCACATTTACAGTGTTGCAGAGTTGTGACATTTATCCATGGGAGGTGCTTGCAAAAAGAGATTAAATGCAAATCACTTCATGTCTGTCTTTCACCCAAATCCCTCCAATAATGCTGTGCTAAAAGCTACACCCTGATTGCTGGATTCTGAATGGCTGGGAATCTATCTGCATTTCCAAGTGAAAGCTATCTTTGTTAACAGTGCGAAGCAAAGCAGTTGCCATGGGGACGATGCTCCAGTATGTTGTGCTAAAATAAACCCAAAAGGTTTGCGGCAGGAGGCACAATGAGAGATGATCAGAGAAACGCGCAAGGGAATCTGGAATATCTGTGAATCTGCAAGCTATGACAAAATCATTTGGGCCAGTCCAGCACTTCAAATTAAGGGTCATTTAGCATGCACGTCCTGTCCCTTTCATTTTATAAACCTTAAACAGCCTGAATAAGCAGACTTGAGAAAAAACAAATACCAAGCACGGCAGCTCAAAGCAATGAGAGAGGCCCAGCTGTGTGTAATGTTCTGTCTGATCCAAACAGAGTCTTTTGTGTGCTGAGGTTGTGTTGCCGAGAGCGTCTGAATGGGGTGGGCATGAGTTGGTGGTGACTGGTGATGTGATGCTGACTTTGCAGATGCCTCAAGCCATGCATCATGGCAACGGCACACAAACCCGAATGCCTGGTCACATTAAAACCACTCTCTCTCTCCAAACAGCAGATCTGCTTATGACAGTCAACTGTCTCTTTTCTCTCTTGCTCAGTCTGTGATCTGCATTATATTTTTTGCGAAGTAAACGTGTAAGTGCCCAGCATTTTGATAACATGCTGCAGTGCTGCGTCAGTATGCGACCTGGCAGCCCTCTGAGCAGATGCAGGCTCTTCCAGCACCCGCATCCCTGACACGCACACTCCTCTGGAGTCCAGCCAATCGGGCCGAGCTGCTGACAGACACAGCCTCATTTGGCCCCTCCCTCTGAGTGAAACGACTGGTCTGACTGAGTCACTGCATTACAAAGCTTCTTTGTGCTCCAAAGCACGATGAGTTATTTCTAATTTCAGCATCGCATTTACCTCCCAGACATTGGAGGCTTGTTCACAAGCCGTGGATGTAAGCAAAACTGTTGTTGCTGATCAATTGCTGTGGCCATTTTTGTGCGTGCATGTGTTTCTTCGCATTCATACTACCATGAGTGATTGTGTTACAATAAACATTGCACAAGACCTCTTATGTTCTCCAAATGTTTAGTCAAACACACTTGAATAGTTCTTGGACACAAGAATCAGTAAAAGTTTCAACTAGTGGCGTCCTATAGCCAAACTTTTTGAAGCTCCATTCTAATAAAAAAAGATAGATTATATGGAGAATATATGGTGTGATTGATTTTATGCACTCAAAATTTATGTGTAACTCAAATCCATTTAAGGCAAGTTTGAAGCCCTTATACTCTGATATCAAACTTAATTTGAATCTTCCATGAGGATGGAGTTGGATATTTCCTGCATGGGCGTGTGTGCTTCCACACTTCCTCTTAACCCTGGTAAGGTGACACAGCAAAGCAAATCAGGCAGAAACACACGGGAAGGTTACTGACCCAAATGTGGATCTTGAGAGAACTTTTTTACGTCCTCTCTTGACTGAGCTTTGACAGTTTCCCACAGATCTGAACTGATGGAAGTTGCTTCTCTGTGGAACACTTGTACTGACTCACTGACCTACATAGAGAACAGTAATGGACTTTATGGGTCAGGCGTTGAATGCAGTTGCCTCATAGAAACACCAAAAATAATGTGGTGCAGACAAACTGGTGGCATTGATCTGGCGCATGTTGAGGGTCTGTAATTTAAGTTTCGACTTAATTTTATGTTTTGACATTTCTGCTTCCCTTGAATAGCAATGGGTTTTGTAGAGGGTTATACGTTGTTGGCCTTGTGCTATGCAAAACTTAAGAGAGTTTACACCTAATGTAAACAAAGGTTTTTAGAGTAAACCCAAAATACGTTTTTGCTTAGTCAATTGTGTAATCATGACTAAATATAAGTGTTATGTTTTGAACAAAGACAAGAAAATCTATCTAATTTATTTAAAACAAAAAAATCCAGGAGAACATATTCTTTCGGTTCACTTTATAAGTATAAGTATTTAGCATGGAGATGGTGGTCTAGTGGGTTAAACCACTGAACTGGTTAATCAAAGGTTGCTGGTTTGATCCCAGCATCCACCACCAGTGTGTCCTTGAGCAAGACACTTTACTCCATGTTGCTCCAGGGGGACTGTCCCTGTAATAAGTGCACTGTAAGTCACTTTGGATAAAAGCGTCTGCCAAATGACTAAATGTAAATGTAATGTAGTATAAGTGAGTAATACCTATAATCCCTTGGGTCTGAATGTTAGGATTATTTCTGCTTTAATGTCAAAGAACAAGAACTGATGGTTGTACTTAAGTAGTTGTAAATAAGAGGTCAAAAAGGCAAATTGAGTACTGTCAGCTCCGAAACTAAATGTTTTATGTGACAACACAATCTCACGACACAATCTTTTTTGTCGATTTTGGTAACATACTAATTTTGGTCAATTCATATGAATTCTTAAGGTCTCGTTTGTACATTTTAGTAAAATTTGCAGTCAGTGTTAGGATTGGGGCTTCAGTATTTGCTTTTTTTCTAGTAATCGTCCGTTTTTGTACGATTCACAACGATTCACAAAATTCATACATATAAGCGACCTCTTAAAATAGTAACAAAATCCAGTGACATCAGGTTGAAATTGATTATTTTGAGTAAAGACTATACTAAAGTAAACCCAATGTCTCTACTGGACCTAACATAACAACTTTACCTGTTTAGTTTTCATTTGTGCACCAATAAATTACAATACAATTAAGTCAAGTTATTGGGGTTTAAATTGATTTAACTACAGGAAATTAAACTTACATTTATCCATGGATTCTTTATAAGTTTGACATAATGCACAGTCAGATGGTTTAAGATTCTGAAGTGATCTGTCTTGCGATAATGGCCAGATGACTTTACACTACATTATCCCAATTGGCTCCTTACCAAAAAAAGAGGTTAATGGTCATGAAAAATTGAGTTTGCATTAAAGCTTGTGCAGTACCACTAGCATCAGTTTCTAACCACTCTTCCACATGTCTAAGAATGCTAGACTATGTTTAAGAAACAGGAAGAAGCAGAGGGAGTCCAGGAAGAGGAATGAAGGGGACAAAGGTCATCCCCCAAACTACTTCAATTTATTAATCTGCCTAATTTAAGGAAACGCACAAAGGCACAACCAATCCACATAGTTATAGTAATCAAACCCTTGCCAAGAGGAGGATGAAGAAACTCTAAAGAAATGTCTATTGGTTACGTTTTAAGGAACAGCACAGTTGGCTGTACAGTTTCAGCCCTGTGGATCTTTCATCATGACCTCCTCTGTTCAACAAAATACCATGCCTGAAACCACTGGGGAGATCTTGCGATGGAAAGGCTCCCCACCCCTCCAGCGCTGGTGGGGTGAAAGGTCACAGGCTTGTTTTTGTGGAGCCCAAAGTCTGCTAGAACATTTGCCTTCCCTTCCCCTCTTGCCATTGTCGCTCGGACAGGAAAACTCTTGCACCGCTCGAGCCAAAAGCAGCAACGCAGACAGGAAAGAAGCAAGCTGCTCTAAAAGGAACGGCGGGGATTGAGTGTGCTGTTCAATCCATCACGCCAGCATCCGTGGGTGAGTGTCTCCACCCAGACTGCAGCAGAGAAATGCTGAATAACTGACGGGGCTGCCCTACATCGGCAGCAGGGGCTCATAGCGTGGTGAGTTTGAACCTGTCAGCACTGAGACAGCAGGCAGCGGAGAGCGATAGGAGAGTGCTGGAGATTACGCTCAAAGCAGACAGATATGGGTCAGTCAGATCCGGAGACACAGCGATGAGGGGGTGGGGGGGTCAGACGTGCTGCAGAGATGAGATTAAACTGCAGTTTGCGCCAGTGACTGTATGAAAAACATGAGCCAGTCTGAACACATGCTTCTCACCCTGTAAAAGAAGAAATATGTTAAAGCACGATGTCAGGATACTACAGTATATGCAGAAGCATTTTATTATCACTGCAGGCATCATAATCACGTGCTCGAGTTTAGTAAATTACATTTTACAACATACAAATGTGGCATTGGATTATGGAACCAACATCATTTGATGAAATTAAGCCATAAAGGGATTTTGCTGCAGACATTATTGAATTGAAACACAGCTGGGTATTTTTTTTTGTGGGCATGCAGGAAAATATCATAAAGCATGGCTACATTGATATTACACTCTCCACATATCACACTTAACCACATTGACAGGAATAATTAAATTTGCCATCACATTTCTAGAGATGAAAGTGATGTAATGAATGGCTTTCTGGTCAGCACAGCTGTCTTTAAAACATGCTGCTGATTGTTAACACTTCATTAAAAGATACAGCTTAACCCCTGATACAGCACACAGATAGAGAGGAGTTTTGGCGAGGAAAAAGATTACCATAGATAAGGACGGAGGAAAAACAACAAAGTGACTACAACATGTTTTATCTTACCACATGTTTCTAAGATCTAAATAAAATAATAGTTTTCATTGCAAAATGCATTATTAATGACACGTGAAAAGGTTTAGGGTTTCTCAGTACTTAATATTTCTTCACCAAACAAAAAATGTATATGAATATACTGGAATGCAATAGATTAAATCATGTATTGAAACCAAGTGCTAATATATTTTAATATATGAAAAGCAGCAATTCCTTACGTATTATTTAATTTACTTTAATATATTATCAATTTATTATATTTTCTATATTAATGATTTTATTGTATTGACTGTTTATATATATGGAAATTATGCATAAGATCACCGCATTTTTAATGCATAAGATCACCGTTTTATTGACATCATGTGCTCAAGCTAATATGAACAAGTTTCTGCAAAGCATGTTGTCCCAGCATGATTTTCAAGCAAAGAAATCGGACATTTATGTTGGAGGTCAATTTCTTTGTTCCGATAACAAGGATATTTGGAAGAATGCTTATAACCAAACAGTTCCTGGACCCCATTGACTTCCATAGTAGGCAAAGTTACTTTATAATTTTTGGTCTGTCGAACACAAAATAAGATATTAATTTTTTTTAGGAAAGCTCAGTTCTGGGGCCCTTTTTGTAATTTCTCCTACCATGGTAGTCAATGTGGTCCAAGAACTGTTTGATTACGAGCATTCTTCAAATATCTTTCTATGTGTTCATCAGAAAAAAGAAATGTGAGTATTTTTCATTTTTAGCTAGCGTTCCCTTTAAGTCGATAGGTTTTTCTTCTTAAAAAAAGTATTTTAAAACATAAAAAAACTTTGTTTATTTCCATGCATAAATTTTCCTTCGGATTTTCGTTATAAGATCTTTAAATTTCATCTTAATAAATATATATGTGATCCAGTCTGTGAAAACAAAAATCAAATTCTGAGATAATGAGCAACAAAGTTTGATTTCAAGCATTCATTTCACTATAATTTTAATCTTTGACATGGGTTTACTCAGTCAATGTTAAAGATATTTTACAGAATGCTCTACATTATGATTTTATGTAGAAAACAGTAAATCTAAAAAAAGTCTATTTTTTTATTTTTGACTCAAACTTTGTTTTTGTGTGTTGGAGTCTATTATAGCATCAGTGCTCATATCTGGAGTCAGTGGTGGGTGATCTGTCACTGGTTCCCTCCTGTTAAATCAGACTCCCCGGATGAGCCCACACTCCCCCGCCTGCACAGCCCATTAGAAGCTCCACATGAAAGCCTCTGAATGAGCTCTTTCAGATTAGGACTGATCCTGCATTGTTTATGTGGAGTAATTAAGAACACACGTGAAAGCCCAGAGGTTAATAAAAAGATGGATTAAGTTATATCTCTGTCATATCTAAACAAGCAATGGAATGCACTCAAATGGCCTTGCTTTCTGTTTTTCAATGCCAATGGATTCAAATTTCAAACCTTTTGTTAAGATAGCATATTATGTTATTACTCAGGTGTCATATAATGAGCAAACACATTCCAACAGCCATTTTGTTTTTAAACCCCATTGTTCATAAAACGTGCATTTCTCAAGAAACAATAAAGATCTTAGATGACCGTTTCCTGACAATTAAATCAAACAGCTCCCATAGAAAAAAATCTTGACCTTCCCCAGATGCATTAAAAGCTGTGTGACCCGTGATTCTGCTAATTTTTCAACATGACTGACAGTTCCTCATTAGATGAGCATCAGATGCGACACATTCCTCCAGTTTTCACTCACGCGCAGTAGATTTTTCGGATGACTGAAACAAGAGAGGGCCACATCAAACGGAGGCGAATAAAAAACAATTCTGCTATCCTTGGCCCTGGATCGCCTTACACTGCCCCTGGCTCCATTGATCTCCATGTGTGTCGGATGGATAAGGAACAGTATCTGAGGAGCTGCATGTCTGCTTATAGAGATGATAGACGAGCTCAAGGTCAGAGTGGCTGTAAGACTCAAACAATAACAGTGTGTAGACTATAATCATTAATAACAAGTGATTCATAACTATTAGTATTAATAAATTCCAGTGCAATTACGCATTTGACTGTACAAGTAGGGATGCTTGCATTACATACACCAAACGAAAAGTGGACTGATTGGGCTCTTCTGCGCCATCTACTGACACTTAAGCAAAACTGCAACACATACAATAAATAGACTACAAGGCAACATAGCCTATTTACTAACAGGGGCCCCAAAAATATATTTGCTAGGTATAAATAAAGAAATATGCCAGGAAGATAACATGTATTTGGACACTCCCTAGTTTGAACATAAAATATGTTAATAGTTAAAATATAGTTTATGTGACAAACTACTCTTGTGGTTACCTCTGTGAACTTGAGGGCATCTACCTTCATACATCCTACAATGCCCAGCTGGTAAAAAAAAACTTAGAAAATGAAATAAAACAGATGTTCTATGTTAAACATCTTACATCACTTCTATACCTATGACATATATATATACTTTATGTAATGCAATGCAATTGATACATTTTTAAGTGTGGCTTAGTTGTTAAAACCTTTTGTGGGTTGCATTAAAAACATTTTAATACTTAAAATGTTTTGCATAGTGTCAATTACATGTAGCCTACTCCGTATTAATTTTTCAAATGAAAAGACCAAGTCTAATATTCATGCTGTGAACAAATGCACACTATGGATGTCCTATTGTGAATAAAACTTATCTTATTATGTACTCGAAGGGTCTGGTTCCCCCAACACCCCCATCTATGCCGTCACGCAGCTCTCTGTCTCTACAGGGTAAATAAGGTATTTTATATGCTAATGATATGCCGTGGTCCAACAAAGAGCTTCTGCTCTCATGTGGGGGCCGATTCTTCAGAACTCACACACAGGCCATTCACATCCAGCTTTTTGCTCTTTCTCAACACTGATATTGGCAAAAGAAAAGTTAAATATTAGAATAAGATTATACCAGCTGAAGAGATTCCAACAAAATGGTACTGCCTGATCATTGAAGCCGCTTTTTAATGTAGTGAATGATCTTCATGAATAACAATTATATTATCACTGACAGTCCATTATCAACCATCACATGCTTTATATGTAGACACACGCCATGTGTTGAGAGTGATGTTTCATTAACATCTGGCATAGATGACCCAATACACACATACCTGATAACAAGGTACAATATGTTTCAGGTCCATTGTCTTATTTTGGCCGCCTTTTGCTTTCATATGTTTTGTTTACTGCCAAACTGTGCCAAATGTCTCTCTTCAGTGCTATGGCTAGCTTTAAGGAAACAGCTGACAGATACATTCTGGTGAAAGATCTGTACAAGCATATGAATAAAAAGTCATAATACTGAGGAAAAAACAAGATTAACGTTAATAGCCCACACATAATGACAGAAGAGTGGAGGGCAGTGGGGGGTGACCAGCGGCCAGCTGCAGGCCTGTAGGTTGAAGCGGGTAGTGGTAGGCACCACCCTTTCATATCACGCTGGGCCAAGTCTTTGTGATGTGAGAGCTAGGCTCACCACTGCCCATCTGTCCAGTTCCCAACAAAACACATTCTCTCATTCATTAGTCAAACTACAATCTGCTCCTCATGACACTTACCATACGGGCACAAATATATACCTGGGTTTATCATTCCTTATCATTCCGCATGAAACCATATAGTTTCTAAGAAAATAAAATAAGCTTGTATGGACATAAAGGCGTTGCTTCGTAATGGCAGAATATAGGTCAGAGTTCTCTATTATGGTGCAACAGGCATTTTGGGATGAATCATGAGATTAACGTTCCCAAAACTGAATTGCCATCTATCTGTGAAGTTATGCTACTACAAACTCCTACGTAATCCAAACATCTCCTCAATCTGGATTCTTACATTTTGATAACATGTTGTTATCCTGTATATTGCTCTGCTTTGTCAAACTATCAAATTTCTAATATTATAGATTTTATATTCAATTATCCTGAAACACAAAGAAAGAAAAGAGAGAGAGACAGGAAAAAGAATTCCAGAGGCCTGAGCCTTGCCTTATTTAGGCAGTGCAGCAGGGCAGAGCATTGACGGCACAGGTGGGGCAAAAGGGCAGGGTTTACCTGTTGTAAACACAGCAGAACGATAAAGGGATTATGGGATTGTGGCTTTCACTGGCTCAACCGAAACAGTCAAAAAGCAAGGTGGGCATGTAATTGGCTGATACTGATGGCTCTAAGAGGGAGGCCTGCCTGTCATTACCTGGTCTGTCAGCTGGCCTGAGCTCCTCTTTCTGTACTCCGTGCCCCTCCCCATCTCTTTTGCCAACAGATAGGATTTCCTTTTTAGGACAAACTCGGTTTTGGATTCTCATTTATTTGAGTAACCACTCAACTCACTGCATTCATAGTAACGTTTTATATACACGTTTGTACACTTATAAAATGAAATCATTTCTAGTACAGCACACAAAACTGTTACAATTTAGAGCAGTTTATGTCAGAACCCTGCATAAATAAAGCTTGTTTTATAATTCTAGGGAGAGTTTGAGAATTATTTTATTATTTAGTCATCTTCTTGTCAAACCTGTAGGACTTGCTTTCTTCTGCAAGAGCACAAAATAAGATATTTTGACGAATGTTGATAACCAAACAACACTGGACCCCATTGACTTCCAGTGTAAGGACACAAAACCACCATTTCTCAAAATTAATAATATACTATAATATACAGTTTTTCAACTATATGAGGGGGAATAAATAATGACTGAATTTTAATATTGATTGAACTAGCATTAACATGATAAATACAACAGATTAATTTGAAATATTTCAACAATATTCAATAAAAATAAATGGTGACCCATTATGAACATTGAAACCAGGAATTACATTTTGCTTAAAGGCACAGTACACCCCAAAAAATAAAAATGTTTTGAATAATGTATTTATTTGTCAAATGATGTTGTTCGATCACAAATGTTCTTCAAAATATCTTCTTTTGTGTAAAACATATTTGGAATGACATAAGGGGGAATAAATGATGAACGATAGGTGTATTGTCCCTTTAAGGGGACATTACGCAAACATTTACAGAAAATAGCACTATATGCCCTAATTTGTTGTTTATGTACCAGTCTCTGACTCTCTCATATGACCTTCTAAATGAATATTCCATGAAATCATTGTGACCTCCTTCTACACTGAACTGCAACATCAACTTCACATGACAATGATTTTCCAGTATACTTTTTTCCAGACACTGACCCAGAATCAGGCAAGTAATGTCAGCACTAATCGGAGAGTCACAGTATTAGCCATAGAGACATTTAAGGAGGACAAAAATGGGCAGCTCTAAGTACACAGGCATGAACGCACACCCTGTCCAGCTCTGTCTGCCGGGAAAGGGATGCTTCTTCCACGGCTTAGCAAGATTATTGCATGCAGCCGCGGTCACCCTCGAAGGCCTCTGACTGACCCTCTGTTGCCTGCAGCAGTTGGCTGTGTTTGCAGGGAAGGAGAGAATGAAATGCTGGTGAAAGAGAGAGAGTATCAGGGCGGAGAAGTATCCCAGTGCAGATGTGGAGAAAAAGAGAGGGAGGCCAGGGGAAAGGACCGCCAGAATACTAAGTGTCTCAATTTCAATACCTTATAGCACTGCAGAGCCCCTGAGTAACCCCCTTTACATCAATTGTTCATGCATTGGTGAAGGGACAGAAAAATCTCCCATGCTTAATAGAGAAGGCATGTGAAAGCTTTTTGCAATAGGCAAGAGGTAGGTCAAGATATGAACTTTTTAACTTGAGTGCAAAAGCATAACTGAATAATTAAATCTGAATAATGTGAACTGAATTAGCAGCTTTGAAATGTTAAGCCTTCATTTGAATAGATGACTCCTGATCGATGCAATGAACTTAAAAGGGGTCATTTGGCGCAAACGCATGTTTTTCTGTGTCTTTGGTGTGTTATAAGTTGCCCATGCATGTATTAGACATGTAAAATGTCCAAAAAACAAAGTGTCGGAACAAAAGATGCATTGTATCTTAAAGCAAATGCTCACCCAGACCTGCCTGAAACGCCTCGTGTAACCACACCCCCACAAATCTACGCCAGTTTGTGGTATGATTTGACTAAGACCGCCCAAATGTAAACACAAGTAAGGTGGGCGTACCTGTCAGTACAATAGCTTTGGAACATGATGTTCCAAATATGTTAAGAGATGCTACATTTCCGTCACACGCTTGCAGTATTTGATCAATCACTACGCACTGGTTAACTGGCCAATCATAGCACAGCTCGCTTTTCAGAGCGATGAGCTTTATTAAAAATCTGCACGTTTCAGAGAGACGGGGCAAAGATGAGGTACAAACATGCGTTTTTGAACTTTAAATCGTGTATATACATTGCATTACATATAAAACAAATGATAATATTTGTTGTAGCCAAGTCATAAGACCCCTCTATAGCCTTTAAAATTTGATACCCCTTTATGTTAAAATGATAAAATACAAATTCTGTCATCATTTATTCACACTTGTCATTTCAAATATGTACGCGTTTATTTCTTCTGCAGAACACAAAAGAAGATATTTTGAAGACAATTGGTAACCAAACAGCACTGGCCCCCATTCACTTCTATTATGGACACAAAACAGTGCAAATGATCCAGGGCCAGTTAACAACATTCTTCTTTTTTTCTGCGGAAGAAAGAAATTCATACAAGTTTGACCTGAGTAAATAAAGCCGGAATTTTCCTTTTATGTGAACTATCACTTTTCTGTTGTTAAATGATTAAGTGAGACCTGGGTCTTCCGGTTGTGCCAAACTTGCATTATGTTACATGTGTTCATGGGGGTTCATAGTCGGGGTATGATTTTTTGTTTTACGTATGTACAGGTTAAATAACTTAAAAATATTATAACAACATCAAGAAAGTGTTTCAAAAGTTTTTTCGAGTAAAGAAAGGAAAAGTACTCAGGAACATCCTAATAAAGTAACAAAGAGAGTGTGTGATTTTTCTGCAAGTTCAAATATACATTGCTTACATTTGTGTATTTATGTATGTATGCTTTGAGATTTGTTTAAATATGTGGCCAAAGAGGCCAAAAAGGAGGGCTGCCTGAGCTGAGTGTTGATTCTTCCCAAGGTTTCGTCCTCATCTATTGAAACATCTATAGTCTTTGTCTTGCTGACTGGGCAAGACACTTTAAGACATGTTTTCCTTGTGAATTTGCTTCAGAAATTTATTGTGAAAACCACATGCAGATACATTAATTGAATCAATGATTAAATAAAGTTGTGTATTTATTTACGTATTTAGCAAATACAGTTACATATTGTGATTCTGATTCAGCTGATGGTGTTTCTGAATTCTGACATTTGCTAATACACAAAGGCTAATGCATATTTGACTGATTTCTCGACCCAATAAGATTTTAGTTTGAAATGATCAGCAGGTAATTCTCTGTCTGCCAATGATGTGTCTGATTGAAAATAAAAAGTAACCTACACTACCATTCACCCATAAAACACAAGTTCAACCGTGAACCCTGACTGTTCACTCTAAACAAAACTTTATAGTCAACAGTTAATCTCAATGGCTCAATGTGTAAATTTCCTCCCTCTGGAACAATCATGGGACTTCCAGGACCTGAACACAATTCTTCACAGCTCAAACTGGATCTCGATGACAAACCTCATTCACTTATCATCACTTTGAGTGAAACCTTTTGTATCCCAATCTAAAAACATGACCTATCTATGGCCCACAGCAGTTCAGTCAACAATCAACAGCAATGTTAAATCTGGAATGTACCACCTCGTAAACCAAAAGAAAAAGTAGCTGTGGCCACATCCACAAGTCAATACTCAAGATATACGACTTCTGTTTCAAGACAATGACCTTCCCTCCTCAAATCCAGCTGAAGGAAGTGACAAGTGACCCCAACCTATCTAACCAAAAGCCATTGAAAAAACCCATTAGCATATTATGTCATAGAATATTGCAGAGGAAAAGCAAAAACAGAGAAGAGTCTGAGCCGAAAGGGCTTAAAAGGCAAAAATAGCACACCTTCTGAGCTCCAGCAAAACATTAAGTGCGTGTGCAATGAATGGGACACATGCTTTGATGACTAAGTTTGGCAGTCACTACCTGCTTGTCCACTCCATATATGGAGCCTGAGAAGCTGGAGATGAGCGAAGCCCGGCCCACCAGCACTGTGCTAGTAATTGTTTGCTGTCTAAACAGTGTAAGGAGGGGCTGAGTGTGAGAATGATGGTGCAAGTATGAGATTGTGTGTTTGGGAGAGGCACATAGAGAGTAAGATTCTGAGAGGACTATCAACCTCAGATAGTCTATCCGAGTGTAATGGATAGCATTAAGTGTCAGTGTGTGAAAGTGAAGTGCGAGTAAGCACATTGAGAGGACAAGACACGACATAAGAGATGAAATCAGCTATCTGAAGTTGAGACATCATCAGTCACCGGCACTGCCAAGACTGACTATATATGGATATGACCTCGCTGTCATAATTTAAACCCACTTCCTTTTAACTCGTGGTGAGGCAGAACATAGGCAAATGAGAAACTGAGAGAAAATGAATGAAATATGTTGTCACTTTGACACAAACAAATGGAAATACACTGAATAATAAACAAAAACCAGGATGTGGGGGACGGATTTGCATTTGACTCCGCAAAATATGAGACCGTGTGAGGAAAAAAACACTCTTGTGGCGCGGGCGAAAACAAAAGTAAAAACCTTTGCTTTACATCTCTGATCAAGTCTTCAATCTGATTTCAATGAGAAACTCCCATGTGACAAGGGCCTTGAATTCTTGACATTGTTATCATGTGACACACTTAAAGATCTCCTTATATGGTGGTTGCTCTTACATCGACCATGAGGGCGAGGCTTTACGCAGCCAAAGTGCACAAACGGACTCGAGCGAGAGCCCTTGAGGAAATAAATATGAAGAATCTTAGTTGGATAACTTTGATGATAAGGGAAGTATTTATCTCAAGAATAATGAAGAGCAGTATTTCTCTGTGCATTCTTTCTGTTGTTTTAGGACCTTCTCTTACTTACTCAAGGTTTAGTGTTTCATAGCTCCACAAGGCTTAATGTTCATGTAAACATATTTAAAATATATAAAAACGCTAACTTATGAATAAATAAAAAGCAATCCTTTCTGTTGATTATAATCCAGAGCCCTTTGCCACACCTGTGACAAAATGCTCCCAAACTGCTCAGCATGAAAGGACTTGTTTTGTCTCTATGCTTCTGAAGAATTGCCTAGAAAAATGTATGATCAGTCCATAGACATTCCCCTTTTAGATGTGTAAAATCTTGCCACCAAATTTACAGCCTTAAATCATACTGTTTTGCTCGTTGAGCATTTCATTTATGAATGATTAAATATATTTCAAACCAAAGATTTAAGGAATCATTTTTAAGCTATAAACTAGTTACTCAGATAAGCACTTGGATGAAGTAGGTGTGTGTTTACAAAGTAAGTAAAAGTATCTGTTTGTGTTCGGTAATGTTGTCTTTTTACACATTAGTGAAAGAAAGAGGCTGTAATGAGAAGAGTTTACACATCACTCACATGTACATTCGTGAGTCGGCTGAGCTCTGTCTCTCTCCCAAACCAGGCCATTTGAATATGATTTCCTGCACAAACTTGCATAAGAAATGACATCCCAGAAAAAATCACTTCCTGTAAGAAATGCTTAGGTCATTCCCTTATTTGGCAAATAACAATGCTCTACTGTTTGGGCAATGCCTCTCAGGCCGGGGAATTTGAATCTTTTGAAGCATTTTAACACTTTGAAAGAAATCAAAGTGAACATTTATGTGACAAGGCCAAATCTGGATCTGTTGAAAGTTAAGCACATGACCTGATTGGTTAATAGTTTAGTCAATGGTAACAATGTTTATTGGCTGTGGTTGTGTTATAGATGCACAGTTATTTATCATTGTAGACCGACCCATATATAAGTCTATAACAATATTTGCTACAGCCAGGCCTTTGGTAGACTTAGTCAGTATAGCAATAGATGCTGGTGTGCCACGCCCTATTTTTCTCCAGAACACTGACTCAGAGTTATCAGCCAGAAATGTCCGACTTGTATGAGACATAACGAAGATGAATAGGATAATGATGATGAAGCCCTTGTTACAAATGTAATACAATTTTTGCTAACAGGATGCTCCATGAGCTGAAATGTACTGTAATACATAAGCCCTGCTCACAAGCAACATGGATACTGAATGTTGCAAGCTGTTGACAATAAAGTTGTGACAAGTTATTACTTCTAGTTCTGGTTGCCCTAGTAAGATTTATGAACGTCATTAGAGCTATGATCTCATTTCATTACTTATTAACAGTTAACTGGATTTATTCTATTGAAGGCTGAACATTATGGTGGGCAATGTTTTGTATGAGACCGCCACATTTTCTATGATGAAAAACTATCATCTGTTGGTGCCAAAAGTACAAAGTGGGGAATTTAGGTCTGTCTATCTGCACACATATAGGACCTCTATGCTTAATAAAAATATAATTCAGTTTCCCATACATTGTCAAGGATGTTTACATTTCAATATGTTTCACTTTAAGGATTAACCTTCGCTCATGCACACTCTTGACCATTGTCATGTTCTCCCCATATAACATTTTGTATGTGCTTTTTAGGGTCTGCCATGATGAACTGCAACCATTAAGAAAATATTCTTGAAGCACCATTCATCACATATTTGACCAACGGTTATGACTGTTGAAACACTATAAAATTTTATAATGATGCAGGATCTGTTTCCTACTGGCATTACTCAACATCCTGTGGCAGACTAAAGCAATGCAGCTCTGCACAGTAATCTCTCCCATGCTGGTTTAAAGGTTTCCTCAGTCTGGAGAGAAGACTTGCGCATCTGACTCATTCCAGAGCCAATCCGTGCTCAGTCCTCCCCTCAAGAGCAGCCAGATGGTGGAGAGTCGATTTGCAGAGCGACAGTCTCGGTAAAAAAAGAAGATATTTCAAGAAACTGACCCAACAATCTAGCTCCATATTAAGCACCGTTTAAATCCAACTGCTTAGTTAGAGCAGAAAATTGCATTACAGTTAATGGCAAATAATTGAAAGTATTTAATAAAGCTTGCCTTTCAAACGTTACACATCTTATAATGCTTATAATGAATCCCTGTTAGCATTAGCCTCAGTGGGATGCTAACAGGCCACTGATCCTCAGTAATCAGCCAGCAGCATTTCCCCAGGGTGCCACAGGAACACATTCAAGGACCACCTCGCTCTAAATCGTGAGTTTTTATGAATCCAGCTTCATGCACAAAGCTATAGGCTGACATCCAACACACCGTACCCTTGCATACAAGCAAATAGCTGTAAACCCAGTCAGTGATCCTACACAGTGAAGAGGAAGTGAAGCTTTAGTCCTGTAAAATAGCACACAGTCACCAGTGTTATGCTGAGGAACACAGATGAGGAACAGCGTTTTTTTCTGGGGTCGGAATCATATCCTCTTATAAATTTATTGACAGCATAAGTGGAAATAGAGACATATTCTTTGTTCGCCGTAAATTGCCAAACAACATAAAACAAGCTCCACAAAACATAGGGCAAAGAAGTATCTGATTTCTTGCAGGGGCACACAAATCCATTTGGGTCAAAAACGGGGGCTAATCCAATCTCTAGACTGAGGAGCCAGCTGGCAGTGTGGATGTGACTTCCTTTTTAGTTTGAGTAGCTAGCTTTACACACTATCGAGCAAGCACGTATAAGTGAATCTAAAATCAATCGGTGGTCCTTCCGTTGGGGGGCTAGCGGTGCCTTCTGCTTTGCTTCAATGCAGGGACAGGCTGTGAGACAACTGCTTTAGGGAGGGGTTAAGGATGAATGTTTCCGTGATAAGTGCTCAGAAACAAAGGAATAGGCTAGTTCAGCGATTTGGATCATGTATTGATGTAATGGCCAAGGCCTGTCTGAGGGCAGATACATATGACACAACAAAACAACTGAATGCAACAGATCTCACAAAGTCAACTCATGCCCAAAAGCTGCTCCTTTAGCTGTTATCACTATGTTATGTGTTGAAAGAGATTTGACATCATATGTGCGAGATAACAGTCGGTCTATCCCATTATTGTAGTGTCAACCCACAACATAATTTGCATTGCTGTGGATTTTTTATGTCATAGGTCAAAACTGAGCTGATCGCTGGAAAAGTGCCTTATTTAGAGATGACTGGGCCAAAGTGAGGCGGGGGAAGGCAGGCCACTGTCAGAAAAGGGTGGTGGTCCTCAGGGGAACTATGGACTCACAAAAGCACATCTGCTGTAAAAAGATCCCAGTCAAGCCAACTAAAGTTACAGAGAGAAACCCCTATGCCAACAAAAGAATACTCACATTACAAGACATACGGTGTGACATCACATAACTTCATTGTGGTGCATCACTGAATTTATGAAAACATGCGTGTTGATATAGGGAATGTTTGCTTGGCATTCTTTGGAGAAAAAAAGTTGGGGGATGGGACGGTAGGGTCACTACTATTGCAATATGGCCTTATACATGAAATGGCATTTATAAAAGTTTCAATACAAAAGCGAACGCATGTCAATTGCCAGTCATCTTGTTTTTGGGCACAGGCAAAATCTCAATTAAATCCGCTGATACACTTCAACAGGACTGATAGATGTATTGCAAACCAAAAACACTACGGCCGTGGAAACGCACTGTTCTTGGGTATCAGCAAGACTTTGACATAATCAGCTGTTTTTGTTTATAACTGCCATTTACACGAATCTTGTACGAAGGCCATGTTCATTACTCATAAGTAACATATTAAAAAGTCACATGTTCCTTGCAACATCACTCCAGCTCAACCAGTCTTATCTCTTCTATTCGAACTCTTGTGAAATCTGATGTACATATTTTAAACCTTTCTACGGACCAGGAACAATCAACGTCATGTCTAATATAAACCTGGGTTCGGCTCATTCACCCGTAATGACTACAGTCACTCATTTGTGCACACACCTATGTACGTAAAAATTTAGTTCCAGTAAAACGTGCATTTAGCGTTGGCAACGCTCAATATTACAGGAATGCGAGCGCCATTCAGTCCCAGTTTCATTACACTTTGACAGTATTGCCTCATGAGCTCAAATCAACTTAGCTGGTATGTTTTAAAGGAGTTACTCTTACAGAAGATACCAAAACTATGTCACCGGGCAATTAGCATAGGGTGTCATCCCTGGTATGCCTATACAAGCTTACTAATCATAACAAATGCCATTCCAGGAGGGTCTCCCCTGATCCCCATACAGGGGTGAATGATATGATAATGGGTAAATGACCTGTAGAGCTGCGGCTGCTGTAGTAGAGTGTAAACACACCACAGGATAAAAGGAGCTGCTTAATACTGGCATTTAATAGCCTAACTTGGACTGACAACATGATTGAAACGAGTGTTAATGGCGTTGTCAAAACAAAAACACACTAAAACATTGCACCTTGAATTAAAACAAGCAATTTAAAGAGGCGATTTTCGTGTTTTTCGACTAGGCCTCGCTGTTCGTCTCCTCTGGCTTCCCCTTCCTTCACTCTCAAGTTGCGAGAAGCAAGTGTAGCAATGTGCACGCGACAGCCGGGTGTGTGACGCCGGACCAATCAAAGCGCAGAGCTCCGAAAGTTTACCTTTTATGGCTCGAGCCGGGCATATGCTCTCATATAAAAGAGCGCGCCCAGCTTTTCAGCCTCACTTCGAGCTCCTCCACTCGCAGCTAGTGCGGAATATCATCTGTTTGTAACAAATTCTCTTAAATCGACAAACCCCCCCAAACCTAAGGTGAGTTTAATTCTTAAAGATTTACGAGAAGTGTATTCATGATGTCGTTCTTTAAGGTTGATTTTAAACAATTAAAACGCCATTACGCGCTTAGACACGCTTAACTTACCGGTTTTTTTGAATATGTGTCATTTTGTTCTTTTAATCGAAAGGAAGCTTTTTAATTTGATGGTTTGCTACAGTAACGTTAGTAAAAATGTCATGTGGAAGCAATGGTGGCCGTTGGAGGCACGACATTGAATGGGCCGGTGTGTCTTCCTCTTAAAATGGCTGAATCAATTTTATTATGAGTTCTGAATAAACTGTGGCTTTACCTTGTAAGTGTGATTTTAAATAGTTTTAGTCGTGTTAGTAAGGCATGGTGCACACTTGATGGATAGCCGGCATGGGAAGTTCTTTTGTGCAGGCAGTGCTGCAGCAGGGTGTGACCTAACATACGTTACTTGAGCTAGCAGGCTAAGCGGTGTTCCTCAACTTTAACCTGAATAATTTCTTATTCAATTATTTTCTTTTCATATAAACTGTGGCTCATAGCTTACATTGCGGATTGTTATTTTATTAGTAAAATGCGCTTTAACTTGAATGTACAGTTTTTAGACGTGATTCATATTGGAGTCAATATTCACTTCAGTGCAGTCAACTTGTATTAAAGTGTGGATTTAAACTTAATTGATGCTTTGACTCGAAAGCGATATAAAGTGTCTTGACTAACGTTGTAAAACCATCAAGCGATGTCGTGCTTTAATCATGTGAGCTGCTCGCGAAGGAGCCGTTAAAATGAGATGACGAGCGGCTGCAGGTCTGTGACGCAGTAATATTGGGCAGCGACCCGTCGAAGTGTCTAAATTTTAGCAGAAGGGCTCGGAAGAGGATGTAAAATTTCATGTGTACATTTTAGGGAGTGGCCCTGGCGTGATGAATGTCGAAATCTGTTCCTTTTTACTGAACCCTTCGACTTTGGCTGAATGCCACACCGCCGGCAGCCGCAAAGCGGCTCAATCCATTGCCTTTTATGGTAATAATGAGAACGCAGAGGGACTTCCTTTGTCTGGCATATATGTGGCGCGCGTTGTCGCACTGTAGCGCCCACTAGCGGTCGAAATGTAGAATGCAACAGGAAGTTGGCTCCACGTGTTCACGGAAGCGTTGCGAAATGGTGCCAGAGCACTTGTAAAACTCTTCCTTTTTTCTGTTTTCCAGTTTAGCCATGGATGATGAAATCGCCGCACTGGTTGTTGACAACGGATCCGGTATGTGCAAAGCCGGATTTGCTGGAGATGATGCTCCCCGTGCTGTCTTCCCATCCATCGTGGGTCGCCCCAGACATCAGGTGAGCAGAAATGAATGGTTTTAAGGGGACTCTTTAAGGGTTTAAACTCTGAAGTTCCTGTTCCTGCACGGATCACTTACAAATATATATTTTTTTTGTTACAGGGTGTGATGGTTGGTATGGGACAGAAGGACAGCTACGTTGGTGATGAGGCTCAGAGCAAGAGAGGTATCCTGACCCTGAAATACCCCATCGAGCACGGTATTGTCACCAACTGGGACGATATGGAGAAGATCTGGCATCACACCTTCTACAACGAGCTCCGTGTTGCACCTGAGGAACACCCCGTCCTGCTCACAGAGGCCCCCCTGAACCCCAAAGCCAACAGGGAAAAGATGACACAGGTTGGTTTTAGAACCGTGATTGTTTGCAGTTGTTCATGCTCTCACCTGTCCTGTTCTTCACCTCATTTTACATTCTCCTTTTCATTCATTTACTTTTTCCAGGCTTTGTCTCTTCTGAGCTCCTGAGTTTCTCCCCTTTTGCTGGAAGCAGCAGGTTATTTATACTTGCCTGCCAGTTTTGCAGTTTCTTCTGCACTCTTGTTTCTGCACTTAACTCTGGATTTCATACTAATCTCTGCATGATCGTGTGGGTTGCATGGCGTTTCGATTTGAATATTGACTAATGTGCGTTCTCTTCTCTTTGCAGATCATGTTTGAGACCTTCAACACCCCCGCCATGTACGTTGCCATCCAGGCTGTGCTGTCCCTGTATGCCTCTGGTCGTACCACTGGTATCGTGATGGACTCTGGTGATGGTGTCACCCACACAGTGCCCATCTACGAGGGTTATGCCCTGCCCCATGCCATCCTCCGTCTGGACTTGGCTGGTCGTGACCTGACTGACTACCTCATGAAGATCCTGACCGAGAGAGGCTACAGCTTCACCACCACAGCCGAGAGAGAAATTGTCCGTGACATCAAGGAGAAGCTCTGCTACGTCGCCCTGGACTTCGAACAGGAGATGGGCACTGCTGCCTCTTCCTCATCCCTGGAGAAGAGCTATGAGCTGCCTGACGGACAGGTCATCACCATTGGCAATGAGAGGTTCAGGTGCCCAGAAGCCCTGTTCCAGCCATCTTTCCTGGGTGAGTTACAAGCCCTTGGCTATGGTCTAGATTCTGCAGTTTATAAGTTCTTCCTAAAGAACCAGTTTGACCTTTTTTGCTTTTCTCTGTAGGTATGGAGTCTTGCGGTATCCATGAGACAACTTTCAACTCCATCATGAAGTGTGATGTGGATATCCGTAAGGATCTGTATGCCAACACTGTATTGTCTGGTGGTACCACCATGTACCCCGGCATTGCTGACAGGATGCAGAAGGAGATCACATCCCTGGCCCCTAGCACAATGAAAATCAAGGTAAGCGCGGGTTATACTTAACCAGAACGTAACGAATCATGAAGTGACTTGAAGTGTGTTTTTTTTTTTTTCCACTGTACAATGGTGCTAATGCTGTTCTTGTTGCTTCAGATCATTGCCCCACCCGAGCGTAAATACTCTGTCTGGATCGGAGGTTCCATCCTGGCCTCCCTGTCCACATTCCAGCAGATGTGGATTAGCAAGCAGGAGTATGATGAGTCCGGCCCATCCATTGTCCACCGTAAATGCTTCTAAACGGACTGTTACCACTTCACGCCGACTCAAAACTGCGCAGAGAAACTTCAAACGACAACATTGGCATGGCTTTTGTTTATTTTGGCGCTTGACTCAGGATCTAAAAACTGGAACGGTGAAGGTGACGGCAATGTTTTTTGGCAAATAAGCATCCCCGAAGTTCTACAATGCATCTGAGGACTCCATGTTATGTTTTTTTTCTTTAGTCATTCCAAATGTTTGTTAAATGCATTGTTCCGAAACTTATTTGCCTCTATGAAGGCTGCCCAGTAATTGGGAGCATACTTAACATTGTAGTATTGTATGTAAATTATGTAACGAAACAATGTCTGGGTTTTTGTACTTTTCAGCCTTAAAATCTTGGGTTTTTGTTTTCTTTGTTCCAAAAAACGAAGCTTTACCATTCAAGATGTTAAGGTTTCCATTCCCCCTGGGCATATGTAAAAGCTGTGTGGAACGTGGCGGTGCCAGACATTTGGTGGGGCCAACCTGTACACTGACTAAATCAATTCCAATAAAAGTGCACATGTGAGACATCCTAACTGCTTGTGTTTGTCTGTGTTTGGTGCCAAAATGAACTCTTCTGTTAGGTGTTAAAAGCACATGAAGTCCAAAATTGGAACTGCATGTTGTGATTTATCAAAACCGTAAATGGATTAAGGTCCTGATTTTTGAAATACTCTAGTGTTAATCTGCCCCATTTACTTTTGGGATTACTAGTATGATGCTATAATTTAACACTATGGTTGAAACTGCTAGTGTCAGACAAAAAACTTTAGCCAAGTTAGCAGAATGGGTTCCTCTAGGCTTGTCTCAATAATTTGATAATTTTAGTCTGTTAGGAATCTGTTAAACGCATGACTTTGTGCATCTAGAGCCAGTTTAAATCTCACGTTGTACTTCATAAAACTGCACACCTGATGGCACTACAACCACAGGACCAAACATTTTAGGATTAGAGAAATTCTTACCCACCCTGTAGTCAAACCAAACATGCATAGTCTCGACGTCGAGTATCGCTGCAAGATTCAGAAGATATGAATGAACACCAAAAATGACTAGAATAACATTCATTTTAGCTGGCAAGATAGGCTAGATTAAGTGTGCTTCAGCGTTGGTTATTGATGTAGATACTTTAAACACAACGCAGTAAAACTAGGATGCATCAGTATATTTAAGATAAATGCACATTTACAAACTCATTGTATTGGATCTATATTTGAGTATATATAAGTTCTACTTTATTAGCTATATATTAGATACAAAATCAATACATCAGAATCACTTTAATAAATTCCATTTAATTATGTGTAATACCATGTGTTATATTTAAAATCCATCTAGGGCGTAATGGTTCATTTGACCACAAACCTGTGAATTCACAACAACATTGGGCTACAGGAAATATCTAAAAACTGTTTCTATCAGTCTCGTAAGCTTGTTTTAAATTGCAGATCTTCAAAGAAATGAATCTGAATCTCATATCCTGATAATTGAGACTTCTGTCCCTGCCACCAAAACAATCAATGTCAGTAGCCACCAACGTACATTCACACATCCCACTGGAGCTTATGTCTCAGCAAATGTCTGTTTCTTGATTGTCGGCAGGCCCCGCACAAACGTTCAGCCTTCATTCATGATGACATAATTACCCAGAGAAATCACAGGCCATTAATAACTGTGTAGTCGGCAACATAGATGCATCTCATTCACACAACACAATTTCTCATTTATTGCACAATAATTCAAGACACTCACTTACCTTCCACAGACGTGAACATTTATGATTGATTGCTTCATGTACAAAAACAGGATTTATTTTATTGTGTTGTGATTTTTAACAAATAGAAGCAAGGCACGGAGATAGGAGGCTGCTGGTGAAGATGTGTCTATAAAACAGACACTTCTAGATCTGTGGTCAAATGAGCACTGGAGGTCCCAAAGCAATTTTGTGCTCAAACTAAGCATGTAGGAGGTGCTGTCTCACAGAGTCATCTCACAGGCCCTGTCCCCTTCACGACAAAGCTCCAATCCTCCCTGACTCTCCAAGGGAAACCTTGAGAGAGGATTATCTGATTTTCCACCGTTAGATATCTGGCCATACAGACGCTAAATATCTGTGGTGATCTTGACAACGTCAATAAATAAATCTTCTCATCATCCGTTGAACTATAATTGATTGTGTCCTTGTAAAGTTTCATTTTAACAGAGAGTCTTCCACATTTAGTACTGAATCCCATTTCCTGCACAGCCCAAGGGATTGAAATAATGATAGGTAACTCATCATTAGGAGACAGTTTTATAATATGTTACAGAAAAGCTTTTTAGGTGCTTCTGTCTTTCCTTTACGCTCTACATATTAATTCATATCAAATGAAATGTGATGTTTCAATTACTTGAAAAAATGGTATTCTATAGGAACAGAATAATTAAATTAAAATGATAAATTGTGCATTTTTTATTTCATTCCAATTATCTTTTTATAATCATTTATATAAAAATATTTTCATGGAAAAATGTGCCGTGTCACCCAACCCCAATATAAACAAAAACGTAAAGCATCAGGAATGTGCTGCAGCCAAGGAAATGAAGAAATAATTTTAATGGATAATCCCTGGGCAAATTTAATGCCAACTGGTCTGTCTTTAAGCAGTTTAATTTTGGCCTGTAATAAAAAATATCAAGAAAGTGAGAATAGCCATCTGGATGTCAAATCTTGAGCTTTTCTAATCATTCAGAGCTATTCAAATCCCATATTTCATCTTCCAGTCGCATCATAATAAATCAAATCAAGCAAATAAATAGATGCCTTAATTTAAACTTCAATTTGCTTGTGGATTAAAGGCTTTCAGAGCCATTATGAGGAATTCTATACAATGTCCCTTTGCACTGGATGTCGCATTTATCATCAGCTTCATTACAGCTCTGTACAAACACTGAATACACTGATATGCATGCAGCTCATCTACACTGTCACTCTTCAGTCAACGTTGTAGTAATCACTTCTTTGCTATGATTTGTGTAACCGAGACATCATCACACTAAAATCTCATTATTATTTTTCTACATTTATCAATGAACACTGTGAAAATGTTATAGTCTTCATTTGTTAACAATTAATAACTGCTTTCGATTTCAATTTCAAAATCAAATTAGCTTTACAAGCAATTTCATTTCAACTCAAATTTTAATAGTGTACTGAGTTGATGTGACATAAAAATAAGTAGAAATTTCTTAACTTATTTTGATGAGAAATTAATAAAACCTTAAAAATGAATGAAATGACTTGTAGATCCTCTTTGAATATACTTAAAAATGAAGGCACTGTTAGTAAGTTTAGTATTATTTTTGGTTTAATTATGAATGACAGATACACATCTGACATGCTGCATTGACCAATCAGTTATACTACTCAACACTGGCTGCAGTAATGTGATGGTCATATCTCTGGTATTTGTCTTGAACAGGATGAGGTTCACTGGAGGGAGGGTCTATCTGGGGACATAATTCATCATTTTAAAGCATAGATGCAGAATTCCAACTATATTTATGGAGGCCATGTCATGGATAAAACATTGAGTTCCACCTCAAAATGTAGGGGATTTCTATCTTACCTAGAATTTTTTTTATCTTATGACATCCTCTTAATATTTTAACATTCTGAATATTCTTGTGGAAAAATTGGTTGTCCTAATATTTTAAATCAAGTCCATTTCAGCATAGTGTTGTATTAGAGAAAGTTCACCCAAAAATGAAAAATCTGTCATCTTGTCAACCAAGGTTTCGGTGAGTAACTGATGACAGAATTTCATTTTTGGGTGAATACAAATAATAATGTTCACACTTTTTTGTGTTTAGTTTACATGCGTTGTCAGGAAAGTTTGATAAACTCCCCTCAACATAGTGCTCTGTGATGTCTTCCACTTAGAAGTACCAAGAAGTGCCTTATTACTATCCTGTCATTCACTATTCAGATGGCACAGTAGGTTGGGGAGTCGATTCTAGTCACATTGTGAAAAACAGCACACTCCATCCTAACCAGACACGCAGCAATGCTCCCATTGATGATATACATTTCCCTTTTGTGTTTTTAACCCGCAACCCACAGCTGGAGGTGACATTCACAGGCTAGACAGAACAACAGATTCTGGATTGAATCTCCCGCACCATCCAAGTAATTTGCAGTCATGAGATAGGAGAGTTGAGCTCTCAGGAAATGGCACTTTTTTTCAGAAATGCTCAGCGGTCAGCCTCTTTGTAACTCCCAGGCCGTGTGACATTTACCGTCCAAATGACAGAACAGAATCTATAGGGTGAATAATGGTGTCTGTTGAGATGGGTACCATCATAGGCCGGACAGAAGATGGACTGGCGATGGACTAAATTGTTTAAAGACTCCCATATGGCATCTAAATATGAAGAGGTACCAAAACTCGCTCAAGCAGCGTTGGCACAATCAATGGTTTGAGTTTGGTGCGCAGTTATCCGTTTGTTAAACAATGGAAGACAAGGAAGGTTCGAAAAAGCTGTTAGAAGACAATCATTACTTTTCTCAATTCAGTAACACAAATGGTGCAGAAATAGGACGCTTCACCGTTTTAAAGATGTCTTTCTACACACGGATGCATCTGACAGAGATTGTGACTGTGTTTACGTGACTCACCGATTCAAGCTGTTGAAAGACCTCAGTAATGTTCCAGACATCGGGAGCGATCCGCATCGCCTATGGTCACACTCTCTAAACCCCAGGATAGAGAGCAGCTGGACACCACGCCTAATGGACCCTGTGCAACGGCACAATCACAGCTCCCCTGCTGCTCTCCAGATGCTCTGATCTACACATGAAGGTGATCAATCAATCTGTAAGGACATTGAGTGAAGAATGAGACTAATGAGCTCGGGGGACCACTGAACCTCTCGCCTTCTCGCTCATTCTTTATTCATTCCTTCAGGGGCAAAGTTATTGTGAATTTGCAAGTTTTCCTCACATATTAGAAAAATACTTTCAGTGTGACAAGCAAGTCACTTGAAATATTGACAGAGCTAACCATTAGCATTTTCAGTAGCAAGACAGAACTTTACATTAAAGTTGTATTTGTTAAAGGAGTAGTTCACCTTCAAAATGAAAATTCTGTCATCATTTCTCACCCTCTTGTCATTTTAAACCTGTAAGACTTTCATTCTTCCGTAGAACACAGAAAAAGATTTTAAAAAAATTGTAACAGCACAGCCATCCCATTCACTTCTATTGTAACCACTGCACGTTAATAAGGGGCTGTGAACAACATTCTTCAAAATATCTTCTTCTGTGTTCTGCGGAAGAAAGAAAGTCATACAGGTTTGAAGAGGGCGAGTAAGTGATGACAGAAGTTTCATTTTGAAGGTGAACTACGCCTTTAACATTAGTAAAAGCAGAAGCTAACTATTACTCAACAATATCGTTTTTAGCATTTATTAATCTTTGTTGATGTTAGTTAATGCCAAAATAGTTTTTCATGTGTGTTCATTGTGCAACTTTAGGCTTGTATTAAATGTAAATGTATGAATAAATGCAGAAAATTACATGAACTATGATAAATAAACGCTGTAGAAGCATGATTCAATGTTAGTTCATTGTAACTTATAATAACAAAAACAATCTTATTGTAAATATGAAAACCCTTACAACGTGCTGTTATTCGACACAAAAGATAACAATTATATAATAGAAGACATAATAAATGTAACATCGCCTTATGAACTATTAATATATATATATAATCTCCTCGAAGTTATGAAAGTTTCTATATGACGTCTTCGTCAAAATTGAGTTATTCTTATTCTGTGATTTATTTACATTATGTGATGTTTTTTTCTTTACATTGTGTACATTTTGAAACCTCACAATTTCAAGGTGACGATGTATGAACCAGATCACATTAAATTTAGCAAAATCCAGAGAGCTACAATTAAAGTAAAACAAAACACAAACAATAAAAGTCTAACCAAAATGAACAGTCATAAATAAAAAGTAACAAAAACTGTTGAAATGACATTGAAAAAGAAACAGTAATTAATAAAAAAAAAACTGTTATATTTCCACAGTCTGCAGCTTGCCAACTTCGATTTCAAAGTAGCTTCCTCAACACTGTTGCTGTTAAGACAGGTGAAGATGTAACATTCTTTGCAGCACCTGTGAATTATACAATACACAAACACCAACGCCACTGGATTAGATTCTTTCATGTTAGAAAGTGCAGAGATGCGCAAGACCTGATTGAACATCACAGTGGCCATCTACCTGCCCGCAGGGAATGGAGACAGAAATCCTCCCACCTCTCTCTGCAGGCCTGGCACCACAGGGCAGTATGATAAAGAGAAACACACTTATTTTCCACATCCTGGTGTCAGTCATCAGTGACTGAACTCTGCTTTCAACACACAGTTCAGAGGATAAAGCTTAGCGCTTCAGGTGTGTTTACAGTGGACTGGATCTTCGAATGCGAGTAGATGAAGAACCTCCAGGCAGGATAGGTGCTGACAGCATCTTCTTCTCTGTTTGTTCTCTTCAGGGGTGCTGCGGCACTGGGGCGGAGGAGCTCTATGGGGCCTCCATCTGGGTCTCATGTCTGGCTGTCAGAATCTTTGAGATGGAGTCAATAGATCTCACCGGACCGGAATCCGTAACCCCTTTAGGCAACATACATTAATTCAGAGCGTTTATTCTGCAGGCTCTCCTTTAGGTCGAAAAAGCATTCGTCTGGATATGATTAAAATTCAGATGCATGACTTACCTCAGTCCTCATATTTAAAATGTACTTTTCGTTATTATTGGAAAAAGGTGCTGCACCGCAAGTCTTTTCAGTTGATCTTGCTGGAAACGCTTTTATCAGATAATAACCAGATAGTGAGTCATTTGAGAGCACACCAGTCGTACACCCAATCCTTTATTATGAAGCTGTACAAAGAAAATTTCTTAAGCGATCAAAACATTTTAAAAGCACATCCTGGAAACGAGGGAACAGAAAAGAGTTAAGATGCAATGAAAACAAGTTTTTATTTCCAATTCAGACTTATAAGGTATTGAGTGAAAATAGTATTTTGTTGTAGCCTATACTAAACATGCTAAAAACGACACATTCTTGTAAGAATTCATAGCTTTTTTATTAATTTGTATGATTTCTTAAAATCTTGATCTTACTTTTTAGGACTATTTGCTTTCGTGCCACTGACTGAGGGGGTTCAGTGTTGCATTTTTCTATTAATCATATTTTTTAAGATGATTCACATTGGAAGAATTAGCCAGTTCGTAAAATAGTTACGAATTCCTGTGAGATCAGGTGGGCTCAACACAAAGACAGATCTTTTTTCCGTGATTTTTTATTTATTTTTACATATCCCTGCTGTCCTTTTGAAACCTTGTATGTTTTTACCATGAATCATTATTATTAGTCAACCTTTATGTCTGTCACTGGGTTTTGTAAATATCTTACCAATAAGTATTAAATTCGCTGCTGGAAAAGTTATTGAAAAATTTCAGTACTTTTTCCATTCCTTCAAAAATTGCAAATTTGAACTTACGAGGTTTCATAAGGACATGACAATATTCATGATTCAACAGTTAATTTTAATAGTGTTTATTTGACTTTTTTTCCCAAAAGCAGCCTCATCCCCCACAGGTTTACATGCTAAACACACGCTCATCCAAACGGAGATGCGTTTTGTATCGTATCGGTGTTACGTCCTCGCGGATCCAGCTTTTTGGGAGCCTGAAATTGAAATGTTTGATAGATAAATCTGAAAACGCCACCATTGTGTGTTCGTTTGTACAGCCGATACGCATATTTTAAAGTGCATCTCTGTGGCAGATTAAAGCGCAACATACTGATTTGATGTCTATACATCGTTTTGAGTAGGTTTGGCAGTGAAAAGGGAAAAATAGATAGGATAGGGCTTCGTGTGGATGTGGCCCAAATGAACCATGACACCTTTTTAAGGTAAAGTAATAGCATCCTAGTCTATTTTTTGTGAGCGTCTCTACAGAATAACAGCCAGTGCACACCAGCAATTGAGCTTGTGCTTCATTACGTCCCACCTTTTAAAACAGTGACAGCCCAAACGCCAAAATGTTCATTAGACAGAGTGAAGATAAACAGATTTGAAGTGATTCCTCGCGTAAAAGCACTTAATTCCAGGACAGGCCTTGATGGATGCCAAAGAAACTGGCCTTTGATTGCATGGTTTGCCGACTCTATTGAGACACCAGGCAACAATTCTCCTCCAGACGATTTTCTTCTTCTCAACAACCAACTGAAGGGGCGTGACAGACTTAGCCCCCGCCGACAGCAAACCATTCTCCGCACACAGACCCAGAATTACTGTTAAATGGCCCTCTTCAAAGACAAGCCCTCCCAGGTATGTGTGACGTTCAGATCCTGCAGCCCCCGAATTCGCTCAGTGGAACATGCAGGCGGCCTTTCGCTGATTATTGTTCAGCTCTCGTCCTCACAATTGCCATAGCAAGACGACGTGAACAGCCTTTATTAACACCTCTGTCGATCAGCCCCATCAAAGCTGGGGTCCCGGTGGCTAATTCCACATAGATCGGCAGTAATTTGTTGACGGTGGCTTGATGGGGAAGCGGCAGTCGTCACGGCGATAGCTCTGTGTTTAGGCCTTTCTACAGTCCGTGTCCATTGGCAATCTTTGGGAAGAGTGCTCTGCAGGGTTCGAAGGCCCCATTTTGTACAATGTAATGGCTCTTGATCCAAGCACTGCAATCACCCCCCCTCTTCTTAACTGCCTTTCGCTCACTTTGATTTCCGGTCGTCTGGTTTGCGCTCACACACGGTCACCCTGAAAGAAAGTGCTGAGCCGGAGCTTGGCTTTTCAACTCATATTTTCCCCTCCATAAGTCAACTTTAGCGAACCTGCCCTGCTGTTTATTGCCAGCGCCGGCGATGTTGTTGATGATGATGTTGTTGCAATCAATAGCAAAGCATGTGCAGCTCGTTGCTTCATTGCCGAGAAATCACCGACTTGAGCTCGTGAAACATTTATCATCTTATATGCAAGAGCGGGAGTAGAGATGAAGAAAAACTGTGCCAAGTGGGAAACCATATAATGATCGAAATAGGTTTTGCATTAAAGGTATATTCCTGAATTAGACTTTAATAGAGCATATGCCTGATATGCAGTAGATATGCGCTCATAAGAGTGAATACATCTGCATGTCAATGTGTAGCTCAACAAACGTCCTTTTCTAATGAAGTACAGAGAAACAAATTGGAACCGCTTGACTGCATTTTTCATTATGAAGTCTGGTAATAAGTTCAGTCCTTTGAGGGTTGCATAGCACAGACATACATGATTCACTCTCATCATGCAATGTGTAATTTTACTATAAAAACTATGCAGTTTCAAGCAAGCATTGCAGAGACGTCTTTTAATGTATGAAAACACAGCAGAACTGGTCATTCATAGATATCAGTTCCGCTTATCTTCTTTCCCGAAACATATTACAATTTCAGGCAAAATGGTCCAACATGACTGGCTCGGGGTGTCTGTTTTTCTCCACAATGGGTGCACAGAGATTTAGTGACAGTGGGAATGGAGGAGTTGGCCACTAATGTATCTACACAGCAGGATATTGGAACAACAAGGCAAATAGCTCTCCGGTGAGGAGCCAAGGGCCATTGCACACATGTTCGTGGTTATTTCAAACAGGTTTGCACCGAGTGTCGTCTCTTTTTGTCCTAATGCTGAGACGGTGATTGCTGTGCTCCGGAGACTACAACATGAAGCCGTTTGATGCACCCGTGACCGTGTTTCATGCTACTGTAAATCCTGGCTCATGCTGAAAGTTAAGCAGTCTGGAGAACAATGTGGGCAGTGACAGGATCAGGTCCAGGGTTAGCCTGCCGGTCATCTTGCTTGCTCTCAGCATATACAGTAATAAAGTAAGGCAGAGATTCAGGGCTTTGACCAGCACTACCAACCAGCTTACGGAGCACAAAAATAGCACGGAGGGTCAACGAAACAGAGCCATTTTCCTCCCACCAATCGCTTTCCACTTTCCCTTTTATACTGATGGAGCAAGACTCAAAATGTTGTTTTTATACTGCAATCATTTTAATGGGTCATAAATGGCTAAATGCTCCCAGCAATGTGGAGGACCTTTCCTCTGAGAACGTTAATGTTGAATGCAATCCCCAAACTGTGATTCTTTACTTTGTTACCATTCACCGGTCTTCGTGGACAGCGAAAATCAAAGCACTTCAATCCAGAGACCATTTTATGTTGGCCTTGGTGATGCAAGACACAAAATGGACCCTGGCTGTTGAGAAGTGTGCAGGCAAGTCAAGCATTAGTGTGCAGAACTTCAAATGGCATCCCTGGTGAGAGATTGAGTTGACAAGCTCTCCATCACAGTATGCCTCTATCGTTCAGCACACTTTAATTGTTCCATGCCTCAGTTCGTTAAATGAGCATTCCAGCTAAATGACTCCAGAATAGTTTATCATGAGAGAGGGTATGAATATTGCATGGCTGCTTTCTGCTTTTTAGGTCCTATTAGCATAATGACTCTTCGCGTTGCGCCGCAGCTTTTTCAGACAGAGGATCAGCAAGTCCAAGGACAGAAAGACTTTGGCCTTTGGTGGGTTTATTGGAGGGGTTAATTGCTTTGGCAGCGGCGGTTGACTCCCGCAAGGCTGGTGAACTGTTCTTAATAATAATAAGTTTCATTTGTTTTGCCCTTTTTTGCAATTTGTTAACCCCTTGAGCATATTTCTTTGGCTGTTTTTCGTTTTCACACGCATTTGGAGCCACTGAACATTATTGAGCCTCTCGTTCTTTCCTTTATTTAAATGAAATTCCTTGCAATAACACACAAGAGAATCTCCCTCGCACTGAAAGCACTAGCAGAAGAGATATGGAAGCCATTAGAAATTGTAATTTCTTAAAAGATTGAATGCAGTATTCACACAAAAGACGCAGGACGAAGCAGTCGCTGCTCTGGAGATTGCATGTTGTTGCTGGTTATTACGGATCCAAAGTCACAGAGAAGTAGATCCCTTTAAACAACAATACATTTTTCAAACGCGAATGACATGAAAAATGCCTGCGTTCTGATGCGTTGACTCGAGTTGTGAAATGACAAAGCAGCAGGTAGTTTAAATGGATTGGAGCCCTGTCTTTACCTGGAAGTATAGAGAGATGTGGACCCTTCGGTCCTGCCAACGCAAACGTTTATGTTAAATGCATTCTGCAGTTATGTAGCTTGTGAATGTTGTTTTTTGCTAATTTGGTACACGAAAAAAGAATATAGGAGATTGATGATGTGTAGCTGAATATGCAGTTTGTCAGTAATAAAATTAGGAAGCACTTCCATTAGATTGCATTATGCTAATTTTATGCCACTACAGGCAAAATCAAAGCGATGCCTTTTCAAATCTCATCTGCGCTGTTAATGGAAATTGAGAAATGTTCCTTTCAGACAAGCTCTTGGAGAACAAATGGACCAATAGGTCTGAAATTCAACACAACCTATGGCAAGTCGATGCAAGCATTCATTCACTTAAAATATAATCCTTTTTTTAAAGACTAAAGCCACTGAAATTACCAAAAGAGAAGTAGTCGTATCTCAACCATGCAAGACGAAAGATCAGTGTGTATACAGTGTAAAGTCTTATTTTGGCAGTAAGGCAGTTCATTCAAAGAAAACGTAATGTGGTCTCCAATGCCAACCTGACTCTCCTGGTGACTTTAATTGGTCAGAAGACATATTTTTCCTCTTAATAATTACAAGCCTCATGAATAGAGAATTCACATGCTTAAGATATCGTGTTTTTAGCAGAATGAGTCCAGCCTTAAAGCAAACAACAGTGCTATAAATTGTTCCAGGAAGCACTAAAACAGTATTCTGATGAATGTGATTGCTCACAGGGGGGATTCAGAAACCACCTCTTGCCTAACAAAACACTCGGGTGACCTTTTAAATCCATCGTGCCACTGTGAACAGCTTATAGCAGGCAATGAATCATCATGCATGCAGAAAACGGCCTTTCAGAAATGGGATTTTTATAGGGAGGAGAAAAAAACCTTCCATGCCCAACTAAATGGTTCAAGGACTGCCATAACACAAATAACATTCAATCAACCACAATATTTTCATGGAGAGCAACATTAATTTTCTTCAGTGCAACATCAATATGCAATTTAGAACACCGAGTGCAAATTCTGTCACATGACCAATTAGACCACGATGTGTGCACATGAAAGACGGAGGTCTACATCTTATCGCTCGGCTTTTAGAAGCATCTCATAGGACAGAGCAACCTCGATAAAAACAGCACTTATACAATGAATTACAGGGGCTGCTAAAGCTTATCTTGTCTTAATAACAGTTCTCCCATAAGGCTTGGAAACACTTCACACGTCACACATGAACACATTGGGATGAACATTGCAGATCTCAGATTTTAATGCACTCAAACATACAGAAAACAAAAGAGCCATTTTCATTTCATGACGTTTATTGATGAACTAGAAAATACTGAGATACTAAAAGAATCGAAAAACACTGATAATGCTGGTTGTGTCTGTAAAAAAATACAAATCATATCCCATCAAGTTTACGCACAAGTCAACAGCAATCATTAATGTCAGTTTAATTTTTAAAAAAATGTATATCATATTTTTTTACAAGATTAAATGTGTACAAAGTATATCCATACTTATCTCCCCCTCTCATAAAAGGATCATTTACAAAACCTTGATGCTTTAAAATTTTAAACAATAATTTCAAAACTATAATTTTTCATCTTTTTTCATCGTAACAGGACCTTACTGATGCTGAAGGAACAGCAGATGAAGACCAGTGAAGGACCAGCCTCCAGTCCACACTAACTTTCTCTCATCTCCCACATTCATGTACACAATCCTTCCCTCACTAGCAGCTACCTCACAGAGTCCAAATTCAGCAGTATTGCACATTAAGCATGAAGGACCATTGTTCTGAGAGGGGGAATGTCATAAAGAAAGAAAACAAAAAAGTAAAGGTTGAACAGAATCATGCAAACAACAGTGAAGTCTATTTAGCTTCTATTCAGCTATACACCGTTTTCTGTAATATGCCAGTTAAACCTTAAACATCATAAGACACTCAAACAGACCCTGGACAAGAAGCAGAGTACATCACCAATTCAATCCACGTGTGCTACCAGCAGAGGTCACCGTTTCTTACGGTGACCTAAGGGGAAAAAGGATGGACTCGAATCTCTGTTCACTTTACACTACACATCACAATAAGCAAAATAAACTTTGTCTGTCAATTGCTCTATTATATTTCCTAGAAGCATATATGCTATTACTAAAACATGCAGACAAAAATACTCTAAAAGTGCTTTACAGCTTGACTCAAGCTCGGAGTAAACGTTCTGTTTTCAGGGGCACTTAAATTTGTTTATCTTGTTAAACAGGCAACACAAAATAAATTCAAAGATTGTGTCGATTCACTTAAGCGTTGCATTAGATTTCCTGTGCATTTCAGAATCATTTGGCATGTGAATAGCTTTGGGTGTGTGGACAATTCTCAACCAAATTAGGTGACTTAGAAAACAGTCGGAATAGGCTGAATACACCTTTAAACCCCAAGACCAAACACTCAAAACATAAAAAAATACAACCTATTGAATATCAACAAGAAAAATAATCTCTTTAAGAGAGATTGGGCAATGTTATATGAACCGTACATGAATAAAAAACAATTTCGACATTTATCGTTATCGCCGTATGTAATAGTGTCAACACGATTCTAAAATATAAAGAAATTCGGAAATACTGAGTAGGCCAAAAATGCTCCAAACGTTCAGACCAAAAGTTTCTAGTGTCCGTAAGCTTCTCGATCTCTCCATCCTCCCTCCAAAAATGGGGAAAACATAAAAACAACAGAAAGAATCAGGAAGTATCAGATCTACATTCACAGAGACAGGGGCATTCTTGGCAATATACGTAAAATAGCAATGACAATATTTTTCATGAGTTTAAAAAGTATCAAATGAAATGGTGAACCAAAGTAGGAGGTAGAAAGAAAATTGAAGCTACAACACTTGGCTAGAAATAAACAGAAAAGAAAACATACAGAAAACAAGGCAACTGCAGAAATCAATTGGAGCCACATGTTATGAAAACTAATATAAGCATACAACTTTAAAAAAGGTATTCAAATTTATTTTTGCGTAACCAAAAACCCTAAGCATTTGACTAACACATTTTGAAAAGACATTCATACCTCCTCTGAAGTATTTAAATGAGGCACAACCGTAGTCACAATTACGGAAAATAACACATTTTCTAGGCTGTGAACAACAGGGCGTTGGGCACATAATGATACCACAAATCAAATACATTTGACTGGTCTTGATTAGAGAAGCAGCGAATATGTAGTCTGGTCCTAACAGCACGCCAGCGCCTCTTTCGAGCGATGGCACTTTCTTGGAACACAATATCAATCAGCGGGACCTATTTTCAAAGACAATATTCAGACTTTGATTTTGCCAGCATGTGGCAGCTTTTAGGGACCAAGGTTAAGGCTATTAAGGCCATGAACCAGAAAAACCTGCCATAAACGTTGAGATCGAGAGAACACAGGAAGGCATGAAGGCTTTCAACTGTGGCATATACAGATAACGCTTGTGCCTCCACTCTGATTCGCTCTGCTATTAGTTTACTCTAAGAAAGTGCTTTCATGCATGAGATGTAATTGCTTTCTGTGGGGAAGAGAGGGGGGAAAGTTCTACTAAAGCGGGAAAAGTCAAGTAAAATAGACACGGCATGATTATATGGTGCTTTAAAATTCTCCATCTCTCAATGACCCTGAGACGCAATGAGAGAAGAGAGTCCACCTGCAATGGGATTGTCGAAATGTCTGTCCCGTGTAAGACTAAGGGGCAGAATTTAAGTGCTTTCTGTTGTAAAAATGCATTATGGGAAAACTGGCTCCGAACACTGTCAAATCCCACAAAACTATCTGTCCTGTAATAGTAGCATTGATATCAAGATAACATTACATTACGTCGTCAATGTAGTGGGCATCTGAGATAGGTTCCAGTAACGTCTAACAAGATCTTTACTCTAAAACTAGTTCCTGATACTTTTGTTTGAAATTTTATTCACAGTTTATTAAAGCTTCTTTTATCTTTTGCTGCTTTAAAAAATTTACCGTCACATAAATCTATGGTACACGAAAATAAAATATATTTGTCCGTATCGTATATAGCTTGTATGCATGTATTTACAAATGGGTCACAACATCAGAATCGATTCTGTCCCAGTAGAGCCCTTGACTCATATAAAGAAACTGCCTCGGTGGTGAGCAAAGACGATATTATTCTCATAGATCTTTTGGTCTGCTTAGCGTAAAAGTGACTCACACTTTCCAGTTAATAAACAGACCTCGAAGTTGTCCTTGGGCTGTGAGGCGGGGCGAGATGTGTCTTTTGAGTACTCCTCGCGCAGGCCAAAACGTTACGTATAGCGTTATATTATCTTTCCAAGTTTATAATCCATCCCCGTCCATTGAAGTTCTGGCAGGGTTTTACTAGCGACGGCTCCCTGGACGGATAAGAACGGCAAGTGTGACATGAGCCTGTCAGGTTAATTTATTTTTTCCGAACGCTGGCCTCAAGGCTGAGGAAGCTGGTTCCATGCAGGTCCTCTCAGCCCGCACAATGAGACCCGTAGAAATGGTGTCACCTCCATTCCAGGGGCACCGGTGACGGGTGGGACAAAAGAAAACTGCAGTACGGATGCAATTGACCTTTGAGACGTTTCAGACACGTTTTCACTTTGTTTGACATATTTCTCGCTTCAGCTTGGAGATTCTTCAAGTCGAAGGACCATCACAGTTCGTCCACCACAATCAGGTCAGTGGATCAAAACAATGCATACACAAGGTGCTCTAGGTCCAACACATTTGGGATATACGTATATTTACAATACAATACTGAGCGATTTCCATGAAAACCTTGTGTTTGAAATGACGTGCAATCAAACCCTTCAACATTTTTATCTCTGTCAGAGTTTCTTCTAGTTGGGCTTTGAGTAAAGCCAGTACAACTGTCTAGCCCTTGTTTCCGATTTCACTCCTTTTGCTCTACACGTCTCATTTGTTTCTCAGCAGATGACAGGAACACCATCTGTGTTGAAGATCATTCCCGTGGTGGGTTCATACGTGCCAGCCAGGTAGTAGAGATCCTCGCTGTCCTGGTACTTCTTAGTTTTAATCATTAGTTCATACTGCTCAAGACTAACCACCAGACATTTGTGAGAAATGGTCTGAACATCATTTTCATCAATGTGAGAGGACTGGTACAGAGCCCGCTAAAAAGAAAAGAATACATAGATTATATCTTTGTTTATAGAGTTGATCATATGATTTATCGGCTCGGTCTTCTAACCTCCATGAAGTCTTTCCTCTGGTTGGAAGCCTGCAGAACGGTAGGAAGACTTTGGCCAGACATCTGATCCCAGTTCTGCCAAACAAAATTGGAGCAATTACAAACCACAAGGCAAGCAAGACCAGAATTTACAGTGTACTTTCAAGCCTAAAACGCATGTTCTTATTTTCGGATGAAAGGGAAATGAACCTTTTTGTCATGAAGTTTCTTTCCCGGGTTGGTTTCCTCTGGATGATAAAACCATTTGACACGGACCACCATGTTGTTTCCCCAGGACTCCCACATGCTCTGGATGTGTCCGATGAAGGGAAGGTTGGGTCGTCCAGCAGACAGGAAAACGGCACAGTCGCCGATACAAATCATTTCCTTCCCACGCATTATGGCTTTGTAAAAAAGCTTCTTTGCTTTTCCTTTCATTCCTCGTCTCTGTTAAAAATTAGAGAAAGTAAATTCACCACTGTAAAACTAAAAACGGATGATAACTCACTGGCATCTGCCCATGTTGGCTTTTATACAACCCTAAACTCACCTGAGTGGGCTTTCCAAACCACTTCCACAACTGTCTGGCAGGAAGAAAAGCTGAAATCTTGGGTCTGTTCTCTACAGATGGTAGTCTTTGTCTCTTCGCCAGCTCCTTGGTTGTTGGGAGGTGGATTCCTTCTCGTTTTTTGGGACGGCCAACCCCCTGCTTCACCTTCTGGGGCTTTTGCTGCTGGTGCTCTGTTGTAGAAGCCTGCTGCTTCTCAAGTTTCTGGAGGTTGGCTGGAGGCCCCGATTTGGCATTTATCTTCTCTTCTTCGCATTTATGTGGTGTCTGCTCTGCAGGAGAGGATTGGGACGCAGCCACTGGTTCTTCGTCGGAGCTGCAGGAGGATTCCTCATCACTGGTGGTAGATGATGTTGAAGATGAAGAGGAGGATCCTGCTGAGGATGAGGAGCTGCTGGTGGATGAGCTGGAGGAGGCGAAGCTTGATGCACGTGAGCTGTTGGAGCTGGTGGAGACCGGTTTGGGCTTCTTGTCCTGGGAGGTCCCTCGCTCCTCTTCTCCTTCCGACTCGGAGCTGCTGCTGCTACTGCTACTACAGTTGTGACACTCCTTTCCCTTCTCAGAAGAGCCATTCACCTTAATCAGACCATCACTGCCCAGCTTACGGACGCTGTAGGTGGACGCGCTCTCGGAGAGATCAACATCAGCTGGCTTAGTTTTAGATTTCAGGGTTTTGTCAGGAGCTCCAGGAGCGGATACTGTAGTGTAGTCGACACCCATTACAGACTTATTGTCTCTTTTGGAGAGATTTTGGCCTTCCATCATCATCAAGGCTTTGGTCTTCTTGGTCTTGGGTGACATGACTCCTTCATGGTCAAGCTTGATAAGGATCTCCGTCTGAGGTTGCTTGCGCTGCATTTTTAGCCCAAAGCCTGATGTCTCCTCCTCAGCCTTTCGCAAGCGCTTGACTGGCTTTCCTTTCCCGGCGGGAGTTTCCGTTTCATTGTTGGATTTAAAAGAAGCCACAGAAGTACAGGGCTCATTATAGAGATCCACAGAAAGAACTTTTCCGTAGAGCGGCGGAGAGTACACAGACAGCGGCTGGGAACGTACTTTGACTGGGGGCTTGATTCCAGCATATTTCTTCTGGCTTTCATTAGACACGGGGATGGAGGCGCTAGCTGTGCTGACTTGCTTAATTTTACTACCTGGCCGAAGGCTGCTTTTCGGGCTGGACAGGGGCCTTTCTGAGACCTGTGTTGGGGCCGTTGTGTCAGTCTTTTCATGCTCCTTTGGAGCGACTTCAGGCTCTGGAAAGGAGCACAGGAGGGAAGGTTTTAATATGCCAGACCAAACACACTTACCTACATAAAAATGCTTGAAGCCTAAAAGCTATTCCTGTTCTGGCGGTAAGCTGTTTCCAACCATAGGAAAGTGATTTAATATCTATGAAACCACCAATACTATTCACTTTCGCAAGCTCACATTTCTCATCAAACTAACACCAGTTCTGCCTGATTGATGTTTTATTTGATCCAAAGCAATAAGCACGTTTACAGAAACTACCTCTGTTCCCTTTATAAACTTTAGCGAGGGGTATGTTTTAAGGAGTGGAAATTACCAGGCTTGGGTTTGGGTTTCCTTCCTCGTCCTCTACTTTTTGGAGCAGCCTCCTCTGTGCTTTTTAGAGGTGTCTCTTTGCCCTCAGGTACATCCTTACTACACTTCCTTCCTCGTCTTTTGGTGCTGGCCACAAGTAGGGCAGGGGATGGTTCGGCACCTGTTTTTAGGGACACAAATTCAGTTTAGAAAACACCAAACAGACCACTTTCAGCATTTCAGCATGAAGAAACTAAAATGAAAATAAATCAAATTGAGCAATCTCTTGGCAGATTTCCATGCACGAAAACATTTTCACAGTCCTACGCACATTAATATTTACCCAGCCCTCTTAAAAATTACACACAAAAACACTCCAACCTCTTTAAATCATATGCGATTCACTGGAAACTGGTGGAGAAACACCTCTTACCCACTCAATCATCAAGCTCCAAGAGCAAAACCAAACAAAATCTCTGGCTGCATGGACTCCAACTCAAACAGAGTACATACAGGCTGTTTATATAACTTAGACACTTGGAAGTTGGAGTCCATGTTACAAACTTTTGTGCACTCTGTCTTTACGTTTACTCCCTACTTCATTGAATACTCACACTGAATCTTGTAGTCCGGTGGTAGCAGCCTAATATGAGAGAGTGGGATACGGCCAGTGTCTCCATCATCGAACTCCACCGTAATCAAGTCGTCCACTTCTTCCATGTCAGGACTCCCTGGAGGAACGTAAAAGGGTTGAAGATTGATGCAAAAGCATGCGGATCACCACAACTTTCAATTTCCACTGATACCGCTGCGCAAACAGCCGTCAAAAGTGAACGACGGCATATTCTCAGCGGTACAGTAGCGGGTGTGGGGATTCATACAGGGCCTTTTCATTCTCATTGGCTGACAGCAGCAGTAGCGGTGACCTCCCTTTAAGAGTTTTTTTTTTAAAAAGCCTCCAAGCTCCCTCCCTTCCACGGCAGGAGGGAAAATAAATCATAATAGAGAGAGCTGCGCACGTAGCTAACCACATCATTCTTCATTCCCCGGCCCAGTTTATCTGGCAGTGCTTATGGGCTTGGCTAAAAGATTTAGATGAAAGGATACGAAACAAGCTTGTGCTCTCAATGGGTCTCTTACTGGAGCTCTTCATGGTGGATAGTGGACGTTTGTGTGCATGTTTCCACTTGTGAAATGCAAGCACGGTATAACAGTATGCGTTAGTCAGTGGAAGGCCTTACCTCTGACAACCGTGCCAGGGTAGAGACAACGGTACTGCTGGCTCCAATAGGCTGCGATTCTGGTCCCCTGGGGAAGGTATCTGACTGAGGGGGGTTTCACATCAATAATCTGTAGGACAGAGGAAGCATGGTTTAGAAAATCATTAAATCAACACCTGCGCGCATTCACCCAACGACACAACGGCAGTCATCCGTCTTCTAGGATGAATTACGAATGAATCATTTTAAGGTGAGGATGTATATTTTTGTGTACAATTAATCTCAGAGAGGGCTGTTATGGGTACAGCTCTTGGCGGTGGACTGTCTCCTACTGTACATTATGAAGGAAACGCAGTAGCTGTTAGAGTGTGTGTGCCTAAACCAATACACAGAGGCAGTGGAGCAAAGCATGCCCTTAGCTTAATAGCAGGGGAAGGTGCTAAACAGCTTCTATATTACAGCGTGCCCCAGGCCTGTTAGCAGAGGAAGTGGAGGACTGAGCCTGAAGTCAAATACACAGGTATGTGGGTAGGGAAACAATGTGGTGCTGGAAAATATAAAGTACTGACGGCCTCTTGTAGAAGCTGCTCCAGACAGTAGATGTGTGGCCTGTTGCCCCTCTCGCCCTCCACCACCACACTGTATCTGTAAGACAGGAAAAAGTGTAAATAAAGGAAAACTGAAAAAGAACAGTTATGAAATACTCACACTGTGAGGTAGAGATATCTCTCCTGTCAAAACTAATACACAACTCCGTACTTAACTCATTTGCGTTATAGGGTAGTTCACCCAAAATTCAAGATTCTCTCATCATTTACTCAGCCACGTTATTTTAATACCCAATTATTTTCTTCTGGAGAACACAAAAGAAGATATTCTGAAGAACCTTGGTAACCAAACGACATTGACTTCCATTGTATGTACACAAAACCACTGAGATATTTCTCAAAATATCTTCTTTTGTGTTCCACAGATAAAATAAAGTAATACAGGTTTTTAACGACATCAGAGTGAATAGATTATGGCAGAACGTTTAATTTTAAGGGAAACTATGCCTTTACAAATATTTTTTTTGGTAGTGAACAACATGCACAGTAACCCAAGGGATGTGTACTGAAGTAAATAAAATGAAATTTGATTTCAAGTCAGGATGAAAAAAGGCATGTGTTTTGCCTAAGAATATATCCTGTAAAAGGAGATGGCGTCAGCAGACCAGGAGCTGAGGCTATTCTAACTTTAACACAGGACTCCTCTGAGAAATGCCCAGCTTTGAAATAGCCTTCATTCACAATACCCAAAGGAGCTCGGCTTTCTCAGCAGCCCCCTTCAAGCTCAACCTCAGAGACAAAATTTGGAAGGGTTCCTTGCCCAATATGTTCCTTCTTTTTTGCGGCCCTTTTATTGTATTTGCTGTCAAGAAGTCAGAGTAGCGGGGATATGCAAGATATGTCAAACAGTTCCTTTACATATCGCATGCGAGCCAAAACGGGCACTGACGCAAATGGAAAAAAGGCATAAAAAAAGCCAGGCCAGGTTAAGTCACTGTGTAGGCAGAGCTGAATCCAAACATAGGCTTCTCTCTCCAGATTTGGAAGATGATTGGAAGATTATTCCAGGGACCTGGCAGTTTTCTCTTTGGGGAAATATGAAACGCCCACTTCCAGCTCTGGAGAAGTTGAGAGTTTTCATTGGCATCACGCAAATCTATCAATACTGTTAAATAAAAGGTTACAAGAGTCTTTTAGGTTATTGGCAAAAACAACAGTTTTCCTTAAGATGCACGTGTGAGAACACAACCTCTATAAGTCAGCATGGACGCATGTATGCAGTTGCACGCCTGACGGCCAGGACGGGGGCTTCTGATTAAAAAAATCCTGACAGTCGGATGTTTGGCCTTTTTTCATTTGGATTCATAAGGGTGTCTGCAGTTCAAGCATGGACCCAGAGCCAGGTTTCAAAGGTGTCCATCACCAGTTGGCAAGCTTATTACGGTGACATGGACCTGGGAGGTGATGTGGGACTGCCTCCCCCACATCACTTCCTCCTGGAGCGGGCCTGAGGGGGGAACTCTACTGGCCAGACCTGATTGGTTCTGGAATAAATTCACACCAGCTGCCTCAGGGGGAGAAAGATTGACCGAGCTAGGGCCACATGCAGTAGGGTTAAATATCTGTCATGTTTTGGATGGTTTGCCTGTTATGGGATTACAACTCGAGAAGGTTTGCTCTAGAATTTGTTTCTGTTGGTATGTGGAAGGTATTAATGGTCAGTATGGTGTTATTTATTATGGTAATAAATATCCCAGAGAAAACTTTGCTTTATAACAAAAATAAGATACGTGATGCAGTCATATATACATCTATACATTCAAAATTTTCATTTGAAATCAGCATTTGTAGATGTGTTGTGGGCATTCCCATTTCCAGTGTCTGTTGAATTTCAACCAAATCAAACCTCAGGAGTGACATGAAGTCATCCAACAGCAATGTGAAAGACAGGTGAAAACTGCGATAAAAACCCAGGAAATCACAATTATTAGTTTCCTAAGTACATGTACAAATTATACTGTTGTATTGCTTGACAGTGAATCTGAACTTTTTCCTTTGCCGCATTTGAGGTCTAGAGATAGAGAGCATCTTTTATTTAATTTTGACCAGTTTCTCTACTTTTATTTTCTGCAAATACATGCAAATAGAAACAAATTACATTTGGGAGAAATATGGTTAGGTGTTCAAATGAAAGAATGATCATTTTACTAAAATGCATACCTATAAATAAAAAAATCTGAAAAACTGAAAATGGTCTGTGAAATTACATCGACATCATAAGCTATTGACCAATCAGCATAAAGGACCAAAAATTTTGCGTTTCATAATCTGCAACTGTCAGTCATGCTTCTTACACTAAATATTATCATGACAAAACATCTTATCTATTCACAGAAAAACATACTTTGTTTCAGCAGAACTGGATAAACAGGAAGCTTAAAATGTACATTTACATGTTAAAAGGAGATAACCGCAAAAAAACATTGCATTATTGTGTGTAAGCGCAAAATGCATTTTGTTGAGCAAAATTTCCCCCTGAGATGACATTTAGAAATGAGGGAATTTTAGCTAAACATTTTAACATACCACACTCGGAGATATAATTAAAGACGTGACAAATACACTGCTATGAAGACTGGGAAAAACACAGTGAGACAGTGAGGAATGGAGCGAAAGCTTCAATTAGTTTCCCATTACCCATAAATAATAGGCCTGTGCCATTAGCATGGTCTTCACGTCTGAATGTGTGACAATGGCTTTGCCAAAGGACTGAGCCGAACGCACAGGACTTTGTAAAAGGGAGGTACAGGCTAAGAATAGACACTTTCTCCGCATTTCACTTCCAATTCGACACTGGCTGTGTGAATTATTGACTGCACAATTAAGCAGTCCGCTCCCATGGACCGCGAGTACGTTCACGCCTGCAGAAGCTCAGACTCACCATAATAAGCTCTGTTAATGAAGACAGGCGAAGCATATAAACAGCAGCAGTAGTGGCATATAAACATCTGAGCGCCCAAACATGGATTTTTAATCTCTGCATGCGTTTAAGGTGTTGCATGAACTGCCAAAGAATTAAATTTCCAAAGCGCAGGGTTGACGACAAGCGATCCGTTCCAGTTGAGCCCTCTTGTTCTCGTTATATAAAATCCTCTTGCAACCAATTCTCACTGTTACACCAAACCAGAGTCTAAGAGTCTAAGAGTCAAATACAGCACGAGGCAGAAGCTCCTTCCTCAAATGAAGATGGTTGTTTTTAGTCTAAGAGAGTGATATTTCACTGGCAAAGCTTGACAAATGCCTCTCATTATGCTATGTAACAGGATAACAAATCAACTGATAAAGAATTACACAATGCCTCCTAAGTAAGCTGTTTAAGAATGTGTACTCTGTTTTAAAGAAAAACAAGCATCCAAATATTTTTTTCCTTTAAGCAGAATGTTGCATGACCTTTCACAGATCACTAGAATTTGGGAGAAGGATTGTGACAGGGGTTTGAATGATTGCCGCTCCCCGCTATCAGATTGATAGGAGGAAAACCAGGTTCTGTGCCGCATGCTAAACACAACTGCGCTGCTGTGAGCCATCGCAATAATGAAACTAAAATGGAGGACAATGCATTTCACAGAGGGCAGAAACACAACAGACACCCTCTCATTAAAGTTTGCCCGGCCAGATGCTGCACCGGTTGACATTTTTCACCGAATGAGATTAGGCTTTACAGAAATGACTTTGAGAGGAAGTCCCATACCCATCAATAGACTAAAACTTGTTCATTCAAGTGGATAATAGGCCTTGCGAGACTAGAGAAGACTTAAAAATTTAAACCAAACCAAACTGCCCGTTCCTGTCAACTTTCCCCAAAAGACTCTTCACACCCCTTCTGTTTCCTGGTCAAACAATGTTGCACTTCCAAATTTTTCCATGCAGAAATGGAAAGACTCATTAAATGGGAAAAAGAGGTGGTTTTTGTTTCCATCTAACTGTAGACAGTTTAGTGAGGTAGTTATTTCAAAATAAAGTAAAGAGAAACCGCTATAGCTCAATAGACCACAAAGTCACTGTAAAATTATTTGTTGTTTTAATGAATAAAACAAGTTAATTCAATTTAAACTAATAAGTTAACAAAACAATTGTTCACCAAATTCATGTATTAACTAATATTTTTATGTTGAATTAACTCAAAATGTTAACAAAGTCAGGTAATTTAATTAAGTTGAAACAACAAATACATTTTTACAGAGACTATTTTAAAAATAGTTATATATTATTTAATTTTTTATCTAAGCTGCATTACATAACTATGCCACCTTTTCGCCATCTCTCTTTGAAACATAAAATTGCAGGTTACGTTACGTACTTGCCTTAAAATCAAATGACATCAAATTGATATTTGCGTCACATTCATACCAAACAGCTCACACAATAAATCATTATTCTACCATTTCTGTTGTCGATCAGGGCAAGGAGATTTTTTTTTTTTCTGGCTGTTATATTATTTTTATGTTACATCATTTTTAACCAAAAAAGTTTCCCTTTTCCAATCCTGAAACTCACCATTTTAAAATTCCTTCATATCCCCTGTTCATAAGGATTCTGTTTTATCAAACAGTATGTAAGACAGATAAGAAGATATGAGAATGAAAGCCGTGCAGACGGGTCTCTTACATGTCAGGAGAGTGAACGGTGCTGACGTGTCCTGCATACAGCAGTTTGTCATCCATAGGGATGAGCACCCGCAAGCCATCCTGCAGTTCATCTTTGTTAATGACACAGTTCCTGGGGGCTGTGAGGGGGCAGAGAAAGGTTAAATGTTAAAGACAGACGTGTCCAAACTAGTGCCACTTATAGCCTTGTCGTCATCTTTAAGCTTGAAACACTGCAGTACACGCATGTGTGCAATAACTCCAGGCTCATCCCATTAACGCATGAATGCAATCAGAGCAAATCAATTTTCTGATTCTTAACGGCAGATTAAGATAAAATAGGCTGTGAAATTACCTCTCCCTCACGTTTATAATTGCACGCATGGACAGGAAAATGAAGTCTGGTTTAGTCATAAAACAACAATTAAAAATTGCAAAAGGGGGAGGGGGACGCTGCGTTCTCGGAGATTGAAACGTGTGAGCGCACGAGGAAGTCTTACCGGGAGTGGAGGGTCTTTCAGGCTGGGCGCTCATGGGGGGATTCTCATCCTCCGAGAAGCTGCTGTCCTGGTTAGGCTCAAAGTCTTCATCAGCAGCCATACTCTCCATCAGTTTACTGACAGCGCCGCCCTTCCCTCGGGCCTGCTGGAGGAATTCAAGCACATTTTGGCCCAATTCCTGTGACAATATGAAATATTGAACAGCATGCCATTGTTGGCTCAGTTCTAAAGATGAGACCCGTGTGCTTACTAGAGAAGAATTGATTCAGTACAACCCATTTAGATTAGTGACAAGCTCAGCCCGCAAGATGTAGGACTTCTTGATTTCGAATGCGGCGAATACCCGCAGGAATTCCTGTGCTTCTGCACTGTGCATTACAACTTGTGATTTATACATAAGGTGAAAAATAGCAGTGGTGGAGAGTTTTAAAATGCGGCGAAGATTTATCTGGAGAAGAAATAAATAATGTCTGAAGTAACAAATAATTAAATAAACTGGCCAGGATGAGGCGGAGAAATGAATGGAGGGAGATGTGCTTTGGTTAATTTCACTGCTTTCCTGCTGAGTGTGCAGTCTAATTAGGCTTGCTCTACCGCACACTACCCTTTCTCTCTCTCTCTCTTTCTCTCCTTCAGCATCTCACCTCCCTCCTCTGGGCATGATGGGTACTCAGGGCAGGCCCATACAGAGCAGGACGTGGGCAAGAAGGGACGGCTCATTTAAATGCAAGACTTTTCCCAAAAGACTGTGCAGCGGGGGCTCTGAGACTGGCAGGTAAAATTATTCTAATCCCTTTCTGTGCCTCTCCTCAGTGTCACAGAGCAGCACAAAATGGCTGCTCAACACTAGTCTGCTTCAATTATGGATTATATGGAAAGCTAAAAACGTGTTAGATTTAAAGGAGATTAATTAGGGATGCACCGATGTTTCGGCCGATACCGATTATTATAAAAGACGTTTTTCACAGTTTAAAAAAGCAAATGATCAGGGGCGATCTTACATGCAATGTATTTGTGCTGTATGGATAGAAATTTTAAGAAACTTCCCCAGTTGATGCAATTAATATTTTAAGACATTATATGAATTATTAACCTTTAGAAAGTTGAGAAATATTAATTTAATCTCCAGAAAATAGTTAATGCGAGTTAGTACAGCCACAATGCTCTTAGTTTCAGCAGATATCCTGTGCATCTCTAGTCTAGATTAAATATTAAGAAAATAAGATATTTTTGTAGCAGTGGTTAAATTTTTTATTTGTTCTTACAATGAAAGTGAATGGTGACTGAACATTCTGCCAAACATCAATCTCTGTGATCCACAGAAGTTAGCCATGAATATACTTTAGTGAATGTTTTATATATTAAGTGAAAAATGGACAAGATCAAGTTCAGTCAACTTTGGTTACTGAACAGATATGTAGAGTTCAAGACATCATGAAATAAAAAACGATTTTTTTTATGGAATATTAAAGTGTGTATTATGAGCTATGTATCCGTGGAGGTTATGTTTTCACATGCGCTTATAATTTTAACCTTTCTGCAAAAGGGTGGAACTATTTTGCTTGTCGAATGAGCAGGCTTCAAAATGCAATGATCCAATCAATTTCCAAAAGACTTAATAAAGCCCAGCCCCATTTTTTCTCATTTTTTTTTCATACGGACTTTAGGGATTTTTTGTGTACTAAATCCCTCAAATAAAAAACTAATCAATCAATGAAGCAGTCTATCACTATATTTCTAGCAACTCCATTTACCTCTTTAGCTTTGGGCTTGACTTTGCTCTTGCGTCCTGGACTGACAGGAAGTGCCCCAGAGTTTTCAGAGGGTGTACTGGAGACCTGAGGTTGGGGCAGATTCATGGGGCTCTCCTTAATCCTTTTCTTCTAGAACATTCACACATGAGACAAAATCAAACCGTCAGCACAGACAGGAATGAAAAGCCTCATGCAAATGCAGGACACAATCTGACATTACAAGCATTCAACAACACGGGATGGACAAGTAAACAATAACAGGCAGTTGCATACTAAACACTATAAAAAGATTGAGGTAGGATTCGGGAGGGAGTAACGCTGATGGCGGGTAATTGTAGCCTGGCAAACGGCAGTCGTCTTTTGTGTCCAACAACATGACACTCACAGCGGGTGGCTTACTTGTCCAACAAATGTAGTAGGACACCTGCTGGTATCAAGCGTTCTGGCTGTTTGGTTGGGGCTGGCACACAGTACTCCGTCTACATCAACAAAACAAGGGCCTACCTTGTTGGGGTCTTTCACCTCCTTGACTCTTGCCAGCTCCTTGGGGCCTTGCGGTGACGCTTTGGGGCCGCGTGCAGGCTTGGGAGCGAGCGGAAGAGGAGTTTTGTTGGACAGGGTGACAGGGGTGGCTTGGGCTGCATCGTGGAGGAAGATGCGCTCGCTTCTTCTTCGGGTCCACTGCTCGTCTTCGCTTCCCTCGGCGGTGAGGTCGAAACTGAACTCCCGGGGGGATTTGGGTTTCTTGGGCTTGCGTCCACGCTTGCTGGGGCTGGAGTCGACACGCATGACGCTGGCGGGTGGCAAGAGAGGAAGCTCAGGAGCCGACCGTTTGCCGTGCAACAGAGACGGGAACTTCTTTCTTGTCTTAACATCGTTCTCGGAATCGGTAAACTCAAACTCTGTACCTACAAATTCAGAAATATATTATTACTAAAGCATGCACAGTATAATACAATAAATGCAATCACATAAAAGCAACATGCCTTTTATTAAAAACACCCCAGTAATGTAAATACTAAGCAGAGTACTGTAATTTAAACCATCCACATGCGGTCAACTCGTTTGCAAACTAAGAGCGACGATATAACGTGCACATGTGAGAAATAAACAGGGCCAGATGTTGCGGCAGAATTAAGTTGTAACATTGCACGGGTGTTCTCGCAGAGGTCTTGGAATAGTTAATGAAGGGGCTGTTGGACTGTGCTCGCAGACCTGTCGCGTGCACCGCTGGGTACCCGCTCAGGATCACAGCCCAACCTCATCAAAGCAAGGCCTGTCAGAGTCACATTTTCAGCGAGTGGACGCGCATATAAGCGCAGCCAGTGGATAATGACACTTCATTTTGTAAGGTGGGGCACAGCTGATGAGTGTCTATATTGAATAACACCCCTACTGAGCAACTGCTCCAAGCACAATGCGTTTTCATCTGCCAGCACCTTTCAATTCCCCCCCACACACACGCATACATACACACGGTGGAACACAACAAAAGACAGCCAATAACAATGCATAATCTTTTCACCTGGGAATTCAAGTCCCGAGGGGTTTGGAAAAGCAGCTGATGTCACATTAAACACATTACAGATACAAGTATAAGTGTAGAGAACGATGTAGCAGATGCAGTTGCCAAAAGAAGAGCGTTTTCTTACCGAGAAGACTTTGCCGTTCCTCTTTTTTCTTGGCTTTCTGTTTAGCCTCCAGTTGGACAACGGAGATGGGATTGGTGACAATGGGGCTTGGGATGGCACTGGCGGCAAAGCGGGCCAGAAGACCCAATCCGCTCTCCTCTACGAATGACGAACACAAACCGTCGCTCTCTTCAAGCTCGTAATCAAACTCGTCTTCATCATCGTCATCCTCATAATCATCCCGTTCGGTGAAATACTCTGCGAACGATGGGAAGAAAGGCATTTACCAGGTTTGCCAAAACGGTGTCAGAATGAAGATGAATTTCACAAAGCCTGACAGAACCCATCATTTCAATCATCCGCTGTTGAATCAACCCCATGCAATTAAAACTGAAATATCACACATAAAGGCCATTTTCTCTGCGATTTCTAAAATTGCTGTGTGGAACCATTGAATTCAATCTGCATAGCTATGAATACTAGATCACTAACCCTAATGCATCATCCTGCCAGCCACAGTGTTTCTAGTATCGTGTATTTCCCATCATCTGATTTTTTCAAAAGCAGACTCTTTCTAGATTAATGCATATTCTTGCTCGTACACCGAAGCCCACCCACTACTACACAAGATTAGCGGTAGGGGACAAAGCTTGGTTTTATGTGGGCAGCGTACAGCTAAGCTGGGTAGGCAGGATCTCGCAAGAGCGGCTTTTTAACATTCTGAGCTGTAGGGCAGGATATAAAACCAGTGTGGTTGCTGGCTTGTCCAAATGGAAAATGCAAAAACCCAGATCAAATGAGAGAAGCCAATAAAAGTGATCTTGTCCAAACGTGCTGAATGAGCTGAACACTGAGGGCTAAGATTCCTGGCAGAATTTCTGACTAAGAAAGTCATCAATTATTAAGAGTCTATTCAGATCGGAGCTTGTCTAACCTGATAAAAAAGAAAAAAAAGATTCGCAAGGACTAACTGTAAAACAGCAGGTACCCGCTTTAAGCAACACCCCCTTTCTCTCGTTCTACTGACGGCGAGGAACACATTAGAAGATGGACACAGATGCAGACACACAAGAGGTTTCCGTGCGGTTGTGAGTTGCCAAAGCTCGAGGTGAGTTTGTTAAAGACATGAAAGAGGTATGTGGTTTTTGTATGATGACGAAGAATTTGTACATTTACGTTTTCTGACGACAGTGTTAAAATCTGAAGCACGTGTTATGTGAATTGACAGCAAGCAGAGGATGTTTACAGGAAGAAGAAAGCTGAGGAACACAAAGCAGGCTATGTGAGGACATTCCTCCATGGTTCCTGAGACTGGATGTGCTCCGAGCAGAACTCAGGCCATTAATAACTTCAGCCATGGTTATGTGTGACCATTTATGATTGTAGGGGCACAGAATTCAGCTATAAATGAAGAAAAATTAAAGGTAAAGTTGAATGTATATGTAACAGTGTTGATGGATTATCCATTGAAACAAGAAGTTTGAAAAAACTAAAAATTATTCATATTTGATGATATTCAACAACTTTTTAGCATTATGTATTGTCATCAGAACTGTCTATGGCTAAAACAGACACACCAAATATAACCCGATAGTTGTAATGCACCTGCATTAAAAAATGGTTTAATAGTTAAAAATGCTATAATCAACAAGAGGAAAGTAGGAACCGAAATGGAAAAAAGATATATACACAAACATAACCATGGCTTGAAGGCTCATAACAAAAGGGGCATTTTTAACACCCATCTTATTTTATCCAGCTCGTTTTGTTTCAGTTTTGGTTCTGTAACAGTGTAACAACAAATTAGTAGAAATTCTTGAGAAGTAACAGCAAATAAAGGGTGGTGGCCTACTTACAGAACAATGCTCATGGCTCAGGTGACATGGATAGTGACCTCACGAGGAACAGCTGGCTGCTCTACTCCCAGCCAAGCACTTTGCTTCTTATTGTGTTGCAGCAGGACAAGCAAACGCACAGACCAATAGACATTCAAAAGCATCATGGGAAGGAGAAGGGGTCAGAGGTGGAGGGGTGGCCAAGCAGCTGCAAGGAGAGAGCGAGCATTCTAGAGAAGCTAGGTTATTCATTTTTTAGTAAACCAGGGAGTTCCCTATTTTCCAAATATCCCAAAATGCTTTTCCTGTTCATACACATTCACCATAGAGGAAAAAATGTTGTTAGTATTGAAAGATTTCAAATAGTTTGCTTTTGGTGTAATACATTTTGGTGGTGTGTGTGTTTATTTATTATGTGTGGAATCGATTTATAACTTTGCTACAATGGTAGTACGTTCCACTACTATTGATTTAGAAGTTTTTTTATGGCACCAATTAAAATGAGTTACATTAATGTATGTACATATTTTTTAATGCAGAAAAATATTCATCCAATATAATCTCCATTAACATTTTCTCATGTGTTAAATATCTTTTGTCTCATTGGAGATCCTAGTTATGCTTCTCAAACTCATCTGGCGTAATGAATGTCATCACCACCACTGAATAAATCTTCTGACAGCTTTACACTAGTGAAAGGGATATTTGAACAACAGAGGGATTCAAGAATGTGGAGCGTTGCAGTCTAACACTACAGCAAGAGATGTAAGCGAGAGACAGAGAACACAGAGATGATTTGCTTTCAGTAAAAATGAAATCAGCATGTTTAATAAAGCTTGGGTACCAAACTGCAATACAATCAACAACTTTCCACACAGCCACACACATTTGAATGCACAATGGCAAGACATTTCTATAAAAGTAACCATTTAAAAAGGACTCTAACAAGAGCCAATTATATTATATAAAAGACGTTGAGGTAGCAAATTCTGATGCAAGCATCTTAAAATGGCTTCTCAGGGAAAATGTCATCATGACCATACAACACAGAACAAAAACAATACAACTCAAACCAAGGGGCAGCCATCTTGATTCTGTGCATAGTGAGGTATGCTTTATTAACCTTGGTCAAATGAGTCCTCAGAAGAGCTGACTCCTGCCTCCTGAAGCAATAAAGCAAAGTGCTTATGTTTCCTCTCTTTGGCCGCCTGCTTGGACTTGAGTGATGACGAAGATGAAGAGGCTATCTTGGACGACGAGCGCACTTTCTTGGACGGAGTGCTGCACAGGCCGGGGAGCTGTGGACGTGGCCCTGTTCTCCTCAACATAGAACTGGGAGGCCAGCCATCCTGCAGGGATTCATCCTCTTCGGAATCTGTGTCTGGAGTCAATCAGAAAGACTTCATTGGGGACAGAGGTCAAGACTTGAATTTAATGAATTCTAACTATCTTTAAGCAATTTCACTTAAATCCATGACAGGTTTTTTTATTTGGAGAATGTTCAGTTACACATGTACAACAGACCTTCATAAAAGACTAGACATAAAACAATTATATTAAATTGATAGTTCACCCAAAAAATGAAAATTTTGTCATTGTTTACTCATCCTCTTGTCTTTTGGGGTTCTGAAGAAAGAAAGTAATACAGGTTTGAAATGACAAGATGGTAAGTAAATGATGACCGAATTTTCATTGTAGGGTGAACAATCACTTGAAAATGTTGCACTTACTGTTTGAATAGCTGCTGATTTCTGACCTCACTGGAGAATAAGGAGCTTTTCGCTGGCCTTTCCCTTTAAGGCATGGATCTGAAGGCTTTGTTTTGGTACCCATTTTACTTTTACCTCCTTTGGAAGACTTGAGAAAGATGCTCAGATCTTTTGACAGGCCTGATTTCCCCATCTTGACTCTCATGTCTATGTCAGTGAGCATAGGAATCCTGCTTCCAGAATTAGCCCTAGACTTCCCGGAGGAACCGTCTATGATCTTACAAGAGGGCTTGCCGAGTTTACCAATTTTTGTGAGGGACAATGCCTTGTCAAGTTTGGATGCCAACTGCTCCTGCTCGCTCAATCGGCTCTTCTTCATGCCCATTTTTGGAGTCTGGTAAGAGAGCACAATTCCACATTTAGGAGGAATTTCAGCAACAAACAAATTTACACGACAACAATAGTTGGGGAATTGTTATTCTTTATTAGTATTAAAAACAAAATATTGATGAAAGAAGAGAAAGATAAGGATGAGGCTACATTACCAATATAAGATTCACAACTTGTGAGTTTAACGCAGCACCACAAAATGTCTGTTCAACAAAAACCTAAACGTTTGTTCAGATAGCTTTTGAAATATTCCACACTAACCTCGTGAGAGTAGCTCAAAAACGCCTCCTGCTCGCTCCAGCTCTTTTTTTTCTTCTTCAACCTCATGGCGCTGCTCTCCTCCTCCTCATCTCTATTAGAGGCCCGAAAGCGCTTCCTCAGCACCTCTCCGCTCTCCGAGTCCTCCGAGTAAAGCACACTTTTGCCCAACCTGCAAAAACACCACAGCGTTCAGCTTCAGGGTAGGCTCAGCAGAGCACAGCTGGGCCCTATCAGCGCCCCCAGCCACACACACTTACTTTGCACACTTCGAATCCAGCTTGCCAGAGGGCGGAGACAGTGCACACATGCCATGTTTTCTTTTTCGGGGACGTCCCGGGCCCCTGCGGGCTAAACTTCTGTTCCTCTCCTGCTGCTGGATCTGTTGTTGCTGACGTTTCTCTCTATGAATCACAGGCATCGTGAATTACCGATTGTTTGACTTCGTGGGATTATGTGAGGCAGGGTGGTTGCGCTGAGGCTAATGGAGTGGTGTGAAGAGAGGTAATGGGGTGTAATTGGGAGACTCACTCTTTGTCTCGCCGTCTCTGCAGTTTGACAAGCTCTCTTTGCTTCTCTTTGTAGCGCTGCTGCAGCTCGGCAAGCATGACCCGGAATACCACTTCTGCTGCATCCATTCCTTCCAAAGAGGATTTGGAGAACATCTGAGAAAGAGAGAGCAAGATTACTTTATGTGGTTATATGGGCTTAATAAGGTGCCCAGACACCTTAAGCAACTAGCGTCTTTATTGCTGTGTGTCACCCCCCTTTCTATGAAGTTGTTAAGTGACATTCCTAGTTGTGGTTGTCCTAATAACAGTTATACGCAAATGAGTAATCGTCCGCTGTAAGCACTGATGAGAGACTGATGATGTGATCTCCACTGACTTCACTCCCATTGGTAGTTGCATTCGAAAGTCACTTAATGTTTGCATAAACTTTGTTGCATCACTGGATACACCCACTTCCAGCTGTCATGTTGCTGAAGTTACTAAGCTCCCATTGAAATGAATGCAGAATGTGGCTTTATCACTTATATTTGTTGGCAGTGTGAATGGGTCTTTAGTGTTACAAGGCTGTTGAAAGCTAAAGCATTACTAGCTTCAGGTAGAATGCTATGTGATAGAATTTACTCAAAGTTGTCCTAAACCATTAAAAAAAGACTGTAAAAATAGTGCTCAATATACTGTAGCATATAGAGGGTATGCAATGACGTCACATTCCCACGTGAACATGCCGAGATACTCCCTGGGACATGCTCCCTTGAGTGGTAAAACACTTCAATAGGAGAGACAAGAACCTGGGACTATAACACGCAATTATTTGCTGAAATTACAAGCCGTTGGACACAACTGTGATCCTTACGACTACCTTACGACTTACAAAATAATCAGGTGTTCTTGGACAGTCAAATGTTGCACGGAATTGCATTTCCTGATATTGTAAACAGTCATTTTGTTGAGTGTTCTGTGCTTACATGGTAAAGTGACGACACATCCATACCCGCCATAGACATTTCAGAAATACTAGCAAAAGAGCAGTAAATGCAAAGCGAAAACCAGAGGTCTTGTTCTCAAGTTTAAAAAAAGCTAGAGTGATAAAAAGTCATGCATACAGGTTCATCTTTCTTCTGCCTCCAGCTGTATTTCTTGTTAGGATTGAGCTCTCGGGGGAGGCAGATGATAACCTCAGGTTGACACTCGATGGCCTCCAGAAGGATCTGCCTGCCAGCTTCCAGCAGACTCTCCAGTCCACAAAGCATTACGCCTGCACACACAAACAAGCGATCAATACCACCATTAATTACCTCCAGGCAGCCCCACATTCTCCAATAGATCCGTAAATATAGGCGGTTTCCTATGCCAGACTGCTTTAATGGGTTTGACACATTATTTAGGGAAAAAGACCAGATAGCTGCTTATTTATTACTTCTTTAATATACTACTTAACTCTTTAAAGATGCACAGTTCTGAAGATACTCGTCGAGGTAAATCCTGAGCTTAACATATATGGCTTTACAGCACAATAAAACGAACAAACAGACCTACCCTGCGTGTCTTCTCTTGGTTGCCTTTGCATCTCCAGCTCTGCCATCTGGCTAAGCAGTGCCATGCCCTCCAAAGCAGTGGACTCTAGGAGACTGACGCCAGGGCAGATCTCGGACCCAAAGCTGGACACCTTTGCTGCGACGGACACGGCTCCAGCCTGCGGAAGCTCACTGGCTGTAACCAAGGCGATCATGCCTGCCATGGGGTCTTCGGGCAGGATGGCCACCGGTGCAGGCTGGAGATGAGGAGGGCTGGTATTAGGGAGAAAGAGATTGTCATGTATGGACTCTAGATGTGGTGCATCAGGTTCTCTGAGGTCTATTGGGCTCTTCCTGTCGGAGAGATCTAGGGGTGGGTTTGCTGGTTGTATGTCACAAACTACAGAGCTTGCGTCAGTGTAAGTCAATGAGGAATGAAGACTAGTCGAGTCCTCGCCAGCTTCTGCTTTGGAGGTTCTTTCAGATTCTAGGCTGGATGAGTCGTACAGTCGTGGAGGGCTAGAGGAGATTGTTTCGATTTTGACGACCTCCCTGCTGTCCTGTTCTTGTTCATCCCGAGGTGGTGGCGTGATTGTGGGATGTGCCTCAGCTTGTGTAGAGTCATGTGTGGTTGGAAAAGAACCAAAGGCAGAATGAAGAAGCCTTGGGCTGTTTTGGCTCAGGACATTTTCAACCTCTACGCTTGGCTCTCTTTTGAACGCAGTGCTTTCTTCAATAGGCTCTGGCTCTGTAGACACCTGAAGCGGCTCCACGACCACTGGAGAACACAAGTAACGTGGTTTGACATCCAGGGTGGTCGGCAAGTGCTCGGAGGTCTCCGCCGACAAAGGCACGTCTGGCGCAAGGCCATCGGTGTCTGCGGCAGCGGCCGTCTGGAGGAGGTAGGGGTAGTGGCTGCCGAACGGGGCTGTTATCGATTGGTATGGGTAGCCAGGTGGAATTTCTGCCAAAGAAAGAAAAACAGAGCAGTTTGAGGGACTTGGGGTGCTTAGGCAAAGGCTTTATCTTGCCGTGACAAAGTGATTAATAACCCCACATGTTCAGGGGCTTTTCATGAAACTTGAACATGAAGCAAACGGACTCGTCACAAGCAGCCCAAAAGCCCTTACACACACACACACACAAAGTCCAACGCGCTCATACATACTCTTACATGTGCAAGCAGAAAATCTATTTATTCTGGGAACTGAACATTTTTAAAGGAAAGCCGCCAGGGGTTGTGGGTACAAAAGGTCTGGCTATCATAAGAAGTCTCTATACTAGTGAAGTGGCAGCTGGTAATCCCATATGCGAGAATATCCACAGACAACTCATTAAAACAGCACATTCTGACATGAAGAACCGTGTGGTGCCTTTGATGGGTGTCCTGTGTGGATTCTCAGTCCCGTCCCAAGCTTATTCCCCAAAATAGCACCAAGGTGATTAATGACTGTGCATGATAAAAAGATTTCCTTCCAGTATTTGATTAATATCTCTTTAAATGTTGCACAATGAATGAAACAATTGTGCGCTTTCAAAGTCTGTAAAGATTCAGCAGGCTCAGTTGAGTTGGGAACATGGCTAGACACTTACCAGGGTACATGGATGGGAAGGGAGCAGAAGGTTGTTTCTGTAAACCGAGTGATTCTTTCTCAGGCACTTCCACAGACTCTTCTTTGGGTCGGATGAGGGAGACAGTAGGAACTGTGACTGAAGCGGGGCGGACCGGGTGCGTGACAGGAGATGACGGGTGAGAGTAGGGCTTCTGAGGAAGGGTCTTCTCCACCTTGGGTCTGTCCTCGGATTTCATCGCGGAGACGGGTGAAGGCAGGGGGGCGACGGGCTGCGGCGTCAGGGCTTTGCTGTATGAGGTGGAGGGGGTCGAGGAGCGTGGTGGTGGTTTGCGCGAGTGCAGGGGCGGAGCAGGGATGACCGAGAGACTGGCTTTGGTTCCCTCGGATGTTCTCTTGTCAGGCTTTTCCTCCAAATCGGTCCTTGGTTGACTTGCATTTAATCTCTCCTGAATGAATAAAGGCATTGAGTAAATAATAAAGAACTCTAAAAAAATTAAATGCATTTTATTAATTTTGTATTATCTAATATAAGTCTGTTTACGTTAAGTATAACATAACCGCTTAGTATGTTCTTTTTTTCATACAAAGTCCAAATCTAGTTTGTTAATTAATCATTTATTTCAACATTTATGACACCAAATAGCAGACAACTCAAGACCACCCTACATGTTTGGTGGAAAATTGGTGGAAAACGGATTTAATCTGGGGTGACAAATATCAACTTACAAACAGTTCAATAGGCCACTATAGACTTCCATGGTAAAGGAAGAACGACAACAGAAACAAATGCTATACGGACTACACACCATCAATCCTCAGTTCCTAATAAAAAAAGCACTGTAGACTCGAGGTGAAAGAGTTAAGTTGTCAAGTCTTGTTGTGCGTGTGTATCATGCATAAAGCATTGGCGTCAATAGACCTTAAAGATTTCTAAATGAGAAACACAGGAGGCACCTTTGCACAACTATGATTACATTGACAGAGACGACAGACTCGTACCACTAGCTGTGCGTTCCTCTGCAGCTCTATGACCTGTGCGGTCTGGTGCTGGATCATGTAGAGTTCCTGTTGGCGCAAGAGCTGCTGGTGGGAGAGGAGCTGCAGCTGATGGGCGTGCTGCAGAGAGCTTCCTGCCTGCGGGTACACGGCCGACCACAGCGGGGGTCCTCGCTCCAACATCTCAGCTTTTGAGGGAACAGGAGGGAGACTTGAGCATCAAATATCCAGTATATTTGTTCTAATGCATGTTATGGAAATCACTCACTCCCACTCAATCTTGTAACTGTGAGTTATATGCATGCGTGATAAAATTAAAAGATTGGCAAGAGGAAAATATGAACAGAGACGGTGGGCGGACGGGACCCACCATAGTGCGGCAGATGCTCTGTCGAAATAACAACCAGCTGTCCGGTTTGCGGGTCTCGGGCAAACTGGTAAGGCGGGGGGATGGAGCCTGTCAGAGCTGAAGGATATCCTGGAGGCAGAGCCTGATGGAGAGAGGACGGACCCAGTCCTGTACACAACAGAGATAAGAAAAATGCTTGAGTTAACAGGACCTTCGGGTCACTGTACTAAGTGAACGCTAAAGAGTTAATCCTCAGAGAAACCATTCCAATCAACATCTCAACCCGTGTGTGGAACACGGGACCTACTGGAATTTCAGCCAAGAGTCATAGCACTTTAACTGCTGTGATTTTCTTAAGGTACTCTTTTGTTGTTTTAAGTGCAGTCTAGACTGAATTCAGTACGTCAGAGAACTGTGATGTTTTTGTTATTTTTGGACTGTAGTTAGAGAGGGAAACGGATTGTTTCTGAGGATGTCTAAAACACTCAGCCCAAATAAAACTCTTGAGACGTCTGGCAGGCCAACAGAGTGCCCTAAGGGAAAATTCAGGGCACTTAAAATAAAATTATGCAATTCCAAACTATGACCCCATAAAAATATATATTTCTCATTTAAAAAAGAAGCAGGTGCAAATGCAATTTTAAAAGGATAATTTTTACACAAAAAAAATGGGGGGGAAAAGTGGGCACCATATGGAGAGCCGGATAGCCACATGGAGGGGGCTCCAGGGCGGGGCAGCCAGGGGTGAGAGGCCAGGTGGGAGGAGGGGTCAGCAGGCCAGCGGCCCGCACCAGCCAACGTTGGTCCTCCGGTCACCATCAGATTGGGGTTCAGTCCACTAGCAGACACCATAGGTGGATGCAACCGATTGTAGTCTTCTTTAGTGTCACTGTGAAAAGGAAAACACATGATTGTTATCCTGAATAATATAAATATGCATTTATTGACAATTTCTACCAAAAGAACAAGACAAAAAAAATGTGTAAATGTCCAAAACAAGACTGATATGTGTCCAAAATCCAGCTAGCCAAATTTGACCATTAGGAAATGGGACATCATAGATGCTATAACATTTTAAAATTTGTGCTTATTTAAACCCAATAAGAGGTCCTGTGGCTGTTTAAGCCCAACGAGACACGAATCCTATGACTTACACTTTGTTCTAGACTTAAAGATATATGCAGCGAGCAGATCCCTGCTGAGAGAGCCAGTCACTTTTACAATCACTGATTTCCCCAGTGGGAAAGACCTCAAAATGAGAGCCACACTTTGAAAATAGGCTCATATTTGCTGACAATAGTTGCCATAAACCCATTCACTCTGAAGAGAACCATACTGAGAGTGTGAAAGCAAAAAGTTGCTCCGTTTAGCCAAAGAACATTATCAAAGAGACAAAATCCAATTGGACTGGCTGGATAAGCTTAGAAACGCTCGCTACAAAATAGATTATTTTAATAAAAGGGCGCTTTTAATTAGAAGTCTTGCTTCTAGGCCTCTTCAGAGCTACTTGAATATAGAAAATGTTTTTTTTTTTGGCACACATTAACACTTCTGTACTGGTGCTAAATGTCTGTCGATTTTAGACTAGCTTCAGCCCAGGCAGCATATCTTTAAAGATCCACACATTTAAGCTGTCACTGATTTGAAGCGAGTACCCTTCACAGCACATCTATGCATTAGCCGTTCATATCACCAGCTTCCACACAACATCCGGGTGTAAAAAAAAATAAATCCCAAGCTCTCTTTTTTGTCAAGCTCTGAACAACACTGTACTTTTGGAGAAAACTGCACAGTCATCCTATTCCATTTTCTTTCCGTGACGGACAGTCAGGAAAAACTCAAATCAACACAAGAGAGCCTACCAAACTACACACGATGAGAGCGGAAAATGAAGAGATATGGTCAGGCTTTTAACACAAAAATATCACTGTTATATTGTCCATCCATCGTGATTCAGCCCCCAGCCTCATCCGAAGCAAACATCACATCTGTGACCACACAGTTAAAATTCAAAGCCAATGAAACACAAACCCTTGAATAAATCGCAAATGTAAAAGTTTGGCCAACATAACTTATGGCACTCACAAAAAAGAGAAGGTCCCAGCATTCATGTCTACTTAACTAATGCTTCTATAAAACTCAACACGCAGGACTGAATTTGCAGCTTGACCGCTACTTGTTTCAACATGTTCTCTGAGTGCTCACGCTGCTGTACGCCAAGAGTTATGAAATCTCATCTTACCGTAACACTTTATCCTGATCACGCTCCAGACGTCCCACGAGTAGACGCTCGTCCCGGTGACGTGCCCTCTCGTCTCCCTGCTCCTCTTCTGCGTGTATAGGGCCTACACATTAGAATATTATATTAAGACCATTTGAAAAATAAATACATTTCCTAATTTAATAGACACTTCTGGAGAATTCCAAGCTTAAACTCTGAAGCAATCTTTGGTATGAACTTTTAGTATTAGTATTTGAGTATTAGGGGGCACACATCACATATTTTTTGCTACGTTGCCCAAGGTATTATACAGGAAAGAAGCAATACATAAAATATGTCTATGTAAAATATATCCCAAACTATCCGCCTCTACAGTTTAGCAGTTGCTCTGAATTGCAACTATGCTACATGCAACCCTATTACTTATTCTGACATCATCTTAAAAGCTTCACCATTTTATTTATTTATAAGTTTTACAAAATTGTCAGGTTTCTATACTGTATATAAAAACCTTATTTAAAACAAATCGATAAGTAATTAAAATATTGTTTGAAGGTTCTGCACCCAATTCCAGTACCCATTTGTTGAGAAAAGAAATGTACTTAATTTAAGTTTGCAGCCGGTGGTGGCTGTCAGCCTGTCAGGCTGTAAATTTCTTTAAATACACAGCTTCAGAAATAAGTCCTCATGCTAAAGGTGTTTATCAGTCAAAACACTGCATCTAAGACAGGCCCTTTACAAACAGTGCAAAAGAAAAAACAGAACGTATTTAGATGAAAGCGGCCATGCAATGATGTGTCATGCATTCTGACTTCTTTACAATGTTAAACGTGATGTCTTCTCATGCTTAACATGGTCAACATGTAAAAAAACGAGTTGGGCGTATGATGTGGTATTTCTGTCCTCAATACACTCCCCCAGCAATCGTTCAGGCTTCGGAAAGTTTTGTTTCGAACATATAAAACTGTTTCACAACAACTTTTCTTAATCCCTTATTGGACAATTCTCCCGGAAAAGCATGCGCCACGCCCACAGAGCAGGAGAAGGAGCATCCGCAGATGTCACTTACTAAATACTCTTCGAAGATACGAAGTGTGCAATACTACTCTATGGGTACAAAAGATTAATATGAGATTGGCAGAAACCCTGTGTGTTACGCCGCTTTAACATATCATATTTACAAGAAGCCACTGAGGTCCATCAATCACTTAACAATGCATGAAAACCACTGTAGTGTCAAGCGGTTCATACCATTTGAATGCAACACGTAAACCAATTATGAGAAGTACCATGTCACTAACAAAACTAAAAAGCTTGCGTTCAAAATATTGCATTGTATACAAAATAATAAAATGTAGAGAACGTCTGAGCAAAATTTAGTTTTGAAGTGTACAGAACCTCGTCAGTCCTGACACTCAGCGGTAGAGATATTGTGTTTTTCTGAAGCGAAGAGGGGAACGGAGTGCACACAGATCTCTTGTCATGCTCCAGGGAAAAGGTTTCAGTCTGTTTCCAAGGTTACCAAAAGCCTGTCCGACATGTATCCGTTTGCATCAAAAAGAGAGCAAATTGGTCAAGTAAAGCTCTGTCTCTAAAATGTATATTTAAACCTCTCGTCGCAAGAGGACAAATGTTATTACTGCAATTTACTTTCTCACATGAGGAGATAAATTAATGCCTTTCTCAGTTAAAGCCTCTCATTCGGCTTTCGTTTGCTAAGCAACAAACCTGGAGTCATATTAAAATGCAGTGCTTGTTTGCTACCTTTACTTGTGCTCTGTAAATTATGTTTATAACGCAGACGGACATGCAGTTTCTTAACACACTCCCTATGCTAACAGGAAACATTTGGGCCGAAGCAATAGGAAACCTCATGCTGTTTAAAAATGAAAGCCCATCTCTTCCTACACGCAGGAGGGAATGGCCTTACGAGAGCGTGTTCACATGATGGACTATAACAGCAGTTTTTCACTCAAGTTTCAAGTGCTCTTGAAACTTGAGTGAAACCCAACGATACAACTTTAACAACAATGCATTAAACAGATAAAAAAGCAGCACACCTTTGATTGTTCCCACAAGAAGGGGCCTGTCCCTGTCCGATATCGACCTGGACTTGCTGTTGTCCTTCTGTCGGGCAACCGCAACAGCGATGCCAACTGGGGGATGACGAACCTCTCCATCCCCTTGAGATGAGCTTCCATCTCTGCCAAAAGATTTGGCACTCTCTGGTCTCTCTGGTTCCCTCTTTAGCTGCTTGCCAGACTGCTGGGGTGGAAGATGCTGAATTCTAGACACTCCGGAATAACTGGCCTCCGGTTTCATGCTGCCCAAACCTCCAAATGGATTGCAGCTATCCGAACCGTGCCTGGATCCAGACTCGCTGGAGAAGTTGCCGCTGTATTTTATGAGGCTCTGCATGGCTGACACTTCCCCGTGGCCCTTGGGACTTCCACCGCTGCCCGCCGGTCTATGTAAGCCTGTAGTGTTCATCCGCTTGCTGTCTTCCTCGCCTCTGGGGTCATGGGCATGTTGGGCTGCCAATGCGGCCATGTGACTAGTAGCGTAGTTTCCCATCTCAAAAGGTTTCCATTTGGGCTCGGCAGAACCCAAGCCGTTCAGTGAATGTTGCTCTGGGTGGAGTGAGCCAGGATCCATTCCTGAGAACGGATGGGCAGACCTTTGAACCCTGTCTCGGTCTTGGCTGCGGGATTCAGCCTCAAGTCCCGTTCTGACCGTGTGTTTTGATGTAGTGTTGGTCGAGTCCCTGGCATCCGGGCTGTTTCCAGCTTTACTCGCGCACACTTCCAGATTCAAGGGCTTTTTCGTGGCCAAACCGTTTGACCTTATTATGGAGCCTTCTTCTCGTAAAACATCTCTCTTGAAGTCCCCGTGAGGGGGCAACTCACTCCTGATGTTGGACCGGCTATGGTCCATATGTGTTCTCTCATTCCCCACCTGCAGGGCAGATCTGTATGATTCTCTCTCCCTGCTTTTGTCATTTTTATTATCTCGAGCTTGGGAGGCAATTTGAATTGGCCCTTTTCGCTCTTCGTAAACCTCGACAGAAGGCACATAAGTAGGAGCTATCACTCTGTGTTCTTTGCCTGGCTCTTTAGCCGTAGAGTAGAGCGGGTACATGCTGGGTGGCATGTGGTGAGGGGGAGGGTATGTGCCAGAGGACACCAGCCTGGGCGGGAGATGGGATGGGTTGGGCTGCAGGGTAGAAGGACTGGCGTACGACACATGCTGATTGCCAGCTGACGTAGCGGCCGAATCGCATCTTTTCTGCTTTTCGGTGGAGAGGTGGCCCCCTGGTCGGCTGTTGTCATCATCTCGGTCTCTGTCCCTCCTCTCTTGTTCAACACTCGGGTGTCGGGCTGGCGTGCTTGAGAAACTCTGATGAGACTGTTTGGGTTTAGTGTCCATGGTGCTATGCGCAGGCGAGTGCTGGTGAAAGAAAGGCCGAGTGTGCTCAGCAGTCTTCAGGTGCCTCTCCGAGTTGCCAGATCTGCGTTCATCTTCCGCCTTGACATCCTGGGTGAGGTCCACCACACTGTGGGGCCGCGACTCCTCTTTCTGCCTCTCGCGTTCCTTCCTCGAGAATGAGTGGCCTTGGTCACTTTTACAGGGCTTGTCTTTTCCCAGCTCCCTGCTTGAATCTTTAGAGCTTTTGTGAGAAGGTAAGGCCTCCTTCTCCCTGGAGAGAGAGCCAGGCATGTGAGCCACTGGGCTCCTTGCCATTGCAGACTGGGAGTGCAGTGAACCTGGCAGGTAAAACCCCTCTGAGAGAACAAGAACAAAAAAAGACAGAGTGAGCCTGACAGAGCTAAAGACATCTGGTGGAAAAGATAAGACAGCTCAGAGGCCTTAAAGTGCAGAAAGTATATAAAAAAGATGGGCCATACTCTATTTAACTTGTTAAACACTTTAAATGAGGCAATATCTTGGAGTACAGCGGAGCAGAAATCAAATGAATTGAAAACGTTCAAGCACTAGTGGGGGAAGACTAACAAAGAAGCTGCTCTTTCTCTCTGCTGAGGCAGAATGAGGTCTAAAGTTTTACAGATGTGGTAATATTTTACTGCGGCACAAGGTGGAATTACAGGGCTAGTGACATGAAATTATTGCCAAAACAATTAACTAGATTTCAAGTAATATAATATATACAGCACATTACATTAAATCTAAGTCTATCTTAACACTCTGAGCATATACATTCAAAGAGAAATGGGTAACAAAATTACTTTTTTCATAATTTTTGACACTATTTTGTATAAAAATTGAAAACTTTGTTTTTATGACTTTGACATTTTGGTCAGTGCCTAATAAAATTGTTATAATGACAACCCAGACAGAACAGATACATCTGTAGAATGTCTGCTAAAGATCTGGAAAACATCTGCTGTAAAAACCCATTGGATAAACATCTTATATAAGGTATTCTAAATAATCTAAGTCATATCAGTTACATAATATAACCGGCACAATATAAACAATTATGTATTTTTTCACAAAGAACAATTTGAATTGCATTCTTGGGAGGAACAAATGACCTGGACATTCAACATCGACCATTTACTTAAATGACAAGTTGATATGATTACAAATCGTGATTATATATGATACAATGTATTACACACATACATACAGACCTTTTTGGGGGTCAAAGAGTGCATGTTGGCTGAGTTGCTGATGATCAAGGTGACCCAAGGGAATGTAAGGGCTGGTGTACAGACTGCTTGGCAAGTGAGTGAAACCTGCAAATGACAGAGTAGAGACATTACGTTATGCAAGTGGTCCAAACCATCACATACAAACACATACTTATCTCTAGCATTTGATGTGGCATTACTCACTGGCTATCATCAGACAAAACATACGCAAGCGATGGTAGGGAAATGATTAACTGGCTTTGCGTTTTCTTTAGTGTTGCTATTCCCTGGACACCCTCAGACCCTTCCTGGCTGTGCAGAAACGCTTCTTTTGTAGATGTCATTATTCAAAGAGAAATATACAAACACAAGCACGATCCAAAGATTTGATGATTTATTATAATATCACTTCATGAATCTGCTTCGTAGACAGAGCTGTAGCTTGTCTTGATCCAATCATAAAACTGAATTATTATAACTAACCGAAGCAAAGGAGAGAAGCACTTTTCACATTTGACATCTGGTCATAAGGAAGCGGCCATCCACACACTCAAAGTCAAGATTTCACCAAGGACAAAGCAACACAAATCTTTACACACATGAATTCACACTCATAACATCCCAAACATTGCAAATAGCTATAAACAAAAGCACAGGCACAAATAAACAGTGCTGTTGACACACAACATTATCCCACCTTGAAAAAAATAAGCTTAAACAAAAGACAAAAGGGTTGCCAGAGCGAAGAACAAACAGCTCGAAAAGAAAAAGAAATACTTCACATTCAAAGGGGAGGACAAAACGCTTAGAGCTTAATCCTTTGGAATAAAGGGTCATGTAGGTGCGTTCATCACTCTTGACTGAAAAAGACACTGTAGTTGGGTGGATCTCATCCTTCATTCTGAAGCTTAACTGAGAAAAGTGCATTGTGGGTGGAGCAGGCTTCCATTTAAGGCCACTGAGACCTGAGGCGCATTCGAGACCTGTTGTGGTTTTTACAGTGCGGTCTGGCAGCAAGGTGCAGGCCCGCACCACCCTGGCCCCTGGCGCGACGCTGCTCTAGGAACAGTACAAGGACGGAAAAATGTAATGTTTGTTTTCGGACAGCCGTGTCTTAAAGACCGCAATTATTCAGAGCACCAGCGACCACGTCATGCAGACATGGTGAGAGGTCAGGAGGTGTTCGGATGACTCATTCAAACGCCCCGAAGAGATGAGTAACCTCTAAATCAAAGAGCTCAGAGAATGCAAAGACAAGAGCAGCTCATCCAGGCTGCAAACGAAAGGAGCGGAATAAGGTTGGAATGTAAACTTCTCCCATCCCTCTGGCAAAATTGCAACATAATCGGAGAAGACTTTGCTGGAAAAAGGTCAAAAAGCTGTTTGATTGGATTTATGGCCAAGTTTGAGGAGATGAGGCTGCTGAACCACCTGAAGATTTCATGACAAACTGAATGCATCTGAAGAAGTCCAAAAAGAAAGGAACTCATTTCAAATAAACAAAGATTAAAGGGACAGTTCACCTGATCTTTTGCATTCAACTGAACAACTTTATAAAGCAATTTTTCCTCCTATGGTAGTCAACAGTGGCCAAGATCTGTTTTCTTACAAGCATTCTTCTAAACATCTTTCTCAGTGTTCATCCGAACATTTATACATATTTGGAACATCATTTCATTTTTGGGTGCACTGTTCCTTTAAGGGGAATATTTACGCATGGCAAACTCTACATTTTTTCGAATTCGTACTGCTGTGTAACCAGTCTGAATGGACTGAGCATGCATATTGACGTCTTGAGTATTTGAACAACAGCGGGAGTGTCTTAGGTGTAATGGATGACTTCTTACCGTCAATGCAATTTAAATCAGGTCACATCAACTGTTATAGATTGACTCACATATGCCCTGAGCAAGTCAGTTTTCCAAAACAATGTTTAGAGAGATAGCAGATACGGGGTCCTGAAGGGGCAGGGGCAGAGGTTAGCCCATTTCAATGAGTGTTGCCAGAGCTCTGAATGAAGGTTTATTGGGGGCAGATGGAAAAAAAGTCTCAAACCCTCAGAGAATGAAACTGTGTCTTCAATCTCTGTGTAGGTCTCGCTGTGGGTTTTATATCCCATAGATTAAATTCCTCAGTCAAACCACAGCCATTCTGCTTTAAACATGTGCTAGTTTCAACAGCAGGCTAAATAAAGCACAGAGTCAGCCTACAAATCAAGTCCAGTATTATTATTTTGTCACACGCTTGCTCCGTTTATCCATGTATTATAAAAGTGGAAATTCATCTCCTCCTGCACAAAAGCTGCATTAACACATTATGTTCACTTTTTATTTTAATTGGAAGTCACTGAAAAATAACATTGCAAATAAAGCACACCAGGGTTACTCAACACTCATCTACATTCGCAGTCTCACAGTCAAAGCAAAGTCTTTGTAATTCGTGATTGCAGCAACATGAGAATGTTCACTGTTATCAACAGTCAAAAAGCAAAACAAAAAGGTCTAAAAATAAAGTCTGCGCAACCTTGTTTAAATTGCCCCACCATTTATTAGCTAAGATATTATATGGACACATGAATGTCTTTATGGCACTGCGGCTAACATTCATTTAAAACTCTCTGTGGTTCAAAGGCTGACGCTTTATATTTAGTATGTCTCAGGTGACATGGTTGTGAAATGCCTCTGATAGCATTCTGACACCATACCAAGAGATGATTGAGGATATTCTACTCTTAGACACCAGGCAAAAACTGCAGCAACACATTTATTTCGGTGTTCTCCTGAATACCTCACATGAGGGGTGTGGCAGAGGCATGCGTGTTCTCAAAGCACAGCACCTCTAATCGCTGTTAATCTCAGTTTCTCATACGTGAAACGGTGAGCAAATCTTTGCCTTCACAGTATCTGCAGACTTAATTCGTCTTGTCTCTCTCTGCCCTTTCCTCCAGCTCTGCACCACAGCACATCTGTGACTGATTTACCCCCAAAAAAGCTAAATCCACCCAAAAGATTTAAGTTTAGACTGGTGTGAATGTGAAAAGATGTGTGGGTTTTTCAGAGCATGTGAATCATTTAACCTAGCTTATTCTTTAGGGATCTTATACTAAGGACGGTGGAAGGTTACTTGTAAATGGGCTGTGTGTAGAGAGGGGAATTTGGCTCCAAATGGAAGGGTCAAAAAAGAGGCCATTAACATTCAAAAGCAATGGCGCTATGACAGTTGCGTGCCCTTGCTGACATGAAATATAAAAACTGTTCAGTATGCCATGCGTTAGGGCTGTGCAATTTTTGACAGACCTTGTGATTGCGATGTGATTTGCAATTTAATTTTTCTAATTCAAGCTTCAGCTTAATATTGTCAATAGTGTGAAGCAAAGTATAGGTATAGTTACCCTGCTGAAAGAAAACAATAAAAAAACTCTGAGCAGAGATGCGCAAGTATGACACAGGCTATGAGTGCGGTCTTCTGAATTTTCTTTAATATTTAGTTGCCGAATATGATCAATCGGACTCTGCTGACGCCATAATCACACGCAGTCTCTTGTTTTTTGGGGGGTTTTTTTATGAGGGCCATCTATGTAGTTGGCTAGGGCAGTGCTGAATGGGCATAACAGAGGTGCAGACACTCAGTTTGTTAACAAGAATGCCACTCAATGCGGGCTTGGAACAAACGAGTTTCATATTTTCAACATCGCGTCCACATAGCAGCATCTTGCGATTAGCAAATCGCAACGTCTCACAACTGATTGTGATTAGATTAATCGCCCAGCCATACCATCCATTATATAAAAGCCACAAGAATTCAGAGTACCTTAGAAGGTTTTAAAGGGACAGTTCAGCCAAAATAAAAATTCCATCATTTACTCATCCTCTTGACATTTCAAACCTGTATGACATTCTTCTGCAGAAAACAAAATGTTATATTTTGAAGAATGTGGGTAAACTGAACAACAGTGCTAACTATTGACTTGCATTGGTTTTGGGTCTATACCAGTGTTTCCCAACCATGGTCCTCGGGGCAAACCTTCCAGAATGTTTTAGTTCTCTCCCTATATGAAACAACTGATTGATGAGTTGCATCAGGTGTTTAATATAGGTAGAGATCTAAAACATTCTGGAAGGTGTGCACCGAGGACCAGTGTTGGTCAACACTGGTCTATACTATAGAAGTGGATGGGTACCTCTTTTGTTTGGATGCCAACATTCTTCCAAAAAAAGTTTTGCGGCAGATGAGTAAATGGTGACAGAACTGAACTATACCTTTAAGCACAAGACGGACCAGATCTAGGACCAGAAGCAATTTAAGAGAAGGCAAAAATACCATTGCTCATTGCCACCTCATCTTTACCCGAGAAAGGAGAAGTGCCAGAAATGCTTAATCTGCCTCCACACTCCCTCTTTTCATTATCTTTATTATACATCTCCAATTTCACATTAGTATAGTTATCCCGTCATCTGGACCCCGGGGACACTGCAGGAAGCGCTGCACAACATCAAAGCGCTACCTGCACCGACGGCTCCATCATCACAACCGAAGAGGGGCATTCCTTTCCACGCAGAGTCCAATGTGTGACAGCAGCAGCAGGAGCGGAAATTCAATCAATCACAGAGTGCCGCCCTACAGCCACCACCAACCATCTCCTGCACGGTCCAAAGGTGATCGGCCCTCGACAGCACGCATGTGATTACAGCACCAGTGGACCGCAGACCACTGCAGATAATTGGTGTGGACACATGCTCATAATTAAGACAAAACTAAAAAAATTGAATTCACACAGTAGGTTTGAATTAAGAACAGGGAGTAAACGATGTCATTACCACATACATAGATTTTTTAGAAATACAAAACCCACATCCAAAAACATTTCACAGTTTACGCATAATTCACGTTTATTAACTGAACTTTCACGATAAATTCGACAGCATCACTTTTTTCATTGATTACAGTGGATTTGCAATGCGAAGTCAAGGGAGTGCGGCATGCCTGATTGTTTCGCACATTTTGTGTAAAAATAGCCAAATTCCACAGCTGCTACTTCAACTTCCTTCAGTTAATAAGAGCCAGGTGCACCCTTCAGAATAAACAGGCATGTTCAAATATTTTCACAAGCGGCAGAGACGAGAGCACACTTCAATGTCAGCTATTCATCACGTTTCTTCGCGGGCAGAGAGAAGCTGGCTTGCTATGATCCGTGCCAAGGTTTTAGACAATTCATCTGTACTTTCTCAGCGGGGACGAGAAACAAAGGCCTATGGGTACGGGGCCCTTCGACAAACCTCGTTAATAATCCGCCCACAAGCTTTTACAGGGTTGGCGTTGCTTTTCTTTCACTTGTTTGGTGTACACGTGAACCATTTTGAGAACTGAAATCTCTATCTTCTTAAAATGGCAGGGGCTGGAATGATGCTGGATGAATCATCCTGCTTAGAAGCACACGTTTGAAGAGTGCATAAAGTCAAACCCTTATCTATGTGCCAAAACGAATGAAAGAAAAAACTCAAACACATTGATATTTGTGATAATGCAAAATACAAACACATAGAACAGCTGTAAAACTGCAGCAATATTATCCGTTATAACCAGTGTCATAGCTTTGGATATTGACTATTGACCAACACCAGCTATTTCACAAAAAGAAATTGGTTACAATTACATCGTAGCAGAGCGGCTGTCAAATATGGCCTATTCTACATTAAGATTGCAGGGCCGAAATTGATTTTTTATTGCCTTTTCTACAGCCGTCGCACACCGTTCACACAAATCTAGTTTATTGACTCCAAAAGAAAGAGAGCGAGGGTAATCCATCGTACACATGAGACATGACTGCATATTACACATCACCAGCCGACAGCTCTAACCAGTCACACACTCGCTTATCAAAAACAATACTGCACCTTTATCTGTTCAAGCACAGCCAACAAACACATTCTTGCACTTCCATTCCAGAGTCGATTTCCATTAACTTCACATATAAAGCCTACTTAAAAGTCCCTGTGCAGACCCGTATGGTAGAGGGTGTGTTTTTCCATTAGACCGTCCACCCGTTCTTGCATGTCACCCAGGCTCTGACTCGGGCCTTTGTTTGAATTCAGTGATCTGCCAGCAAACCGAATTGTTAAACTCAATAAGTTCAATCGGCCTTGCACAAAGGCAGACCCGCTTTGTTTTAAACTACGAAGTGCTCAGACGTTTCTCAACTCCTCCCCAAACAGAAATACAGTGATTCTTACCTTCGTGAGGGTGGGATGCCCAGAGCTGGGCCATTTGCAGGCTGGCAGGGTTAGGGGTTCGAAAGGCTGGATCAGAAGATAGAGGGTTGGGGCCTCCGTGAGCATTAGAGGCGCTGACGTATCCGCTAAGGAATGGGCTTGAGGCACCTGGAAAGGCATCACCTGAAACGACATCAGAAACACACATTTAAGATATTTTGGAAAATATTTAGACGTATTATCAACATTTTGTCACTTTTTTGAGGTTTCAATATATACACTGTAAAAAAACAACTCGTACGATTAACGTAATTTTTTTGAGTAAATTTACTTTAAAAAAACTTTTACTGTGTGCTAATTTACAGTAAATCCTATAGTTTTTTACAGTGTATGGTTTAATACTAAAAAATATTACTATATATTATCATATAATATAACTATATACTTTAAAGCTACATATTATCACGGCTAAGCAACAGCTGCAATTCAGAAATGTACAGACCATCCTCGATTGTCCTATATAGTGTAACAAAAATATAACACTATACAACAAGGATCCATTTCGTCGCTGTCCTTCTAAAACTTTGCATGTTCAAATTCAAAGTTTTTTCATGAGATAGAAAAAACAATTTTAAATAATAAAAAATACTTTTTAATAAGTTTTTTTATTGCGTTGACTTTGAACAAGTGTGACTTATAATGATTTATGACTCAAAAACAAAAATCACGAAATATGGAGATAAAAGGTTTCAGAAGGACAGCAGCGATTTGTAACATTATTTAATGCATAAGCTTACACAAACTAACAACGATAATACTATAGCATTATTTTTTATCTCAGTTCCTGTACATTTCTGTATTTACCAATACAGTTTTTAAATCTAAAGTTGTAACGGTTAACATTAAAAGCACAGTAAACTATCATGAGAAATTGTATTGATATTAACTACCATTGTTAAAGTCAATACAACAAGCAACCCACAATGTTAAACATAACCGTATTGTGAAGTGTTACTGTAAATGCTCTCATTTTGTATGAAGCTACATTCTCTGTATTGCAAAATGTTCTCTGCGTAAACATATTGGACAAAGATGACTCCCATAGTCAGAGTCATTTCGTCAATACACCACCTGCCTGAGGATCAAGCAGTTGTCTATGAAGTGACTAAATGAAGAAAGAAATAAAGAGCTGTCATCAAATATGATGACACTGCACTCAGGAAAACAGCCTTGGCAAAAGTGCAATTATAACTCTGTGAAGCTTTGCGGTTTTCTTTTGAAACACAGCCGCAAACCTGTTTCGACTGCCGGATGGGCTTTAATTCCTTTCAAAAGACAATGTTTACGGAGAGGCACAGAAAGACCACAAACACAAATCTCTTTTGCTTGTAAACAAATGTCACGAATAATTATTAGTCATCTTAAATGTTATGTTAACTGTCATTACAATAGCCACCAGATGTGCCGCTTCAAAAGAGAGAATGTCTAAATAAAACAGTTTTCAGTTGCCAGCTATTACATTAAAGCTAGACGCAGGGACACGTATGGAATTCAGTTCCCTGGCTCCCCAGAGCTTTCCCAGTCTACCAGATAAAAACAACAGCGATAGCACATGCGGCTCCTCCGCGGAGATCTGTAGAAACGTTTAAAAAGGTAGATATTCGGAACGGGTCGCTCCATTTGATGAGAACGCGTATTCCCCAACCGGAGAGATCTAAGAGGGAGTCGTGTGGCCTGGTACGGGATATAGCTTGCATTTAAATCAGTGAATTAAACCCTCTGGTCCAAATGGCACACTATCTATTCAAGCATTACGTATAAACAGGGGAAGGCAGTCTAAATTAATGAGCCCTTCCCCCGGTTTTTCCGATAGGACTCTTCTCTTCATTCCCACATGACTTTCCTCCGAGCAGCGTGGGAGGAGAAATTCACACTTATTACCAGAGATGGATTCAGACACACTTTCACAGGCACACACATACTACTTCCTCCTATGCCGCAGACACCTCTGCACAATGGCTCCATTTTTGCATGTGTAAATAGTGCATTAGCATGACAGAGGAGGAGGAACAACAAGGCATCAACGGCAACATGAGTCTTTTGTAGCGGAGGTTAGCGTGCGATTAACCTAGGAGGGAAGCAGTCTTGCTCCGCCGATGAACCGTTGGGCCATTGTATCGTGCTCCGCTAACAGTAGATGTGAACCCTTTGGACTTTCATCTAAACATTAACCACAGGACAGATTAGACCTCTGGATGGGGTGCAAATGGAGCAGAAAGAAGAGCCATGCTTGGGAAATTTGTATGTTATGTATATTTAGCAGTGTATACTTGCAAGTCGATTATCAGAATCTGTAACATTTGGTATAAAAGTAAAGGGAATCTGCAATGACCTGGAGAGACCGTTGCATTTTGACCCAATTGGCGATAATTTGTTCCTTTTTTGGTGTACTATAAATTGGGACATATTGGTTGTGAGATATTATAAACGTATGCAAGATTAGGCTAAAGTAGCATTCTTGCAAGTTGCAAAAATTTCAGTGAGCCACAGTCAGATGATTGTCAGTGGTGCAATTTTAGACCCATAATCCTTTACTTCAAACATACAGTAAGATCATTGCCGTATACATTTAAACATCAGCTCTGACCTGCATCAACTGAAACATCCAGTTTTTTTTTTACTTAATCATAGCCGGCATTAAACCCTCTATATTTACCACATAGCCAAAATTGCAACAGTCACAGCCCTATAGGTTAAATTTACAATTTATAATGTTACCAGCCTTGCACTTTATCCACCTCAACAGCTTTTACATCTTTGACCAGCAAGTTTTCACATACTTTTCAGAATGATTAAAATAACATGCGTTAATATTGAATCTTGTTTTGTGGCAACAAAGCTTTTCACTAGATATCGGAAATGTGCTAAAGGGCTTTGGCTTCATTCTCACTCTAAAACAATAATGAAGACAGGCATTGATGTTGGCCGGTTAGACAAGCTTCACATCATCCCAAAATGTGTTCACAGAGTCGAGTTCAAGGCTGTGTTCAGGCCAGTCGAAGTTCTTCCATTCCCCTGGTAGCTAAGCATTTTCTAATGGCTCTGCTTTGTGTGCATTGTATTAAAAAACAGGAAAGGGCCTATCCCAAGTAAACAAAATAGTCTAGAACATCTTTCTATTAAAAAATACAATCATCAATCCTGTGTCAAAACCAATAAATAGAGTAAGCATAATAAGGCTTAAAAAACTTCATGACTGAATGGTTATACCCTATGATGTTGCAACAGGATCCAAGGCTTCTCAATATGGTAGTTTTTTTCTGCCAATGTTTGTCTATGGCTGTATACTTGACTTTACAACTGTTACTGCTGTGTGTGCATTGACGAATCATAAATCTGTCCAGACATTTGGCCACATAGTATAGAATACAATTCATGCATATAGATTTGGTACAGCTCAAACCTATTGCAATGATTGATGTAAGGGCCTACAGTTTCTCATCCCACAAGTCAGTTTCACTATCTCGAACACTAGAAGCAGTTTTAGCTCCTGTTAAACAAATAAAACAAAACCTCAAAGCCAACAAATGTGAACCGCAATGAAAACCAGACTATATTGCCCTGAACAGAGACACAAGATTGCTTACCTAGAAGTACATCCAACTTATGAATATTTTAAAGATAATGTGAAACACCCGACTTCATATCACATCTGCAAACATTTCTCTCTACAACCCGGGGTTCGCAGGGCACGTTAATTCTCCCCAATCACCCAGAATTACAGCAGTCACAGTTGTCATCTTTGATGCATGAGGAAAAACTCAGAGTTTAGCAGGTCAGAAATAGTTCAGTCCACTAACATGAGCACTTTTCAGAAGGCCATGGTCAGAAGCATACTGAACAGGACACTGGAATTTCCTAATTGCTCATGTTGCTCAACTCAGCTGCAACCCAAAAGGCCTTGCGGTGAGCTTTCGTAATTCCCCAACCAACACCCCTTATAATTAAAGCCAGACCCTTAAAAACAATTCAGAACGAACCGTTGTAAATTAGAGAAAAGAGAGAGACACTAATTAGAATAAGGTCTTAAACCGAGGCACAGAAAACGGGGCCATTAAAATCCTCACAGACACTCTTAACTGGTCCCTTCAAAGCCCACCACCTGGACTGAAAAACATAAAGAGCACTCCCACACCACAAAAGGCCACATTATGATAGATACTACAATGCAGCACTGACATAAACCATGCCCAGTCAACCAATACACTAAAAAAGGGGAAACCCGTATTATTTAATGTTTTTTAAGCAAATAGCGTGACGGAATTACACAAGAATACTGCCATACAATACACAAAATAGCAAATGTTTTCACCTTGCTAAACCCTAATATCATTTTACACATGGCTTTTTCCAACATGGGAATAAATCACTAAAACGGGTAACCGAGAGGCATAAAGTCCTAACAATCCATACAAAGAATGAGCATAGCCATATGAAAGATCCTCTTTTCCAAATAAAAAAGAGACAGGCTTTTTAGATGATTTTTACCCTGCCAATGATTACGCCAAAAAACAGCTCTTCAACTTGTACTACTAACCCATCATTACGAATTAAACACTAACAGTGTTCAGCAACCCAACATTAGGGAATAGCATAAATTTAGAATCTTTGAAAAGAAAATCTAAAGAGTTATTTTTGTATGTATTCCTATCTATTAAGTTCTCTCTGTGTTTTTACTTCTGCTTGTTTTATGAACCAATGGAAAACAAGTAATTCGCGATTTTCTCTTAGCTCAATGCATTACCTGCGATGGAACAAAAACACATCAAAACGAACCAGTTCCAACAAGTCAACCGGTACGTTATACAATAAAGCAAATTCTTGTATCTCGCTCGCACTGCAGGGCTCAAACTGAAACTTTTGTTCCGATGTTTTGACAGGAGGAAAGTGACAAAATAATTGCTGTATATAGTGGCAAATGCATGTAGTGAGGTAATCTTGGTCTAATAAACAAGCTTCTGAGCCTCGAGTTTAGGCGTCGCTGCATATTCGAGTGCTGAGAATACAACTGTGTAGAACAATGTGTCTGGGCAGGGATTCGTCCTAGTAAATGGCAAGGATTATATGTGGCCCTTTGTCGAATACAATAGTGAATGTTTAGCTTTACAAGAAGCTTGTCCTTCAGCATGAGCCATTTAAAACTTGCACATGTAAAGTAAATATGATTTACAAGAACAAACTGTACTCTATTCCTTAAAACCAATTTTAATGACAATCACAAAGGGTCCTTTAAGTAAATGTATATTTATAAAAGTGTGCTCAAATGCTGTTAGAAGAGTCCTTTGAGCTCCACCCAACGTCTTATTGGTTACCAGAAGAAACATGAGCTTGCACTAGAAAGGTCAAGCCCATTTGTGGTCATTGGTATTCAAGTTGTTCTTCCAAGACAGAACGCTGTTGATTTCACAAAAGTAGCGTTTGTTAAAAGTATCTTTTTAGGGTCTTGCTAGCGAGCGGAGCTGCTGCCTATGTCAACTTTTTCTGCAATTGCTCCCCCACAAAGAAATCAGTGTAAAACACACAGATCTTATACTGCAGCTTTCACCTAATATCTACTCAAAACAGCTGTGGGATGCGGTGCACTACCAACCAACATTAATATGTGTACCGACGAAACGCTGCTCATCACCTTTTCATTTCACAATAGCAACATTGTACACCAGTGAGATGGAAATAAAGGCTTTATGTCCAAACTTAAGATCCCAACATTTAATTTATTACACAGGGAGCTGTGATTTCACCTGACCCTTTCATCTTTCCTCAAACAAATTTGCTCATGATGACAAACGTCTCGAGGGGGAAAATATTGAACAATGCAGCTTATATGAACTGGGTACAAACAAAACAAGGAATATAGCTCTATTTATTTAAGACGATGAAAATACAGTTATTCGCCCTTTTAATCTATTCACCCTGTATATGACTCCTTCTTCTGTGGAACACTAAATAAGATTTTGAAAAAGGTCTCTGTGGTTTTGCGTCCATCCAAAGGAAGTCAATGAAGGCCAGGTTTCCAATGTTCTTCAAAATATCATTTTTTGCAGAAGTCATAAAGGTTTGGAATGACATGATGGGGAGTATACAATAAAAATAAGGGAAATGTGAAAATGTGTTAACTATGTCTTTCAAGGTCTATATAAAGAAAATGGAAATGCCTGCCAGGCTTTAAGAAACCCACTACGTCTGTGTATTCTAATAAATAGACTGATTACCCAAGATTACTTTTCATTAGCAGTCGCTTAAGCTAAATGGCTCTAAACAAAACATTTAAAAATAAATGAAAGAAAATTCCACTGATATAACAGCATGTATATGGTGTTTGCCATAGCTGAACAGGCTAAAAACAGCACAGCCGTCTTCAGCACAGTTCCAGACACTGTAATAGGAGTCAGCGATATGAGAACAGGGCCAGAGTGCTGGCTTTCATTTCACATCCTTTGTTAGGCTTTCAGAGGCATGGCCTAGTCCCAGGTCAAGTCAGCGCTCCCATGTGTGGCCCCTTCACAACACGAACTACCCCATCCTCAATTTCGTCAGACCAAACACCTCCTTCAGTGCCCTTTGGCCTAACCTTCAGACCACTGGTGTAAGCTTGCACATGCAGTCTCAGCAACTACAGATGAGAGCGCAAATTATTACCGCTAGTGATTCAATGTACCATAAAACGCCATTATCAGCCTACACCAGTAAAACATTGTTTGATATTAAACTTACAGCGATTAACTCACTGGGCCAAAGGTTTCGACATTAGTCTTGCACAAAAAGTAACATACATGGAGTACATGCATCTAATATATATATATTTAAACATATATACATATTCATTTTTTGTTGCTTAATAAATAATAGAATTATCTATGGAAAAACCATTTACTCCAGTGATTAAGTTTAAAAACAATTCCAAATGGGAGTGTCATCGTATATTATAAACAACTTATGATATCAAAGTACAATTAAAATTTATATCAGAAAAGTACAGCATCAGCAATTTGCTAATGATCATTTTTATAGTGTCCTGTTAGTTTAACTGCCAACATGTGAACTGCATCAACATGTCTAAAATTTCAATGCATAACTTTTTTTGTCTTTTTTACTTTTCTCGAACAGTTTCTCTTCTTTAATTCCTTTCTGATTTTGTACTTATGTTCTAACTGATTCGATATTTCAGATGACCGTCTTATACAATTTATCAATTTACATACAGAAGTTTCAAATATGCATTGAATGTTGTCAGTTCTTTACCATGTTATGTAAAATGGTATATGTTTTGTAAATTCATATTCAATTTTGTTCAAAATATCTTGATACATTTACATTACATTTAGCAGACGCTTTTATCCAAAGCGACTTGTATTGCTTTATCCTATACATTTTACATAGGTATTTGCAATCACCTGGGATCGAACCCACAACCTTGCGTTGTTACACAATGCTCTTACCACTGAGCTACATGAAAGCTACCCTCATAGTTCAGCAAAAAATGAAAATTCTGTCATTATTCACTCACCTTCACGTTGGTGCTAGCCTGAATAATTTGTGTTGTTCTGCGGAACACAAAAATAAATAATTGGAAGAATGTTTGTAACCAAACAGTTTTTGGGACACTATCGATTACTTTAAGATGGAAAACATCTACTGTGGTAGTAAATGGTGACTCAGAACTGCTTACTTTCCCACATTCTTTAAAATATCTCCTTTTGTGTTTTACATAGCAAAGAAATGTAAACATGTTTGGAACATTTTTGGGTGAACTACCCCTTTAAGACCCAGATGAAACAGACCAGACATGCTGTAGTTTTTTCCAGGCTATGGGGCTTAGCTACACAGAAACCTGATCTAATCAGCCTTCCAATCACTTACCTCCAAATTACATTTTAATAACGTTTTTTCCACTGCCACTTCTGCAGATGTTAAATCTAGGATGTTCCATTTCTAACTCTTCCTGCACAACAGCAAAGCTCTAAAGGGAACTCTGCATTAGTTCCCGGCACTTTCAGGATTTCTCTGGGCAACGTCATGAAGGAAGAGTAAAGATCAAACACTCAGGAGAAAACAGAGCTAAACAGCTTCAAATAAAGAGAAGAATACGTGTTTACTTGTTCTCCCTTTAACAAGAACAACTCTGAATCATGTGTACACTAAAAACAGAACACGAAAGCAGAAAATGCCCTCCAGTGAGACCCCAGCGCTCCTCATAAAACACATTCACACGAGCATGTCTAACAGCCGGGGCATTTTATTTCAAATGTGCAGAGTGCGTAACCTGTGCAGGATGAGCAAACGGGGGTGTACGCATCAGGACACTAAACACTTTATGTATAATTCAGAGGGAAGTCAAGGCTGCAGGACGTTTAAACATCCTCCCCCTACACTCAATTTCCATCAGTGGTTCACTCCTGGCACACCACTCAGGACAAAAGCAGGTTAGGAACTGCATTTTACCACTCACCCTTCAGAGTCCTGTTCTGCATATGTCACAGTACATCACAATGAAGGAAAGGTCTCATACTACATACAACAGAAAGTTTCAGTCACATGATGGAAATGGACAGCGTAGAATACATTCAAGAAATCATATAATGTCAGTGTTTAATAAACTGCAACAAATGATTGGTTTAGTGCCCTCCCTCATCTGTGCTTTATAGGAATGTTCCTGTAACCTTGAAACCTAAGCATATAGACCGAGGAAGGTGTGGGAGGGAGGGGTAACACCTGGATGTCATAGGCAGTTTTTACAAGGGTTTTCACCCGAAACACACTTCTGGGTATAAATGAGGGTTTGTTCCCTTCCTGATAGGTTAAACCCGGATTAGGCAGCACAGTCATTTCTGGAGAAAACATCAAAAGATGGAATAATATATAGCTTATTAAAGGGAAAAGGCTGAAATAACAAAGCGTAACCACAAGCACTTGCTTTCCAGATACTGTAACAACAGTAAAACGCTGCAGAGTGAAATCAGCAGCGATATATAAATGATGCTTGATCTGTATCAGCCTCTGCAGAAGAAACCTCCGGACAAGAACATTACAGCCTTCACAACACTCATTATAATTGAAAATAGAGAAATACGTAAAAAAATAGCAATCTTTCAATCGAATATTAAAAAATTCAAAAGACTTGATTTGGGAATTAGGGGTTTGCGAACAGGACGTACTCAAATGGAATCAATAGAACCTTAAAATCTACAGAGCATGTGGAGGTAGTCATTTCCATCTTAAGGCCAAACTCCAGGGCCCTCTATTAAAAACAGCCCATAAACTACCAGCAGGCCTGCAACCCCAGGATTCTCTGATGCGGCATATGAAAATCGATCAATCGTACATTCCAAAAGACACTGAGCTTCAAAGGCACATCAAGCAAACATTTGCATTTTCTCCATGTTGCGTCAGTAATTCAAAGTTCCACAGAAATCCTGTAAAACAAGTGCGCTTTGAAGCAGAAAAAAACGTTTCATGCACTGCATGTTAAAATGCACTCAGCAAACGTTAACGTTCAGCCATTAGCCAGACTATTACCACCACTACTACGGCTGCCATTACTAAACACAAGGAAGTTAAAATAATAGATTCTTGTTCAAAACTTATTCAGTCCTAACTGCTGGAAATTATAAAAAAAAACTTCAGACACGAATAAAGTGATTCATTCGGAGAACTTCATAAAGACATACAATCTCAAGGTAGATTAATATACTTTGACTCTAAACATGTAAGCTATTACCCAGAAATTGTGTTTACTCTTCTTAATTAGCTTTACAAGCAAGAGAACCACCAAATGCCAGTGCCTAAACTATAGCATCACACAGCGGGTCCATTCAGTAACATTCATGGTACCTCTGCAATAACTTTCAGTTGTATAGAGAACCGTCATGTGTTCTACTAATAAACAACAACAACAAGTGATGTAACGTCTTCGAGGTCTACCGTTATGTATATTGCCACAGTACATAAACAGCTGGCACTTCTACTCCATTTCAGATCAAATGTTTCTTTCAGAAAGTTAAATCCGAAGACCAGCAGATGGGCCGGCAGTATTACAATAAAATCCTCCCGATTCATGCAACTCTTGTCATTTCTCTCTAAAAGCACTACATGTAGACTAAACTGTCAACTGTTCAATAAAGGTTAAACAAATCTATGCAGAACTTTATGTTTGTGTTTTAACACGACAACATATTTTGCATACACAATGAGTCCTTGTAAGTGACTAAGACGAGAAAATCACGCTCAAAGATGTACTAGCATCATAAAGAAACATGCTGTAACCACAAATCACTAAAAAGGCTTTTATAACAGCAATGTAAAGCATTCAAGTTAAGGGACAGAACGTCGTCACTCTGAAATCCAAGAATAACAGCCATCTGGTGAGTTGGATTCATGCGTGAAATTTTTGGAACGAATGCTCAGTGTTGTACATGTTTGCTTCACAAGCTGGTGCAAAAACTCCAAAAAAGTACAGCCTTTTCCAAAAACAAAGCGGTACTTGCACTTAATTTAGGTTTCTCCAACAGCTTTAGTAGACTATAAGAGACAAACAATATTACAAACTAAATTATGAATTTGTAAGGCTTTATCCTGTGCTGAATTACTGCTTTACTTTTTCTTCTGGTCAATACACCACAAAGTATTACAGTACAAAAGGAAACAATTGAAAGAAATCGAGTATTACAAACAGCTGGGTGAAAGTCAACCTTTGCCAATCTGCTGAAAGGCACACATCAGCTTTTTATGCCTTTCTAGCACAAATTTAGCAGCGGACATGTATATTCAAGACTCAAGTTACACATTTGCCTTGTTACTCGGCATAAAAATTTCAGCCATGAAGTTCTGCTCCCGCACCCATCAAGTCTTTAACCAAGCCACCCGCTCTGAGATTCAGATCCCAAAAGTGCCTTCCCTACAACTTCAACATATTTGTGCATGAATTATTTAAAACTGTATTGTAAAAACCTGCACCACATGAACCATTTCATAATAATAACAGAATTCTTATAGGTTGCTGTCAATCTCGATCCAGGTTGGTCCCTTATACATCCATTCACAAACAATAAATAACACTTTAAACAGATTCTTGTCATTTAGAAAGATTAACAGCAGCACATAAATCTGTTTATACTTTCAAGTTTCTATTCGCAGGAATGGAATTTCCAGGCAGTTCCCAGGAAACGGAGTAATTTCATAAACACATGAAATGACGTATTCAATGTTCATTACCACTGAAGAACATTTATGAAAAATAACTCAATTTATAAACCAATCATTTAACATAAATTCAGTAAGAGTGCTTTTAAATAATTCAATACAATGTTCTTAGAATTAATCATAAATTTGTGGTGGGTTGGGTATAGGTGCAGAACAAGATTTTTTTATTTTATTACATCACGATTTAGACTCACAAGCTAAGAGATATTTTTTCGCTTTATTCTTACCAAAGAAATCAATAGAAAGCAAAATAAGGATATTGCATACTAAAACACAACTTTTGAAAATTCCTTTGAGGTGTAGATGACTCAAAGTCAACGCTCGGGGCAGTATTAATAAAGCCATCATCTCCTCTCAGTTAATCATACAACAATGATAAGGTGCAGTCAGAATGAGATGACAATTTATTATGTTACCAAATTTAATCACTAAACAATGCACAATAATGTAAAACGCTCATGTTAATATTAAAACTATTATATGCACCAAATATGCATGGTAAACTGCATACACAAACTTGAAATATGAAGGGAAACGCTTCTCTATAGGTCTATATGTTCTCTGACATCTGCAAAGCATTACATCCTCAAGTTATGGGGGAGTTAAGGCAAAGAAAAATATTAACAATATCAATGACAGTAGTAATTTCAGAATAGTTCAGGGTCAAAACTAACCCAAATATCAAGTTCACCATATTATTTTTTCTATAAAATCTTTCCTAAATTCTTAAAATGGGACAGCGTTAACAAGGATAATTGATAAAATAATGATAAAAAATAATGTTGGTAGCATAGATTTGCTACAAATTATTTGCTATTTGCAAGTCCAGACTCAGGATAGAATACATACATTGTATAAAGTAAGGCCAACACCTTTTCAGAATTTTTAGCAATAATAACTACTGCCAATTATTTTGTATGTATATAAAGACAAATTACAAAACATTCATCTAAATTACTGTGCACTTGACAAAGACATCAGGTGCACAATAAGGAACAGTAATAATCTCAAATTTATTGAATGCTTCCAAGAACAAACATATCAAGATAAACATATCAGCAAACTATTTCCACCCTAAAATTTACACACTCTTTAAAGGCATAAGGCACATAAAATGATGGCCCACTTGCCATATGTAGTACAGTTGGAACATTAATCATCTTAACTGAGAAACAGGTCTATAATGTTCTATTTACGTATAAAAGGATATTTATTTATTGAGACTAGAAAGTACTACACAGCACTATACTGCAAAGAAATTTGGCTATGGATCTGCATAACATGCAGCATTTACAGAATGGATTTTTATTGCTTATAGTTTTTCCCTGTGCAGTGTGGACTTCGTGAGCACCAATAATCAGACCATACGCCTTTACTGAATGACATGGAAGGCAGTAAGTAGTTCACTATGGAAGGGCAGTAATTTCACGGTTTGCCCAAGTGATGGAAAATTTTTGGTGCAATTTCAGTCATAATTCTACTCTAAAATGGATGCTGGATTAAATTTGGGAGAGTTTGTTCTACTACACATATTGTTTTCAACACAAATTAAGGAAATAAGGTGGCAACACGCATTACTTTGCACGAATTTAGCATTTTCTTTCACGCTCGATGCGAGCGATCAGTGCACAACATTGTACGGGTGATTTTTGCGCGATCACTCGGCACTGCTTGATAAACTCTGCTGTATTCAAAACAAGCGTTCGCTTAAAGTGTATACAAGCCATGCTTTGCGAATATTGTGCATTATTTATACATTATTTAAATTATGTATAAATCTCCATTAACAAAACACGCTGCACATTAAACATTATTTCTCTAAAGTCTTTGCAAATTTCACAAAATAGGAAGATGTTAACAAATGTAAACAATGCTGCAAAAGACATGGAAGTTCGAACGCGCCTTGCGTTTTATCATAAATAAAACAGTTTTTTTAAACAAAATAAGCAAAGCGAAATTAAACGGCACTTACTGTGGTGAGAATGTAGATTCATGGCCGAGGATAAAAATTTTCCAGTGTGTAGAGCCGCCGGGTGCCCCGCGCCCAGATGACCGGGAGACGGTGGTATTCTACCCGCCGCAGCGGCAGCGCCGAGTCGGTGCGACTCCATGGCCAAGCCCGAGAGCAGAGGCGGCGGTACGTGCACAGATCTGTGGGGTCCGAAGTCACGGCCATCCATCATCCACAAAGACCCAATTTGATCAAGAAAACAGTCCGATCATGTAATTCCGAATAAGCCAATTTCATTGGCTATAATGTCCCTAGATTCCTAGGCAAATCAGTGTCCTTATCCGGCATTCTGCCGACCTATAAAAACAACACAGAAACAGAAAATTGTCTTGGATAGATGCGGACGATTACTAAACGGAATCCAAAATCATTTCGGAGATAAACACAATCACTGGTGTTTTGTAATGACGCAGTTTTAATCCTAACTACATTACAAGAAAAAGAGAAATAAGTGCGAGTGGTAGGCAAACAGTCATTAAAACATTAAAATGAAAGTCTGAAAGTCTAACAGACGTGTATATGCCTCTCTCCTAATGTGTTTGGAGGCAGCATACTGGGAGAAAAGCAATCGTTTGGGAAGAGGTTTGACCGAACATTCGCGCAATAAGTAACCCATAGGTTCGTGCGAATGCATTACAGATCTAAAATGAATAATATTGCATTATACATGAAAGGCTTTTAACGCTTTTATGCGTTTTTAAACATTAGCTATGCATTAAATCGTCACACCAAAATCTATTTTGTTGCTAAAACTGACATTATACGACCCAACCTCTACTAATGGGCGATCTAAACATGCTTTAAATAGAAAAAAAATATTCTTCTTTTGTTTTTTTTAATAGAGAGCGTGTTTGACCTCTGCTAAAACGTTTGTCTGTATGCAAACATGGTTTATACATCATTTAATCCATACGAGCTACAAATAACTCCACATAAATCTGCTCATCATGACAGTTTCCCGGCAAAATAATTACCTCGTCTTTTTAGTTGAACTATGGTTTAACACGGCCATACGAGCAGTTTGATCCGTGCAATATCCAACTAGACGGTGTGTCACAGGAGCCTATGCAGTACCGTACCATCGTTATAACGATCATTTTTTACTTCATATGACTGGTTAGTGCCACTGAACTGTAATTTGCTCATGAAATAGGGGCGGTACCCCTTACTTTTACACAAGGTTTGTGTATTTATTAATCGAGCTTGCGTTTACAGTCAATGTTAAAGATATTTAAATAAGTTTAAGTGTTTTCAACTGCAGGGCGATCGTTCCCCCTAGAAACGCCCGTTATTTTGAATATTGTCGTGGAAATCAAGTCAAGATATAGGCGATTAGCATCAAAACGAGAAGGAAAACAATGCCGAAATAAAGTTTAGATGCCTGGTTGTTATCAGCCATGCTTCATGATGGCAACACGGACCCGATCGATCGACAGACACGTTTCAAACTTCGCCGTTTCCATTTCCAACAAAACGAAAAGTTTTCCGCCTCGCGTTGAACATTCAATGGCAGCCCGCGTATGGTGAGCTACGGAGAAAGCGCTACTAAATCTAACCTTGTTTACCAAACTAACGCATTCCCCGCGTTTCCATAACGAAACGAAAGAAGTACGTTCTTCAAAAGTGTCTTCGGCTTTTTCTTCATAAACATCACGTTACTGTGCAGCGGATCATGTGCGGAGTGATGGCTATCGGTGTCTTACTTGAAATGGCGACTCAGTTTATAAAATCCAGTTTCTTCGCAAAATCCGTGAGGTGTGTGGTGGAAAATTTCTCAGGCTCCATTTACAAACCATCCGTAGTTACACAGAGCGAAAGCACATACGGGGGAAGGCCCTTCGTTCAAACCACCGTAGACCTCGGTAAACTCTTCTGCAATGAAACAAGCATTGTTTAACAAGCTCCGCCCCCGCGAAGCTAACGCTACACGTTCTACAGCGGAGCGTCTGATTGGTCTTCTGAAGCGTCGATCAACTCCATGTAAACACTTTGGCTCCTCGCCAGCTCTATAAAACCAATTATGGAACAAGGAGGTTGAACGGTTTCAAGCCCCCCTTCCTTCAAGACTTCAATGATCAAAACAAGCGAAGAATTTTGGAGGGCAGTTTCAAGGCCGCTCGAACTCGACTCATTAAAAAAGATCGATGTGGACTTATAGGTTTATAGTTAAATGAATACAGGAGGATAAATGAGTGAACTCATATTTTGTTATGCGATGCCGTAGTCAATAGCATCGAGTATAAATCTTAGTATCTTAAAATACAGTGAATGAGATTACATTAAATAATGTGAGATCTCACATTATTTGCATATAATGATTACCAAGTGTAATTCTTTATCCAACTTGTTTCCTAACATCTGTAATCATTTACCCCCCGTGTTAAGTATTGCAATGTGTTTATTTGACAAAAGAAATACACTCCCAATTAGGTTCTGCAAGCTGTTTTCTAATATTTGTATAATATCTTAAAGAAAATTAGACACTAGATTACAGGAGTTAAAACAAACAAAATCGCCACCTTAACTTTTTTAATTAACTTTAAAACAGTGAAAATGAACGTTTTGCTCAAGCTTTATTTCGCAACGAAATTCCGCAATTAGCATAAAAATCACATAATAAAAGTTCACAATTTGAACTTGAACTACAAACTCAACTCGATCGATCGATCAGTTCACGAGACCTTCCTTCATTGGGAGAAAAAGATGATTACAAAATATGGTACGGTTTCTAACTACCCCTGTCGCGCGCCTCCTCAGTGAGGCGGTTTCAAGGCATCCGCGTGAAGACAGTGGAACGGGTCAGACAAGAGGGAGAGACACAGTGAATTCGTAGGTTTAAAAGAACGTACGTAAATTGCGACTCTCACTAAAATGACAACACTTTCGAGAAGCATTGAGCTTCGGGACTGCCCATTTTCTCCAAGGACGCACGGGAACAATAGCGCTGATTTGCTGTGGAAACGGTTCGTCGAGACGATGCATGGCCATCATCAGCGGAGCCCTAAAGGTTCACGGTTGTCTGAGTGCTTGTGTTATTAATGACCGACGGAGCGGCAATAAACCGCAGCAGACACATTTGGTTTTGGTCGTGTTTGTAATTTCAAATCCAATTTATTCTGATAAAATTTCCTGTTGGATTTTGGTTAACATACGGCCGACCTGCATGTTTCCCTTGCCTAAAACCAACATGGATTTTTGATTTAGCACTGGAAATGTCGTTTCTGTGACCCATCATCTCTATTGTTAAGGTGGGTGAATGCTTATTGTGGAAACAAACAACATATTACATATACCCGTGCACATGTTTACTATTTATTTTATTGTGATATCAAATGTAATGCGCTGTTCTTCATTTCACAGACCATCCATTCACAGTTAGCCTGTTCTTTATAGAGAAAAATCTTGTCTATTAGTTTAATTAAGAAATTGCCACTTAAAATACATTTTGGCACATAACCTATTTATCAACATTGAGAACAGATTGTACTCATATTCGTGCGGATATGATGATAGTTGTGTATATCTGTATGATTTAAAAAATAAATAGAATTGTAAAATATTGTTTAATCAGAGAATGAACGTTAACTTACATCAAAGATAAATGGTAAAGATAAATCAATACATTTATAGAAAGGAAAATGTTACAAATACAAAATACCAGTATATTAAACGCAAATTATTTTTCTTTATGCACTGTTTGAAATAAAGGATCAAGATCTTCTGAACGCTTCAGACCTCTAGAATAAAAACAAATGAAAGTGACTCAAGGTAAATGTGAAAATAAAGTCAACATTATGTAAGATTTCTGTGTTTTGTTATCATTTATCTTGACAACTCCAACCAGTGATATGTATCCTGTGCTTTAACATATTAAGTTTATACAGTCAAAAGGGCCACTGAATATTTTAATAAGCAAAGTTCTCCCGTGAGTCCATAGGAACCAGATTTTGCATGGTGTGTGTAATAGGCCCTTTCCCTGAAATGTGCAAATACAGTATAAGCAATCTAATGGCCTACAGTCATTTGCAAGTCATATCGGCAAGTGCTTCCTTTGTTCTAGTGAAATGTAGAATATAGCCCATTGCAATAATAATGCGAATGCAGAAAAGTGTTGATAGGGTAAACCCATTGAATTCTTAAAGAATTTAATCACTATTGACACAAATTTGCACATTGTTGCTTTGGTGTTTTACAATATATTTCACAATAATTGCATTTGTATAAATGCGTATGTGTGTGTGTGAGAGAGAGAGAGGTGAAATGATACAAATGTACAGCATAGAAAGGAATGGAAATAGGAGTGTAGCTCCTATTAAATTTTGGCAGTCGCAGGCTCAACTCTGGAATTATGATATCTAATAGGCTATGATTTCTCGACCTGTCTGGCATTGTGATAGTATTTTTTATTTTCAGCAATACTACACATAAAATAATCTAAATTCAGGTTAAATTACTGAACCACTATTATGTTACTTAATCGTTAATAATGGATGTGGTTAAAATACATATCTACCTTAATTACGAGAAAGAGTATAAACATAGACAAATCATATCGTGAGAAACAGCGCCCTCTAAATGTTGAAGTCCATAACATGCTGTTATGTGTGTGGACCTCATTTTTCAAGGTCTCAGAAAAAGGAGGCAACTGACTTGGCAGCCCACGCAAATCAACATACTTATATTAACCTTGATATTTGAACAGCTAGCTAAGCTCTTTTTTTTCCAAGATGATCACCCTATAATTTTAATAGAATGCTGCAGTGAAACCCCCCCGTTTCAGTAATGGGGCGACCTTGTCTCATGAAAGTGTGATGAAGAAATAGGATACAAAGCAGAGCACCTGCATCTGCATCTGCCTAGTATGCTCACGTTACTAATTTTGCACATGGACAGAAAAGCTTAGCGCTTTGGATGTTGGCCACGAGTGTATCTTTTCCCCTCCATAAGCAATAAAGATAATTGTTTATCAACAGATAAAACATACAGTCAAGGGCAGAATAATCCCAGTGTTGCTCATAAACACAATCTGATATTGGGCTAACCTTTACAATTTACTTAACATGTAAAAGCAGGGATTACTTTGAATTATTTATATAACTTTGAATGTAGAATGCAATAAAATAAAGTATTTCATCGACTATGGTATATTTATTATAATGACCAAATATCATATTTATTGTGTGAAAATGTGTATTGTCTGAAACTCTGAATATCTGAATATCAAGAATGCATTGATATGTTACACTTCATGATGTTTGAAAATAGTACAAAACATTTACAAGAGGAAAATTCCCAATATAGTAATTGTAAAGAGTTATAAAGTGAATAAAGTCTTTTAATGTGATTATTGTTATAATAATGTCATCTTTACCAATTATTTATTCATCTCTCTCTCTGTCTGTCTCTGTGTGTGTGATATAAATGCTCTCTATACACAGAACAAAATTCTTGACTGGTGAATTAAGTAGATATCTTCTTTGCCCCATTTAACTTTGTTTAGCATTGCCAACAATTGTATTCTATTATTCTATTATCATTCAAGGAACATTTTAAATGCTTTATCTTTTGTTGGTTTGAGGGAAAAAAAGGCAAATTAATAAATGTGTAAATGAGATTTGCGGAGCAGAGAGAATGCCATTGTGCTACTTTGTGTTTTATGATTTATATCTGCAGAGCAAACCCCATCAAAAACTGAAAATACACTTCATTTTCATCAATTTCCATGCATAGGTAAAATTATCCCTTTGAGATTCCAGTGGTTTTCTATAGCTGCTATTTCAGTCACACAAACGCTATACATTGGTCCCCTGGGGCAGATGTAATCTACTTTACTGCCTTATCTGGAATTTATAAAGGCACAACTGTGTTCACTGGAAAAATACTTCAGCGCATCTAATGGTAAATCACCATTATGGAGATCTCTGAAACAGGAGCGAAACAAATCACCTTGTCTTTTGAATACCGTCCACCTTTTATCTCCAGCACTTAAGTGAAATAACAATAGTCGAAAACCAAATTTATTGACTTTACAGACTTACATTTCCGAAGGATTCTTGGATAGAAATCCGAAGGGAATCTATCTTTGTGCCTTCCATTTTATAGGCACTGACAACTCGCATTTGACAGGCGAGTGAGACAACCTGCCACCGAGCTCAGGGACCTTCCCGGGTTGACGAGCCCTTCTGGGGCTTAATCTCAGTGTGGTGGCCCCGCTCTTATGACAGATTTCAATTCTCTCCGGGCACCATTCATCATACTCTGCCTGCCACGGGCGTTTAATCAAACGTACCGCAGGATATTCACATTCCGGCCAACGTGTCCCAGCCCACTTTACACGGTTACATATATTCATGGCTCTTTTATTTATGAGTTTGTTTGGCTTTTGTTTGGTGTCTCCCTCCCCTGTGCAGAGTTTGTCTGTGAGTGACAAGAGAGCGGCCGTCAGACTAGACTGCTCATTGTAGCCCTAAATACACACAAAAGCGCTACATATCAAGTCTCACTGTGAGATGTGATATTCTTTTCTTAGAGACGTCATGAACAGTATTCTTTTTGTATAATGTGAGAGAAAATGTAGAACGTGACGGAAATATGATAATCCAGAAAACAAAAGGGATTTATTTGGTATATGAAGAGTGCACAAACAATTTCAATGCTGTCTATAAAAAATATAAATAACTCACTTGGAATTTTGCAGTTTTTCTTCATGTCTTAGTTTACAGTTTTTTATACAAGGACTAAAATCAATCCGTTTGTAAAACTTAAATCTCTCCAAAGGAACACTGTGAATAAGAATGTAGTTGCGGCTGAAACATTTCTAGTGAAATCCAATCAGGGACTTAACACAAAGCTTCTATCACACTCAAAGGGGATAGAGCTTTCAGGAAATTAAACTTATTTCAATGAAAAATTAAACGCAGTTCAAATCACGGGGCATTCAATGCGGGTGGGGGAGCATTTGACATTTTTAATTAACTCTGGCTTTGTGGTAGCTCTGGGTTCATCACAAACCCTGCTGGTTGTGCTGGTTGTGACTACAACCTCAGTAGTCGAAATGTAGACTTTTAAAAGGCCAATGCAGCAGACTTTTCTGTCATTAAAACGCCACAGCTCCACACATACAGTGATACCATCTATTCCCCAATAATCCTGCACGGCTGACCTCCCGTGACCTTCTCTCTCTCTTTTTCTGCCAAATTCTGGTCCTCATGTGTCAGTCTGAATAGAATTTTGTTGCCAGAGCAGAATTTAAGTCCATCTTCTCCCCTTGAGCTTTGGCTCAAGTTCGCACACACACACACATATATAGTCTCACACGTTGACACGCCGGGGGGTGTGAAGTAGCCTTATCCTCCGCCCCGTTTTCATCATGGGGGAAATAAAGCCCTTCTTGCGACACAGTGGTCTGGCCACAATATTCACACCACCCACTGTTTCAAGAGGCTGTGACTACTTATTATTCACAATATATCACTGAGCATCCCGAGCAAGTACCTTGGAAAGCAAAACATGCTTTGATTTAAGCTCTGGATCATAAAAGTATCACGTATCACGATTGTTTTTTTTTTCTCAAGTGGGTTCGGGCAGAAATGCTCAGATTAAATGTTGCTGTAATGATGTTGTTTATGATAGCTTTGGTTTCATTATGTGCCAACAACATTCTGATCTGATGACTACACAGAGGAAATTAAAGCTTAATATCAAATGTGTTTCACACTCTTCAATACTTTAGAGAGAAGAATGATATCATTGAAAGAAATTCAAAAGTTATTTCTTTATGTGTAAAACAAGCTATGGGTGATTATAAGATTACTGATGTGGGCTATACAATATAATCGCCGCATCTTTTCTCAGTGGTTCTGATTTCAATCTCTTTCATGTTGAAATGGTAATGGGTCTTTGAAGGTCTGGACAGCATGTTTCTGTGATATGGGAAAATGATTTTGTTTATCTGTGTAAACGACAGAAAGTGTGGGCCGATCTTATTACTTTCAGACAGCTGCTGGGCACAAAGAGAATATAATGAAAAGTACACAAAATAGAAGTGCACTTGCAGTTTGTTGCTTCCATTGTCTTTAAATAGCACAACGCCGTCTCTGTTTTAAAGACACAGAAGGTGAAAACAAAACATGAAGTAGACACATTCTGAGAAAATAGGAGAATTTTCGGGGAAATGTAACCACCCACACGGTTTACCAACTAACGGCTGCTTTGTTGTTTTGGTTTAGAATATGAGTTACATGGCACTGTCCACATATATAGTACAAAATAGAGCACAAGACGTAAGAATGTTTATCAACAAATGGCCAATGATTGCAGTTTTAACAACACTGTAGCAATTTGGGACAAAACATGTTGAATTTTTGTTTATTATTGGTGAGTGTGTGTGTTTGTGCGGGAGTGTGTGCATGTACCAATTAAAGAATATATGGAATCAAATATGCCAAGATGTGCGAAATATTTTTTGTTAATTTTTCTTGTTGCAAATCAATGTAACATGGTGAAACTTGATAAATTGTGGCAGCACGCTGTGTAAAATAAAAAAACTGAAATGAGATTATTAACTTGTACTCCCCTTTTTAACCCAAATGAAGTCACCACTTGGATGTCAAATATTTGAAAATAAACTGTAGTGAGGATAATCATGTGACCGCCATGAGACATTTAGTTTTTTGGCAAATGTATTACACATATTTTCTGTTTATAATAATAACCAAAACTTTGCACATTCTGATCTGGGTACATTTGGATATCAAACTGCTTTAACATAAAACAACATATTGTATACTCAGATGTCATTGTCTGTTTGGTAAACATCTGGCATAATAATCATTACTAGCTTCCCAAACCAAACATTTCAGGACTTGTGACTGTACTGGGAAAAACATGAGCAAAGAGGACTGTAAAGAGGACTGCAGTGAAGGCACAGAGGCCCTTAAAAAGAGCATGTGATGTAATGAAAATGTTCATCAGTAGTCATCACCAGTCAAGTGTGGGGGCTGGGGGGCTTTCATTTGCATGAGCCGTGACAAACAAGCCGCGGAACAAAACCCTCCTATGGCATTTTCAGAATCCATTGTGTGCTTATTGATTCATAGAAGTGCGACAAATGACAGTCATTTTCTGCTTTGTTATTAGACTCCATCACTCTTGCTAATTTGCTTTCATTTTGATTCATGTCATCAATCAAGTACAATAGAAATCATTTTTTCTGATGTATTTGCTTTTTGCTTCAACTTCTAGGTGATTGTGCTGAACCTCATCGGAATTATAATCTACACTACAGTCAAATATTATTACAGCAGAAGTCAGTTAAGTGTCAGAAATAATGCTTTATAATAACCTAGTCATACAGTCTAATTGAAAATAGCGATGGTTTAAATGCTTTGGAATAATTAATCATTTTAGTGAATCCAAAATGAATCTAAATTAAAGAAAGTGATAAAAGGGTAAACATCAGGCCCAATTATAAATGGCAATTTTCATGTTATCCATTTAGCAATCTAAAGGCTGTGCCACATAATGAGTGTTGGTTTAAAGAGAAGTGCTTCAAAACTTAAAACTAGGACATAAAATACCAAAACACAATATTGATTATAAGCCACTATGATATTCCTCTTGTCTCACGTCATGTGTACATCGGTGACTCAAAGCTAGATGGTAAGTGTAACGCTTTGAATTCTGGGAAATAAATTGTGATGCCTTTCAGCTGTTTGCCATTAACCCCGACGCTCCTACCTCGGAAGGTCACGCGACCCCTCCTGTGTTAAATAAAGAACTGATGCTTTGAATAAATTGGTCAGATGAAGAAGAGGATTGCTATGGCAGAGCGTGAGCGCGGCTACATTGTGATGCGATGACCTGCGACACTCGCGATTTATAGCCCAGCTTTTTATTTAGTGATAAAAGCTGTGGTGATAGAAGGTGACAGCTTCTGGCACAGAAATAAATCACACGGAAAATGGAAGGCTTTCGTTTTGAGCCCGAATATAAAAAGTGTCATTTTGCATTATTGATCTCTTGGTAGGTATGACCCGGATGATGGATGTCAAAATTTCTCTAAACCAGCATGATTTTCAAAATTATCAAGTGAATGCATAAGCTTGACAGAAGGAGGATGATGACTTAATTCAAAGAGCAAAAATGCTTTAAATGAACTGCAACAGATGGTAATTTATTCACAACTGCAGCACAAAAAGCATCACCATAAAAACGTTTGCATAGTTCTATGTACATTAAACCCAAAACCTAAGAACGTGGCTTCGTAGTTCTCTCTCTATTGTGCAAAAATAGCACAGCATGAGAAGAAAACCAAACAAACTCGGGGTAATATGCACCATCTCGCTCTGAATGCACCCACACACTATTTCATCTACCCGAGCGTGCGGTTTGCGTAGTCGGTTAATCTGATGCCTCTCCGGAGCGCGGGTGTGTCAGCCTCTATCAACCGCAACATGCATGCGATTTCTGGGCATGAAAACCACAGCTCACCCCTTGAGCCGAGACTTATCATGCCAAACAATACCTTACAGTTACACTCGTCCTTTTCAAAATTCTTCAGATACATCTGTTCCTATCACTCCGCAAAGCCGACAAGTGCGTGCAGATGAGAAGGAAGCTATGCCGCTTTGGCACAAAAGCAACTATTACAAGAGAGAGAGAGACAAATGTTTGAAAGACCTGTCATTGTCGATGATCTATATACCCAGCTGACACCGTCGAGCTAATTCGCAGAAACGTGTTCATGTTGCTAACAACACTTTAAGGTGGTTTTTAGAATAATGGCATTTTGATGTGGAAGACTCTTAGGTCGCATTACCCATGATTACTTTCAAGAAGCTATACAGCAACACCTCTCATTTTCTCCGCACGGGGTGTGCTGCAAACGCAAACCACATCACTCGCCATTGTGTACTTCAAAACACACGCCATGTATTATCTAATTGCATTTCACGCGTCTGCAGGGACTGACTGTCAAACACATTTTAAAAAGCAACTTGATGCCACCCTTGCTATCTCCGAATGCTACATGCAGTGTTATTGCTCGCAGAATGTGATGGCCCTAAATTGTTACTCATACCTCATGGGTGGAAAACTTCATTACTCACGTTGCCTTATGAGCTTCTAGGCTCAGACCAAATCAACTGCACCAGCACCCCTGCTCTAAAACAAAATACCCAGCTGTGTTGAGAGTAGAAATGATAAAACTGGATTAATGGATCGTGAGTTGTGAAACAAGCTATTTCTGGCCAACAAGGCTGATCGGTTTGTATCTTTTTCATTTCTAGTAGCTCTTCTCTTCTGCTCTCTCTGGGGTGTGTCCAGAGTACAGAAACAGCTGTCTTCAAATCTGGGTCATACCAGCCCAGCCCACATGACCTTAGCAGAACACAGCGAGCGTGGCAAACCGAATCTCTCCTATCCTCCGCAAGACCTTAAAATATTTTGCACATTTTTGTATCGTTTCTACAGATTCAATCAATGTGTTTTATTACAACAACCGGCATCCATGTCCTTGCTGTCAAACCATTTTACGGATTTGCAATTGCCTGAGTGCAACACTGACGGATGCAATTTTTTACAGGCACTCAGGACATCCTTGGGGGTGCTTTAAAGTGACAGTCAATGTGGCTTGGACATTGACACGGACTCTGAAATCCACATGACAAGATCGAGGCTGTTTGAATTGCTGGGCGAGGCTACGCCTTATAGCTAAAACAGCATTATATAAATAGTATGAATTGGTTGTCCTCTATTAAACTGCCCTTAATAAAGTGACTCAAGGTACAATCGGTCTTCTTATCAACCAATCCTGACAGTTCTTGTAGTCATTATTAGGAGAATTTAACAATGTAAGACCTTTAAGATCACATGTTTGAATTACAGTTGTACAAGCCCAGAATGTTGTGTGCTTCTTAAAGTGAAGCTTTGGCCTTTTAGTATGAACCTTAAAGGGATGGTTCACCTAAAAATTCTGTCATTAATTACTGACCCTCATGTCATTACAAACTTGTAAGTGAACAACGGCGGCACTCATTCACACAAAACCAATGCAAGTCAATGGGGACTGCCATTGTTCGGTTACATTCTTCAGAATATCTTCTATATAATATGGTGAGTAAATGATGACATAACTTTTTTTTTTTTTTGGTGAACTATCCCTTTAAAGATATCTAGCACATACATGTACTGTATTTATTTATGTTTGAGTTTATATTTTTACGGTAAAATTGACAATAAAATTTTGTATCTGTTTTTCATGGTTGATAAACGGTATGTTCTTTATTGTTTGCTCTATTCACTATTCAGGGATATTGTTATTGGATATCAGTACACTGCTATTATAAAAGCAACTATGCAATATGCATTTAACACTTCTCACAGTCTCTCACTTCTGCCAATACGGATCAATGATTGTTATGACATCATTCTGCACTTCAGCTTCTCATGAAATCCCAGGGTGTGAGATAAACTATCCTCTATTGGTTTAAAAGGTGGAGGAGTAGCTCTATATATGCTCTGCCCTAACTTCTTGTTTCAATGTAAATAACGTCAATGCATTAAATAAAACCTGCACTTTTCAGGTAACAAGGAAATAAAGTAGGTAATTTAAACGAGGAAGTTTCAGCGATTATTATTAAAAAGTAGTTTAAAACCACAACATGACATTTAAAATATCACATCCAGATTCAATTTGTCTTTTACTGAGAATGGTGTCGGTTTCTAAGAATCTAACAGTGCGATTGTTGTGTGGTTTCTCGGCAGCTGTAATTGCCTGACTTATTCAAAAGAAATTTGTTCAATGATGCACATACTGTACGTCAGTCCATTTCAAATCATAAGCATTGTTAAAGATGTGGGTGGGAGTTGAGAACAGTGATTGTTCTGACAAACCAGGTTTATAGAACAATAAAACACACTTGAAGCTTGACTCAGTAGGAGTTACAGCAGAGCTTCATAAAACAACTTTCAACCAAAGCAGACGTCACAAGGTTTATATGTTCTCCTTTTTCTATACAATGCAGTAACCCTACCAGCAGCCATTTCAGTGGAGTCATGCCGGGCAGCTGTAAAATGGAGAACATCCATATATAGAGGCTGATGGGAAAGCAATTTCCCTTTTCTTGAGGCAACATGTTTCATGTGGTGCTGTTTTTCGCAAAAAGATGCTTTGCAATGTGTTCAAAAAAACGAGTCAATAGAGGAACCAAAAGAACCTGAATGAATGGGCATGGTCAGTAATATTATGGACATTAATAACTTCATTCAAAACATATCTAAAGCTGTCTGGTCTAACACTATCCTCCTTCTACCTGATCTGAAAATCAATCCTACATATAATGTGTTACTGAAAAGTGAGGTCAAACTAATCTGTACCTCACTCTATTTCCGTCAAATCATGATCCAATCCGAAAACCTACCATCCAGGGCCCGAAAAAAGTGATTGCATAATCCCATATAAACCTGGGCTTTTTAACTACAATTTATTACGTGTGTGTATTAAACAAGTTTCATAAATCCCATCCTAAATCAAGATGATTCCACCTGTACACATAAAGAGGTTTTGCATGCAAATGCATTATATCCATGACACTTGATTTGTATTCAGGACCAGACACACACGCAGTCATAAACCCGATTGCATTTGCTGTTCAAAGTGGATCTTTTCCCAGTGTTTATCTCCTAATCCAAAAGTAGAAAGCCAGGATGTGAAGGTTTGTGTGGAAAAAGGAGGAGAGAAAAACAGAGCCAGCAAGGGGTCTCTACGTTTCTTTTGTTTATTGCTGTCACTGTGAGATAGGGCAAACACAAACACAATGTCAGTCACAATACGGAGCCCCTCTGAACCAACAAATCATTTTAAAAATGTGCTTCCCTCTTATAAATGAGTCTCTTGCAATTCCATTTTAAATCACTGGTGTTGCTTTCATGTGAGTTTTTTCAGAAATATATAAGATTAACAATATTATGAAAGCAATATGTTTTACAGTAAAGGCACAGTTCACCCAAAAATGAAAATTCTGTCATGATTTACTCATCCTTGAGTTGTTCCACATCTATAGAAATTTCTTTGTTCTGATGAACAAAGAGACAGATATTTGGAAGAATGTCAGTAACCAAACAGTTCTTTCCCATCGTTGAATACCATAGTAGGAAAAATGACAATGGTAGTCAAAAGTTCCACTTTCAAACATTGTTCAAAATATACTTTTGAACAGACAAAGAAAGTTATAAAGCAACTGTTCCTACTGTTGTAGTCAATGATGGCCATGACGTGGTTATAAACATTCTTCCAAATATCTTTCTCTGTGTTCATCAAACTTTATTTATACAGATTTCAGTAAATAATGACTGGGGTTTTATTTTTGGGTGCACTATTTCTTCAGGCTGATGTAAAAATGGAGATTAGCAAATCCTTAAATACTATTTTCTTATGTAAAAAGCAATCCTTTAATAAGTCTTTTTGGTCATGTGAGTCCATAATTAGAGATTTTTTATTTTGGCGTGAAATATCCTTTTAAATGGCACTTCTCAAACAATGTTTTTTCTCTTGAATTTGACCGGCTTCTGTTCTTTCCAGTGTTTCTCTTTCTCTGTGAGTCATCTAGTGTAGTCACATTAGCACCCTCACAGACTGTCTGGATCAGCTGTGTCAAATTTAACCTTCCCCGTCTGCTCATTACAGTCCCTGTATCCCAACCATTAACTGGGTCATGCTCATTCAGACACACAAGTGGCTATAACAAGAGCCTTTACTGACTGTGGATGACTCAAAACCACCCAAAATGGTCATGGATTTGCTGCTATACTACGCTCTCACAACAGAAGCACCCCCTCTGCTGGATAAGTAGAAGCCTTTAAACCGTGAGTGCTTTACCTTTCCATGCACCACTGCAGTATGTATATGAAGAGTTTGGTTCCAAAATGAGATGACTCTGTTTTTTTTACTGTGCATTCCAATAAATATCAAATTGGTTTGTTTTGATTTAAGCCATAATTATAAAAAAAACGTTAAATAACACAATGAAACACAATAAAAACATGATAATACTATAAAAATACTTGATTTTGAAAAATTAAAAAAACACGGGAGTCATCTCATTTGGGTACCAAACTCTTTATATACATGTTAGGGGTGTCACAATATACTGGTATTTACAATAACCATGGTCTTATAAACCATGGTTATCAATTAAGTGTTAATAGTATACATTTAAAACTTAAAATGGAAATTCTGTCATCACTTACTCACCCTCTAGTTGTAGTAAATTTCTTTGCTCTGATGAAAACAGAGAATGATATTTGGACGAATGCTTGTAACTAAGCAGTTCAAAATCAAGTTTTTTATAATATTATCATGTTTTTATTGTGTTTCATTATGTTATTTAACGTTAACATTCTTCTAACTATCTTCTTTTGTCTTCAACAAAACAAAGAAATATATAAAGCAACTTGGTACTCAATGGTGGCCAAGAATTGAAGGGCTCAGAGCAGAAAAATGATGGTATGATGTGCACAGTCTGCTCCATCTCTTGAGAATGCACCTCTTTATAATCAGCATGTCTGTCACGGCTTGTGGCTCTCGCATACACACAATTCTAAGTCAATCACATGTCTCTTTCATGAATTTACCTTCAAGCTAACTAACTCCATCGCTTGTGCACACTTTTATTGGATACTCCGTGGTGGAAACCAATAACTACACATCTTGTATTTGCAATCTTGAATGTGCATACATCCTAGATAATGAAGCAAGTAGATAAGTGTGAGAAAGAAAGTATCTGAATGCAACCTTGGATCGCGTCCTTGACTCTCCTGAGAAGCTAGCTACAGAAGAAAAACAATATTTCACCACGGACTCGGAACAAATGAAAATTCCACATGCCCTATTTTCCCAAGGGAAGAGCTTTAAATAAGCAGATTTACACTGAGACACAGCTTTGAAACACAGTGAAAGAGTACAAGATGAAAACAAGGATAACACAACAATGAAGAGTAGACAGTTGAGTTGTAACCGCCCTAAAGTGAAAGTCAAAATCACTTTTCACTCAAGGTTGTCCCAAGGAGCCATAAAGTTACCTGAGTGTCATTGTTCTACTAGTGTATATCCAGTTTAGAGGAGAGGAGGCAGATGGGATTATAGCGCAGGATACAAGATGATTCCCAGTGATGAATTGGGTGTCAGCTGGCACATCCTGGCCCGTTTAACTTTCACCGACTTGATCCATCTCCAGCCGAGTTTTGGAGGCTGCTCAAAGTAAAGTGATGCCTAGAAACTGGAGCAGAGTGAAAAATGTTTAGGAACGCTCCTATTAGACACCAGAAACCCTCCAGCGGCTAGGCTGAAATTAGAAGCCTCATTGTGACGGAGACTACACCCTATTTTAAATCTCCACGGAGTTAATTAGGCCAACTTTGTATCAACACTTGACTATTCATAATGTTTCCACACACACTTGGTCTTATGAAAGCATGGAAGAGAAAAAATGAAATAATTATATCTGATGAACACTTACGCATGAATGATTTGTGTTGTTTTATATTTAAAGTCATAATTCTCCCAAAAATTTAAATTCTGTAATCATTTACTCACCCTCATATCATTCCATGTGTGCGATTCTTTCTTCTGTACGACACTAAAGAAGATATTTTGAAGCATGTTGGTCACCAAACAGCACTACACACCATCAACTTTCATTTATTTCGCATTCCACAGAAAAAGACTCATATACAGGCGTTGCACTCCCAGGCGTTGTGGGAGAATAAATGATTACAGACTTTTTATTTGTGAACTATCCCTTTAAGGCAACACTTAAATCTTCATAAAAGAGCACAATATGACTGCACAGTACAGTGTTTGACTTAACGTATGTATGATTCAATAAATAAATATATATAAATATATACAAGTATACAGCTGTGGAAATATTATATTAGCTGACTATTTAGTCAGCATTTCTAGATGGATTGTGGTTATTTCAGTCCAGTGTCTGTTGAATTTCAACAAAATCAAACCACAGGACTGACGAAGTCATCCAACCGCAATGTGAAAGACTAAAAAAGGATGACAAGACACATGAAAACTGTGAAAAAAATCACATAAAAATATAGAATATGAACTAACTTGCAAAATTTGAGGTCTGAAAAAATATTTTCTATGTTTTCCTTCTCTGCAAATAGAAACAATATTTTTATTTGAAATTTGGGAGAAATATTGTTAGTAGTTCACAGATTGGAACAATTTGTTTATTTCTTTTTCTTTTTCTTTAAACATTAATTTGAACAATAATAATATTTTTTTTTTCGGCAGCTGTATATTTTATAATATATGTCTTTACTGTTTTGTACATATAAATTCTTACATGTTTATTCTTTCTGCGAAAAGTTAATCCCCATATGGATGAAACAAGATACTATCTGAATCATCTCATTTCCGATACAATTCCTCACTCCTCAACTTAATATTCTTACTCCATCATCCTGTCTTTTATTTTATTTAGTAGAACCAATTCATCAAACTGAAAACAACTCTGCTTTCACCCTGATGCCCCAGAAAAACTTCAGGTTGCTTAAAGAGGGCTGTCTCTGCAAATCATACCTAAAGGTTTTTTAAATAGCTTATAGTTTATACAATGAATAATTAACAGCTGCATAAAATTACATGAATCCATATGGGAATATATGAATCCATATTAGACCATTTTGAATCCACACCAGAGAGACATGGGATCAGCTGTCTTTCATAGAGCATCTGTAAATTGCCTGGTGCTATTATGGATTTCAGCGATTGCTCATCAACTTACACCCCCGTATCTTTTAACTCCTCAAAGCAGCATATCAGCACAGAGCATCCTCAGTATCCTGTCAGCAGCAGTGTGCACCATCTGTTTTGAGGATGTGGACAGCACATTATACTGCACACTGTTTACTTCATGATTTATAAAGAAATCTGTCAGCGAAAGTGTAGACACCTAACTTTACTTGGATCCAGTGCTCGAATTGAAGGGGGCGCTGGGGGATCCGGGACCCCCATAAGGCATTAGATATTTGTATTTGAGTAAAAATTATGATGACAAATGTGATTAAATTCATGCAATGGATATGGTAAATTTTGTGAATGAATTATTTACAATAATTTATATTAAGTTTGTTTATGGGCTAGTTGTCATGTCTAGTCTACAGACCGCTAAGTGCAGGACAGTGAAAGAGGCCTGTTCTTCTATGTAAGCCTGTTTTAAATATAATAGCATATAGTCATGCATATTATAATCAAATATATTGTGTTTTTTGTATCAGTTGTATATTGAGAGACTAACCCACACCAAAAAAAGTCTTATGAGTGGGACCCCCTAAGACTTGGTTCAATTCGAGCACTGCTTGGATCACATGGATAAAATCGCTGACAGCCCTCTCTGTGCCCCTAGCTATCCAAAATAATAGACGTGGTTTAAAAAACTGTGGTTATTAGTTCTTTCAGAATCTCAAGAGTGCATAATATCTGACTCGACATGTACCATGCTTTGCTTTTCGTTTGAAGCTTCTCCTGATGCTGTGGTGCAGCGCCATCTGCCGTTATAAAGGTGAATTTCCATTTGTGCCTATACTGTTTAATTGACAATATAAATATCATGATAAAACTATGTTTGCCGAAGTTAAACCACTTCAAATTTTTGGTACAATACAAAATTAATGAAGATAAGTGCCAAAGAAATAGACACCATCACAGAAATTCTAATTATTTCCATTAAGATACCATCATGAACCATTAGCTTTTTCCATTAAAACTATAACAACATTTTGTAGTGTGTTTTGGGCATTACTCCAAAAGGATCAATCTACCAGATAACATCCAACCAACAAAATCCTTTGCATACCAGTGGACATAACTAAAACCAATACAATTCCCATTACATAAAATAAAATTTCTCTAGTATTTTGGACAGGGTTCTGTTGTTTTTTTCCAGAAGGATTCACTCATAAAGCAAAGAGGAAAGGCTGGAAATTTACAAAAACAATTTACTTAGCCATGTTTACATTCAGTGAGCTTTAGCAAAAAGTCCAGTATTCATATTGCACTCAAGAAAACATGCATCAGTTTAGACATAATATTGATTGAACATAAACCGACCCTTGAATACAGTTCATCAGTCTCTTTAAAATTAACGTTTCTCTGATCAAACCCATTTACAACACCACAGAGTGTGAAGTCGAATCATAAACCAACAAAAAACATCAGACTTCTTTACCCTTATATTCACAGTGCTACCCCCTTCATCACACAGCTAACATTTGGCAGCTTCGAGAAAACACTTTTAGAGAACAAGGAAAGGCAACACGACTTAGTTTACATATAACTCTTCATCCATTTGACTACATTCAGAGGCACACAGCATTGGGTCAGAGGAACCCTGCAGCACAGTACTGATTTATGGAGACTGCGGAGTTGCTACACAAAGTGGTACAATAGCGCCACCTGATGAGATTGATGACAGGAGACGTGGTTTGTCTTTATTTGGTTTGGATTTTGGCACTAGTAACCCTTAGTGAAGTTGTAGCCGGTCCCAGAGTGAAATCTAGAGCCTGGAGCGGTGAAGCTGTAGGCAGCATAGGCAACCACAGAGCCCAACATTAGTCCAGACATGTAGGACACAGTCATTATGTTCCCTGTTGGAAAATATAACATGAACTGGAGTTAATGAGTGCATCTCTAGAGAAGCCATTAGGAATGTGTCCTTTGGTATATTTAGACAAACACACAAAGAAGGATGCACACGTGTTCATCTGCATAGATTTCAGTTTTATTCATTTGTAATCTAAATGGACTGAGTGATTTACCTGCTAGTTCCCTCTGCTCAGGTGCTACTTTGCCCGCAGCATGAATCATAGGAACGCTGCCAAAGTAGCCATTAGAAATGCCCATGAGGAGAGAGAAGATGCAAGGCCAGGCCGGGTGGCTGAAGGTGGGCTTCTGAGCGGGGTAAACGCACATGATGAACAGAGGGATGAAGACCACTCGCACACAAGAGCACAAGAGAAGACGTGTCCCGTTCCAGTCGTATGGCACTGCCGCCACGATCTGAGCGAATAGAGATGCAGGATTAGATAATGGATCCATAAAGATCCTTTGGAAATAAATAAATGGCTTTTGGTGAAATGCCACAAATGTATTATAAACATTTTTATAAACATATTTATGTTAAATTATCCACAAATGTATTTGAACATACTTTGCCGACAAAGTCAGATATGTTGAAGATGGCCATGATAATAATGGGCAACCATTCCCCCAATTTGGCATTCTTGATTTCAGACTCGAGTCCAGGAAAAAGACACAGTGTGATGAAATAAGTCACAGCAATGGACAGCATGTAAGTCCAGATCGCCCGGGCGACTACATAGCGATGTAGAATCATGTCTGCAACAGAAGGGGTCACTGCTGTCATGCACAGGAATGAAGAGGTATTACACAAAATTCTGTCATTATTTACTGGGCACCCTTGTCCATTTATTGTCATTTTAAACCTGTATGATTTAATTTCTTCTGCAGAACATAAAAGAAGATATTTAGCAAAATGTTGGTAACAGAAAACCATCGGCCCCCATTGACTTGCATTGGTTTTGTTTCTGTGCAAAAGTTAATGGGGACCCAACATTTTTCAAAATATCTCTTTTGTGTTTTGCCGAAGAAAGAAAATCCTGCAGGCTTAAAATGACAGTAAATGGTGACAGAATTTTATTTTGAAATGCAAAATATTCCTTAAATACAGTTATTTTCTGTTTAAAATGTGTGTTTGTGCTATCTTTCTTTAAAATAAATGGCACTGGCATTTATATTTTGCTATATAAGTAATGCACCGATGCATAAATACATCCAGTGATGCAGTCTTACATGCTTGAATGCTTTCTGGGTATACCTTGCAGCTACAAATTGTTTCAAAATTATAATTTCAAAGCCTTTTTACATAAATAAATAGAGTAATATGTCAAATACAATACCTACATGATTAGTCCATACCTTTAATACCTGGCCAGTTGCGTCTAATCTTTGGTTTGGGCACATCAAACCTTACGTAAGTGTTGCTGCCGGCAAAGTCTGTGGAGCCATCTTCAGGTGGGGAAGCACCCACACCACCATTGCCCTTGGAAACAGACAGAACACGTGATCAGTTCTTACTGAAAACATTATATCCATAGATGGAATCAAGCAGGTCACTGCAGCTATGAGCGTGCGTGAACTGAATTCAGATATTATAATGCTTTTCTTGATGAACTAGCGTTTCTGCAGAGTCTGTGTAAGGAGTGCCATTACTTGATTAAGTGTCTAGCTTGTAAAACCACTCTCTTTAATTTGCTGTGAATAGAAAATGCACTTGTGTGCCACAGCAACACAGATGGGAATGCATAGCTGAATTGATCAGGAGAAATTCCCCCTTATAGCATCTTAAGATACACCCATGGCCCAATATAGATTTATTAAACAAATCTCGGCAAATTCTAGAATTTTTTTAATGTTTGCAGAGTTGTAAATCAAATTTTTAATCTGCTCCTAATGTAACAAAACAAGAATATTTTAAGAATTATTCTGGTTTCGCTGACATTCAAAAGCAAACTAAAGTAGGGAACTTAACTAAAAAAGTAAAAAATGAATGAACTAAGAAGTTCAGCGTATCCAATAGAATTCTGATTTATTCATATTTGATCCTGTTAGGATCTATTAGGATTGGTACAAAAGGATGATTTACAATTTATGTCTTTTGGAATTGCTGAATGATGATGTAGAAATCTTGAGAAAAAGAACGGCTGAGTACATGAAGTTCCTCTGAAGTGCTTTCATTTATTATCCCAACAGAACTACTGGTGTGTAAGTGAGCACTTAAATCACGCTCTCTCTCTGTCGTCCTCAGGGCCGTCGAGAACACAGTCATCGAGAGCAGTGACCAGCACAAATGGAATGAAGTTTAAAGACACAGAAAGCACCACTGTGTAAACCCAGGGACGGCTTATGACTTCAAATGGCAATGGGACAGTTACCTCTAAGGGCCCCCATCCCACAATTTTTCCGTTCTTTCCCATACCTGCTCCTTCAAAGTTATAGAAAGTGAAAATTAAGATGACAATGAATATTAAAACCGTTCTTGCCTTGCGTCAAATGCCTGCGCTACGCTGAAAAACATCTGGATAGGGTTTATAGAAGTCTAATAATAGCTACACAGCGAAAAATCAAACATGAACAAAACTTAACGGGTCATATGGTGCGAATACATGTTTTTCCATGTCTTTGGTGTGTTAAAAGTTGCCCATGCATGTTTTAGGCATGTAAAATTGCAAAATGTTTAATGTCCAAATACCAGATTCTTCATTCATGGTTCAACCAATGTCACAAGTGGTCGTCAATAACTATCCTAAATATGTGGTTACAGCAAAAAAAAATTGTCATTATTAACACCGTGACATAAATAAAATTATACTTTTATAGTATCTCATAATTCTGGTTTTCCTTTAAAGGGGTCATATGGTGTGAATACAGGTTTTTCTTGTGTCTTTGCCGTGTTTTAAGTTGCCCATTCCTGTATTAGACACACAAAATTGCAAAAACAAAAGTGTCGGAACAAAAGATGCATTCCATCTGAAAGCAAATGCTCACCCAGACCTGCCTGAAACGCCTCGTGTAACCACACCCCCAAAAATCTACGTCAGCTCGTGGTATGATCTGAATACGACCGCCCAAATGTAAACACAAATGAGGTGGGCGGAATCTAACAGTACAATTGCTTTGTAACATGACGTTCCAAGTATGCTAAGAGGTGTTACATTTCCGTTACACACTTGCAATATTCGATCAATCATTACGCACTGGTTAACTGGCCAATCATAGCACACTACGCCATCCCAGCGTTTCAGAGAGGCGGGGCAAAGAGGACATACAAACATTCACGGTATGTGGAAAATACAGCGTTTTTGAACCTTAAATCGTGTATACACACATTGCATTACATCTAAAGCAAACAATAATATTTGTTTTAGCCGCGTCATATTACCCTTTTTGTGTGAAACAGGTGATATGGGTTAATATTTTGATATAATTAATAGTGTATATTGGATGCTATTAAATTAGAATTATCACAGTTGAAGATTGAAGAATTCTTTCTTTTTATTCCAGAAATGTTTAAAATGTCATTTCCATCCGAATAAAACAAAACAGATACTCAATGTGACATATGTTGAAAATTATGTATTTAGTAAATTTGGGGTAAAAAAGCAGAGATTTTAGTATCTCTATTATTTCTCCTGTTTATCAATGAGATTAAATAGAGAGAAAATGAAAACATTTACTTATGTCTCAGATATTTCTCATGAGAAAAACAGCTAGGATTATCTCCATTAGTTTCAGAAAAATTGTCAACGGTCTCACAAACTGAGCTCAGATTGGCCAAGTCTCCAATCAAAAGTAAATATTATTGAAGATACTAATATAAACTCAAATATTTTACCTCTAAAATCTACAATAATTTTACTACTACACAGTCTTCATGCTTTTTAACAATTGTCTCATTTGTTTCTTTCGTTATTTTTCCTTAGCAATTTTTCTGACTAAGTGACTGACTAATGGCTGGAATACACTACAAGACTTTTGTTCAGATTTTTGCCCAGATTTTCAGTCTGGAGTTGTTGCAGAAAGTCTGCGCCAGTCTGCAGATTTGATCATGTATTGTTTTCTATGTAAATGTTCAAAAACTCTAGTTTAATCTAGTTTTTAAAAAATCTGTTCCGAAGTCTTGTAGTGTATTCCAGACTTAAGACTAATAATACTAATAATAATACTAATGATACTTAAATGAAACACATCTGAGAACTCTTTTTCTCTGGCAGATAAATTGACAGAAACTACAAAATACTGTCATTCATATCCACTGTTTTAAGTTTACATATAACTAGTAAAGTGTCCATATTTAAATAAACAACCATATTCATACTGTAAGAAATCTGATAAAAGTACATGTACAACACATCTGTAATATAGATACTGCGTATGTTCATTTATGGAATTAACAAATATAAAAAATAAGTTACATACACAAATAGAATCATCATAATTGGCCTGTTCATATGTGACATGCATAACTTACAAATCTTACTTCTTCTGTAATGACATCATGATGGACCTGATACTGGTTTCCATGGTGTGAGTGGTCTTTGGCATAGGACAGACCCCGACGTGCCAGACCGGTGTAGTACCGCACAAATCTTGTCCTCTGCACCAGCAAGTGCAGAACGAAGCACATCAGCACCATCGTGATGGAAATGCCAAAGAAGATGATGGTGTTCTCCTTCTCGTTTTGGATCAGTATTTTAGTGAAAATACGGCTGAGTGAAATGATCACTCCTGCCGTGCCTGTGCAAAGAAGGAAAGATCTTGTCATATAAGGAATTATTTGACCTTTGACATCATAAATCTCATGAGCTCACTCTCTCCGGTCATCACTCCCTGTGTGTAGTGTTTAGGTAGCATCCCCATGTATCCATAGAAGCTGGACTGCTGCACTGAAAAGAGACATGAAAATGGCCTAAATAAGGGTTATCACTGGAAACACAGTTCTGAGAGAGAACATATTGTTTACAAAAGGGCAGAGCACACTAACATCCCTCTATGGAAAAAGTAACAAATACCTGTGCATCCAAATGCCACAATCCCCATAGACATCAGGTTGATGATGTACGACTGCTTCGTGGTGAACTTTTCCAGCCACACATCAAAGACGGTGACAAACAGCAGAGGTCCAAGTGCAAAGAAATAACCTGGAAGACGTGACATTTACCGCAGTCAGCAAAGACATGCGAGAGCACATCTCATGCGTCTTAAGGATTTTTTACCTACACATTTGAGTACAAAGCATGTAACTACGTGATGGTTTTGGTGGCCATATATTACATCATAGACCAGCAGTGCATCTTTTCAGCTGTTTATTTATTTATTTGCTCAACATGCACTTCTCTTGGTGCAGTATTTCGGCAGTGTTATTCTTCAGCTTCAGATAAGTGATGCAGCTGTCAGACCAGTCCTCCTGTCTTCCCTCAAGCGAGCGGCGTGCTCAGGTCAATCATCCTCCCCCATCTCTTTGTGCAGAATGTTTGTCTGCTCTAAATAAACACACTCACCCACAGTGATCCTGGTGTGCAGGCTCAGCATCTCCACCAGGACGTTGTTTAGGATCACGGCCACAAGAGCAACAACGATGTACGTTAAACCCATATCAAACACAATGTGTGTCCCTGAAAGACAACGGAAATTTTGCTTTAACAAAATCTGTTTCAGTTGTGTCTTGTTAAAATATAAGGCTTAAATGTAATGCTGTACCTTCAAATTTATGATGGAGGTAGTCCACATCTGTAATGAAGCTATTGTAAGGCAACAGGAATCCAACTCCGGCCAGGAGCATGGCAAAATAGATCCCATGGTAGCGATCTTCTGGAACAGGCTCCTCAAAGGCTATAGACAGAAAACACACATCTGTCTGTGTTTATTTGATGAAAGTTTTTTGGATTATACTGTATGTATGAATTGAAAAGCCTTTATTGTAATTGTATATAGCACAGCTACTGTTGGCTCATTTTAAGCAGCTGTCATACCGTGTTGTGTGCTTCTTTTATGTGTGTTTATGAATATGTATAAGGCATTTTACAATCTGCTAACTCTCACCCCTGATGGAAACACATCTGTACTTTTTGTTGGTCTGCTTATGGCTTTGCTGTAGTACTTAAGCATAACATGCTGTTGTGGATACATTTTTTTTTATATGTTATATAAATACATCTCTAGAAAAAGATTAAGAGACCAAATTTGCCGCAATAAGCTTTTCTGTGTATGGTGGACAATTCTAACCTGAGTTTGTTGAATTCTATCAAAAGCACATCTCTAGAGTGACATGAAGTCACCCGACGGCAATGTGAAAGGAAAAAGGCATCGAAAGCTCGAATAAAAAAATCAAATTCAATCAAATATATTTTCTTAACTCTTCTGAAACACGTAAAATGTTATAAAATGTAAAATGATTATGTGACATTTTTTGCATTATTCTTTGGCAGTTGTCATTGCCCTATAGACCGTTTCATCTGACACATGTGCCTGGCCCTAAATAAGTTTCCTGTCTGTGTTGGGTTGTAATATAACATATATATTTAATTTATATACGCAATCATTTATATTCATATTTTATTGTATATTCATTATACAAATGACCTTAAAACTACTCAATATTTATTGATTCTTTGTTGAGCTCTACCAGAAGTGATGTTTGGGCCACATGACAATTGTTTATGTTGTTGCTGCTGAAACCATCTATAATTCATCTTCTTGTGATTTTGATCGATTTAATCCTGTTTAAACTTTCTGCAAACAACCATTTTATTTGGAACTTGAGAGATACGCTCACTTTAACCTAAACATTTATAAATAGTAAATCAAGAAAAACAAAAATTTTGGAGTGGTCTCTTTGTTTTTATAGAGCTGTATGTTTAACTCAGTAAGCGTCTAAACCACACTCAGAATCTCTTCTTATTGGAGTAACCTGTTGTCCAGAGATAAAAAAAAGCATGACCTTTGTATCCAGGCAACACAAGGGAACGGCATTCTCTCTATCTAACATGATTAGACCTTGCTATTCCATGCCTACTCCAAGTGATTGTTGTATCCTTCACAACCAAGATGGGTCTATATTCTTGCTTTAAATAAAAAACACCATACAAGTAACACTAAATGACTCGAACTGGCTTAATGTCATATACAGTAAACGCTCACCATGTTCTGAAAGGGCCAGCACCCCTTTATCTGAGATATCTTTCACTTGGCAGTCTTCTTCCTCCAGCTGGTAGCTTTCAAAACTGAAGCTCATCACCACGTTCCCCTCAGGGGTCTGGCCAGGGGTGGCCTGTTTACGCCTCTCTACTCCTTTAGAGCCCATAGTTCCTCTTGAAGTAAGGCCTTTAGTAACACTGTCAGGAATGAGGTGAGTGCTGGAAAATAATTCATATTATCTTACAATTACAGATTGCGTATCTCACTACTCAGAACCAAATACGCAAAAAAAATCTATAAATCTTATAGTTTAAGACAACTTTGAACTAATTTAAGATGGCATAACAGAAAAAACTGAATCTATCTTTTATTTACTGAATCATTTATATCAGTATTTAATAACAGCAACCTGTCTGAGTGATAAAAACATTTTGTTGTTTTAGTAGCCAACTAAGATATCATGCTTTCTGCATTTTGATGTTGATGATGGATTAATCCAACACGTATGTTTAGTATAGATAATGATTGTTGTGTTTGTCATCATATCTTAGATGAGAGATGAAAGGAGCCTTTGATGTTATTGATGTTAAATTGAAGTGTAATAAAAGCATGTAAAAAGCAGCCTGGAGCTTCCTCAGCTCTAAGTCAGCCATGATATTTGACGTTTGATGAGTATCATTACACTGTGAGTTACATGTTCTTATGTCTAGAGATAATCTGCATTTCTGTGTGGTCTACATGAGCAAAGAATAGATTGTTCTAAGTATTTTATTGTCTGCAAATCAAGTCTATCCGCTGAATGGAGCCCAACCGAGGAATAGATGCCACTGTTGGACTATTGAAATTAGCTTCCTTCTGGAAATCTGCCAATACATCCTTTGAAGCGGCTGATGGTGGGATTGCATGGCTGGTTGAAACAAGAAAAGATCTTTGATATCAAGGACGTCACTGACAGGAGGGCACATTTTGTCCTTCATCTGACTGTTGCATTGAGTGACTGGCATATGAAACAAATGGTTGGTAATACATCCTCAATTATTTATATTGCAAAAATCTGTAAACACAACCAATGCTCTACAACAGCGTTCAGCTTGCTTTTCAAGCATTAAAAATAGGCAAATAAAATAAGCAAAATGTCACAACTGACAAGCACAAACCATCCGCAGGCAATGTTGATGAACTACATTTAATATCTATTCATATGAATCTATTTTGTACGTCTCCAGATGGTCATCAATACAAGTTATTAAATACATTTAAAACATATTAAAGCTTTTCAAAATGATGCAGAGAGACACATGTATGAAGAATATGGCCTGATGGATGCAGAGATGGGAGTGTATGCTATATATATACACAACGACACAAAGACCTGATGCTTGTCGTGAATGTGCTCGTATAGCTCTTGCTGTTAGAAGCAGGAAAACTCGATAAGTTGTTTTGTTTTATTTTGTAAAGGAATTAAAACCAATCGAGGATAAGAGAACGAGTCTAAAATCCAGATATAACGCGTCATATGAAAAACTTCCGTGTGGAAAATAAACAAACGGATCGACGTTTGCGTACTCAACGTATGGCCAAATATATTCCCTACAAAGCCGAAACGCTGCTGTAAATGTCCATTTGAGCCATTCTGTTGGGTCTAATGGAATCACTTCGTTTTAAAAAAATATACATAAAGCCAACGCGGAGATAAAAATCTCAAAATATTTATTTGATCGCCATATATGCGTTTGTTTATGTAGCCTATTCTTTAAGATGCGTAGTCCACATATAGACTAATCTGTTATACTAACGCGGCGTTTATTTCCATTATTCATTTCGTAGTGCTCATGCATAATTGAACATCCCCTATGTAATATCACAACAGGTTAAATCTTACCCCCAAATCTATTAAACGGTGTCCCTCGCTCGCATGGTACTCCGTGTAACGACAAATCTCCTTTATAGGTAAAGCATTTTCATCACAAGTGTGGTTTTGTTTCGGCTTGACGTCCACACGGTTAAGAGAAAGAGTGACCCGCTGTCATTCTCTCTCCCTCCCACAGCACCACACAGCGCATCTGTATCACGGTCTGTCTGCCAAAGCAACCCGCTTTCATTATCGCTTTTAAAGGAAACATGCACTCGTCTGCTTCGTGGTATTGACTGCACACGAATTTAGCATCAACTCGTGTTTTTAACTATTCTAGTATATCGTACTTACTATAGTAAACAATAGCAGTGTTGCGTGTAACTAGTTACTAAGTAATTAGTTACTGTATTTTAATTACTTTTCCCTTGAAAAAGTAAAGTAAGGGATTACTCATATGTTTTCTGTAATTTAATTACAGTTACTTTTGATGTACTTAAACTAAATACATTGTGAAATATATGCGTGTGCAATAGTGTAATTGACATCAAAATTCAAAGTCTTACTTTAAAATCTGTGCTCACATTTGTACTACTTTGGTCAGTTAATAATATTATTTATTTGAATGAATTAAATAAGCCGTTTCATGTCTATCCTTGAATCACTAAATCAAGGTTGATGTAGGATATAGAAAGAAATTAGTAATGAGTAACTAAATACTTTTTGGACAGAGTAATTTGGACAGTAATCTAATTACACTATTGAATATGTAATGAGTAACTAAATACTTTTTGGACAGAGTAATTTGGACAGTAATCTAATTACACTATTGAATATGTAATGAGTAACTAGTAATTCATTACTTTTTCAGAGTAATTTACCCAACACTGAACAATAGTAAAATTCCTACGTGTTTTTAATCTTTATACAGTTAATATTAAAGATACTACAGTATATGTTAATACGATTGAATACTATAATGTATACTTTAGTGATCATATATATTTACTTACTATGATCTACAATTCACTATAGTAATGCTAAATAAAGTATTTTTCATGTTGGCTTGTTGTTAATATAAAACATAGTGACCCGGCCAGGAAACATTTCATAAAAGTTTTAAATGTAATATTAGAGACCTAATTTAATTAATATAATAACCTTTTTAACCCAATATGGAATATTATGTCAGCTACAAGTGTTACTGTAAGTCCATACGGGATGGATTTGTGATCTCCTCTATTAGTTTTTGCTATGAAGATAAGAAAGAAACTACAGATAAGAGATGTTATTGGCAACATGGACAAGCTCTGTGCACAAAAGGCAAGTTAAACCTGACCTGAATGAGCATGCTCTTTATTTCCATGTACCCTAGCCTCGAGGTGCATGCACTGAAGTGGTGCACTAATTTGGTCTGTAATCTAAATCGCCTTGTTTGAACCAAACAATCAATACAGTCTCAACAAACATTTTGAGAAAAATAATAACACCCAGTGCTATGGAACTAAATGCGCTTGAGGTTACAATTAAATTGCTTCATTCTGTCATGATTCAAAGTGTGAATCTGTGTTCTGTATTCTGCATTGTTGCAGCATTCAGCCTTGAACTTGGTTTTTGCATTAGATGTCCATCCACAGCATCGGAAAAGATCAAAGCATAACAGTGAGAGAGGAACACAAAAAAAGATCGCTTTATTTGCATTTTAGAGAGTGGGACAGCTTTGCATAGTGGTCTGCGTGCATGTGCAGTGCTGGTGTGCCTAACAAAACAAGGTAAAGGTGCAGTGTTCTGTTATATAACCCCTCCAATAGAGGACTCATATAAAAGCCAACTTTCCATTGTTTATTTTTGAAAATAGCACATCATAGTTTCAAGTGTTAAAGAAAATGTCAGCTACTGTATACACTCTAAAAAAAGGCTGGGTTAAAACAACCCAATTTGGGTTATTTTGGTAACCCAACGTTGGGTCAAATATGGACAAACCCAGCGTTGGGTTATTTTAACCCAGCCAGTTGGGTTATATCTTTGACCCAACATGCTGGGTTGTTTTATTTAAATCAACTTTTGCTTAAAAATGACATTGCTGGTTTAAAACAAACCCGAAATGTTTAAAAATAATAATAACAAAATCACAGAGAAATACTCGAGCATCAGTAAGAATCAAAAGTTTTATTAAGGATCAAAATGCAAGACAAAAGGAATTCATAAAAACATGCAATATGTTATGCTCAATGAATAATAAAATGGCATATAAAACACTTTGATGAAATGTATGTTTATACATATTTAAGGAAAATTAACTTCAATAAATTACATTAGTTTAGACTTTAAAATATACATTTAACAAGGTTATTAAAGTGGCACAAGTAAATATAAATAGTTAGACAACTTAACACTTCAAAAATTCATATACAGTTAACAAAGTGGCACGAGTAAAATGCAGCGTTATGGATGCGACATAAAAACACTATAAAAAGTATTTTACTAAACCCTTGTTGATAGAACCACATTTATATGATAAAATATCAGTCTATGCACAAGTTTTCTATAAAAAAAAGAAATAAACAAGCGTTATGGATGTGAAAAAGGGACACCGTAACTTTCCTCTTCATATAAACTCACAAAACATTTTAAAGAGTGTTAGTTCTTTCGGTTTCAGCACTGCTTAACCTGACATATCCACGGAGCAGTCTTACTAAAGAGGATTCTTTTCCTGAGAGTTGTAGACAACAGTGTGGCGTGCACTTTTGGAAGTGGATGTTCAGCAGGAGGGTTTCTTTATCAATTTGTTCATCTATAAAGAGAAAAAGAGACAAGAGAAGAATGTAAGGAAACTGGCCTATCCAGAGCACAATGGATTATAATAAACATATAAAGAAGTACATTAACATTTTACCTAAATAATGTTTACCTTTAAGCCTGTTATGAAAACATCCACGTTCCAGTTGACTTACACTTGAATAGAATGATCCATTAATATTAGCTGTTATTCTGCATCCTGTCAGTGGGGGAAAAAAGAAGAGTGGGATATAGTACAGAAAGTGAAATACAGTCTTAAAAAAATAATATTATAAACGTTAATACAACTCTTAACTAATTCGACACACTCGGGAATAAGTAGAAGTCTAAAAAGAGCAACAATTGTTCGTCTCATATACCCAAAATAAATTATATCTCACGGTTAACCACTAACGTTATAAGAGCGGCTACTCCCGAGGCAATGGCCGAGATAGAGCTGCTCTCCACGGAGCCACGACCGCTGACAGCCTGATGCTCACACCTCCGACAGCGTCTTAACAAAATCTCAAAGAGGCGTTATGTTTATATATAAATCACGTATTTGAGTTCTTAACAACAACATTCTCGTCTTAAAGACTCTTAAATCTAAGTTCCGTCACCGAACATTAGCGGTATTTAAAATAAAAAAATTGCTGGGTGTTTGCTTTTGACACGACGCTCTCGTGTCGACCTTAAACTAATATCAAGTTGCGTAAGTTACTGAACTAAATTCCTCACACAAGTCACACATTTCAGAGGAAATGTTCACCAAAAAGGAAGTTTAAATGATTAAAAAGCTGTAAGTTAGAACAACGTGGGCATAACGTTACAGACTAGCTATACAAAGCTAACGCAGCTAGATTGTAACGTTACTTTCAAACCTAATGCGAACAGCCGAATTTTGCATACTTTTGCATTTTTTTTGTACAGTAATAGTTTTATACATTAAAAACTCGTAAAACATACCTTTTATTCTCCGAATAACAACTTTTCGAGATGAGGGGGATCAAAATGCCCGCGAAGGTAAAGTTTGTCTGATGCGTCGAGGAGTGGGAGGGGTTTACTCTCTCAACTGTCACTCAATTGGACCCGACTGCTAACCCAGCGTTTGGGTTACTCAAAAAATGACCCAACACTAAGAAAATAACCCAACAAAATGAACCAACAGGCTCAACCCAGCTATTGGGTTAAACAAATAACCCAGCATTTTTTAGAGTGTACGTGCATTTCCCTTTGGGGCATTCTGTTTGATCAATGTTGTAAAAGGCCACAAAATAGAGACACAGGAGTGCTTTATTACAAGTTACTGAAATAACACTTTGTGCATTATGGGATTTAGTGATATTGTCTCCCAATGTAATTTAGAAACTAAATAAAACTACAAGAATTAAACTTAAAGAATTATTATCAGAATGCTCTTAATGTTTTCAAAAATGTTGTATTATTGTGATATCTGATTATTTATTATCGACTTTTGACTGATTGCATCACTTTATTGTATGACAGATAAACCTCATTTACTGTATTTTTTCTTGAGTAATATCTTGTAACTCAAAACATTCCTCAGGTTTGCCCCGTGCAGAACTGCACACCCTTTTCAACGAAACATAACTAGCGATACCTTCTTGTTTTTTTGCTAATATTCCCGAGGTAGCAAATCAATATTATTCAATTTTGAGTCATATCTTTCCTTTGTTTTCACACACACGGTATTTGCATTTTAGGAATAACAAACTGGGCAAATGAATCATTTTAATGATTTAAATGAGTCTGTTCTCCGTTTGGATGCTTCATTTACCCAGTGGAAATCTAATTTCCTCCTCAATGTCATTTCCCCAGAAGGCCCCTTTGCTTCACAAGGCTCCTGTATTCAGAAAGCTGACTGGGCTGTTACATTACCTCCTCAATCATTTGATTTGTTGTACTGTGAGACTACAAAATCTCTCTAAGGCATTCTGAGACAAATGGTTAAGGGCGATATCTTTCATTTGACAGATTGGATATATGTATTAAGAGGTGTCTCCAGATTTTTTCATCAAAGCCCTGGCATAACAATATGTGTAATTGTGTCCATTAATATTCCAAATGCAGTTTATGCAGCTGTATTGTTGTTAATAGTTTATTAGTTTTAGGTGCTGTGTGTGATTTTGGAGGATCTATAGACAGAAATGCAAATACATAATGTCTTCAGAGCTGTATGAAGACCTCACATAATGAAGCGTTGTTTTTATTACCTTTGAATGAGCTATTTCTATCTACATACACTGCAGGTGCCCTTGCTTGGAATTCACCATATGTTTCTATGGCCCAAAACGGACAAGCTGTACAGACCGTGTTTTGTAAATATGTTATCTCCTAAATGAAAACATGTCAACATCTTAGACCTGTTTCAGCCACCGTGAGGCTTCGAAAGGGAGGGGTGAAGTGAGCTGTTGGTTACAATTCGCAACCTCACCACTAGATCGGCTACATTTCATTCGCTGGACCTTTAAAGCATAGGCTTTGCGAAGTTGACATTAATAGGCATGTAAAAAATACATAGTTAAAAAAAAAGTTTTCGCCATCAAGAGAAATTTAATTTTGACCCTATTTCACTAACATAATGTCTTAATGTTACACACAATTTATCCACATCTTAAACCCCACATAGTACAAAGTGAATAGTATTCCTGTTCTTTACCAGAACAATGTAAACACAGACAGGGAATTATGTAAATTAAATTATTTTTCCATAATTTAAATAAGACACCAGGGTGTTAAGAAGCCAAGCAGCCTGAAGGAAAAAGCTGTAGAGTCTAGTGATATAATTTGTATGATAACAGGAGAGCATAATGTTTACTGTAGAGTTTGTGCACGCAACATTTGTGATATTGGTCATTACTACAATAGTGATTTCCAATATGTTTGATTAGATATTCTAAATGAATCATCTTTATGCTGCATGTTAATTCCCATCATGACAGTTATTGCTGAGATGAATGTGTAATGCAAAACCTAATTGTCTTTCTTCTCAGCGAGACAGATTTTTGATATCTTGTCAAAAGCTATTAGGTTGTCAGAATTGACGAAGAGATACTTGGATGCACTTCAGTTCCTTTACTTTATTAGTAAAATAACTCATCACGCAGGACTGCTCTATCATGATTAGAAATATTATGTGGAAAAGCAGTTGATTTGTTGCATCACAGATAAAAAAAGTAAAATGTTAAAGTAAAGATGAACCAGGCTGGCTGACACGAGATACGTACAGTCGCTATATCCCTTACATTGCAGACGATTGGAGGGAGCTGGAAAATAATTACATGTTTGTCCATTACATCATTTTTTTGAGGGGAGGGCCCTAATTCTGAATCTTTTTCAGCTGTCAGGAATTGATGTTTGCCTTAACTTTTATCTCTTGGTGCTGCTGTACAACTTTCTGTATCGGCTAATAAACCTGGTTCTTTGGACACACAGAAGAGAAATAATAGTATTTTAAATGTGATAATCTGGTTTCACGGCAATGAAAGAACAATATTTGCGTAGCAAATAGATGGATAGTGAAAGTCAGTCCAGACATGTGGAAAATTAAAATCAATACAACTGCCTTACTGCCCAATGGGCAATTTAACTATAGTAATATTATGAACCGATGTCTTCCAGACTGTGATTACAGAGGCATCTTTATTAAAATCTCAGAATTATAATTCTGCCTGGGATTTTTTACAGCAGACCAAAGTAATGAATGACTTTTATGCCTTTGACCCGTCTTATGGTGGTTGAATCATTCAGCCGTCTCTCATACATTCTAAAGAGATCACTATGACAGTCCCTTTGCTCATGCATTGAATTATGTAAGGGTATAGTATGAAGTAAAAGACACCTGTTTTATAATGAGTATGCCTGATATATGCAGAGTCACTTTGGATTGTCTTTAAATCAGAGCCATGCACAGTAATCTTATATATTATATGTTTTTACTATTATGTCTAAACTCTACCTATCCGCTAAAAAGCTTTCGGCTGCCAACAGAGCTTTTGCGATTCTGCCACAGGATCTATGTGTATCAATAAAAATGACAAGTTTAAGACATGGATTATGGTTTACTCTGAACCTTGAATTAAAATAAGAGCCAGGATATACTGCTGCTGTTTATGTGATCTCAAGTGTACTGACTTTGGAAACTTCAGAAAATAGACTGTATGCAAACCAGCCCAGTCATTATTTAAAACTACAATAAATCTTAAAATAAATTAAGAACTGTTTCCATTCGTGTAAAAATTCTCATTGAGGTCTAACGATATCTGTACAATAACTCTCATATGCTGCATCACAATGTAGGCTAAATCCAGCCATGTCCACTCTCTTCAATACACTTAAAGTAATGTGTTAAAATGTATTTTTCCTAAATGACTATTTTTCATCAAATCTGTGTGTGCAAGAAATGTCTCCCTCCAGTGGTAAATGTATCTTTTTTATTTTTAAAAACATATTCAACTTCAAAGAAATACATTAAGACATGTTCACATACAGGTAAAACTTAAGTAAACATTTTCATATGTAAAGTATACAATGCATAAAGGAAGTGGTAAATGTATCGTTTTTTATGCTTTATTGAACATTTTGTTATAACAAAACAATTTTACAACAGAAACTTCACATTAAGAAACACTTGGATTAATGAAAACAGAGAAAATAAAAAAAAAACATGGCTCGAAACAGACAAGACAAGAAAATAAAAAAATAATAAAAAGTAATAATAAAACAAAAACAAAAAACATAAGAGGGAGTTAAACAAAAAATTAAAATATCACAAATTAAATAGGTTGAAAAGCTTATAAGCGGAGCAAATTTTACAAGTTCTTTGTGCTTTTATATTGGAAGAAAACATAATTGTTTTTGGTAAATGTATCGTAACTTTGTCGTTGCTGCTCTCTCACACGTCAGCCCTGCCCATGTGACATGACCCCGCCCTATATGTTCAACTGTGACGTCCTCTCTTTTTATTCCCAGCACGCACCGCGGCACGCCATCATCTTGAAGTTCAGACAGAGCAAGATGGCGGATAAAGCAGGTATGGGTGAATGAAACCTACAACTCTGAATATATTTTAGTGTGTTTAATGGGACGCTTGTAAATGTGTTCTGCTGGTTTTTTGTGCCTTTCATGGTCCAAGTCACGATTGCAGTGGGTGTATATTATAGCGTTCGTGTGCATTTATAGTGAAGGCCTCGGTTTGTGTGTAGAGTCATGTCAAGGACTTTTAGTAACATTGGCCGCAAGAAGAATCCCTAGTAAGGGCAATATGTTCTCCACACCTGTATTGATCGCATGTATGATTGTTTAATGGAGCATAATCATGCCAATCATGTTGTGGTGACATGCTCGATAAATAAAAGTGCGTCTTGGCGAAAGCTGTCGTGCGCTACTGAGCCCTTGAACTTAGTCTTCGAGGAAAACATTTTTATTGCTTGACAGCGTTTATATACGTTTGCAAAATATTATGGCATCCTTTTTCTTAAGTTCAAGGTTTTGCCACTTTAACTGTGTCACTGACACTGCTTTCAACGAGTAACTGTTACTCTTGTTAACATGGTGCGGCTGCCAGATTGTTATTATAAGGATAATGTACTTAATAATGTATTACCATATGCATAACACTATGATATGGTAATCCTAATTATTTCAAAGAATTCTAAAAATTACAAGCATAATACACGTCCATAAGCATGCCATATTAGTATTTTATGTTAGTGTCTGGTTAGACTTTAATACAATTCTATAAACATGCTATTGTATTGGTATCAGAATTCCTTGCCTTCTAACAATGCATAGTGTTGGATTTGCAAAGTATTCTGTTAAATTTTGTGTTTATGCAGTGTCCCTGGCTGAGAAGAGGCTTTTGGATGTCAAGCTTGGGCAAGTGCCGTCATGGCTCGGTACAAGAGACTTCACCCCAAATGGACTTCTTGGTGGAGTTCGCAGAGGTAATGACTCACTTAATATAGTTTTTAAATTATAGTAATTTCCCGGTGATTTAATGTAACTGCACTCAACGGGTGTGACCATCATATTCATCAAGATCTTCTTTTAGGATATGAGAGATATTACAACAAGTACATCAATGTGAAGAAAGGAGGTATTGGCGGTGTGGCCATGTTTCTTGTTGGTTATGTTGCCCTGAGCTACCTTTGGGAATATGATCACATCAGTAAGTACAAACTAAACTATGGAAGAATCAACACTAATGTGTCCTTTGTTGCGATATTACAAACAGCATGTTTCTTTTTTTGTCCTACAACAGAGCACGACAGGTGGAGAAAATACCACTGAAACAACAGGCCACTCTCTCGGCGGCAGTGTGATCCCCCACACCTCTCAGCTTTCTCTGTTTGTGATTATTGTGACCAATAAAACGATTACATTTATTTAACTTGGACTTCTGGCTTTATTAAATGATGTGCTGTGGAAGAACTTATTATTCAAGATTCGTGTATTTGAATAAACTAATGAGTGAAATTGGGTGATTTTGTAAACTGTGGTTTTATAGGTAGGAGATTGTTTAGCACTAGGGCTGTCAAATGATTAATTGCATTGCAAAAGTTTGTGTTTACATGGTATAATTCTGTATACTCTGCAAATTAATTTTGTATTTATAAGAACGTCCACGCGTGTATATACATCGAAGAAAAAGATAAAAATTAAAAAGTATGTTTTTATATATTTAACTAATCAATAAATTTAAATAAATGCATGTACATTTTTCCTAAATATATATGCATGTGGGTGTTTCTCATACAAAATAAATAGGCACAGTACACAAACATACATTATGTAAAGTCAAACTTTTGATCTGGATGAGATAAATTGCGAATAATGGTTTGACGGCCCTAATTAAAAATTCCTATGCAGAAAAGATGAGACTGATACTCTGACTTGTAAGCAGATACACGCATACATTACAAATAACTTTCCAGTTTATTTTTATTATAAGACAACATCCCTACAGCTTTTTTTACATCGATTATCCTGATAGACAACTAAGTAATGTCCTCACTGCCACTGAACTTCAAAATACTCTCCCTAAAAAAAATCTAATAAATTGTCCTCTATTATCAGCAATGCTCTGGTTTAAGAGGCGAGAGGCTTGTAGCTTCAATACAAAGATCTTGTTTCAAAGTATGAATATGTGACAAGAAAAAAACCAAGTTTAGTGACTGTTCATTCTACCTGTATAATATATATTTTCTGTGACATGTCCACAAGAGCAGTTGGCACATGGACAATGAGGTAGAACCAAATTCATGTCACTCAACTATAACCTTTGCAATAAAAGGTTAATGTACCCAGTAATCAAATGTAAATCTGGATGTGACGGCCATCATTTTTGGAAATCCTCTTGTAGAAATGAAGTCACCGGTTACTGTCCACTCAGGAAAGCCAAGTGACCTTTAGTGCATTTGTTTGCATAATGGCCTTTTTCACCACACTGGAAGAAGCAAATAAATAAAAGTAGACATTAAATTAAGAAAATATTGAAATTTACAGTTATTATGCCAAAATAACATATTTATGCGTAAAATCAAACGGCACCTTGTAACATGTAACTTGTTCCAGTGGACGAGGACCACGAGATCCACCCATGTTACTATTATGCTGCACTATCCCAACAGCGTTTGGCATTCTCTGGTGGTTGTTTATGTTTACATTGGGGTTTGTCAACTGAATGAGTGACTGTGATGATCTGTTTGTGGGCTGTGTGTTTTGTTGCTGGAGAATAAAGATGAAATTAAGATGAATAGTAAGGATTAACTATGTTAAACAAGACTAATGAAACTTACATACGACTTACAAATGAGAAAGCATATATTATTTTGCCATAAGAGCCATAAAAATACCCTTTGTTGGGACTGTACTTGTTGCTGCAGTGGTGGCTGTTCAGTTGCACCCATAGGAAGTTCAAATCTCGGGCTGAGGATTACAAAGTTAGTTTAAAATAAAATTAATGCACAGATGTCAATCACATGCATTTCTACATAAAATCACTTATATGAAAAACATACTGCATAAACTTGCATGACTTCCCCTCTGGACAGAAACCAACAAGGTAATTTACACAGATTACTCTTCTTGTGTGTCTATGCCTGCAATCCGGACCTTATGAGATGAGAAAAAAAAGATAAAGAATATATGTAATGCGAACAAGCTTTAATTTTAAAATATGACAATTTAAACATGTCTGCAACTTGTAAATTTCAAAAGTGTAGAGACTCACCATGTTTACAAAAACCCCTATCATACCATGGGCAATCTTTAATCTTAGATTCTGGGTCAATGTGTAAGAATGGACACTCTTTGTTACTGCACTCTCCTGCAACACAAACAAATAAATAAATATTAGTTCATACATAAATAATACTAATAATCAAGTCAAAAAGTAGATTACAAATAAAAAACATAAATTTACTATTTTGGTACAAAATGATCGACAAAATGATATTATCTGGCCATAAAAACTAACCAAATTTTGAGTAGAAATAGCACTCAGGCATCTTTGTCATATCATACTCGTGTAAAAATTCACATTGATCTCCCTTCTTGCATAATCCTCTAAGCCAGTGCTTGCAAACCACAGTCTTTTCTCCGCTGATATGTCTGAATGGACACATTCCACCTGTCAAAAGAGAAACTTTATATTCTCATCAACGCATTAAATGACATTTAAAACAAACATACAGTATATATGGAGGTGTTTTTGTTACACATTACTTGCCTTTCATACAGGCAGCTCGCATGAAGAACTCACACACAGCAGCACCCGATTCTGTAAAATAAATGTATATCATTGCATCATACTGAATTCCATCATCTTTTAAAATTACACATCAATGTCGTTTAACTTACTATCCATTCCGGGAAAAGGCAATGGTTGAGCACCTAGCTGCTGCTCTACAGCCATTTCTAGATCAAATTTGATGTGATCGACACAGGCAATTAATTCCTGCATTTTGAATTATGTATATATTTTACCCAGACGCCGAAACTGTTCTCGTTATAACACCTGATCAGAAAACTACAAGAAGTATTGAAAGCTAACAAGTTAACAACTGTCTTTCGGTCCGGTTTAATATTAGACGTAAAAACAGAGGACTGGGGAGAAATCCAGAAAAATCTATTTTGTAAAGGGTTTTAAATATAGCACATGAGTAAATCGGTAACGTTAGAGACTCTCATAATTAAGAATAAACACTTGATAATCGTATATTGTACTTCAACAACGCTGCTTACGAGTGACCCCTGACCCTAGAACTCTTCCCGCGGATAGGCTGACTAATCTATCACAACATCATCGAGTTCTCTGAGACGACGCGAGTATGTATTTATAAAATATTAATTTCTTCAAAGAAACAAACTCGCTTTAATTACGTTACTAACGGATGCTGTGTGTTTTGTAAAGTTAAAAGATGCATAAACCCAAGAAAGCAATTTGAACAATTGTTAGATGTTGTGTGTTGGTTGTTGATTAAAATGTCTGCTGTTTGAATAAGCAGGGGAAAATTAAAGGAGGCATGAAATAAAATCACAATTTTAACCTGAGCTTTTGTCATATACGAGGGAATCGTATAGAGCTTGGCTAACTATGTCACTGCGCATTGAATTATGGGTAGTCGCCGCCATGTTTTAGGTACGGTCGTCAGCCGTCAGTATTACAAGATAGTAATATAAAAAGAAAAAACAATGCACCGATCCAAGGAAAAGCAAATCTTCGTTTCCGAGGAAAGCTTAATGAACTGTCAAATCTTATTAAAAATAAAAATTAGCAATGTAGCAACACTCTTTATTTACATGCCTTGCTTTAACAACTAAATCAGTCAGATGTATTTTGTATTTAACTTACCTTTGTGGAAATGCATCGAACAAACAAAAATGTGCCTGGGGATCTTGTTAAAAGTAATGTTTTTTCCGTCTAACTGCTGCTAACCACGCCATGCGACGCCGTTTTGTTAACTCGGACACTTGGGATCCAAGGTGCTTTTACCAAGCTGGAAAGCTGAAAAATCTAACATTTGACAGTCGACTTACATGCCGCTCCTGAGTGCGATTGTGGCAATCAACAACGCAACAATTTTTGCAGAATAAAGTAGACTAAAACTTCACGATCACAATACACAGTGTCTAACGCAGCTCCGTTACCTCAAATCCCAACATGTTGCTCACGTCACGTTCCCAGACTCTATTCACATGAACATCATGTAAGTGTCAGAACTGAAACATCACATCTTTTATTGACACCATGCCCAGCGAACGGCAGGTTCTGGAATGCACCTATCTATGACGACATTGATAGGTTGAACACCGCCTCCACAGAAAAATATCAACCACTACTTCTCTAGACCCGCCCACTGGTTCGCGCATGACAGAACCAGTGGTGCGGAACCAGATCGGAGCAAGCAATAAACAAACATGCCATTAAAGATAGCTTAATATTGTGCCATCCCTGATTGTGGAGAATACAGTCGCTGCATAACCATACTTCAGATTCCGATATTAGGAATGCGGAGTTTAAGTTTATTTTTAAAGACATTCCAGCTCATGCGGGTCAAAATGGAGCGTTTGTTCATTTCGATTCTCCGAGACTTTGTGGACACCGAATTTGTGGATAGTTTAAAATTAAAAAGCAGTGCTGTGCCTTCAATATTGAATCCGATAGGAATGGGGCAGCAATCTTATGTGAGTAAAACATTTTTGTGCTATGCGTCACTATTGCTTTGTTAGAGATCGCTTGATGTGCCCTGAGCACTATTCGCAGAAGATTAGTATTACCTGGGGACCTCTAGTCATTTGTATTAATTGTAGAGGTTGTCTGTGATCTTAAGCCTGTGCGAATCACCATCTCTGTGATTTGGTGGGCTCATATATAATTGTTTAAGGTTTTATGCACTGTGTGCGAATAAAAGAGGATGCTTTGAAGTGTTTTGGGATTATTTTGAGTGCTGGGTGATATCCATAAATTACCGGGAGTCTCCCGTTGATTTATTTATCTTGGAAATTCTCTGAAATACTGAAGTAGTGAGGTCATTTATAAATCCAAGCAGGTCACCAGATAATACTAATGCCGTGCGAAAGCTGTAAATGGTGCTAATGTGTAACCTAACGTTACGTCTCTAACCAGATTCACAGAACTCTCCAACTACGCAAACTGCTATCCAATCAAAGCGGTGGGCCCTTACTTCCAAGTTTCCTCAATGCGGCACGCCCATTAAAGCGTTTGCAGGGCTGGCCTTAAAACCTGGGTAGAAAATAGCCGATTACTTATTGATTTTGATGTTTTTGGATGTAAAAACCACGCGAACGTCATAAGTAGACCTCATATAACAGTATAAAACAATAAACAAGCACTGTTCATCAGACCTTTAACCATTTACGTGCCCAAGAAATTTGTGGATGTACAAGGAGACTAAAGCCCGGAGAATTGTTCCCTTTTTATGCGTACTCGAGGGACAGCGTACAGTGTGCGTAACGCAAATTTCGTCATCAGAATACCTGCACTGCCGAAATTTAACAAACTACGTTTAGGCTGCACATTCCATTTCTTGCAGTAACCACCAGGTTGTGTTGCAGTTTTTATAGCCAAAATAATCCCTTATATGTATAAACTTATTCCACCGTTATTTATTTGAATTATTCTATGCAATGTAGTTTCTATGGCTGCACGTATGGAGGATGGGAGAAAACAGCTTACTGACATGAGAAATAGAGTCTGCAGCTCACATGATTATAATCACAAATGTTGAAAATCAAATCAGGAGGCAAAGAATAGGGCATGTGTTTGTGACCAAATTTGGCTGTGAGAGAATAGACCCCTTCTGCATACTTACTAGTAGTGGCATGTCCCTGAGAACAAGAGTATTAAGCTAGGCTGGAAGAAGAGATGTCAGTTGCATTGAAATCCAACTATGCTTTGTTCCAGCTTTGTGACTATAAAGTCTAACTTACTTTTTTGTTTCAAAACCTTGACTCAAGAATCGTTCTTCAGAATTAAAGAAAAAATAACTACAACAGTGGCAACCGTGTCCTGGGAGCATCGATTCAATGTAGTTAAAGAAAATCTGACCCCTGGAGGCCCGGAGGGATATTGCAATATGTCGTAATGCGCATGAGACAGTGTGTAGGCGTATGGGTCAAAAGCAGTATACTTTGCCAGGCTGTGCGTTCGGCTTTAAAAAAAACGAAGTATGCCACAGGCTTAAAACGGTGATGTTTTCTCGTTCATTTCATATTTGCCTTTCTTTATTAAATATTTGGGTTTACATATGTAACGATGAGAGGGCTTCAATATTGAGCCGTCAATAATATTCTCAAAAGTTTTATTGAATTATAGTCAGTTTTAATGAAAAAATAATAGCGACTTTATATAGACAGTTTTGTCTTAAGAACATAAACAAACATAACTGCGAATGCGCATCCCCAATTTAACTTCCGGTACACAATCAAAAACAATAGAGTGCCTGTAGATTATTTCTGGTAACAATAGCCGAGAAGAAAAAACAGAGAAGAACCGTTACTTGCCTCTTCAATATTTTTAATTTAGACTCCAATACCAATGTCATGTTCTGCCTCATCTTGTCATGTTCTTCTTGGTCTGGTGGCAGAATCATGGCAGGGCTCCCTGTTATATGTGAATAGAGACGTTTTTGTCCCTTTTGACCTTCCACGTGCTCTCTCCGAGTCTTGTCTATGTCCCTGCCCTCTTGTATCCCTCGTTATTGCTTGTTAATTAGATCATACCCCGCACTTGTCCCCTCTTGATCCATCTCTCTATATATTGACTTTGTGTCTCTTGTCTTGGGTGGTTAGTTTTGTATCACTGCTGTTGAATCCTAGTGAGTTTTCCATTGACATTGATCCTACCTTCTTGTGTGTATTTAGTGTAGTCCTGTCTTATTGTATATAGTGTTTTTGTATACCTCGTCCACTTGTTTAGTCCCCCACGTGGGAAGTATTGGTTTATGTTTTTTAAAAGTCTTCGTTCTCGTTTGTTCCCCTATTGTGGGTTTTTTGCTTTGTGTTTGTTAATAAAGTATTTTGTTTTCCGTCCACCGCTGTCTATACCTGGGCCCATTTGCAAATCATGACAACCAAGCTTAGCCGCTAAATGTCAATGTTTCATACGGTTTGTTTAAATGCGGCCAAAGTACAGGACCCATTCGACAAATGATTTATTGAATAAAAGAACATACAACAAAATTCAACAAATCGTTTATTTAATACAATTATTATACAGTGAAATAAAAATGAATGTTAACATAAATAAAATTAAATAAATGGTAATAGACATTACACTAACCGGACACAAACCGGAAGTTAACTGGGGGTCTGGTGCGCGCGCGTCCGATGAAACGGTCTACATAAAGGCTGCGTCCAAATACCCCCACTTGAGAGCGCGATTACGCGACAGGAAGGAAGAGCGCAAGTCCGACCAATGTCTTAAAAATGCCAAAGGGCAGTGCGCTTAATGCACACTAAACCTACAGTAGCTTGAATACCACTTCAGACCGGTATTAAGGCTAAGCGTATCCCATCATGCATCATGTTCTGGATATGAATCATGAGACTTTTTGCTCGGGTCTCGCGAGATGTTGCGGAAAGCTTTCCAGTGAATGTTATACTACTACTTTTTAAGGTTATATCTTTATTTATTCTATGTTTGACTAACATGTATTTTTCGTTGTTTTTTGATACAATTCAAATAAAGCGCTATCTGACTTTCTCTATATAATTACATATAATTTCGTAGTAAAACGTAGTATTACATATTTTATATGTAAAAATTCCTGTTATGTAGTTATGTATTTTGTAAAACAGCTTTTTATCTCATAATTAGAAACACCATATTAATTAACGTTATATGTTTGCACTTGCTAAGTGTGTCCCTTTGGGTTAGAAAAACTTAATGCTCACTTGGGATCTTCATGCCCACTAGATCACTAGGGCCAAAATTAGGAAATACGTCATGAAAGTAGTCAAGTCGTCAAGTGGTCAAGTGCAAAGACCGCAAGTGGGGGTATTTGGACGCAGCCAAAGGCCCTGTCCCAAATGGCGCACTTTATGTGGACTTGCGGTTCTGGTGGACTTATATTGCGCATGCTCACCCAGTCTACAAGTCCGTAGAGTGTCCCATTTGGCATTTTTATGCTCTAAAGTGTGCTCATCAGCCCCTTTGTGACCTTGATGCGGTCTTCGGCAAAGCCCACACTGCACCAGGCTCCACACAACTTACAACCTAATTATAAACAATGTTTATCCGGCTGCTGAAATTTTAAGGAAAAGATTCCGTATTGAAGTAGTGAATTTTTTTTGTTTAGAAGTGCCTGAATCCATTGTACATTTATTTTTTTCTTGTCCAGTCACATTTCAGTTTTGGCAGAATATCTACAGATGGCTTTATATTTATAATAGTACAGATATTCTAATTCTAAAACCATGTATGAGTCTCTTTTCATTTAAGAATGGTAATAATTTAACAAATTTTATTTATTTATTTATTTCCTTGCAAATAAATGTATTTTGTTTGTTTGTTTGTTGTTTTATTGTGTGTAGATTTTATATATACATATGGATACTTATGTATGGTTAGAATTAAATTATCAAAAGTGTGTATATTTTTTCATATGCATATTTGTGTTCCCCATTTTAGTTTGTAAATTAATAAAAAAAAAAAACCTTGTTTCAATAAAAAAAACGTACAACCCAGAAGTCCTTGCGAACGCCCAAGTCTCTCCCAAAATGGACTCGCACGTACCCTAGTGGACTCATGCCTGTGGACTCATGCCTAGTGCCCTAATAGCTCTGCACTCCCTAACGTCACCAAGTGTGAACACCCCTAAGACTGGAGTGCGGCATTCGGGACAGGGCCTTAATACCCGGACTTGCAGTCTTTGCACTTGATCACTTGACTACTTTCATGACGTAACAATTTTTGGCCCAAGTGTTCTTGGGTGTGAAGATCCTAAGTGAGCATGTCATATTTCTTCCCTGATGGGACACACTTAGCGAGTGCAAACATATGACATTAACGATACTCACTTACTTCCTGTCACGTGCACACGCTCTCAAGTGGCCAAGACCGGTATTTGGACGCAGCCTTTGCTGATGGTACGGTGATGAGTTCGACCAATTCTAACTAGCTGTTGTCTGTCTGTCAGAAAGTATCTGTCCAATGACAGATAGAGCTAGGAACAGAGAGCTGAGTCAGTTTGTTCTGGAGGAGTGTCGGGACGATGGTGTTGAACTCCACAAACAGGATCCGTACATAAGTCCCAGGTCTATCCCAGATGTTGCAGGGTATAATGAAGTCCAATGTTGACTGCATCATCCACAGACTGGTTTGCTCTTTAGGCATTCTGCTGTGGATCCAGTAAGGCTCCAGTTATCTTCTTCAGATAAGCCAACACCAGTCTTTCAAATGAATTCATGGCCACAGATGTTAGGATGACATGTCTGTAATCATTAAGTCCTGTGATTTTGGGTTTCTTTGGGATGGGGATGCAGAAAGGAGGCCAGCTGGTCAAGCAAATGTTTTCAGACAGGCTGGTTCTTTCTTTCTCTTTTGTTTCCTAAAGACATGACGCAGATTTTCTTCACTGATATGAAGGGTAGGGCGGGAGAAGAATGGGATTGCTGGAAGTGTTGATGGCTGTGTAGAAAGATGGTCAGTGCGGGGTGTGAGATCAGGGGTCTCAAATCTACAGTAAAACTCATTCAGGTCATCAGCAAGCTGTTGATTTGTCTCAGTGCTGGGCACAGAAATGCAAGGGGAGGAATATATTAGTATTCTCAAAAAAAAATCATAATATGGGATAAGCAGCAACAGACTAAATAAATACATGTTGAAGACACTGTAAAGAAACCACTATTTCTTACTCTAACTCATTCCTCATATAGGGAGGAAACACCCTACTAACTCTCATTTCAATGTCTGTATCTACAAAATGTCTGTTATTGAGTCTCTGTGAGCTCTAGAAGAAAAACTTAATTTATTTCATACATGAGCCTCTAAACGCATAATCCAATAATATATATTATATACATTTTTTCCTGCAAGCGGAAAATCTTCCAGGAGTCATGTACAAAATGTGGAGTTCCTCCAAAAATGACATTTAATCCACAATATAATCATCGTCACGCCATGAGATGATTGAATATTAACTTTTTTTTGCAGTCAGAGCATCTTTTCTGTAATTTTTACCTGGTACGCCAGGTCTCATTTTCTACAAATAAATCTTTTTATTTGAAATTTGGTAAAAATATTGAAAGTAATTCACAGAATGGCACAAGAACTATAACTTCTTCAAACACCTTTAAATAGTAAATTCAGATCAATTGAAATGATGGTTTGAAACAGCCTCCGAATTATTTCCGCGGCTGTATATTAAGAGTTTGATTACAAAATGATATTTACATTTACGCTTGCATTATCCTATACATTTATTCTTTGGCACGTGCAATCCCCTGGGATCAAATCCACAACCTTGCGTTGTTAAAGCTATGCTCTTACCATTTTTGGTGAAATATTCCTTAAATTCCAAATTTTGGGTGGATGGCTAGAAAATTTGAGGGAATAAAAGTCCTCCTAAAATGGACTAGTGACACATTTATTAACAATGTTAATACACAATTACTGAAGACTAAATAATTCTCTGTGTTTTTCCTTTTCATTTAAAGCATGTAAATATTTGAATTGAATTGTAAATGTGATGAAAATCCCAATTCTGTTTTATTCATTACACATTACGTAACACATTTAACCATGTACATTCATTTAGACAAATGTAAATTATAACAATATAGTTAGAGCACAGTTTAATAAAAAAAGAAAGAGTTCAATAAAAACAAAAGGAACAATGACTATTCAAACACTGTGTTGACCAGACTCCACAAGAATATTAAAAATACAAATCAAATTTAATCAGCCCCCATTTTCAGGGCCACACCACAGCTCTAAGACTGGTCTCCTGACTCATCCAGAACATCCTCTGCAACCACAATGAGTGCACTCAATAATTCGACCCTACAAAATGAAGAAATGTGTTTACAAGAGATAACTTCTATAGAAGAACAAAGAACGGATGAAAAGTAATTGACATACACTGTATAGTACATTTGAAAATAATCATTAATACTAGGGCATACATATAGTTTATTGATAACGTGTATATTCAAAATAAGAGGTTAGAGTAAATATAACTTACCACTTCCAGCTTGCTCTTGGGAACTCTGCAAATGCAGTTTGTTCCAAAGTTGGTGTCACGCGACTGAATGCATCTCAGACAGCACAGATTCTCATAACCCTGTTTCTTCCATTTGGCAATGAGATTCTTGTCTGCATATCCCTCTCTGATGCAATAGTCATAAAGCTCTGAAATTAAAATAATATTTTAACAATTCGCGCAAGAGACCAGTTGTTCAAATAAAATAAACTACCAAACCGTACAGCTTACCTCGACTGATGGCCTTCCTTTTGTAGAACAGGTCAAAAATGTAACGGCTGCGTTGGTGATGAAGTCTAAAGATTGGCCATAGAGACTCAACTTTACGTTTACCTTCATGTGGCTCGGTTTCAGCTGTGAATTAAAGCACAAGTTAACCACACTAGAAAACATGATATACTATTAGACTGCTTGTTTACATTAACAGTGATTGTAAATGTCTCAAAACAAAAGAGTAACTTGTTAGCATTCTGCGTGGCTAATGGTTTTAAACGAACCTTCGCGCATTTTCTGGTCCAATTCATCGAGAGTCGGTTCTATAAGTTCCCAGCCATCTGGAGGAGGTTTTCTACTCCTTTTAACTTTAGGCATTATTCGAGATTTTCAAACAGAGTAAACAATCGTCAGGGTTGTTTGGTAAAAGCTAGCTGCTGCTTTCAAGCCTTTTCGGTCGCCTTTTGAATGACGTCAGACGTCACTGTATAAGCGTTAGGTCCTTTCAGTTTTCACTAGAAAGTTCGTCAAACAAGCTGTCTTGTTTATTTTCGAACAACGCAAACTACAACTATTTCCCACAATATTTACATTTTTGATAAATATATCGCAGTGCAATCCAGAAGCAAAACAGTAACTGTTCTCACATTGTAACTATCACCAGATTGCATCAGGCTAGGTGTCTGCTTTTGCGCCTGAATGTAAATATAAGAACATGGACCCGCTGGTTGACTAATCGATTTTAATCGTAAAATTTTGTTAAATTTACCGAGTCGTCACTGAACCATTTTTAAACACGATTCAATTAGCTAGCCCACTACCTTGTCATCTGGCTATATAAAAGTGTGAAACTCCATATTCTGTAACTATTCTTTCTCTTTGTCAAGAGTGTGATTAAGTCGTTTCCGTCAATTTCAGCTCAACTTTATTCATTATCATGCCCAAAGGAGGTAAGAGATCGTTATGTTTTTTGTTGTTGTGTTCTGGGCATTGAAATGTCACATAAACCTGAAATCACTGTGACCAAGTTGAGACACCACACATCAGTCATGGACTGACAGGGGTGTTTTATTCTGTTCAAAAGACAAAATACTTGAATGTTATTTACTGACATTTTATACTAATTTCTAACAAATTCAGAATTTTTGTTTGCTTTTGTAGAGAACAAAAATTGAAGAACATAATCTCACAGGTTTTGATTTTCTTCAGGTAGAAAAGGTGGCCATAAAGGCCGCATGAGAACCTACACAAGTCCTGAAGAAATAGATGCTCAGATGAAAGCAGAGAAAGAACGAAAGAAGGCAAGTGGTATTGTCACAATATGCTGGCCCAGATAACACATAACAACATAAATAGGTAGACACAGAAAACATATAATAACGTTTAAATGGTTGATGCTGTCACTTGGTGGGATCATACAAGTCACTGTCGAATAAAACTTACCGCCTTGGTTTCTCATAAGAGGTCTTTATCATTGTAGGGAGTTTTCTGTTTTTCTTGTCACTGTTATCTATGGCTTTTTGAAAAGAAAAAGACGTATCATCACTTTATATTATGATATTTATTGTTTACATCAAAGACTGAAGAGGAAGAAGGTGCATCAGTGATTGACAATCAAAGTGAGGAGAAATTGAGCGCATCAGGTTCAGAGGACAGTGATGATGAAGTATCTGGGGTAAGCTTCAGGACTTAATTATGATGACTGTCTGTATGTCAGTTCAGGTTGCAAGTGTAAGATACACTGTTTTAATTCAAATGAAATCTCATTGCTTTTTGATTATGCTCTCAATCACTGCGTTTAGGACGACAACACTGTGACATTGTGAAATCTGATATCGTTCTAGTGGTTCTTTAGCAGTATCAGTATTATTACTCTTTAACTCTGAAAGCATCTGAAATAACTTCCATCTACACTTTAACTCTACTCTCAGAAAAGGAAGGGTGTTGAGGGCTTGATAGAAATTGAAAATCCCAATCGTTTGGCCCAAAAAGCAAAGAAAGTCACAGAAATAGAACTTGAGCTTCCCAAACAGCTTTCCAGAAGAGAAAGGTAAGAGATGCTGGGGTGAGTGATGCTTATATTATTATCTCTAAAATATTAAATCAGTTTATTCTGTAACTGAACATCATTTTTAAATGACTTTGTTTGATTCAGTATATTCGTGTTTACATTTTATAAATTGCATGTTACACAAATTGACGCATATCACAGTTAAAACACATACCCATCTCTTGCCTCTCAGCTCTTTAAATGTTTTTTTTTCACATTCAGGGAGGAGGTTGAAAAGCAGAAAGCTAAGGAGAGGTATATGAAAATGCATTTAGCAGGAAAGACAGATCAAGCTAAGGCAGATCTTGCTCGGCTTGCCATTATTAGAAAGCAACGGGAAGAGGCCTCCCGTAAAAAAGAGGAGGAACGCAAAGGTAAATGGGCAGCATTCTGCAAAATTTATGTTGTAGAAATTAATTGATTTTTTTCATAAAATAAATGAGATTAATCACTGTTTTTCTCTTTGTCGTTGAAGCAAAAGAAGCAGCACAGGCAGCAGCAGCCGCAGCAGCTAAAGGAATTCATTCATTGTCTCTCAAATAATCTTGACGGTTTTGATGCATTTGTGGAGAGTATTAGATTATGTTGACAAAATTATTTTTGAAGACAAAGCTTGATGATGTGTTATGCTATTTAAAACATTGTAAGACAATGGTTCTGTGGGAAAGGATTCTTTCAGGGTGTATTAACCCCGAAGCAATGCCTTTGTGAGCCCTGATGTTGTAATGCTTGCTCTTGATGATATTAGCAGTATAAATATATTTATTAATATATTAACATGTAACGTGAGGAATTTTGCTGTCTCAGTTTGGAGAATTGTGGTAAAGATGACTTAATGTGTTCTCAGTTGTAAAGGAGCTGAGGTCATTTTAGAATGATGTTCGGAAGGTATTAAAATAATGTTAAGTATAACATCTAATACCAATAAAAATATCAAAACTTTTATTGAAAATGTATTTGTATCATGTTGCAATACATTTACAACCACTGAAAAAAGAGACCACTCCAAAAAGATTTTCAGTTTTTACGCTATTAGGTAAAATTAACATTTTTTTTCATTCTGTGAATTAGTTTTCATTTTTCAATGTTTTTCATTAGCATCTAATTGGAGAAATTTGAAATAGGACAAACAGATCAAAAGAACAAAAAAGATGTCATGTTTGAATCCTGAACAAAATTTATTTTAGGTTCAGTTCAGAATTTAATATATGATTTTTTTCTAAACTTTCTTTGCATTCTCTCGCTCTCTGGCATTGCTTTTGGCTGACTTTTTCATTCTTGAGGTTTATTTGTTAAAATCAAACAGAAACTAAATTTGAAGTGCAACAATACATCTAGAAATTATAACTAAACTGGAGTGATGTCTTAATTTTCCAGTGGTTGTATGTCTTAACAGTCTTATTGCAACTGTTCATATATTTACAATAGAATCACATTATAATGTGACCCAGCAGAGAAATAAGGTTTTTGGAACTGAAAGTTTTATTCAGTTTAAATTTAGTGCATGCGATTTTATTAAATCTTTATATTGGTCTTAGAAGTACACAAATAATATCCTCTAGGTACCATTAACAATGAAAACTTACTAGGCAAAGATACGCCTGGCGTTAAAATAATGAAAGTACTTTTCTATGGTAATGAAATGATCAGCAGTAGACGCGCACTGTTGCTGACCCCGTTCTTCATTAAGCATACAGTGGGTCACCACGTGTTGCCGTTGTATAGAATTTACTCAGCCAGATGCTTAAAGATTTCTATTTTTCCCAAAATAAAGCACAAAATAAGTACACATTGGTCTATTCCTTTAATTCAGAAGAATAGAGGGGGGTCGGTTGACCACGCCTCCAGTGCTCTCATTGGTCTCCAAAATTCGCGGACTTTGACACGAGGAAATCCACAAATATTGCGTTTATACAACCAAGTTGGTCGGACTCCGGGCGGATTGTTAATCCCATCTGTAAAGGTAAGTGTACAGGTATTTCCACACTTATGCAATATTTTATAAAAACGTGGGTACTTTAAGTCCGAATCCAGAACTTGTGTCCGACTGCATATGCTCGTTCTCGACAGAATCCTGTGTAAACTTCTACTGTTATGCACGTCGTCGCATAATAACCACTTTGTTATTTAAAATGTTTATGTCAAAGTAACGGGCTCTGTTAGATACAAAATGATTCCTGGTATCTAAGTCTACATTAAATAGATATAGTTTTAATTTCGCGGGGAAAATGATCACAAAGAAATTAGATTTGATTCGTGCAAAGCACGTGAATGAGCATGCGCAAACTTTTATACTGTGATCGGCACATGGTCTGTGCTGGCAGCTGCAGTTATATATTTGATTGACGGCTGAACTCACCAGACCATTACTGCATTACTCAAGTGTGATTGGCTCTGCAGCAACAAACACTGCTTAGGCAGACAATCAATAAACCCTCCTGAAAATAAACCTTTCAGAATCTCGACTAAACCTTGTCAAGTACATTGTTTCTATGATTTCAAATTATGTTAACAGTATGTATTCCATATGTTTTGCACACAGGAGTTTTCTCACAAATGTAACTGAAACAACTGTTTCCCATAGAGATCATCAGCTATGGCTCAAATCAATGGCCATGATGATGTAACATGGAAATCACACAACAACATGATGTTGGAACCTCTCGGCACAAATGATCCTGAGGTGAGGCATCCATTGGAAGGACAAACCTCACAGTTGTGAGCCACTGATATACATTTGGAGATAATTGAAGTATAGTCAGTTTTTAGTTTAATGATTCAGCATATTTGTTTCAACACAGGTTTTTGACATAATAAAGAAAGAGAAAAGGAGGCAGACATATGGATTAGAGCTCATTGCTTCTGAGAACTTCGCCAGTCGAGCTGTTTTGGAAGCTCTGGGCTCCTGCATGAACAACAAGTACTCTGAGGGTTATCCTGGACAGAGGTTATTGTTGTGCAATCATTTTGTGCTTTCTTGTCATGCCAATAAAAGCGGTATTATGTAAGGTAAAATGTGACACACTTTTTTAGATATTATGGAGGAACGGAGCATGTGGATGAATTGGAGCGTCTGTGTCAGGAGAGAGCGTTGAAGGTTTACGGCCTTGACCCAGAAAAATGGGGAGTGAATGTTCAACCTTACTCTGGTAGGTTGCTAAAATGATGTAATATATGTCGAGCATTAGGCCAGATGGATATTTTCAAATATTTTTCCTCCTCAGGGTCACCTGCAAACTTTGCTGTGTACACCGCTATAGTGGAGCCTCATGGGCGCATAATGGGCCTGGATTTGCCTGACGGCGGCCATCTCACCCATGGATTCATGACTGACAAAAAGAAAATCTCAGCCACCTCCATTTTCTTTGAGTCTATGCCTTATAAGGTGAACCTTTCATTAGAATTCACATTTTCTAAGGATAACTTATACAAAATGATGTTGTGATTTGTCACCCTTGTGTTACCCTGAACCGGTATGAATATATTAATAATGTTGCACATAAAGTGAGAAAACGTTGTTGTTTGTTTGTCCAGGTTAACCCAGAAACTGGATATATTGATTATGACAGACTTGCAGAGAACGCTCGCCTCTTCCATCCCAAACTTATCATTGCAGGTTTGTGTGCTTGTACAACAGTTTAAAAGCGTACTTAACATTTTCGAACCAGAACATGTAAACCATTAATGCCAGATATTTCCATGCTCCACGAGTCAAGCATAATACTTAAATCTGTTGTAGTCGTAATGCTCGTAATGTTTAAACTTTTTTATGAAATGCTTTCAAGGCACAAGCTGCTATTCCCGTAACCTGGACTACAGTCGCATGAGAAAGATAGCAGATGAGAATGGAGCCTATCTTCTGGCCGACATGGCCCACATTAGTGGTTTGGTTGCAGCTGGAGTGATTCCCTCTCCGTTTGAATACAGTGATGTTGTTACCACTACTACCCACAAGACCCTGAGGGGTTGCAGATCAGGCGTCATATTCTTCAGAAAAGGTAAATTGCATGTAATTTGGCACGATATTCAGTGTGTTGAATTACATTCTTTCACAGCCGTTTCATTGATTTTCAGGAGTGCGCAGTGTTGATGCGAAGACAGGAAAGGAGACCCTGTATAATCTGGAGAGTCTCATTAACCAGGCGGTGTTTCCTGGACTGCAGGGTGGCCCTCACAATCATGCCATTGCAGGTAAGAAATAATGTTGATGTTGCCCTAAATATGTAAAGAGTTAATTTAGTTGCATCATAATTGTTTGCTGTTTTTTGCATTGTATTTATTTATTTCAACAGGAGTGGCTGTTGCTTTAAAGCAAGCTCTGACCCCAGAGTTCAAGACCTATCAATTGCAAGTTCTGGCTAATTGCAAGGCTTTAGCAGCTATGCTAATGGAAAAGGGATACAAAATAGTTACAGGTGAGTTTCTGATTCAGAAATTAAGTGTGTAAATCCTTTGGCATAGGGTGATGCATCGTTTGGATACACTGTGGATATTGGGTCTTCATCTTTTTATCTTGTTATACTTCAGGTGGCTCCGATACTCATCTCATCTTGGTTGATTTGCGTCCAAACGGATCCGATGGAGGAAGGGCAGAGAAAGTCCTGGAGGCGTGTGCGATCGCCTGCAACAAAAACACCTGCCCAGGTGTTCATTAAATACAATTCATTATATTTTCAAATGCATTTTTATGAATAGGATATATCATGTTGCTGATTTACTGAAATACATTTTAAGTTGTAAATTACATCTTATTTGTAATTCATTTCTTTCACGAATTCTTGTCTGAATGAAGGTGATAAAAGTGCATTGCGACCAAGCGGCCTTCGTTTAGGATCTCCTGCTCTTACGTCCCGAGGGCTGCTGGAGGATGATTTCCGCAAAGTTGGCGAGTTCATTCACCAAGGTAAGTTGCAATACCATAACTTGCAAAGCTGTAACATGTTGGACATTGAAAACACACGTTTGTCCTCCCTTAGGCATCGAGTTGACATTGGAGATCCAAAGAAACATGAATCCTAAAGCAACTTTGAAGGAGTTTAAGGATGAATTGGCTAAAAATGAGAAGCATCAAGTAAATATCAGCAAACTTCGAAAGGCGGTGGAGGATTTTGCTGGAAAGTTTCCAATGCCTGGGTTGCCAGAATTATAAATAATACACATCTCACCATTGGTCTTTCAAAAAAAATTCTCATCCATGTGCACAAAATAAGCTTTTTGAATACAGTTTAATTGTCTGTAGCTACCACCATGTACCATCATATGACTTGACCCCATATAGTTGGTGTCTGTACCATTGACCACATCATTGTGATTAACATGCTTGTTTGTATTAAAAGTTGAAAAGACCAACAGAGATGAAATATACAACTAGATATTTAAAAAATATCCACAGGAACAATGCATTTAGATGATGCAAATAAAGTCTGAAATACTGTGAATGCGAACCTGTGTTAGGGACTCTTTATCATTTTTTTATTGATCTGCTCATTGTCATTTACTATTAAAAAGGCATAATCATTTTAGAACAAGATAAATCATGTATAACTATTTGTATTCTTGGTTAAAACACAGCATATGTTAAATAGGGTTGTGTTGTATAATATAATATATGTATGAAGAAAATGCATAACACAGAGCTAAATAAGAAATAATTTAATGAAATTGAAGACCGTAAATTCACAGTGGGCAGTAACTCAAAACACAGGGATAACCTTTTAATTAACTTAACATCCATAAGTATTTTTTCATGAAGATTACACCTCACCTTTAGCTCACAATACTGTCATAACATAGATGAAAAGGTGCAACAAAAATTTACGATTCGGACAATAACAGCAAATTTGTTCAAAAACAGCAAAAAGAAAAGAACCTTGGAAGATAATGTGCATAAACTGGTATGGCTTATTCGTTTATATTCAGCAGACTGCATTTGTATGCAATTATCTTGTCACTGAAAACTCGTTCACTGGGCAATAATCATTGGGTAACTGAAACAACTTCACATTAAGACACACTTGTGATGAAACAGACAGTAGCAGTTAGAAGGCCTGTAATTTTGGTCTACAACTGCGATCATGCAGTAGTGGGAATAACAATTACAGACAATGTATTTAGGCATCAACCGCCATTATCGTCCATTTGAGGGTCACTGCAACAACCAACATTAAGAAATGCCAGTCCACCAGCCACACAGTTTATCATGCTGACATAGCTTGCACACCACTTAGACGCAACGATTCATATCAATTATTAATATCTAATAAGGCTGAATTATACATTGTGTGATATACAGTGGAAGGGCCTATAAATACCACTATATCTTTCCATCATTAAATCTTTGTGGTCCTCAAACATGCAGACAGTTGCGTAACAGTTCTCCACAATGTGACAGTATAACATGCAGTACATTCTTTCACCTCATCACATAATTACATTGAAACACAGAGGGTTGGTCACTTCATATTTGCATTTAAATCCCAACAATCTTTTTTTGAAACCATGTGTTTATGATAAACCAAGACTTTTGCATTATTCAAAAATGTTCAACTTTTTCTCATCAGATTCATACTTGAAAGGGGAAAGGGCAAGAAGGGGACAACCTTCAAATATTCTCATTAATAATTAATCTGACTTGACAAACCCAAAACGCAAGTATCAAAAGGCTTGACCAATCCATCTAGTTGCATCAAATTGATTACTAACCTGAACACGTTTTTTGAAATAACAATTTAAAGCGACCTAATGTTAAATGGCACGGTTTTATGAAGGCTGTTGGAGAAAAATAAATAGACATGTGCAACCGTTCTCCTCACACTATGATTCATTTCATAAAAGATATGCAGGGGATTTTCATGTTGCAACAATGCATTGCTTATGAAGACAGAAGAGCATTGTTAATTATTAAACCAGCCAGCAGGACCGGATAAATTAAATCATGATTAGGAAATCTCCTCCTGTGCAGCTGTATCTGTCACAAACTACACAGCTTGTGTCTTTCAATGAGCTGTAGCCGACTGCAGCTGTGTGCCCTACTGTAAGTCTGCTTGTGCAGTGGTAAATCATTTCAGAACAGCTTCTGTAAGGTCTTCAAATCACATGAGATCAAACTTCTCCGACTTTGTATGTTTAGTCCAATACATTTAAATATGCACTGACTACACTATACAAATACTCAAGACTTTGTTAGCAACCCCAAACATTAAATCCTCTGCTTTTAAGAATGCCACGGGAATTCAACACATTTACATTCAACTCATTTGGTCTCCTGATTTTAACCTACAATCGAAATAGACATCGAAATGAACCTTTCACATTCAAATTTTGTACAAATAGCTGGTGGTATAATCAAAAGAAAAGAACGACTGGTTGACCCCTTTCGAGTGTCCCTGAATACAATGTTTCTTGATGAGTTCACTCAGGTACTGAACGATTTTACTCTCTTCCACAGTGCAGCCCAGCTGTAACAAGAAGTTAGTCCTGCGGGATGTCACTGAGCCCTGGTCGTTCATGTCCATGGGAAGGTGAATGTGATGACAGAATGTGTACAGGAAGGCCTTAGCTGTAAGCTGAGTCAAGAGGCTCTGAACATGAAGAAAGTAGGTGCTGCCACGTTTGATCTGTGTCCTGTGGTCTGCCATTTGGTTGATCAGTGTTCCTTTGTATGGCGGACATCGAAGGGTCTTGTTATCACAGTCCAAAATGCTTATGTAACGGCTGTATCGATTCAAAGAGTGGAGTATGCTGGACCCGGCCGGAGAGACGGCTCTAGAGAAGAAAAACAATATTGGGGAAAAAAATGCACAGCATCGCAAGCAAAATGTGGTTGAATCAATCATTGACAAACAGATGTGATAACAAACATCAATTTTAAGGTCAACATACCTCTGCAATCCAATAAGTTTCCATCTCTGCAGGTCAGTAAGCTGAAATGGTGTCGAAAGCCACGGCTGGACAGTTTCGCCATATTTACCAAGGTTGGGAACAAAAATTAACAAAGCATTGGCTAGCTTTCTTACGGTGCCCTCATCTGACCCTAGTATGACAAGTGTCCGGCCACTCAGAAGGCAGAAGATGGCTTGATGAGCGAATGGATATTGTCTGATAAACCGAAGAGCGTTGTGCCCTGCCTTCTTCTTCTGCCTTAGTGTTAACACGGTGCCGTAGGTAAAAGGAGACGCCGCTCTGTCAGAACTGGTGGAGGTGCTCATGTAACTAGTGCTATCGGAGACATCTTCGATGTTTATTCTTGCCGCCTCCTCAGAGAGAACACTGGTGTTAAGTTCTGAAAACATCAACCCCTTATTGGGGCTCCCCAAGAGAGTCGAGTCTTCCAGGATGTAGTCCATCTGTAAGACGGGATCTCCATGAAGAAGGGACAAAGGCTCTTGGTTCACCACCATGTCCCCGCAACACTCCTGAGCAATCTCAGGTGTCGGTTCCTCGTAGATAAAACCATCCTGTCCAATACAGCACGCCGAGTCCATTGGGACGAGATGTCCATTTCCAAACACCTCAGCGGGACTTCCCTCAGATGTCCTTTGTGGAGACATCTTGCCCACTTTTTGATCTTCAGATGAGGAAGTGGTGGATACTTTACTCCTTTCGAGACCTTCAAAGTAATTTGAGTGCAGATTGGAAGGACTAACACTTCCAAAGGCCTCTATGCTTTTGTCACTACTGAAACTGCCTTTGGTTTCTGTGTCTGCAGCCTCCGAGGTCTCCTGGGTGATGTCAGACGTACTCGACTCTGCAGGCATTTCAATAGACTCCCCGCTCGGTTTGATGCGATCTATATCTACAGACATAGTGTACGACTCGAGGTTCATCGGCGCAGCAGATAAATTCAGAATGGGAATTGGAGGAGTATTTGAACTGACTTTGAAATGCTTTGCGGTTTCGTCTATCCAGTCTGCTTCGGCTTCAAAGAGGAAACTCGTTACTCTTTGTTTGGTCAGAAGAGCCCTGTTGATCTGGCTGGAGTAAATGAAGCAGAGATCTCCTCGGAAGGACTTCTCAACTAGGTTCAGCTGCTCTAGGGTTTGGTGGAAAAAGTTTGTTTCGCAGAGCTCTTCAAGCGTTTTCAAACGTTTGTCGAAGCACTTGGCAGACTTGGCTTTTATAAACTGAGGCGTGTATGTAGACTTCCGACTATCACTTTCAGTTTCTACAGACTTGACTGCATTGTCGGAGTTACACGTTAGTGTATCATCAACTGCAATGATCTCTGTGGCTTTCTCTGTCTCACATTGCACAAAATCCATATCTTTCCTTTTCCTCGAAGGATAAGATGTGATTTGTCTCAGCAGATCTTTGTGTTCATAAATGGACTTTTCAACATTGGCCAGTTCATTTGCCTTTTCAATAGCTTGTGTGGAATAACAGCCGCTGTTCGTTTTCTGCAGATCTGCCTCTTTATGCAGCACAGATCGGGTGTACTCCAAATCTTTCAGTTTCTTCTCCAGCTCATTTGCAAACGCTTTCCTGTTTCCCGTTTTGAGACATTCAGAAGCTTTGCTGAACTGTGATGACAGCTCTTGAAACTGCTGCATAATCTTTCTCTCATCTGCTGATATGTAAGCCATACAAAAGGGCCGCACAAAACCACGAGCTTCTAAATCATACAGCGTCAGATGATGCACGTAGGCGAAGGCTCCCTCCTTAGAATCACCAAGGACGACTTTCGAGTCCTCCACAAAATTAAGCTTTGGGTAGTTACTTCCAGGCGGATGTCCTACAAAAGAGGCTTGGTAGTCCACTGACATGATACGGAGGGAAAAGTAGTTGAGGTCGAATGTCCCGCACACTTTGGGGTCGCTGGGAATGGTGAGTAGTGGCTGTGGTCCAACCTGCTCTGAAAACTCAGAGATGAGGATGAAATCCTTCGAGAATTTCGCATAGGATGTCTTCGTCCAGGGATTTGCATTGGCAGCATGATTAAACAAAGGCACAGAAAACTCCTCCGGAAGCGACAATGGATCGGAGAACGATTCCCCAAAGTCATCTTCTTTGGTAAACGCCACCACATCTGGTGAGCCAATCATGGTCTCGTAGTATATGGAGAGGCATCAGCTGAAAAATCGTACAGATCCTTGTGCCATGCTTAACACCTCCACAGATAAAGATATAAAACACATATTTCACATAGGGATCATTTTCAGTACGGTAAAATGAAAGCAGAAATTAAGTTTACCCCGAGCGTGTCTATGCAGAAGGACTGGTTAGTCATCCACTGAACCAAATCACGATCCGATATACATGAGCTTGAATCCGACGCTGACGTCCCCTGCCATAAATATGACACTTCTATCAACGATCGCCGTTTATATAAAATACTTCTAACTTAAAAATCTTTATAATGAACCTAGAAGTAGACGCCGATGTTGCAACACACACTCCAGCTGTTCTGACATCCTCTTACAGCAGCCATATTTAAACGATCGTGACCAGCCCATGTGACTGTATCTATGAAGTAGTGGCGGCGTCTCAAACGACACCCTGCTGCCTAGCTAGTGCGCATTAATAGTCATCGTAGGCATTGCGAGTAAGCTCAGTTCGCACAAACAAACGGCACTATGATGACTGCACGCGCATATATGATTGCCAAAACTACGGTACACATGTTTAATGCCTATATAGTCAATCTACACAGGAAGCACAGTAGGATTTAAGACACCTCCCTTGTGTTTCTTATGACGCGCTTTGTGACCCTTCGACAGAGAAAACTACATATTATTTGTGACGCTATATACCCTTTGTAAAGTGTTCTGATATACGTGGAAATGTTTGTCACTTTTATATTAATATTTTCAAATTTTTTGATATCATTTCCTGGAGACAAATACAACAGCCAATCACTAACGCACCGCTTTACGACAGTTTACGACATTTCACGATGGGCGCCGAAATTGGAAGATTTGACTAGTCTGCTCTTTTTTTTCTTAGCTGCCAATATTTGTAACTTTTTATATTAATAGAGACAGTTGCAAATACCTTCAAAAATTGTAGAATTACGTTACGGTGTTTTATTTTTATGAAGATGTGTCAGTTTGCAAGGCAGTGTTTTGTTGAAATGTCCAAATCTGTGCTGTGATCATGCACTGCTAGATCACAGTAATGAACATTTTACATAGATTACTGTTCAGATTGACAGTTCACTGCAGATTTCGACGGCAAATATCTGTTAGCATGATAAGACGAACTCAGATAAAGAAAGTACTTTGTGTTGCTGAGAAAAACGATGCAGCTAAAGGGATAGCAGAGATTATGTCAAATGGGAGATCAAGAAGGGTAGGTTCTGCCTGCTGTAGTTACACATTATTTACGTATTTTCAGATCTATCAATTCATAAAGACGTTATATGTCCATATTCCTTATTGTAGATTTCAGTATTGTCATAAAAAGATAGCAAAATGAATCATGATTGTTTTGTCTGTCTTTTAAAAGAGAGAGGGATATTCTGTTTACAACAAAATATATGAGTATGAATACACCCTATTTGGACAGGTGAGTACTTTTGGTAAATTATTTAAAAATGATTTTCATATATTTTAAGGTATTGTTGAAGTGGTAAGCAACAGATCATGTGCAGATCATGGTGTTTATTTGTTCACAGAATGTAACTGTATCCATGACGTCAGTATCAGGGCATCTATTGGGACTTGAGTTCAAAGCCCCTTTTCAGAAATGGTAAGGACAAATACTAGATCTCAATTGTCTTAAATAGTAATTTTATAACTTTCATTACATGGTCATTTTCCAGGCATAGCTGTAATCCTGTGCTGCTGTTTGATACTGAGGTGGAAAAGTACTGTCCTGACAACTTTGTAGCAATTAAGGTATTTATTCCATTTATTCAAACTATTTATTCAGTTTTTAAAAGATATTTTAATACGTGTGCTTACATGTATTTATTACCCAGAGGACACTGGAACGTGAGGTGAAACAATGCCAAGCTTTAGTCATTTGGACTGATTGTGATAGAGAAGGAGAGAATATTGGCTTTGAGATCATCAATGTTTGCAAAGCAGGTACATTTATTTTATACGGATACAATTATTTATATGTAAGTTAAGACATGCATTTTGATATTATTTGTGTTCCCTAGAAATCCGACATATGACACTACTAACACAATGTTTTACTAATTGAGCTGTAGAACATTACATTTTTCTTACATGAACATGTGATTTCTTTCAATTTAGTGAAGCCGAACATTCAGGTCTTTCGTGCACGATTCTCTGAGATCACTCCAAATTCTATAAGGAGAGCTTGCGAGACACTTACTGAACCAAATATTAACATCAGTGATGCAGTGGATGTGAGACAAGAACTTGATCTCCGTATCGGTAAGCATTTTGTATATTTTACATTAATACAAACTACATTTTTGTAGGTAATAGACTGTATTTGACTTATCTTGTGCATTATTATGCTTCTTAAGGGGCATCATTTACAAGGTTCCAGACATTACGCTTACAGAAGATATTTCCAGGATCTCTCTCGGATCAGCTCATCAGCTATGGCAGTTGTCAGTTCCCTACTCTTGGCTTTGTGGTGGAGAGGTTTAAAGCCATTCAAGCCTTTGTCCCTGAAACGTTCTTCAAAATTAAAGGTGTTCAGTTTTTTTTCTTTTATTGTTGTTCTGAATATACAAATTTACGCAACAGTGTGAATCTGTTAAAAGAATATCTTACTATCAATACATTTACAATGAGCTATACTTTTTTTGTCTCAAATACTTGATCTCTAATACTTAAGATGTTGGTGTTATAGTTGTTCACGAGCCTAACGAAGAGGAATCGGTAGAATTTGGCTGGAAAAGACATCGACTTTTCAACCACACAGCATGCCTTGTGCTTTATCAAATGTGCATGGAGGTGTGGAGTTTTGAAACAGCATATTAAACATATAAGACATTATTGTCATTATGTAGTACTTTTAAATGGAACATTTTGTCTGGTGGTCTTCTTGTTTAGGATCCCATAGCGAAAGTGATATCTGTAACAAGTAAACCAAAAAGCAAATGGCGACCTTTACCCCTTGACACAGTGGTAAGTAAAGTAGACATAATAGTGCATATTCACCAAATTTCTACTTTATATTTTAGACTGAATGATTGGTATTCATGTTGGCTTATCATCATGTACATCATGGAGAAAGTGTATTTGGTAAAGTCTAAATGTGTTCTGTTCAGGAACTTGAAAAACTGGCTTCAAGAAAATTGAGGATCAGTGCAAAAGAAACAATGAAAATCGCAGAAAAGCTGTACACTCAAGGGTATGATACAATTTTATGCATAGATCATGACAGCGAAACAGTATTTGTTTTTGGCTTGAACATGATGGTCTGTGTGTTGGGTCTTTTAACAAATCAGCCTGTCTGTTTGCCTTCAGGTTTATCAGTTATCCTCGCACGGAGACCAACATGTTTCCACAGAACCTGAACCTTACGCCACTCGTTGAGCAGCAGACACAAGATAATGAATGGGGAAATTTTGCTCAGCGCATTTTGGACAGCGGTGGGCCAACACCTCGCAATGGAAACAAATCAGATCAGGCCCATCCCCCCATTCACCCCACCAAATACACTAACAGCTTACAGGTGAGCCTGTAGGTCTCTATCTGTGATGAAGAGTAAACAGCTACAAGTAGCCAAGCTATTAAATATATTTTATTATCAAACTGTATTACAAAACAAAGAAGCTCTAACAGTAACAAGTTTTTTTTCTCAATGAGTTTAGTTAGACCAAATGTCTTTTAGTAAAATTTGCATTGTTCAATTACTATAGGGAAATGAAAAACGGTTATATGAGTTCATCGTGCGTCACTTCCTGGCCTGTTGTTCCAAAGATGCTCAGGGTCAGGAGGTGATAGTTGAAATTGAAATTGCCCAAGAGAGATTCTCCGCTAGCGGACTTACAATCATAGCAAGGAATTATCTGGAGGTGTATCCCTATGACAAGTGGTACAATAAGGTGATTTTTATATTTCTTCGCTACACACTGACTTCAGTTTGGTTATGTCGGCAGTTTCTAAAGAGATGACCGGTGTCTTTTTTTTTGTGTAGGTTATTCCTTTATATGAACCCAATACAACATTCCAGCCGACAGCAGTTGAGATGGTGGAAGGACAGACCAGTCCACCACAGCTTTTGACAGAGGCGGATTTGATTTCTCTTATGGAAAAGCATGGCATTGGTATATAAAATTGATAGTTATGGGGTACCTCAAATTAGTACTTCATTTTTAGTTGGGTGAGGTTCACCTAATCTGTATTTGCAGGCACCGATGCAACGCATGCTGAACACATTGAGACCATAAAAAGCCGCATGTACGTTGGACTGACGTCTGACCAGAGGTTCCTTCCTGGAGAGCTTGGCATGGGTCTTGTTGAGGGTAAAATAGCAAGTTTTAGATATTTTTTGTGACATATGCATCCAATGGTCAGTGGATTGTGGTCATATTAGTAGATTGGAAGTTTTGGATTATTTCACATTGCGAAATGGAGTGTCATTTGGTTTCAGGGTACAACTCAATGGGCTATGAGATGTCTAAGCCTGACCTGAGAGCAGAACTGGAGGCGGACCTTAAACTTGTCTCAGAGGGCCGTAAGGACAAAGCGTCTGTCCTCAGCTACCATGTGGCAAAATACAAGGCTGTTTTTATTGAATCTGTGAGGAAGGCGAAGAAGTGAGTCAATATGTAAATTTAAATTATTTTCATTTTGATACAACTGCAAAAGTCAGATTTAGTTTGTGTAACGAAAAATAAATACTTTCAAGTGTGTAATTGTTTTATTGTCACCAGATTGGATGAAGCTTTGTCTAATTACTTGGGTCCGGCTCAAGAGTTTACAGAACAGGAGCAAGAACAGCTAGAAATACCCTTACCAGTACGAAAGTGTCCTCAGTGTAACCGTGACATGGTGTTGAAGAAAAAGAAAGACAGCACTGGGTAATACAACAACATTTGCCAATGTAATGGTTTGGGTAACAAAAGGCGATTTACAACCTCTTTTGATCATCACCTCTGCCTTTTTTTTACAGAATGTTTCTTTCATGTATGGGATATCCTGCCTGTAAAGCAGCCGTGTGGTTTCCAGACACAGTACTGGAGGTCAGCAGAGATGAGAGCGTCTGTCCGACGTGCCGTCCACCTCCTGTGCATATGTAAGGTTTAGGGCTCTTAATAGTACGCATTTTGTAAGCATGTTGTGAAAGGCTCATTATCACATAAGGTTAAAACACACATGCTAAAACATGATTTCTTCCACAGGCTAAAGTTTAAATTCAAAAGGGGAAGCCTGCCACACATGATGCCCCTTGAATTTGTTGGATGTATCGGAGGATGTGACGAGACTCTGAGAGAGGTCTTAAATTTGAAGTATCTCAGAGGAGGAGATGGAGATTCTAACTCTCGAACGAACAATAACTCGACATCCCATCAGCCTCGTGCACAAAGAACCAACTCGGCACCTCCGTCCAGGGTGGAGAACAGTAGACCTCCAGCACCCAGACCCAGAGCTGACAGCAACAGACCAACAGCCAGTCTGCCACCTCCGCAACCCCCAGCCCAGGGTGGTGCCATTGTTTGCAACTGTGGCATGGATGCAGTTCTTCTCACAGTTCGCAAAGATGGTCCCAATCAAGGACGTCAGTTTTACAAGTGTAACACGGGGGATTGTAAGTTTTTTCTGTGGGCAGATCAGCCCGCTGAGCAGGGATCACCCGGTGGAAGCAGAGGACCCCTAAATCAGACGTCGCAACCCCCCAGGCCCTCAGTTGGCTTTGGAAATGTAGCTCAACAACAGCAAAACAACAGAGGATCTGGCAGCAATGAGGGTGAAACTATGTGTAACTGCAATGAGCCTGCTGTTACCCGGACGGTCATGAAAGACGGTCCAAACAAGGGCCGCATGTTCCACACCTGTGGAAAACCACGTGATCAGCAGTGTGGCTTCTTCCAGTGGGCAAATGAGAATGTTCCTCCAGGTACACAAACATACGACACTGGTTAACAGAATTGTATACATGTGACTAAACAAAATCATTCTACTATACTTATTAAACATAAATGTCACTTCTGTAAAATAACACATTGTCCTGATCAAATGATAAAGTAACAGAAAAATCTTTAATAAGCATCAAGGGATGAGATATTTTGTTGGGCTCTTGGTCTCTAATGATAGTGGCTTGTTGTGCCGACACTTTCAGTGTTTCCAGACAAAAAAAATAGCTTGACATTGTGTTGAATGTAGTTTGTAAACATCTTGAGAGGAGCAATTTCAATTGTAAATGCAGTCAGAATTTTTTCTGTATTGTCAATTTTCCCCTTCTATTACTTTTTTAGCCACAGATTTTCCAGAAGGAAACAATGGTAATCGTGGCGGGAACAAAAAGACCAGCACTCTCTCCAACAAACCTCCTGCTGCCAAACGTCAGAGAACCTGTGGGATATGTCATGAGCCCGGTCATACTCGGGTCACCTGTCCCCAGGGCCAGTAAAAAAAGTGCTGGAAATGAGCTGCAGATCTTTTGTTATATTTGTAAAAAAGAAATGAATGTTGTATTGAGATGACAATTTTTTATAAACAGTTAAAAATATTAAATAGTGTAAAATAAAGTTATTTTAATACAAAATGAATTATTTATTGTGTATCAGGTTTATATAAATGTTCAATTTATTCTCATAGTAAATTGTTGTAAATCACATACAGTACTGTTAAAAATGTGGAGACTCATATCTCTGTTTTTTTTTTTAAATGAAAAAAAACCGAACAAGGGATTAAATCGAAATTTTATTTTGAAGTAGAGTTGCAGTCTTATCATGTTGCGTTAGTATTCAATTAAAACTTTTTCTGTATCAAATTTACTTACATAAACCATAGCTAAATAACTTGCCTTATCTCTTTTATATATCATCCTTCAGAAAAGTAATTTTACATAAGGTAACTTATCACTTTAATTATGTGATGACTATAAAACGTGCCTTCTGTGCTGTGTATGTTTTTTTTTCCAAACAATTATATATTGATCATAATTTCTTAATTATCTATTTAACTGAAGGAATTAAAAAACTTAAAGCATATTGCTTCCTAAATGTAAAGCCGTTTATAAAAATGAAAGAAAACGTTACGGAGGTTGATATAACAGTAGGCTGTACTGTACCATCTGAGAGTTGGCGGGGAGGTTGACTCAGTGGCGGAACAGTGGGCTGTACCATCTGAACGAGGGCGGGGTGTGAGTTTTGTCAGCCGTTGCTGTACCATGCAACAGAAATAGGCTGCGACTGCGGCTGCCATATCCTGAATTAGACATGGCCGCGACCGGAGTTCTTCCCTTTATCAGGGGGGTAGACTTGAGTGGGAATGACTTTAAGGTAATCCCTCTATTTTGCACTCTTTATGTCTACGGGATAATGTTAGTAACTTGTTATTAAACCGCTCGAGCGAGGAAATATAGATGACGGAAGGTTCGCTTTTCAGAAGAGGCAGAGAGAAGCTAACAGTGCTATGTGGTTAGCTCAGGGCAACACACTGGGCGTTAGCTCTCGAGTTGTCAAAATATGGTGCGGTCAATCAAGCGACGTGACGGGTAACAGAGGAAATCACAAGAAGTTTGTGTCCCGGTAGCGGTGTTGTTTCGGTTACCGTCAAATGCGTGTCAATGAGCTTTTGATATCAATAATCTGCGATGCTAGAAGTGCCTCTCAAAAGCATGTTATTTGTTGTGAAGTTGTCACGTTTAGAAAGTTAGTCATTCATTAGTCGTGTTTCATTATGTCCAGTATTTTGAAGCATGGAGAAGTTCAATAAAGCGTTTATAGGAGTTCAACCAAACTTCTCAGATAAACCACAAGTGACAAGTGTGTCAGTTGACTTGAATAAATTTGTGTTGATCCTGTCTGAGTCTCTGGCTGTTCTTATATAAAACCAACTTCAGTCAGATCGACTCATCTCACTCTTGTTGCACATGTGTGGATCCAGCTCACCCTAAGCTTGTCATGGCAAACACACCCTATAATCTCGAGATGACATCACTGTACCAGTATAGATCACATTCATGATTAAAGTAGGAGGTTAGGGAAGTGTCATGACTGTAGAAGTCTCTCTAAACCTTCTTTTTAGAAACATGTGTATATTATGTTGCTTCCACACAAACTGTAAATGAGCAGTTCCTGTGTGCCTTAATTCTCAAAGAATGTATTTATTATCAATATATTGAACCATCTAACCATCAATTACAATATTCTTTAAAAAAAGTATTTTTGAAATCTATATATGCATATTAAACGTAAACATCAAACATTGAATAACACGATTTAATCATAATTTAATTTGATGTTAAGTTAAATACATTTTATGTAAACATAGCTCATACCTTAGAAATGATATCGCAGAAAATGTTTGTGGTTTTTGATAGTAACCGGCCCATGCCTGCTGTCTAAAATGTTTTTTTTTATAGTAAACTTGGGAAATAAACGTGTTATGGATGTGACAAAAAAAGGAGAGAAACAACATACTTCTGTGAATTAAAATGCATTAACAACAGTAATACCCAATTAATAGAGAAGATTTACATAAAATAGATATTTTACTTTACTTTTGTGTGCATTTATGAGACAGAAACAGTTACTTCAGTCTGTTATGGACGTGTCAATTCTTTCATATACCTGACTATGCGAAATCATTAGAAATGCTTTAAAAAATTAAACAGGCGCCACATACGGCACTTAAACCGCCAAATATTGACTGCTTAGATATCTATGTTATGAAAATGTCTTATAAAAACTTTCGTCATGATGAGGTTGTATGGAATTGCTAAAATGAGTTTGAAGCATATTGTTGTTGGTGTTAATTTCTGGCAGTGATGCTTGAGTTTTATCTCTATTCTAATAGGGGGGCTATTTTCCTGAGCATGTCAAGTCTATGACCAGCTTGCGATGGCTGAAACTAAACAGAACGGGTCTTTGCTATCTTCCAGAGGAACTTGCCTCCCTACAGAAACTGGTGATGAAATCTTTCCTCTGCATTATAACATTTCGGTAATATTTTGCAACCCAGCAGTGTCGTTGTACTAATGTTCCATCTGGGGTCTTCTTTTGTCTCGTATCTAAAATCAGGAACATTTATCAGTGAGTCACAACAGCCTCACAACGCTGCATGGAGAGCTGTCCAGTCTTCCCAACCTGAGGGTAAACAGTGTTGCGAAATACAGCACTTCCTGTTGCTAAATATTTATGTACCTATTTACATTTGTTGACAAGTTTATTTCAACAATTTTCCTTCTATTTTATTGTAAATATTTTTATTCCTCATATAATCATTAGATTTTATTTTTTATTTTCCCATAGGCCTTGGTGGCCAGAGCAAACAACTTGAAGAACTCCGGAGTTCCTGATGATATTTTTCAGCTGGATGATCTTTCTGTGCTGGTATGTGGGGATTTACTATTTCTCTTTATTCAATGCTTTATTGTTTATCTCTCCCTTGGGATGATGGCATAAACATGTCATTATTTTAAGACAGGCCGGTCTGTCTCCTTTTATGTGCTGTTGAGAAGGCAAAATAGACTGAAAGACCTGTGTTTATATAAAATGTTGCCTCCCTTTAGGATTTGAGCTATAACCAACTCGCTGAGATTCCAAGGGACTTGGAAAACTCCAGGAACATGTTGGTCTTAAACCTCAGTCACAATAGGTACAGTCCATGTCTTTCTATATTTGTAATGATGGGCATACATACTTAAGAATTATTTTGGTTGGTGGTATCTTATCTGTGAATTTCTGTCAATATCTCTTGTGTTTGCTCTTTCTCACAGCATTGATAACATACCAAATCAGCTGTTCATTAATCTGACTGATCTGCTCTACCTGGACCTGAGTGACAATAATTTGGACACCTTGCCCCCTCAGATGAGACGCTTGGTCCATTTGCAGACCCTGATACTCAATAATAATCCACTTATGCATGCACAGCTCAGGTAACATATGTAGATTTTATGATTTGTATCCCTGCAACTGGAAGGCTTCTTGCTTTCTGTAGGGTGGCATACTTTCTGTACAGATGACATCATTGAGTCTGATAAGATCTGGCTTCTATTGATTGTTTGCTTTGTTGTAACAGGCAACTACCTGCTATGGTGGCCCTGCAAACCCTTCACTTACGGAACACACAACGTACTCAAAGTAATATGCCAACCAGTCTAGAGGGACTCACAAACTTAGCGGGTACTTGTTTGCTGTTTCTGTTCTATCATCATCAGTATCTAAAATTATATGTGCATGTTTAATCACATTTTGTATGTTTTTGTGTAGATGTGGACCTTTCCTGCAATGATCTGAGTCGAGTACCAGAATGCTTGTATACCCTGGCTAATCTAAAACGACTCAATTTGAGCAGCAATCAGATATCAGAACTGTCACTGTGCATAGATCAGTGGACCAAGCTTGAGACTCTCAACCTTTCAAGGAACCAACTCACATCCTTGCCTGTAGGTCCCAATTTAAAAAAAGGAACTTGGCAGTTACTAGAAGTTCTCGCATGTTATTATGACATCCCATTTATTGAATTGTCGTTTATCGTACAATGATGGTTTTGGTTTGGTAAACTTGTCTCTTCTTTTCCTCTGTTTGCTGCGATGTCTAGTCTGCTATTTGCAAGCTGTCCATGCTGAAGAAGCTGTATGTGAACTCAAACAAAATTGATTTCGATGGGCTTCCATCCGGTGTGGGAAAACTATCCAACCTAGTGGAATTCATGGCAGCAAATAATAATTTGGAGCTCGTTCCAGAGGGACTTTGCAGGTGCGAATCGACACACTGATGCTTGTTTTGGCTATTAACAAATGGACAACTTTGATACATTATCATAATGCCTTCCAGGTGTGGGAAGTTGAAGAAACTGGTCTTGAACAAGAACCGTCTTGTGACTTTACCAGAGGCCATTCATTTCTTGACTGATTTGCAGGTATGTAAGCATTACAAGCTTTCATGACTGACTTTATCATGTATACCAAGCAGTTATGTGTTTACTTTGTCGTACCAAACAGCAAAATAATTGCTTGCTGTAAACCTTTATGAAAGTCATATGTTCACATTAAGTGCAATGAAATGCAACATCAGGCTTTATTGTTTGCTCGGCCAATTAATTGGTTTGTAATGCTTTGACATTTTGTTCTTAGGTTTTGGACGTTCGTGAGAATCCCAATCTAGTCATGCCTCCTAAGCCGGTGGACAGAACAGCTGAGTGGTACAACATAGACTTCTCTTTGCAGAACCAGCTACGATTGGCTGGTGCATCCCCAGCCACTGTAGCAGCAGCTGGTGGAGGTAGAATATATGGCTTTGCTTGTTTACAGCAAAACTTATTTTCATTATGATCTCATCAGATCGTGTTCGAAACATTTGGAATGCTTTATGTCACACAGGAAATAGCCCAAAAGATCACATGGCCCGGAAAATGAGGCTAAGGAGGAGAAAAGACTCTTCTCAAGATGATCAGGCTAAACAGGTGCTGAAAGGAATGTCAGATGTGACTCATGATAAGAACAAATCTATGGAGGTGAGAAAACATGATGGTGAAGCTTTATGAGACAAGACAATCATCTGGTGAAGTGAAAATAAGAATAGATTCTGGTCTTCTTGTAGGAGAATGGCGACTTGAAATACTCAGACCTGAAAGTAAAGCGTTGGGACAAGAACCTGGAGAAACCTCCACTGGACTACTCCGAGTTCTTCTTGGAGGATGTGGGGCAAATACCTGGAGTCACAATCTGGCAGATAGAGAACTTTGTACCCATGCAGGTGGACGAAGCTTTCCACGGAAAGTTCTATGAGGCTGACTGTTACATTGTTCTCAGAGTAAGTCCTTTGAATCATTGTGGTTATGGCTAATGCCAATATATTTCCTACTTCTTATGACCACGCTATGTCTTGAATATATTGTTTAATGTTCCGTTTTTTTGCAGACTTTCTTAGATGATAACGGAGCCTTGAACTGGCAGATCTTTTACTGGATTGGCCAGGAAGCCACACTTGATAAGAAAGCCAGCTCAGCAATCCATGCTGTCAACCTTCGTAATTATTTGGGCGCTGAGTGCAGGAGTATCAGAGAGGAGATGGGAGACGAAAGTGAAGAATTCACTGCGGTCAGTAAAAGAAACACAGGGTCAATGAAACACATGAATGATGTCATGCTGCGTTTGGGGATTTTGTTAACAATGTTTGTCATTTTAGGTGTTCGACACTGCGATCTCTTACATTGAGGGCGGAACTGCTAGTGGATTTTACACCGTAGAGGACACACAATATTCAACCAGGTATCCCACCAAAATTAACACCCTCCTCCAGTTTATCCATGAAAGGACTGGCACTAATCCTGTATTTTTTGTGTGTTTTGGGCAGGTTGTACAGGGTATATGGGAAAAAGAACATCAGATTAGAATCGGTGCCTATTAAAGCGTCCTCACTTGACCCACGGTGAGTTCTAAGTGCTCTTGTTTTTTTCCATCACATTTTTGTGGAGTGGTCACATGACATCTGTTTCTTTTTCTCTTGCCAGATTTGTGTTCTTGCTGGACAATGGTCTTGAAATATTTGTTTGGAGAGGAGGTAATGCAACGCTGGGTGGTACCACAAAAGCAAGGTAGCTTGAAAACAACACAGCGCAATGTTTTGTTTCCCATTCCTGTGGTCCAAATTTGTAACGCTGCTTAATATGCATATTTTCAGGTTATTTGGTGAAAAGATCAACAAAAATGAGCGAAAAGGTAAAGCAGAGATTATGACGTTGATGCAAAATCATGAACCTCCCGAGTTCTGGGAGATTCTTGGAGGACAGCCAGAGGAAATCAAAAAACATGTTCCAGATGACTTTACTCCTGTCCGTCCCAAGCTGTATAAGGTCAGGAAATAGTCTCTTGTTTGTTTAAACGCTGCTTTTCCTTCTAAAATCACCACTGTGTAAAATATTTTGTACCTTTTATGGTCTGTTAGGTTGGCTTAGGTTTGGGATATCTCGAACTTCCTCAAATCAACTACAAACTTTCGGTGGAGCACAAGGATAAAATCAAACTAGATGTGGTTCCGGAGAATAGACTGGTAATGCAAAGTCTAGACTGTTTCTTGTTATTTACAGACATATTTTTGAGTCTTTGTAAGTGCTCAGTGACTTGTCTAACTTTTGAACTGTCTTGGTGTTTTAGGTACAAGGTCTTCTGGACACTAAAGGTGTCTTCATCTTAGATTGCTGGTCTGATGTATTCATTTGGATCGGCCGTAAATCTCCACGTCTGGTGAGGGCAGCCGCGTTGAAGCTGGGCCAGGAGGTGTGCTGTATGCTGCATCGACCAAAGCACGCCGTGGTCATTCGTAATCTGGAGGGCACGGAGTACCAGGTACAATTTTGAGATCTCCTTTTTTAATCAGCTTTTCAATTAATTCAGTGTTCATCTCTTCAATTCCACACATCGATGTTACCGCTCAACAGGTCTTCAAATCCAAGTTCAAGAATTGGGATGACGTGTTGAAGGTGGACTACACCAGGAACGCAGAGAGCGTGAAGCAGGCCGCTGGCTTGTCTGGAAAAGTAAAGAAGGATGCAGAGCAGAAGGACCAGATGAAAGCTGATCTAACAGCTCTCTTCCTGCCCAGGCAGCCACCCATGCCCCTCACAGAGGTGGGATTGTGTTTATGTTTTCACTTTAATGTAAATACCTTTAATGTGCAGCATTTAGCAGGTTATATTGTTGCGTCAGATCTTTACGCTTGACTGGTTCAACATATCCATTTATACTGAAGCAAATCTGTTGGATTTGTCTAAAGTTGTCTTTGGTGTTTGTTATGTTTCTTGACAGGCTGAGCAAATGATGGAGGAGTGGAACGAGGACTTGGACGGCATGGAGGGATTTGTTCTAGAGGGAAAGAAGTTTGCTCGTTTGCCAGAGGAGGAGTTTGGTCACTTCCACACTCAGGACTGCTATGTATTTCTCTGCAGGTTGGTCGGTTCTAACAAAATCCTGCCGCAAAATCCATCGGCTGAGCCAATTGATCATTTTTCTTATCCAAGTTATATAAGTCTATAGCCGTAATTGAAGGATTTTATCTCTTTCAGGTACTGGGTGGCTGTGGAATATGAGAATGATCAAGAGAAAGACAAAGAGAAAAGAGAGGATGATGACAAACAGCCTGAAGAAGACTTCCAGTGTGTGGTTTATTTCTGGCAGGGCCGTGAGGCCTCCAACATGGGCTGGCTGACTTTCACTTTCAGCCTGCAGAAGAAGTTTGAAAGTTTGTTTCCAGGGAAACTAGAGGTACTGTGTTTATCTGCATTATAATTAGTTTTTGTCGGTATTGTGTAACATATATATCTGTGTTTTAAAAAAGTCGTAACATTACTGCACTTGCCTGATGTTATGTCTTCCAGCACAGTGCAGTGGAAATTCATTAGAGATTGTTTTTATTTTGTGTACGTTTCAGGTTGTGAGAATGACCCAGCAGCAGGAGAACCTCAAGTTCTTGTCACATTTCAAGAGAAAGTTCATCATTCACAAAGGCAAGAGGAAGATTAAAGTGGACAGTGTGCAACCAAGCTTATACCACATCAGGACAAATGGAAGCGCTCTTTGTACCAGGTATACACCATATAAAGGCAACATCTGTTCAGCTTGTATAAAGCAGACAGGATATACAGTTTGAAACTCTGTGCCGTGTTTGTGTGTTGTTTTAGGACTATTCAAATAGCCACAGATTCCAGCAACCTCAATTCTGAATTCTGCTTCATATTGAAGGTAAATGCTATGTTTTTACCATATATGATACTAAGCGAAATAACAACACATTAATATTTGGAATAGTTTGTCAGCTTGTTTACTTCCCTCATTGTTTGAAATCCTGTTCTTTGGTAAAACACCAGGAGATAATTTAATGAATAATTTAGTACAATGGCAATTTTTGAATGAGCATTCTTTAAATGTTCCGATTAGGTTCCATTTGAAAGTACAGACAACCAGGGAATAGTGTACACTTGGGTTGGAAGAGCAGCAGACCCAGATGAAGCTAAACTAGCAGAAGACATCATGAACACAATGTTTGATGAGTCGTACAGTAAGCAGGTACATATTGAAAATCTATCGGTGAAATTGAATCATATGAGCTAGTTTGTAATTGAATATAATGATTTTGTTTCTTTTGCACTTTTCTTTAGGTGATAAATGAAGGAGAGGAGCCAGAAAATTTCTTCTGGGTTGGCATCGGCTCTCAGAAGCAATACGATGAAGATGCAGAGTACATGAAATATGCTAGACTGTTTAGGTAAACAATTTATTGAAACAAACAAAGAGCATTAACACGTACTGTATTTGTATGTGATGATCATGAATATTTTGTTTTCACATCTCAGGTGCTCGAATGAGAAAGGTTACTTTGCTGTATCAGAGAAGTGCTCAGACTTTTGTCAGGATGACCTGGCTGATGATGACATTATGCTTTTAGACAATGGAAAAGAGGTAGAGCTTGATGCCTTTAGCCATTCTCATTATCTTCGTGTTAAAATGTGTTGCTTAGGGTTTGTTTTTCTTGCTTCCTCTGCAGGTTTACATGTGGGTTGGCTCTCAGACAAGCCAAGTGGAGATTAAGCTAAGCTTGAAGGCTTGTCAGGTCAGTGTCTGATTGAGGGACAGTTTAATTTTACTGAATACCATCACGTGTGGTGTACGGTCTTACTAAAAATACATGTGCCCTCTGGGCTTTCCAGTTTCTGTTAACATGGTTTTCTCTTGAATCAGGTCTATATTCAACACATGAGGTCCAAGGATGCGGAGCACCCTAGGAAGCTGCGCCTGGTGCGCAAAGGCAATGAGCCTCACTGTTTTACCCGCTGTTTCCACGCCTGGGGTGCATTCAAGACTGCACCTGCATAAATTTGCCCTGCACCACACAGTCTGTCTGAATACAGTAAACGAGCATTAGCGTTTCCAAAAACACCAACATTCACAACACACCTGTTATTGATGCGCACTGCAACACTCTCTTTAAAACGCTCATGTTATATTTGCTCATTCAAGCAATATAGAATTTTAGAAGGCGTAGGTTTAAAAGATACAGCACTTATGTTTCCTCTTGACAAAAAATTCTGTATTTCATAAGGGACGGATTTAAGAAGAACATTCATGTTCCAAGGGAGAGCTTAGGTTGTTTTTTTATCATCTGGCTGCACGTGTTGTGAATTGCCATGTCCGTTTACATTTTCTGAATTAGACTTTGCTTAAGTTCGTTTTAAGACTATTTATATCATGCTTTTGAACAACACCTCCTGTTTTATTTAGTAAATGCATATCACGTGTATTGACTGCCACCATTTTGAAAAAGCACAAACTTTAGGTCTATGTTTCATCTAAAGACATAAGAATCGGTGCCACTCACACCCTGTTTCAGTCCTTGACCTTTAGGATGTTAACTCTTCCAATGCTGATGGGATAGTTAATTGCACAATACTTTGTGGAATGTTCTCTGATTAATGAATTGTTGGAATAAGTATATATAGTTTAATGCCCTTAAACTGTCTGGAACGACCACATACGGACACAGAGTACTGGCCGCAGGAGTGCTGAAGCAGTTAGAGTCTGCGTTGATCTCATCAGCTTTATTTAAAAGCATAATCTGAAATTGCTTGGACTGGCACTCTTGTTGTATTAATACTGCCAGGATTTGATATGGCGAACACATTTGCATTTTCAATAGGTTTGTTAGCCTAAAACAAGTCATCAATCACAGATTGTGCTTTTTTTAAAACAAAAGTTATTGTCCTGTGTATGGACTGTTTAGTTTTTTGAATTCTGAATATTTGTTGAACTTGGACTGGGAAAATAAATATTTAGCCAGGGAAATAAATATTAAGCCAGGGAAATAAATATTCCTTTTTTATTATGCTAATAAATTTTCTTATTTATATCACTAAAGGGATTGTTAGAGGTTAAAAAATATTTTCAGTTGACGGTTGGCTGCCCTGTTCTGTAATTTTTTTCACTAAAGCTTTTTTTGTCTGCATATATAAATGTATTTCTATGTGTACAAATATTTTCTGCCACTGACTTACATACAGATGCTCTATTTATGTATTTTGTATTGAATAAAGTTTCATTGCACATCTGTACAACTAATGTATTTTTGTCATTGTAAGTTTATTAGTACTGGAGGCTAAATATGTTTCAGGAGGGAGATTTATATTGATGTATTAAAAGAGTCGGTAGGCGCACATAGTGAGCGGACAGGGTTTAAAATAGGCTGGTGCCATCCGAGGCTAAGGCATGGCACAGGCTGGCAGGCTCTAACGACAGCCTTTAATGAACTATAAGTTGCTTTAGATAAAAATCTATGTCAAATACAAAAATGTGAATGCTTTTGTGTCTTGGTTTGTAGCTCAAAGAACAAGATCAGAAGCAGAAATAAACATTTGCCCTTTTTCACAGATACAATCCAGTTTACAGATAGCAAACATATTGACAAGTTGAATGTCATCCCGAAGAATCGGTGATAAGGCTAAAACTCAACCCTGAGTGTTTATTGTTTTTATAACTCATGAGACCACAAAAATATTTTATACATTGTTGCAGAGCTCAACTAGCTATTAAATTATAACAGTTTGTTTAAAATGTGTTTATGCATTTACAGATCATTTGCAATATTTCCCTTTATTGTATTCGGTTGTTTTGAGAGTCCATTTTATGAACAGTCGGGGCATGATTGTGCCAACTTGATCCAGTTTCAGTTTCTATTTCCTGCAAAGGTATCCTGATCTCATAAATACAAAGCAAATATGATATTGATTCAAAGCAAACAATGTTGACCCCTTCTGGCCGTAGCTGTATCCCTTACATTAACATTTATGCATTTACCAGATGCTTTTATCCAAAGCGACTTGCATTGCATTATCCTATATATTTTTACATAGGTATTTGCAATCCCCTGGGATCGAACCAATGCTCTTACCAATGAGCTACACGAAAGCCTTCTAGCAACAACTCTTAAGTAAGGGGATTTTTAGTCTGCTGTTTACACCGCTGCATCATGATGAAAGTGAAAGTATCACAAAGGAATTTAAAGGTTAAACAGTTTCACTCTCTCTCCAGTTCAGCTGAATGAATCCACATCAGTGGTGTGTTAGAGACTGAGATCTGTATCACTCACACAACAGCACAAACTACAACTCCGACAGTCTTCAAATCCAGAGAATAAACCCAGGTGAGCAAAAACTATTCCTTGACTGATATTTTATAGCATTTTCTATTATTGCTTAAACAGGGAAATATCACCCTGCATTTTAACTTTGCAGTCTGAGTTGATGATTGTGTCAGTGTTCTACATGTTGTACAGATTGAGTCGCCATGTCAATTGGCAAAATAATCCTTGATCGGCCACAATCTGAATCTGGATTAGCATTTGTTGATGTAATATCACAGGACTTTAATGATTTGAAATGGGTTTGTCTAATCATTGCCATTGCCAATCTTAACAAGCGTTAGTTTGCCTTTCTGATTTTACTGCAGTATTTTTATTAGACGTTTCTGGACGTTTTGTCTTTCGTTTCTCTGAAATACTGAAAAATTATAATCATTACAACACCGTTTTTAAGAACACAAGAACTATAACCAATAGTACTAATAGTTTATAGTTTAATAGTAATAATAGATAATTGTTTGCCTGATTAACCTGCTTTTCTCTTGATCAACAGAAATATTAAACAGAATGACGAGTTGGTTCTTAAACAGGAAAGAAGAAAGTAAGAAAGAAGAACTGATAAGATCTACCCAGTCCCTTCACCACTATGTGCACAAATACTTCGACATCACTGAAAGACTTTTGGAGATCCTCAATACTCACATGGAACAAAACGTCTTTCCTGCAGTCTTACCAAATGAAAATGAAAGTATTGAACAGAACTGTGCCAGGATTAGAGAGGTCATGTACCAGATCATTGATGTTTGTGAAAAGCAGGACAAAAAGTGTAGGAAAAGTGACTCTGTTCTTTATGATAAGATTGCTTTCTCTGTGGCGTCACTGAAAGACAAAGCTAAAGTGATAAAGGAACTGCATGAGAACACCATGGGTCTTTTGGGGAATCTCCTGTGTCCTCTAGTCACTATTTATCTAGCAAAAAGTAATCTAGAGAGCGTAATGCCTCCAGTTGAACAGCTTAAATCTCTGTCTTCTCCATCATTTGTTCTGGGAGATCTAGAGCAGAGCAGTAAAAGAATCACTAAACTTCTGTGTGGACCACAGAACCAGCAGAAGACGCTTGATGAAGCCGTACTGTTAGTGCAAGATCTCCTCTCTATTCTGAGAACACCCTGTGACTCATACAATGCCATTCTTAGTAGAGTGGAAGCCTATGTCACCATTATATCTGAAAGGATCTAGGGCAGAATTATAAAGCAAATTAAAGAGAGATAGCGATAAAATGAAGCAGAATGCTAGAAGTGTACTTCTAACTTGTGTTTAACTGTGTTTTTTCTGCTGTACATGTGTTGTATTTATGGTATTACACCATACACACTCTCCTATATAAAGAAAATGTAACTTGAATTGTAAATGTGTGTGAAATCTTGTTTTTTGGGGGGGACTTGGAGCTATGCACATGTCAATATGTGAAAGAAGAGCTTGCACAATTAAAACAGCTTGTAGTTAGTACAGCATATTGAAAGTGGTAAAGTGTAATATAAACGCTTTGCAGCAGTTTCCGCTCCAGTAAATACTCTGCATTAATGAGTCAACATCAGTGTGTTAGAGGCTGAGATCTATAAAACTCAACTCATTGTGCTTTTTAGGATTCTCATTTAAACAGAAGAAATCCTCTCATTAATACACATAAGAAGACCATAAAACTCCATGCAGAAGCATTGGTTTCATTTGCTCTGCTGCTCTCTGCGATTGTCTAAATATTAAACCAATCGAACCAAAATATATTCAGACACCAGATATAGCTGTTGATATTTTGTTACTAGTGGGTGCAGGACACTATAATTCATTTATGAGGATAGCAAAATAAAGTAAACTGACACATTCTACCCAAGTAATAAACATTTGGGAGCAAAAACCATTCAGACCATTTGACCTGACCATGTTTTGGTAAATGTAACATAAAATAACAATTTTAACATAACTGAAACCTGATTTAAATGCAAAATACACTTTAACTTTTTAGACTTTAGATTTTACATTTTGGCACTATTTTCACCAACATTTCATTATTTCAATCTTTACTAATTTCACAATGGATATAAGAAAATGCATACAATTCTTGTTTATTTTCTTTAGGATTCTCATTTGTACAGAAGAAATCCTTTCATTAATACACAGAAGAAAACCCCCTGAAACTCCATGCCGAACCAATGGTTTCATTTGATCTTCTGCTCCCTGCTGCTATTGTCTAAATATCAAACCAAAATATATTCAGACTCCAGATTATAATTGTTGATATTTTGTTACTAGTGGGTGCAGGACACTATAATTCATTTATGAGGATAGCAAAATAAGGTGAACTGTGACACATTATACCCAAGTAATAAACATTTGGGAGCAAAAACCATTCAGACCATTTAACCTGACCATGTTTTGCTAAATGTAACATAAAATTACATTTATATTTAGGCATTTGGCAGACGCTAAAACACCTTACAGTGCACTTATTACAGGGACAATCCCGCTGGAGCAACGTGGAGTAAAGTGTCTTGCTCAAGGAAACACTGGTGGTGGCTGCTGGGATCAAACCAGCAACCTTTTGATTTACCAGTTCAGTGGTTTAACCCACTAAACCACCATCTCCATTACAATTTTAACCTAACTGAAACGTGATATCAATGCAAAATACATTTTAACGTTTAAGACTCTACCAGAAACTGTTTTCTCCTTCAAAAGTCTCTGCAGGTTATGAGCAGTGGTCATATTTGTTATGGTTCTTCTTGGAAGACATGGCAGGAGATCCCAAATGCAGGCACAGACAGACGTAGGGGTAAACAGGGGTATTTATTATATATATATTATATATATATTATTATATATATATATATATATATATATTTATATATATAAAAAAATGAACACTACAAAAAGGCAAAACAAAACGGGGAAAACAAGACAGAATACTTTTAACAGAGATCAAAGAAACGGACTTACTAAACTAAGAAAACAAACACTTGAAACGAACACTAAACTGACACTTACTAGAAAAGGGAAACAGGAACTTTGGAGACAAGAAACTTTAAACAGCAACAAGGAACAAGGAACAAGGAACAAGGAACAAGGAACAAGGAACAAGGAACAAGGAACAAGGAACAAGGAACAAGGTACAAGGTACAAGGTACAAGCAGTGTTGTACCTGAACGCGTTCATTGAACGATAGTTCATGAACGCGTTCATATTTTGGGCGAACGTGAACTGAACGTGCTGTATTACTGCCTGATGAACGTTACTGTGAACTCGTTCATTCTGGTGTATGTGAACGCATGCTCTCTCAGGTTAACTTCGTTCAATAGGGTGCCAGATTTCTATAGAGCCTTCCAGGCGAAATCCCAGCTAAAACACACCGTAAACGGGTCTTAATATGTAGCGGAAAAACACCCAATCTGGCAACACCAGCCACCAGTGTCGCACCGCCGTCCGCCGCATGCGTGACGCGTCATCAAAACAAAAAAAAGGCATGGAGGCGACAGCAGCATGTTTGCAAGGAGTATGATCATTTAAAATAATTTTATGACAAGGTCGGTGAGAATGGGAGAAATCTCACTTTTCTGTTCAAACTTTGCCCGCCGGCTTTCAAAAAGAAAATCCGCACTTCAGTTACATGTGGACAATGGAAATTTATTAAAATTGAAAAACGTTTGCACCTTAATGATTACTGTCCTGTTTTAATAATTCCTCATTAAAAAAGACAATCAAGCAGCACGTTTTTCCTCATGTTTTTGAGAGTGTACTGTAGGGTTGAAAGCTGCAGCTGCTACTAGTGTGGAGTGATGGACAGCAACAAAGCATTAAAGCAACAATGGGGAAATGCTGTCCCCTCAATGATAATGTAAACCCTGGTTGGATAAGGATTCAAAATTGGATATGAAGATGAAATCTGACGCATAGCTTCATTTTAAAACTGATAAAATAATTGCTGTCTGTGATTCTACTGTATATGGGCTGTGGCAATAATTTTGAAAAATAATAGCTCGCATCAACATAGGGAAAAAAAGAACTATGAACTAGTTCATTTTTGGAACTTAGTGAACTTAGTTCACTATTTTGAAGTTTGAACTATGAACTGAACTAGTTCATTTTAAAATTTGTGAACTGAACTTTGAACTAGTTCATGTAGAACGTGAACTTTCCCAACACTGGGTACAAGGAACAAGGAACAAGGAACAAGGTACAAGGTACAAGGTACAAGGTACAAGGTACAAGGTACAAGGTACAAGGTACAAGGTACACACAGCTACAGACATGGAGCAAGGTACAAAGTACATACAGCTTACAATGAACAAGCACAGGACAATGAACACGAGGATGTTTTAAAGGGTGACAAACACAGGATCATTAACGAGGAACAGGTGCTAGGGATTAAGCACTAAGGAGAGGCTGACGGGGAACGAGATGGCGGGAACAATGACGCAGACCGGAGAGAGAGAGAGTATGCCGACACATAGGTGCTACAACACTCTCTCTCCCACCACATAACTAAAGGCTATGCCATGGATCCACAGCAAAACAAGAATAAAACATGACATGATAGTGGAACCATGACAATATTATCATCAGTGTTGCATAAAAAAAAATCGTAGTTCTAAAAATATCCTAAAATCCATTGGATGTACGTATGTTTTCAGTGGGACATTTTTGTTCCCAGAATGTTCTCATTCTAACATTCTAAAGTTATTCTTGATAATTATCACTTTTTCATCATTATCAACTTATTTATTATAAGGTTATTGTGTCTTTTATACACACACACGCATCCATGTACACGCGCATAGATTGAACAGTCAATTAAATTGACATGATTAACATGATTAAACTTAAAAAGTCAAGGCAGCAAACTAATTTGTGTGAAAATTGGGGTAAAATAATTAGAAACTGGTAGTGTAAAGACTAAAAAGTAAACATGAAAAGCTTTCCTGTAGCTCAGTGGTAAGAGCGTTGTGTTAACAGCGCAAGGTTGTGGGTTCGATCTCAGGGGATTGCAAATACCTATATATAATGTATAGGATAAAGCAATGTAAGTCACTATGGATAAAAGCATCTGCCAAATGTCTAATTGTAAATGTTTCAAGTACAAAAAACAAGTAACAATTATGCTTTGGTTAATTATCACAACACCTAAACAATAAAATCATTAATGCAACTGCATCTTCCCGTGCAGACCACTATTAGGATGGAGGTGTCCCCTCCCTCCTCTTAGGGGATTTTTTAGTCTGTTGTACATTCATTCGGTGCATCATAATGAAAGTGAAAGTGTTGTAGAGTAATATAAAGGTGCAACAGTTTCATTCTGTCCATTAAACTCTTCAGCTGAAGGAATCAACATCAGCAGTGTGTTAGTGACTGAGATCTGTATCACACACAGGAGAAATCAGAAGGACCAAGTTTAACTTACAGCTCAGACCATCTTGAGAATAAGGTGAGCTAAACCCACTCCTCAACTGATTCATATAACATTTTAGGTTCATGTTTTTGCATAAACTGTAATTTAATGATGTTAGAAACAACACAGTCACGTTATACTAGAGGCTTAAAGGACTTATGTTGTGTGAAAATATTTTATGTTGGGCTGGTCTCACAAAACAGACAAAAAGAAACAAGCAATTTACTATAATGGTGTTTTGAGACTTACCTTAGAATGAACTCTACAATACCATGTTATTTTGATTCAGGATTGTGTATGGATGATTAGGGTGAAATTATGCTTTAATTGTGTTTAATGATGGTGAAATCATTGTGTGTGAAATGTGTGTGAAATCTTGTTTTTGGGGGGGACTTGGAGCTATGCACATGTCAATATGTGACAGAAGAGCTATGGAAGCAAATAAGAGACATAATGTTTTGAAATTTAACAGCCTATGAATACTTGATTTTGAATTATTTTACTTTGGAAACCATGTATCTGAATTTATTTGTTTCGAATTTACCTCTATGAAATTTATATATGAAAATTCTTGATTTCCAATTTAAAAACCTGAATTTAATGCTCACAAATTCAGATACAAAAAAAAATCAACTTACAGAATTTCTGATAAAATACATTCAGATTGATCAAAATTGATTGCTCTTATTCAGATCTCAAATTTCAAGTTAATACTTTTCAAAGAAAACATGTTTGAGCATTCGACTGCTCAAATTCAGATCGAAAAATTCAAGTTAAATATTCACATGGTAACATCCGGGCCACCCAGGATAGGAAAAACAGTTGAGCCCAGAGCCCGTCTGCAATTGAACCGAACCATTGAACCGAACCAATGAACCGAACCAATGAACCGACGTCGGGCGGCCTATCAGAGCACGACAACCTGACTGTCTGTCATGATCCAAGAAGAGGTCAAGGCACGGATATTAAACCTGTTAAGAAGATGACTTCTAGGGAAAACGAAGGCGCTCCGGTAAGTTTGCTGTTTATGTACAATCAGACTCTATAGAACAAAAGTATGTTGTTGCTAATTATTTTTTGGAACTATTATTATTATTATTTCTCGACCGACGTTGGTCCGGTTCAATGGTTCGGTTCATTGGTTCGGTTCAATGGTTCGGTTCAATGGTTCGGTTCATTGGTTCGGTTCATTGGTTCAAGGGATACTTGGCTTGAAAAAATCATTAAAAGGGGTACTTAAGCCAAAAAAGTTTGAGAACCACTGCTTTACATGAATGAGTCAACATGAGCGTGAACTCCACGAACTCAACAGCATTGTGTTAGAGGCTGAGATCTGTAAATGTCAACTCATTGTGCTTTTTAGGATTCTCATTTAAACAGAAGAAATCCTTTCATTAATACACAGAAGAAAACACCATAAAACTCCATGCAGAAGCATTGGTTTCATTAGCTCTGCTGATCCCTGTTTTTGTCTTAATATCAAACCAAAACATATTCAGACACCAGATATAGCTGTTGATATTTTGTTACTAGTGGTTGCAGGCACTATAATTCATTTATGAGGATAGCAAAATAAAGTAAACTGACACATTCTACCCAAGTAAAAAACATTTGGGAGCAAAAACTATTAAGACCATTTGACCTGACCATGTTTTGCTTATGCAACCTTTTTACATCCCACAATGAACAAAATTGAACATTGCTTGGTGGTTGACCCACATTGTTATTATTATTATTGTTTACTTAAATTTAACGCCTGACAGCGACTTTATTCATCTGTGAGACAGTCTAACAGGTGAATGAAATTATCAAGAATATTTTTTTCTGACACAGTTTAACATGAGCTCTTTATTGCAACTTTCTCAACTATAGCGAATAAACTGTGATAGTGTGCAAAATTTTACATTAAGTATCATTTTTATAAAATGTAACATAAAACAGCAATTTTAACATAATTGAAACCTGATTTCAATGCAAAATACATTTTCACTTTTTAGACTCTACCAGAAACTGATTTCTCCTTTAAAAGTCTCTGCAAGTTCTAAAAACATCCTAAAATCCATTGGATGTAGGTATGTTTTCAGTGGGACATTTTTGTTCCCAGAATGTTAAACATTCTAAAGTTATTCTTGATAATTATCACTTTTTCATCATAATCAACTTATTTCTATTAGGGTAAATGCTCAAATATCCATTTGCTTTATTTCACTGAATTTTGTTCTGTCGAGAGTCCATAAAGACCAAGTTAAATTTATCCCAAAGACCAAATTCACTTTCAGTTTCTGTTTCTTGTACATACAGTGGTTTCTTGTAAAGCAGTTTACAATCCCAGTCCTCTGTTCACCCCTCCCTTTTTGATGTCAACAGAGGACGTATGGATCAGGATGTTTTACTTGATCACTTCAGCTTTATCATCACATATCATTTGTGACTGCCACGAACGGGGTTGACTCGCACGCACACACCAGCGGTGTTTTTAAACGCATCCTTTGTTTATTTTCATGTCACAGACAGAAATAGCATCACTATACCAGCTTGTTTCTAACTTAAGAGCTTGTGTGTGTGTGTATTTACTGTATAGCCTACTGTCATGAATCCGCCTAACCATGTCAGGTACTTCTTGTTCTTGAGGCAGAATCAGACAGGATCGCTTGTTTTATGTTGGAGAGAGACTATTTTGGCACCTATTGGTTGCCATACTCTCTCTCGTCTTGTCATTGTTCCTGCCCTTCTGTTTCCTAGTTAGTGTTAATTAGTTTATCCCCTGCACCTGTCCCCTCTTGCCTCCCTTTATATTGAACTTGTGTCTCTTGTCTTGTGCGGGTTCATTGTTTGTGTCATCTGTGGTGAGTTCCTGTGTCTTGTTGTAGTTTCTAGTCTAGTCTGGTCTGGTCTGGTCTGGTCTGGTCTGGTCTAGTCTAGTCTAGTCAGTCCATGTTCCTGTTGTTATGTTTTGTTACCCTCTCGTGGGTGTTTGTTTTGTATTTTATTATTTAAGTCTTGCCCCTTACCTCCCTGTCTTTACTTGGGTCCTCTGTCCTCACCAGTCCACGTTCATGACAGCCTACAGCCCAATATACTCTCCGTTTTCCCGCTGTCCCGAGGGGTGCTGCTGTGTTTCGTACCATCCACTGAAGACAGAAGTTTCAACCGCGCAGCATGAAAGGGAGCGCTCAATACACAATATATAATTTACACACAAACACAATATTGTATAGTGTAAACACGATTTTTAGGGCGCAAAAAAACGACGCGCTGTCACTTTCAGCGAACTGAGCCAAATATACCAGAACGAAGTGGTCGCTTTTGATCAATAAGTAACTTGTGCCTACTCATGTGATTATTTTATCAGTCTGTGACATGAATAAACAAATGATGTGTTTTAAATCACTCTCAGTCTCTGTGTGAATGCGATTGAAACCCACCACGGCTTTGAATATGTGATGGTGGTACGGCTAAAGTGGTGAAGTAAGCTCGTGATAATTTGCCAAACACCCTCTGCTAATACTTTCACAAGATCATTAATCCTTTTAATAACTCCAGATGGTGGTTTACTTCCTACCAATGCCTCGATTTCAACATGGCTGCGGCGGATACTTGTATCTGTAACATGCTCATCCTCCCCATTATACGTGTTGTGTGAAATCTCCACGCACCGGGGCTATAATTGCAGGCGTTTTAAAATAAAGGGCGAAAACTATAGAGATCCGATCAGATATCCGGATGTGGAAACCACTTGATGTTGTCAAGTGTAAACGCACTCTGTCCTGATTGTCTGAAGATCCAATATGCTTGTCTGGATCCAGAGATCGCATGTTAATGCCAAATGTAAACGCGACCTTACATGCGTGCGCACTCACACACTCACACACACAAATGTTTGTACAGCTATCTTTATGAAGACATACATTGACGCAATGCAATCTCAAGCCCCCAAGCCTAAACATCAGAACTGAGTACCTGACCCTAACCCTCACCTTAAACCTAATTATAACCTAAACCCTAAAACCAGGTCTTGACCCTCAAACAGCCCTTTAAAGGGGTCTCAGAAAGTGGTGAAGTAAGCTCGTGATAATTTGCCAAACACCCTCTGCTAATACTTTCACAAGATCATTAATCCTTTTAATAACTCCAGATGGTGGTTTACTTCCTACCAATGCCTCGATTTCAACATGGCTGCGGCGGATACTTGTATCTGTAACATGCTCATCCTCCCCATTATACGTGTTGTGTGAAATCTCGTTTTAAAATAAAGGGCGGGAAACTATAGAGAGCCAATCAGATATCCGGATGTGGAAACCACTTGATGTTGACAAGTGTAAACGCACTGTGTCCTGATTGTCTGAAGATCCAATATGCTTGTCTGGATCCAGAGATCGCATGTTAATGCCAAATGTAAACGCGACCTTACATGCGCGCGCACTCACACACTCACACACACAAATGTTTGTACAGCTATCTTTATGAAGACATACATTGACGCAATGCATCAAAACATCAGAACTGAGTACCTGACCCTAACCCTCACCTTAAACCTAATTATAACCTAAACCCTAAAACCAGGTCTTGACCCTCAAACAGCCCTTTAAAGGGGTCTCAGAAAGTGAGGACCGGCCAAAATGTCCTCACTTTACTCTCTTAGTCCTCACTCTGCTGGTCTAGAACTCAAAGTGGTCCTCGTAAAGATAGACGTAAACGTAAATGCACACTCATGCATCCATACACGCACGCATAGATTGAACAGTTAATATGATTACACTTAAAAAGTCAAGGCAGCAAACTAATTTGTGTGAAAAGTGGGGTAAATTAATTAGAAACTGGCAGGGTAAAGACTAAAAAGTAAACATGAAAAGGGTTTCAAGTACAAAAACAAGTTACTATTATATGCTTTGGTTAATTATCACAATACACCTGCACTATAAAATCATTAATACAACTGCATCTTCCCATGTAGACCACCATTAGGAATGAGATGTCCCCTCCCTCCTCTTAGGGGATTTTTTGTCTGTTGTATATTCGGTGCATCATAATGAAAGTGATAGTGTTGTAGAGTAATATAAAGGTGTAACAGTTTCATTCTGTCAAACTCTTCAGCTGAAGGAATCATCATCAGCAGTGTGATATAGACTGAGATCTGTATCACAAACACAGTAGAAATCAGAAGGACCAAGTTTAACTTACAGCTCAGACCATCTTGAGAATAAGGTGAGCTACAACTTCTCCTTAATTGATTGATATAACATTTTAGGTTCAGGTTTATGTCGGAAATAACAGTCACGTTACACCACAAGATTATGGTTAAATGGCCTATGTTTTGTGAAAATATTTGCTGTCGGGCTGGTCTCAAAAAAGTACCAAACGATTACTGTAATTGTGTTTTGATATTAACCTAGAAATAACTTTACAATGCCATGTTATTTTGATTTAGGATAGGGAATAGAAGTTTTGGTTGATATGATGCTTTTAATGTGTTTAATGATGGGCTTAAAGCCTTAAACATCATGCAACATGTTATGCACAATGCAATAGTCTGTAAATGCTGCATTTCAGCAAATCAGATGTTGTTTTCTAGAATTGTGTACTTCAAGAAAATGTATTATTAATGTATGAATTTTATACATTACAGTTGAGATGTTTAAACAAAAAGCAAAAGGCTACAAAACACAAAAGTACTTTAAATCAACACGTTGTATTTACCTTAAAATAATGTCTTTAAAATTATTTTAGTGGTAGTACAACTCTTAACTTGATGAATTGTACTCCTGCTGCTATGTGAGCCGCTTTATAGTGGCTACATGCACAATCTGCAAGTTCTATGTTGGGTCAGTACACACAGCCCCGCCCAACCCCTGCATGCGGAAGAATGCGACCTGGTTTCCAAATGATGTTTCTGCATCAGCTTAGTTAATAAATTCAGGTGTAATGTGCTGCCAAAGGGACATTATTTTTATACACTGGTAACACATGGAGAAGCCATGAACAAAATTTCTGTAGTGTGGCTTTAACATAAAAATATCAGAACATTACTGACCATGGAAATATACATTTTGTCGCTTTAGTGCAAGTACTGAAATTTATTTTATTGATATGTTTTTAGTCATTTTTTTACATTAACTTTCATCAGTGCTTAATAATTTATATGATTCTCTCTCTCTCTCTCTTTATTTTGTTGATATAGAGAAAAATGTCTCTGAGTGATTTGTTATTCCCTGGAAATCCTGAAAGAAGGGAGAAGGTCATCCGCAAAAGTCAAGAGCTTCTTGAACTGATGCAAAACAACTTCGATGCCACCAACGAACTCATTGACATTCTTAGTAAGCACTTAAAATTGTCTTTCAGAAAAATCCATGTGAACAAGAGTGCTACAATTAAAGAGAACTGTGATGTATTGATTGAACGCATACATGAGATCCAGGCTGTGGTGGAGAAGATCAATAAGAAGCTGAAGGAGGAGCTGGAACCTACCTTGTATGAAGAGCTGAAGAACATGAATCTGTCTGTCTGTGTAAACAAGTATAGAAACATTTCTACAGTTCTTCATGGAGTTTGTAGTCTTGCAGCAATTGGATCAATTGTTGTTGTTGGTTGGCTAATTTACAATGGAACAATTCTGACAAGTATACAAACAGTATGTGGATTTATTGGAACACTGCCAATGGCCGGGATTGTAATTGGGCTAGTATTCATTGGGATTGATTTGATTGTTTCAGCCTTCATAGGAAGTGCTGAGCGTGATCGGCTAGAGAAAGCCATTGAAGAGTATGACAGGGCTCTGAAAGATTTCAGGCCGGCCTCTAAAACTTATCAGCGTAGCATAACCCGTGTCATAATACGTATTGAAGACATTGAACAACAATAACTATCGAGGTCATTTTAAATTTAGCTAGCCATTGTTGGCTCTTGTTTTTCAATTGCAGAGTTTAAGTGATTAGTTTCAGTGTTTTGCAAATACATACTTTTTCTTTTAGAAATCTTTGCTTGAATTGAAAGTCACATGTAACATAATACATGAATTTAAATTTAGTGAATAAAGACATTATTAATAAATAAAGAATTGATTATAGTTTTAACAAAATGTCCATTATAATGCATCAGGTATCTTTTAGTCAACTTAACATCTGAATAAAATGTTCCTGTACACTTTTGTTCTTTTAAAAGTCTGAACGATAGTACACATGTGGTTCCTGTGCAGAGCTGTAAAAGAATGATGTGGATTAAAGTGATAGTTCACATCAAAATGAAAATTCTTTCATCATTTACTCACCCTTTTGTCATTTAAAAACAGAGAGATATATCTCAAGACTAAAGAGTATTGGCAGACAACTGAAATGAGGATTAACTCACGTCTAGATCAGGGGATATTCGGTCTGCTGTTTAGTTTGGTGCAAGCAGCCATTTAGGTAATGTTTGTGAACAACACATTGAAGTACTGCACAAGACACCGTTTATCTGTCAAGTCTGTTGACAAATGAATAAAACAGACGTCACACATAAGGCCCTACACTAACTATAACAGAAAAACTGCAATGCAACTGCATCTTCCCATGCAGAGCACCATTAGGAATGAGATGTCCCCTCCCTCCTCTTAGGGGATTTTTTAGTCTGTTGTATATTCGGTGCATCATTAGGAAAGTGAAAGTGTTGTAGAGTAATATAAAGGTGCAACAGTTTCATTCTGTCAAACTCTTCAGCTGAAGGAATCAACATCAGCAGTGTGTTAGTGACTGAGATCTGTATCACAAACACAGTAGAAATCAGAAGGACCAAGTTTAACTTACAGCTCAGACCATCTTGAGAATAAGGTGAGCTAAACCCACTCCTCAACTGATTCATATAACATTTTAGGTTCATGTTTTTGCATAAACTGTAATTTAATGATGTTAGAAATAACACAGTCACGTTATACTAGAGGCTTAAAGGACTTATGTTGTGTGAAAATATTTTATGTTGGGCTGGTCTCATAAAACAGACAAAAATTAGCAAGCAATTTACTATAATGGTGTTTTGAGACTTACATTAGAATGAACTTTACAACGTTATTTTGATTCAGGATTGTGTTTGGATGATTTAGGTGATATGATGCTTTAATTGTGTTCAACGATGGGCTTAAAGCTCTACACAGCACACAACATTTTTGCACAATGTTATAGTCCTCAAATGCTGCATTTCAGAAAATCAGATGTTGATTTCTCGACTTTTGCACTTAAAAAAAATGTATTACTAATGTATGATTATCATCCATTACAGTTTCTTAATGTGGTAGGGATCTTTAAAGAAAAAGGCTACAAAAACACAAACGTACTTTAAAGCAACACGATTTTTACCTCTCTAAAATGATTTAATTGGTAGAACAACTCTTAACTTGATGAAACGTGAGCAACCATATAGCGGCTACAAGCACACTCTGTAAGTTCTGTGTTCGGGTCGGTACACCCAGCCCCAACCATCCCCTGCCTGTGGAACAGTGCGATTCGGTTTCTAAACAATGTTTCTGCAAACGCCGGTTTCATCAGCTTAGTAAACAAATTCACCTTTAATGGGCTGCCCGCGGCAATGGTTATACAGCGACATTACTTACGACACTGGTAACCAACAATTGCGCTTATCAACCACATAAGTTCTGTAGTGTGGCTTTAACATAAAAATATCAGAACATCATTGACCATAGAAATGTACATTTTGTCGCTTTACTGCAAGTACTGAAATGTATTTCATTTATATGTTTTAGTCATTTATATGACACTCACTCTTTATCAGTGCTAAATAATTTATAAGATTCTCTCTCTCTCTTTAATTTGTTGATATAGAGTAAAATGTTTCTGAGTGATTTGTTATTCCCTGGAAATCCTAGAAGAAGGGAGAAGGTTATCGACAAAATCCAAGAGCTTCTTGAACTGATGCAAAACAACTTCGATGCCACCAACGAACTCATTGACATTCTTAGTAAGCACTTAAAATTGTCTTTCAGAAAAATCCATGTGAACAAGAGTGCTACAATTAAAGAGAACTGTGATGTATTGATTGAACGCATACATGAGATCCAGGCTGAGGTGGAGTAGATCGATAAGAAGCTGAAGGAGGAGCTGAAACCTACCTTGTATGAAAAGCTGAAGAACATGAATCTGCCTGTCTTGTTTGTTTCAGCCTTCATAGGAAGTGCTGAGCGTGATCGGCTAGAGAAAGCCATTGAAGAGTATGACAGGGCTCTGAAAGATTTCAGGCCGGCCTCTAAAACTTATCAGCGTAGCATAACCCGTGTCATAATACGTATTGAAGACATTGAACAACAATAACTATCGAGGTCATTTTAAATTTAGCTAGCCATTGTTGGCTCTTGTTTTTCAATTGCAGAGTTTAAGTGATTAGTTTCAGTGTTTTGCAAATACATACTTTTTCTTTTAGAAATCTTTGCTTGAATTGAAAGTCACATGTAACATAATACATGAATTTAAATTTAGTGAATAAAGACATTATTAATAAATAAAGAATTGATTATAGTTTTAACAAAATGTCCATTATAATGCATCAGGTATCTTTTAGTCAACTTAACATCTGAATAAAATGTTCCTGTACACTTTTGTTCTTTTAAAAGTCTGAACGATAGTACACATGTGGTTCCTGTGCAGAGCTGTAAAAGAATGATGTGGATTAAAGTGATAGTTCACATCAAAATGAAAATTCTTTCATCATTTACTCACCCTTTTGTCATTTAAAAACAGAGAGATATATCTCAAGACTAAAGAGTATTGGCAGACAACTGAAATGAGGATTAACTCACGTCTAGATCAGGGGATATTCGGTCTGCTGTTTAGTTTGCTGAAAGCAGCCATTTAGGTAATGTTTGTGAACAACACATTGAAGTACTGCACAAGACACCGTTTGTCTGTCAAGTCTGTTGACAAATGAATAAAACAGACGTCATACACAAGGGCGTAGATTTGGTTTGAACATTGGGGGGGTTGTACGTCCCAGATAGCACACGAACATCACTGAGACGTCTATTTGATGTGTGTGTTTACATCTGGAAGACGTATTTTTTAGAGTGTTTGCTCATCTGCAATACGTCTATATGACGTTTCCTGTTAGAAGATGTCTTTAAGATGTAATGATTTAGAATGTATGTTAAACTGACATAAATTCTAACATAGAAGAGATTATAAAAAGAAAGAAATTAAGTATTGAAAGCGCCAGTAGGCGGCAGCGATTCACTGTTTTAATGAGTGAGCCACTTAAATTATTCATTCATCCAATTCGTTCAAAAGTCAGATTATTTTAGGAAGAAAACAAACATCAATGTGAATGCTTTTGTCATTGATAATTACAGACAATATTGAAAAATGAACTAGCAAAACAGATGGCTGCTTTGGTAACTTGTTATACTGATAGTTATAGCTATACATTTCAATGGATTAGCTAACATATATGGTGTGTACTTAGCTATTATCACACAATATTCTCATACCTCATTCTCAGTACATGCTTTATTTATTTTTGCATCCCTCTCTGACCAGCAGTTAAATATAGTCAGCTGTGCAGCGCTTTTCTTCATTTTTGGCGTACGTTAAGTTACCCGTGTGCTCTCCCATTCAAACACCACTCGGGTTGTTTTGGTGAAAGTGCGACTCATGGGTTGGGCGTTACCAATCGGTTCAATGGAGGGGGAGTATTATAGTCTAATTTATTATGACAAACTCATATTTGATTAGGAACAAAATTATTGTCACAAAATAAAGTAATTCTACATATTTTTCATTTGATCTACTGTGATTTTCATGTTGAAATATTGGAGGGGTTGTAACTGATGGACTTGAATATTGGGGAGGTTACTTCCCCCCCATCCCCCCCATAAACTACGCCCCTGGTCATACATAAGGCACTACATTATTTTTTAACCTCTGCTCTTGTTGCTTACTTAAATAGTATTCACCAAATTATTTTTCCGAATGTTTTTTTGATCATTTTGTTTATTTCAAAAAGTGAGGGAGCACAGTAAAGTGGCCAGGCTATGCCATCTAGGGCTCACTCATGGCGCCAACAGTGTTTATTAATACAGTATTCTTGTTTAATGCAATAACTTTATAGTGTTGAAAATAAGCCCATATCTTTCACATTATTGTTCTTTCTTAAGCGCTTATTAGTAACTATATTAAGTGAGCCCAAGGGAGAAGTGTGACACTTTTTGCCATTATATAATGTCTGGAACAAGCATTCAAGCAGTTACATATTCAAGCAATTTTAAGGCAGGAAGAAATATTTTCACAGGAAAAATAACGTCTAAATATGTTATAATAAAATATTTTGATGGTCAACGATTAGTTTTAGTGATAACATTATCGAACTTTAATTTAATTTAAATAACGTTATATCTGTTAAAATCAGCCAGTGAATGAGATTAACTTTAGATTTGTTTGTGTTCCAAGAACACAAAACAGTGTTACATTTTTAAATAAATGGTTATATATAATTTCCTGTTTATTATTAGTAGTATGTATGATTCATTTGTGTATATATTGCAATTTATAAATTGTAATATTTACAAGTTTACACAACAAATGTAAAATGTATTTAATATATATACATATTTAATAAGCACCATGGCAAATTAAATTACTCCCATAACTGCCATAAAAGTCTCCCGTTCCATAATAAAAGCTCTTCCTGTACACCAGGCGCCACTCACTTCCCACAATGCTTTGCGCCGAGCGATTACGTAAACAGGACCGCGCTTCACCCTGCCACACTGCCCGTATTGTCGTTTACAGCCTTTCCAAATCCACACGGATTAAAGAGAGACTGAAATACCACACACGACCAGTGCCTTTTAACATTATGGAATCCATCCAGAAGAAAGACACAGAGAGCACGTGCGTGCTGTGCTGCCAGGACATCGATATATACGCGGTGGGGAAATGCGATCACCCGGTGTGTTACCGCTGCTCCACCAAGATGCGGGTGCTGTGTGAGCAGAGCTACTGCGCCGTTTGCCGGGAACAACTTGACAAGGTGCCGCCGCCTCTCCTCCAGCACTCGTCACAGGCCTCGGCTAGTCACTCTACGTTTATTTAATAAGATTTACATTATAGTGTCGCCACAACGTTGACTTAAAATGGTTGCTTACAAGGAATATAGGTTAGCAATAATGGCAGTTGAAGTTTAGGTAGCCACCATGTGTTTTATATAAAGTTGACACTATAGTTCTTCAGTTAAGTTAAAGTTATTTTTAATTAAAGTTGTTGTGATTTGATCGTGTATGAATCAAGTAATTTAGACGTGTACACGATGTTTAGTCTGACAGCAGTGATTCATTGCGTGACTTTTCCCGTGATATGTTAATTTCTTGGTTCCGTCCTTTAGTTTGGTTTGGTTAACAGGTTGGGAGTAAAGTGTCCTTTGTGAACAAAATTGATTAAATTAGTTTTAAGGTTTGAATGCATTTTCTTTAGGTCGCCAGAAGTGTGCTCTTATGTAGTCATTTGAATGACAGGCATGACGTCATTTTGACAGAGTAACTCCTTAGTTAATAATCACGAGGACACACAGCTTTATTACACCATATATCAACATTATTTACATGATTTACAGTCCTGTGTGCTTTACTGCATACTGTCAACTCAAAAGTCATGTTTATTGAACTCTGCATTCTGTCATTCATGCAGATATCTGTTCTGGTGTAAGTAATATGCGAGTTATTGTCTTTCTTTTCTTTCAGGTGGTCTTTATAAATAAACTGGTAACCTTTACTGCTCTAAACATTCATCAGTATCAGTGGGAGAAGAAATACGACATATACTTTGGAGATGCAAAGATCTACGCGCAGTTCAGGTACTTGGGGCTAAAAAAATAAAATGATATTTCTGGAGTTTTATGCATATTCTCTGAAATGATTTATTTTCCATTACAAATGCAGGAAGATCTTGTCACATGAGTGTCCCCAATGCCCAGAGTCAAAGGTGTTTTCTAAATGTGAAGAGTTAGAGCAACATATGCGCAAACAACATGAGCTCTTCTACTGCAAATTATGTTCCAAGCACCTCAAGGTAGTGCGCATTCTCTAGACAATATGGCTTTTTATTAGCACTTCATTGCATTCAACGAATACATTCTTTCTCTATGTGCAGATATTCTCGTATGAGAGAAAGTGGTACAATCGAAAAGACCTGGCCCGTCATCGAATGCAAGGGGACCCGGATGACACCTCGCATCGTGGGCATCCCCTTTGTAAATTCTGCGATGATCGGTATCTTGACAACGATGAGCTCCTGAAGCACCTTCGGCGTGATCACTACTTTTGCCATTTCTGTGATGCGGATGGAGCTCAGGAGTACTACAGGTAGAAAATCACTTCTGGTCCGCAAGCATTATCAGCACAGTTTTCTGTATTCTGTAGTACTGAAAGGTGTGTGTCGGTTCACAGTGACTACCAGTTTCTCAGTGAGCACTTCAGAGAGAGCCATTATCTGTGCGAGGAGGGCCGCTGCAGCACCGAGCAGTTCACTCACGCTTTCCGCACTGAGATTGACTATAAAGCTCACAAAGCATCTGCCCACAGCAAAAGCAGAGCTGAGGCACGGCAGAATCGCCAGATAGATGTACAATTCACCTATGCATCCAGACAGCAGCGCAGGAATGAGGGTAAAGCAGAATTTGATCGTCGAAATGACATGACCGATATCGATGTTGACAGCATGTGAAAGAGCCCTTTTGTCCTTTCAAGGTCTGGTTGGTGTTGAGGAGGAGGGGGTGGACCGCTTCAACAGACAGAGGCCAGGAAGAGGTCGAGCCCCAGGCGGACCACAGAATGTACGAAGCTGGAGATATAATCGGTAGGATTTGATCATCATCTGTCTGCTAACGTTGTTATTGTTGAGCTTATGGAACAACTTATGGAGAGTTGTTGTCTGCAGAGAGGAAGAGGACAGGGAAGTGGCCGCTGCTTTAAGAGCTTCACTGGTCACCCGTAGCCAGGAGGAGAGAAGTCATGTCCAAGACAGGAACAACAAGCCACGCAAAGAAGAAAAAATGGAATCAGATGAGTTAAGAAGTACTAGGAGTGTTGCCAAACCACCAAACGAAATGCAAGGTAGGCCAACTGGGAATATGGGGTATTGTGGTCTTTATTTATTAATTACAGAGATGAGTTAAGTTGTGCGTTTCAATGTATTTCAGCGCGATCCATGAAGAGTACTTCCTCACTGGCTGGTGTGGACTTCCCGCTATTGGGAGCAGCTGCCCCTCTTGCAGCAAGGTGCGATTCTCCTGTTCTCCTCACAAGTTATTTGAAAAAATATAGTGTTCAAATGTTTTTACCTCATTAATGTCATGGCTACCTGCTTTTGCAGCGCGATTAAACCAACTCCTGTCTCGCTGAAGGAAGATGATTTTCCAAGCCTGTCTGGTGCGCTAGTTTCCACTCCGATGACGCCTGCATACACCGGTCAACCCAGAAAACACTCGTCCTTCCAGGAGGAAGACTTCCCTGCACTGGTCTCCAAGATCAAACCACTCAAGCCTCAGTCGAGCACAGCGTCGGCATGGTCTCATGCTGGAAGTAAACCCGTTCCCAATAAACCTGTGGTTCTGCCAACCAAGCAAACCTCTGCAGTCTCTTCCTCCATATTATCTGCCAGTGACCCGCCCCCCAGCGGAAGTGTCCCTCAGACCCTCCCCAACTCATCATCTCGGCGTAAAAAGAAGCTCACGCTTGCAGAAACCAACAAAGCTCCACCTAAACTTAGATGTCCCTCATCATCCGATGAAGAGGATTCAATGAACAGTAAAACGGCCCAGGAGATTCGCGCTGTTCCCACCATGCTCGACATCTCCACATTGTTAACGGTTAAAGTTGGCTCACCTCAGGCAAATCCCAAAACCAGTAAAAAGAAAAAACAGGCAAACTCATCATCATCTTTTAGTCCTTTGCATACCCCGGAGTCCGTGTCCAAAAAATCTCACAAAGAAAACGTTCCTGAAACGAAGCCACCAGATATTAGTCTCACCAAAGGCCCTACAACCTCCAAATCAAACTCATTCATAAATGGACATACAGAGAAGCCGACAGAAGCACAATCCTGTACCTCATTTCCTGACAATATTCCTTCCCCCATAAAGCAGCCGGTAACTGAACAAGTCCCTCCACCCATGGAAGAAGATTTTCCAGCACTTACCTCAAAGAAACCTCCACCTGGTAAGATGGATTCATATTTCAACAAAAGCTACTCCCTGGTGATGTCAATTTTCACAACAAAATACTTACTTATGTCTTCCAGGCTTTAAAGGTGCATTTCCTTTGAAGAGCACTCCGAGTGTGCTGCCTCCTCCTCCTGGACTCGTGCCTGTGGTCAGCAAACCTCCCCCAGGATTCACTGGCATCGCACTCAACAGTAATGTGGTGGAGCCCACCGTGTCTGCTGTTAACAGGTTGGAAAACTTGTCTTGCCCTATTAAAGGTTTTAGGGACAGTGGCAGGTGTTTTTCAGTGGGAAGCTCTGCATATAGGCAGCATCCACCAGAATTGAATCAGACATGCCTAAAAGTATACGAATATATGTAGTACATGCTAATAATATAACATGCAAGTATGATACATAATGTAGCAGTTTTATTGCATGAGTCCTTACAAGAAAGGCAACAATGTGTGTTTGCACATCCCAGACTAGGGGTGTAATGGTACGTGTATTCGTACCGAACCGTCACAGGTAACATTCCAAATATAGTCATCATTCCTATGGCCTACTCTCTTCGAACGGCAGAGCCCTTGGAGTTTAGACTTTGGAGTGAACAGGGCATTTACGTAACACCCCTTTCCCACACACAAAATAATGTGCTCTTGGGGTAAACTTTGAAGTGTGTGTCTGTGAGATTAGAAATACAGACCATTTTATGGCATCCAACAATTGTGTTTGAGCAGCTATTTATGTATTCCTGTCTGACTGCAGTGTTTTGAGTTAGTGACCCAACAAACTAAAAATAGTTTCCAGTAAAATAATATAAAATAATGCTTCTAGGCTTAAAGGAACAGTTCGACATAAAAAAGAAAATTCTGTCATTATTTACTTACACTCAGATTGTTAACAAACCTGTGTAAATTCCTTTGTTCTGCTATACACAAAGGAAGATATTTGGATAAATGTCAGTTAGCAAACAGATCTCATTCCCAGTTGACTCCTATAGTATTTATTTTCCATACTATGGCAGTAAATAGGGATTGAGATCTGTCTGGTTACTGAATTTTCTTGCGTTTTCTTTCTTTAAAAAAAGGTTATTTGGTTTAATAGGTTATTTGGTTTGGCTGATTTATCTGTCCCTCGGCTAATGTGTTATGTATATTGAAGACATAATATAAATATTTTTGCATAATATAAAAAAATTACTGCACGCTACAAATACTAGAAGGTAGACCTACCAAAAACAGAATATTACATGGTCATGACTCATGAGACAGAAACATTTTGAATACATTATTTTTTTTTGATACTTTTGCATGTATTGGCAGATTTTCTTTTGTTTTTCTTAGATTTTTACTGTTAGAGGGCTTTATCTCCTATGCCCCAATCCATTACCAATAGATGTGCAATGATGATTGGATTAAACATCTAAAATTATTGGCAGTGCTATTTTGATCACTTTGTTTGCTTGCATTATCTCAAATATTTCCCAAAAAAATTTGAATCCAGAAAAATTCTTAGTTTTAACCACTGTAACACCCACTTCATTGTTTCACATGTCAATGACATCATGTCCGCCTTATTCTCGGTTTTTGCATTTACTGTTGTAGAAATCACAGGTGTTTTCGACTTTATGCAGCTCTGCACAAAACATCAAAGTTTAGACATTGTACAATTTTGGATTTGTCGTCATAAACATGATTTGAGAGTTTTGAGATGGTGAAGACTACAACTCCCATCATTTCATGCTCCACAACATATGCCTTTGTTTTGGGATGAAAAATTGATATACAATAAAGTGAATTAATTACTTGACTTCTGTTATTGTAGGTCGACTCCTGCTATTGGATCTTACCTCATTCCTGAAAATTTCCAGCCGAGGAACATGGACCTCATTCAGTCTATAAAAAATTTCCTTCAAAACGATGAAACCAAGTTCAACGAGTTCAAAAACTATTCAGGCCAATTTAGACAGGTAACTGTTAAATGTGACCTGCAAGACTGTTTTGAACTGATTTTAGTGTTTTGTCAATGGGACAGTTTATCCAAAAATGTATTGGGAGTCTAATGACATTACATATTGTGTGAACCGATTCTTTAATATTTATGATTCAGAATGTTAACCTGAAATGTATAACTTTTATTGAAGAAACTCTGTCTCCTCTTGATCAGGGTATATTACCTGCAGTCCAGTACTACAAAAGCTGCCAGGAACTGCTGGGGGAGAATTTCAACAGGGTCTTCAATGAGTTGCTGGTACTACTTCCAGACACTCGTAAGCAACAGGAGCTTCTCACTGCCCACGGAGAATTTAAAGCCCTCGAGAAACAGCAGCAAAGCTCGAAGCCCAAGAAAAACAAAAAGAAAGCCTGGCAGACAGGCAACACCAGCATTAGCCTGGAGCTGGACTGCCAAGTGTGTCCCACCTGCAAGCAGGTGCTAGCTTTGAAAGACTTCAACACCCATAAGACCCTGCACAACGACGACGACGACTTCCCCTCTCTACAGGCCATAAGCAAAATTATCAGTTAGCCGTCCGTAAACGCACATCTACAGCTCAGTCACACAAGATCTGTTGTCTTACCAGGTTTAACAGATGAGGAGCAGCGCTGGATTCTTCTGGTTAAGTTGAAGGTGAACCTGTTTTGAAGGGGAAAGATTGTGATCTTGTACTTTTCGGAGTGCATGTAGAACTGTAACTGTTCTGGAGGGAGCTGAGTTTAATCTACTTGAACGATTGAGTTATAACGTGAATTTCTTTAATACCTGTACAGCTCCGATCCTTCCTTGGCTTTTTTTCTTTAGGTTTTTCTAATGCTCAAATAAGCATGCTCATTTGTTTTCTACATTTTTTTCAGATTGGCTGCATTTGGAAAAATAACTTATTTATTTCAAAACGCACCTGCTCATTATTGCTCATTGCTGTTTACAACATAATTTGCAGTACATAAAATAAATGGTTAATATATAGATATTTTCTTAGGTACAGCAAAAAATGTCAACTGGCCATTTTTGAATGTGTCTGCTTAAATGCTTTGGAATTAAACGATCAATCCAGGGAACAAAATGTACTCCACACTCTTTAGGGCACATAAGACTGTCTGAAGTGAAACCTGAATCTTGAAGGTGTGATCTACTGTTTGTATTTACCTTTTGCCCTTCAGTGCTAGAAAGGTCAGTAAATTTCACCTGCTTTCAATAATGCCAAAATATGGGCACATTCGAATGGGGATCAATATAAAATTAGGACTGTTGGATAGTTCTGTGATTTCTTTGTTTTCACTCCCAGTACCATGGTTATACATTGTGCATGTGCCTGTAAAATAATCTTTGCACTGCCACAGATGTGATACTTCAGGAAGGTCATTTTCTCATCTGTCTTGCAGTAACCAATAATAAGACCATGCCCCTATAGTTCTTGAACTGATAAGGCATGTCTCTATAACAAATGCAGGTAACACAACCTCTGCTTATTACGTGCCAAAGTAAAATATATTGAACTTGTTTTTCATTATATTTAACATTTTTGGATTTCTTTTTTTTTGTGTGCACATTTAACTAACCACTGAAATAGATCAGTGTGAGAAATTGAAAAGAGAGTCAATACCGGTAAAGTGCGTTGCTTTCAGCAACAAAGATGTAACTACGTTGATGTATGACAAAGTCATTCAAGATCCAGATTACAGAGTGATCCATTAATGAAAAACATGTCTCTTTATTTTCATAATGTTTGACAACTGCAGTCTGAAGACAATTTGATTGACAACAACAAAATCGTTTGTGTTCAACTTTCACTCACAGAAAGGGTTATATTTGTAAAATTTATAATGTGTTTAAAAAGAGTCATGGACAAGGCCTCGAAAGCAGTTTTACTGGGGCAAACTTTTCACTTTGTCCTTCATAACTATATAAGGCATTAAGATTTTAATTTCAATATGTTCCCCATCTCTAATGCTTCTTTAGGGGTGCAAATTTTGAACCAGCAAAACATGCCTCGATTTCTCTGAAACTGTCCAGTAAAGTTGGTCCATGAGGCGTTTTCATAGGAGTGCAGCGTTAAGAACAGGAAACACAAGACCCTGACCACTTAACAAACATACTCCATTTACATGTATTGAAATACAATCACTATCTTTTGTGTGTTTTGTCCCATCTCTGAATACAGAAACATTACCAAAATTCAATCACATACCGAATGGAGCACTGATGATGGTCACCGAACAGCTTTTTTCTTTTAAAACCACCAAATTGGTTGAAGGGTTTCATAGAGTCCCAAACACATCATTTTGAAGACCACTGGCATATATATTTTAAATTACATACTTCGTTTTAATACTTACCAAGTTTGATATTGTCAAAGTTTGTATACTTATAAAAGATTTATTTTACCTGCTGACCACATCATTAAACGTTTGATTAGATCTGTGGTTATCGATGTCATAGTGACAACACATACATCGATATTGGTGACTAAGATATATTTTTTTGTGGGACACATTTAACCTTGTTAGTTTTATGCTCAGAAATCTTCACACGTCCTAAACTACAAAAGTCAACCCAGGTTTGACGCCTAGACAAAACACATTTAGTGCCATTAATAAATCAAACACTGATTCAACATGTATATCTTTTTTATACACCAAGATACCCATTAGACACACGTATATACATCAGAACTCAAACCGCTTAGGAGACACCTCACTTAAGTCAAGACGGTTTTGGCAGCTTTTAGTTGGAGAACTTTTTAAATTGATTGATTCCATTTATATTTTACTCAGTACCCAGCCGCCTGGAAACTAAATATATGTTATTGTTTGGGTTGCATGGCACTTTATAGCCCTCTAAGTATAACATGCAAACAAACTGCTTTCCTTTTCAATACTTGAACAACACTAAAACTCATACCCCTCAATCAGTTTAATTCCACCTGATAAATTAACATTTAACATTCCAAACAAAAGTGAAATCACAATCAACATATTCTTGTACAGAAGTTCACAGAACAGTACTACCTATGAACATTGTCACACCACTTCAGTTTGACCAGTGCCAACCATCTACACTGATTCTGATGTTGCACATGGACTCGGCTTGAAACCGCTCTAGTAAATTGGCACCTGGTAGGTTGGAGCGGTGGAATCCAGGTTTTCAGTGAAGGGTGGGCTCTGGTATGTGTCGTTGGGCTCAGTGATCGGGCCGGTGGGGTAGGGCTGGATAGGTGGGATGCCGTCAACGTGTTCTGTGGTGAAGAGATTCATGTCGGTTCCTAGCATGTACTTCTGCACTGCTCTTGCGGTCAAGCCAGCCTGAAATTCAAAGCAAAACGTACTTCAACAACACTGGTCCAGAAGCACTTTCTGTTTTATTTTTTAAGACTGCACAAAGTATAAACAGCAGTGCATTTACAACCCTATCAAAATGTTAAACAAACATTTTAATTATATATGTGAAAAAAACTGGTGAGCGTTCTGGAGCAATACGGCTGCCGTCGCATCATCCGGGTGGGTGCTGCACATTGGTGGTGGTTGATGAGATTCACCCTTTTGATGTTAAGCGCTTTGAGTACCCAGAAAAGCGCTATGTAAATGTAAGGAATTATTATTGTTAGTTTTTTTTTACTAGAGGTGCTATTGGGCCTCTGTGTTTATATGTTGCAAAATTGACTTTCGATATCCACAAGATATCAGATTAATATTCTATGAATGGTAAGAAACGCAATGTTCAACATGGCTGCTCTAGGGACAGAAGTCCCTCCTTCCAGTAAAAACAGCCAATCATCAAACGCTAAATTCATCATTTTGAGGGCAATTTGAGTATAAGAAACTAAATTTACAGAACAGTTGATGTCAGATTGTTTATTTTGTTGTACTGAAAAAAACTACTTGTAGAATTAACTTAATAAATATGTGTGCAAATTGTTACGAGGAAGTAAAATTTGCAGCTATAATTCAAGTACAATTTATTAACCAGAATAAAGTAAATTCTGTTTATTATATACATTCAGTTTTGTTAAAATATTGGGTAAATATTATTTAAAGTAAACAAAAAAAGATAACATTAAACAAAAACATGTGTCCGATTCAAACTTCAAGGTTCAGTTAAATTCATATTGCAATGTACTATATTTAACAACATAGATGGTAATGTGAGAAGTTATTGGTGGTCTCTGTTCTGGCTTTAGTAAAGTTGCTGCTCAATAAGAAACACTTCATGATTAATATAGTGCCTCCCTCACCCTAGGCACAAGCACCGCTCCTATGAACAACGGTAACCACTTAACCCAAACTCAAAAATAACTCAGAACTCTCCTAAATCTCAAAGATAAATCAACACAAAACACAAACAAGTCTTTCTTGTTCCTGAAAAACACTTAAAATGACAGTTAACCTGGAAAAATAATCTCTTTACGCAGTCAGATGCAAAGCAAGCTGGGAACTACAGATCAACTGCCGAGTAAATTAAATCTACAACAATTATTTATATAGTAAACACTTAATAAATGAGTTAACTTAAATGGGTTTAACGTTATACAATTTAGTTGGATTTACTTCATAATTTATTCAATTAAAATCACTCAAACTAAATAATTAAAATCTTAACAACCAAAATAAATAGATTTTATTCCCAAGATTTATACATTATTTTAACTAACTTTTTTGGTTAAAAAAGGAACATAATTCTATAAAGTATATTTTTAACATTTCTTTTCATAAAATCTACATAATCTGTTTTTTCAGTGTAGAAAAGGCCTGGTCTCTTATCATCATAATAATTTGCAGTTTTTTATTAAATTACATCTATTTAACATTCATACATAAATATTTATGTAAAAAATAATTTGTAACAAATATTGTAAATGAGTAACAGTTACTACATACACATTTCACTTTTGCTCTGTTTTGTAACTGTAGGAAAGAACCTAATATTTTCCACATCAGCACAAACCACTAACACTTTTCTCTCAGCCCAAGAAAGGGAAGTGCTTCTATGTAAATGTATATAAATCCCCAACAGGCTAAAGGCGGTATGTAAAGCAAGCAATTGTCAATTAGATGGGTCATAATGTAACAACTGACAATGTACTGAAATGTACTGGTGTTCTGCCATATCTTGCAATGCTTGCTTATAAATTGTATTTATGTTGAGCTGCCATGCTTGTGTTTTTACCCAGGTAAAGATGGAGAAGAAGGAAAAGGTAATAGCAGCCCTTGCGGCATCCGCTCCCTGGTTTAAGGGAAGCTTATCTGGAGTGGTGCGCTGCCATTGGTTGGCCAAGAAACAGAAACCAACAAACCACAAAAAAGCCCAGAAACCTGTAATCATGACACATTTATATTCACCAATTAGAATTTGAATAATATTGAAAAACACATTACACAAATTAGTATAATTACACTGGATGTAGACTTCCTCCGTTTAAAACTGACCTTAGTTCTATGCACCATGATGTTATATGGCAACTCCATCATTTTCCTTCCATTATACTAACAGAAGTTTGCAAAATTGTATTATGAGCCTAAAGGCAATACGGTACATCTATGGAAAACATGGTGCACTTCTAAACCTCATCAACTATCGATAACTTGGAAATAGCATGCACAAGATTTGAATCAGTTTTGGGCTACTCTTGTTTTATTTACCTGAAAATCCAATGTCCAGCATGACTGCTTTCTTCCTGTCTTTAATACTGCTGATCTGCTGGAACTTCATGTCAAGGATAATGAAGAAAATACAGGCTAAAAAGGCTATAAGCCCTATTGTGGTCCCATAGTTGCAGGCATTGTTGTTTTTGTTGAAAACACAATAGAGCCTCTCACTGTTGTGGTTGACATAGCCTTCATTTATTATGGATCCGAACACTACTATTGAGAAGATCTGCAGTGAAGAGAAGACCATGTTATTATTGTGTGTTTGTTATTTTTTAATGACTTGCCAAGTCATGCCATTATCTGTGATTCTCGTAGTGAAATTAGACAATTATACAGATGTAAGAGCCACTTTATAACAAACAAAATGCAAGACATGATGGACACAAATGTACTGTGCATAGGAAATGTTTATTGTAGGTCAAACCAAGTCATTTTGCTGTTTGTGCATTTGAAATCTATTATAATAATAAATGAAAGCATTTTACATGATAATAATAATATAGCCATAGACTGTTTCAGCTATTTCCCACGTGATGCATTTTGTCTGATGCAAATAAAAGCAAATGGAAGTAACAGTGTATGAGAGTAGTAATGTAACCAATCAAAATCGAGAAACCGGTCATACAGAAGCAGTCGATGACCGTCTCAATGCGATGCTGTCTATCTAGACAACACTGCTGACCACCGTTTAAGCCCATGATCTTTAAGAATGCTGTCTAGATAGACAGCTCACTTGGTTTCGAGACAAACTACGAATGATGCTCTTACTGAAAAACGTTATTGCATAATAGTTAACGTTCGCGCATCATCCATGCATTTAATTGCATCATTATGTGAAAAATCATATTTAATGTCTAGTGATGTTTATAATAGGCTATGCAACGAACGATATTACAGGTTAGGGTGTATATGCGTACAGAAACTAATTAACCCATAAAATCCACGAAATGCCATTTCGCAAAACGCAAGAAAAACGTTTGCATATTCGTACATTTACGTTATTCTTATAGCCAATAAAAGAATCACACGAGTGAACTCGTCCTAAAAGGCAAACACGACACTATATCGATACGTACATTTTTTAAGCAAAACGAAAAAATAGTAGCTTGGCGTTTAACAAATAAGCATCCCGCATAATAGCGAACATACGACCTTTTGTAAGCGCAATATTCTGCAATGACCTTTTTAATTGGACAATGCGTAAGACATAAGAATGATTTCTTAAATTGATGACAGACACTGTCTGCGTTTGGTCGAGATGACCATTTAAATAGATATCAAAGCTCTTACCCATGATAATAGTCTAAGGATGGTCTGCGGCTGTTGAATAAAGGCAATAGGGTCGAACGCAGCCCCGGCTCTGCCAGCACCAAATGAACCCACTCCGTCCATTTTCCTCCTAATGTTATTCGGGCTATGGGCTGTGGGTCGAGGTAGTCACATACACACTCACACACCCCACTGCCTGTCAGAGGCGTGCGCAATACCTCTGTGTTGCTGTGTATTACATTGTCTCAACAGCATCATCTACCGACCACATCACATCCTCCGCTGCGTGGGGGACCACTACTTCAAATAGGACAGAAGCAGTTTAGATTTGTAGGCTCGATTCATTTTTTTATTGAGGGGGTAAAAGAAAAGGACCCATTTATTGGTGATGTATTTCATAGCACATATAGTTTATTGATACCTCTAAACAAATAAAGACTATTTTTAAAACAAATCATTTTACACAGTTCGGCTCCAGTGAGACTCACTTTTTCAATTCACTGACAGAGTTCAACTGTTTTAAAAGCACAATCTAGCAGACAAACGTGATGCTTAGTTAAAAATATCCTATAGACATTTTTATCAATTTTTGTTCCAAAGCAAATTCCGACATTTGTTCCCATTACGATACTCTTTTAAAGTGATAGTCCACCAAAAAATGAAAATTCTGACATTATTTACTCACACTCTCATAATTCCAAAACCTGTATGACTTTCTTTTCCCTGCAGAAGACTAAAGAAGATATTTTGAAGATTGTTGGTAACCAAACAACGGCGGTACCCATTGACTTGCATTGGTTTTGTGTTTGTACAATAGAAGTGACTGGGTACTTGCACTGTTTGATTATCTTCTTTTGTGTTCTGCAGGAGAAAGAAAGTCATGCAAATATTAAATCACATGAGGGTGATTAAATAATGACAGACTTCTAATTTTTGGGTGAACTCTTTACACACACTTTCACTGTAACCCATTTTTACCAAAAGACAAAAATGTGATTGAATGAGGCTTGTGTTCAAGCATATGAGGCTGTCAATCACAAGAGCCATCCTTCCAGCCATCTCTCCATCGCTCATCCACCCGGCTGCAGTCGAACTCCGGCTTGCCTAACCGGACGTTGATGCCATTATGTAGGCGACACAGCCATTGTGAAAAGTTGTGCCGGTTGCTAGTGTCTGGCTGATCGGTTTTCAATCTGATGAGAAAGAATATCATTAAACATTATGTCCAATCCAAACATAATTGCAATCAATGCCTCACTCCAGCCCTCATTTTCAAAGCACTACTATGACACAGGACTAAGATGTTGTCACGTTTGTGCATCTTTGACAAAGGAGATAACATATTTTCTAAACACGCTCTGTAGAGCAGTTTGTCCATTCAGGGCTACTGTAGAAACAACATGGTGAATTCCATGTAAGGGGACCCGTGGTGTATGTTGATAGAAAAAGCTCATTCTAATGCGAAAAGTAAAAATACGTAACGCTTTATTATGTAAGTTCTTTATACACCTATATTATATTGCATTTCTGTCAATAGATCCTCCAAAAAGGACACACCAGACCTTTAACACTGAGGCAAAGAACAAACAAAAAAATCACAACCTTGATCTCAAGTCTTCTGCACATTCCTCACAAGGGAAGAACTTTGAGAAGAGGTTTATGAACTGGCTCATCTCCTGTTGATGTGCTGTGGATGGGGCATCTGGATAGTAAGCCGCCATAGTGTGAAGAAAGGACCATGAGCTCCTGCCCAACTCTTCTCTATCCAGAGGACATTCTACTAGGCTTTCAGTCTCTGCTGATCTGGTTTCCTGTTCAATATATTACGGGAGATTGTTAACACACATATAGACTGATTACAGGGTTTGTAGTAAAAATGTAGTGGGTCCATATTTTAACTAAAACATATGACACAAACAAATATGCAAAAGCTAAGTCTATATTTTTATATCTAATAACATATTTTTTATGAAGTTTCTCTACCTCACACAAATAGACACACACTTTCTATAGAGAGTAGTTGTAAAACCATGATAAATGTTAGTACTTCTTGAAAAGTCTTCCAGTTGACTGGGTTTTTTTTTCGACATTTAATCTATGTTATTCATGGTTTATGGTCAACAAATACAGACACATATACAGATTTGTAATCATAAATAGTAAAGTTACACTTTAATATAGGTACAGGTGTCTAATCAGAGGTGTCACCTGAACAGAGACTGCAGACGTCTGTTTATGTTGAGTTTTGATCCATGATTTAAAGTCTGTACACGCTCTGCACGGTTTCTTTGTCCGTTCACCGACAGCGGTCTGGTCTTTACTCGTGGTGTCGTCGGGTGATCTTCCAGGGAACAAGAAACCCTCCATAGTAGCGGGGTTACGTGTGGACGATTGCGACTCTGTAGGCGCTGCCATGTTTCCAGCTATGGTGTCCACTCGCGCACGATGAGCTGCGAAGCTGCAATCTCAACGTTTGGTGAACATTAGTCGGCCTTGTGTCATTATGTGTCAATTATCTATTTAATCTTGACATAAGAGTGTTTGAAAATGCATTACCCATCGCATTATTTTTGTTATCGTTCACGTTTACATCGTAGGAACTAAACGTAAAGGCATTTGTTTCTCGGCGGAGTAGATTCCGTGTAGCGCTGTGTGCCGCCGGATGGTGATGTCACCTGCAGTACATGCTGCACAGGTCGGGCTGCCCAAAACTATAGTTATACAACATTTATTTATTTTAAGACACGAGTGACAACGTCATAGTTTATAAATTCAATACTTCATAAAGTCTATGTTTTTGTGATGACGTTTGTTTGACAGAATAGTCCGCAAGAGTGTCAAGTGCTAAGTTTTCCAAGTGTCTGCTAGCCTAGCCTAGCCTGTTACTGACAACGTAACGAGAGAGCGGATGGTCTGTGCAGCTCGACTGACATTTTTTTGAGTTACTTCACTTTTCACAGGCGTTACATTAGGGGACACATCACATTTCATTGACAATGGGGATCTTAGACAAGATAGGAGAAATAGAGAGAGAAATCTCTCGAACCCAGAAGAATAAAGGTATGTCTCGTGTTTGCAGCATGGTGCACTTTTATATTCTGTTTATTGCTTAGGTACTCCTGATCATTTATGAACTTGTTTTGCAGCAACTGAATACCATCTGGGTTTATTAAAAGCAAAGCTAGCCAAGTACAGAGCCCAGCTTTTAGAACCCTCAAAGACCGCTGGTGCCAAAGGTGAAGGCTTTGATGTTATGAAATCTGGTGATGCTCGAGTGGCTCTAATCGGATTTCCCTCAGTTGGCAAGGTAACGGTGTTATCTGCTTGTACAACATAATTCAATGTTTCAGACAAGCTCTAATGGATGATATTTTTGTAGTCTACTTTCCTCAGTTTAATGACATCAACAGAAAGCGAAGCGGCTTCGTATGAATTTACCACGCTGACCTGCATTCCAGGTGTCATTGAGGTGTGTGTGTTATTTTGAGTTCTTTTTTAAAAGTTCATTATTGTCATCTCTGACATGAAAGATTAAGATTTTGGCTTTATATGCGTTACAATTTTAGTACAAAGGTGCCAACATACAGCTGCTAGATTTGCCTGGTATCATTGAAGGGGCAGCACAAGGTATGTTTCTTTTTTATATTGAATATGGATTTGTATATCTAACTGTTGATGCTAAATTAGTAATTGTAATCTATTTTAGGTAAGGGTAGGGGCAGACAGGTCATTGCTGTGGCCAGAACTGCAGATGTGGTCATCATGATGTTGGACGCAACCAAAGGAGAGGTTCAGAGGTCAGCTGTAGCTTACTGTCTTCAGTACGCAGACTCCCCCAGACTTTTTTATAACATCCCTGTTCTTTTTCACAGGGAGCTTCTGGAAAAAGAGCTGGAGACTGTTGGCATCAGACTCAACCGGCCCAAACCAAATATCTACTTTAAGGTGTGTGGTGCTATTCTAAACAGATATACTAATCGTGTTTACATTTAAACACTGCTTACACACTTCAAGCAATGTGTGTTTCTAGTAAAAAAAAAAACTTTCTTTGCAGCCTAAAAAGGGTGGTGGACTATCCTACAATTCAACGGTTCCACTCACACATTGCTCTGAGAAACTTGTTCAGCTTATTCTTCATGAATACAGTATCCTTTAGTAACATTTTGTCAACTTACAAATGAAATGTGTAAAGAGCCGAAAATAGGCCTTAACCTGACTTCAGAAATATTCAACGCTGAGGTTTTGTTCAGAGAGGACAGCACCCCTGATGAATTTATTGATGTCATCGTGGGCAACAGAGTGTACATGCCTTGTTTATATGTGAGTATACATTTTAATTCCAGGTACAGGTTGAAACATCACAATTTGACACTCATATTATGATTTTGCAGGTGTACAACAAAGTGGATCAGGTTGCTATTGAGGATGTGGATCGTCTTGCTCGTAGAGCTAACAGTGTGGTCATCAGCTGTGGCATGAAACTGAATCTAGATTACCTCCTGGAGCAGTTATGGGAATATCTATCTTTGATCTGCCTATATACCAAGAAAAGAGGAGGTGTGTTCCTTTTTTTTTTAGCAGTTACGAGTGATACACTGTTGTGTTTTTGGCATACCTATGCTTTTTGTAAAGATTTTCACCTCATGTCTTTATTATTTAATTAAATGTTACTTTTTTTACTTAAAGTTTATTAACCATACATTCTGTAAAGTCTGTAACCATAACGTCTGTGAAATACCTTACACACTAAAAGTACTACTAGTGAGTCATCATTTTTTTTAATAAATAAGCAAGCATTTTTTTTCTACTTTTTCCTATTTTATATTATTGTGTAGAACGGCCAGATTTTGGTGACCCTATAATCATGAGACGAGGAGCATCAGTTGAACATGTGGTAAGTCTACAATTTGCTATTCCTGAAATTGAGCCTCACAAAAAAAAACTGTTAAAATAGATAAGAATCATAATATAGTGAAAGCATCGCAAGCACGTATCAGATTCATGACTGTAGTTCATGTTTCTTCCAGTGCCACAGAATCCACAGGACATTAGCGAGCCAGTTCAAGTACGCACTCGTCTGGGTAAGATCTAAAGTGAAACATGGACATTTTGTATTGCTGTTGTTCTATGCACAATTTTTCTTAAACCCTTTTTTCATTTTGGATCACAGGGAACAAGCACGAAATATAGTCCTCAGAGAGTAGGACTTACACACATCATGGAACATGAGGATGTCATTCAGATTGTAAAGAAATAAAATCTAGTCCTCTAAAGAATCTTCTAGATCATCAACAGAATGCTTGGCACGCGCGCACGCCCGTAACAGAACATTTTGCTGTTACTACAACTACAACTTTTTCAAGACTTGAAAAACTCAAGACTGCTTAAGACATCAAATTCTTTATTTTGTTTTATGAAAATAATCTGCCTGATAATACTCATTCAAATAAATAACGTTCAGATTATTGATTACTAGTATTCGTATAATAAAATAAAGCTTTCTTTATTAATTAATTGGATTTAATATTTGGGGATAATTTGAGAGCACATTGAAAATCTTGAATTGAAAATCTGTGACATTGACCCTGTAAACACCCTTGTAAAGGTCAGACTTCCCTTGCGTATGTCATTGTATATGATCTTCGGAACATAAAGTCATGCGGGGATAAGAATGTTTCAGGAAGCTAAAAGGGCCAGTTTCTCCGGTTCCTCATTTTTGGGTGACCTTTTCCTCACAAGGAGTCAGTGCCGATTGAATTGTTGTTAATAAATTAAAGGAAGATTAACAAAGAAGTTAAGTAAGCTTGCTTTTTACTCATCAATATACTTATTGCATACCTGTCAACACTGCTGTTTTGGCCGGGAGTCTCCTGTTTGACACACCCATCTTCCACCACCCTCCTGTTGTGTTATTTCTCACATGAATTCCGTATTTCAGTTATTTCTCCCATGACAGTCCAGGAGCACAATTGGAAAAAGACGGAAGGGATCCCTCGGAACACAATTTTAAACGGTCCGATGGAGTTAGGAATGGGTTCGCAAACAGCCCTGAGTACCCCCGGACCCCACTCCAGAATGCAATTGCGGGTCTCCCTGCTTTGGGTACCCAAATGCTGACATGGCTTATTCTCTCGACATGGATTAAATCTTTAAACTAGTGTTTGCAGACGTTTGCATCCCATTGTATGTACTGGTTAACTTCTAAAAAGGTTTAAGTTCTAAAGAGGTTTAAGTTCTAAAAACCTCGAAAAATGTTTAAGACCATCAAAGTGAAGACAAAACATCACATGTAAAGTAATGAAAGGACAAAACTTTAGATTAGATTAGATTAGATTCAACTTTATTGTCATTACACATATACAAGTACAGTGTAACGAAATGTAGTTTAGGTCTAACCAGAAGTGCAATTAGCAAGTGCAGGATATGCAGTGTGAATAAATACAAAATACAATATTAGGAAAATACTATACAATGGGCATGTACTATGAAAATATGACAGTCGGTATGTACTATGAACAGTATAAACAGAAGGCTTTATACTGTGAACATTAATGTACAGGTGGTTATGAACATATAACAATATAGACTATACAATAGTGCAAGTAACTTGAGTGTGCATTAGTTACAGACGTTAGCTATTAAAGTTACAGTGCAGTAGATGAGTTTATGCTGTTATTAAAGGTAGGGTGCAATACATGAGTTAATGCAGTTATTGAAGTTATAGTGCAATACATGAGTAGATGCAGTTATACAGTTACAGTGCAGTAGATGAGTTAGTGCAGTTATTGAAGTTACAGTGCAGTAGATGAGTAGATGCGGTTATTAAGGTTAGAGTGCAGTAGATGAGTTAATGCAGTTATTGAAGTTATAGTGCAATAGATGAGTAGATGCAGTTAGATATGCTATAGATGCAGTAATGCAATAGATGAGTTACAGTGCAGTAGATAAGTTAGTGCAGTTATTGAAGTTACAGTGCAGTAGATGAGGTAATGCAGTTATGAAAGTTACAGTGCAGTAGATTAGGTAATGCGGTTATGAGAGTAGTCCATTAGTGCAAATGAGCATTCAGTGTAATATTCCTGGTGTGCAAGTAAGCAGTATAGAGTGCAAATGATGCTATGTGTGTGTAAACCCTCCGATAGAGCAGATAACATGAAGTACTGGTGTGTACAGTTCAGTCATGCATGGGAGCCCTGTAGTGCAATGTAAACAATGTAATAGCAGCATTACAGTTGAAGTTATGAGGGGTAGTGGAATCAGTGGGGAGCAGAGTTCAATAGTGAGACAGCTCTGGGAAAAAAGCTGTTTCCTAGTCTGCTGGTTCTTGTCCGGAGGCACCTGAAGCACCTACCGGAAGGCAGGAGAGTAAACAGTCTATGAGTGGGGTGAGAGGAGTCCTTGATAATGCTGCGAGCTCGACGCAGACACCGTTTCTTTTGGATGTCCTCAATGGAAGGGAGTGTAGTCCCTGTGATGCGCTGGGCTGTTTTCACCACACGCTGCAGTGCCTTGCGCTCAGCAACAGAACAGTTGCCCCTGACCCTAGATTTTTCAGCGTTTACAAGCCCCTATAACACACTTGACTGACGTTGTGTCAAAAAGATCAAAGTTCACCTTTACCTGAAGCACACACCATATCACTTGTCTTTAAACTGCTAGAGGAGTTCAGCCGTGGCCCTGGGAGTTGGAGGATATACTCATTGTACAAGTTTCTCAAGGTGTGTTCATTTTTCTCTTACAATTTTCATTGATAAAATGATAATAGTACATAACACATTTAATGACAGGAGAAGACATTGTAATATGTTTTACCACGGATAACCACTGGCATAGCTCCTAATACTTTCATTGAGAGGTTGAAATGACAGAAACTGACATGTCCGAGTGTTTTGATTGATAGAAGGCTTAGATAAAGCAAGTCTTATCTCCTTTGTTAACTTAGGATGTTAAAGACAAAACAACAGAACTTACATATTTTTCAATGCTGTCTCTGAAACCAGGCAAAAATTATTTGCCGTAGTTGTAACAAAATTTTAGTGAGTCCAGCATTGATTTCTCTTCTTGTGAATGTAATACCTTGAAAACACCCATAATAAAGGGTGAGGTCTTCAGTCCATGATTGCAGAAGTGTTTAGCACACAAGTTAAAGTCTGCTGTGTGTTGGCCATGACTCATAGGCACTTTTTACAAGATGTGGGCTGTTACTGTCTGTAAACCTAGAGCTGCGTACTCTATTCATTACAGAAAACTAGCATAATAGACGAGATTAAATATGCATGCTGTGGTACTCGGGCTGTACAGCCCGACAGGCAAGTGTGGAGTGGGGAATTGTCAAGCTGTTGGAAGGCTGTTCCACTTCAGGCCTGATGGCTCTTGTGTAATTGGCCTACTTTTGAAAGTGCTAAAATGATGAACAGGATGGCAAGAGACTGTTTTGGAATAACTTGAGGATCGCTGGAGTTGTTTTGAATGAGTTTGGATGGAAAGATAACGGTAAGAGTGCTGTGCCAATGAGCTACGCTTGTGGATGTGACACTTGATGCTGGGACCATATGGTTCAGTGTGTGGGGGTGTGTTTGGCTAGGTCTCTTGTGCTTTAGGTTTAAGAGCTTCATTGGGATGTTATTTGCTTGAAGTGATGACTTGTTATAATAATGTTTTGACTACTGCTTTTTTATGCAACGAGGGTTGACAAGGTTTACTTTAAAGTCAATTTTGTTCATTTAATCTCAGTGTTTTTTTTTCAGCCAGGGACATTTTTCTTGATAGCCAAACAAAGAAACAAGATGCTCTTTTTTTGAATAAGCACTTTAAAAAGTTAGTGAAAGTGTGAGCTTTCTGTCACCAACTTTTGACAATGAGAAACCAGAGAGTATCTGTAAATTGGGGTAAGACTCAAAAGATGACAGTAAAGTAACAATTTAACAGATAATTGTGGAATTGCCTGTTATATTTATAATATGCTTGCCTTAATGCTTATAAGGTGCTTTTTGACATTTGATGTTTTTAGTCTTTCAGTCTACAGAATGTTTGCTTCCACAATGAACCTTACAGTAAATTATTTTCCAGATTGTTCAGTGAGACAAACCAGTTCATATTATCCGATCTACAGAGCTTTGCTGCCCCCTGCTGAACAACTAGTATTGCACTTAATAGTTCACTCAAAAAAGACAAATCTGTCATGATTTACTCTAGTTGTTCCAAACCTGTATAAATGTCTATGTTTGGTTGAACACAGAGACATATATTTGGACAATTGCTTGTAACCAAACAGTTTTTAAACACCATTGACCTTTTAAGGAAAAATGATAATGGTAGAGGTGCACCAGAAGAAGTGTTTGGTCATACCCACATTCTTTAAATTATCTTCTTTTGTGTTCAACTGAACAAAAAAACTTTATAAAGCAAATAATGTGTCACTGGACAACAATACCAGTCTTATGGGTCAATTTTTTGAAATTGAGTTTTTTTACATAATCTGAAAGCTGAATAATAAAGCTTTCTATTGATGTATGGGTTGTATGATAATATCTGGGGGAGATACAACCGTTTAAAACTCTGGAATCTGAGGGTGCAAAATAATCAAAATATTGAGAAAATTGCCTTTGAAGTTGTTAATAAGAGGCACTGTTACTGGCCATCCACTCACAAAAATAAAGTTTTTATATATTTAGCATGGGAAATTTACAAAATATCTCCATGGAAGAATATCTTTACTTAATATCCTTATGAATTTGGGCATAAAATAATAATAAAAAATTTAAGCCATACAATGTATTTTTGACTTTAACTAAAAATGTTCCTGTGCTACTTAAGACTGGTTTTGTGATCCAGGGTCACATGTGTCAATGGTGGCCAAATATCTTTCTCTTGTTCAGCAAAAAATAAATGTATACAGGTTTAGAACAACACAAGACGAGTAAATGATGAAAGAACATTATTTTGGGCGAAGAGTCCGTTTTATTCAAAATCTCCAGAATGTGTTTATAAACGTGCAATTTTATTCGTGGGAACTTTTTTTTAGGAAAACGTGGTTTGTTTATTTGCATTAGTAAGCTCAAGAGTTTAATCCATACAATTGACAAACGGCCCATATTCTAGTAGGAAGGCAACCAGTAAAGTTGCGTGTCATTGTGTGAGTTGTAACTTGTGGGATACAGGTTTTTAATTTTGAATGTGATGCAGTTTGTTTGCTTAGCAACCAGAGACAGGCTTGTGTTTTCAGAATAACAAAAACATTATTTGTCTTCTATCTTATCAGCGTATGTGGGGTGTGATGCATTGTTCATATCATAGATAGAGGCATTTTGATAATAAGCTGAAAGTCAAACTAATGCTTTAATTTGTTGAATGTTTGCCTGCAGGAAGAGAGCTTTTTTCTAAATGTGTGTTAGTTCATCAATGAACTGATGTGTTGGAAGGAAATCCCTAGAGGGCTGTGTGTCCTTCATTCGTGAAAAAGATGAACTTTTAAAAGATGATGGATAACATCATTTGTGTTCCACAAAAGCAAGGCAATCATTTATGTTAGGAACCATATAGGGGTGAGTAAACCATGAGTTTTTTTTCATTTGGGAGGTGTTATTCTTTAAATATGCTTTTATAAAAATGTTTACAAAAACTTTGATTGCAAATACGTTTTTTTGGGATATTTTACCAGGTAAAACCTACAATTGTCTGAAAATATATTTGTATGTGTCAGTTTAATGTGTGGCTTTGGTCATGTTAAAAATGCCAAAATGTTGTTTAGTTCTTATAAAGGGATAGTTCACTCAACAATTAAAATTCTGTTATCATTTACCCACCATTTCAAAACCAGAATGACTTTCCTTCTTTTGTAGAACACAATCTAGTTTTAAGAATGTTGTTAACCGAACAACGATGGTACCTATTCACTCCTATTTAACGGACACAAAACCAATGCAAGTCAATGGTTTTTTTCCTTGTTTGGTTACTAACATCCTTTATTTTCTGTTAAATTAAAGTTAAATTATTAGTATAATATGTTCATTTTTAGCCATAAAGGGCAAAGTTCACTCATCTGACATCGGCTCTACAGTCCCTAGGTGCCCTGTCGAGGGTTTCCCTCATTATTTATTTATAAATTGCTGCCATTGCCAAACATTGGTAGAATCATAAAACTTATCACCACCGTTTCCTTGAGGTATGCATGACATCATTGCACTTATTGACTTATTGACTTATCATTGACTTAAACTAGTGTGATGTAACTTTGTTGTTTTGCATTGTGCAACTTCAACCTTCATATTAAACATACAAATGAAAAGTTATGGACTGTATTTTATATTTCATGTGGGAAACATTTAGGTCACATTTATGATGTGGACAAAACACACTTACTATTTCCAGACCATTTGAAATTGAATCCAGTCCTCCCGAGCCACTTCATTGTAACCCTACACACCACTTGGTCTAGGTAAATAGCTAGGCTTGGATTTAAACAGGTTCGATTAAGGTTTTGGTATACATTACGTCTGGTCGGGTGGCTAAGCTATGTGTCTTCACAGCTATATGTCTTTGCCTGGTTTACCCTTATAACATTTGGTTAAATTCAGCTGTAAGTGAAAATATATAGGCTACATGCTGAAAAGTTATTTTGGATCTGTGTGTCATGTAGTGTTGGAATGAAACAGGACAGACCAACTTGTTATAATGATCATTTATTTTATTGTATGATCATAATTATGTTGACGGTTAAGAAGCTGTTAAGATTAGTTTAATAGGACTAAGTGTTATAATCCCACTATTTCAGCAAAGTTTATTAGCCCAATAGGACATTTCCCACGCTGATGAGTATTGCAAATGGAATCGATAATATAAAAAAGGTATAGAATCTCTCCAAGTTCTTGTGACAAACATGATAACTGAATAATGGTGAACTCCAGAGGGAGCCCATAATTCTTTTTTCTCTCTTTTACCGTTGACAATTACAGCATAATCATTTTTTCAATGTAATTATAAAATACCTGCGTGTCATTTGTTTTAAATTTATGTATGTGAGGGTAAATATCTGAGGTTAACAATGAGTAGGGTCACTCTATATTTAGAGCTTTTCCGATTAATATTTCATTATTTCTCAGTGAACTGAATACAGAACAGCCATTAAGAATTTATTCCTACTAGAGTCATGAACTCTTGGATTATTAAGTGGTCAACAATGACCACTTGGCTTAATATATGGCATATACATGTGTGTAAATGTCAATGATAACTATTGAACTTTTCTAAAAGTTGACATACCGGAAAGGTATCATGATAATATTGTATGTAGGTACCAGTATGGTCATTTTTAGTCAAAAATTGAAAATTGAGTCAAACTTACTAAAGCAAGAAATATAACAAAATAAAAATGAAGTATCATTGTTTTAGTTGAGACTTTACATTTACAAGCAAAGGTTAAAAATCTGTCTGTATGTACTTTGTAAAGGATTAAGACTAAACTTGTGCAAACATTCTGTATTTATCAAACAACAGATTTCATTTTCAACTAGTATTTTATTAAAACTTACATTTTCAAACAGAATTTGCTTTTTTTCTGTCTATGTTCAATACTTGCTATGTGGTTTTGCAAGCAGTGTCTTTGCACTGAATCAAAATATCACTGCCGCAAGTGACGGTTCAAGCAAAATCAGAGAAAAATTTGTTTGGCAAAAAAAATCTATTTCCCTTTAATGTCATCAGGCATTTAACCCACCTCAATTGTTATGGAGAAGAGATTCCTCTTCATGCAGGATCATAACCATATTTTGGTGGTTTTTGGAAATGTTCTCAGACACAGTTTAGTAACAGCTCAGCCAACATGCATTATTTATACAGGAATGAGCCACAGCGATAATGTTACTCTAAGTCAGTCTAGTTGATACATTTAAGGTGCCCTTTGCGACCATCACGGGGAATCCACACATATTTGCAGACACAAGCGTCTGGAGCTCTTCAATGACTCTACCTGGAAAAACTCACTGAAGAAAAAACGAACTGGAGCAAAAATGCGGACATTCCTGGATGCCAGCTATAGTGGACAAAAAGCTTTTTGTCTGATACAAATCTCTTGCCAAAAGTAGCGCTACTGCCAAGGACAAGGACCTGTTGGACTTTTGAGAGGAATAAGATAAATGAGAGGAATGACACCTGTAAGGTAGAGACCTACACAAAAGAATCAGCCTTTTGGCTTGTTTTTTTTGAAAATGCTTCTGGCTTACAATCAAGAGACTAAATAAGACAGGATACAAGACATTGTGATATAAGAGATCTATGTATTTTGCACATTATCTGGATGCACATGCTGTTTTGAACATGATTTATACATGGAACATTTGTTTTACTGTTGATGTCGTTTGTCACTGACCGTCAATTTTTTATTCAGTGACATGCATTAGCATGAATTTTGCAGAAGGAAGAAATGCCACCAAAGAAAGGAGATAAAGCTGCACCTAAGAAAGGTGACAAAGGAAAGGCACCGGAGACAAAAGAAGAAACAAAGGGTGGGAAAGATGATAAGAAAGCAGGGAAAGGAGGTAAAGAGCCTTCTAAAGGCAAAGGGAAAGAAGATCCGAAGAAAGGAAAGGGAAAAGGCAAGCAAGCAGTTCCAAGTGAATCCGAGGACGCCTCCGAGGCAGAGAAGAGCGAGGTCGATGACAGCGAGGCGGTGGATGAAGAGGATGTACAGAGTGAGGATGATGGGGGTAAACGGGGGAAAGGAAAAGCTGCGCTGAAGGGAGCATCTAAAGCAATGGCAATCAAAACCGCAGGTAAACCAGCTTCTGATCTAAAAACTGGTAAGCGTGCTAACATTAAGGCTGCATCCAAAGCTGTTTCAGGATTCAAACCTGAGGAAAAGAAACCACAAATTCAGCTTGGTAAAATGAAGGAAATTAATCTGAAAGGAGCTTCTTCAGCTATGATGGGCTTCTCCCTTCAGGGTCAGAAAAATGGTCAAAAGCAAGCTCCCAAACAATCAAAAAGAGGGTTAAAAAGCACGTCTAGGCTCTTCCTGGGATTATCGGGCAGCAAGAAAAAGAAAAGTATGATGCCGAAGGCATTGCAAAGTACATCAAAGTTGTTCTCAGGCTTTGGTAAGTCAAAACCAGATGAGGAGAAAGGTAAAAAGGAAGAGGGTGGTAAATCGCTTTTATTGCTCAATATTGGTGGGAAGACAAATAAAACTGCAGCGGCAACGTCGGGGCTTGGAGGCAAATTTAAGGGCTTCTTCAGTAAAAAGAAAACGGGAGTTGAGAAATTCAAAAGTAAGGGACGGGCTCTGGGTAAAATATCAGGGGCAGCTAATTGGCTAACTACTAAATTCATATCAAAAACATCCAGAAAATTGGGCCGCTCTGTTCGTTACGGCAGGTCGAGCATAAACCAAGATCATGGCCATCAGAATGGAGGATATGAATATGATGAGGGTGAGTTTAGTTATGAGGAAGACGATTATGCTCAAAACAGTTTCGGCAGAAACAACCCTAGTGGGCGATATAGGGGCAGGAATCAGGACAGCCAAGGGCGCTTCATAGGACCACAGCAGTACGGCTACTTTGAAGAAGACCAGGAGTTTTATGATTATCCTGAAGATGAATACGGCTTCTATGAGGAGGAGAATGAATATTATGATCCCATGTATTCGGATGAATACGACTACTATGATGAGGACTATTATGATGAGTATGATGGAAGGCAACCATATGGGTACTATGATGATAGAATGGACTATGATTACAGGCACCAGAGAATGGACGAATATGGGTACCCTATTGATGGTATGGAATACTATGATGAAATGGGTTTTGCTATGGAAGATGATTTTGGCTACATTGGGAATGATGGAGAATACTATGACTATGGATATTATCCAGAACAGTTAGAGTATTATGGTGATCAGCCAAATTATTATAACCCCTATGAAGGTGTTTCAGATGCCTACATGTATTCAGGTTATCCAAGTGTATACCATCAAAACCAGTACGGCTACAGTGGAGATCCGACTGCAGTTTACCTTGACCCTCAGTTGGTTGCTAACCAGCCATTTATGTACACGGTTGAGAATGTCATGGAACCAACTGAACCAAGTATGGTAACCACCGCAGATATGTACGTCAATGAATTTGTACACACACCAACAGATGGACTAATGACTGAAGAGTCATTCAGGTTCCCAAGACCACAAGTTAAAATGTTCGGAAAAGAAAAACTTGAAATTGCAAACCCAATGCCTCAGATCCCAAGAAATGATCTTGAGATGTTTTCAGACCACCTTGACAACCAGCATTTTTCTTTACCAGTGGGGTTTCCTTTATACACGCCACAGCAACAGGAAGCTGTACAGACATCATTGTATCAACCACCCATGTTTATCCAGCAAACACCATCACCTATTGTACCACCAAGCAGTCCCATTTTAAGTCGATCACGTCAAATACCAACCTCCCCTATTCTCCAAGCAAGACCCTTTCAATCTCCAATACAATTGTCACCTGTCCCAAGCAGATATTCTTATGGACATGTGGGATCCATACCGCTCTCAACACCAGCATCTCCTATTCTGTCTGTAAGGAGATTCGATCCCACTTTTAGTGATCCATTAACCCCCCATTTAGTCTATGCAGATCCTATGTTTCAGAGGCTTGATTTTCCACAAGAAACTGTCCAACCAACAACACAGAGACATTTTAATCATCTACCTTCACCACAGCTTTCCTTAAGACAAAACAACTTTTTACCTGGTCAACGCAGCCCTGTACTTCGCCAAAGACATGAGGTATATGAGGATTTGGGTCCAAGGTTCTCGCCAAGGCAGTCTAGAAAGTTTGGCCCACCATCATACAACAATAATGCACAAAGACAATGTTCTCCCATGCGTAGGAGAACATTAAGCCCACCCTCTTCTCCCAAACCATCTAGGCAAGTACCATCACCCTTGGCTTCTTTAAGGGGAAAATCTCCAACACCTCAAAGAAAGCCTTTCGGTTCTCCTCTTGTTAATGGAAGAGAAAGTCCTCCAATGTCTCCACGGGGGTCAATGAGAAGGCGAAGTCCTCCATCTTCTCCTAGACCAGCAATAAGGCAAAATGTTCAAACTAGCCCGGCCCCTTCAATAAAATCTAGGTTTAGGCCAATTGGTAGAGGCAATCAAGAGTCTTTCATGTCCTCAAGATCTATAAGGAAAGGTTCTCTTTCACCACAACCCTCTTTAAGGAGAAGGAGACCCTCACTTTCTCCAACAATAGGCCATCAGTTTCCACAGGAAAGTTCTTTATATTCGGCCCGCAGAGTCACATCTCCAATCCAAAGACCTGCATCTCCAAGACCAATATCTCCCCATGCTTCTAGGTCCCAACGTCCTCTGTCTCCATCAGCATCAGTATATTCTGGCAGAATTCAACATGAACCACAAGTTCTTCCATCTCGTTCCTCCACACGGAGATTCAGAGGACTTGGAGGCAACAAAGTGCCAATGGGAACAGTAAAGCCATCACCTGTTAATCCAATTTTGCAAAGAAAAATGCGTCATGGTACCCCTCAACTGCAAAATGTTGCTCCATTTAGATCCTCTGTCCATAATGCCTCCATGGGCTCAGGAGCTTTGAATCAGAGTGCTAGATCTTCCCCAATGTTGGCAAGACAGGGTTCAAGACCAACAGGTTTTCAAGACTCAAAGAGATTTTTTCCACCTGGAACACCAAATCCCCAGAGGGGTTTTCATAGACCTGTTGGGAGAGGACGTCCTGTGGTGAGAGTACCAATAAATCCTGTACCTCTTAGGCAGTCAATAAGAGGGCAAAGTCACCCCGTTGTTATGAGTGCTCAACCACCTTTTCATCAACAAGTTCCAATAAAGCAACCTGGAATGCCTTCACCACAACTGTCTATAAGACATGTACCAACACCATGTCCTTCACCTCAGCTTTCAATGAGAGCTGGTTCACCAATACCCATACGCTCAACATCACCAAACCTCTCATCTACTCTTCAGAGAAATGCTCTGCATAATCAAATAATTAATCGTTCCTCACTTAGATCACCATTTCTACATAGTACTCCTCAGCCTCAAGAAATAACCCAGTTTGCCCATACGGTTCAACAAAGTCCATCACCTCTATTAACAAATGCTTTGCAGAACCCAAATCTTGGTGGTGCTGTGTTAAGTTCACCTCTTCCAAGGTTTAAGCCTCCAATGCCTCAGGTTTACCAAAGTGTATCTCTGAGCTCTTCTCCAGCCTTAACAAATGCATTACAAAATCCAATGCTCCGGAATGCCAATTATCGCTCCCCTTTGCAAAGGCCTACTTCTCCCCATTCTGTAGTGGCAACTCAAGAAGTTCAGGTAATTAATCAGAGCTCTTCTCCACTCTCTAATGCATTGCAAAACCCTTACCTACGTAATGCCTCTTTTACCTCTCCGCTGCAAAGAAACACATCTCCTGTACCTCCAACACCAGTTGCTCAGCAGGGACCACAGAACATCTTACAATCTTCTTCAGTGTTAAGTAATGCTCTAGATAATCCTCAATTACGTGGTGCCTCATACATCTCACCTTTTCAGAGGAATACATCTTTATATTCCCCGACGATGTCACAGCCTGATCAACAAACAGGACTGTTATCAAGTGCCCTTAAGAATCCAAATTTAAGGAATGCATCATACACCTCTCCACTAAGTAGAAGTCCAACACCTTTCCAGCAAGCACAAGTACATTCCTCCCCTTTGTCAAATGCATTAAAGAATCCAAGCCTTCAAGGTGCTTCTTTTCGTCTTCCAGATGGATCAATAATATCAAGGAATTTAGGGGGACAAAAACAGGAAAATACAACATCCGTCCTGTCAAATGCATTGCAAAATCCTAATCTACGAAAAGCTACCTATAGGCTACCAGATGGTACCATAATATCACGTAATGAGCCAATGCAACCAGCTCCATCTTTAATGTTGTCCAATGCTCTTCAGAATAAAAACCTTCGAAAAGCTAATTACAGGCTTCCTGATGGAACGATTATGTCTAATAGCACTGAGCAAACAGCTGACACAGCAAAATCCTCACTGTACTTGGGAAGTGCTCTACAGAATACTAATCTACGTAACGCATCCTATAAGCTGCCTGATAGATCGCTATTTTCTCAAAACCATCAGCCAGAACAGCCATCCTCTTCACTTCTTTCAAATGCTCTTCAGAATCCCAATCTTCGTAAGGCTACCTACAAACTTCCAGATGGAACTATTTTGACTAAGAGCTCTGAACCAGAACCAGAGCAAACAATATCCTCTCACTTGTCAAGTGCATTACAAAATGTTGGAAAAGCCAACTACCGCTTACCTAATACCTCTGGGCTGTTTAGAAATCCAAAACAAGAGCAAACTCCCCCTTCAATGTTGTCCAACGCCCTTCAAAATCAGAATCTTCGTAAGGCATCTTACAGACTGCCTGACGGGTCAATCATGACAAGAGATAAACCAGATCAAAGTCAAGCAGCCACATCACCCTTTCTGGGAAATGCCTTGATGAACACTAACTTACGCAAGGCCTCCTACAAGCTGCCGGGAGCATTGGGACAATCTCCAGACGACCCAAGGTATGCAGTGGTGACCCCACAGGTTCATGGTCAATCTGATGAACACTGGGCTCAAAATCAAATAATAGATCATCATGAGCCCGATGATGTATGGTCCTCAGAAAGAGTCCTCCCTCATCATACTGTTCAGAACCTCACAAAATGGTCCATGTATAGGGATGAGGAACTGGAGAATTTTGTCATCCCGGTACTTCCTGGCCAGGAGATAGGTAGCACAGAGCCTGCGTGGGTACCAGATAGGGAAGGTGAACCTCAAGGAAGCTGGTATGACAAGGTAACTTATCTAGAATATAGTTACATTATATAGACTGTACAGTTGCTATTTTTGTTACAATATAGACTGTCCCTGACAAACATATTTGCTTGTCAAAATCATAAATGTGTGTTTATTTTGTTTCCTTAGTAGATAGTGTGATATCTGGAACCATATGACAATAGTATTAGTATGATTTAACCATTAAATTAGAAATATCAAGACTGTGGTTTAAAACAATGAGCTAAAGCTTTACAGAAAAATTTGAATTAGAAAGGAAAGATAATAATGGGATAATAATTAGATATTAAACAATATTGACCCTGGATGACTTTGGTACCTAAAAATCATTTTAAAATAGAAAATAACTTATCAAATTTAAAGGGCCGCAAATTGAAAGAATGTAAACTTCTTATGTCCCCTTGTCTAAACAATATTCTACGTTTGAAGAGTCTAGTCGACTGAACACACAGAGTTTCAGGCCTGGAGACAAAGTTTGACACAGACACAAGTGCTTGTTCAATCAGAGTCCCAAGTTTATTGTTAAGGACTAATACTTATAAGCTTGCATCAGGAGGCGTCATATAAAACCACCAAAACAGTGGAAAATCACCAGACTTTCTGTTTAGTCTTTCCTCCTGAACAATCAGATATGATTACATATTTAATATTACAATAACAAAACAATTGTCCATAGGCATCATTAGGAACCTTGATATGGAGAACAACAGATACTTATATCAACATAAGACATCATAAGACATGATACAACTTTCACCGAGGTTAAACAACAAGAAAGTAAGGGACATCTTATGTGAATAGAAGCTAATATTAATAGGAATGAATACGAATGAAAACATATGATATATGAACTTTGTATTAAACACAGATGCAATATTTGTAGAGGACAGGACGAAATCCAGATTCTCACACAAATCCAGGTGTTTTCTGCAATGTAAATATAGTCGGTGATATCCCCAGAATGTTTCTTTAAATTTCAGCTCAAAATACACCACATAGCTTTCATCACAATATGTTGACATGGCCATTTGTGGCTGCAATCGAATACGTGCCATTTTTCTCTTTAAATGCAAATGAGCTACCGCTCCCCTCCCCGTATGCAAAATATGATGTAGAGTGCTTACACATGTGCTTTGGATGACATCAAGACAAGCAACACGGCGGAAAGCGCAATTATGTCTGTAATGCCCTATCCAACCAAATCCATACACTAACCATAAATACAAATTAAATGGAGAAGACAAAAACATAGATAGAACCAAGAGATGCTGTATGAAATGTTGGCCATTGATGATTAATCATGTGCATGCATATTGCTTACAGACATTAACAAGGATATAGGCAAAAACATGCATTCAGAGTTCTTGTATATGTCAGACAGGTATGTAAAGATCAGCAACCAGGTTGTCTTACAAATGCACACTCCGTTTCTATCCTCTCTAAGTATTGTCGCACTTAGGACATACAAGAAAACACTGAACTCACGAGAAAGACACTGCCATAACTTTCTTTCGTTGTTATCAATAAGCTTTACAGAAATTATGTCGGTCACAAGTCTTCTAAACTGAGGGGCTTTTTTACATCCAACAACAGCACACATTTGTTGTTTCTCAGACATTTTTGTTGCTGGGTAGTGGCTACATCTACTCTTGCCTGAAAATGGCTGACAGCGTGTCTCTGGCTGTAGGTGGACCTAAGTGCTCATGAGGTGGAGTCTGTGAGCGGTCATGGGCAGGCGCAAATCAAAGTGACATCAGATTGTTAGGGAATCCCTACACTGTAAAAAATTTAAAGTTGACATAACTTAAAATTGTAAGGCAACTTGCTGCACAGCTTTTTTGAGTTTACTCAACTTTTAAACAAAGTAGTTCACTTAACTTAATTCACTGAGTAAAGTCACATGTTTACCAATTTAAAATCTTTTGTTCAGCTGATTGAGTTTTTATAGTTAAAAAAACTTACAAAATTATACAATTTCAACTTTTAATGTTATTTTCACTTGACTTAATAAAGTATGTTCAGTTGACTAAAGATGTTGATTACAAGGTTAAAAAATTAAGATACTACAGGCTTGATATTTTGGTCCAGGTTTTTATTTTAAACCAGCAGGAAATGGAAAAAACAAACAATGTTTACCACTTTAGCCATACTCCTTATCGTTAAAAAAGAAATAAAAAAAGAGTAGGGCAGAAGAATATATTTTTTTTAAAGAGTACTTTTACATTCAAAGTGTTAACATTCAACTGGTCATAAATACTTTAAATGTTCTATCTTTTAAATGTTTTACATTTTAAATTGTAAACACTGAATATGTTACAACTGAGCAGCTTTATACCATTAGTGCAAGTTAACGTTTGTGCTTTAAGTGCTGAAACAGTGGCACCAATGTTTATCACAACCTCAAGTTAACAGTTTAAACAAAAATGAGTCAAACAAAATGCAAGCAAATTGCAAAAAAAAAAAACTATCTACTTTCATCTTAAATGTAAGATACAAACATCTCACAAATGCATCTCACAGTAATAGCTTAGTTTTGAGGGTCTGTACCCTAGCAGAGCAATGAGTGCCCATCTCCATAAACACTTTCTCAATAACCTCAAAAGTGTATTTCCGTTGCTTTGGGTACTCAAAGTCCAAGGCAAACAGAGGGCCAAACAGGTATGCAAGTGCAGACTGCAAGTCTGGAGCATCTCTCAGTACAATCACCTCCTCCAACACAACAGCAAATTTTGTGACACTGGGCAGTGTGCTGGGGGGGCATCATCTTCAATTACAATAAGGATTCCCACCTTCATCCCTCTGGTCTGTCTGTCCTCTGGAGTCTTGTCCTTATAATAAAAAGAATAAATCAATATCACTTGACACCAACAAAGAACAACAACAAAAATGAACTATAAAGTATCCTATAACAATGTGCTCTTAGGTATGCATCCCATTTGCAGAATCAGCAAGATGTTTATCATTTTATATAGTAAATACACAAATTACAATTGGCTCTTTTTTGATTTAGTACTAACCTGAATAAGCTATATCACAAAAAAGCAATTATAACAACTAAGATGGTATATTTTCAGTCATTCAGATTCATTGCAAAATCTACCACAAAATATAAGTGATTGGTGACTGAGGCTGTCATGTTAACTGTAATAAATTTCATACCCAATCATTGACCAAATTCATGTTGTATTTGCAAAAATATACTTTGAATCAAAAATGATCCAATGAATCATCAAAACAATCTGTTTGCTGTTAACACAAAAATTCACATTCCTATTAATCACTCATGGTCATGTGGCGAGATGTTGTATATCTGTTGAAGTAATGAAACATACTCACCATGTTTTAAAAAGTACAGAGGAATCTTCTCGTAGAAACATGGGGAGACCTTCCAGGACGGTTTGCTTTCTGTGAGTCACAATATTTGTGGTCTAAAAAAATGGGTACAAAACAACAACAAACAAAAAAAATATTGTTATTAATTTAAACTTTTTATGAGTTTGCATGTATGTTTGAAGTCATAAAGCCTCTGCTAATGAGCCAATGAATAAAATTAGATGTGTTAAATAGGAAATCAGTATTGTATGCAGTATACTAAGTTCAGAGCCAAAATCAGTCTAATCAGCTAGTGAACACTTGACATACATTGTCATATTCCTTCAAAAATATCTTCCGAAAATGTTCTTTATAGAAAATAAAATAGCAAATGGCTCTGAATAATCTGTTTTTTTTAATTATCTATCTATTGGTAACTTTGACATTAACAAGTTACCTGCTGATCAAGCTTGTTGAGAAGATCTTCCATTTCTGTTCCAAATGCCCCCATTCTTGCTCTGTATAGCTTGAGGAGTTGCGGAGTGTGCTGGTGTATTGATGCTCTGAATGTTTCGAGGAGGTCCACACTAGTGATGCGTTTGAACTCATTACATAACTGGTGATAGAAATAAAACAGGTCTTGGTTGTAACATTGTTTAATTGGCTTCAAATGTGTCACAACAGATCAAGACACAAGTTTAAATGCATATTTGTGGATAGCAAAATACATTTGCAAATCAGTTCAAATTCATTGATTTTTGCACATGCATTTGTTAATAATATTAAATCTAAATCAACTCCATAAAATGATACTTACTTTAAATGAGACGATTGCAGTCTTGTCGACACCGTCGAAGTAGTCTGCAAAACACGTGAGAGCCTAGCCAGGCTTCGAAGGACACAGGAATTTTTTTTTGCAGATGTTTATTGCCTCTGATCTCAGTCTGAAACGTAAAAATTCTAATATTAGGCCACTGTAGCGTGTGTGAATTTAAATTTAAGATAAAGAGTCGACTTTAAAATATTTCTTTATATTTGTGTACTGCAAAAATTGCCAAATTAAATAGTAAATGTGTCAGTGCAATAACGTCAAAGTTACTTTGAAATAAACAAACTTGTTCTTAACTTAACTTACCACGATTGCCTCAGGTTCTATTCTAAATTTTTTACATGCTATTTGCTGAAGTTGGGAGACTTGTTAAAAGTTAAGCATCCTCGTGGCAAAAAAAAATGATACAGTGCATAACTAGCCGTAACCACGGGTCTGCGATCAAGCAGATACATGCTACTTTTAAAAAATACTTCAATGCATATAGCCTACTTATTACTTACCTAAAACGATGGCTTTGAGCAGAAACACGTTGGCTGTGAGTAGATCCATTAGTCTCGCACGAAGACGCTAAAATGTCTCCGTCCAGCAGTCTGAATCTGTCCGTTGGCGCGCGCTTCATTGCACATGCGCCAACCTCGTGATCGTTACAATGCGCATGCTCCAACCTCCAACCCAACTTCTTTGGTTGTTAACTTGCATTTATTAATCGAATTTACAAGTAATAATAGGTTAGTCCAACGGTTGTTGAACCAACTTCTTTTCACTGGTTAAGCCAACTTTTTTGCATTTATTTGTCCAGTTAACTAAAAGATAATCATTAGTCTAACTTTTTGTGAGTTGAATTTTTTACAGTGTAACAGCCTGTTTTCTGTCATTGTTGTGGTTTAAAGGAGATTACAAAAAGAAGAATACATGGATTGAACACACCCTGTTGACTCAATTTCTGGTAGATAAACATGGAAAAGTGCATTTTCTGGGATTGCGGCCCTTTAAGACAAAAACACTCGCCACTGTGCACAAAAATACATCTGCCATACCAACTATATCGGAACACAGGTATCATTCATTTTAAAGTAACTGTAGAGTTAACAGTCCATTGTTTGAAATTTAGTAGCATGTAGTGGAAGGTTGCGAATTGCAATTAATGGCTCACTTCAGGGCTCACCCCCCCTTCAAAAGACTATGCTGGCTGACACTGGACTGACATGTCAACATGTTTTCGATTCTTTGGCGAATGAGATAACATATTTACGAAACATGCTTTGTGGAGCAGATTGTCCGTTTATGGCTACTGTAGAAACAACTTGGTGAATTCCATAAGTGGGGACCTGCAGGATAAGTAGATAGAAATAATAAGGTAGTAAATAACCATAACGCTTCATTATTAAAGGTCTTTATAAACCTCGGAACACAAAGTTATGTATATTATACTGCATTTCTGACAATATAAACTCCAAAAAACAGACATTAGACCTTTAAAAGGGCCTGTAATATGTTGGTGAAATACAGTTTGTGATGTTTATCTTGTACTAAAATATGCTTTTTAGATGTACTCGATTCGAAGTCTGCCTACAATGTTGTATCGAGAATGTGCCGAGGAGGATGGGATAGAGGACATGACACAACTCGAGTAAGTGTTCTTTAGATATGTAAATGATAGTTTGTTGTGTACAATGAAAAAAAAATACTTAATTTAGCCACAAATATTCACGCTGCATAACATCATCTTATACAGTATCTCCCAATACGTCTTACACTAAAATATGATTATGTTTTAAAGAAATTGTATTTTCATAAAAAATCTCTCTAGAGAGCTGCATGAAGGTGCTGTGTTATTGAATTTGAAGAAAAGGTTTGAGCACAATCTGATATACGTAAGTAGATTTTGAAGTCCAGGAATAATGCTGATGCCTGTATTCTGAAAACATTCTTATATAAAATTAAGGGTTTCTTTTCTGTATTTTTCTTACACTGCTCTTCTTTTGGCTTTCATACATTTCAAACTTGAAAACAGATTATGAAAAGTACTTTGTCCTTATTTTTAGACTTATATTGGAAGTATCCTAGTGTCTGTTAACCCTTACAAGATGTTCAACATCTACGGAACAGACATGGTTCTGCAACACAAAGGGCATGCGCTAGGAGAGAATCCACCGTAAGCATTCGTTCATTCCATTATTCATTAATTCTTTCATTTATTAATTTAAAAAGGATTCACTTTTTCTACATTTTTCCAGACATCTATTTGCTATTGCGAACGCCTCTTACACCAAAATGATGGATGCCAAAGAAAACCAGTGCATTATTATCAGGTAAGTTCAAATGAAATTATTCAGGAGAACATCCACACACATAAGGTAAATTCTATAAGCAAACATGTAACTTAAATCGACCAAAATGACAACTAAAAAGGCAGAACTTAAACATGAGAGATATGTCTGGTCACCTTAAGTAGTCATTGAAGAAGTTAGAGCCATCAGTGTCAGTTCTACTTTACACAGCTGGTGATCTGGAAAACTTTAAACCTATCTCTGACGAAGATAGCTGTAAGGAAAGACTACTGATGTCCAGGCCGTGATTGCATCAGCAGATCATGTCTCTGTGAAATGCACCCATGGGTGTTCAAAGGCAGTCACACTCAAGCATTCGATTTCACTTCTGTCTGATGATCAAACACCTAGCTCATTACTCAAGTGCAAGCAAAACGCAAGGAGTCGCTTCTTCGCATGCCAAGTCGCATTCGGTGCCTATTAAGGATGCAATTAAGGAGTTCAACCGTGTGGTCTAAATGTGCTCTTTGTCTTTCAGTGGGGAGAGTGGGTCTGGTAAAACAGAGACCACAAAGCTGGTTCTCCGCTACTTAGCTGCAATACATCACAAACAGCACATCACACAGCAGGTATGAGTTCAACATGAAGTCTCGGCCAAACTTCTGCTTTAGGAACTGTTTATGCATATTTTGTAATTTGTCTTTTACCTGTCCTTTGCTTCATATGCTATCACACAGATTGAGGTATTGGTATTTTGTGTCTTTTGCAATACATCTATGTGTGTGTTTCTGCTCTCTCTTATATCTCTGTCATCATTTAATCGCCCTCATGTCATTGAAAACCTACATACAGTATAGTGACTCATTTTTTCTGTGGATCACAAAATTAAATATTTTGAGAAATGTCTCTGTGGTTGGAGACCAGTGTTGTTTGGCTCCCCACATTCTTCAAAATATTTTCTTTTGTGTTCTGCAGAAGATAATCATGCCAGTTCGGAAAGACATGAGGGAGAGTAAATAAAGGCAATTTTTGGGTGAACTATCCCTTTAAACAGACATGTTTTTTCCACTGTTTGAAAAGTGTAGTTTACAATTCCCAGCCAATAATTGCCATATTCTTCCGACCGTTGTTTTCGTTCTTTTCATTCACAGATTCTAGAAGCCACTCCACTTTTAGAGTCATTTGGAAATGCCAAAACTGTGCGGAATGATAACTCAAGTCGATTTGGGAAATACATGGAAATATTCATGGAAGAGTAAGTAAATTTATAATCGTATACCTTTACTGTGATATTGATACACTCAGCAAGAGGAAGCACTTCATTGGAGTGCTCTTACAACTGTAAGAGGATAACAGGTCAACATCCTGCTTAAAATGACTGTTGGTACATGCATGGGTTAAGTTGCAAATTACATATTAATGCATGTCTGATTTTCCTGCTCCAAACAGAGGTGTAATCAGTGGTGCCATAACCTCACAGTATCTACTTGAAAAGTCCAGGATTGTGTTTCAGGTATTCTTTATAATTCAGATGTTTAGAGTAGCCTATAGGGTTTCTTAATCTAATTTCGATATTTTTCTCTATCAGGCCAAAGATGAAAGAAACTATCACATTTTTTATGAGATGCTGGCAGGTCTTCCTTCGCAACAAAAGCAGTCTTTTTACCTTCAAGAGGCAGAGACGTACTATTACCTCAATCAGGTGAGGCTGTGCTTTAATAAACGATTGTAACAAAAATGGCTCATTTATCTTACTTATGCAAAGTTTTGTTGGCGGTTAGGGTGGGGACTGTGAGATTGCTGGCAAAAGTGATGGAGAGGACTTCCGCAGGCTCCTCAGCGCCATGGAAATACTTCACTTCAGTGCCGAAGACCAGAACAGTATCTTCAGGGTCCTGTCTTCCATCCTCCACATTGGAAATGTCTTCTTTGAGAGATATGAGGTACAAGCTCAACAAAATCACACTTCACACAGCTTCCATTTGCTTTATTATAAAACAATGCTCTGTTTCAGTGGTTTGATGAATTAAGTTACACTTGCGTCTGTGTCTTGATAGACTGAATCTCAGGAAATGGCATCAGTTGTGAGTGCTCAGGAGATCAGAGTGGTGGCTGAACTTCTGCAAATCTCCCCAGAGGGCCTACAAAAGTCCATCACTTTCAAAGTAACGGTAAGAAAGTCTTGCGTGATAATACACAAAAGTCATTTTTAGATATTAGGTTTTTAGGTTTCGGGCCACTGTGTACTGTTTATTGTTGGTTTTACATGAACTGACACTGTTTGCAAAGTCTGCACTCGAGAATAACAACAATAGAGGTGACTCACCTCTCAACCTCACATGAACTGCTGGCGGGCCTCACGCCAAGGCCCCATGCTAAGTGTCGGCACACTGTTATATGGGGGTTTATCAATATATCATTTTTGATCTTGTCCTGTATGAAATATGACTAAAATGCCACCTGCTCGGTTTACTTTTTTAAATGCAGACACACAAGGAAAGCAGCAAATGGTGCGTAAAAGCTCCAAAACACTCAGGTAGAATAACATAGCAAGTTTAAAATGGCAGGGCAGCAAGCCATATTACCATGGGAACCGTGTAACGCAGTCAGGGAAAACCCTGAGCAGGAACAAACAGCAAGAGCCCTGATGCCATATCAGCCTCGCCACACAGCCACTGTTTCAGTCCCGTGGTGTGCACCAGATATCATCAAACCCTCTGCAGGGGTGCCACCAAGAGGTCTTATGCAGTACTACCCTGATTTCAAAATATTAAAATGAGGCCTGTTGGAGCAATGACGATGTCTTAAAAACAGTTTGACTATGAAAACACTCAAGTATTATAAGAGTATTACTGTACAAGTATTATACCAGAACACATAAGAGAGACATGACCCATAAAGCTTAAAAGGGATGTATGTAATTTCTGTAGTTACCAGCAAAAGAATAACAATATCTGCCATTAGTCAGCAAACAGATCCCACTGGACGTCTTAAGGGTCAATTTTTAGAAATTGATATTTTTTCATCATCTGAAAGCTAAAGAATTAAGCTTTCTATTGATATATGGTTTATTAGCAAAGGAGAATATCAGACGGAACAACTTCTGTTTACAAAGCTGGAATCTGAGGGTGCAAAAAACGCAAAATATTGAGAAAATCGCCTTTGAAGTTGTTAATCTGAGGCACTGTAGGTGGCCGTCCACTCACAAAAATATATTTTTTATACATATACGGTAGGAAATGTATAAAATATCTTCATGGAACGTGATCTTTACTTAATATCCTAATGATTTTTGGCATAAAAGAAAAATCTGAAATTTTGACCCATACGCTGTATTTTTGTCGATTACTAAAAATGTTCCCTTGCTACTTAAGACTGGTTTTGTTGTCTAGGGTGACATATATGACAAAAGAAAAAAATATTAGACATCAGAAGAACATTACCAAACAGAAAGCAGAATGTGATATGACAGCAGCCACAGTCAAAATAAGGGATTTGTGGACAATGTGTCCTGGTATCTATTAATTAAAAGACACATGTGACTATCAGCACAGGTACAGTCAGCAACTTGCATCCAAATAAGCTCCTTTTTTAATCTAATTAATTACTCATACGAGTATCTCTCAAGTGTCTGTCAAAGCATATAGTGAGATTATTCAAATGACTGTTCCTATTCAAACCTGAGACTTGTTTCCATGCCAACAAAAGGTAAAGTCTTTCAGCTCACTGTTATATTCCAACATTCTGTGACTTCAAGTACAGCTTGAGAAAAGAAAAACGCATCCAGCGTCTAATGAACGAGATTTCCTTCACAAACTCCCTGTTTTCTCCTTTCCACATATTTTCCATCTGACGCATCAAGGGCTGAATCCCCAGCTGTCTCTAGTATTCCATTTCTTCTGGTGGAGATCGTCAACTTGCCGTATTCAGTTTCAGCATCTTTCCTCACATCAGTTCCTGGTGTTTCAGATGTTTCATCGAAAACCCTTGCAACCCTCGACATCTTTGTTTCGGTTTGCCCAAAACACATCCAGTGTTCATCAATGTTCACAGTCCTATTGCCAAGTTGTGCTTTAGGCTGCTACTCATGACGGCTAGTGTGACACCTGAGTAAAGCCTTCAATGTAATTTAGTTCATTCTTCTTATTACTGCAATCAAGTCCTCCGTTTGTAACAGGAGAAGCCTATACTCAAAGTCATTCCCCCTCAGTTCAATTGAATTGGACAGTGATCTTGTGGTTCTACAGGGCTGGGCTTTATCTGATGAAGCCATTAAGCTCCTGCTTTCAGACACTGACACCAGAATTATATACCGCTGAGATACAGATATATTCAAGTAAGGTGAATGAAAAACATGTTTTGCCTCCATGCGATTATGTAACAAAAGATTTTTTTATTTAAAAGACCTTGAATTTATCATTTGAGAATGAGATTAGTGTTGTGTGGCCATAGATACAGTATGCTGGTTGTGTTTCGGGGGTACATGTCAACTTCACCTGCTTACTGATGGTATCTTAGTAACATTATTCTGTGTGTTGTTATAGGAAACCATGAGAGAGAAGATCTACACCCCCCTGACTGTAGAGAATGCAATTGATGCTAGGTGAGGACCAGAGAGCCTTGAATAAAACCATGGTGCATTGCTGTGTACTCACACTTAAGATTTATACTATGTGGGAATATAAAAACGAAACTGACATGGTATAGTTTGTCAGCTTGGTAAAGTGTTAGGCATATGCAGATCATGGTATTATGACTAAACTACAATTTTCAATTAAAGGGATACTTCACCCAAAAATTAAAATTCTGTCATCATTAATTTACCTTTGAGTTGTTCCAAATCTGTATACATTTCTAGGTCATTTTTGGGCGAAGTATCCCTTTAAGAGGACATTTTTTTATTTTGTGTATGTTGTGATGTGTTGTGCCTTGATGTACATAAAGTTCCTGAACCAAAATCACGTGAGCAACAACGATATACCATGGCAACTAATGATTTTAATAATATGAATAAGTGCTTCATGTTTTATCACTCCTCAATGGATGTGTTAATTTTAACACATTGTTTGTGTTATTATGGTGACATATATTCCGGGTTGCCAGGTGTGTGGGTTTTGCAATGAATGTGTAATTTTTGCAATGGTTTGTTTTCATTCTATGGATATAAGTTTATGATTTCTACTATACAGTGATTTTTGAGATGAAATTGTGTTGAATGGGTTACAGTGACTGTAAAATGTATATTAGGTATGGGAGTGACATAATATGGGTTTTGTTTATTTGGGCTGGGGTCATGTAATGGGCAAGTGTTGAAAGGCCATTGGGCTATTTTTGTTTCACATATCTGGCAACCCTGCATACAAGGAACGCTAAGAGCATTTTTAAAGCTATGATAGGCAATATTTTTATATTCAGATACATTTTTGTTATACTGGTTAACATTTTCTTTCACATAGTGAGATAGCTATCAATGTGTGAAATGGTCAATGTTTACTCTATTGCAGCCTCAGCCCAGGCTGTGAGTTATGTTTTTTGAACGAGGCTGGCTCTGGTTTACGTACACCTTTGAAATAGCCTTAGATTTACATTTAAATGAAATTAGTCTAGATACAATAACAGACATTTCAAGACGGTTCAAAATCCATCTGGGTGATATGGACGAAAGTACACATTGGATGAGTGGATCTCCTGTGAAATATTGATGTTAACTGAATGCTGTGTACCTTGCAATCATCCAGTTTAAAGAAAATTTGCCCTCTCAATCATAACAGAGATGCAGTTGCCAAGATCCTGTATTCCCTTCTGTTCAGCTGGCTAATAGACAGAATAAATAAGCAGGTTTATCCTCAGAATGACGCACTGTCTATCTCCATCCTTGATATCTATGGATTTGAGGTACAGTGAAGATGCTTGCAGATACATTACATTGTATCGCTTTTGCATTTGATTTAATCCCATTTTGTGTTTTGTAGGATCTTACCTTCAACAGCTTTGAACAGCTTTGCATAAATTATGCAAATGAGTACCTTCAGTTCTTTTTCAACAGGGTCATTTTCAAGGAAGAACAAGTAAGCTGTTGAGTAATCCTTTAAGTATTGTAGATTTCCTATTTCTAAATTATTTCCTTTAAATATATCCAAGGATGAGTATAACAGGGAGCAGATCATCTGGGAAGAGGTGCCTTTCTCTGACAACCAGGCATGCATTGACCTCATTGCTGCAAAGCCTCACGGGATACTCAAAATACTTGATGATCAGAGCTGTTTTCCACAGGTATCATTTTTTTACTGTTCATTTATGTTTTGGTAGTGTTCGCTTATTTATCATTTGTAGTTTTTATCCTTCCTAATTAATGAAGGTTAATTGAATTCCTCCAGGCCACAGACCATACCTTCCTTCAGAAATGCCACTATCACCATGGCAACAATCCTCTGTATTTCAAGCCAAAGATGCCTCTTCCAGAATTTACCATTAAGCATTATGCAGGGAAGGTTTCCTATCAGGTACTCCCACAAATCTTTAATTTATTTCCCAATATAATTATTCTTTGAAATGCTATCACATTTTTTGATTGAAATTTTCATTTCATCGTCTTTGACAGGTTCATAAATTTCTAGATAAGAATTATGATCAGGTTCGGCAGGATGTTCTTGACCTTTTCATCCAGAGCAAAAACAAGGTAAGACTTATACGATTTAGCTCGTTAGCTTTAGGACTTAATTGACAATAACAAACTGATGCTTGTTCCCTCAAGATGGTTGCACATCTGTTCATGAGCTACGGTGAGGTCCTCAAGCAGCAGAGGTCTAATCCTGGGAAAAACAGCACGGTTACACGACGACATCAAGCTTCAACCGTGGCAGCCAAGTTTCAAATTTCACTTATGGAGCTTGTTGAGAAGATGGAGAGGTAACTCAACATGAATCACTCCAACTCTACTAGCAGCATATTGCACTGGCAATGTCAACGCCATGGGTTTTAAGACCCATGGTGCACACACACTGATAAAAATGTGACGCAGTGTGAAGTGTATTTCAAATGCGATTGTTTTTTACTAACAGAGCCAACCCATATTTTGTGCGATGCATAAAGCCAAACCAAAACAAGGTAAGAAACAGCAGTCACCGAGTTTATGGGTGTTAAAATGTTAACAATGTCTTGGCTGGAATTGAAGTCGTCTGAGAGTGTGTGTAAACCTCCAGGAGCCTGCTGCGTTTGACATGGAGCTAGTGAGTACCCAGCTTTGCTATTCTGGGATTTTGGAAACCATTCGAATCAGGAGAGAAGGCTATCCAATAAGAATTCCCTTTGATGTCTTCCTTTTCAGGTAAAAACTAAGTCTTACTCAAAGTCATTAACACTGGGCTTTTAAGGTTCTTTGAAATCATTAGCTATTAACTGTGTGTTCATATATTACAAACAAATTTAGATATAAGTCACTGTTGGGCCTCAAACAGCCTCCTCCTGCCAATGGTGAAAACTGTGTCATCATGTTGGGCAAGCTTTGCCCTTTGAAGCCTGGAGCATTTCAAGTGGGTCTCACCAAGGTAAGTGGGATTAGACTCAAAGGGACAGTTTTACATTTTTGGGTGAACTGACTCTTTGAATCCCTCTCTTGAATCTCTTTTTTGTTAGTTGTTCATGAAAGAGGATGTATATTTCCTGTTGGAGAGTAAGAGGGACAGAGTCAGGCATGTAGCTGCGTTGACTCTGCAGCGTTACACAAGGATGTTCTTCGTGAGAAAACGCTACACGGACTTCCGCATGAAGATCATACGGTTGCAGGCTCATTGCAGAGGCTTTCTTGCAAGGTACAGACCATTCATTTTCTGTCTAAATAACCGCTAGGACCTTTTTATATTCAGAATAATATTCATATTCATACATGATCTTTACAGGAAACGGTATATGAAAATGAGAGCTAGTTTGGTGAAATTACGCTCTCTGGTCCATATGTACGTTGACCGCAAGCGGTACATTAAGGTAAGAACAATATATATTTTTATGTAGTGATCAGGCAGAGTTGTATTCCCATGTATAACTGTGTCTTCTTCTAATTTGATTGTAGCTGAGATATGAGGCCAGGAGGAAGGCAGAAGAGGAGCAGCGGAGAATAGAATTGGTTATTATGGCTTTCTGTCTCTAAGTGAACCATGTTTAAGTGAACATTGTTTTCTCAACAATGATTTCACCAAAAACTGAAATTTTAATGCATTTTAGCTGTTCATAAACACACAGTCATTTCTAAATGCTAAACTACAAATACATCTTCTGTTTCTTCACAAAATGACATCGCCGACAACTGGTGTGTTTGTTGATACAAGATAATGCAAGATTTTTTGCATTTTATGCAGATCATTGTGAATGGGGATTTTTGTGACAGTATTGTTGTCTTTACAAGAAACATATTTCTTCTCACGTTTTTAGTACAAGTATCCTTAGTGACTGTTAAACTTTTATTCAAGGATGTAACCACATTAGGAGTGTCGAACACCAAGGGAACTCAGTGTCAACATTTTCAAGTCACTTTCACAAAACTTCAAAGCGGCCCTGCAACAATGTGTCATGCATTCTGACTTCTTTACAATGTTAAACGTGCTGACTTCGAACATGTAAAACTCTTTCGTAACAATTTTTTCTTAGTCCTGTGTTGGAGAATTCTCCCGTAAAAAGCATCCAGGGAGCATAAGCAGACGTCAATTTCACTTGTGTGCAGGAGAGATCGAGCTGTATCTAGCTTTTACAAATGTGACAAACTAAATACTCTTCGAAAATACGAAGTATGGAATATTACTCTCTAGGTACTCAAGATTAATATGAGATAGGCAGAAAACGCGTGTATAAGGCCCGCTTTAAAGGTCCCCAGAAGATTTTCTTCTATATGAACATACAACATTTAGCGGGTCTAATGTGTTACAGTGAAAACATGGTAAACCGGAATAAAGTCATGAATGACAAATAATCTTGTCATTGGTCTGAAAAGAGCCAAAAAAATATATCACTATTTTATTTTTTATTAAACCCTAAATTACTTACAGTATAGTCTTTCTTTGCAGGAGCTGTCAAGACGAGAAGTGGTCAACGTCACTCATCTTGTCATTCCAGCTGAACTCGGAGCATTGCTGCAGGCAGCTGCGGGTACTGCAAAAACAGTTCATGTTTAAAATACCGCAAAATATCTGCAGACTGACTGCCTAACCTCTTACGTCTTGGTTTTAAAGGCGGTAGAGAGCTTCATTCTGACTGCCTGGCTCTGGTTAAAGCTCCGACTGTACAGGTTGAGTCCCAGCTCACGCTGCCTCTTGACATCAACAACAACACTGTCTCTAAACTTGTCCAGATTTACTTCAAAGTAAGTCATCCATTGCCCTAAAATATTTCACAATCGGTTTTCAGTCAGGACTAGCATACTCTATGCTGCAATTGTTTGAAGTATATATTTATAATTATAATAATATTGAATTGTATTTAATTTTGTGTAGGAGCCAAAGTTTGGAATGTTAACGGCACCCTTGAAGGCACCACTAACCAACATTGAGGATGATCTTACACACGAGGCTCTAGACATGTTTGTCATGGTACAGTTTATTACTGCATTGTTTTCTTTTGCCTTCCCCTTTATTATACACACAACAAGCATTGTGTTATATTCTTTCCCTTGTAGATCTTGAGGTTTATGGGTGACCCACATCTGAATGGAGCCCAGGAGAATTTGTTTGGAAACTACATAATCCAGAAGGGACTCACCAACCCTGGTTTGCGGGATGAAATTTTGTGTCAAATTGCCAATCAGGTTTGGAGAAACCCCAATCCGGACAATTCAGAGAGGGGATGGCTGCTGCTGCTAGCCTGTCTGAGTGCATTTGCACCGTCCGCTAAAATGGAGAAATACCTTTTGAAGTGAGTAACTTCCTGGTATTCATGTCTGGGAGGTAATAAACTATATGCATCGATTGATTTTGGCTTTTGTATGCCTTAGGTTTGTCTCAGATCATGCATATAATGGATACAAAGCTGTCGGCCAGCACAAGCTAGTACAGGCTATGCAGAAGTCGCTGTATGGTCCAGAAACAGCCAGGACATACCCACTGTCACTGCTGGAATGGACAGCCAATAGGAAGAAAGCTAACATGGTTTTGCAAGTGCACTGTTTTGATGGTGTGTCAGAGTTTCACATGCACTGTATGAGATATCGGATGATACCTGATCTTTGGTGCTAAACAGAATAAATGTGTGTGTTCGCTCACACACGCCTGTCTAACCACAGCTGTTATACGTCATGTTGAATTGACAGGTACATCTTTCTTGTGCCCTGTGCACTCATGGACGAGCGGAGAGGAGTTGGCTGCAGATGTTCTACAGCACAGGTACACAACCAAGACACCTATAATTTAGCTTTTTAAAGCTGATCTGTGGACGCACCAGTTTCCATAAAACACTTTCCTTATTATGTTCTTTTTTCAACCATTTTTCATCCTTCATGTTTTTACCTAAAATTCCTCCCAGTTTTAACAGATGTAGATGCTTAAATGCTTCCATCTATTATTCTTTACAGAAAACTCATTAACATGCTGTTTTCCATGTCATTAGTACATCTCTTTCTTTCGGGCATGTTAGGATATGTATAGTGTATAATGAGTCCTTCATTATCTCTTCCATCTGTAATTTGGCTGAAATGAATAGCTCCATTAATTGACTCCACAGGGGTGTGACGGAGGCTTGGAGGGGCTGCTCTGTTATCATGAAGGAACACGGACAGTGGGCGGAGCTTGCAGGACACGATTATGTCATGGACTTGATTGCAGACATGGAGCTGATGAGAAATTTTCCAAAGCAGAAGTCTTACTTCATCATCTCAGCTGAGAGCCCCAACAGGACCAGGCCCAATGCTGGACTGTGAGTGTCTCTAGATAATACTTTACTGCAATACAGTATATGTTAGGTACAGCAGTTAATACATTTCTTTCATTGAAACAATATAAGGTTGAGTAAACAAAGTCTTTTTTTTGAGGTACACAAAAGGTTACACAAAGGTAACCTTTGCAAGTGTGCCTAGTGTCCGGGCATGACTTTTTTTTCAGTTTAATGTATAATATTTTTTTATAATATCAACTTTTTGTTATCTTCCACAGGGCTCTGTTTGGAAGTGGATTCGATTCAGATGATGACAGCTCATTTCTGCTCCCCCAGCCTATGCCGAACTCCAACCTCCCAGATTCAGATGGATATTGCAGCCACGGTCAGCTGTTTTTGTTAGCTTTTGAAAGGGTACTCGCTGTACTCCATGTAGATGGCAACACCATTTAAATTGTTCTGTACACTGTCACTTTAAGCTACTTAACATTCTATATTTCTATAGTTGTGCATATATTGTACGTTGAAATAGTCTGGTTATTGAATTAATAAATGAATTCAATTCTACCTATTACCTGTGGCCGACCAATAGAATCAGACTTCAGCGAGGCTCCAAATCAGAAAGGCATGGATAAATATCTTGACAGCCTGTTTGATCCAGTGTTATCTGATGTTAATGGGGTAAGTCTTTCTTCTTCTCTTTAACTCAGCCGTTTTAAACAACCTTAAACTTTATTTATGTTACCTAGACATTTAATATACCTATTTACAACTCTGCGGGCAAGCAGCTTAAAAAAATGTATACCTGAAGAAAACAATTGGTCATTGGATCCTCAGAATGTAAGTGATTGAGTGTATCAGATGTGCTCGGTTGGCACCAGATCACCTACATTGAAGGTGATTGAGTTACCAGTTTACCGTATTTCTCACAACATTGAATCCCACCAATTTTTTTTGCCATTAGCTTTATTGTTTAGTGCACATGCTGTGTTTTTTTAAAGAAATAAATGGCATAAAGGTGCCACACTATTTATTATTATTACAGTATTATAAAAATATGCCACACACATTCATTATAAAAGTATTTGCTAAATATATTACATTACATTAAAAAAGACGATTGGTTCATAAATAGATCGTTTCTGATTACATCATATACTGTAAATAATAAACAAGGGTGTTGTAGCCTGTCCCAGTCTCTTTGCTCACAGTAAATGTGCCATGCTCCTATTACAGGGTGTAAGGTACTCCCCTGGGGAGATTGATTTCTCTTATGACTGAGCTGGGAAGGGTCCAGCTCAGGATGAGAGCCCGTTTTGCTTTGCCTTGTCTGCCATGCAGGATACGGAGAAGTCATCCAGCATGTCTAGCCGAATGAAGGGAGCTGGTGGGATTGGAGGAGAGGACGATGACCTGGAGAAGCCCCTCACCAACAGACCGTATCCCCCAGGACTGCAGCCTGGTGGTGAGCTCTGCATCCATTCTCATTTTGCACTCTGCTTGCCACCTATCAATTATTCACAGCTACCCTGGGGTCAATTGGTACCTAAAAGCTATTAAATGCAAGCTAAACATTTGAACATGCAAATCATTTTAATGCTGTGCATGACAAATGATCAAATGGGTGTTAAGAGCGATTTGGTGCTTTGGTGATTTATGTAACTGTGGCTTTTGGGGGTTGGTATTCTGTTGTATATGCAAAGAAGTTGTGTTTTAAGCGTTTGAGTCACAATGTCTTGCAGCACTTTCTGTAAATGACCGACATGAGCTGCATTTCAATCTCAGCAATATCGTTCATTTCTATTCAGGGTTCTCACAGACATTGACTTCTGGTAATCAAATTGTGTTTTCTGAATATGATACCGTCTTGGAAGTAAATATAGTCTTCAAGAGTTTTTTATAGCGACACTATATATAAAAGTGTGGGAACCCTGTTTGATAAATATAGGAGACTGCTGATTGGGCTTCACGTGACCTAAAATGCAACTAACTTGCATGAAATCATTCGATAAAGCTTTGACATAGAGGTCATCGCTTACCATATTTACTGTTCTCAGCGGTGCCAGTTCTACCTGTTATGGGAGGAACAATGATGCCACCCATACCTATGCCAGCTTTGGCCTCTGTGCCACGTGCACCTGCCCCCACCTCCGTGCCTTTGGTTCCCCCAATGCCTTCAATGCCAGCTATGCCAGCTTTCCCTGCTATGCCGCCTTTGCCAGCTTATCCTAATGTCCCACCGATGCATGATATGTCAGGTATGGATGCTGTGTGGTTCACATGGGCGCTTGGCACATCAACTGTTTCTGTGGGGTGATTGATTCAGGCATTCTGATCTGCTTATCCATCATTACATGCACTTTCTGGTTTGAGTTTTTTATGTGGTTTTGAAAATCTTTAAAGGCGTAGATCCAGCTGTCTTAGCACAGCAGCAGCAAGCCATCATCAACCAGCAAGCCATCATACTGGTGAGTACTAGAGGAATGCTTCTTTTGTCATGCACCACACTCTACGGTTGACTACCGATGTTAGAGAACAAAACTTAGATCTTTAAATTGAATGTGTTGGAGTGCTCAGCCCATCTAATGTACGACAGGCTCAGCAGATGACAATGCAAGCCATGGCCCTCCAGCAGCAGATGTATAATTCAGTGCACCACACACCCAGTGAGCCCATGCCAGCTCCACGTTCTAGCCAATCTAGTCCAGTGAGTATCACAGCATTGACAAGATCTCATTAAATATCAATACACAAGAGCATTGATTCTATTAAAAGATTATAGACAAATCAAATCTATATAAAAACAAATAACAGAACAGTTTTTAAAGAGCATTGGTCATGATTTCCAATAATCACATGTGTCTTATTTTAAAAAAAGACTAAGCAGGAAACCGGATATTCTTCATATAAACCAGCCTCCCCAACACAGAAATCTTCACCACGGCAGCACAGTATGTCCTTATATCAGGCCGTTTATTATCATTTCTAATTATTTAATAAAAGTGACTCATCAGTATCGATATATTTCCAAAGCCCTGACTAGGAGGGAATCACCAACAGAAGTTGTGAGATCCACCGTCTCAAACTCAGAACATTTACAACCAAGTCATAACATCAAAGACATCATCAAACAGTATCAGGCCAACCCTGTAAAACCAGTAGAGCCTCCAAAGTAAGACCTTTTTGATTGAAAAACGATATGTTTATCTTGAAATTCATGTGCAAAATTTACTGGGTTTGATCGGTTTTGTAACACAGAAGGGACGCTAAAGTGTTTCTGAAGAAACCTAACCCTCATGATGAGGCGATGATGATCCTTAAGGACCAGATGAGTGATCCACCTGCACAGGTAGACTAATCGTGTTAGCTGATGTATCAAAATATTTATTCAAGTATCCTATAAGTGTGCTTATTTAAAAAAATAAAAATTTAAGAAAGTATTCTTTTAGCGTACTTTTTACGCACTTAGAAATATATTTAAATAACAGGTATACTTGACTTTTACTGACAGAATAAACATTTAATGACCCTACTTAATCTTTTTATTGAGATTCACTTAAAACAGATAATTAAGTATTCAAAGTATACTTGAGTTTTTGGTTAAATTGTTTCACATAGTTTTATGTACTGTTGTATAAACATAGATTTTCAACTTTATATTATTACACTATAATATTATTAGTAAAATACATGAATCACTTTAATAAAACGTACAGATATACTTACAGTATAAAAATAAACTAAACTATAGTGAATACTTCAAACTGAACTTTCAAAAGATGTGCTAGGAATATTAAACTAGCAAACCATCAGGGGTAACAAATATTCACTATTGACTACACATTTGTTCCTTAACAAACTCTAAATTTACTGCTATTTAATACATTGTGAGGTTGTTGTTGTACGTTTAGGTTTAGGTTTGATGTAGGATTAGGGGCTTTAGAATATGGACATCGAGAATAATGCATGAATATGCCCTTTATATCTAATAATCAACCAGCTGATAGTCAACTTGTTAATACTGAGAATTGTTCCCCCATTATAAAGTGTTACCTCACACTTAAAGTGTGTGCATCAAAAAATATACTTTTATAAATTGTGAACTAATACATATTACAGGTATACCACTAGAACATAGTGGCCCTATTTCGCAGACAGGGTTTATTTTAAACCCGGATTAAACCTTCGTGAAATAAGGATATTTAAACTACTTTTATAAAAATGCCTTTCTAAAAAACTTTTGTTGTGCATCTTGAGACAAAACAATGGCGCTGACATACTTTAAGATGCTTTAAAGTGAGTTATTTTCAGTTAAGACTGCTTAAACATTAATTTTAGTCTGGGGTTAGCCTTAAACCTTGTCTAGTTGAAAACGACAAGTATACTTTCTAGTCACTACACACAGTACACATAAAAAGTCACAATGGAATAATTCCTATTTTGTCCTGAAAAATTGCAGCGTTTATTGTAAATAGCTTATCAGTGTGGGTCATACACTTTTTAAAAGTACATAATTCTAATAATAATCATAATAATCTCAAATGATGTACGTTAGACGGTTTGAGCGGAGCATCTGATAACTCCTTCCCTTCAACTGTCAGTCTGGTATCAGGTCCATTTCAATATGCAAAAGCTGTTTTTATACATCTAATTAATTCGCAGTGAAAACGCAAGCCACGCCCACTTTTTACCAAAATACTATAAAATTACAATAAATACAAAATACAATAAATATTACATTTTTTATGTTCTGTGTCTGACACAACCAGAGAAAGAAGGTCTATGCTCCAGTCTCTTCCTCATCATCTGCAAAAGAATTTGACTATGATGGTGGACCACTGAAACCAGCAAAGAGCATCAAGACAAAGAGATCGCCTCCTGTACCAGCTGTCAGTCAGAGATTCCCGGCCCCAACTCCTGGTAAACTTAGATAATGTCTATGATTTGAGATACTGGGTTTGTTATATTGCTTCAGTTTATTATGATCTCAATAGAGCATAATTTATTGGCACATCTGTAGCACTTTATTGTGTTTATTACAGTATCCAGAGAGCTGCCGGTTGAAGAGGAGAATGTTCAGACTCAACTGCACAAGAGGAGCAGTGAGGAACACTACACTTACACTAATGTACCCTGGAAAATCTACCTCAGGAAAGAGGTTTGTGTGTGTCACAATGGGTCGATGAGACTGAACTTTTTATCTAAATCTTTACAGTGATAATGAAACATTAAAGTGGTGTCATGTATTTTAGGTTTTTTATCCGAAAGACAGCTTCAATCACCCACTGGTTCTAGACCTCTTGTTTAAGCAGGTTTGTGTTTTGTTCTCTTTAATTTATTATGTACAGTATTTGTTTCAAAATATATGAATGTTTTTTTACAATTGTAATTACGAATTAACTTTTGTGTCAGATTGTTCATGACACATTCTCTGAGGCTTGCATTCGCATCACAACAGAAGAGAGGCAGACTATGAAATCCCTCTTTGGTATGTATTAATTCTCGTGTATTAAAACGGACATCACTTAAATATTACTTTGCTAACATTTTTATATTTTAAATGCAGATTAAATCAGCCTAAGAAGGTTTGCTGGTTTTATCTGATTTAAGCTGCTCTACCTGGGAGCCTGGTTTAAGTTTTTCTTGATAAGGATGCTCCCATTGTGTCTCATTACTTTATAACAGCTGAACACAACATCGACATCAATGCCACTATCCAAGATGAGAATGTTAAGAAGAAGACTGTGGTTGCTGCACGAGACAACTGGGAGATCTACTTTTCACGCCTCTTCCCAGCATCTGTAAGATCATCCCAATTGATAAAACCTGCTCAGACCAGCATGAATTTCCATATCGGCTAATGCTGGTTTGGTATTTGTTTAATTCTGTTGTTCTTTATTTACTTTATTTAGGCCTTAATGTATTTCCAGGGAACCCCCAATGCACATTTACAACAATAATCTGTTCCCTGCCATGAATATATATATTTCTGATTCTTCAATTTGTTGATAGAGTTATCAAAATGTATCTTTAATTAAACCAAAATTTAGGAATGGTTTGTTAACAAGCACAGTAAGAGAGGGATAGAGCGAGCAAGACTTTTAGTAGATCGAGATCATTAGTTTACTCCCTTATCATAGCATTCGAAGTGTATAAAATAAATCTTGAAGCAGGTGATTCGGTGCCCCCTAACAGTTAAGCTGGTGCTTAGCTAGTGGACCATCAAAACTTAAAGGTGCAATGTGGAGATTTTGGCCGCATCTAGTGCTGAGGTTGTGAACTGCAACCAACCACTCACTCCATCCCCCCTCCCTTTCAAAGCACTACAGCAACTGACCCAGCACAAAGATGTAGTCACATCTTCGCTTCTTTGCCGACGGAGACATGTTTGTGACCGGCTTAAAATGTTACTTCATAATAATTCAGACCTTCTGTCTGTCATTTCTTGAACAGGGCAGTGTTGGCACAGGCGTCCAAGTGCTGTCTGTGTCTCACAGGGGGATCAAGCTTTTAAAAATGGTCAGGAGCAGCGCAGTAGCCCCAGATTACTTCAGAGTTCTTCGACCTTATAGGTATCATTAAACTAAAACAATTCATTTAAATACTAGCAATGTATGCATCATGTCACGAATGTGTGAACGTCATTGATCTTCTACAGCTACACAGATATCTTGTTCGTCACCATTCCCTCCAAGAACATGCTGGAGTTCAACCTTACCAACGAGAAACTGATTCTATTTTCCGCAAAAGCTCCTCAGGTCAAAACCATGATCGACTACTTCATCACGGAGTTGAAAAAGGTGAGCTTTCTCACCCGGTGACTCATGGCACAGATTATTGTTCGTGGTGATCTGGAGTAATTGTGCTCTCTCCTATTGTAGGACTCAGACTATGTAGTTGCTGTGCGTAATTACGTTACAGATGACAGAACCCTGCTTAGTTTTCACAAGGGAGACATCATACGTCTGCAAAAAATGGAAGGGCTGGATGCAGGTGAGATTGTTCCCAAAGACCTTTGTGGACCCTTAACATGCTTAGAAAAGAACATTCATAATCAGAGTTTGCGTGTGAAATTTCAAACATGAAGGGGAGAATGCTGCTTTTTGAGGTCAAAGGACGTAACCTTTGGACCACATGGCTCTTTCACAGGCCAGAGTTATGGTTGCATAGTGAAAAAGAAGGTGATCCTCCTGGAGGAATTGAAAAGAGACACACCTGATTTTGGTGGGTCGGTGTGCGAACGCCTGCATGGAGTGCTGTTTGGATTCTTGTTGTACTGATGAATTTTAATGGACTGTTTACAAAAAGGATTTTTTTTATCTCATATTATGTATCCTTAGTTGCATGGGTTGAGACTTCTTTGCGTTTCCTAAGCTTGATGGTTGCAGTGATATGCTCTGTCACACCACACACACTTAAAAAAACATGAATCCTTGTTGGTGCAAAGGCTGGAAGTTTGGAGCCATTCATGGGAGATCTGGGGTCTTTCCTGTGGAGTTTGTGCAGCCTGTGGCTGCTCCTGACTTCATTAACATTCCTGTGGACAAGAAAGAAGAACCTAAGAACAAGCAGAGTCGTGTGGCCGCCTCGGCTGCCATTGCTGTGGCTGTGGGATCTGCTGCTGCTGCTCATGAACTGGACCGCTTCATTGAGGTCAAAGTTCTTCACATGAATAAAGTCTGAATGCTGATTTAAACTTGGAACTAAGACATGTTGTGTTGCTGCATCTGACCTCCAGGTGGCGTCTCCTGTCAGTGAGTACGCAGAATCCTTCACAGAAGGTGCTGAATTGGACATTGATGAAAGAATCTTAAAGGACGGCCAGTACAGCATGGTGGAGTTTGCCAAGAAATATTTTAGAGGGGCCCATGGAATAGACGGGTCAGTTGATTACATCATAGATAAAACTGTATATGAAAGGAATTGCTGGTTTAATATCTGTTTTCTTTGTATATTGCTAAGCTATGATTGTGTTTGTTCTGCAGTGATTCATACAAGAAAAAGTCAAAGAAAGGAAAGGAATCCAGGGACCCGGCAGAAATGGTGAAATTCTCCAAGGTGCGAAACGCAATATCATTTTTGAACATGTCACGTAAAATTAAAGACCATGAAGCAAAATCTCTTAATAATATCCTATATTTAATGAATATTCTGTTTTGGTTGTGTAGTCTCCTATTCAAGAATCCCTGATCGAGTTCACGGATGCAAACTTGAACAAAGTAGCTGCTGAGATCTTTATTGGTAAGCGAAAACTTCTCTGCATCATCATTATCATTCTTGGTTTTCTGTTTTTTGCCATCTTCCAAATTGTAATACAAATTGTAAATTGTAATATTTCCCCTGTAATGAATCTTTTTTTTTAGCTATAATGAAGTTCATGGGGGACTACCCGATGAAAGGCCAGTTGGAGCAAGATGTTGTTGCTACAATACTAAGGGTATATAACTCAAAATCATTTTTATCATTTGACATGAATGCACACAAGACTAAAGTACAATTAAAGCTGCAAACTGTAACTTTTTTGCGTCAAAATGTTTAAAAATAAAATATGTATAAAAATTCATTGTCTATATGTTACTTAAATTCACAAATGTAAGTGTATAATTATGATTCTGTTATCGGGCTGGAATTTGCAGTAAATATTTGATATAATTTCACCAGTTTACCCACAAAAGAAATTCTGTCCTCATTCACTCACCCTCAAGTTGTTCCAAATCGGTATACATTTCTTTGGTCTGATGACAACAGAGAACTCTATTTGGAAGAATGCTTGAAACTAAACAGTTCTTAGCAACCCTTAACTACCATAGTAAGAAAAATGTATACATTTCTTTGTTCTGTTGAACACGACAGAAGACATTTTGTAGAATGTAGAGATGCATACAGTTCATTGGGTACTTCCTATACTGTGATAGTCAATGATGGCCAAGAGCTGTTTGGTTACAAGCCTTCTTCTAAATATCCTTCTTTGTGTTCACAAATACATTTATACTGTGGTCGATGGCGAGTAAAAGATGACAGAGTTTTTTTGGGGGGTGAACTGTCCCTTTAATGCCTTTAATACCCCATTCTGACGTTCCTAATCTCTGTTACAGTTGAGTGGTGAGTTTGGGCTAATGAGAGACGAAGCTTACAGCCAAATCCTCAAGCAGATTACTGGGAACACCAGCTCCAAAACGTATGAGTGAGGAAACCCCATCAGAACCTTTTTCATGTTCCATGGATAAGGTCACAGATGAGTTTTACTCTGTTTCACAGGGAGAGCTGTCAGAAGGGTTGGAGGTTGCTGTACATCTTCACAACATACTACAAATGTTCAGAAGTGCTCAAACCATACCTGCTTAAATACCTTCAAGATGTCTGTGCTAGCCAAGGGGTTCACTATCAAGGTACATCCAGTAGATGTTGCAACTACATGTTACAGCTTTTTAACGATAAAGTATTGATTAATAGTCATGAAAGAGGCTGTTTATGTGTATTTTAATGTTGGAAGGAATTGCTAAGGCTTGTGAGCAGAATCTAAGGAAGACTTTCCAGTATGGGGGACGTGTCGAGTACCCTAATGGCATGGAGCTAAAAGCTATACTGGTTAGCGCCACATAACCTGCTTTGAATGTCATTCTGAGAATTTTCCACAGTATTTTATTCAACTAAACACAATTTGTTGATTTCAAGGCTGGACGGAGCTCCAAGCGCCAGCTGTTTCTTCTTCCTGGTGGAATTGAACGACATCTGAAAATTAAAACTTGCTCAGTACGACGTTTTTGCCTTTCCTCTCATCAATCACGTATTTCAGTGCATCATAATGGTTTAGGCTAATCCAATTTGGTTACTTTACTATATAGGTGGCTTTGGATGCTATTGAAGAACTGTGCTATGAGATGAGTCTGCATAAACTCGAGGCCTTGGACGAGTATGCTATATTTGTGGTCACAAACAGAGGTGAGTTGAAAAATGTTGACATTGGCTGTTAACATAAGCGAAGACTCTACAGTTCTAAGGAAAATTTTATTTTCCAAAATACTTTTTAAGTAATACACTAATAGGAGGCTGTGTTTTCCTCCAGGTCAAAATGTCCGCCCACTAAACAAAAGGGAGTACATTTTAGATATTGCTACAGAGTCGGAAAATGTTGATAGCAACTATGGTCTGTGGTTTCGAAGAGTAATCTGGACACAACCACTGAAGTTTGACAATGAGATTGGAGTGACTGTGCATTACAATCAGGTTATTCATTTCTCTCGACATTATTTCTACATGTTTTATACTGTCGTATAATTCAAAGGTCATAGGAGTTTGTTCTTTTTCTTTTGTTTGCGGTCTAAAAAAGTAAAAATAATTTAAAAAAGCAGCGTACAGATTTGGTACAACACAATTATGTATTTTTGGTGAACTGTTTCTTTGGGCTACTATAATGTAATCTTCATTTACATATTGCAGGTTTCCCCTGACTATTTAAAAGGTCTTCTCAATGTTATTCCTCACGGTAAAGCCAGTGAGCAGCAGCTTCAACAAGCTTCAAAACTGGCAGCTCTGCAACATCGTGCCAAGGACTCCATCTACCTCCCCACACTGTAATGCCCCAAAGTCTTAAATGCTTTGTGTGTACATCACAGCTGAAATGTAACGATATACATCACTAACCTTCTCTTGCACACTGTAATCAGCCACGAGGTTCAGGAATATATTCCCTCCCAGCTCTATGGGTTTATGCGGGCCCAGCAGTGGCTGAACATGGTGACCCAGCATATGCAGCAGGTGCAGCCCCTCAGTCCTCATCAGGCCAGAGCTCAATTTCTGGGTGAGGACTTGACTTAAAAGCACAGATGACGTTGAGAAATACTGCTAGGTATTCACAAAGTTATGCTTTTGTCTGTTTCTCAGGGCTTGTCAGTGCTTTCCCAATGTTTGGCTCGTCATTCTTCTACATTCAGAGCAGCAGCAACAGCGCTATCGACACGCCGTGCATACTGGCTGTCAATCAAAACGGCCTGAACTTTCTGAGCAAAGCCACTCATGTACGTTTAACCCCTTGTTTTCTTTATCTTTATAGACTTCACATAGGCAGCAACTCAACACATACTGTTTATTTTTTTTAACACTGACTGCATACATAAATATGTATCACATATGTGACCCTGGATGACAAAACCAGTCTTTTGGGTCAATATTTCGAATTGAGATTCTAACATCATCCAAAAGTTGAATAAACAAACACAATCTATTGATGTATGGGTTGTTAGGATAGGACAATCCCTGGCGGAGATAAAACCGTTTAAAACTCAGGTATCTGAGGGTGCTAAAAAATCTAAATATTGAGAAAATTCCCTTTGAAGTTGTTAATCGGAGGCACTGTCGCAGGGCATCCACTCACAAAAATAAAGTTTTGATATACTTACGGAAGGAAATTTACAAAATATCTTCATGGACCATGATCCTTACTTAATATCCTAATAATATTTGGCATAAAAGAAAAATCGATTATTTTGTATTTTGTATCCATTTTTGCTTCTTACTAAAATTTTTCCTGTGCTACTTAAGACTGGTTTTGTGATCCAGGGTCACATATGTGTTTTGCATGTATATTTAGATTCCGTATGCAATGTTTAGACTTAACAGCTGTTTCGATGTCCCTCAGGAGGCAATGGTGAAGTTCCCACTGAAGGAGGTGCAGTCCACCCGTACACAGAGACCCACAGCTGGCTCCAGTTACCCATATGTGGAGATAATGCTGGGTGACCTAATGTCTCAACGCATTACACAGTTACAGCTGGACCAGGTACGAGCTCAAGTGCATTCGTTTAAACATCATGACATAATCTAATCGGGTCATATCTGATCAAATGACCTTTAAAGGTGTCTTGTTAGTCTGACTGTGTTATTGTCAATATGAGTGACAGAGCTGATGTGGGCGGGGCTAATTTCTGTGCGATTGCTTTTACAGAGTCTTGAACTGTGCCGTGTCATCGCCATGCATATGGAGAATCTGCTTTCAGTACGGGAAAAGAGGCTAACCTTGCCTCCCAGTGAAATTACTCTGCTTTAGATCCTTCTTACAGATGTTATTTATTACAGATTTTATTGCAATAATTGTAATTGGACATAATTAAACCCTTCACATCAAAACACGCCTAACATTTTTAATATTCCACATTTGTCTGATTGGGATTTCAAAGGCAAATTCCAGGATAAGCTTTCCATTTATACGCATTTTTTTGGGTTCAACATATGGCGCCATAATTTAAAACAGCATCATTACTACCTCTAGTTTTGACATGTCCAGCAAAAGTTTATTTTTATAAAAGTTTTTTTCAGCCACTGGTTTTGAATTTCTTTACTCATGCTGAAATTTTGATATGCACTACATGATGCGTTATTTAATGTTTAAACATTGTATACATTTGTGTCATTGTGAAATAGTGTATATGCAATGAAAATGTAACTTATCATGTAATAAGTCTTTATTTTAAATAAAAAAATCACAATTCTACATTCAAAATCTTTAAGAAATGTTTTATTAAATCAGCTTTTTGGATGTAATGCAGCATTTTATTTAAAACACTTTATTTTAATCTTGTGCACAAGAGGTCAGTGAGAGTTGCATTGAAATTCAGACAATGTGCAAAATCTGAGGCTCAGGCATCCTACAACACTTAAACTAAAGGAGTTATTTGGTATTTTCAATTTAGTATGTGTATATATATATATATATATATATATATATTTTATTTGTGTGTGGTGTGTGCAATAAAAGTCCAAATACTCCTGTAAACTATTGGAATTGTGCTTCTCTTAAAATTCATCATCTATTTGTAAATGTGCTATCTAAAATAATACAAAAGTTACGACTGACAAGTAAATTTCTCTGATTACCATTAAACTTTGTCATAATGCATACAAATTGCCAATGATGTCAGGTGCCCGGTGCCATTCTGAAAATAATCCCAATCCACCCCAAGTTTTCCATACGCATTGTGCCTGGGGGCGTGGTTTTGTGAATTGGTCACAGATTCTTGCCTTCTGATTGGCCCTTTTAAGACTTGGTTCCTGTGAACTTGCCCTGTGGTTAAACTGCATAAACACGGAGCTGAAACTTGCACGGTGTGAGGAGTGGATACAAAAGAAACTGGAGCTTGCATGAAGGGTCACATTGTTTCTCTGCACCGATTGAAACCTAACGGAATTGATATCGATCTAACACGGCGCGGGTTGTGTTGCATCTCTGATACGGCATCAGGATGATGAAGTTTAGGTTCAGACGGCAGGGAAATGACCCTCAGCGTGAAAAAATCAAGCAAGATCTGTTTGCTTTTAATAAGGTATGTGAGATGTGCAGTGTTGAGGGACTCTCGGACATGCATGCTGTTTCGTGTTGCATTTAAAATCGACAGAGAGACATTTAATCCACGTGTTTGTATTTTGCGGAAAGAACCCGAGTTATGAATGTAAATGAAGTGCGAAGACATCGCTCTCATAAGCAAATGATAACCAAGCAGCGTTTTACAAACATCAGCCGAAAGAAGCGCGTGAAAGTTGTTTGTTGTAGTGCTATACATCTCCAGTCTTTTGTGTAGTAAAATGATGAAATGGTTGTTTGCGTGTGACACGCATGTTCATCAATGGTGCTCATCAGACGGCATTGGCGCGTTGTCTTTTGACCTCAAAAAGTTTTCTCATGTAACTTAAACAGTTTGCATTTCAATCGCGACGATTTTACAACGTTCACTGTATTGCATCTTTAAAAATCTCAAATTTTGCACACACAGACATGTACAAGTAACATTTGACACGAATAGCAGAAGCTTAGTAAGAAGTGGTGCTGGCGGCAGCAGTGATTGTAGGGATAACTGTTATGTATGCATCTCGCCAGCGTAATGAGGCTACTTGTAACGAAAAATGTTCAGCTTCACAGAGATTACAAACACATTACTGAAGAACAGACTCTGGCACCCTTACAACACACAATTTCTCTCATTTTACCCCTCTTTGTCTTGGCAGCATGTAGGAAATGAGATGTGTCTTTCACATTGTAAAAAGACACTCGGGACCATTTGCTATTGAGACTGCTCATGACAATTATGGTCATTTCTGGTGATGGTTTTGAGAAAAGAGCAGCGATGTGGTCATGTCATAATGATAAAGCGCGTTGACACCGTGTAATGTCACAGGATGGCCCTGTTATTTATCATGTCACAGTTTGTCAGCCTGTGAAACGTGAACTGCACCCTGTGGCCAACTTCAAGCTCCATTTTGTTGAATTATGCACAAACGAAAGTGATGTATTTAAACGGAGCAAAAAATCCCCTCCGAGTCCATGTGTGGAAATGAATCTGACATTCTCTGTCAAGTCTACTAGAGTCCCTTCCTTACTATTTGTGGTTGTGGGTTATGTTTTTTGTTAAAACAAGGAAATCCCCTTCCTGTCACAACTGTCCCATACTAAATTGTTAGATGTATCATCAGGTCGTGTTAGAGGTCATTTAAGTTTTTATATTTTTCTATTTAATAGATTGATTGTCAAAATGATCTGATGAACAATGTGTTTAATTTGAGGTAGTGAATGATATGATGCTTCTTGTCCTTTCTTATTTAGACAGTCGAACATGGATTCCCAAACCAGCCAAGTGCCCTGGCTTATGATCCCAAACTGCAGATTATGGCCATTGGAACTAAATCGGGAGCCATCAAAGTGTATCCTTTTGTGAAAGCATAACTTTATCATTATTTTTGCTGTAAAGTCTGAAATAAGACATATTGAATATGCAGTGACTTGTTTTATTTAACGTTTTCTAAAAGCCATTCTCCTTGGGTGTTTTCACGACTAAATTCCTGAGGATGTTTTTGTAATCGTTTTAAAGGGGCTTTTTGTATGCTGGGCAATTGCTGGCGGTTTTAAATGATAAAGTAACTTTGACGCAATTAGTTTATTTAGTTATACGTTCTTTGTCATTTAATTTCTTATCATTTTGTCTGTTAGATTAACAATTATTTGAGATGAAAGGCAACTTTGGGAAACTGTCAAATCCTCTGGTAGTTTGTGAGTCTGTGACAATCGGTGCCATTATACATTTACATTACATTCAACGTTACATTCTTCAACGGTGTGTAATATAAAACAGCCTTCTTATTGATCTTTCGCCAAACCTGCAGTGCATTTGCTAAACTATGCTGAGAAAGTTCTGTTATACTTGATCACATGATGCAGTCTCACTAAATTGTGATGATTGTAACGTTGAGTAATCTGCTAATTTTAGTTTTGACACGCACATTAGTTTAATGATATTTGTGCATCATTCCATTTCATCATTTTCACTTCTGTTTAGAACAATGATGCAATGAGGTGAGATAATGTCCTTCTTATGCTTCATTGATCGTATTTAATTACTGTGGATGTATGCCTCTGTTGTGTTGAAACCCTCTTATTCAACTGAGGTGGACAAGGAGCTATCCGCCTGTGTACATACTGTGACTCAGTGCATTTTCAACGTTATTAAACGTTGTACTTTGCCACTTTAGAAAATACTATCTTTAACATTTTCCCTTTCGGCCTTGTCATATTTTCATTTAGGTGACACTGTCCGGGCCTGAATGTTTAGGTCCCGCAGGTTAAAGGAATGTTTAGGAGGATAATCGCACGTAGATTCCCTTGGTGAGCGGTTGTTATCTAGTCTTCTGAAACTGGATGAGTCAGAGGGGTTGGAATAGCATGTTAAAGAATGTTGGGTGTTCTCCATCCTCGTTTGCTTCTTTCCCCGAGATAGAGGCTGAGATATAAGCATGATGGTGCTGTACAGTATAGGTCTTTGAGCGGCGGTCAGGGCTGGTCTTAGGAGGCTGGTGGTGTCAGGCACAGCCCCGCTGAGAGCCGCTTGCCTCGACTCAATCAGCGGGGGGAGGCCTGGTGTGACAACTTGCCACTCACTAGATCTGAGTGAATATCTTTCAGCACTTTGGAGCTAATGCCTCATCCATCAGACAAGGAGACTCATGGTGGAGAGAGGACAGAGACTGGTCGGGTGTGAAGGCAGGGGGTGTTTTGAGGTGGAGTAATGAGAGGTTTGGCTCAGGAAGGGTTGATGGAGAGGGAGTGATGACAGTTTGAGAGAACGGTTAACCCAGTCTGACTCTATCCCTCTTAAAACTATCTTTGAATAATGGGAATAAAACATAGCTAGGATTTTTCAGCCTTTTAGGATTCTCTTTGCAAGACTTGTAGTAGACGTTCGCTCATGGAAAGTTTTTAACAAGAGAATGTAATTGACTAGGTTTTATGTCAGTTTATTCGCGGAGTTCCTACGTTTGAGTTTCAAATAGAAGTTGCGCAACTTTACATAGAGTATGTCTAGACAGCTTATTTAGTTTTTGCTGAATTCTATAAATGTGGATGATTCTAATAAATAGTGTTATTAGTGTAGTCGTTTTGTCATAAATGATCACACAAGTGGTTGTATAAACAGAAATCTACATAGCTCTGTATGTGTGGATTCACTTTTTACACTCTGATTTCAATAAGCATTGGAGATCGTAAACGTTCGCCAACTTCGCCCCCAGACTAACTTTCAAGGTTCTGAGTAAACACTGGCTTAATCGATAACAGTATCTTGTTGGATGACAAAAACGGAATAAAAGACTTTTTTAATATCATACATAAGATATGGTTATCATGTATTTCATCACTTCCTTTTAAGTAATTTAGACTTGCTTTTATCAAGGCGAAAAATTGGAATACTGCTGTTGGTTGTTTGATAGTGTTCCATTTTATCTGGATTGGTTCCAGCTCCAGATGTGTGCTTTGCACATCAAAGGCTGGAGTGCTGTGATCTGCGTGACTCTGGAGTCCCGGTTATCCTGTTGTCATTCAGCAGTTCTCTGAGAGGGGCCAGTCTGAAGCACATCGTTGATCAAGGGTGCTGTCAGCATAATTTGTCTAGTTCATGTTTTAATATTTGCTCTGATCGATTTGTTTATTCTGTGACGGGCTAATATCATAAGTATTGATGTGTTTGTAGTTGTTTTAGAAGCTTGTCCCTTTTCCCCCAGTGTTAAAATACTCCCCTGGTAAGTGACATTATGGCTGTACAAACGATGAGCTTAAAGGCTTCACCCAAAAATATGAATTCCATAATTGATTTACCCTCATGTCGTTGAAGTCTTTCTTCTGTGGAACACAAATGAAGATGTTTTGAGAAATGTCTCTGCGGTTTTGTGGCCATGCAATGGTATGCAATGGTGGTCAATGAGGGCCAGTGATGTTAGGTTATCAACATTCTTTAAAATATTTAATTTTTGTGTTTTACTGAAGAAAGTCATGCAGGTTTGGAATGACATGAGGGTAAACAATAATGTAATTTTAATCTTGGGGTGAACTATCCCTTTTTGCATAACTTCCTTTTCCCCAACAATTGCAGAAGTGTTAAAAAAACAAGTTTTTTTTATTTGGTGTCTCTTGTTTTTTTTAGCTAGAATTTGAATGCTTGACCTTTTAAATACACTTTATACAAAACCATTTGCTAACCTTCTAAAGACTCGAGCCTGTAATTGAAATGTTTGTTTTTTGTTTCTTGGACTCAGATTAGTGAAGATTCAAGTAAGGTGAGCGCGCGTCTGATCATAAATGTGTCTCTGTTGCCACCACAAATTCAGGCACAGGGTTGGGGACCATATTTTAAAGCTGAAGGGGAGGACAGATGAGGCTTTTTAGCGAGGCAGGGAGGAAAGTAATGAGACTGCTGGGACAGAGAAGTTGTTGGAAGTGCTGGGTTCACTCCTTTAAAGAATGTATGTGTCAGTTCCCCGAGTTCAGCCTCAGCAGTAATGGCACATTCTTCAGGGCTTTTGTTGCTGGGCCATGTCTCAAAGAAATCTTTAGAAATGGTTTCCAGGGCAGCCATTGGAGAAGTCTGGGGATCAGGATGTGCTGATAATTTTAGTATCAAGCTCCTGTCACTGACCAAGCAGTTTGTAACCGATCTCATTATAAAAGCAAAATGAATTTTGAATTATCAAATAAATTGTGGTTAACGTTCAGGCTACTCTGATTTAACTAGTCTTTTTGGGTTACCATTTCGGGTCCCCTGTTCATGATGCTTTCTCTATTGTCAGGTTCACGCTGACAGTGTTGTCAACAATAGAACAAATATGGCTATGTCATTCTCGCTTGTGTCATCCTTTTGGCAGCACTTGGGTTATGTTAAAGGGACAGTACACCCAAAATGAAAATTGTGTCATCCTGAACCTTAACTCATCCTCAAGGGGTTCCAAACCTATGTAGCAGGGCTGTAGTTAAGTCCACCTTTGTCGAGTCTAAGACCAGGACTACTCCAAATGAAACGGTCAGGACAGAGACCGAAAAAATAATCCTCTTTATAATGATTGTAGTCTGTGTCCAACCTCCTAAATAATTGCTCATGAATGCGTTGTGTTATTGATTTATGAGTACTGTGTGAGATTAAAGCAGTGCTATGACTTATTATACTTCTTTGAATTGACAGAAAATAAGCACACAAAAAAAAACTTTAAATTGGTGAATCAATCAGATATCAAGAACCAGTGTATGAAACTCAACAATAGAGACAATCAACAAAAGAAAGCTTTGTGCTGCAAGGCATACTGGGTATCACCATAGTAAAACTCATTCATGACTCCCAGCATGCTTTGCAGTTAATCTGTTTATCTGAATTAGTTTGATGATTGTCAACAATGTTTAGGGTTTGTATGATGAGTGTTGATGTCAGGAAAACTTTCGGTTTAGTTTGCCACAGTAGCGTTCAAATCAGTCATCAACTTCATTTAGTATTACTTATTATCTTTTTTGCAGTTTGACACCATAAAAAAAGTAACCTACTCCGAGGAAAGCAAATTAATTTAATGAAAGTCAGACTCAAACTAAAGCCAACATATATGCTTGATCAATGGTTTTGTTTGGAAGGAGAAAAAAAATCATCAGACTGGCTAGACCAACTTGAACATTTGGCATGTGCAATGACCAAGTCTGAGTGCAGATACCAACGATTCAAAGACAAGTCCGAGACTACAGAAAAACGTCTCGATTCCGAGTCCGCACTGCTGTAGAAATTCTTCCTACTAAAGGGGTCAATAGTGCCCCAGAATCGTTTGGTCACAAGCATTCTTCCAAATATCTTTCTCTGTGTTCATCAAAACAAAGAAATGTATACAGATTTGCAACAACTCAAGGGTGAGTAAATGATGACAGAATTTTTCATTTTTGGGTGAACTGTTCCTTTACCATCAATACAGAAAATTATAAAACTGGATTGAAAACGAGCCGTAATGTGCTGCAGTTGAATTAAGTTCACTCAGAAATTCCTTAACTTCATGTAATGTAACTTGTTTTCAAAGAAATAGTAATCTGGGTTTAAAACGTATGAACGCTCGTAAACGATGCAATATTTTCTAGCTTCTTCAAAGGCATTAGTGTCTGAAGTTGCTCATCCACCATGTTAATTATGGCAATAAGCTTTGTACCCAGACTTCAGAGAGGGATTATTCTCACATTTTATTATCACAGAGGCTAAAGCCGATCTGATCAAGCTCGGCACAGCTCCCATCAACACTTGCATGCATCATTTTTCTTGTAATTCATCATATCTGATTATTTCTAGTACATCAAAAAGCCACTGTCATCTTTTTCTGTCATTGGTTGTCATATCAGTCAGGTGCATTAGCTCGGCATAAATGGATCTTTATGCACCAGTATCATCCGTTGTCCGTGAGTCGTTGTCATCGCTCTGCTTCGAGCCTACGAGTTTGCAACTATGCAACTGCAAAATCCCAAATATTTGTCAGGTCTGGATGCACAGCCTTATCAAAACTTAGTTTGGCAAGCTCCCTCGTGAATGCCTCATACTCTGTTTCCTGTTTCTTCACGGGGGTGTCCCGACTTCTGATTGAACACAGCTGAGGAAACACTCGAATGCCTTCGCGGGATCATTCATAGATTTATAAATGCGATACCAGTTCTTTCATCCTGATGGTTTTAGACTGGGCTGCTGAAGGAAGTTGAAATGTCTGTTGACGTCCGTGTGCATATCTTTTCTCTCATAAGTCATTAGTATTCTGTTGTGTGTCTCATGGACGCACACAGAGAGGCTCAAATCAGTCCCCTTCCCCCCTGTTGTCACTTCTGTGCGTGCTAACACACTTCAGGCTTTTAAAGCAAACTAGACCTTTGGATATCCCAGTAACAAGAATGGCAAAAAAATCCTTGTGGAATTCCGAGGAGCCTTTCCAAGTCAAGGGCTGTATTTCAAGAAAGAATTGTGGCGCATTGCTCGATGGAAAAGAGTTTGGTTATGGGTTCTTATGCTTGGCTTGCAGATAAGCAAGCAGATGAAGTAACCGCAGTAGTCAGGCTAATGTGTTGTGACATGAACTGAAAATGGCCATGCGCTACGTGGGTAACTCAAAGTTCACTGGGTGTTTTGTTGTAACTAAAACTTATTTTGGAAGTGCTCTCCAGGCCAAAGTTCAGCAGGAGCTGTATGTCAAAAAAGTTTTTGCACTTTTTTTAAATGGGTTAATGCAGCAAAAGTGTAAGGGGGAACCTATAGGGGAGGACAAGGGCATTATTTATCATTCGGGTTAAAAGTCCTGCAAAATACTGCATTGCTTGAACAAAGTTATTTAAAGTAATAATCTTTTTGGGTACATTTCTGGATGATATCTCGCAAAAATACAATGGCGGTGGGATTTTTGTGGAGTTTTACGGAGTGAGAGAAACTGGTTCATTTTGTTACATTGCTGCGAGTGACGCAATGACGCTGCTGTTTTTCTGACGCATGCACGAAACAAACGGCTAAATTAATTCCATTGTTGTGCAGACAAAAGGCTGGGGGAGGACATGTCTTTTAAGTTTTGTCTGAAGAATGGCCCGCTGCTTAAGAATAAGGTTTTGTTTCAAAAAGAAATTATACAAATCATTTAAATTAATTTTTTTATTTACAGAACCGTAATATTTTAGTCTTTATTCAATTACTAATGCAACAGGAAACACTTATTAGTGTCACTTTAGACACCCCCAATTACTTTTGGGCAATAGGTTGTTTGCAATCACATGGTTTTATGATGCGCAAGGCGCGGCTGGAGGGCAGCAAACTAAAAGTACATATGTTTAAAGACCTGAACAATGACCAGGTAACCCCAAATTTCTGTCAAACCTTACTTGTAATAAACTCTACGTAGCTTCCGTTAAAGGGCTTCAAATACAGGTGTTTTCTGCAATGTAAAAATAATCAGTGGTATCCCCAGAATGTCTCTGTAAAGTATTAGTTCAAAATACAAACATATCATTCATTACAATATGTTGACGTGGCCATTTGGGGCTGCAATGGAAACACGACATTCTTGGGTGCATCTCTTTAGATGCAAATGAGCTTCTGCTCCCCTCCCTGTATGCAAAATATGACGTAGAGCGCTTTCACATGTGCTTTGGATGACATCAAGATGAGCAATATGGCGGAAAGCGCAATTACGTCTGTAATTCCCTATCCAACCAAAACCATACACTAACTGTAATAAATATTACCTTAATGCCTTGTTCATAAATACAAATTAAATGGAGAAGACAAAAACATAGATAGAACAACATATAATGTATGAAATGTTGGCCATTGATGATTAATCATGTGCATGCATATACTAACAGACATAAACACGGATAAAGGCAAAAACATGCATTCAGAGTACTTGTATATGACAGACCACGTTGTCTTACAAATGCACACTCTGTTTCTATCCTCTCTAAGTATTGTTGCACTTAGGGCATAAGAGAAAACACTGAGAAACACACTGCCATAACTTTCTTTTATTGTAATGAATAAGCTTTACAGAAATTATGTCGGTCACAAGTCTTCTGAACAAAGGGGCGCTATGCCTTTTATCACTAACATTAGGAAAGAACACCTGTCTTTGGACCAATGTAAAGTCTCAGGATTAGCCGCTAACATGTAAACAACATCCGCGAACGTGCTAAACACATTATTTAAGGCGATTTAAAAACGATGTGTAATACTTACTACTTCCGGAGATGAAGCTTGATTGCAAACAGCTGGTACTGATCCACTCTTTAGAATTTTTTTTTGGGGCGAAACCCATGCCATAGTGACAGGCCATCCCAGAGCTTATATTTTTCAACGTTTCTGGCTACCGGGAGCTCTAGCTCCCGACCAAGGGGTCGCATTGACTCGTGACTTGGTCAGTGTCGTATAAATGCCCAGGTAGAGACCGAGAAAGGAGCCAGGACGAGTTGGAAATTAGTCTTTCCGGACCGGAGATACAGACCAGAGAATGTTGATTTGTCGATCCGAAAAAAGTGCTTCTTGCCCGGACGCGGAGTTCTCTGCGTCCTGTCCGGGACTTTCGATTGTTGATGCCTCCGGCCCCCAAGGTTGTTTGATGACATATGTTTATCATGATATCGAACCTAAACATGATAACAGAAAAGTTTTATGTTCTCAGTTTGTCGCTGCCTTGAGCCACGTCATGTGATTTCTTTATAATGAACTTTAATGAAGAAAAACTTTAACGTGAGACTTCTTGTCCCTGGAATAAGTGCTTTTAACAGTAGATATTGTTTAATACAATTAATGTTTAATAGACGTTTGGTTTTAAGTGGTCAATGTTTTGGTACGTTAAGCTATTTCCTTGGACTTCTACAGGGGAGAAACCCTTTTCACGAGATTTATCACTTTATCTGTTTAAGCAGGACTCTGTCTTTTACATTTATGCATTTGGCAGATGCTTTTATCCAAAGCGACTAACATTGCATTGTATTATACATTTGTTTCTTACTACATGCAACAGGACAACTTTTAACAGCAGCTAGTGTTCATGACAAGGTTTGGCAGAAATTAAAGTTCACCTGGCTGTTGTTTAGGTACGCTAACCCTCGTAGATTCAGGTTTACAAGCCATTTTATCTCCTTTCATGGTTTGATCGATTTGAAAAATCGAATAAACAACGCCCAACATAGGTACTTTAAATTTGTTATAGCAAATTCCTATGAAGAACATGCACAAACCTGAAGCAATTATATCCAACAAATGGAGAAGGGATGCCTTTTCATAGAACATAAAATAGTTACTTTATTAAAATTTTCATGTGCCCATTTATGAGGAATATGTATGTTGATGTGATAATCGTGAAATGGCACTTACCATTTGTCTCTTTAATATAGGACAACGTATGTTTACTGCATTAGACTTCGGAGACCACGTCTGCTGTTGGTCTACTATTCAGACCGTGAAATTGCATTATCTCTTACTAACAGTTAGCGCTTGAATGAGTAATTGTTGAGCATTGTTGAGAGTATGTGAAGAGCTGACTAGTATAGGAGGGCGTGCTTGGCTTGTGATATGAGGGAGTTCTGATTGTTTCATAACTGCGGTGGTAACTTTGATAAATTGCTCATTTGTAAATTGCATCTTGTAAATTAATGAATGAATGCACTAACAGTAAAGATATAACATGGCCAGGCAATTAATATACACACTTTTTGCTCTGATTGAATGTACATTAGGTTCTGTTTGAGGTTATTAATGGAAAGTATTTGGATTCGTTTTGGCTGGGTTCTGTCTGTTATAGGCTTTAACATTGATCAACTTAATTTAAATCTATTACAGATTGGGATCAAATACTGTTTGGAGTTTTTAAAGATTGTAGAAAGAAATTCAGACTTGTTTACTTGTATTCATGTACTCTGGTATGTCTTGGGAATATCAGGTTCGGCTTTAAGTCTCTTGTTAAATCTAGCTGAACTCAAGTATTCTTGTGATGCATGTAGCTGAGTAAACTGCGGGCAGGATTCTGGGTGTTCCTGAGAGACGTCATGAGTGAAGATTTCAAGATCTTTCATCCTAGATGATCTAGCTCACTTAAACATGAGGGTGACAACTGCGATGTCTATGCCATCTCAAATGGGTTGTCGTGATGTATTAGTTAGCATCTACAGATTCAGAAAATCATTCACGTTCTCAATGTTAACAAACCAAAACCATACTATGCCCCCCATGTCGCGGTTTGTAATCTCTCAGCGCCATTAAAAATGCACTGAGGTGGACTGGTTGGTCCAGAAAGGAGAATTTGGGCAAGGATCATGTTCTTTGTATATGAATGATGTTGAAAGGGAAAATTACGAGCCCCTGTGTTAATCTTAATGATGTGTGGAGTAATGTGTAAAGTATGAGAGAATCCTGCAGATGTTTCTTTTCTGTTTAATTCCCACACTCGACACAGAGGCCCCTCACTCCCAGCATGCTTCACACACCTTTCCCTTCTTTATTCTTGGTCCCTCTTTAGTCTTTTTACTCTTTCCACTCTTTCCTCACTCCGTGTCTGTTTCTTTTGATATCTTCCACTAGTTTCTCAGGGTCTTTCCATCTGCTATTGTGTAGATGCATGACGTAAAGTTACATAATGGAATGAGGATGGTTTTGGACAAGTTTCCCTTTAGCTCTTGTGGTAGAAAACATGGTTCTGACAACACCTGCTTCAATACTGATCAAATTTGCATGTACTTTTGAAGTTGTTCATTTTAAAATGCAGAAATGAAAGTGAGAAGGTTTTATAAGGAAGCAAGATTTATTAAATGCTACATGTTTCCTGGCTTTGATCCTTTTTGTTGGATAGTGTTTTTGGGATGTATGAGCACCCTCTGCGAAAAAACAACAACTACTGTTAGATGTCTGTTCCCATGTGACATAATAGAAATGCTGCCATGGCAACCAAGGGGGCTTCAGAATGGGGCAGTTCGTCAGAGGTTTGAGAGCTTGGTTGTGTAAGACATTATAGGCTTGATTAGACTGTATCTGAAGTGGCTCTCTGTGAGTGTGGCGGCCCGGATGACGTGAGACTGTGGCACACAGTCTCAGCTTTTGTTCTGAACTCGGTCGAGCTCACTGTGTTCTGTGCTCCGGTTCACGCCGTGACTGCATCTCTTCTCATCAATCTCAATGAGATGCACCTAGACTTTGTCACAAGTTTGCAGAGAGAAATGGGCTGTGTTAAGAACGAAGTGATCCAAAGTTATTGTAAAGTGCACATTTGCTGATGTGATGGAATGCTGTTCTTGTGGCAGAGCATTGCGTTTCCAGCACTGAGGTCATTGGTTCAGTTCCTTAGAAACAGATGGTTGTTTTGAGGAAAAGCATGTGTCATTTGCATGAATGTGAATTTAAAACGCATGAATGATGATTTTTTTTTTCTAATCCAAATTTGAAGAGCTGTTCTATTTCACAAAGGCTGTAACTGAATTCAGATACTCTGATGTCTTTTTCTCTCTGCAGAGTTTGGATCGTTTTTCGTGGATCAGATTTGACCTAGATATCCACCCTTTTTTTATGAGGTTGGAAGGCTGCGCAGTTTTGTAATGAAAAACAGACTACGAAAGCCATCCAGAGACCATTTGAGCAAAAGTCTGTTAAGCAAAAATCATGTCTGGCTTAGCCGACTGTTGTCAAACCAAAAAGAGATGTGACTTTTTTTCTTGATTTTGGGGCTGTTTGGGATCAGATTGGCCTGCGCTCAATGTGTGCTAGTTTGTTTTGATTTTATATCCGCTGGTTTCTCAGTGTTAAGATCTGTGGCTTGTATATAATATTCCGTTAGAGCAATTTTGTGGGTTAAAGGCTTTACACTGTGTTGGTTCTTGTCATGTTGTGTTTTCACCACATGTAATCTGGCTTGAATTCAGGGACGGGTCTAGAGGGGACTGCCCCCCTGGGATTTTCCTAGGGTCCCTCCAAAAATGTCCTTCTGACAATAATAAAATGCAATGTATTATCTGTTAAATCTTTCAAATTATTTACAGAAAAATGAGAAAATTATACATGCAATGAACTATTAGTATATTATTAGAAAAATGTAGGCCAAACGGAATGTGATAACCCCCACTCCGCTCAACCTAGTAGCGGCCTGCTTAAATTTACAAAAAAACTTAAAGTGCTAACATGTATGTGAGCAGTAAGTTTAAAAGCAGAGGTCTAAGAACATATCTTTAATAAATAGTAAACATCGCAGTGCTTACTTATTTACTCTCCATAGTACCCTAAAAATATGACTCTTTTACACAAAAAATGATCATGAATGTACTACATGCTTTTTGCACATACGGTGAAAGTAAATGATTGCCACAGCTGTCCCTGTTCCCCCTTTTTCCTCTTTGTGTAACACTGAAGAAAGTGTACTATATTCAGCTTAAATCATGATGGTACATTTTTAGTGAACTGTCCATTTAAGCTTTGTCCCTTGAGTAAATCCGTTTCCAGAACAGATATGCAAAACCGCTATGTTCCTTGACTGGATTGTTAAGATATGGTGCACCTGGAGTGGAGATGACTGGACTTCATAAAGATACAGCTGCTGTCACACAGATACATTTCCTTCATGGACAGGTAAGCATTTATAAAGGCAAGCCTTCTGTTGCATTATATGCCTTATAACTTGTAAGATGTGTGGTTTGTTTTGAATAAGCAGGGAAGGATACTTTCTCTCCTGGATGACAACAGCATTCACCTGTGGGATATTGCGCAGGAAGAAAATCGCTCACATTTGGTGGAGGTCAACAGCTTCACTTTACCTGGCAGGCCAGGCATTGAGAGCACCAGGTCAGCCATAGCTTTCCATTCATTAAAGTATTTTACATAAGTGATCTTTTGTTTAAATGAGAGATACAAAATCTTTTTTACTTGCCCATATTTGCTAAGTGGTAACCATGATTGTCTTATCCAGGCATTGACGTCGAAGGGTTCTCTTTCTTTACAGCGTGACTCGTGTGACTGTTATGCTGTTGAAACAGAGCTGCGATCTTCTCGCTCTGGGAACTGAAGGTGGTGGGGTGCACTTCCTGGAATTGCCCAACTTCACATTGTTGAACAAGTCACTGTTCCAGGATGAGATCATGCAGAGGTGAGACTTCCATTTTCATCGCTGCATTATGACACCAGTCACTATGATGTCACCATGTTAGATGTATGACTACAAACCTGCAACATGCATATCTGTTTATCAACGTTGTTTACACTCACAAACAATCTCCTACTATAGACCGTTTCATTGGATGCACAATGTTATCTTCCGTTTGTTGATCCGTCTGGCTAGTGGCTAATAATGTAACTATTTATAATTAATATTAATTTATATGAATATTTTGACTATTATAATTGTATTAAACAAACAGTATGCTTTTTTATTTATTTATTTTTTATGTTTATTTTATAAATAAACAATTATTTTACTGGTAACCCAAAATAATACTGGCAAGACATGCCTTTAAAAACTTGCTAGCTAATGTCATTTACTTGTTATTTTTTTGCTTTTCATAAATGATATGTAGAGACTCTGTCCTTTGCGGATGTGTATCGGAGGTAAAGTTTGGGCCACAAAAAGTGTGCATGTGCAGTTTGATGTTGGGCTTTCAGTTCAATACGAAGAAAAACTTTCCAAGCGAGTAAACCATACAATGTACATAACTCAAGGCATACAAAAGCTTGGTGTGAGGAACAGTCTGAAATCTCAGCCATTTATCTTTTGTTTTTGGTGACACTTGGGTGAGGTAGATTTTAACTTATAGAGGGACGTTTCCTTAATGTGTTTGCAAATAAACCAATTGTGACCCTGGACAACAAAACCAGCCTTAAGTAGCACGGGAACATGTTTAGTAATCGCCAAAAATACAGGGTATGGGTAAAAATTACAGATTTTTATTTTACTGCAAAAAGTAAAGATCATGTTCCATGAAGATATTTTATAAATTTCCTACCTTAAATTTGTAAAAACTTGATTTTGTGAGTGGACGGCCTGCTACAGTGCCTCAGATTAACAACTTCAAAGGCGATTTTCTCAATAATTTCCCTATTTTGCACCCTCAAATTCCAGCTTCGTAAACATTTGTTGTTCCGCCAGATATTGTCCTTTCCTAACAAACCATATATCAAAAGAAATCTTATTTCCTCCGCCTTCAGTTTCAGATTATGTAAAAATCTCAATTTTAGAATTAATTGACCCTGAAGACTGGTTCAAGGGACTGAAGTCCAGGGACTGAATCTCTTGAATGGGAAAATTATTCAACTCTTGACTCTGAAGCACAACACTAGACTTTATTAAAGATGGCTGTGCAGACAGTTTCCACAGCTTGTGTGCTTGCCTCATAAAATAAGCATTTTGGGACCCACCCCCCCATCTGAAAGGCCGTGCATGAGGTCAATGAAGCTGCACCAAGACCTTTTATTTATTTATTTTTCTCATTTAGCTCTCTGCTTTTGTTGCATGGCTCTTGGACACTACAGAGGCCGTACCCTCCGATTCGCTCGGGGTTAAATGCCTATTCCTGCCCCCAGCTGTGGCTGTCTGTTACTCTGTCAGACGAGCTGCATGGGGCTTAAGATTTCCTGTCTCACACATAAGTCACGGAGTTGACACCTCAACATTTTAAATCTCCTGGTTTTAAGAATATGACAAGACCTTTAGGCGGTCTTATAATGCACATTCAGTTGAATATTTATAAATATTTAATAAGCATGTTGTGAAGAAGTAATCTTTTCTTCTGGTGTGCTGCAATTATGGCCGTTACAGGACAGGAAATCACACTTGCTAGTCATCTCGCTCTTTAAAGATGTTGTTTAACTGTGAGAGAAATTACAGCTTTCATAGTGGCCTGCTGTAGATAAAGCCCGGGTGGCTAAATGTGGACCTCATCTGCCTCTGAGAGAGACCTTGAACTGCTCATTAACTGGATACAGTTTTGGGTAATGGGCGTCCTATCTGAGCCGCTGGTAATAAGTATGTGTCAGCTGAGAAACTACTGAACAAAATGCTTTTCTACCAAGTGCCAAACTGCTTAAGATCCAGCCGAGGAGACGTTTATGACGCATATTTAAGAATTGCACACTATTCATGGTATTTCAACGGGATTCAGAATTGCCAATACGATTTGAAAAAAAAAAACTACTTCGAGGTGATTAGTTTATCCTTAAGGCATGTGAAAAATCTAGATGGACTTGTTTTAAAAGGATAGGGCACCCAAAAATGAAAATTCTGGCATGAATTACTCACTCTCTTGTTCCAAACCTGTATAAATGTCTTTTGTTTGGTTAAACAAAAAAAGATATTTGGAAGAATGCTCGTAACAAAACAGTTCTCGGACCCCATTGACTGCCACAGTAGATAACGTGGCAGTGGTAGTAAAAAAATGCCTCAACACATTTTGAAGAATGTAGGATAGCAAACAATCTTCTTTTGTGATCAACAGAACAAAGAAATTATGAAGTCCTTTTTCCTACTATGGAAGTCAAGAACTGTTTGGTTGAAAGCATTCTTCCAAATATCTTTCTCTGTGTTCATCAGAACACAAACATTCACACAGATTTGGAACAGTTCTAAGGTGAGTAAATGATGACAGATGTTTATTTTTGGGTGAACTGTTCCTTTAATCTCTTGACAATATTTCTTCAGTTGTTGATGGTGTAGCAAACATGAAACCATTGTAGACTGTGAGCTGATGTTTTACTTCCAGTTTTCTTCCTTTAAATTTCATTTGAAAGCATAACTGCATTTTAAGTTTTATTTGTTTGTGTAAAACGGACTGAAGTTTCTTGTTCGAAAACGAGCCACCCATAAGGTTATTCCAGTCCGTCTTTTCCATGCATTTTTCCTCCCCCTTCATGGTTGCATCTCATCCCAACTCTGTGGGTGTACCATACACATTCCAGCTCTTGAATCCATGCCACAGCCACAGAGGAATCCCGTACTGTGGCTTTTGATTGGTCATCATTTGTCTGGCTTTCAAACTGAATTTAAACTTGTCATGGTGTGAATGTCATGTCAACTTCCACAGCATTACTTTTGCGTTCAAACTGCCTTTTTTTTTTAATTATATTTCTTTCATTGAGCTTATTTTCATTCTGTTCCTCCACCTCAGTCTTTTAAAACATGAATCAAATGTAATTGTTTCCAAATGTTCATGTTGCATTGTTCTTGAAAAGCTTTCGAGCTTACCTTGAGGCCTGCATGATTTTCCAAAATGTAAAAGTGAATGTTTGATTCTGGTGAGAGTGAAAGTGTTGTGTAAAGTTCTTCATTGATGTTGAGATGTTCTGTACATCAGCAGTGTTCTGCATTTAGGGAGCAGAATAGTTTATGCTCTCTGTTTCATTTGACATAAAATGCAAGTGCAGAAGACTGGCCCTATTAAGAGTAAACAATCCCCAGCGCATCTCAGCCCTCGCATCTTTCCATCCTTTTTCGTTTAAATTGTCCTGTGCTTTTACTTTTCTTTCCCATCAAACAAATGAAGCCCTTCTCTTTGTAATGATATTCACATGTCTGGTTATTCCCCTCTTCAGCGTTCCAGAAGAGTACAAGTGTGGAAAATCATTGGGGCCTGTAGAGTCCCTGCAGGAACATCAGAAAAACTCAGATAAAATCCTTATTGGATACAGCAGAGGCCTGGTTGTGCTCTGGGACCTTAACAGTCGACATGTAGACAACCTCTTCCTGGGAAAACAGGTGGGTGGGTGTGCGCAAGTTTGTTCGATGTCTCTCACATGGCTTTCAACACTTTTTGATTTTATGTTATTAGAGGCCAAAATCAAAAAACGACTCTTAAGGTTTCCAGCTATAAATGTCAATATTCTTAATCTCATCAGCAGATAGAAATGTCCATGATTCAGCTCACATTACAAAGCTGCTTGATGTCCAGATGGTTTAACTTGAACCCATTGGCTTTCTGTCTTTGTTTTCTTCCTTGTTTTTTTTGACCGGTGTATTGTGTGGACCTGTCACTCTTGTAGCAGCTGGAGAGTTTGGTCTGGGAACGGTCGGGTAACAGCTTTGTCAGTTCCCATAGTGATGGTGGATACATGGTGTGGGCTGTCAGGAGCAGCAATCCTTGTTGTCATGAGCCAGTCTCTTCTACCGTGCCATATGGTGAGCCTTAGCATGTGCCACACTTTTTACTTGCTCCTTGCCTCTCTCGCACACTTTGGTTGTTTGTTAGATGTCTACCACAGTATTTTTCATATGGTGGTAAGACGGTTTTCCCACAGTAAATTTGGGCTGCTTTGTGTTACTGCTGTAGCATTACTAATGATGGCTGGCAATGCTGTAATGTTTGCTTAACTTCCACAATGTCAGGAAATGTTGTTCTTTACAAAAGCTCCAGTTGACTTTAGCAACGGGCTGTTAAAATCTCTCTGCAGATCTATTAAAATAGATTGTAAACCTTAAATGCTCTTTTCACTGTTAGCTGATGGTTTGTTGACGTCAAACCACTTTGGGATCTAGAGATATTTTCCCAATTTATAACTCCAGTTTTACTCTCGCCATGTTTACTATTCTCTGCCAAGTTTTCTGTATTCTGGCAGTTTCTCAATTTTAGTTTTTGTTCTTTGTCTCAGGACCCTTTCCCTGCAAAGCCGTGAACAAGATCCTGTGGAGGACAACACAGTCAGGGTTCGTGGCGTCGTGTGTGTGGAAAAATTCCATAATCTTGTTTCACGCCGTTTCAGTATATTTTGTTTTCTTTGCAGAGGACCTCTGGTACTGTTCAGCGGTGGGATGCCCAGGGCCAGCTATGGAGACAGACACTGCTTAACCATCCTTCAAGGTAGCAACCACGTCACCTTGGACTTCACCTCCCGTGTCATAGACTTCTTCACCATCCACTCCACAGACAGCAATAGTGGTAAGCGAGACCCGGTGACGCGCAGGAGACTCTCGCTGGAATGAATTTCCTTGGTTTTCTGGGAATGTTTTCTTGGTTCCTGTGGGTGGACAGTGGTTACAAGCACTTTTCTCTCTCGTAGAATTTGATGACCCTTCAGCCCTTGTGGTTCTGTTGGAAGAGGAGCTGGTGGTGGTTGATCTTCAGATGGCTGGCTGGCCCACTCTCCCTGCTCCGTATCTGGCTCCTCTGCACTCTTCTGCCATTACTTGCTCATGTCACATCTCAAACGTCCCGCCCAGGTTTTGGGAGAGAGTGATCAGTGCTGGACAACAGCAGTGTCCCATGCAGAACTATGAGGTGAAAAACTAAATGCAAACTTTGATGTCGGTTCACGTTTCATTGAATGTCGTTTCGTCCGAATGTGAAGGTTGCCAGTTGTTTTTCCATTGGGGTTGTCGTCCTGATTTACACGCTCTCTCTTTATTCTGACAGAACTGGCCAATATGTGGGGGGAAAAACTTAGCACCTGATCCAAAGCAGAAAGAGCTGATGTTAACTGGGTGAGGGATTTTTTTTATTGCTCTGCTCCGATGTCTCATTACAAACCAACATGAAATTTATTTGAACAGCTGCTTAAATGTTTCATAAAACGATACCACTGAATCTAAACTCTGTTTATCTGAAACAGTTGTCACAATGTCTTGCTGTTTTGGTTGTTGTAGTCATGAGGATGGCACGGTGCGTTTCTGGGATGCGTCTGGAGTGTCACTCAAACCTCTGTACAAACTGAGCACAGCAAACATCTTTCAGACCGACTGTGATCACAACGACAGCCTGACACAAGCAGGAGAGGAAGACTGGCCTCCTTTTAGAAAGGTTTGAGATTTATCACCTGATATCTACGAGTGTGATTTGACTTTATTTTACATTACTTCTCCTTCAAAAGCAGTGCGGATTTAGCTCTCAAAGTTATGAAATCAATATTTTTTCCCCCCTAATAATCCACCTTTTCCTCTGCGTTGGTGTCTAGTGAAGTGAAGTCTTGCATGTAGCCTGCTTGAGCATATGTGATTCACACTGGACTGAATTTCTTTTTCACCTTAATTAAAAGCAGACTGTCTGTATGAAGGCTGAAATGCTTTGCCTGCGTCTGTTGAAGGTGAAGCAGATTTTTGCTCTGGATGGCACTGCTGCATTGCTGTATTTTCCCAGATTTTTCCAGAACTGAATTACATTCCAGTCCTTCCTTTGTTCTTGTGTTTGGCCGGGAGCAGTCGTGGCATGTTTATCGATGTCTAGAGGGGACGGAAATGGCTTATTATATTGTCCACTATTGCATTTTTCATGTTGTGGAGGCATTATGATCATAATTATGCTTTTACAGACTTGTGATGTTTTCTAGCTATTCTAGTTGCTACTCAAGTTGAATTTTGCATGAGTTTTTTTTTTGTGTTACAGTTTATCTGATGATTTTGCAGGTGTGAATTTTTTTTCTAGTGGTGAAAATCAAGTTTTAATGTTGTTTATGTCTGTGTGGTCTTTTAATATGCTTAAAGGAATAGTTCACACAAAAATGAAAAATCTGTCATTATTTACAAACCTCCAGTTTGCGGTTTGCGACCCTCTTGAGATTGTTCCGAAACTGTATAATTTTCTTTGTTTTGCAGAACGCAAAGGAAGATGTTTGGAATGTTGGTAACTAAACCAATTTCATCCCCCATTTACTCCCATAGTAGGGTAAATATATACTATGGGTGTCAAAGGGGAATGAGATCTGTCTCATTCTTGCAAATATATTCCTTTGTGTTTAGGAGAACACTAAAACTGTGTGTATACAGGTTTGAAATGACAAGAGGACGTTTAAAATGTGTTTTTAAGGATACAACTATTTGACTAAAGGGGGCTTCTTCGTTTGTAAGTCTCTTCGAAAAAAAAAACGTCTGCTGAATTGGATAAAAGATATGTTAAAAGAATAACATCCCATGTTTGCTTTGAATTTATTCCAGGTGGGCTGTTTTGATCCATACAGTGATGATCCAAGACTGGGAATCCAGAAGGTCAGCCTCTGTAAATACAGTGGGAAACTGGTGGTGGCCGGTACTGCTGGACAGGTACGATAACCAGATTTTATGATGCATCCAAATGTCTTTGTTGTTCTGATTCAAAGCTCCTGCACAGACGGCTACCTTCTAGGGTGCAGCGCACTACCTGAAATGAAACCATATTCATGAAACAGATTTGAGACTTTTATTCAGTCTTGAAAAGCATTGACAAAGTATTTATATTGACTGTATCATCTTGGATAAAAATGACGCATCCTTAGTTTGTATAAAATAAGAGGGAGCTCAATGTGCTCTTAGAAAAGAAATGTTATTAATATTCACTCTGTTCACAGGTCATAGTGATGGTTCTAATTGATGAGAAGTCCGATCACATGATTGACGTGGCAACATTGGATCTCCTCCAGGACCGTGAGGGTTTTACGTGGAAGGGACATGACCGTTTGCCTCCTAAGAGCGGCTCTGTAGTGTTTGCTCCTGGATTCCAGCCGGTCGTCCTGGTGCAATGCATGCCCCCTGCAGCCGTTACCGCGGTTACCCTGCACGCAGAGTGGAACCTCATTGCCTTTGGCACCAGTCATGGCTTTGGCCTCTTTGACTACCATCGGCGAAGTCCAGTGCTGGCGAGGTAACCCATGGGGCCATCCAAGACTGCTTTGCTACTTGCCAAACGCTTGTTTGGGAGCAGTTGCAATCAGTGCTTTTAACTTCAAAGAGATATTGCTGTGTAGATATCTCTATTTTTTTTTGGCTGTTACAATGCCTTACAAACCTCATGAGACAAATCAAAACAATTGTGCGTATTTCGTGTTTTTATATAAACAATGTCTTGAAATGAAGTTTCATGTATATTGAAGCATTTATCATATGTTCAGGAGTTTTAGTTTAATTTTTTATATTGTGTGTTATGGTAATGATTTGTGTGATGGTAGTGAGAATGTATTTTCGGTATTGATGCACAGCTTTTAGAAAAATTCAAATGAATATCTCCATATATTCAAGTTCTTAAGATGGACAAGTCTACAAAGACCTGCCTTTTGTGTAATTTGAGTAAGATTTGTTTTGTTGCGGCAGGTGCACCCTCCACCCCAATGACTCGCTGGCTATGGAGGGCCCTCTCTCTCGAGTAAAGTCCTTAAAGAAATCTCTACGCCAGTCCTTCAGACGAATCCGAAAGAGCAGAGTGTCGGGAAAGAAACGTCCCGTGGTTACCAGTCCCACCAGTAAAGTGAGTGTTTTTCATTTTGATTTAGCTGTTTATTGCCATCTCATGTGTTTAGTTACATTTAAAGCGGATGTTAAAGACTAAGTTTGTGTTGTTTACTTTATACATGTACGATTGCCAACAAAATACTGACAAATGTCTCATGGTTAATTTATGGCTTGCGGGTCATGACCGGCATCTTTTAGTGCTGGGACTGATCCATCTATCTGGTTCGAACGATCTGCAAATCCAGCGTTATATCCACCGTTTAAATAACATTCGGCTGACACAAACGGCTGAACCTCGCGAAAGCAGCACATTGATGGGCTTGCTCTTTCTCTCACCGATTGTCGCGTGGGTGTTCTTTTCTGGCAGAATTCTCCAATAAGGGACTAACAAAACTTATGTAAGGGAATTTCATGTTCGAAAAAAATATCCTGAAACCTATACGAATGCTGGGGGAGTGTATCGACCATAGAAATACTATGTCATATGCTGGCTTGTCATGGTCAACTTGAGTTTTTTTCAAACATGAAAAGCCGTAATAACTTTTCCTAGTCCCTTATTGGGCAGTTCTCCCAGAAAAGCAAAGAATTGGCCTGACCACGCGTCAACGGAGCGTTAGGAAGACCTGCCTACCATCAAGATTGGCTCGTTTCTCTTGCGATAGTGAGAGAAGTTGAGGTGTGTTTGTTTGTTCAAGGCATTTCGGTGATGGATGTTATATAAACGGTGGATATAACGCTGGATTTGCAGATTGTTTGAAACTGATAGATGGACTGTTCCCAGCTCTAAAAGATTCCAGACACGCGGTAAGTGAAACGATGTCAAACGTCTGTGCTTTGTTGGCAATCGGCGTGTACCTGCATAAGGTAAACAACACAAAGTTGTAGTAAATCAATGCGATAATGTATTGTGTGCTCGTGATTTAGTTCCTCCCCCCGCACACTCCCAGGAGGTCGTATTTTTCCAGATAATAAAAATACAGCTTTATCTATCTGTTATTATCGTGATCAAACTAAATACTCTTCGAAGATACAAAGTATGCAATACAACTCAAGGGACTCGAGGTTGGCAGAAACTGCGTGTTCAACTGGACCTTTAAGGAAGATCTAATTCTTGGTTTCTTCAGGTGCAGGAAGCAAACGCTCAGTTGGCAGAGCATGATCCAGAAGTGACACCGGTGCAGAGACGGATTGAGCCTCGCTCTGCAGATGACTCGCTGTCTGGAGTGGTCCGGTGTCTGTGTTTCGCTGACACCTTCCTCAAAGACGGTGAGAGAGAAAGCTAATTATTACAGTTTTTACTTTGTTTGCTTTAAGTGCTTTTGAGATGCTTATTTTTAAAGGGATACTCCACTCAAAAATGAAACTACTCTAAGTTGTTCCAAACCTATATGAATTTCATTCTGGGACATCATTGACTTCCATTAAAAAATTTCTTTCTATGGTAGTCAAAGGTACTCCAGAACTGTTTGCTTTCCTAATTCTTCAAAATAACAAATTTTGTTTTCAACAGAGTAAAATGATACAACACTATGGTAGTCAATGATGTTTCAGAAATGTCAGTTGCTCATGTTATTACAAATAGCTTTCTATGTGTTAATCAGAATAAATAAATGTATACAGGTTTGGAACAACGAGGGTGAGTAAATGATGACATGATTTTATTTTTTGGGTGAACTAATGCTGACATAGTTCACCAAAAAATAAAATCATCACTTTAAATAGCTGAAGCTATTTAACGTTCTCTCATTGTTTTTTTGTGAGTGCAAAAAAGTAATTTCAGGAAAAGCTTTACCACTGTCTTGTTTTAAAGGAGTTATATGACACAGCTAAAATGAATACTATGCAATGTGTATACACAATTTAAGGTTGAGGCATGTTTGTATCTCCTCTATGCCCCGCCTCTCTGAAACATACAGATTTTTTACAAAGCTCATCTCTCTGAAAAGCGAAGTGTGCTATGATTGGCCAGTTAACCAGTGCGTAGTGATTGGTTGAATACGGCAAACGTGTGACAGAAATTGAACTCCTCTTACCATATTTGGCACATCAGGTTCAAAAGCAATTGTACTGACAGGTACTCCCACCTTACTTGCATATAAATTTGTGTGGTCTTAGTCGACTCGTACCACGAACTGACATGGATTTGTGGGGGTGTGGTTACACAAGGCGTTTCATGCAGGTCTAGGTTAGCATTCGCTTTTAGATAGAATCCATCTTTTGTTCTGTTGCAATTTTACATGTCTTACACATGCATGGGCAACTTATAACACAGAAAAACATGTTTTTGCACTTATCCCTTTAATCAAATATGCTTTTCGGGCGGTTAATAACATTTGCAGCTCATTTAGTACCTTAAGTTTTGGTTTTGCTGTTCATTCCCACAAGGCTTGTAATTTTCAGTTAGAATCTGACTCCATTAAAAAGATGATGAGTTCAGAGAGCACAGAAATACTACTCTTGTGTGGTTTTGTCTGTTCTGTGTGAAATGTGTGGGTTGTCTTCGAATACCCCATACTGCCAAACCTGATCAACACACTGGCTCACATTTGTGTGTTATTTAAGTAAGTAATTCATGCTGTTGATGTAGATCATGATGCGTGGATAGTCTGGGCCACATAAGCACAAGGCAGCTTCAGCCAATTTTCTTCATTTGCAAGTATATGACCTCTTAACTCAAACAGACTCTTGCACAATGCTGATTGAATCTTTGGATAGATGCAGTCCTCCATAAGAATTTTAAACACGGTCTTGTTGTTTTATTAGTGCAATATGTTTAAATGCTGCACAATAAAAACAGCAAAAATATAATTGCAGTTATAGATATAAGTGTTTTTGTTAGTTCAATGTTGTTTGAAAATAAATTATGCAAACAAATTGCATGAATGGGATTTGGTTTTAGGAGCCCCTAGTATCAGGATTGAGAAAATGTGTGCGCTGTGTTGACTGAGGTTGGATTTATTCACTCATTTAAATGCCCATCGTTTTTCTGAATAGGATCAATATAAATCTATATACACATGCTTTTTCTGTAGTAAAGTTCTGTCAAACCTTTACATCATGTACAGACTCTTAGGAGGAACATGTCTTGATATGAAACACAAGAACCTTACCCTGACCAGATTTTTGTTTCGGTTTCTCAGGAACACATCATGGTCCCACTATGTGGGCCGGCACAAACTCTGGTTCCGTGTACGCGTACGCTCTCGACGTTCCCTCTCAGGAGAAGTTCTCCGAGCAGAGTGTGGAGGCTCTGCTGGGAAAAGAGATCCAGTTGATGCACAGAGCTCCAGTAGTGTCCATCGCCGTGCTGGACGGCCGAGGGAATCCTCTCCCTGAGCCGTACGAGGTCTCCAGAGATCTGGCCAAAGCACCTGACATGCATGGCAGCCACTCGGTTCTTATTGCTTCTGAGGAGCAGTTTAAGGTCGTTGATTACAACATCATTGTCAACTAAAATAGTAAATTCTGTCATTACTTACTCACGTTGATGTTTGTTTTCATAGGTTTTCATGTTACCCAAGGTTAATGCGAAGACCAAGTTTAAGTTGACCGCCCACGAGGGCTGTCGAGTACGAAAGGTAGCTCTGTCAAACTTCACCAGCGTGGCTTCTGAGGACTACTCTGAGAATGCTCTAGTGTGCCTCACCAACCTTGGTGACATCCACGTGTTTAGTGTGCCAGCACTGAGACCGCAAATACATTATGACTGCATCCGCAAAGAAGACATAAGTGGCATTGCCTCCTGTGTGTTCACAAAGACTGGACAAGGTTAGTACGCTTGCAACGTCATTGTCAGTGCATCAGTGTTTTGTAAATGTACGATTCGTTCTAGCTCTTTATCTCTGATGTTTTCAGGATTCTACTTGATCTCGCCCTCGGAGTACGAGCGGTTCTCACTGTCTGCTCGTGTGATCACAGAGCCACTTTGCCAAGTGGACACGGAGCGACCTCATGATCTCTCTGCACACAGGTATATCATTACACATGGAGTTCACTGGTTTGGTTTTAATATGAGAGGGGTACATTTTTCTAAACACAACCTTGTTAAAAAAAAACAGTATATGCTGGTTTGGTATGTTTCGATGCTGGTTTAACTGGTCATGTGCTGGTCCTTGGCTGGTTGTATCTGGTCAAACCAGCATTAAAACACACCTAACCCAGCTAATTCTTTTTTTTCAAAAGGGAATGTAAGTGGTGAAAGATCTTATTCACAGGGTCATTTTTTGGTGATTGATCACATGAAACATTAGTGATGTTCTGAATGCTCCGAATAATAGTTCTGCATTTGTTTCCAGCACGACAGACTCACCAAAAGCTAATGGAACTCATAAGACACAAGCCGAGAGCAAGTCTGTTGAGGCTGAAGGTAACAATTCTGGATTTAAAAGTCTTGACAGATGGGAAATAAATAGTAGCTGAAATTCCCCCATATTAGTTTGGGATTGTTTTACAGGATTTTTTAATGACTTGAGTCTAGCTTAAATGTCATACAGCGGTTTATTTTCTTTACCGTCACTTTTGTAACAGTACAAATCACTTTCTGAAAAATACCACAGCTCATTAAATAATACACACTATAGATGTTTATGTTCATTGGATGTACGCGCCTGGCCCGAAGTTAAACTGTTCACCCAAAAATGACAATTCTATCATCACTTGCACAACCTCCAGTCATTTCAAACCTGTATGACTTTCTTTGTTCTGCACAAAAGAAGATATTATGTCAAAAATATAGATATTTCGATACCGCAAAATCGGAAACCGTTCCAATTCGCATGTGCCACAGTATTGATTGCAGCTGCTGTTACTCGCTCTCTATTTTCCGACAGTGAGTGACGCACATTGCATCTGAACGCAGTGACAACAGAGCCCCGCCTCCTCTCGCAGACTTGACTCGGTTGCGTCAGTTAAATTGTGTTCATGTTAGAAAACTTGGCCAGTGCAGAGTCTCAGTAACACATCTGGCGCTTGATAAATGCTCACTTACACTTTTGTTTACCATAGTGCTCTATGCATGTGCGCTGATCAAAGATTTCTCTAACAACGTTTAACCGGAGCGAATGAGACGAGTTATTGTTAGAAAGATTTTGAAGTGCGTCCGCAACAGTTCTCAAGTTTAAGGTTTGCGTTTCTGTCTCTGTCGCTAATCAATGATATAATGTGAAATAAAAGCCAATAAAAATGTGTTAATCACATAATGGTATTAACTGACATTAAAAAATATGAATTAATACTTATATGTATTGCCCATTCATTGTTTGTTAATGTTACAAATATAACTATTTATGTAAGCTCTGGTCCATTTATATTTACAAATACAACTTTGATTTTAAATAGTAAATGTATTAGTAAAATTAGGATTAGATTAACAATAATGTAAAAAAATATTTCATTGTCTCTTGTTCAATTTTTTTGTTTATTTTCTTGCGGATGTTTACCGGAAGTTACGTTTAGGCCACAAAAGCACATATGCGCAGTAATGTTTATGTATATTGTTATGTTGAAACTGTTTATATAGGTCCATCATGATTCATGCATATACGTACAAATTTTCTGTGTGCCCTGTATCAGTTTCTTTTGTTGCTTCTGAAACAGCATTCATGTTAAAGAAACATAATACTTAATACCCTATCTATACCCCTGAACCTTACTTAATCTTTGAAATCAGCAAACAACACTGAAATCTGATCAGATATTTTGTTGGTGATTGTGTTGATGTCATTCTCTCAGGGCTGCTGGAGGAAATGCGGAATGCCTTGTCCTCCCCCATCCTGGATTCTCCAAACAGCAGTGCTGACATCACTCTGGACACCACAGGCGAGCTCACGGTCGAGGACGTCAAAGACTTCTTAATGTGAGCGTCTTTATTCAGCCGTTCCGGTCTGTTAGTCAATTGGTTTTGGGCTCGTCTCAATCTCTGGCTTTGTTAGGTCCGTGGATGAAGCTGAGAATAACTTCAGGAACATCAGCGAAGAGGATGGAAGACGTCCTGGAATCCTCATCAAGTGAAGCGGGACAGCAGACAGCTGGAGGTGAGGAACATTTGAAACTCCAGAAGATTTGTGAAGGTCTGTGGAGATTAGACAGGATATATAGGCATGTTTGCTCGGCTGAGGAAACCAACCCCCACTGAGTCTGGAAGTTGTTTAAGGTGTGTAACTGTGCTGGAAGTTAGTTTGTGATTTGGGGTGGTGTTCGTGTTGGATAGGTTGAAGCACTTTTAACTTTTTTACTATCAGAAAGCACTTCAGATTTAAAGCAGCAACTGAAGCTGCAAAGTTTGGAGACATGCTACGTAGTAACCTATAAGATGCTGATAGCAGGAGGTAAACTGACTAAAACTAGGTGCAAACAATGCTTTCTATTCCTGGGTTCAATTGGAATATAATTGAGTTCAATTTGCGAGAACACTTTATAACTCTCATATTGTTGACTTAAATTCACTTCTCTCCCCAGAAGGGAAGATGTTATGAAGTCTTGCTGTGTTTGGCTTTGCTGAATGCATGCAGTAACTAAAAAGCCTGCATTCCACATCCTGCAAGCTGGCACACAGTAGGGCATCTGCCTCTCGACTCTCCTCTCTTAGAATCAAGCTCAAGGCATCTGAACTGCTGACTTACAGCAAATTAAATACAGACCACATGTTTTTTTCCAGTGTTTTTGTTTAGTCTCCCTTATTACTTGCAGAAGGGAAGACCACTGCCTCCCTGTGGGCATCTTTGGTAGTGCAGAGTAGTTTGAGAACCTGCATGAATGCGTGTGATTGAATATAATTGCATTAGTATTTAAGCCCTAATGATGATGTTACCTTTCAGGGGCAGTTCTGGGAAGGACTCATTACATCTAACTGACTCCGGATCTGATGTTGCACCAAACCTTGTTCATGGAGTTTTGCTATGGGAACGTCGCACTTTTCCCTGTGCCAAAAGACAGAGGGATGCCTTCGTTTATCGTCCTGTCGTTTACCTTTCCTCCAGTTTTCTTCTCTCCACAGCCGTTGGTTCCTTTTCTATGACGGGCTGTAAAATGGTACGTTTGAGAGATGACCTTGAGGGATCAGACAATAAAACAGCCAATGTGTTGCACAATATCCGTATGGCGGTAGGGGGCTTCAGAAGGCTTTGAAGTCTTTTATTTTTGTCCTAACATTCCTTTTTTCACATGTTAGTGCTTGCACAATTAAGGAATTTACTCGAAAGCATATTGAAAAAACATATTTAGAAGCCTTTAGTTTATATTTTGCCTCTAATGCATAGCTGCTACAGTTGATCAATCTCAATTTTATTATAATAAGTGCAACCATCTGCACCCCTCAACGGTTTATTGTGGCACCACAGGATGCAGTTACAGTAAAATGAAGAAACACATTTAGAATCTCAAATATTTTAAGTGCCAAGCTCAGTTAAAGAGAAAGATATATATATGTCTTTATGAAGCGTTTACTTTTCCCTCCTGACAGCCTTTTCAACAATATCTGTGATACTGTGATGGTTTCGGAAAGTTCAAGTTTTGGACCCTGTGGGTTTGATATACATCGCCTTTGTTTTGTGTCGTCTTAATTATTTTTTTAATAATGTCCCTAAACCACTTGTCATTGTAAGTAATTTTGGCAGATAACTGTGAAGTGTGTAAATTGAAGGAACATGGTGTACAACCTCTGCGCATTCTCTTTAGTAATTCTAACTAGTTCATGTTGCGTACTCCTTTGCCACAAGTATTAACAGATTATGAAGGAGCTAATGACATTTTCTATTTGCGTAGTATTCTCTAAAAATATTTTATAGGGTTTACAAGGGTTCATATTTTGTATTTTATACAGTAGATATTTCATTGGCATTTAAGGTAATTAGGCATTTCGACCACTGCATTTTATGAGGTGAATATAAACAGTTGTGTAATAATTTCTACATATATGTAAGTTAGATTATAGAAGGAAGGAATTTGTCGTGCGCACATGCACACACAGATTTATAATAGACATATTTGGCCTCTCAGATCAGATAATGCCGTTATTAGCCATTTAATTTTTAATGGTGTTCGTATACATGTGGTAACTATTAAAGTGAAGTGTTAAATTTACATTGCAACTGAAACAAAAACGGCACAAATACTTATCAACAACTGTCACATTTCTCCCTATATATTAACTGGTTTGTTTTGTTTGTTACATTTCAAAGGGACCTCATAAATTGTAGCTTAATCGTTTCGTATTTGTAAATTTTTGTCTTTACTTTCCAGCCAACATTATCCTGTGAACCTGTATTTAATTGTTATTTTTCTTGTGTAGAATTTTAATTGAGAAATAGCAATGCTAATGAAATCTTGAATGTTAATAAAGTATTTACTCAACATTTCTGAGACTTCAGCGTGGTTTGTACCCTTAAAAACACATTTATTAACCAAAAGCTATACTGTATATTATAGAAGAGGGGCTTGTGGTGGTCTTTGTATGCTATGTTGTATATTTAAATGTCTGTGCTGGTAATGCTGGTTACAAAAATTGCATGGCTGAAAAGATTGGATGATGTTAGGGAAAATAACTAGTGTTGATTAGTTCTATAGATTAACTACTTAAAGTTGATCACTTTTTAGTTTGCATTGTACTGCAGTCTGCAAGTCAATACTCATAATGCAAAAACAAGAGTTTAGAACCATTTAGAAGGAATATTCTGAAGATTACAGTCAGAACAGAATTTTGTTAATACATTAAAAATAAAAATATATTCACTGAATTTAATTAGGCTTACTGGATAAGCGTAAACCATTATTTTACATGTTCGGTTTTAATCATGCATTTGCAGTCTTGTGGTATTCAGAGAATGTCAGTGTTATAGGACATGTCTGGTATTACTCATGTCTACTGCTCATTTATGTCCTACTTACCAAAAGACAGGAAGTACTCCAAGAACTTTCAGCACTGCAAATACAATGAGCCAACATTTAAGAAAAGTTTGAACTGAGGAAAAAATACTCCGCTCATATCAGGGTATGGAATACTTTACAAAGAAAATGTCTTTACCAGCGGTACTTTGAAAATAGTTCTCTTTTATTAAAGACAATTTAGTGCTTATTTCATTAACGTACATAAACCAAAGACAAAGGACAGGTTTTATAGAATTGACAGGAAGTCTACTGAGATTCCGATCTGATTTTAGCTACTGCATCATAGCCTCTTCCTCATCGTCGCCATCATCATCATCAAAATAACGTTCCTCTGCATCCCGACTTAAAATATCCAGGTTATCATAATCTGGGTTCTCATCCACTTCACTGCAATGAGAATATGAAAATATGTCAGTCATGTAAGACTTAAAATAGTGATATTTTACACTGTAACGTTGAGTTGCATTAAAAAAACTTAATTCATTACAATTTGGGTAGCGCTGTCACAGATTTTGTACAACAAGATTATTGTGGCTGAAGGAATTCATAATGTTTATTTTGTTTCCTCTTCTTTTTTAAGGGTCACTGAAACACACTCAATATGAGGTGATTGAGGTGGAGAGAAAGGCCTCTTAAAGAGAAAGTTCACCCAAAAATAAGATTTCTGTCATCATTTACTCAACCTCAAGTTGTTCCAAAGCTATATAAATGTCTGTTTGAACAAGAAGATATTTGGAAGAATGTTAGCAACTGACATTTCTGGGGCACCATTGACTACCATAGTAGAAAGAATTATTGTATAATATTTTGGATACTTCGCCCAACAATGAAAATTCTGTCGTCATTTACTCACCCTCAGATTGTTCCAAACATGTATACATTTCTTTGTTTTGCCAAACACACAGGAAGATATTTAGAAGAATGTCAGATCTCGACCCCCCCATTGACTCCCATAGTATTTATTTTCCCTACGATGTGAGTCAATGGGGGGCCGAGATCTGAACATTTTCCCAATTACTTCCTATATGTTCAGCAAAACAAAAACATGTTTACAGTTTTGGAACAATCTGGGGGTGAGTAAATGATGTTTTTGGGCATAGTATCCCTTTAAGGAAAAAATGGTGCTGGATTATGTATTAGCAACACCCCTACATGTGGGTATTTCTTTTAATTGTTTGCTTGGAAAAGACGAAGGGTATAAAAAATGATCATCCATTAACACCATGAAATGATGCAAAAGTACAATCGTTTACCTGTAGTTGAAGTCGTCTTTGCCATCCAGGAATCGCTGATGCATTTGACTCAAGAATTCTTCTCTCAGCATGGCTTTCTCATCCTCATTTGGCTCCCACTCTGCCTGTCTGGGCTGATCACAATCTAAAGCACAGACACACATTCATCCATCATACAGTTTTTAATGGAATGGCTGTTATGACTCATAGAGTGAGATCCCTCACCTTCTTCATCAGACTCCTCCTCTGCACACTGTTCCCTCTCCTGCTCCTCTTCCAGGCGGTTCTGGATCAGTTTTTCCTGGTAGGAGTTGATAAGCAGGTCGGCCAGTCCCTTTGGGCCGTTCCTCATGGACTCTTCTGAGCGCTCGAAGATCTCCTCTTCACTGAGGTACTGTCCGATATACTGCTCGTACAGCAGCGGATCTCGTACGCGCATCTGTTCCTCGCTAAAATACTGGCCCTCTGAAGAGAGACAAAGATGCTTATAAAGGTAAGAAATGACATACAAGTAGACTTCAAGTTCCAGAAAACCTGATTTGAAATGTCAAATAAAACCCTGTTGTTACCCTTCTGAAGTGCACGGAGAGCTGCGTAGCGATGGTTGCGAATTCTAGTCCGGACGGTCGTGCTGGACGTCCGCTTCTGAATTTCCCTGCAGTAATACTGCACCCTGCAGTCGCCGCTCAGGTGAGAGAAAGCCTCCGTGTGCTCTGGCTTCAGATGGGCCTGGTAGCGCTCCAGAAACACTAAGGGTTTGGATCTGTACTGATTCATTAAGACCTTCTTCCTCTCCTCCAGAGTCAGGTCTGGTTCTCCAAGCTGTTGACTTTTAACTGGACTCCCACTGTCTGATACAGCATCTATCATTGCATTGACACAGCTAGATGGTTCATCCTGAGAAAACAAACACGTGTCAGCAAGAAAAGCCATTTGGTTAAAACAATTTATAACACAAGACTGAAATACACAATCTTACCTGTAGATTTGAAAAGCCTGTGCAACCTTCACCTGTCTCATCCTTCACCTGTGTGTCTTGATCATCCTCTGGAGGACAACTGGTCCAGGGTTTGATTCCTCCAAACATTTCATTTATTTCTGTCTTCTGCGCATGTCAAAAGCAATGTGGTTACTGACATATATACAGATGTATATCAGCTGAGCACCAATGTATGATGACACATCACCTCTGTCTGTTTATCTGGAGAGTCCGAGCATCTCTCATATGCTTCCGAGCTTCTTCTTCTGGGTTTGGGGCATGGCTCGATTTCCCCCCACATTTTTGTCTTTTAATTCACAAAGCAACATCCACATGAAGATACAAGGTTACAACCATGTGTAGATCTACAGAGTCCGAAGAATGGGTCTATAAACGACATCTTACCATTAGACTCGGAGAATTTGGGGGTTGCGCGCCTGTCACCGAGTTGTTTTCATCCCCTCTGGGTTTGGGGCATGGCTCGATTTCCCCCCACATTACCTGGCAGTTAACAATGCACTGTACTGTTATCACCGACACGCTTATGCTACTAATACTTCAATATGCCAAACGTAACGTAATGTTGTCACTTCAAATCACCGATATCCTATTATTGTAGTTCGGACAATCTGCACTATTCGCTCGTTTTCTTTTTCTTTAACCTTTATTTAAATGGTCGAGCATTTCAAAACAACAACGTTTATCATTCTGCCGTTCGGTACATCTAGATTATAGCTCCGTGTGAAACGATCATTACAGCTCGATAGTTCCACAAACTCATGCGCGTGTCTGTCCACATCTGTCCAGCAGATGGCGCTGGAACTTCATCTCGCACTGAGCGCAGCTTCGGCGAAATAAAGTATTGCGCCACTATCTGCATATGTCTGCTCATAAAAAGCTACAATTTCAAAAATATAATACAGCAACAATGTTTTTGAGAAGTACTTGTTCTTATCATTGAGGTTTTTTTTGTTTATTAATGTTTTTTCCACATAGCTAACCCGGTAAGTGGCCTAACGTTAACCCTTACAAAACAATTCATCACGTGCCGCCAAAATGCTGTGCAAATGTAATCCTTGTCATAGAAAAGAGAAATTATACACGTTTCGATGTTTCTCACGACAGTTTAGGGGTATTTTATGTTATTATTTAAAACACAACATTATAGCAACAATGACTTGCGTCATTCTGACATATCCCTGCACAAAATACAACAGAACATTTAATGGATTTAATGGGTATAATGGAAATTGTAGCCTATTGGTTTTAATGGAAACTAACTATTGTGTTTAATGTGATGGACTATATTAGTGGGATGTTATCTGGCAGAGGAAGCAATAAATCCTATTAGAATTTGTTTGGTTCCTATTGCTTTTATTTTCAGCAGGAATGACTTCAGAATATCAATATGGACTTCTGTAGCTATTATAGTTTCGTGCTTGTTTTTATTTGTTTTATACTTTTGTCCTTTTTTTAGAGCTTGCAAGCCAGTTCGTATTCTCATTCACTGATGTGAAAAAGAGCAGCATCAACTTTCTCCAACACATCTTTTATGTTCTACATAAGAAAGTCTTTCTGTTTAAAATAGATGTGAGGGAGGGAAGGATTAGTATTTATTTTTGTATGAATTTACAAGCCATGTCTTGAGAATATTACTGCCTGTAGGTGTAAAAATAGATACACTACTTGCTTCATTTATTTTGGGTAGTGTTCTTTTAACACTTGGCCTATGGCGGGGAGCCTGGCAGTTCAAATCTACATGCAGGTGAAATGTGGGAGTTTGTCAGCACTCCTGCTGTTACCGTGATCATATTCCTACTCATGTTTGGTCTGAACTGACTATATTTGACACTGTATACCTATACGTCCCTTATGAGCATTTAGTCAAACCCATTTTAAGAACAGGTTTCGTAGCTGTTTGGAGAAACTAGGAAATAAGCCACACATCTTACTTTTGCAATAAAAAGATTTATCTGTAGATGATAGAGAATATCTCTCAGATTAGTTGCGGTCATTACAGAATAAAATACAATGTAGAAATACAGTTCTATAGGTTTTCAAACCCTTCTGCGTTATCGACCAAGTCATATCAAAATCAAACATATTGCAGACAGTTTGCTTTTAAACGAAGTTCTCATTCTAACAGAAAATAGAAAGAACACAGAGAAATTCTGTCATCATGAAAGCTTGAGGAAAATGCTTTGATTATTTATTGAAGGGTTAAGGACATTAGGCTGTTTGATGGCAAAAGCTCATATTCAAAAAACAGCTATTTTGAGTGTGATTAAAAAACACTTTAAGCATTAGCATACTACTCCATCCTTTCATCTCTGTCAATAAAAAAATCCTTACAATCCTTCTGCAAGAAACGTTGATCTGGTTCCTTAAGATACATGAAACACCGCACACGTTAGTCTCAAAGTCCAATGTTTAACCGACAACATAATCTTGAAATCAGTTGGAGTACAAACTTTCATAATTCTTCATGTTTGCTTACCAATCATTTTTTTTTGCACTCATCTCAACATAGATTCATAAAATATTGCATTAGACAACAATAAATGGGTTTACTTCTACAAAGAGGAATACCTTGTAATTACATCCCAGTGCAATTAGGTAAGTCTACAAATGGAAAAGATCTGTTAATCGAAATATCAAAAACTTCAAAAAACATCCTGGTTTGTATTTTTAAACTTTTCAAGAACATGCAAGAAAATGTCCCTCTTCATCTTTTGAGGAAATTTAGATTTGAGGAAAATAGTAAATTTTCACAGCATAAAAGCTGCGTCGACTATTTTAAATGTGAATAAGCGGTGATGTGACATTGGATAGTTGTGAAATGTTATATTATAATATTATGTTATAATATTATGAATAGGATTTGCAGGTATAGTTTACCTGTGAAATTAAGCCACAGCAATGGCTTACCTCAACTATACATAAATCAACATTTCTTTGTCTTCCTTTCATTAAATAGTTGTCTCCTTGTTGCAGGCACAAATGTAAAAGTGCCATTTCAAAGCTATAACGATCAAAAAATAGATCACGCATGTGCAGAAATCAACTCCTTTAGTCTTCTGCTGACTTCAAGAAATCTGAACATCAGGATAAACAGAACAAGGTCACATTTACAATTGAATGAATCTTGTCCTTCACATGCAACATGTGCCGCAGCCCAGGGCCATAAAAATATTAAAGTAGGTTATGTTACGGTTAAATCAGGTTATAGCGTATTGGAAATCTTAATATACTGTACATTTTGAGATGAACCTGAGTATGGTAAAGGGTTGTGTAGGTGAGATGCACGTTACTGGCTATGTAAAGTGAGCAACCTAATTTACAAAAACATGAATAGCGTATTGCACTCAGGCTACAGATCACTTGTTGTTTGGTTCTCATTGGATGTATATAACATGACACACCCCTCCTCCCAATAGAAAAATAAAAATCATCTCAATATCAGTAGGCCTAAACAGACTATGATTGATCCCACAGCTATTCGATAAAAAAAAGTACATTCACAAGGAGACAACAGAGGACGAATCAAATTGATATGTGCAAAAACATTATATATCTCTATAAAAATATGTGCATATGAATAGAGCCTGTTTCTTCACTAATACAATTCTCTATTTACACATTAGGAGTCAATAAAGTACATAACATGTACAGCTCTTTTTAATCCATATAGTCTGTCTTTACAGAAAACATTAGTAATGCTCATGACAAAGAGAAGAAAGACTGACAAATATTTTACAGGTGGTACATAACACTAAACATCCTGAACTCAAATCAATGTGATTGAGCACTGGGATTAAATTAAGAACCAGAGTTCCATTTGGAAACCTGAAATTGCATATCCCATGTTCAACACCTTGCCCGATCACCAGTCAGATCAAACGCTGTCCCCGCTAGGTTCGGTTGCCATTCCTGGCTGGCTTTCATGACAATGTTACGTTTGAAAACAGAAAACTTTGGCTACAGAAAGAGGTTGATGTCCCCTGTTCAACTAGGTGCCACACACTTGTGTGCAGATGATAAAATTTGGCTTAAGCCACCAAAAATGATCTCCCTTAATGGGCAGTTCTGTTTACAGTGCCGAAGTCTGTGGATTCTTCAAATCTGCTGTCAAAGGGAGGTGGTTGTGTGCTTTCACAAAGAATGCCCGCCAGACTGCTCATGGGGTTGGGGTGCAGTAGTGACAGATACTCTGCACAGTGAGAGGGGTGGCGCTCTACTTTGATGAGCGGCTGGGTGGACAGCTGGTTCTCCGGCAAATCCAGAGATTCCCGCTGCAGGGCCAGGTCGTACGAAGGCGTCCTCCGCCGCAGTAACATGCTGCTCTCCGTCAGCTTTTTCATGGATGCGAGAGAGGCGGGGGCCCCCATTTCAATTGGGGACTCTATGGAGATACAAGGAGGGCTCATCTTTTTCTTCCTGGGAATGTGCAGAGACTGTCCGCGCATTGGACCGTGCCTCTTTTCGACCAGTTCTTGACCGAACACACCATTGTCTACTGAAGGACAAATCTCAATAGAGTGCCGGCGATGATCGTCGGCACCGTAAGGTTTTTCCAGAAAACCCTCGGTGTCCACACTGAAGCACTTCTTGGGATCTTTGATGCTTAACTCGGCTAAGTTGGCAGCACTGCTGCTGTTCTTCACCAGGACTGGAAGCAGTGTCCCTGAGGTGTGGTAGGGAGACAAAGAGTGACTGCGTGCTTCTGTCTGGACCCCTGCCCACAGCCTTGCTGTACTGTTGATGTGGCAGACCTCATCATCTATCGGATCAGCTAATTCAAACATGGAGCCGCTAGGGCTTGTGCTTCTGCTGCTGTTGGCCTGGCTTGGAGGTCGAGAAGGGATATTGTGCTGCCTGTGGGGCTGCCGGAAGGTGTGGACACTGGGTGCGCTTCCACGTGGGGGTAGTGAGGGTGATCCCTGGGAGCTGCTGGGCCCTGAGATCCGGGGAACGGGCAGCTTGAAGCTGCCTTTGCTTTTCCCTGGTCTGTCGAGATTGTCTTTGAAATCCGAACCTTCCCCATCGATGGAGTCATTTTCTAATTCCTCCTAAAAGAAAAAAACAGATAGCTAAGTGGAAAAACATTCACTTACAAATTATATCATTAATGCAGAACAAGCAAGAATATACCTGTCTTCGTAGAGTCCTGCCAATGCTATGGGTTGGAGAGGGCTGGGGAGGAGGAATTTTAGGAAGGCAGTTGTACAACTGGGAATGGGGCGGAACACCAGGGACCTGGAGCAGGGAATAACCTTCACATGGCTGGGAGTGAACCGACGTGATGGAGCCTACAGCAAAAGAGTGTTTACACTTTCTATTATTAACAAATTCACAAACTAATTTATCAAGTCAAGACGTCTAATTGTCAAGATGTCAAAGACAAGTCTTTCATACCTAACTCAAGGTACCCAAGACTGGGTTCCACTTCCTCCAGTGGATACGGTGCACTGGCTGGCCTCACCGGGCGAAACATATAGCTATCATTGGGCAGAGAATGCATCCTTGACACCGACATTTTCCGTGGACAGAGTAAATTCTCCTGAGTCCTCTGAATCCCCTCAATCTGTAAGAGATATGCCTCTGCTTATCTTCTTTCTGTTCCATCATATACAAACTTACATACCCAAACACCTTGAGGTATCCAGGTTCATTCATCGGCTCACTGCAGCTGACAAAGCAAACAGGCTCCTTGCCAGAGCAGCCCACGAGGGGTAACAAATGTTCCTGGTCTCCCCACAGAGCCACACGTCTCTCTCTGTCCACATCCCTTCAGCATATTTTCTTTGTATTTTGACAACTCAGCACCCAATAAAAAACAAATGCAGTTCTGTGGCCAACTTAGACCCCACCTTATAGAGCTAATGGTGCACAATAATTGCTAAACTAAACAGAGAGAACAACAGAACATGTCTGTTCCAGTATGCCAACTCTGTGGCCAGTTCATAATAAACTGCCCTAAGAGTTATCAGGTTTATTTCTTGTACCTGGCAGTGTCTTTTTTTTCACATGATCTAATCTTTAAAAATACTTCTGTTTGATGTAATGAAATAGGTTGATTCAATTATTATAAGTTGACTAGAGTAAAAAGAGTTTGTTTACCACATAAAGCACATACAGTATGCTGCTAGTATCAATTCTGATTATGGGTTAATCGGGTTGACAACATCAAGTGCGTTCAAGTCACTCTTGTTGGTGCAAGATGGCAGTGTACCTTCTTTCAATGATTTTCACAAAAATACAGCAAATTTTGTTAACTGCTTATAGAAAATGAAGTAGAAAATATTAAGCCCCCCGTGCCATTGGGGTTAAAGAAAATACTGAACCTTCCAGTGGTGAAATTGACTTTGTAGTGGTGTTCATGTGCGTTCATCTCACAATCTATTCGATATGACTTGAACGTAACATACTTTTGCATAATCCAGGTGATGTGGGTTGGTTTACCTCCCCAGGTGAATCTGGGCGTGGTCCTACATAAATTGCTCTTCCCTCAGGCCCTAAAGAGCTCCCTTCTGAGGCGATACTGAGACGCCGAGCCATTTCCATCTCCATCTCGATCTCGGCATCCATTTCTGCATCTTCTTTAGCTTCTTTGTTGCTCTCCTCCAGATGTTTCATCAGAACAGCCACCACAACATTAACCAGCACAAACTGAGCAATTAGCACAAAAGTGACAAAGTAGATGGGGGACACCAGGGGCAAGTAGCTGAGGCATTGCTTATCTTCTGGAGTGCACTCCCGCAGAGTGTCCTACACATAAGCAACAGTATATAATGTTAGCGACCTCAACCAAGGGGAATATGACAGCACTATCTATTTAACACTACAAACGGTTAGATAAAGGACATTGAAAAATTGTGTTGGGGAAACTAGCATTGTGGTACCTTCATTATTCCATTCCAGTTGTCCCCCGTTGACACTCTGAATAAAGTTAAAAAGGCCATTCCAAAGTTTACAAAGGTCGCATGTCGACTTAGTCCTTCACATGGGTTGTTTTCCTCGCATTCTGTAGTAAATATCAATAGACAATGATATGACAAGAGTCTAAGGATTTTATCATAAATACAAAATGCACAACTCGTAATTCTTCATTGGATAAGTTGCTTAAAGTAGCAATGACCTGACAGAGCTCTCTGTATTACAATTCATTAAAAGAACAAATGAGACTTTAACTGACACATGAATTTCCATTGATTTTAAAGTTGAAGGCTAATGCAAATGATTAGAGGTCTTGAAGTGGCAAGATCCAAAGATGAACAGAGCTAATTTAAGTCTGTCTCCTATTATGACATTACTGTAGTCTGGGGAGAGCACTAAACATGCCTTTAGGGACCAACAGTAAGCATTTCTGACCTTAAAACAAAAATGGCAGCTATGTAAAAGCTGCTAAAGCTTTAAAATGGTGAGCTCTGCATGAACAGTGTGCAGGATTTCAGCACTGACCTAGTTTCCCAAAAAGCTCCACGCCAAGTGCTGCATAAATGAAGAAGAGCAGCATAAACAGCAAGCCCAGATTTCCCACCTAAAGAAAGCAAGCACATTATCACAGTTTGTTATTAAACGATCAATCATGGAAAGTAGCATTGTGTTATAGATACTTTCGATTCAACTTTTTCTCTGTCCTCCCCCATGCTTTAAAGATCCCCACAATTGCAATTTAGTATATCTATAACACTCTAAAACAGAATCTGTTTTATGAATAGTATGTGTGTGTGTATGTGTGTGTATGTACACATCTACTGTAGAAATATATACATTTATTCAAATAATAAGCCAAATACACCAATTTAGTAAAATAAGTTAGCCCAAGAAACGTATATTTAAAGGGATAGTTCACCCAAAAATAAAAATTCTGTCATCGTTTGCTTACCCTCAGGTTGTTCCAAATCTGTACAAATTTCTTTGTTCTGATGAACAGAGATAAAGAATGCTTGTAACCAAACAGTTCTTGGCCACCAATAGCCCCTTTCATACATAAAGTCTTTACTGGTAAATTGCCAGAAAATAGCAGTAAACAGATTGTGTGTGAACAGAACCTTTCCGGTAAACTCGAGGGTGATTTAATGATGACAGAATTTTTTTTTTGGGTGAACTGTCTCTTTAAGTTTACCTAATGACAAAACAAAATGATTATTTCAAAACATTACCAAAACATTGGTCAAAGAGCTGTTCAAAATGGTGGTGCTGAATGCATTTTACTAGTAGCAACACTTAGTTCTGCACTTACACATCAACACTAAACACACAAAAATTATATTTGTTCAAGTATTACATTAGCTGGGAGAACATTTAGCAAGTTTGAGTTTTGACAGTGTAGCTATTGGTTACCTGTGGTAAAGCCTGCATCACTGTATCCAACAGAGCTCTCATGCCAGTAGCCATCTTTAGAAGCTTCAGTACTGCAGACAAAAGCAAAAAAAGGCCCACTCAATTTATTTAAATAAAGCTACACAGAAGACACATTTCAGACAATTTTTTATAAGAGATAAAATATGAAAAATAAAAGCAATACCTCTGGCTATCCTCAGCACTCTCATAATGCGGATGATGGTAGGGTTGATGGGCAGTGCTGCATTCATCTTGAGCTCCTCCAGCGCGATGCCCATGACAGAGAGCAGGACTATTGCTAGATCCAGCTGGTTCCATCTGCCAGCATATTACAACAATGTACAGTTCAAACACAACAGCCAGCGATCACCATCTCTTAGTTACTCTTAGGAACATTAAGCAAGCTAAGCAAACAAGGCATAAACAGATTTATGAGCATATTGCGAATATATCAACATACGCTTGACTGCACCTGAACATATGCTAATGTGAGATTAATGATAAACGGGAAAATCATGACTCCCTTTAATTTAGCATGTTTCATTTACCTAAAACAAATGATTCATCTAGTTCCCTATGCATAACACCAGGCACCACATTTTGAAACGTAACTTAATCATACATACATGATTTATTGCAAAGGTGTTTTACAATGTGTTAGAGGTTAGTGAAATTATGGTGTGATGGACACAGAAATTCATTTGAAGATTTAAATGCTTGCTTGGGTTACAGTAGCGGTTGCAGTTATATAATCCACCTTTTCAACTCTGTAATGTTCTTCCTCTTTCAAGTTGCTTTTCTTAACGTGTAACTAAGCAGAATTTCAACTGCATTGTATTGTTATATTGTTGTAATAGCCAAATATACAATGGCCATAGCCAAAATGTAATGTGGTGCGACTGTGATATTTCCTAAAGGGACAGTTTACCCAAAATACATACAAACATAGCTTTACTCTCTATATCTTTATCTTATGTTTATTGTATTGTATTGTATTTTATTTTTTTATACACATAGACCCTTATTTAAATCATCTGTGTACTGTATTCTATTGGGTTTATGGTCTCTGTGTACTGTTGTTGCTGTTTCTGTGTACTGGATGGTCCTTTCACTAAAACAAATTCCTTGTATGTGCAAACATACTTGTCAATAAAGCTCTTTCTGATTCTTAAAATGCAAATTCTGTCATAATTTAATCAACCTCGAGTTCTTCCAAATCTGTATAAATGTCTTTGTTCTGATGAAAAAGGAAAAATATATTTTGAAGAATGTTACTAACGAAACAGTTCTTGGACCCCATTGACTACCATCGTAGGAAAATGTATTGAATTTTTTTTGGTTCTGTGGAACACAGAATATATTTTGAAGAATGTAGGACAGCAAAAAGCTCTGGGGCACTTTCGACTACCATTGTATTTTTTCCTACTACGGTTGTCAATGGGTTCAAGAACTGTTTGGTTACAAGCAATTGTCTAAATATCTTTCTCTGTGTTCAACCAATCAAAGAAATGTATAAAGATTTGGAACAAATAGAGAGTGATTAATTCATGACAGAATTTTCATTTTTGGGTGAACTATCCCATGAGAAGTTGCACCGCATGATAAGTGGTCGTTAAACGTCATTGACCCTGTACATCAGATCAATTTGCCCTAATACCTGTCTTTGAAGAATCTCCGAAAGCCAAAGGCCATCAGTTTGAGCAAAGCCTCAATAATGAAGATGATGGTAAAGACATAGTTACAGTATTTCAACCCCTCCTCCAGGTACTGCAGGAGACAGAAACACCAATTGAAGAGTTCAGATGCAAAACAAAAGCACATGTTCAGAAATCATTAAAAGCACAAAGACTCACAGAAGGTTGTTTGTAATGCTCGATAGACATGGTGACCACATTGATACCGATGATGCCTGTGATGAAGAGGTCCAGATAGTGGTTGGTACACAGTGTGTGGATGTAAAGCCTGGCTGGAGAGTAGTCTGCATAATAGGGCCTCTGCTGAGCCTCTGTTGATCATTCACACAGACAGACAATACTGCGGGTCAGTGCATGAAATATGTGATAAAACAGGACACTAGGTGTAAGGGGACAGCTGCTGCAGAGAGGACCAGAATTAATGTGACATCTTTGTGATACTTTCTATTAAAAGCTGAGATCCGTTTGCTGAAAGGCCTCTCGTGCACCAGCCGTGCCTACGTGGAAATCGAGCATGCTACTTCGGGGACGTGCCGTTGTAAACATGACTGTGTTGGAGACTTCTGCAAGTATCACAGGTTAGTGTTTCTCAAGGGCAGCTTAGAGGTGACTGTTCATTGATTTCTTGTATCGTGTGTGATATATTGGACATGACAGCAACCATAAAAATTGATTTTAGTTTGAATCCATCTTTCTGAGTCTGCCATAAAAGCATGTTTACTGGAAAATAGCATAAGAGAGAAGCCTTTGAACCGCTGATATCTGACAGACATGCAAAGACAACATACTGCAGACGATAAATGTAACAGTTCTCCATATGCAACACTGATGATCATTGTGGAGGAATTCTTAAGTCACAAAATCTGGTAATATGAAGAAATAATGGCCCAGATGGAATCTACATTGTTTGACGATTTTCTGCCCATATTTGGGGAAAAATCTGGGAAATCAAGCAAATTGAAAGTCGTCGGAACCGATAGCCTTGTGGTTAGTGCTCCGACATATGGCGGTGTTGCGCTCTGGGCTCAAAGTGGTCTCACTCACTTTGTTTCCTGTCCTTTCATTGTTACTAAACTATAAATAAATACATAAATAAAAAAAGGCAAAAATTTAATCCACTACAAACCTTCTGCTACAATTCAATCTGGGCCTTTCGCAGATATTTGTATACTGCATACAAACATGTGATGATATACAGATTTGTTGCGTCTTTATCCTGGTCCTACAGCTGTAAGGATTGTTTTATCTGTCCCACATAAATGCATTTAGGAGCTCTTTGAATAGATCTGGGCTAATAAAACTCCAATGCTGATCTCTGAAATCTATGCTACGAGTACCATAAAAAAGATTTACATACACTATTAATCCCCAAACTGCAGTAAAGGCTACAGATGCCGAGTGTGACAAACCTAGATACAACTGTCAGAGTTTATGCAAAAATATGGTTTATCACGCAGCTTTGCCCTGGCAGACGTGCCTCCTAAACAGAGAACAAGGTTCTTTGCATGTATTCAGTTATCCAGCGTTCCCAAAATCCTTTAATGTGTGTTGAAGTGAACCAGACAATAGTAATGATGCCTTCGGCGTGCCAAACTAATTAAAACAGACAGCCAGTAAGTGGCTACTGGGAATCTTAACCATCCATCTATTGGAATCTTAACCATCCACCTTTGATCTTAGGTCGTAACTCAGTGCAAGATGTAATTTCGCACACATTTGAGCTGACAGTTCATCATTTTGATATAGGCTAAATGCTATCCACCGATCCCTCAACTCATCTGGGAAAATGTACAGTAAATCAGTAGTCACAGGGTAACCCCTCCATTTACCTCAGGTAAATGGCTTTGTGGCTACTATCAATAACAGAAAGGTACATCGATTTGTGCCTGGCAGGCTCATAAGGGCAAACCTGACCAATGGGGGCAGTGGCCAGGGGCCCTTGACTACCATGAGCCCGAGGGGGCCCTGGGCTTCAAGGTTCCACCTTCCAGTTTGGTACAGAGAACCCAACAACAATGAAAACAAATGTTTATCTAAGTGTAGCCTGTTAACCCTCACCCGTTCCGAATACGGGACACCTAAATTTGCGTCAATATTGTGCATGTTATTTCTAATCGAATCATGACAAACTATATATCATTGGAAAGGTCTAAGACTCTAGAATACCGATTTCTTTTTTTTCTTTTTTTTATAATTTATGTTGTGAGACTAATTGATTCTTTTTTACAAAGAGTGTGTTTAGATTTTTTGTTATCCTTTTACGACCTGTATTTTTTAAATGTATTTTTTAATCAAAGAAAAACATAAACTTTTTATTTTTTACAATAAACCTAACAACACACCTTTATTTTGTGTGTGATTTTTTGTTGTTGTTGCAATTATCAGCTACTTTCATTTTTCAAACGAGACCAACCGTAAATCTGTATTCCAAAGAATTCATGAGTTACCGTCATTTTAGTTCCAACATGCGTTTTCATGTGTAGGCTCAAAAAGGGCTCCGACAGTTAACAGGATATGGGTCCCATAGCCTATACAAGGCCTATGTTGAGACCCTGTAAAAAATAAAATGATCAACAAATCATTTTATATTAATGTGATGCATTAAATATGTGTATATTTGTGAGTTAATTAAAGATGTGTGTTTTATACACCTTTATTTGGTCCATTCTTGATTTTTTGTTTTTTATCGAATATTAGACTTCAATATACCCTGTACAGATTATTTTTAGCGTTGCACAGGCATTTGACGCAGAGCAAGAACAGTTTTAATATTTATGACTTAACGTAGCTAAGGGAAAGAACAGAAAAATAGTGGGAGGGGGGCCCTTGGAGGTAGCTGGCCCCGGGGCGCTTTGAAGTTATAATCCGTCCTTGTCCCCAGATGTCAACTTTATTTAGTCTGTAGGGCTGATCAACCTGCCAATAACAAATCAAGTGTTTCGGAATTAGTCTACATTCGCTGAAACTGACCATCTAAGAACCTGCTCTATATGTCTCACACCCCCTCTTGGACATGGAATGACACTATTCTCATATTAAATGTCCTCTGTTGGTTTGTCATGCAGCGCCTGATGGTGCGGGGATCTCATGCAGGAGCATGCTGCAGTCCATCACAATCCAAGGCTGACCTCAGATCGGTGCCAAAATGTGCACGGTTTTAGCCTTTTGACTGCATACGTCTTTTCAAATATTTCTCTAGCTTTCTCTCTCTCAGGCTCTGGAAGCAGGCAGTGCTCAGAAAAATAGACTACCGACCAGACCCGCATTTCTCCTTACTCCTGCGCTTTTTCTCCAGCAGCCTCTGCCTCTTCTCCTCGCGGAGACGCGCCTCTTCTTCCTCTTGGTCCTGTCTGCACTTGTGGAAGTTCTCCACCACCACCCCAACAAACATGTTCAGCACAAAGAAGCTGACGATCAGCAGGAAGGAGATGAAGTAGAGGAGCATCCAGGGATTATGATTGCGCTCGGGCTGCGAAAGAGCGGAAGTTGCATCCATCATATGACAAAGTCTTTTTATTCTTATACGTATTCATACATCGCTGGACCGAGTAAAACAGATGCAAACCTGCTTGTCCACGCCCACAGCATCCAGTCCGTCGTACATTATATTCACCCATCCGTCCTTACAGGACAGCACAAACAGCGACATGAGGGCCTATACAATAGAGATACAATAGAGATGCAGTGTGGGAAAAAATGTATTCAGTGGGACTCATAATTGCAATCTGGGAATCTTTTCAACATAATCTTTTCGGTCAAAAGTTTTTGAACACTTACTCACTCACTTATTCATATTTTTTTTCACATTTTAGAAAAATAGTAAGCTCATCTAAACCGTAGAATAACACAAATAGATCTATTAAGATTATGTTTTGACAAAAACCGCAATTTTTTTATAATTTAGCATCTCCAATGTACTGTATGGAGACATCTTTTGCCTAAGGGTGAACTCGCACTAGACAATCTGAACTGTGCCTGTACGTTTAACCCCCAAAGCCCGGTTCATTTGACTTGTGTGATCGTCGTATCGGTCTCGTATCACAATGACATCATTGAAGCAGATCGATATGTGTAGCGCACGCATTAAGTTAAACCTCTAGTAAGCCCCAAACTGAACATTGCGAGGGATTTCGTTGTACCAGGATAGAAAAGAAACCAGGATAAGTGAGAGTACAACCTTACATTTGCAGAAATGTTCTCTTGCCATATTCTCAAGCAGCTTCTTGGAGTTTGTAAACAATATTTAAGAACTATCTATTCTTTGCTCTTACTGGCTTCTCTTTTTTCATCCTTTTTTAAAGTCATTTTCTACTAAATAAAATTTGTATTAGAGTTTATATTCGCACAATTATATTTTTGTCTATTAAAGTAATTTTCCACATTTTAGCATTCACCTTCAAACGAAAACCTTTTTAAGACAATGAGACACATTTCAGTCAAGTGTACAAAAACTTTTGTTCCGATATAAAATAAAAATAAAGACAACGTGAGTTTACTTTTTCGGTCCATCGGGTCAAGGGACAGTTCACCCCCCCAAAAAAATGAATTTAATCAGCTTTGAGTTGTTGCAAAACGGTATAACAGTTCTTGGCCACCATTGACTACCATAGTAGGAGGAATTACAATAGTAGTCAAAAGTGCCCCAGAACTGTTTGTTTTTTTGGGTGAACTCTCCCTTTGATTATAACAATATTTCTGGTCACCTGTCCCAAATTGTCGAAGTTGTACTTTCTCCGAATCCATTTGTAGTTTGCTTGAAGACACTCAGACTTATTGTGAATGTTTTTAGTGTCGAGACCTTCACAATGATAAAACTTTCCTTTGAAGAGCTGTAATCGAAAATATTATTATAATATTGAATATGACAATAAAAATAATAATGCTGAGTAAAGAAAGCAGGTATGTCTTTAACATCAGGGACAATCAGTGCTTTTACCTGGACACCCAGAATGCCAAAGACAATAAAGAAGGCACAGCAGATCAGCACTATGTTCCCGATGGGCCTCAGGGACGTTATGAGTGTTTCCACTACAAGCTTAAGTCCTGGAGCTCGGCTAATCACCCTGTTAATTAGAAAAAGCAAAGATGCGACCCTTTTCAATCTGCTTGAATTGAAGTAACGTTTATTTAATGGAACAATTGTCTGAGTAACCTTTAAGATCAATAAACTGCTTCTGATTTGCCTTCAAATTAATTCAAGGTTAAGTGACTTCCACAACAGCTTAGTCAAATAGGCGAGAGAGATTGAGAAGAGGCTGTTAGTGTGCATGTTTTGAGATAATTTAACTACAAAATGAACCTTAACATTATCTCTTAAACAGGTCAATAACTCCAAAGTGAATTTCACAAAACAAGCGTTTAATTGAGTGTCGCGACCGCTTGTTTGCTGACCTCAGAGGCCGCAGGGTTCTCAGCAGGCGAAGAACCCTCAGGATCCCGAAAATCCTGTTTCCACCGGTGGAAGCCACTGAAACCAGAATGTCCATGAGGGAGACAAACACCAGCACTCCATCCAGAACGTTCCAGGTGCTCTGAAGATAGCTGTGCTTCCCGGCGCAGAAGCCAAGGGCCACCACCTTTAACACAAACATCTGTGAGATTGCTGCGTCTAAACAATGCTCTCTTTATATGTGAAAATACGAAATTATTAATACCTTCACAGTCATTTCAGCAACAAAGATCACAGTGAAAACATAATTGGAAATAGTGAGATACACCCTCTCCTGAAATAAAAAATAAGCATCACCACTGGAAATACTGGATACATGAAGTGCAAAATTCCTGTTTCAAGTAAACCACTTACATATGGCTGGATCTTAGGTCTTTCCAGAGCAATCGTGATACAATTTAAGAAGATGAATACCAGGACCACATGATCAAACAACTTGTGAGAAATTAACCTTTGACACATCATTCGAAACCTATGAAAGGAAAGCATGACATTGAGAAAAGAGACCTGTGATAGGACATTTTTGATTAAGAAACGAGAAGTTCTTACTTGTTCTGAGGAGAGAACAGATAAAGTGACCAGTCCTCATGATCTTTACACCACTGAGGTTTATATGCTTGAAACGTCCTCTTCAGACGGAAACAAAAGCTCTGAAAACCAAACGAGAGAAGAAGAGCTACAGCTCATAAAAACAGAATAAATCAATACACAACTGTCAGATGGTTGAAGTGTTTGGAGTTAAAGCTCAGCACTAGCACTAAGCTAATGGCCTCGATTCAATATATCAATAAAGACCAATGAGCTCTCTGCTTATTCAAGAGAGGAAGAACATAATTTAAACGCACGCTTGTTTAATTTTGATTAATTGCATTGCTAAAGCCGTTTGGTAGAGGTGACCTAACCATTCATTTTGCAAATGCATTTTCTCCAGAAACATTTTGCAGAATTAAAGTTCATTTTGTGTGAACCGATTTTCCAGCAACTTGGATAACAGATAAATTAAACTGAAGAGAGAGACCACTAACCCGCTTCAATTATGAGGCTGTTAATACAATTATGTTCCATTAAAATTCATTACAAAAAATATTTTCAATCAACTTCAACATGTTGGTTGACTTTTGCACAATTTTATGCAGTTAATTTTGTCAGTTTCAACCGTGAAGTAGTTGCATGCACTGACTTAAGTTGTTTTTATTCAACACATGCATTTCTATGCTGGAATTCTGTTTCGCGAACACTGGGCCTCATTCACTAAGCGATGCGTACGCACACATATGTGTGTGAAACCTGTGTACGAACGTTTTCACGAACAATGATTCACTAAAACTTCTGTACTAAAATTTACTCTACATACAAGTAAAAAGATAGAAACAGCTGAAAGCACACGTACGCAAAAATCACCATCTCTCTCTCTCAAAATGACAAAATGTATGTTTAATCTTACACAATAGAACGCATTAGAATTTTTTATTTTGTCCACACCGGACGTGGCGCGCCATAAAGCCGTATGTCGTGCAGCATCCGTGACACTTAGGATCCCATTTGTTCCAGTTTATAGCTTTCTTAACAGTTTTTCTGTTCATTTCACATCACTTGAAACTCAATTTCAAAACAAGGCCTCACGTGTGCTCAGACATCATCACTGACACCAAAGAGGTCACTTTCCGAAAAACAATTACTGCTTTCAAGCTATCCGCCGCAATCAGTTACGGCAGAACAATTAGTCTCTTGTACGAGAAACCCATGGGAGAACATCTTCAACAAAACAAGGCATTAGCACAAAATAAATTAAATAATAAATAAAACAAAACAAGCGCAAAAATAAATATTGTGTGTGTATGTACGCCATCACTTACATCATCCAAATCCTCCTCCTCCGTGATGGAATCTTCTTTGCCCAGGCTGGTGGACAGGTCAGTGGGCAGGTGTAGGGTTCTTCCATTGCAGTCATGATACTCTCCCAATGAGCTGAAGCTGGGGTCCTGTGGCAGCTCAGGGATGTCTAGAGAGGTGGGATGCTGAATTGAGCCCCCAATGATATTGCCCATCTTGTCCCCCTCCAAATCCTCATCCTCAAAGCTGCCCCTACCTTCCCCAGACAGCAGAGACTCCCTTTCCCCAGATGTGTCTTTTCTTTTTAAGCTTGGCGCCCGTCCTAAGCTGTTCCAGCTGGACCTGCGACTGCCCCAGTTACTGCCTGATCCACGGGGGTGACATGGAGATCTTCTCGGGCTAGTCTGGAATAGTAAAAGAATGTCAATGCAATGATCGAAATCGGACATATTGTATGGGATAGCAGATTCGGTTCTTACCAGGGATTTCTGATCGAAGGCATTTGGATCTATGGAGACCGCACTGCCCCGTCTCGACTCGGCCGAACCAAACACCGATTCAGGGCCAAGAGAGCTCTTGGGAGTGGGCATGGGTGTGGCAGCAGTGCGCATGATGATTGGTGGAGGCAAAGTGCCCCGAAGATCCACATGCCCATTCGCTGACATCATCAGAGAGTACATCTTTAGTTCTATAGGTGGTAATGAAACTATGATTTAATGGAAACCATTGCCATTCAGAAGAGCATAAAATGACACTTCCTTCCACAGCTGTTTCATAAATGTGAAGCTGGTTCATCTCTCTAGAGGATAATTTCCTTTTTCAGTGTATTTGCTTATGGGAAATATAACATATATGTATGTACATATGTATTTACATACATATTTATACATGTACAATTTTGTGTAAAACTGAGCACCTCAGTGTCCCCATAAAGATGTTTCACAGGAGAAATCCATGTACTGTATATAAAATCTAATTGCATCTGCTGTTGTACACTCACACAGGTGCAATTTTTTTCACCCTGCAAGATCATTTTATGATGTGAAGAAAGTAACCTGTGGTTCGTAATTCCCCCATCTTCTCCTCCTCTTCAAAGTTCACCGACCTCTTTTCCTCATCGGTGTCCGACTTGTTAGCATCCCCCTGCAAAGCACGAGAGGTTTTTGCGAACAGCTCGAAGTGTTCCGGTAACCGGCCGGCTTACTCATGGTGAGGTAAAGCTAAGCAGAACACAAGCAGGCTTTGCTCTCTCCAAGGATGAAGGCCTCTGGCATCAACAGCAAACTGCCCTTCACTCAGTCAGAGCCTGCTGTGCATACAGACAGCTGCGGTGCCCGTGATACCGCCTGCTGCTCTCTCAGACCCATATTGCTATTAGGGCTGTGTTAAGATAGTGTTTGTTTTAGTCTTTTCAGATTTACACCTACTCATAACCAGTTCACAATTCACACAGCCCCGAGCATGACAGATGGGCCTGAGAGTGCAGCATGGTATCGGCAATATAGTTAAACTCCCTAAGCAAGCTATCCCGAGAAAGCAATAGCATTGTTTGTGCGTAAATCTGCATCCTAAGAAAGCACTACATATTAACTTGAAGTTGTGATGATCATCCGTACAAGTCCACATGCATTCACTGAATCACATTTAGGTTTTAAATTTAGGTCCATTTATGCTATAAACGTGTGCAAGGCAGCGATTTGGCATTTGGGTCAAAACCAAACCTAAAAATTCTGAAATCAATCTGACTGAACACAATGGTTTTTCTTACCTCTGCCTGAAAGCCCTCCACTAATATGGCCACCAGCAGGTTAAAAAGCACGTAATTCCCAAAAGTCATCAGTGCCACAAAGTAAAGAGCCGCCCATGGAGTTGTGGAAGCCATTCCATTATACAATACCACATTCCAGTCCTCCTGGGTCAGAATCTGAAACACAAACACCATTGGGGATGACAGAGAACAGGTGAACAAATTTAAAATGAGGTTTTTGCTGCTGCCCTTAATGATGATTTTATTTTTTTGCAATAAATCATTATTGTTAATCCCCATTATGTTTGTCAGAGAGTACTAAAAGTGCTTGTCAACTTTCATGACACAATATTTAATCTGTGTCATTGAATTTGAATTTGGACATGAATTTTGGAAGGACAGCGAAAATATATTTCATTTCAGGATAATTGTCGGCACTATCAAGTAATTAAGTCTATTATTACCATAAAAAAACTTGAGTGTAATCTAGTGAGAATAGGTGCTGTAAATGTGCATGATACAGGGCGATACAATGCAGGTTCAGCAACTCTATTCCATCTCAGGAAATTGTGCTGATGTCAGAAACAAGGCACACAAAGGCTTTCAACTCGATTGTAGAACAAAATGAGCCGCAAAAAACTCTGATGTAGCCAGATTTAGCACAGCCACTCTTGTGTAAAACTGAAATACATCTAAAAAATACACCCAAAATGTCAACGTAAAACTTAAATCAAAATCTTTTTATAAAGCATCAAATCTAGATAATTTCATGAACATTTCAATATTAATTTGAAATACAATGCAAAATAAGCATATTTTTGTTGTTATTGTTAGTCACCCTTTAAAGATCCAATGTGCATTTTTTGGAGGTTCTGTTGACAGAAATGCAATTAATATACATAACTATGTCTTACATAATGAAAGACCTTACATAATGAAGCCTTGTGCTTTTATTACCTGAGAATGAGCTATTTCTATCTATATGCACCATATGTCCCCTTACATGTTGTTTCTACAGTAACCGTAAATAAAACGTGACGACATCTTAGTTGTGTGTCAGCCACCGTAGTGCTTTGAAAGGGAGGTGGAGCATTGATTGCAATTAACAACCTCACCACTAGATTGTTCTAGATTTTATACACGTGACCTTTAAGTTTGTCACTGGGTGTTGCAAATATCCAACTAATAAAAATATGCTTATCAACTTTGACAACACAGTATCAATTCATTTTAAAAGTACAGTGTTTTTCTCCATTTCCTGAACAATGTTTCAGAAGGACATTCTCACTCTGTACTCTGTAATTGTAATGAGTCGGACTGAACTTTTTAGGTAGGAACTCTTTTGCTATGTTGACATGCCCATGCATAATCTCGGTTCTGACCTGGAACACAGTGACAATCGCCCACAGCAGAGAATCAAAGTTTTTCCTGTCTTGAATCGTGTCTCCATTCTCCATCTTCATGCTGAATTTGCATCCAAACAGATGCATCCCAAGAATGCTGCGTTTACAGGAAAACAAAAGTAAAGGTGCACACTTTTAACACGTTAACAAACATTTTTTATCTCTAAGAAAACTATCATCAGTTTGTCTAATTTACACATTTCTAAAGCAAACATAATAAGTTAAAATCTCTCTGGCACTGAGACCAAAGCTCGGTTCTTATTGGTTGATTATGTTGTGGGTGATGTCAGCACCTGAATGTGAAGATGAAAAGCATCAGCAGCATGCAGAATGTAGCCACATTGTCCATAGTCTTCATGAGGACCACCAGCTGTCTGCGCAGTGCAGGGAGGAAGCGAACCAGTTTGAGCACACGCAAGAGGCGGAACGTCCTCAGAACCGAGAGGCCTCCATCCGCCTGTCCTATGATCTCCCACACACTGGCAAACAAAGAATAATACATCATCGGCAATGCTTAAGAATGACTGAATGAACAACAACCTTGCAGGAAGTTGTCATTTTGTAGCAGATCCTACCTTATGACCACAATAATGCCATCAAAGATGTTGTAAGGGTTCTTGATGTAGCCGAAGATGCCAAAGGCAAGCAGTTTGAAGAGCATTTCGAGGACGAACATGCTTGTGAAGACAATATTGCTGATCTCCAGGATGTTTGTCAGCTCTTCAGGCTATGAGAAGAAACAGAGCCATACTTCGTTACATTCTGCGGGTCAATGTCGTGCCAAGACTCTGCTGGGAATGCTACAGTACAGTATGAGTGACGTCATCACTAACCTTCCTGATGCCACCTTCACACACGGTTAATCTCAGAACAGTATATGAAATGCACACTACTTAATAGAGAACTCTTGGTCTATCGATCTTATGCATTTGACAAATGTGCCGTTTATGCAACACGAGGCCTCTGGGCCGAATGGTTTGAAAATATTTCAACGCATTGACAAAGCAATTACAATTCCTCAGTTTTTACAGACACTGCGGAAAGAACAAAATCAGACAAAGATATAAACTCTTTTATTATGAGCGAAGCAATGTGGCGAGCGCAAATCAATGAGATATACTGTATAGCGCTGCTAAAATCCTTCCATCATAAGCAGATTCAGAGCCAGATTCATTGCTCATGCAAACCGTAGCAACTGTGTGACAAGACTTTACCGCTAAACTGGCTTCTACAGTACAAAACAAATCAATAAACACATTCTTAAGGAGAAATATACTGCATGACTCTCTGGGCACCATTGCCCATTACAAGAGCAGCCACCCTCAGCAATCACCTGGATACTGTTCACACTAAAATACTGTTATAACATCATTATATCAAACTGTTAGACTATCACCCTCACAACTGGCACGCTGAAAGTCATTGTCTTAAACACTTCGATCTAAAGAAAGAAAACTGATACGCATTTAGGCTTGTAGGGTTTCACAGCTTTATATTATTCTTTCAGACACAAACTCTTTTGGAGACTGGCATATGAAGTGTGTTTTTATATTAATAGTAAGATTTAACCGCATGTGAACCTGTATTTTGACCGTCATGGAGAGGAATGCTGTAAATAACTGTTCTTTGAAAAAAACTGTGATAAGATGTCACCACTAGGGGGCTCACGACCTGTTCTGCCTGCATTGATCTACATTCATTAATCAATGTACTTTAAGCAGCCTGAAGAAGAGGGATATAAATATTCATTGTTACCCAGGAAAAACCGATTAGGAACAGATTAGTAAATGAATAATGAGAAATCTGAACCTCTGGGTCTACTACAATGTAAGATTGGAACCCCAAACATTAGACGTTATGTCAAGACACGGTCTGAGTCATTGAAACAAATGAACTAAAAGGTTATCGATACATTATTATTCACGAGATTTGAGAAAAAGTCTGATCAAATAAACTGCGATTGTCAGCGTGAAAGCTTTTTGAAATACAGGTGTCAGTCACATACCACAAAATGGTCCATTTAAAGCTTAACAGTTGATGCTGTGTGTATCATTATTCCTGTTGCAAATACCACCTTGGGTGCCAAGATTGTGAAAGTGTCTAAACACGAAAATATTTCGGGGTAAAAATGTGATGCAAATTTGTCAGAACAACTCTGAACCGATAGATTCAAAAACATTGCGTAAGGCAATAACATTGTTTACTCGTATTTTCCTCTTCGTAAGTGCTGAGCTTTTATGCAGCCTCATACCCTGAACTTAATCGTGATGAATTCTAAATAATAAACGTGTTGTCTGTGCATAATTTTGCACATAAAACGAGGAGTCCCTTTCCAATGATAGATAGGATCCTTTCAAGGATTCTGCCTGTAAGGACAAGCTTGCATTGGTTACATTGACTTGGTTTTGTGTCTATACAATAGAAGTCAATGGTCACTGCTGTTGTTCGCTTACCAACATTCAGCAAAATACATTCTTTTGTGTTCTGCAGAAGAAAGAAAGTCATACAGGCTTGAACAGACAAGAGGGTTATTAATTGATGACAGAATTTTTGGGTGAACCATCCCTTTAATGCAACAGGTAAAGATAAGGCTGTCAAACGTAACCACAAATGAATTCCAAATGATTAAACAATTATTGTACAAGTTATTTATTGTACATATGATGTCTTGATCAATGTACCGTAGATTTAGATCAGCCACTTCAGAAAAATCTTCACCAGCAGCGACTGTATGCAGATTGTTTATAAAACATATGTTCATGTAAAACAGTATAAATGATATAGTATACAGTTGTATTGTTTGTTGATACTATAAGGTTAATAGTGTTTCATGCACTTTTAATCTAGAAAACAGTGTAAACATAAAATATACTATGAATTTATATTTGTCCAAAAAGAAACTTTGCCTCCTCACATTCAAAAGTCTACCACACACCACTGAAACAAATCGAATCCTCATCTCAACTTTCCTGAACATAGATTGCCTGTGTGGATAGTTGCAAATTCCCACAAGTGCTGCATTAGGCACATTTGCCGGACTGAAGAAGAGAAGTGGAAAAGCACTGACAGTGAAAATGCATGCTGGGACACTGGGCATTCAGCAGTGCAGCGTGGCAGGCTGAAGGAGACTGATGTAAAGCGAGCACTGCGCTTTTCTCCATAGAGACACTTGCCTCCTACTGCCCCCTTCCTCCATCATATCCCATGATGCTTTAGCACACAACCTCATCACATCCCCCACTTTTTAAGCACATGTCAGATAATCAGGAAAGACAAAAATACAGTCATCAGTTATTTACCCTCATGTGATTCAAAACTTGTATATCACATTCGCTTCTGTGGAACACAAAAGAAGATATTTTGAGAAATGGCTTGTGTCCATCCAATGGAAGCCATTCTTCAAAACAGAACAGAGAAAACACCTCTTCAGTGTCAGAAGTAAGTATCATGCCTATCATTCATTAAGATAAAATAACTAAACTTGCTATGCTGTCGTGAGTGGAGGAAAACGGTTTTAGTGATGGAGTGAACATGGGCGTCTGCTGCTCTGTGACTTTGACTGATGCAGTAATGTAGACCGTCACAGGCCTCATGTAAATCCAATCAGGTGCCTGGTGGACTCGAGAGTGCAGAGACTGTCACTGTGGTGCTGATCTTACTCCCGCTGCGCTAAAAGCATTCAGTACATAGATCAATGCAGTCTGCCTTATCTCATTACTGTAATCCTCCCTCAATAACTGCTATAGCGACTGTGGATTCTAATAGCTGGCATCACTTGGCACCATACTGAGTAGACACTTATAATGTATGGATAAACCTTAATATTTGATTTATCAAGTGAAAACTGTATATAACTGTAAACATCATTTCATTTCCACACCATGTGTTCAAGAAATATAACCAGAATCATTATTTACTATACTGTACATTACTGTATTTGGACAAAGTTCCTATAAATGATATGCATTGATATCACTTTCCCATGTGAGCACGCCGGGACACGCTTCAGCACAGCCTCCCTTGAGAGGTAAAACCCTCAGCAAAATGGGTGCTTTCAATAGGAGCAAAGTGACGGGGACTATCAGGTGTTCTTGGACACTAAAAAAAATTGACACTCGAATTGCGTTTCCTGATATCAGGCAGCCGCGTTCCGGGGTGTTCACGTGGGAAAGTGACGACACCTGCATACCCAAGATCCTGGGAACTGGGATTGGACATATGAATGGCTTTTAATGTTACCTCTTAGCTTTTAGTTTACACACACACTTTATAGCTTGGAAAAAATCAATGAACACTCTTTCAATGGAGAGACTCTACTATTTAAATGCGGATATCGGCTTTCATTATTCGGTCAATTTTAATGGGTATACTGGCATATTGATGGCCTTAACAGCTAACAGACATGAAATCCAAAACCACAAAATCCATTTCATGGTTTCCTTATTGTCCTAAGAAAGCCTTTGTGGCATGCAGTACAGATAATCATTTCAACCCTCAATTGAATAATAAAAAATCTATATAAATGGGCAGAAGATACTGTTCATTTACAGTAAATAGAGAGCAGCAATATGAAAAAAAAACTTGAAATGTAACAAAGCCATAGCCGAAGAAACAAAGAATCATTACTGAAGAATTCTTGTGCTTCAATATATTTGTACAAAAATACAAGCTTCTCATGTTTGCCTTTTCACCCTCCTGCAACTCTCGATTGTAAGTCTACTGCGGTAAACAAGTTTCTCTTTTCTATTTACAAACTAAGGGACGACTCAAAATTGGTGAGAGCGTGCTACAGATGTGCCACATAGCAATTAGGTTGAAAAAAAGCATGCAAATAAGCACAAGAATCTCTACGCAAACAAATCCCCAAACCACTACAGCATATGTTTTAACATATTCTCTTTCTTCAAGGATTAAAAGGTATTTAGACATTAAGTGGTTCAGGAACACATGATTTGACTTTAGAAACAGAAGTGATATCTTAAGGCCCTTCATTGGTATTCATGAAATCGTTCCTTGGTTAGTAATAAATCAATCACAAAAATGTAATGCAGTGTAAAAAAGATTGTTCCGATCTATTATCAGTGAACTTATATCCAATTATTAAGATTGCTCTTTAAATGGTGTAGAATCCATTGTTGAGCCGCAGCTGAATATGAAAGAATCAAGGTGCAGCTAAACCTTATTCGTGACAATAGCTCCTAATCATTATTTAAACAGATTTTGTCTCCAAACTGCCTCTGAGAAACATAACCACTCTTAAGTTCATACTGTACATATATCACCCACAGCGTATTTATTAATACAAACCTATTATATATATTGCTCATGCTTAGGCTCATAAATCTGATCTTCTATTTAATGAAAAATAAATACTTGGTATAGCACTTCTCGTACTTTTTCTCCCTATGATATATCGCTTTGTTTCCTAATTCTTCTAAGTGGCTTTGAATAAAAGCGTCTACTACAGTAAATGCCTAATGTACATGTAAATGAACAAGTCTTCACAATTTCTTGGGTCTTTAGACTTGGGCCAGTGAATAACATCTCACATAGCGCAAAGAAAACTGTAACAACCGAACAATAATATGCTTATTCAAAACCTCTCAGCCATCACATAGCAATGACCCAAAACACCCTAGTATTATGGTGATGATTTGCTTGAGCCTCGTTCACAACCCTTAGAAAAGTCTAGCTTTAGTAATATTGACACAATGTTAGGAATGTAAATATTAAATGAAAGACGCAAGTGCATTGTAAGGCAATTACATAAGTGGGTGATCTGCCCAAAAAGGCTATGAATCTTCAGCCTTGTTTATGAACAAAATAAACCGCTAGCTCACCTAAAAAACACATTCACATCAATGAGATTCTGCTGAAGAATACGTAAGCCAAGTCAGCAGATTTACTTTCAGATGCAAAGCTACTATATAACAGAAAACCAGAGGCCTCTTTTAAAATTGTGATTTGATCCGAGAGCGTGCGTCTTCAAAAATCAACGGAAACGTTCACGTTTCTTCAAATGGTCATAGACGTGGAAAAATGCTCAGCGCAACGTCAGGGTCTGAGCAGAGAAACGCATTTTTGCTTGTCCAGGTGCTGCATTTTTTGGGGGAATATAAGCCATTCTTGCCGCTTGTATAAGATTTGGATGTTGACAGCTGCTCATATGTCAATGATGTTAATATGACATCAGCAATTTCAAGATTATTCCCGATTCATAGATTTCACATCTTTTAGAGAAGGAACATGCACAAACTTTCAGAAATGATCGCAAAATCAAACTTAGAATGGTTTCTTCGCAGCCATTTATAAATGAGGCCCCTAAACCATGCAACCAAAAGTTTGGAGAAGTTAGCCACACGTGCACTTACCTGCTCGTGGTATTCAATCCCCATGCTTAAGGTGTTGATGAGGATGGCAATCATAATTCCTCGATTAAAGTACTTGCTGTCCACTATGCGTATCAATCTGTCCCGGAAGTTTTCCCAATACTGCGCCAGTCGGTTGCTCTCCTCCTGCACTTTATGATGGGTCGAGCGACCGGGTTTGAATTCCACTCCATGGGAGAACTCGTACACCACGTCCCCTTCTGACCTGGAGCAGTCTGAATCACCGAGCTCCAGGTCCATGGTCTCCAGAGCCTTTGCGCAATATGGACAGCTCAAGAGCTCAAAGAGCAGAGGGCTGGGTACCACACCAGCCATCTGTAACAGCACACGGCTGTGACCTGCACAGAGAAAAACACAGTCAGCTGACAGTCAATTCTATTAGGGAATCATTAACATGCTTCCACAGAGATACTTTAAACAACACTGCATAGCATTAGTTTGAAGCAGCTAACATATAAGAATTTAAAGGAATCAAATGTATAATATAATGGTATTGACAAGAAGTCTGATATTAATAAATGCGGTCATATGTGATGCAAACAAGAATGGTTCATGATAATAAATGTAGTTCATGTTAAGAAGTGTTTTGTTCAAAGACAAAATGTGTAATTTCCTTCTGAGTTGACATCAACCATCAGAAGCAACTGATCTTTATGTGCTCCTACACTCTTTTGTCTAAATCATCCACATGATTTATTTCAACTCAGAAATCAATAAAGCTCAAAATCGACAAATGTTCATTCTCTGTTCATTTATATGAATTTAAAAAGAACTAACTGTACCGTATTGGTATAGTTTTACCCGTCAAATCAATAAAACTAGTTATTGAATTAGTTCACTCTCCAGCCACAGTCAATGAGACTCAAGAATTCAGTTCAAGTGCTTTGCTCTTTGATCTCAGAGCCTCAAAAAAAGCTAATGGGTCTAATCAAAGTGTGTTGGTAGCAGTGCTCTTATTCTAATACGTTGTCTGAGGATGTAATCATACACAGTGGTCCACTTTAACCTGTGGTAATGAGCTGAAGGAGTGCAGGAGACTCAAGCAGCCATCACAAATGACTGCTGCCACAGACAAGGAAACCTCCAGCAAAAACTCCTGTTCCATAACAGAAATCTTTGCCATGTTGAAATGACAAGACTGATTTGGATATGATGGGAACGTTTTGGTTATTCAGAGCTGAACAAACACAATTAATTTACTGTTTACTATACTGCCATAGAAGTTTTTGGTTTTATGGTTTCATAAATAACTTTTTATGCTGGCTATTTGTAGTGAAAATGTAATGTAAATGTGAAAAATATTTTTTAGACTATAAAACAAAGGGCAACATTTTGTGTTTTATTTTCCAGTACAAATGTAAACTAAATCTTAAATCAAGATAACATTTGAGTGGCAAGCAATATTATAAAAAATGTTGAGTCTTGTTAGCTGAAAGAAAGTTCTGAGATTAAGTGCGTTCCTGCTAAAACAAGCAAAAATATCTGCCAGTTGGGGTAAGAAAAAGAAACTTTATCTATTTTTAGTCATTTTACTTACCAAGTAAATCTTGATTTAAGAACTTGTAGACATTTGCAGTTAATTACAAGAAAAATACTAAACTGCATATCGCTGCTGTCCCTCTATTGTTCCATATTTTTTTTTGTCCATAAGCAATCAATTAAACGCATTTGACAACACAGGATTTCATCATTTAAAAAGTACAATGTTGTTTCTATTTCCTGAAAAACAGCAAATTTGAACATCCACCGTTTCAGAAGGACAGCAACAATATTTTTTTTTGCACACTCTAAAAACAGTTGTGTTTAAAACATTTTTTTTTTAATTATTTCTTGGGATAAAACGTTTTCTGTTACTTTAATCACAACTTTTGTTAAAAGTTAACGCAAAATGTTTAAAAAAAATCACACAATGAGTTAAAATTAATCAACTTTAAGATGGCAGTGTACTGGGAAATACTTAAATTCACTATTTTTTTCACACTTGACTATGTTCAGAAAATACTGTAAAATGTCATTAGACTTTTAAAATGTTACATTATTAGTGCTTTTTTGTCATTTTCGGATGGCCATCCACAGGCTGAATATAGGCCGTGAATTGCATCTATTTTCCACTCTTCAGTGCTGATTGTCCCCTTGCTCCCTTAAAGCGTGAATATCATGGTATGTCATGCATTCTGACTACTTTACACAGTTAAACGTGCTGGCTTCTCATGCTTAACATGGGGAACTTGTTAAAAACCGAGGTGGACGTATGACAGAGTCTTTATGTGCTTGATACACTTCCCTAGCACTCCCACTTGTTTCTGAATGTTTTTTTAAAAGTCAGGATCCCTGTTTCGTAACAGGAATCCTATTCCTTTTATTGGGCAATTCTCCCAGAAAAGCACAGCAAGGTGAAATAAAAAGGCCGGCCCCATGCCAACCAACCCGCTTTCAATCAAGATTGTCAGCGCTGCGTCAAGATTGTCTGTGCTGTACTGTTCAGTGATGCATGTTATATAAATGGTGGATATAACACTGGATTTGGAGATCGTTTGAAACTGATAGATGGCGCAGTCCCAGTGCTAAAAGATGTCTGAACTGCAAGGTGAAACTAAGTCATATGTCTGTGTTTTGTTGGCAATCAGCGATTACGTGTATAATTGTGTGCTCAAGGTATAGTTCCGTCTCACTTCCTGCCTCCAGCAGCTTGTGTTTTTTCGGAAATAAGCTGTATCTCTCTTTTATAAATTTGATCAAACTAAATTCTCTTGAAGATACGAAGTATGCAATACTACTGTATAGGTACTCAAGATTAATATGAGGATCTTTTTTTTGATGAAGATTTATTTTTGCCGTTTTGCCTTTATTGGACAGACAGTGAATAGAGGAAAGGAAGTCAAGTGGATGAGAGAGAGAGGGTGGGGTCGCAGAAAGGACCACGAGGCTGGATTCGAACTCTGGTCGCACAGGTCGCACCGGTGCCATATGTCGGAGAACGAACCACTCAACCATCGGCTACGACATGAAGATCTTTAAAGATCGTGTTAATGACTTCAGCATTTCAGGAATTGATTTTCAGTCACATCTGTAAATGAAGGCTTCACAATCGCTTGTGAGAATGCTTTCCATTATCCTGCAACAGGCCGGGTGAGTTCAACTGCACCTGATAGGAAAGAAAAACAATTACACTTACTGTGCTCTCCCACCAGCTGCTGCAGCTTCTCAAAGGGATCTATGGCATCACATTCTGAGCTGGAGTTCGAGTCCCCTCTGCCTTTACCTGCAGGCTTGTTGCTTTTGTAGCCGCAGATAAAGGAGGGCAAGATGGTTGGATAGTTCATCCCCCCGTTTATTCGCCCGAGCGGTGGCGCGCCCGCCACGGTGCCTGGACGCACCTGCGGGGCTTCATGAAAGTCCCCTTGATAAATACTTTGCACTGATTGAGTCCTGGAAGAAAGATTCGGCTGAGTGGACACAGTCAGCTGCGGCCCCGTCGTGATGCACCTCATCTCCAGGGCCTCGCCAGGGCCTGTGGGGGTCAGAGGGCTCGGGCTGCCATTGCTGTGATGACAGTGCTGACGTTGGTGCTTCTGTACAAGGTTGTGGACCGAACGGATCCAGTGACCGCCGCCCCTGTGCCTGCTGTGGCCGTTGGCCCCGCCTCCAGCCCCGTCTCCCCCACTCAGCCCGCTGTTGGGGTTCACTTTCTTCCTGCGCTTGCTCTGCCAGCCAAGGTAAAGGCGGGACGCCCGACGCTTCACCTTGCGGTACAGATGGCTGATGTACCTGAGCATCTCCTCGTAGCAGCTTCCCGGCTCGGAGTAGCTGGCAAGCGTACTGTCGTTGGAGAGGTAGCGTGCTCTTTGCTCCTGCATCAGCTGGTTCTCACGCTGCTTTGTTTCAGAGAACTGGGTTGCTATTACAACCAGGCACAGGTTGATCATGAAGAAGGAGCCCACCTGAAAGATGCAGAAGGCACTTAACTTAATCACAGACATCTTTTTAGAAATCAATTCTGTATGCGATATCAAGAATAGAGCACACTTACTATAATAAGCAATATAAAATATATAAAATTGTAAAAGGAGTGGGCATCCATAAGGTAATACATGATATCCACCCATCCTTCCAAAGTAATAACCTGTAAAACAAGGAGAAATTGAGAGACACACAACAGTTTGGCCCATTAAGACACTGTGCAACCATCCAGAAACACATTAAACAGAACAATTAATAGTTAGAAAGAAAACTTGGAAGCGTTTTGTATTGTTTTTTCTCTTGGTGTTTTTGATAAATATGATACGACGCAGATTAGGGTTCCCTAACATCCCATTTTTTATTGCCCTGAACGGAGTGCATTTGCGATAGTACGGCTTCTTCTCATCTCCAAGAGATTTTAAAGTGCGGTTTGTAGATAAAGACGTTTCCGTGAACACAAAGTGCAAAGGACACATAAATCAGAGGAAGAACACTGCAAAGCCTTACAGATCACGGCAATGCCAGAGGTCTGATGGCTGTTAAGAAAAGGAGATTTCAGGGTGACTGTTAGTATAAGTTATTTGTTTAAGACGTCCTGATCTAGCGCCTGCGACCTTCTTCATAGCATTTAATTTCTTTCCAGTAGCTTCACATAGCATCTGACCCTGTTTCTGAACCCCAGTCTATATCTCTCTCCTGGGCTCTCACTCTCTACAGGATTAATTTTCTACCTCTGGATGAAGAAGTTTGGGTATTGGGGAGACAATTTAAACGCAGATTGTCTGCAGTCCATCCTCGTAATCGAGTTTATAATAGCTGACTCGAAGATTGGTCACATTTAAGCTTTGTTAATGGGATGGACTGAGGGAAATGCTTCATTTTAATACAATGATTATTGAAGTCATTTTTCAAAATGTTGCACAGGAGTCTATTTTGGCTCCGGCTGTAATGGGTAAAGCCCAGGGTATACTTTGTTTTTTGAGTGCCGTTACTTTGCAGTGTCGTAAATTTACAATCGTCAGGTTGTAAGCAGAATGTGCACATAGACTACTAATGTGCATAAATCCAACCAACCAAATATCATCAATATTATTCTGTGTGCAAACAAAAATACCTGTGAAGAGTACTTATGCATTGTTAGGCTACTTCTGATGTCTAGGAGAAGCCTGGTCCCATCAGGTCTCCTCTTAGGAAATCATTCAAGATCCTATTAGGATTTCTTGTTGACACAGGTGAAAACCTTTCAGGTACTCTTGTGCAATCGCATACCCCACACGGTCATTAACCCGGCCAATAGGAACCCCACGTGACTGACCTACTTGTAACAATCAGACAAATGAGACTGACATTCATTTCCACTGAATACAGTACAGGTCTCATTGTGTGCTCATGCAGAATGCAAGAATGTGAATGTGCATATTAAACACAGGGGTCGGTGCCACCGGTCTGTCTGTGGTGATTTATCCCCGCTGATGAGGACGGATTGAAAGTGCTGATGAGTTAAGATGTGGTGGGTCGCTTTTCCGATATCATTTCCAAAGGCGGCACTGCGAGATTGAAAAATCCCATCACTGCACAGGGCTTCTTTCGAACAGAGGGACCAGAAAAGACTAATGCACACATTTGCTCGGAGATGATTCAATTATTTGGCGATGTTGAAGCGTGCTTAACAAGACTTTACCTTTTCAAAAAGAAAATTGAGCAAAAGAAAGTTGTAAAAAAACATTATCTATCCTGGGTCTTACTAATGCATTTCCACGTTGACAGTTTTCAACTATAATGACAGTGTATATTAAAACAAAAGGGCCTTCACTGATATGCAAGTGACATGAGATACAAACTATGAGATGAACGCACCTGGAATATCGCAATCCAGGCATATCCAATATTATCAAAGTTCACCGCCCCTTTGTGAGGGTTGAGCTCCCCAGGCTTACACATATTGTAAAAGTGGTTCCAGTTAACGCAGGTGTTCCTGCTGGGTCCATCCAGGCCAAAGTAAGCGTGTCCCGGTGTAGGCTCGTTTAAGGTGCACTCAATATCACCCTCCTTGAGGGGAGGCACGTCTGTGCAGAGCAGCATGCCGTTATCCTTGCTGGCTGAACAGATGAAGGGGTTGTCCTCGCCGTCCTCATGCATGAAGTACGAACTCATCATGGACAGATTGTAGAAGCTGTTGAAAGACAGAGGATGTAGAATATGTGCCACCACACAACACATCTTAACATGGGTCACCATCTGTCTACATGAATCTGGTTGTAAGAATATGATATTACTAAAAGGGATACTTCACCCAAAAATCAAGTTCTCTCACCATTTACTTACCTTCGAGTTGTTTCAAATTTGCATAAACACAAAGAAAGATATTTGGAATAATGCTCATAACCAAGCAGATCTCAATACCCATTGACTACTATAGTAGGAAAAACAATGGTAGTCAAAAGTGCCTCAGAACTGTTTCTGTATTCAACAGAACAAAAGAATGTTAACGTATTTTTTCCTACAATGGGAGTCAATGGGTGTTGAGATCTGTTAGGTTATAAGCATGATTCCAAAAATATATCTCTGTGTATATCAGAACAAAGTAATGTATACACATTTGGAACAATTCGTAGGTGAGAAAATGATGAGAGAAAGTATCACTTTAACATGTAACATTATATATAAAATTTCACAAGAATCTTTGACTCTGGTTCGCTTAAATATGAAATCTTTCATAATTAACCAACCTGTTCTCACAGGAATTCGTTACTATTTTGATTAGGTGGCTTTTATTTTTATTTATTTGTTTGTTTGTTGTGAATCGGGCAAAAAACGTATGATGAGGCTACTAGAAAAAAGAAATGAAGCCCCAACCCGACCCTTGCCAAATTCCAAATGTTACTAGTGCAAATCGTTCTTAGATGTACAAATTTAAACTAATTGGCAATTAGGCACATCGTAAAAAGTTAAGTTTTTGCCGTGAGATTATGTAGAAGTTACTCACCCTCATGCCATCCCATATGTGATATATCACTCATCCATGGAAACACAGAGCAGCGTGCTAAATTCAAATATGCGTGACTCGTCATTTCATTTTTTTTTGTCGTAAAACACGCATCATCCAAGAAGATTAAATGTTACTGACATACTGCTATATTTGGATTAATTGATTCACAATTGATCTATTACTATATCTAAATAAGCTCAAAATATTATGTTCTCTTACAAATGAAGACATTTTGATTATTTAAATAAAGGATATATATGCTTTCGGGACACATTGACCCACATATAAGAAAATAATATGACGTAGTCATATTTATTTTAAAATTATTTGTTTGTTAAACTGATGAAAGGAATGAATTTGTCTGAGATGGCATTCAGGTGACTAAACGAAGAGAAAATGATCATATTTGGGTGAACAACTTAAAATGGTACTAAAAATAGTTACAAGTCACAATTCTAAAAACATGTATACTGTATTTACGCACAAAAAAACAATATTTGGGGCATATTATTAATGATGAAATGAGTGATGATGAGGACAGGCAGCGCTGTAGGCTATATGCCCAAGCCAATATGTTAGTATGAACTTTTTAATGTTTATGAAAAATTAAGCTAATTTATTTTATTTTTCCTCAGTGTTTTGGTGCCCTACACATAAAACAGTAAAGATAATCTCAACAAAGCATTATAGCCACGAACAGTTTAGGAACAACCTGAAAGCACATCAGATCAGGGCAGTACATTAGCTCATATTCAGAGCTAACAGGAACTGACAGATAAAAATGCGGCATAGTATATGTGGCGGTCTAGTGTATTTGAAACACGAGGCCATTACACAAACACGAGCACTTACAGAGCACTAATTTGTTCCATTACATCAAAATACATTACTTCTAAGACATGACTGCAGCTTGACTTTAGTCTGTCCTCTCAGTTTTGTCCTTTAATTTGTTTTTACCTTCATACAAAGGGAGTCAGAGGTGTACGTAGCATCAGTGCTCAAGGGCTGATGCTCGACACTGATTTCATGCCAGGCTGAGATGTTCAGTTTACAACACTGTCAGCGACTGAAATGCCATTGCTGCTGGCAACAGTTAGCTGCCACTTTGAATCAAATCGGAAGTGGTGACGCGTTCCCGGGGAGAGAGGGGCGAAAAGGAGGACAAAGCTGTCTGTTAGATAAGAGTCCACCTGTACTTACTCTTTCACGTCAGGTGACATGAAACAGCGATTCCTCAGAAGTCCAGCCCAGAGCTGCACCCCGACAATCCCGAATATAAAGAAGACAAAAAAGCACAGCAGGAGGACGTTGCCTAACATAGGCAGAGTATCTAGAAGCAGAGTAACCAGTATCCTCATACCTGCAACACAGAAAGACAACAGAGGTTGTGTTTATGGTCCTACTAGATGTTCACAGCACATTTTATTAAGCCCTATTTTCAGGTACAATAGATGTGAAAAATAGGCTTATTAATTCTTGTCACAATTTCGGTAAAATTTTTGTTTGCATAAAATATTTTTCCTAAATACTATATACATAGGTTTACCATAAAACTCAATAATTATGTTGTTTTTAACATTGATCATAGAAGTGGAAGCAATATCAGTAGTATTATGGGAATATATGGGAGCAAGAGGTGTTATAAACGGAATTATTTTAGCTACAGGTCTTAAGATCCTTTAAGACGTAATGTGAGAGGCAAATCTCAGACTCTTCAAAATAGGATGACACCTTTAACCTTAATTGGTCCTATATGTAATAATGCTTGACAGAGCAGAGAAACTGCATATTTTAAGTGCATTGCTCAGAGACCTCAGAGACTGGCCGAGCCTGACTTTAATGGACTATTACGATCTAAACCACTGAACAAATACAGCAGTGCATTCCCATCACCTCCCATAGTAGGTAACCACATCCACTGGATAAAACCTATGGTGGTCTGTACTGCATTAATGCATAAAGAAATGGTTTATCAATGGTGTTTGCTAAGACAAGGTATTTCTGCAACAACAACAACAACAAGTTGCTTGGACACAGAAACATATTGGTAGTGTAATGCAGGAATATAATGTAATATAATTACAATATTAGTGTTGAATTACTATAATAGCAAAGCTGTCAAAATGTGCTAGGCCGGTTTATAATGAATATATTACAGATTCTTATTTTGTCAGCAAGCTTGCCAGAATGCCTTAGCAACCACATAGCAATGTGGTAACAACCACTCAGTACACCTTAGCAATACGCTGGAATGCCACCCAGAATGCCCCAGCAGCATGGCAGCAAAACATGCAGCGTTTTCCTGAGAAAATCCTGTCTTGTTTGGCCCTATGTAAGTTAAAAATAGAGGATATAACATGCAAGCGAAATGATGCGCTGAGAATTACCATAATAGGAAAGCCCAAAGGGATTTATTTCAGATGCTAATATAAACTCACAAAAGTTTCGGCCGGTTAAAAACGACACTGTCCAAGTGAATGAAAACAAACCGAAAAGGCAAAATATTTGGCATGGACGCATATTTAAATAAACCGTAACACTGTCAGATGGCCCTCTGATCATGACGGACCACTGTAAACACCAAAACTCACACTGTCAGAATGTTCAAAGATATTCACAAATGTCCTGTTTCATACTTAGTTCAAACAAATCAGTCCAAACTATCACAGTCTGTGCTTTTTCTAAGACGACACAATGCAGGGTTTGACTCTGCGAGCAGGAAAACATCAGCAAACATCGCGGATAGAAGAGCCCCCGGAGATCCGTAACGCATCCGGTTTGAACCGCATGACTAATTTGTTTGAGTAGGGCGTGTGCGACGAATGTAATTTAGGTCCGTGATGTGAGGAGAAAGCCTTAAATGGTCCTGTCTGAGTAAAGACAGAGTGTGAACATCTCTGCTGCCTGCATCCCTCCCACCAAAGACAGCGAGGAGCCACATCTCCGTTTGGCCACTTTAATGAGGCCCCCAGAGGAACATGCGGTCAGAAAGTGGACGAAGATGAAAATGCTAACTCACTCTTCTGTAAACACATAGATGGAAGATAAAGAGCCACTTCATGCAATGAACTACCAACTTGGAGATTGAAATATGATTCCAGGTACGAGGATCAACGATCGCACACATGCGCCCAAACCGACACCAACAATTCACATCAGCACGTTATAATGTTATTTTGCACAAAAAAGCACTTTTGCTTGCGGCAACACTCCGCCCAGGCGAATAAGTCACGATATCTCGTCTTCCATCTCTGCAATACTGAGTCATAAACCTGATGCGGAGAAGTACTCTAAATCTATGACCCACAGTTAACCGCTCCAGGAAAGTGAAGAGGACCCAGATCTACTCGTGGAGATCTGTGTTAATGGTAATGAGAGACATGGGGAGACAACCTTCGCTTCTGACTTACGCGACTCGATTAAGCACACAGAGTTTGTTCTCATAAACAAGGATCTAGGTGATCCAATATAACTGTCACACCACCATGCGAAGGATCATTACCGGGAGAAATACTGTACACCTCTCTGATTTGGTGGGATATGGTCTGCTGTGTAATTTATGGAGTAGCAAGTGTGCTGTTAGTTCTATCGCTGACACACAGGCTCATCACACGACTGGTTGAGTTAATGCGTCATACATCAGGCAGATGTTTCTTCTTTCATCTGTATAATAGATCATTCTGCCGGATTGTTTAAGCTTAAAAATGGGTACATGTTTGTTTATGGTTCACCAACATGTGAAAATGATCTTACTGTGTGAGTCTGGTTCCTAAATATAAATCAGGTTACATTCACCAAGCAGTCGTGACACTTACTGGGCACTCTGTTGATGGCTCGCAGGGGCCTGAGCACTCGCACAGTCCGAATGGCTGACAGGCTGGCGTTATGACCGTCCAGTGAGTACTCCATCATCCTGGGGGAGCAGAGCAGATGAAACATACCTCAGTTTAAACTTAACACATCAGACAGCTAAGGTCAAACTCCAATGACCTTTCCACGTGTCGATACTATGTGAGGACCACGTCGGAAAGGCGGTTTCAAAAGACAAGCCTTGATGTGTTCATTATCCAGTTTAATTGAAAGGTCATTTTAAACAACAGGGTCAACGTTATTTGAATGTTAAATCAATCCAAGGGCTGAGAAGGCTCACAGGAATTCTATTTCCCAAGTGAGGGCCTGTCAATTGAGCAGCGAGTCCAAGGTGACTAGCTTTACTGTGGTGATAATGGTTAAATACATGACTGACAAGTGAGAACGAGGCAGGGCTCCTCACCCTGCCATGACAATGAAGAAGTCCAGGCGGTTCCATGTGTCGCCAAGGTAACACTTTGATCCGAAAATCCCCAGGGCTATCATTTTGATGACCATCTCCACCGCGAAGAAGGCGAAGATGCAGTCATCAAATGCCTGCGGACACAGAGCACATTAATATCTAAATACAGTAAGAGAGATATCTTAGGCAGAACAGATATTTCATAGAAAGCAACGCTATTTGTGTGGTTCAAGAAAACAATGAAATTTTGTGAAAAAGGCCCGGTAGTAGGGTGGCTCGACTGGGTGGGCAATCATATATTCTGGTTGGGGAGATATCTAATCATAGTTCATTGCATGCATAATTTTTCATTTGTCTGATTAAACTGACAGATCATTATTTATTAGATCATACAAATAAGTATTTAATAAGAAGAATTTCATTTTAATTTTCAGCTGGAGGGGCAACGCCACCCTTAGCCCCAGCCCTGAAATCAGTTCATCGTGTTATTTAGTATTTCTGATTCTGGCTAGGCTACTGCTAAAGGGCTCTTTAGGAAATTAACATTTTTAGTTTAGGACAGAGTAAAAAATTACAATACTACAGAAACAAAACTTTCTGTGGCTTCTGGACAGTTTCCACTGGCCCTGTAAACTAGCATCTGTCACGAAACATAGACTACGTAAAAGCCAACTTGGACATGAGTCAAACCTAAAAACCGACACTGGGTGGAAAATTATGAACAACAAAATCACAAGAAAACGTAAAAGATCTTTTATGGAGTATTTGAGACAGAATCTGATGTACTAAAATGTTTTGGACCTTAAAGCCACACCACAGTACATAACAAAACATTAATACAGTTTTTTTTATCAGATTCATTATAAAGCAACATACAGTACAGTTTTGGGACACATTCTGATTGTCAAATGTTAGTGTAGTATGTCCACAACGACTACTCTCTGTGGTGATCTGTGCAGTAACTGGATTGAATTATGAATAACATTATGGATAACAATGGCCAAAATAGATAATAAATGGATGAACATATCAGGAAATAACAATTTACTTATGCTTAAGTAATATGTTACGTAATGCAAGGTCATTTAATGGGCCGCTGTATCTTCAAATGGTGTTACATGGTGATGGTGAAAGAAATGAGGTCATTAGAAATATAAATCAATCCCATAATTAGCTTGCAGAGCTCCTGCCGTGTTACATCATTTATTGAGACTCACCTGCAGGATGATACACCACTCAGACTCGCACTTGAGGTCCTCACAGGGCTGAAACATGCCCAGAGTCACACAGTTCAACAGAATGACCAGCATGCTCACATGCTCAAACCATGTGCACATCAGTCAAGGAAACATCACAAACTGAACAGAGATCATCAGACAAATGCAAGGCAGTGTGTTGCTATATAAAATCCTTCTCAATGGAACATAATGATTCAGATATTAAACAAAAATGTTGATTTAGTTGATCTCTTATTCTGAGCAAATGGGTGTAACAAACCTGGGCCAACAGTGCTGTGGATTTGAAAAAAAAAACAGGAACATTATTGAACACCGTTTCTTCCCCCTGACTGATTTTTAATCATTGAAAGTCTTTGATGCATTAATGATTACCGAATGGAAAACTTATTTTGTACGCAGTACAAATGGATAAAAAATGATTTGTTTTCCTCTTCATTTTAGTTGTTTGTTTTTTAAAGTGGGCAGTTCACCTAAAATTTTTATTATTTCATCATTCACTGATGCTATTTTAACCCTGTATGATTTTCATCTGCTGAACACAAAATAAATATTTTGGAGAATGTTGGTAACGATACAACACTGACCCTCATTGACTTCCAATGTATGGACACAAAGCACCAAGACATTTCTCAAGATATCTTTTTGAACAACATGAGAGTGAGTATATTATTTTTTATATTTTAAAAAGGGATTCAAAATAAATTATCGGCCATATCGGTATTGGCCCATAAATGGTCATTTTTAATGTTATCGGTATCGGCCAATAATAGTATTTAGGCCGATAAATTATGAATACTTTTCTCTGGTTAAACCACTTCAGCTGCAAGCTGCTCACAGTTAAAACCTCGAACAGCACTGTCTTTCTGTCATGATCATTCATGATCATTAACAAAACATTGTTGATATACACTCACCTAAAGGATTATTAGGAACATCATACTAATACTGTGTTTGACCCCCTTTCGCCTTCAGAACTGCCTTAATTCTACGTGGCATTGATTCAACAAGGTGCTGAAAGCATTCTTTAGAAATGTTGGCCCATATTGATGGATAGCATCTTGCAGTTGATGGAGATTTGTGGGAAGCATGAAGATCCCGTTCCACCACATCCCAAAGATGCTCTATTGGGTTGAGATCTGGTGACTGTGGGGGCCATTTTAGTACAGTGAACTCATAGTCATGTTCAAGAAACCAATTTGAAATGATTCGAGCTTTGTGACATGGTCCATTATCCTGCTGGAAGTAGCCATCAGAGGATGAGTACATGGTGGTCATAAAGGGATGGACATGGTCAGAAACAATGCTCAGGTAGGCCGTGGAATTTAAAGGATGCCCAATTGGCACTAAGGGGCCTAAAGTGTGCCAAGAAAACATCCCCCACACCATTACGCCACCACCATAATTGCATTAATGAGAATAATAATAATCATTTAGGTGAGTGTAGGTGCAGTAGATATTTTTGAATGTGTCAATTGTAGGAACAAAAGCATATTGTTTAAAGCCGATTGCTATCTGAATGATTTCGGTCTTGAGACCTGTTAGACTCGTGGCTATTAAGAACATTTTTCTGGGTTGTTCTGGAAGAACATCTATAACGTGTTTATTAAAAGTTAACTAACTGTGACTTTGTTTTCTGCAGTGAATGTTTTCAAATAAAGCCACTTGTCCACTTTATTTCCTTTTAATATTTTAATACTGTATATTGGCCAATATATCGGTTATCCTATTTCAATTTTAAAGAATAATCGGTTAATTGTTATCTTAAAATATACATATCGGTGCATCCCTCCCCTGCAGGCGAACTATCCCTTTAATGCCAAAATGCAATACATGTTAAATTGAAGAAAATAAATAATATGAGTTACAGTTATCTATAATTGAAGTTTAAAAAAGTTTAAAAGCAAAAAAAAGCAAAACAAATACTTGCATTTTGTAGAATCACTCAAACAAAGAAATGAAGCTTCAACCATCAATATCATATCACCATAGCATCAATATATCAAGGCATAGCATGTTCTTCGTGTTGCCTATCTGCTAAATTATTTAGCGAGTACAACAGGAACAAGATGATGTCTGTTTCAGCCACACAAATTTTGCTTCCATGCTGTCTGAGATGTCAGATAGCATGAGAGCCATTAGCAGCGATGCCGAAACAAGCTACTTCTGCTGTCACCACGTTTGACCTATCAGCACCTACGCTTGCTGTCTTCTGTACTGAAGATCACCCCCATCACGTCCATCACGACCGGACATCACACGTCTTCTGACCGTGACCGCAGGACCTAAACAATACCTATACACGCACACCATCAACACCCCCCGGCCACTGCAGATATGTGTTCCTGAGAGCCTGTCAGAAGACATCTCTGATCTGGCATCACTCATACGTCATCTTTAAAACATCTGAGCTCACAACCCTTCGAGAGTTGAAGTGTCAATCCGGATGCACCGAGATCATATCAAGTCATGATTTATGCAAATCCGCTCATCAAAAATAAGGCAAATGACGGGCACTTGCGATGCTAGACACAAATGAGATATCTGAATAGCGCTGCCGCCTCATTTCCATAAGCGTCGGGATGTTCCTTCACAAAGGAGCGGCTGCTGAGATTAGGTGATGATGATCAACCCAAAAGAGTTTCAAGTCAACCCTGCTTCTGTCACAGCCTTAACACATTACAAAAGGTGTAACAAAAATGAACAATGTGTGTGAAAAACACTTTGTAAATAAGTGGCGAACATGATTTCCCAAGTGATGGACTGTGACACCAGGTGATGTGGGACAGTTAAATGAGTGTTCCTCTTGCGCTGAAGCTCACCTCGGTGCTTCAGAGCAGATCCCAAGTCACAGCTCTTACACTTTACGACATACTCACAGATGGCAATGCTCTTCAGGGGAAGCTGAGGAATAGAGAGGTCTTTAATAAATAATGACATAGGTTAAGAGACCTGAAGGGTGAACGGAGCTGTTGGGGTGATGCAGTGCAAGCGACACGTTAACATCCCCATATTCTCTACATTCAGCAGGGCGGCTTCCCGAACAGGGGTTAAGCCTAGTCTCAGACTAACTTAAATGTGAGAGATTCCTTGATCAAAAACAATTTAAATAAAAGTATGTTCATGAAACTCTTTAGTAAAGTCTTCTGTTTTTTCTCTATAGAAATCAAGCAATGACTGCATCCTCAACTTAATTCGACAACTTGTCCACTAACAGTACTACACACTATATTTTCTTAATTTTTCACTGTATTTTCCAACATTATAACAACAAAATAAACTTTTGTTACAAAGCTAGTTTTATTTTACCTGAAGCCTTCAGTTATTGCTTTGTTCTAGCAATGGGTCTCATCGCAGTAATAAACGGAGCATAAAGCAGCATCAGAGAAAACATCTATGACTTTGATGTCCTAAGAAACAGTTTTTTGTGCAAGAGTTTGGTCGTCCTTAAAGGAATCAGACTCCCAACTAAGTAGGAAAAAGCTAGGCTCTTTTATCACGCTTTCATGTGAACATCTGCCGTATATGACTGCATCTGTGTGTTTGAACAAACCTCCGGCACCTCAATTCCGAGTAAGCAGCAGCCATATTTGAAAACCCACTAACATGCAAATGCATGACTCATTGGAAAAGTATTGAGTTTGGAAATCACACTTTGAGCTCAAGTCCCTGTTATTCTAGCGCTTGGCATCGTGTCTCTGCATAAATAAGGCATTTCGTTGGCAATAAAAGCAATAGTAAGAAGACATAATTAACAGAGGTGTTCATTTACACTTTCTAGGTGCTAATGTGGGTTTTTGGCACTGCTGTTCAGATTATCAGCGGTAGTTTTCATTATTTATTTTCTCTGTTAACAGCTTGAAGCAGGAGATAATATTATAATGCAAGGTTGTCTTTAATGGATGGAGAAAGCTCTGTTAGCATTTCTCATCATCACAACGGATATAGCAGGACTTCCGAAAGATCCAGTGTATGAAATTTAGCGGCATCTAGAGCTGAGGTTATGAACTGCAATCAACGGCTCATTCCACCGCTCGCGCTCCCTTCAAAGCACTAAGGTGGCTGATGCAGGACTAACATGTTATCGTTTTTTGTTTCTTTTCTGATGAAGATAACATACAAACTGTTCTCTGTTAAGCACTTTATCATAACAAATACATTTATACACATTTGGAACAACTCAAAGCTGAGTAAATGTTGACAGAATTTTTGTTTTTAGGTAAACTATCCCTTTAATACTGAATCATCATAACTCTCTCCCCAAAACCTTTCCACATGACAAATGGACTTTAACTGACCTTCAGTTCACCTGGAGTATGGTGACGGTGCTGTAAAAACGCAGAGTTCTCCGAGGAGCAAAAGCCGCAGGTGTCACTACTCACTGTCAAAGGAAAGAATTGGATTATTTGCTTGTCACTGGCTGAGGTGAAAAGGATAAATGAAGCTATCACATTGATTAAGGCAGGAGAACTGTCACAGTCTGCCACCTAAACAAATGGACCAACTGACACGGAGTGACCGGGTTCTAAGGATTCAGCCGACTCATCACAATGCAACAGCGCACACATACGTCTCTCCTCTTCACGTTCATTAGCTACAGCAAATTCAATCAGGACGATCTGTAATAACATTTGCTAATGGGGTCAGAGGGTCCACACCTCAGGGACAGATTAAATTACATGGTTGAGGTAGAGAGGGTTAATGCATGAATACCCAGCATGCCAAAAACCCTGATTCAATGTATACTATCTTACTATCTCTCACGGTTGATAGAAGAGAATAAATGTCTAAAATTAGATTCTTAATATAAAGCTAGATGAACTTAGTGTGTTATGGATTTTACCATGGACAGGTGGCACGAAGTCAATGCAGAAGATTGGGACCAGCAAATAATAATGTTTATCGTACAATCCGACGGTTTATGTGATGTTTTAATCCAAAGATCTCACTGGTATTTTATCTTACAGAATGAAAAGCAACAGTGGTAAGATTGTATCGCATGCACCCGGTTTAAGCCTTCTTGCTTCTGCGCATGTATCAGATATGCTCAACTGACTGATCCTTTGATTCTTTAAGTAATTCTCAGAATACAGTAAAGGTCAGTGGACCGCCATCTCATTTTCATTTCCGGAGCCATCCACTTACTATCACTTAGTGTTATAAGTTTCTTTCTTTAGCTGCGGTTGAAGCTCTGACCTTTTCTGTTATACGCCTCTCTAGTGGTCGAATTAGCCGACTGCTGGATGTCACCTCGATTTCTGTATCACTCCTCATTCACCCCAATCTTGTTTCCTGTCTGTAACAGAATTTCCATTTTTAGGCGATTTTTTCTTTCCGATCGTAAATAAACCAGGTTCAGTATAAAGACCGACTTCACTTGACATTTCAGTAAACCTCAATAGTTTTGCTGGTGAAAAACAAGTCTGTGCTGGGCCATAGTGGTTTGTGCTATTCTTTTCACAGGAAGCAACAAATCATTACTAACCAGTATAAACCAACATGGAAATTAATTTAGTCGTTTCAACTGTTTGATAAACTACTGCATTCCAGACATGGAGTGGCTTCTAATGATTATGAATCTGGATAGGCCGGAGGTTTGTAGAACGCGGTAGCAGGAGACCGGGAATTTATCATTGTCAGGTGTATTCCCTGGACTATTTAGAAACAGATTCAGCGGATCTGAGAACAGCACCAGGCCAGCTGCGCTGCAAGAGAACCCGCTGATCAAATCCAAAACGTCATCACTTCTATTAGTCTCCTCAACAAGCTGTTGTTAAAGACTTTCATCCGTAGAAGGAGAAAGGTGAAAAACTCCCTGGAGCACAAACTCATTCAAATTATCAATCACTGGTGAACAAGAATTTACTGATGCTGCAAAGTACAGAGAACAGAGGTCACAATGCTTGACTGACAGGAAAGGTCATCCTAAAACAATGACACACAAAAAAAGTTTATCTGATATAGAACAACTTCAGAGAGTGACAAAAAGTAAATCTTTTATATTATAGATTTTTTTGAGAATGTTTACTTACTCCCACGAGACCACTTACTGTTGTAGAATGTATCCTATGAGTATCTTATTGCAATTCAATCCTTAAAACTTTTGCAGGAAACTTTTACTATGTACTGCATTTTTAAGCCAATGCTCTTCACTAAACAGTAGTAGTCTACAGCAGCGGTTCTCAAACTGGGGGCAGCGGTCCCCTGGGGGGACCCTAGATGGATCCGGGGGGGGCACAAATTTTGATGCATTTTAAGAAAAATAGAAACGAATAATGCAATCAAACGTTAGAAAAATAAGCCCACCAACCAAAATAATTGACGTTCCAGCATTGTATAACTGAATACATTTTTGGCTTAATTAATATTCTAAGTTAAAGATTATAAGTCTTTATTTTGGAGCCCGCAAAGCGATGCACTCTAGTCAAAGGGGGCCTTACAACAAAAACATTTGAGAACCACTGGTCTACAGGGTGTATAAATACTTGGCAGTAAGTTAAAAAAATTCTTTGACTAAATAAAAGACTTTCCAGCACGGACAACAGCGGATCAATTACAACAGCACCCATGCATCCCTGCAATAACATTTCCAGTCTTTAAAAATCAATTACTGTGTCTGACATTCAGCATTTGCAATGTTGGATTACAAAAAACATGACATACTGAAAGGTTGTAAAAAATGGTGTTTGGGTTCCCTAAACAGACGGACAGAAGTGTGTTCACTTTACCGAGGGAAAAATTAGCACCTGGTTGCTCCCTAAAGAACCTCACTTTTTGCATCAAAAAGTTTGATTCAGAATGGCAAAACTTTAGAGATCTAGGGAATATCACTCACATTCACATTTTTCATATCTCCAACAGAGAATTGAAATTGTTATGAGCAAAGCTGAAACAGTCATGACTGTCCTTCTGGGCTTGAGCTTTTCTAACAAGAGTATACATCATGTGTGGCTTTACATCAGTGGGAGTGATCCAGAGCCCAAGCCAAGGTGAAAATCGAGCGTTGAACGCACATGTGACGCGTTAGAGAGCCCCGGGCTATCCAGGAATAGTAAAGCATCTGGCTTTGAAGACCCTCAGGTCGACGGCTAAAGTGTCGGTTGTCCTCTCCTCTAAACCCAAAGGCTTTTTGCAAAGAACGCGCACAGCCGTAATTAAACAAGGCCCTCCTCTGTGTCCTTGAGCTACGACATCTTTTATTTCACCTGAAACACAAAAGTGACCTCCAGCTGTGCACACAGCAAACTGGATTATTGCTCTTTTGCAAAGCGGTGATGTGAAAGAAAAGGTTGCAGCACGTTCGCAATTTCCAAGTAATTCTTTTGATTAGATTGTAAGAGACTGATGTTTACACATAGGCACAGTAAAGCAAATAAACCGCATTGGGCAGCAAATTAAAAAAGACTTCAAAGAGACTTCATGTCGAATGCATTGATTAGATTTGTGCGTGAAAATAACTCCAGACGACACACTTTTATAGTTTTCCGGTTGCCTGGTAACAGCAGGGACAGCCGTGGACAGGGACAGGCCATCTGCGGTGTGACACACCAACAGAGAAACGATTTATACAGGAACATAGAGTAGAATCAAAGACTGATACTTTATCATTAAACTCAAAGACGGGCTTCTAAGATGCATCCCACCTACAGTAGACTACCATCACTACACGCAATTCACAAGAGTGAAAGAGAGAGAGAGCGAGTGAAAGACTGCAATGCTGTTGTTTTATGTGCAAGATCGTCTTACTGCACAGAAAAATAATATTGACATAATACAGTATATCCCCATAGGGTTGTCACTACATGAACTAAGAACTATAAACGCTTGGTGTAAGGCAATAAAAATGCAGTAAAAGCACTATTAAGGTGCTAGTTTATAGAATATAACAGGAAATGGTTAAAGGGATGGCTCACCCCAAAATGAAACTCACCCCAAACAATTGCATACACTTGCATTGGTTGTGTGTCCATGCAATAAAAGTGAACGGTTACCGCCGTTGTTCAGTTATCATTTTTTTTTCAAAATATCATTTTTTGTGTTCTGCAGCAGAAAGTCATACATGTTTGAATTGACATCAGGGTGTCAATTTTCACTTTTGGCTGAACTGTCCCATTTAAATGTGTTTGTGTCTACCCTGACATCAGCTCATTAAAATACACTCACTTGCAATTGTTTTAGGAACTATTTGCTTAATCTCAGCCTAATGTGAATATAGCTGCAATATCCCAAACTGTTTCTGGCTCAACCTCTTTTTAAACATACACAGAGAATCCTCTAGTTCGGTTGTCCATGAAGGTGAAGCTACCAAATTATTACTGTGCTTAAGCATCTATTACAGCTTTTTTTCATTTTTAATTTGTTAAGGCTTTAGTGCTTTCCATAAAATTCCATTTTGTGTATCATTATAGCTGAACCATAATATCAGCATCTTCGAGTCTGATGGACAACATTAGTTCTGTTATTTCCACCAATACAATTCATGCAATCTTATTGACAAATCTAAAAAGTTGAGATCAGACAGTAAAAACACAAAGTCAATCAGGATTATAATTAAGCTTTCAATAGATATGGCTCAATAACAAGACAAACTATGGTGAAAACAAGCTGCAAACAGCCACTCTGTGTTGCATCATTAACATTTTCTTTGATCTTATCTTTGCTTTTAATTTCAATTCTGCGGATTTCCTTACAATTCCGAGCTTAATGCAGCAGAGGAGGAACATGGCTGAAATCAACCTCCCGTATTACAATAGAAGAAAAGATATATGTAGGAGTGAGAAGGACCGGAGAGACATAATTACATTTGCTTCCACTTTGGTTGTCTCCACAGAAACACTTCTCTGCCTCAGGGACTGTATAAGTGTTTTATTAGCTCCCCTCCCCACAAACCTGTGTAATATTGGATTAAGTGTCTAGACAGTCAAAAACCTAGATAGAGAGCTCAACACTTTTAAGAGATATCACAGTGCCTTTTACTGTACTTGTCTCAATCTTATACTGTGATAGTGCTGAGGTTGCAGTCTTATATGAACACCTGTTTCTCCTAACCACATTACAGCATCCATTAAGTATACGGAGGCAGGAAGGACTGTAGCAATTGTAGCACTGGAATCATGTCACTTCCTCAAGATATGGGCAGTGAAGCTGTCTCACTGCTTTAAACAGAATTGATAAAAAAAATATTTTAAGAAATTTTAAAATATTCATTCAGTGTCCGATTCTTTTCATATTATATATATATATATATATATATAAAAAAATTTGAAACGTTGCACTGATTGTAACAGTTGCTATGAAATACAAATTCACAAAAATATACTATTTTAAGGTGTTGTGTGTTTGGTGGATTTATTGACAAAAATGCATGATATAATATACATAACTATGTCTTCAGAGGTGTATTAAGACCTTACATAATGAAGGGTTATGTTTTTAGAACCTTAGAATGAGCTATTTATATCTACAGACACAGTGTATATTTATATATTTACAATAATTTTAGCTGCTATAAATAATGTATTTTTAAAGTAACAGTGAGACATACAATATACAGTACTTATACAAAAGAACCCGTTGTAACACACAGTTTTAAAGACAGTGCTTGTTCTGTTCACGCAACTTTTTGCCTTTTGCACAACACATCACTGCATGCTAAAAGCAAAGGGAGCCAGAAGTTCTGTTAGATCCCCTTACGTGGAATTCACCATGTATTTTCAACAGTAGCCCTGAACGGACTTACTGCCATACAGAGTGGTTTTGTAAACATGTTTTCTCCTTTGGCAAAGAATCAAAAATGCAACGACATCTTAGTCCTGTGTCAGCCACCGTAGTGCTTCCAAAGGGAGTGGGGAAGGGTGGAAGTGAGCCGTTAGTTGCAATACACAACCCCACCACTAGAAATTTAATTTACTGGACCTTCAAAATGATTTAACCTTGTTTCAAAGTGTGAAATCAATATTTGGATAAAGAGAATGTAACCTATTTCAGATTATTGTTTGCGTTTTAAGTATATTGCAGGTCTCACTGTTGCATTAAAAATACATTATTTATGGCAGCTAAAATTATTGTTAATATATAAATATACATTGTACATGCTATTTAGCTATAATAAAATAACAGAAAATACTTCAAAATGTTTCCTCTGTGTAATATTTTTGCATTGTGTGTAACAATTACTATGTCCATCATTATTGGCACGTCTCCACTGGCATTATTCCTCAGGCTCGATTGCTATTTTTTATTACGTAACATATGCAGCTCTGCAGCATATTGCATTAAAAATGTAATCAATGAATTACATCTACACAAACAATATCTCCTGGTGTCTCCAATGCTGCAATTTCAGATAACAGGCCTATAATCTACTGCACCCTGAGGGCTTTCCAGTCTACTGTCCTTTACACTGCTTCTCTGTCAGCAATCTATTCAAAATCATCTCTGATCAAAAAACCAGGAAACAAGAACCTCCACAGCTCAGAATGATCAAGAGTTACTCTCCTGTATGCACCATTTTCTCCTTTCCATTTTTTAGGTGCTTAAAAACTACAAGGACTACAAGCATAACCCCTATTGAGAAAGTGAGTGGGATCCATTTTAGGCAGCGGATTGAATTTTGAGCGGACAATAGAGTTGTCACATTTTGGCTTGTATATTGTGCATCTTTCAAAAGTGGGACGAGTTCAACAGTGGCACTGAAAACTCTGCGAGATGAAAGCCCTCTCTCTGTCCCACATCTGTAGACGATAAACAACATTTCCATATGGCGCTTCCCATATTTGTGTGTGGAAATTAGTAACTTATGTAACGTAATCAGAGATGGAAAAACAGACCAACATTAATTAAAACATAGCTTCATGGACTAGTTTTACCTAATGTAGATTGACAACACAGATGATGGAGAAACAGAAGCAGGTGCAGATGTCAATCACAAACATGAGAGCCAACACACACTAGTAATCAATCAGAAACTTAAGGGATGAGTGAAATTTCCATAAACAAGAAACAATTTTAGCAAAACGTACCAGCACTGTGTGTATTAAAAGCAGTAGCTAAATCTAACAGAAGTTCTGGCACCATTAGCTTTTAGTCTGAAGTGATGTTTTGTGCAAATGGCAGAAAGTTGCGTAAATACAACAAGCACGGCTCTTTAAAACAGTGTGTTACAACGGTTTCTTCTGGAGGCTGCAAACTGGGATCACACGCAACTTTAATTCTGTTAATATTTAAACACACGCCCACGCTCAATAACACGGTCAGCCCGCTGCATCCTCGGCACACACTCTGATTGGTCCAGAGCTACGGTTGTGCAGTAAGTTCTCCCACAACCACGAGCGCTGCGGATGGGAATCACATCGACACGCAATTACCACGACTCCTGGTTGCCATGGAGACCTGTGACTGTGCATCTGCTTGAATGAGAGATTCCGTTTCCTCAGTCCGTTAAAACGCCCACCTATCTTTTGAGCTGTTTGAAAGCTCCCCTGCGTGTTTTAGCACCCCGACAGCTCCTCAGAGTCTGTCTTTGGGAAGCAGCCTAGCTCCTGCATTTCTCTGTCAAACTTTTGTTTCTTCCTTTATTCGCGTGTACCTGGGTCCCCGAGGGAATGGAGCAGCTCCGACTGTAAAAATCACGAAGCGCGCTGTAGCTCGTGTTTTCTCTTCCGGTGGATGAGCACATATGTGGAGATTGCACAGGAGACATGTTTGGCAGGTGTCGTCATATCGCAACTCTTCCATACTCTCCAGAAAGCCCACGAAATGGTTTCCAGATTAAGGAATGCACGCTTATATAATTCAAAACTGGCTGCCTTTCTCCTTCATTTCCCCTTCGCTTTAAGAGCGTAATTAGAAATGATTTGTCTTCCTTAATGCACCGCCCCAACTTCTGACAAAGCTAGGATGGATCTCATTCTAGAGACTTAGCGTAAGCCCACAAATCGCCTTGCTTCACAGGAAGCGCACACTTGCAAACAGCAAGAAATAAGAGGCTAAAGAGGTAAAATGCTGAGTCTCTAAGTGACTAAGATCAGCAGCTTTTACCTATACGGCTCTGCCCGGATGTCCCAGGCAGGATCTCAGCGTAATCCTTTCATGCCTGTCGGGATGAATAGCTTGCAGCGGTCATTCCCAGCTGTAGGCCGCACACCAGAGGAAGAGAGCTGGCGTGGGCTTCAAAAAAAGACATCACCCCACGTGTTACCCTTTTAGGCTCTGACTGGTGCCTGCTGTGGGTTGAGCCTCAAGCTGAGCTGATAAAAAGAGACCCAACTCGGGCAACCGCTCTTATTGAGAAATTAGACGATTTGTACACAATGTATGTCTTAGAAATACTACTTATTTTCACACTAAATCAGACACCTTTATTAAAGTGATAGTTAACCCAAAAATGAAAAAAAATACTCACACACTAGTCATTTTAAATCTTTGTGACCCTCTTTCTTCTGCAGAACACAAAAAAATATATTTTAAAGAAAGTCTGTAACTGAACAGCGCGGGTGTTCTGTCGAATTGTCCTACCCTGTCAGATTTTCCTGTCGCAAAGCAAATATGTATGGACAAATTAAACAGGTAGGTTGATTTTACAGTGTAGAATACCCCGTCAAATTGTCCTACCATTAATAAATAAATGTGTAAAATGATTTAACACCGAGTAGTAGTATACAAAAAATTACAGCTAAAAAAAGGGCAAAATATTGAAGTGCGCGTGCCTGGTAGGACAATCTGATGGGTGGGATGAAATTTCAGGACACCGGCAACCGTTCACTTTCATTGTATGGACACAAAACCAACGCAATTGAATGGGACCCGGCTAACAACATTTTTCAAAATATCTTCTTTAGTGTTCTGCTATAGAAAATGTCATACAGGTTTAAAATGACAAGAGGATTTGTAGAATTAACAGAATTTTTATTTGAAAAGATAATTATAAAATATAGATGTTTAACAAGAAAATTTGTTTAACAGGAAATATGCAATATTCATTAAATATGTTTTTCTTTCCTTTATATTTTCAGCAAATCCGAAACCTCAGATGTCCAAATTCGATGTATTCCAGGAAATGGACAAAAGCACTCTACATTTTAAATGATTACATACTGTGTTGTCAAAATTTAACTTTAATCGATTAGATATTTGCAAAACCCAGTGAAAAACATAAAGGGCGAATAATAATAAGGATTTATATTATAAAAAAATCGTAAAATATTGAGATATGAGGTTTTAGAAAGACAGCCGTAAAATACATAACATGTATGTACTAAAAATATAACACTACATCCTATTCTACACATATATACCAGTTTGCCAACATAATTACTATACTATAATTTTCCACTTTAAGATTAAGATTAACATTCAATTAAACACCACCCAAAAAAATAAACCCATTTATAAAAACAAATAACGTGTGATATCATGTGTGAAGATAACTTCCCTTCACACGACATCTGTATCTGAGGTATCAGTAATTTAAGATTGATCCCCACAATCTCCATCTTGTGCGAAAGCATGAAGCCTGTACTCTGAACAGCGTGAAAGTCTCGGGTGGGTTTGGGTCTGTGGGTGGACTATCAACTGTCTTCTCTGTAAACGTACTATAGCATCCGGCTTTAATAAGCCTTAGAATGATGAGGGTTCCAGGGAGCCATGAAACAAGGTTAATAAATAACTTATGGCCTTTATCAAATATTTGTGCTCAAACAGCCTCCAGTTCATTATAGATGTTTTATCCCTCTGTCTCTTTGCCAAGGCACTTTATCTCAGGGTATTAGTTTGTTGCACCCACAGAAGCATCAATATGATGGCTAATTCAAAAATCACATCCTTGGCTGAAATTCAATACAAATTCAGAGTGCGATATTGTTCCTAAACAAGCAGTAAGTAACCGTACTTTTAGACACCCTTATTTTGTCTATTTTTCATCTAAATGAGGTTAAAACAAAAGGAGTGTAGTGTCCTAGTGGTGTTATTATAAATATCAGCCATCTTGGTAGCAGCTCAGCCAATCAGATTTGAGAGCTGGAAATGTGTATAATCTGAAAATACAGTCAGTTAAGGTTAACATATGAGACGTGACATGTACCCGTCCTTACTGGACAAAATTTGGCCTCAACTGTCATATTACACAGCTGCATTCTGGATACAAATGTGTCATGACTGGAAGATGCTCTCGGCTATGTACGCAAGTGTGTTTATTCAGTCACACACGGACATTTTCCCAACAACAGCACAGAACTGTTTTGGATGGTGGCGAAACAGCCCATTAGAACATCGCTATATAATTTATTGTGACGCTAAAAGAAACATTTTAAGCTGTCTCCAAAACCAACGAATAGACTGTTTAGCAGAGATTATTAAAACTGTCTAAATGCTGGTGAGTTAAACAATTTACTGAACCCTTGTTCGTTAAAAGCAGTCTTTTAAATTTATATATATATTTATATAGCTGTAGTAGTGTTGCACATCATATAAACAGACACTATTTGATTACAGTTTATAAAGTAAAGTCACACAGTTACTAATTGATAATATTGTTTATCATTCTTTATTTGACAAGACTGTTGTGCTTGTCCCTTTTAAGGCATTGATGAAGCACAGCTCAGGTCAAAATGTGCCGTGTTGATCAGTCTGCGTTTCCTCTTTTTTTTTGGTGACAGAGCCCAGAGCACATGAGTGTCATATCCTGCAGCTCAAAACAAGACAGACACTCATGCATTGAACGGACAGGGCTTCCCCAGGCCTTGTTTTACTGATTACTTTATTGACAGGATTCCAAGTGTGCGTCACTGCACATTTTCAACTCTCGCTTGATGGACCAACTTGTGTTTACGAACAACTAAGGGCACTTCCGGATCACGCAGGCTATTGAAACTCACCGTGGCAGCCACAAAACATGCATGCGATTCCCAACAAGAGGTGTTTAATGGCGGTATTAAAATATTCTTGCATCATGCAGGAGTTTTTGTTTGCATTTTAGCTGCAGGAGTCCTCTGGTGTGTAAAACCTTAAGGTAGACAGATCTGTTGAAGAGATTTAAAGTCATCCTGTACAATTTTGTTGCTGTATAACAGATCATGATACACTAATCCTGCAAGCTTCCTCTGAGGCTTTTCCAAATAAATGATTGAATGAAGCCAAAGTAGGATTATACAGATGTGGATCACCACTTGTCACACTGTTATGGTGTATACGGTGTTTATTCTGATGGGGTGATATTCTTCTGCTGCTGCTCCTATGAGCAACATGGCGAATTTCATGCAAGTGGACCCGCGGTCGGTGTATGGATAGAAATAGCTCATTCTAACTAAGGTAATAAAAACATCTTTATACACCTCCGAAGACATATGTTTTATTGCATTTCAGATCCTCCAAAAAATTCACATTGGACCTTTAATCTTTATTTTGATGTGAACTATCCCTTTAAACATTTCTCAACAATTCTTCAAAAGCAAAGACAAAAGAATCTAAGCTATGCTATCTAGCTCCACAATCGCACTTCAAGTCAACAAAAGGCTAAATCGGGTCTATTTTTTCCTAAGATCATTTACGATATACTCATTTGGCCTTGGAGAAAGCGACCCACCCATTTATTTTCTCCTGCTACCAATAAATTTAAGTGACAGTTTTGATTTACTAAGCTTTCTATATTATCAGGGAATAAAACCCCTGACCTTGGGGTTGCAAGCACTATGCACTACCAGATAAGGTATAAGAACACCGCAGTAAATCTCCTGAACTACAAAAGAGCAACTCAATTCTCCACTACTGTAGATCACTACAATGTGACAGATGTATGCAATGCTAGCACTACAATGTTTGCAGGTAATTAGGAAGTTTCTGTAAAAACAGTGTTTAACAAACCAGCCTAAAGCAGCTTCTTCCCCCAGTCACTGCATCCAACAAAGCCCACACAAAATAGTACGGGTGGTCAGGTTTGGACGTGCGGTTTGCAAGGCTAATTATGGGTGTGTGGAAGAGCAACACTGCCAGTGACACCTCCACACGTAGCGGCACCAGACGCAGGACCTGAGAATCACCTGTGGAGATCTGGCGCATGTTTCATAACAGAGCAGCTCAGTCTGGGCAGAGAGAACTGTGTGAATGTGCCGTGTATATCTACGCTAACCCTGTTAATCTCTTTTGCCTTTTTGCCTTTCGAATACATTCTTATTTAAAATGTGTTATGTCACTTTTCTCAGTTACTGAATTGCTAATGACAAAATCTATAGAAAAAATATGAAACCAAAACTGTATGAATGTCTTCGTATTATCAAATAAAATATCAAAGCAAATTCTATGTTTAAGAGAAATGTAGGAGAATCACACTTTTGAGCCAAACTTGCAAAACGTGTGTCAGGTTCACCAAATAATTAAGAAGTGTGGCAGGTTCACCTAAAAATGAAGCATGTCTTCATTTACTCATGTCAAAACAAACCAAAATGATTTTATGTCTTCTGCAGGACACAAAAGGAGATATTTTGAAGAATGTTGGTAACCAAACAATATTGGTCCCCATTGGCTTCCATTGTATGGACACAAACCACCGAGACGTTTCTCAAAATATCTTCTTTTGTGTTCCACAACGCAACAGGGGGAATAAATGATGACAGAATTTTGATTTTCAGTTGAACTATCCCTTTAAGTGTGGCTTTACATTGTCCAAAAGCGCTAGTTCCTATGGAAGTGGATGCAATGGATGCCTAGACTGATGGCTCCTCCTGACACATAAGTACCATTAGTCTTGTCAGAATTTACATTTTCTCTCTTAAACCCTCCAGCAAACTGACCACCTGCGGCACAAAATATCAGTATAATATGCCAAAAGGTCACTGCTGTCTGAACACTGCAAACAGCTTGTGGTTCATCAGCACTGACACGGCTGAGCATTTGTCTTAGACAAAAACTACAGCATAAACACAAATCAGTTCAAAGAAAATTATAAAATACTGACAGAAATTTTATGTCATTGCATAATGTTTAAGTATGGTGACATGACAAGCGCAGATGCAATGTGGAATCATCTGGGGTCAAGGTTTGGATACTGTAGCCTGATCCAGTTAGCCCCTGCTGGAAGATGCGGTAACTGCACCATGTGGTGGCAAAAATCAACACCAGAAGATGTACTAACTCAGAAAACTAAACTTCCACTAAAATACCTTTAGGAGGTATAAAAAAGGCAATTGGCATTAATTGTATAGAGATATAAAATGAACTAAGCTAGCATACTTGCAGCTCACTGCTAGCCAAGCATCTGTCATTGACTTTGAATGCAAACAGATACAGTTGCTTTCTCAAGTTAACATAGACATAAACCAGTGAACATTTTCATTTTCTTAAATCCATTTATGCTGTTCTGTCAACAACATAAAACAATTAGCACAAATTGAAATGCAAAAGCAATAATACTTAGAGTGCAAGAAGCAGACGCGGTGCCAATACTTTTTTCTTGGGGGTGCTTAGGGGGGGCATAACAGTTTAGAGGGTGGGCTAGTATAATTATTAAATTATTAGATGCCTTAGTTAGACAACTTGCCACTTTGCAGTTTTAAAACAGAAATATTGCTGTAGTGGATTAGCCTACACTTCTCCCATGGGTGCACTTAGTTATAGTCATTGTTAATTAATTAAGATTTTGTGAACCTTTTAGAACAAGCTTGCATTATATGCTGTTCTCTTTTTTTGAAAATATTATGCACTGTGTAATGTAGCATACGAAAAAAATATATTTATGAACTAAAATAAAATAAACAATAAAAAAGGCAAACGAAGCAGAATACAGCAATTCATATACAGAACGTACTGTAGCGTACAGTCAGTGTATGGTTAAAAAAATTGCATATCCACAAGCATAAGGTTCGAGTCCTTTCCCTAAGGGTCCTTTGCAAGCCTAATTATTCCTTCTATAACCAAAAGCAAACTAATCAATGCTGAACTCTTCTGTTCTTTGTACTGAAATAGAATTTGCAGTAAAATGCACTTATTTCAGCAAAGACCATGACCTGTTCCTATTAAGTGCAGATTAATAAAAACGTTGAATTTATTCACAACTGGGCCGAACTACATATACTCTGTTTTAGTTTTACAATTCTGTAACTATAACTTAAACTCAGATAGTACCCGCGCTCAGGTACAAAAACAACATAACATCTGATTTGCAACGGCGGGCATAACAATCCACTTTACCTTCTTTTGAGGTGCTCTCTGGTGTAAGATGGAGAGCTTCTCTTCCAAGTCAATGTGATTTGTTTTAAATAATGTTTTATTTAGTTCCATCCTATCCAAGAGTCACATTTTCTTACACTAAAGTACTGGAAAGTTTGACTGGGCTGCCAACCACAAAATCACAGGCTGAGTCTTGATAGCAAATATTATTAAAAAATACATTTTATTTATTTTTATTGATTTTGGATGTTATCGGCTTGTTTGTAATTATATTGAAATCAATAATAAATACATATATAAAATATCAGTAGGACTATTCATCATTGATGGGAGGGACAATATGTCCGTCAGGTCTGTTTAGTTACGTTGCCAGCTGTTCACTCTAACCTTACCCTACAACTTTATTATTAAACACTCGTTAGCCACTTTTCAATCTTTATTTCATTTTATTAAGAATAAGTAGCTTTGTGATCTGATATGTGATGGGAAAAAAGTAGGCATGAGGCAGATTTAAACCTGCAACGATCTGAAGTAGTCAATAGTGGCTTTACTCGCTACGCCACTGGAGATGCTACTTGCCATTGACAAAACTGGTGGGTAGAGTCAATGTATGTAGTATCTGCTTACAAGACGGGCTTTTTGCAATCAGTGTTATTGATACTCTGTATAAGATATTAGAAAATCCTTGGGGGCGCTTTCCCGGGGCTAAGCAGTTTTCTGACGGGGCTAAAGCCCCAGCAAGCCCCCACCCTAACAGTGCCACTGGCAAGAAGTTACTGAGGTAGCATTTACTGGGCATTGCTGTATTCCCTACATAACAGCTTTTGCTGTTTAACTGCATAATATTTTTTTTCTTGACTGGATTTGTTTACTGTTCTTTTTTGTCTCCTACTAAAAATATAAAAATCATAAATATGTAATTCAAAAGCAGCGACTACAGAGTACTCCACTTTATGAGCAGAGTGCTGCAGGACTAATTTCATGGCATTTCTATTGAATGGCCTGTATACTGGGAACAATAGTCAACATTTAAGGGATTGTTCACCAAAAAATCAAAAACCTGTCATCATTTACTCACTCTGATGTCATTTTAAACCTGTATGCAGAGCACAAAAGAAGATATTTAAGAAAATGTTGTTAACAGGCACCAATTCACTTGCATTGGTTTTCAGTCAATAAGAGAGAAGTGAATGGGTTTCCGCGCTGTTTGGTTACCGAATTGATCGCTTCAATTTTGAAGTCTGTTCACACAGAAAACATTTTAAACGCTGGAGGCAGACATCCTTCTCAGATCACAAACATCACATGCCCGCTGAACTGAGGACAGCCACTCAAGGTGTTAATAGTTTGCTGCTGGATCCATTCACACCTGCTGCAAATAGATCTCGCTCAGTCATCCGGATTTATCTTGACGGCGAAGCATTTCAGAGCTGCCCACTTACTTTTCAGAAAGTGATATTTTCACACCTCCCGGTCCCTCTCAAACATTGTTTTCATGCTGTCCTCCAAGTAAGGACACAGCCAGTTGGAGGACGATTCACTTAAGACCCAAAGCCTCATACATCCCGTCCCTTTAGGAGCCAAGCGCTTGTTTATGCATATTTCATGAGAGCACGAGAGCTTCCAGAACAAACAGAAACAGGCTTGCCTCTTGGCTGAGATCTGAGGAATGTTTTGATCAGAGGTAACAGAAAATTGTGGCTGATCTGGAGTCTGTGATCCGCTGAGAGTTGAGTCATTGCAGGCTCTTCTCTGCTGGCATTCGTCCAGAGCAGACGCGGTGACACGCGCGAGTGTACCGCAACACGCTCTCGACCGCCTGAATAATCGTGCGTGAGCTCAGGTGAACTTCACAAATGGCCTCCAGCCAAACCACTAACTCAGACAAACAACTCGCTGCCATCGCGGCCGAAGCTGAGCCTCCGCCACGTGTGTAAGCGAGCTCTGCGGTGGATTTTCATCCTAACGTTGCCTTGGTTACGAGCTCCGCAGACTGCGGCAGAGGTTCTGGATTCAGACCGTTTGAATAAGGGCAGCTCTGGCTACTCTCGCCTAGGGTCCAATTAAAGCGGATCTCTCTGAGTTTCTGGGGGAGCGTAGAATTCCCTAGGCACCATTAGAGCTGCTGGTCTCCATACCATGACAAGCCTGTCAAAGAGTTGCACAGAGCAGAGCAGCTGTAAGGCACACAGCCCTCCCGGGCTCCAGAGATAAGGAGCAAAAAGTGCTTTGGCTACCGATTCCACACAAACACACACACGGCATGTGTATTACTTTATCACCGACATGTTATTGCAATTCTTGAAGGGGTCAAATCATGAAAAACAAGGTTTTATTTGCACTTTTGCAGACAGGAATATGTCAGACGATCTCTGACATTCACAACGTACATTCAGCACCCAGTCTACTCAGACCTTTTATGGATACATTTAAAATGGACATTGTGTTGAGTACATTAACATAAGAGTGTTCAAATTTACATAATCAACACCTATTCAGTGTTTTTCTACTTGGCTTGTCCTAAAAAGTAATTTCACAGAGGTAAGCCAATCAAAACAAGTACAAAGGTTTTTAAAGTTTTAGTACCAAAAACAGCCCGCTTCTTTAATAAATTGGTTAAAAAAATTAAAATACTGCAATCGTGTGAAATGTCCTGTAGTCCTGTTGGCACACTCACCTTAAAATTAAAATAATAGGCTTGTTCTCTTAAAGTCTTTCAGTGATAGTTCATCCAAAATAAAAATTATTTTGTCATTTATTCATCCTCATGTGGTTCAAACATATAGACGACTCTTTCGAACACATAAGATATTTTGAGAATTGTGACCATTTAATGAAAGCCAATTGGGTCCAAGTTTACCAGCATTCTTCAAAATATCTTCTTTGTGTTCTGCAGAAGAACGAAAGTCATACAGATTTTAAATGATAAGAGGGTGAGAAAATGATAGAGGAATTTTAATGTTGGGGAACTACGCCTTTAAAGTTTAACACAACTTTTCTAAATGGTTTTCTATTGGGTTCATTTAATGTCAGTTTACAATTTTACGAAGAACTGGATTTGTTTTGCCGTTTTTACATACTATACATTTCATTTACAATGTTTTGTAGTTTGATTATACCATAAAGTGAACTTGAGCAAACTGTTCTCAAGGTATTACAGTTCATAAAACCCTTCAACTTTAATGTCCTTATAGAATAGCGACACTACAAATTATAAGCTTTCTATACTTCAAGTTTAATTCACTCTTTGTCTCTACATACGACGTGACAACGGAAATGGGAGTAAAACGACAAATGGGAATCCTGACAGAATGCTTATCTAAGGCCCTTAAAGCACAGCAGGAAGAATCATTGAGAAGGACCCTTAGACATGAGTGTTACATATAACCAATTTTTTGTTTTAATCTACATGAGCATTTATATAACGTAGCATAACGCACCATTGCCAGGCCACTGTAACAAGCAATGAAGCATAAATTAAAATGTTTAAACAAATTAGCCATTAAGGAAGTGACAACAGACTTCCTTCGTTAAACCCATGGTGTCAATTATGTAATTACAACAACAGACTGACTTGAGACATCTGTAGCTAAGCATAAACAACATCTAAACAATGTCGAGAGCTATGGCATATGTTCAAAACCCAATTGGCCTTAACCATCAGAAAACAAATGCTTTTGACTAGCTGGGCATGAAATAGGAGTGAGTGCGGAAGGCACGGCAGCAGAGTCTGCTCTCTTAATTACATTTCCACGGCAGGATGAGAAATGTTGCTGCTCAGACGTTCCACTGCGCTGCACATGATTTTATTAAATGAGGAGTATCAAGGGCTTTCCAGCCATTCCTTTGTTCATTTTGGTGATGGGTAAATGTCAACCGCTAACAATACTTCCATAATCATTATTGGCTGACAAGTAACAAATAAACAGGGAGTGCTCAATACAGTCATTCATTTAGTTAAAATTCTTTCACACCTATGTTTAGGGCAAAAACGAGAAATTGTAAGCAATGACAATGAATGGTGACCAAAACCGGACAAACTTTGTTTGCTGAGAAACTGAAATGTAATTTATTCAAATGACACAATAAAGATTTGAGCTCCATGACTGAGGAAGATTTAAGTGAATAGGTAAAAAATGAATCCACTCCTGACACACATGGCTTGAGATGGTTCACCCAAAGATGAAAATTCTGTCAACATTTACTCACCCTCTCCCCTTCCGCAGAACACAAAAGAAGGTATTTTGAAGAATGTTGGTAACAGAATAGCACTGGGCCCCATTCACTTCCATTATATGGAAACAAAACCAATGCAAGTGAATGGGTGATCTATACTCTAATTATATGGACTTCTGATATGATACTTTGTTGCTGTTTTTGTCATTTTTGAAGCTTGATGGCTCACTGTCACCATGTACTTTCACTAAAATGAAAACAATCAGCAATAAAAGCATGTATTTTTTGTTGTGGTCAACATCTGTTCTTTTGCAGAAAAAAGTGAAAGTCATACAAGTTTAATATATTGAGGGTGTGTAAATTATGACAGATTTTTCATTTTTGGGTGAACTATCCCTTTAAGAGCTGCAAAGTGTCAACCCTGTAAATCATATCTAAACTGAGGCAGTGTGTAAAGATGTTTTGGGATATGGGAGCTGACACAAAGCAGAGGACTGCTCACAGTGATTTGGACCGAACATGGATAAAAGCATTCTTCCTCGTCTCCATAGGGAATTTCCATCATCACAGATCCCAACGTTTTACTATGAGCATTTTGGAAGTCATTTCTGAGTTCCATTACTTACCAAACCTTATAAGGCAGGGTTCACAACACAAACCTAATAATGTTAATCCTTTAACACCAGAAACAAGACAGGAAGTGCTTCCTTTCTGTAAAGAACAAGCTCAGTGCTTTGCATTCAACACAAGGCATCACAGAATAGAACCTGGATTCTCCTTCACTGCTGTAGTACCCAACTGACCTGTATTATAGGGAAAGTGCCCTCAAAAATGAATATTCTTTCATTATATACTTACCATTATGTCATTTTTAAACTTGATTGACTTTTTTTCTTCTGCAGAAAAACAAAAGAAGATATTTCGAAGATATTTGATATTAAGAATGTTGGTAACCGAAAAACATTGGGTCCCTAATGACTTCCACTGTATGGACACAAAAGCAATGAAACATTTCTCAAAATTCCACAGAATTCCACAATTCTGTTCTACAGAAGAACGTTCACTGCTGCGGGTCAAGCTGCCTCCTCTCTCCACGCCATGGCCATCCTGCAGGTCCATCAGGCCAAGGAGCTGAAAGAGCTCCACGAGGGTAATAATCAACCCAGGGCTAATACAGGAACTCCGCACCGCCACTGACCTTGCTCTACGGTGGAAGCGAGCCTTGGACAGGACGAGGAGATCCTGAGTGGCCTACCACCTGCAGTGGTCGAGACGATCATTCAGGCTAGGGCCCCTGCCACCCGGCGGCTATACACCTTTAAGTGGCACCTCTACTCATCCTGGTGCTCTTCTCGAGGAGGAGACCCACGGACTTGCTCGACCGGGAACACGCTGTCCTTCCTACAAGAGAGACTTTAGAGTAACCTCTCCCCTACCACACTGAAAGTGAGCCGCCATTGCCGCTCATCGCAAACCAGTTGCTGGTAAGTCTCTGGGACAGCACAACCTAGTCATTAGGTTCCTATAAATTCCATTTCACAAAAAGGTTGAGATCGCAGAAAATTCCCCAAAAATTCGCAGAAAACAGGAGATGAGCAAGTTTCCATTTTTGGTGCATGGCCACGTAGAGCTCTGAAGTAGAAACATCAGTCACCCTAGATAAACTCATGAAGGTACATTTACTGTTATTTAAGTGGAAAGTCAATACAACTTTTTAGCAGCTCGCTTGACAAAGCCAAAGAAAATTGTTGAGTGTTAATCTTGGATTAAAACTGTCAATAAAGCGGCTAGAAGGCCAACAATAACATAAGTTGCTTTGGATAAAAGCATCTGCTAAATGACTAAATGTAAAAAAATAAACATAGATACACTTTTTATTTCACACCTCCGTTATACCCTAACTACTGAGGCGTGATGTAATTTCATCACCCTTTCATCATTTTTCGACACATTTGGCCTTTCTATCACACAGAGGAACTCCAGCAACTGCCAAAGATTTGTAACACAGATCTATCTGCTCAAACACTGTTTTCCCTCTTCACAATGAAGAATGTCCGCTGCGATACCTTTAATGACAGGAGTACCGAGAAGAATCAATAAAGCCCGCAATCCAGCCCAGTTGCAAAAACTTAGCCGCTAAGTAAAGACTAATTCTTATCAACTAGTCTCACTGACGAGCAATTAGTTTGGACTAATCAATCTGACTTATCATATCTCAACCTTTTAATGTAACTGATTTAAAGAAATTATGAACTGTCTTGAAAAAAAAATTAGATAACTAACTACTAAGACAACTCATCAGTTTATGGAACCGGCCCTAGGACTCTCAGGGGCTCTGGGCTAGTATCCAGCCATCATTACAAGGTAATCAAACTAAGAAGAGTCCATTCAAAAGTGTGTAAAGATACATTATCTTAATTGTGTTAACTTTCACAATACCTCCCAGCACACAACCTAACGCTTCATTGTGTTTTCACTCCTGTCCATGTAAGACAATACAAATCTATAAACACTTGCCTCTAACAGAGAAATTCTTCATGGCGAAGATTAACAATCTGTAACTCACAGGATATAAACACAGCGGGAATGTTCCTGTGTTCTCTCATAGAGTTTCATACGTTTTGAGCTCTGGCCCTGAGCTGACTCCTCTCAATTATGTAAGTCTAAACCCAGCATGACATGCTCTCTAAACTTTAAGAGAACTCTTGAGAGAAATGAGATTAAGGTGAGCTTAAATTGAGCTTAAATTGCAAACAGAATATGAGGATGCGTCATATTTCACAGCCAGTGTGAACGTTGCATGCGTGCAAAGGATCATGGGAACGTCACCGTTCCGTTTTGGCAGTGTGAGCGTAGGTCTGCAGGCACAGGTGGCTCTATTTGGACAGTCTTTATGGGCCGCTGCCAAAGTGCTTTGACGAGGAATGCTTACAAACAGCAACACTATGCTTAGCGCAGACAAAGGAATGTGTCGTTTAGAGTAGAGGGAGATTTATTTTCTAATACCATAGCATTATACATTTATAACACAGTAGCACGCTCTGATAATTTACCTAATTAGGAATTGAATCCTGCCGGTCATACAAACATCCAGCCGGGCGCGATGAGAAACAACAAACACCCTTGTGTAAATACAGCCTTAATGCCGAGCAACTGCAAAACAAGCAGATTGAGCCGCTGAAGCCCCGGGGTGTTTTCTGAAGCCCCGGGGTGGTCTCACTCTAAACCTAGTGAATAACTCAAGAGGGCCATCAAGAAAGGGTGCCAACTGAGGATTCTCCATCCGCTACCTGTGTGGCCTCTGTGAGCCTGTGCGACTCTTGAAAAAATCAACCTCCATCAAATTCACACATCACAGGGCTTCCAAAGCGTCTCCCATATGTCATCAACCTGTGTAATTACGATACACGTGCTATTTATATCTAACCTTAACTTCATACTCTCCACCCATGGCAGGTGGAGATGATGGACAACAGACAGAGATAGTTCCACTAATAGCACGGAGGAGCACTGGGAGGTACAGCGAGTACACCCTTAAATATGAGCAAATATGACAGCTGCTTTAAAATAGCTATGTCTGCCATGGGACATTTTTGTTACTCGCGCCGCAAAGATGAATCATGAGATGCCTTTGCAGGAAATTTATTTTATAACGCTTATAATGGTGCTAACACACGTCTATGTGTACTGTACTGTAGTGATATAATAATGTAGAGCAATGCTACTTTTCACTGACACCAAACCAAAATGATGATCCTGAATGTAATTTTGCATTTATTAAAGTGGACATTATTATCATGAGTCACTATTAAAGGTCCAATGTGTAATTTTATGGAGGATCTCTTGACAGAAATGCAACATGATATAAATAACTTTAGAGGTGTATAAAGACTTTATATAATGAAGTGTTATGTTTTTATTTTACCTTAGAATGAGCTTTTTCTATCTACATACACTGCGGGTCCTCTTACATGGAATTAGCCATGTTGTTTCCACAGTAGCCCTGAACGGACAAACTGCTGCACAGAGTGCATTTTGTTATTATGTTATCTCCTTTGGTAAAGAAGTGAAAACTTGATAACATCAAAGGCTTGTGTCAGTGCTTCGAAAGGGAGCAGTGGAGTCAGCCATTGGTTGCAATTTGCGACCTCACCACTAGATGCCCCTAAATTTAAATCAATACTGCAATAGAAAAACAGATTAATAGCTTTCTTTCTTCTTTAATAAGACGCCGCAAATCAATTCTGACCGTTAATGGGGTAATCACAAAGAAACCTTCCCTGAGACAAAGCTTACCTATTTTTTAACATAATAACATCCACCGCTCATAAGACCCATCCACACAAACTGACAGAACTACCTTGAAAAGGAAAAAAGGGTGTGATTAATCACATTTAGTTATTTAAACCTACTGCAATAACAGCTCAAAACTTTCAATCCTATTCCGTTTCATAGGTACAACAAAAGCAAAATCAGAAATCTTCCCAAGCACCCCCTTAAATCCGCCTGTGTAACTCGTAGCCATATTGAGAGTCCCTGATGTTGAGAGAATCTATGCTGAAATAAAACTGCCATTTCTGATATCGCCTTTAAAACGTAACAAGCACAGACGCACTGCTGAGAGGCGCAGACTGAAATAGTCTCCCCCCTTGCATATAATAGCAGATCATTAACTCAGGTTGTATCTCCGTGCTAAACAAAGAAACGGGCGGCACGAGGAAGTGTTGGCACCGGACGGACTTCAGGGCCGTGAACTGGAACAAACAAGATCAGGGCATAGTGTGTAGGCGTCCTGTCAGATATGCTAATGTGTGCTGTTTGGCATCTAGCAATACATCACCCTGCCTAATACATCAGCACTCTTCTCTATGGATAAGACAACTGAACCGCTGCCTCTTCAGACATACTGTATATGTAAAAGCAAAGAGATGGAAGACACTTCAGCTACAATATGCCATTTACTGTACAATTGCTGGTTGCTTTTTAGGCTGTTTCAAAAGCTTTTGTACGAGTGGTACATAGCAGATCGAGCTGACGAATGCAAGCGCTTTCATACAGTAATAATAACCCCCATCTGGCCTACTGAGAAGGGTAATGAGTATTAACAGTTTTTTCCATCATTGACATTAGCTAATGCACTTTTAAATGGCAATTTAAACACCATGGAGTAACTACAGTCACAAGTCTGTCTGTGGGGCAGCTGCTGTACTTAGTTTTCACATCAGGTAAGCCAAACTACCAAGAATTCTGATCAAAAAATGAAAAAACCTGTCATCATTTACTCACCCTCTTGTCTTTCAAACATGCAAGAAGATATTTTCAAGAGTGCTTGTAATAATTGTTTTTTGTGGTTGCACAATATGTTCGGTTACCAACATTCTTCAAAATATCTTCTTTGTGTTCTGCAGAAAAGAGGGTGAGTAAATGATAACAGGAAAAAACGATATTACACACTTTCTTTGACCGCCAAGGATTTCAGATTTGAAGAGTCTGCCACAATTTATTGTTTCTCCCACGGCACAAAAAATCCACAGGAGAAATCGACGGGAATGAAACTTCTCCAAATGGAATTTTCATTTTCTATTTCCCAGCCCAATCGCCCTTACCCCCACCTCAACACCATCTCATATCCCACATCATTAATAATGTATGATATTGACTCAGCAAAGCCCATGCTTTTGGGATGAAGGGGTGCTGTACTTTCTCCTGAAGTGTGAGGTATGAGCTCGTCTGTTGCCAGGCAACCAGGTAGTTCCTAGTAAGTGCTTCTCCTCCGAGAAATCCCCTCGTACTATAATGCAGTGAGAGTCCAAAGTGCCGCCCCTTACGCCCCTCCCCACGCGCACACCTTTTATAAAACTACAGAATATACAGACACACAAAGTTTTAACTGTAGTATGAGGCTTCTGATCTCACTTGTCAGTTTATTGTGTTTCATTTGAAATGAACTCAAAATGTGGAATTAATGCAGTTTTGCTGTCATGCAGCAAAATTCACAGCTGTGCAGAAAACATTTTTCATAATAAACCCCATATAAACTGATGGTCCACATTGCCATGACAACCTCAGTGTGCTGGACAAAGACCTTGCCTTTAGCACTGGGTTTTGCGATGCGGTTTTTATTTATTCATCAGTTTCTGCTTTCATCGCACACAGAGAATGCAGAGCACGTACTCATATGATTGACAGCTGAGCAGGAGCTATAGCTCACATAAAACAGCGGGATTGGTAGAGGCAGGTGTGAAAGGTGTGGAACAGCATCCGACAAAGAACATTATTTATTGTTTGTCATCATATCTAAACAATGAAATCACTGGGTCTTATATAATAAAGGTTGGCCAACACAGAAATTGTGATGTGATGTATTGAGACAAAAACGTTATCTGTCACAAGGAATCTCATTTGAATTTCTAACCCCCCTAAAGGATGTACTCGAATAAGACCCACGCAAACTATTATTCCAAGCGTCGCAGTAATTGTTAATATTTCATTTCGGTATAAGGCTGGAGGAAATGACATCAGATGTACAGATATTTCATCAGCATGGCTCTTTTTTTACATTCGCCTCTTTGAACTCACATACAGTATCTCTGGCAGTAGATTTTCTTGCGCATAATAAAATTCCCCTGACTTAAAAACACACAAAGGCATCTTTAAAAATTCATCTAGTTTGTGTAAGCTTGACACGAGAAGACTCAAGTTCACGTTGTGTTTGCAAAGCCAAGATCATTTATGAGATATCTTGCTAAATAAAAAAAGAGACTCTCCATTATCCAGGCAGAAATTCAAAAACAAGCAAAGATGGCTAAAAAAAAGGGACGGCAAATCTAGCCCAGATCAAAATTTAACCACCCCAAGCCGGTCAGAACTTTAAAAATGGGTGCATTTAACATATGCTGAACGTGACACAGAAAACCGTTCAGGAGCCCTGGCCTCCTGTGACCGTGTCTGACTGTCATTCTCAATGCAACATTTCAGACCTGTATCAACACCTGATCCTCAGCTTTTAGCACACTGTCATTTGTGTGTGTGTGTGTGGTCTAAAATCACAAAGTGCGAAAAGGCAGCTGAATCAACACAATAGTGAAACATCTCCATCAGGGGGTAGGCGAGCTAAACAGCACGTCGGGATTTGGGAGCTGATGCTTCTGAAGTGGCTCTTGTCACGGCTGACAACATAAACAGCAATAGCGACCGAAATACAGATGCAGCCTCTCAGCAACAAATTTGAAGTGTCACTGAGAACACGCAAAAGATGCTTTGGTTTGCTTTCCGTTTTCACAGATGGGGAAAAAAAAATTCATGCCTTTTCAAAAAAATCAGTCTCTTAAATGCAGCGGTTCCCAGCTGGCTGCCACTCTCCGGGGAGCTTCATTGTGACCTAAACAGCTGCCTCCCACCAGCCACTCAAATACCATCCTTTCTGTTCTCACCTCACATAAACACTTCACAGAGCCAGGTGGATTTGAGGTTCGCCAGAGGGATTAGTCCACGGTAGCCCTCGAAATCAATGGCCGTTAATTTTTTTCAACAGAGGGTATGCATTGACGTCACATTCCCATGTGAACATGATGGGACACGCCCCGGGACACGCTCCCCTGGCTGGCAAAACACCCAGCAAAACGGCTGAGAAGAACTGGAGAAGCAAAGAAACCGGGACTAAAACATGCAATTATTTGCTGAAATAAAAAGCAGCTGAACTTGACGGTGATCCTTACGACTTCTCTACAACATACAAAGGGATCAAGTGTTTCTGGACACTGAAATGTAAGCATTGTAAGTGTTTTGCCACCCGAGGGTGCACGCTCGGGCATGCTCACGGGGGTGTTCACGTGGTGAAGTGAAGACACGTCCATACCCTCTATTATGCCCTTTGTTCCTCTGTATTTTGTTTAAAACCATCAGTTGAGATTAAATCACAGGAGTATATAGCAACGCATCTTACATGACCAAATCAATAACCACTGAGATCAACAACACCTTGGAGACTGTGGGATATGAATTGGATGCTGTTGGGTGAATGAACAAAGACTGCTTGGTGTCAAACGACTGTGCGGTGTTAAGGGACTTGTTGAACGTATGGTGGTCTAAAAGTTTGACAACAGATATAAGGTACATAAGGCTCCCCGTGACCCGAGGTAGTTCGGATAAGCGGTAGAAAATGGAATGGAATGGAATAAGGTACATAAGGGATCTCTTTGTATTTTAAGAAAATGGACAGAAAGGTTTAGGACTTTGAAAAAACTAAACCAAGATATGAAATAAAATGAAGAAAAAATCCTTAGGATTCTACACTGTTTACATGAGTAAATTTGTGACAGGAATACAAATTCGGTCATCATTTACTTGCCCTGTTGTCATTTTAAACATGTTAGATTTTCTGGTAACACTTTCCTTGAAGCATGTGTGTATAATTCATTATAAGAGTCGTTGAAAGCATTGTAATGCACCTTTTAATGCATTGCAATGTTTTATAAATAATTGTTTTTACAGTTAATACATTATACCACTTAGCAATTCATTGTTAGACTACACATTTTAAATTGGTCATAATTCTTTACAACTACAAATATTGCATTACAACACACATTTTAATGCATTTACATACATGCTTCAAGGAAAGTGTTACAGATTTTCATTCTTCTGTAAAACATAAAAGAAGATATTTTGAAAAATGTCCGTAACCAAAAAGCTTTGGTCCGCGTTGACTTCTATTGTATGGACACAAAACCAATGCAAGTCAATGGGGACCAGTTTCCTCTGTTACCAAATTCTTTTCAATATCTTCTTGTGTTCTGCAGTTATTAAAGTTTGAAATGACAAGAGGGCATGGAAATAATGACAGAATTTTAATTTTAAAGGTGAACAATACCTTTATGTTAACTTTTTGTGTACAGATTTTTGCATCAGATTTTGTCGCATACATTGTAGTACAAACAATGATTTAAGCTTGTGTTCAAGTCTGTTCTGTAGATTAAACTAAATTGTATCTGTTTTTTACTTTTCAATCAAGTTGATGTGCAAACAATATACATGTATTTAATTGATCAAAAATACAAAAGAATGTAAAGACAAGTATTATCACTAGTGTTCTCTGACTTTTAGACCCCTCATTTGAATTCATTTCCTAAAACCGCAATTTTCAAAGCAAAACCTAAATGCGTTTTCAGAGTCTGCAAGAAAGATAAAAACCTGCACAAGCATCAATATGAAAAACTGTTGCTAAGATACACTTTTCCTTACGGATTAAATGTCTCTGTCAATAAAGAAGTCACTCTAAATCACAGAGGACTGACTGATATTTTAAAAGGCAGCATTTACCAGCAGTCTAAAAATGAAAACATTGTCCATCTTGACCCCAACAATAAAAAACAGTTTTTCGGGGGAAGAGGCTACCACCTGCTGAAAGTCTTAACGACAAATCCAAATCATGTTTGTCAGGGATTTTGGCTCGAATAGAAATTTTCTATAAAACTTGAGACGCATTATCACTATCCAACACAGGCACCGAGCGCCATAAAAATGCCAGCCAGACCTTTTACCACCCCTGAGGATCAGTACGACAGTTTAAACACACAGCGACATTAACAGTCGCAACTTTACCCATGAAGCTTGTGAGCCGCAGATTCGTAACAGCTCATAAATTAGTTTCACGTATACACGCCTGTCCTTTAAAGACATAAAGCTTCAGTGCCTTTGTCATTCTTGTGTATCTGAAGTCATAAAATAGCAGGACGATGACAGCAGATAAGATGGAGATTTGTACAGGCCTTGTTAGTTCCACGTCATTGCCCTAAACACTCTGTGAGCTGCAGGCCTGAGGATATACAGAAATCCAGCTGAACTGAAATTAATCCTCAAACATTTCTCTAATCAGTGTGCTTTGGCTGTGACTGACTCCTTTCTCTCCATATGCCCCAGACCAATGAATCATTCAGCCGAATATCAGCATTCATTCCTATAGCTAAACTTAGACTACCCAGGCACTTCTATTATCAGCTCTTTTCTGCAGTCTCATATAGGAAATGATTTTTGAAGACTAATGTATTCTGTACCACCAAAACATTCAATTGTCAATCTCTAAGGATTTCTTCCAATGTTATTATTCCAATGATAATAGAAAATGTTATTATTGTATTATATTACATTAGATAAGTTACAATATATGGAAATATGAGGACAACAATCATCGTGTCATTTAGGCTGGAGCATTAAATGTCCTTTGAAATGATTACAGCGTACATCTGCTAACACAACATCCTCATGAAAGCGTGTTCAACCGCTGACACAATATCTCCAAACCTCTGCTCTGAATCAATCCATTAAAAATAATACAGATGTAATGCAAACATCAGAGGTGGACCTATGACTTGTTTGTGTCATACAAAAATGAAGCCACATGCATTTTTGTGCCTGTGTAATGCCCTGTGTGGGATTTCAAAAGCAAGAATATGCTGAGAGTCCACAATCTCTCTGTCAGTCTCTCACCCGTTCTCTGCATCTCAGAGCAGACTGCCAGCGCAGACTTGCTTTGTTTCTGTGCGATGCACAACCCATGACCTATCCCAGCCAAGCCTCGCCGTAAACCAAATGATCCACACTGTAAACACATGCCTCCATTTAATGGTTAGAAGGTGCGGTGAACGACGCTAAGACCTGTTTCAAGACAGCTGTTTGCTTTAACTGTACATTTTCACATAATAAGTTTAACAGAGACAGTTCTGTTGCACTGGTAATTTGCACCACGCGTGGTTTTGAGTAAATTCTGGGATTATTTAAATCACAACAATATTAACTCTCTCCATAACATTTATATTTCCACATAAGCAAGGAAGCTGCGCTAAGCTGCGTAATTCCAAACTCTACCTCTTTCCAAAAATATTACCACATCTTTACTAAAGACCTTCCCCTTCGACAAAGGTAAAGTCAGCGCACACAAACATGGCAACACGCCTGCCCTTAACAGACTGAGCGTCATCACTGTGGTCCAGGTGTACATCTCTACGGGAACCTCTCATGGTGCTCCAACGTGAGCTTAGCACATAAGATCAGGAGCAAAATTCACATCCATTTTCCTGTGCCTTCTCTAACCTCTCTGTTCTGCAGATACAAAATTAGAAGACCTGCTCTTTCAAAAGAGATTGCAACAGCAAACAGTTACAGTATTTTGATGTGTTAATAAAACGATAAAAGTCTTTCCTTCTCAGTTCTCATCTAATAAAAATGTTGATGTGTGATAGTTTCCCAAAAATGACAAATCTGTCATCATTGACTCACCCTCGTGTCATTTCAAGCCTGCATGACTTTCTTTCTTCTGCAAAACATATAAGAAGATATTTTGAAGAATGTTGGTAACCGAACAACAGCGGTACCCATTCACTTTTATTGTATAGACACACAACCAATGCAAGTCAATAGGGATCACCGTTGTTCGATTACCAACATTCTTCAAAATATATTCTATTGTGTTCTGCAGAAGAAATACATCGTACAGGTTTGAAATGACAAGAGGAGGGAAATTATGACCGCATTTCCATTTTTGGGTGAACTATCACTTTAGTACAAAAGAAAGTGCCCTATGCTGGAATAAAGTTAAAGGCAGTCATTTGTTTGTAAACAATAATAATATTATGGTTCATGTTTAATTATTGCATCTTCTAAGCGATTTATTTGAAATCAGTTGGAAGCTTTTCCTAAAGCGACATGACAAAATAGCAAACACACAAACAATCGTAGTTCAGCCATTGATAGCTTCAAAACGTCAGAGTGTCGATTAATCATCACCTCGGTAAACAAGTGTTATGGCCTTGCAACACGTGCTTGAAAGCTAATGTATGACTAGTCAAAATAAAGATGATACAACCTTTCGTCTGATAAAGGTGCGTGTTTGCATTTTTTATAGTTTTAATGCATGCTTGTTCAATTTTAAATAGCAGAGAGAACGAGAGGTCGGATAAAATGTAAATGACCGTATATTGTAAATATTTATCAAATGAATACCTAGCCGTATTAAAAATTCAATTTTCTCTTCCTACTTTGATGGTAAGTAATGCCTGATGCTTTCAACATTTCAATTTCAGGTTGTTCAAGAAATTCATCTAAATAATCAGCAGAATGATGCATCTGGACATTTCTCTAATGTGTTTCACAGAACTGCATGGTGCATAGATCATCATGGTGATTATGATAATGAAGAGACAATTGTGAAATATATGCTGCCAATATACTGTATGCTGAAAGTACCACACACGTGAAGACTCGCATAAAGAAGACGTTACAGAAATGCAAATTGCACATTAAAGTAAGTACATGTCAAACAATACGAACTGCAGTGAGGTTTCCCATCTCCAAAGAGTGTCCAAGCACATTCATTATGCAGCCGTCAATCAAAAGTTAATAATATGCACAACCCAAACAACACAGCGGCCATTACACATGCATATTTAAACATAACAACCCAAATAAAATACCATTTCACAAGGCGCAATATGCTCACCAACATAAGGCATAAAATGGAGGAAACTACAACACATACTAAATGAGGCTACCAGGGCCACTTCATCAATAAGATCTACGAATCATAAGCATGCTGTTTAATCTTATCTCCATCTAGATCATACAGTAATATCTACAAAGTGGCAGGCTGCATTGCTGTGTTTTACTTCTGAAGACACTGAGCAGAGATCTGCAGCCGCCCCTACAGCTAATGAAGCTATTTATAAAGTAGTGCTCTTAATTGCAACACTGCCAAGAGGACGCGTCTTTGGGAAGCTTACACCGTTGGGAGAAGGAGATCAGCTCTTATTTGTTGAAGTTTCCTGTCAAAATACATGCAGGAAGCAGCCTGCTGCCACGGCAACCAGCCATCCATTCAGCATACACCTACAGATTTTAATTGACACTGAAGTATTATGTCAGCTTCTGAAAAAAATAGCGAAGGTTCTGATGCTTGTTAATAAACCTTAGACAGGCCAAAATGTGTATTTTGCAACCTTTGTCAGGCTTCCGTAGGATTGGATTTTATATATTATTATGATTTTTGTAATTGAAGCCATATGGTCGTCATCATAGCTGAAAACCCTTAATATAGAAAAGGAAAAAGAGCAAGGACTGAGCAAAGGATATGGGTTGCAAACCATCCTTAGACACCAGCTCCGTGGACGAGTGGTCTGTTTGATGCAGAAGAACACCACGGGCGCGAGCGCCGGATAGGGGGGCTGTTCCTCCTCATCAGAGACCAAATCCGGAGTGGGGTCCCGTGCCCCGGATCCCTGTCCCTGAGAGCTCTCATGTACGGGGATCCATGTGCTGCTTTTTTCCTCCTCATCGCCGATCTCTTCACGGTGAGCAGGCGCCCGGTACAGGGCTGAGATGGGAACTCTTACCTCGTCTCTCTCCAAGTAATGAAAGTGTTCTCTCCCCTCGCCATCAGTCATGATAAAGCGCCTGACAATGGTATCCTACGTTTAAAAAATAAGAATATAAGAGGGTGGATGGATGTTTTGTTGAAAATTTTGCGTTTTGTCAAGGCTTTGTGAAAAGATGAGCGCTTGAAAACGCATCCAATAGATTTATCTCAATTGAATTCAACATAAAAGTGAAAATAAGGCGAAGTTGCGTTGAATGAAGAGTTTAGAGATTATTTCTAGCTAAAGAAAATTTGCGCAAACCTGCCGTGAACAATGGTCTTAAGAGTGTGCAGTATTAGCTATTATTTTGCACACAAAAAGCGCGCTGTGACAAAAATGTATTTTAATCACAACTTAGGCAAAAATAAATAAGTTACCTTATAGATAAGGAATTAGAGGTTCCCATAAGCATCTCCTTTACTTTCAGTGTACCGCAGAAAAATCCGTTCTGGTAAGAGACTGAGACTCGCTGCGATCCATTTGTTTCTTTCAGATGCAGTTTCTATCCCTTAACGATGCGCAAGTCCTTTAATTTTCTCCAGAATTAAAAGCTTTTTGGTGATATATTCCAAAACATGTCAGAACCTCTCAAACGCGAACCAGGAAAAGCCATTATCCAAAGAAAAAACTGCTAAAAGGGTTTGGCGCATCTATGTTGCTCGGGATTCTCTCTTGATGTGACACGCCAAACTTCTAGTGAGCAGAAGCGTGAGCACGTGACGCTTCATCTGAAACATGGATTCACAACGGCTTTTGGACCGCATCACTTTAGATGTGATACTTTTGTCATTGGTAAAAAGACGCAATATCCTTTGACAAGCTCAAAACATGCGCTTATTAGTGTCTGTTTTTCCCCGTTACGCTCAATGGTATGATCATTTTCTAAACACTCGTTTTATCAAAAGTTCCGTTATGTGTTGAACTGCAAAAGAAGAAGGACACAGAAATGAAAGGTTTCAAATTAGGCTAAATGTTAACTTTTTATTATAGTATTTTCAGACCGGACAAAAGTGTATTCAATACCGAAGTAAATGATGTTACGTTTAAAATCAATTCCTCTATACATCCATTTTATGGTGGCAAGATATCAGGGGACTCTCATTAAACAAGCATTCACAAAATCATAATTTCAGTAACACATTAATATGGTTTGCTAAATGGAAACAGCACACTACCACAAATTTACATTGATTTTGATTATATTGATTATATTTCATTATAGATTAGGCTATTGCAGGTCTGGATGAGGATTGTCATTTAAAATCTCATGCAAATTTAATTTAGTTTGCCAAAAAGGACACCACAAGTTTACAAGTACATTTTCTGTCTATTTACACCAAATGTTATTAAAAATCAGTGGATGCTTTTCCCTTGTTCCAAATAATAAGCATTTGCTTCAGAATGAATCAATAGTGTCCAAAAGGCTGGACATTGTAACCCCAATTTGTGCCGAAAAATCCTTAAGAAACACAATTTTTACAATGTTTCCATGGTATCAGAGAGTGTCTGCAAATGATTAAAAAACCTCCCATAGATCAATTATTACTCAGAGATAATCAATACTATGCTCATGGGAAATGACTTTTTAAGCATGGGGTGAGCATGTGGTCCCCACTGATAGCGGCACTGGGGTTTGGCTGGATATAGAATGCACATGTGCTGCACAACAGCAGTGAAATATATATGATCTGAATGTATTATTGAGAGGCAGCGGGTGAGCCTACATGCTTTCCTTCCACACCCGAGTTATCTTGTAAATGAGCACGGCAAAACATCATTCAAAAAAAGACCTAACAAATATCACAAAAGCTCTGCTACTGCGGAAATGTATTGATATCAGAAGCTGGAAGAAATTTTACTGTTTACTGTTTTGTAATGTAGAAGACTTAACGTCGATAGAGGCTAATAACTCTGAGCCGCATCTAACTCTACATTAATTGAAGATAATGCAGTGTGTTTAAAGATAAACGATCAATCAACAAGTGGAGAAACAGGTGTGTGTCTTAAATTACACTGGAATGGATTTGATGATTGTTGGGGCCAAAGGGTTTGAACAACTTGGTAGGCATCCAACAGTTGTGCTGTGTCAACTAAACCGACTCCAATATCTGTGGCAAGAGATTCAGAGATACGTGTTCACAGATAGGGAAAATGCAAGCGCCAGTATCGATGTGTCTATCATCCTAGGGTTGGTTAATCTGTCCCACTGTTCCTCAATTCCCTTCCTGCTAAGATTGTTTTAGGCCTCGACCACTGTAGGATTTTTGCATTTGTAGGTTGATTTAGGATTTTATGTATTTTATTATTTTTTAAGGCCTTTTGCTAAACAATACAACTTCAGATAAAAGCACTGCCTTTTTCTATTCAATACATTTTAGAATAAAATTCAAATGTGCAATTTACATATTGCAATGTATACACACACCTAAAGGATTATTAGGAACACCATACTAATACTGTGTTTGATTTAATTGATGCCCAATTGGCACTAAGGGTCCTAAAGTGTGCCAAGAAAACATCCCCCACACCATTACACCACCACCATAATTGCATTAATGAGAAATTGAACAGGTGTTCCTAACAATCCTTTAGGTGCGTGTATATTTAGAGGGCCTTGTGTCTCATGGTATGCACCCATGCCCACACACTATGCTTTTATCCCAATGTTCTGTCAGGTGTTCTGTCACAGTTGGTTCCTGTAGACACTAAAGAATGTAGCGTCTATGGCATCGCTTAAGAAGCAGCTGTACATTCCAATCTGTAAAGCTGCTTTAACCCTTGCACTCTCTAGTTTCATTTCTCCACGCCAGCATCTTATTATCCTGGTGGCTGAGGAGCCATCTGGACACGGGCACCACTTTCTGCTGTTGTGCTCACAAATACAGGGGGTCGACTTATCTCTAACAGACTGTATGCCAGGATGATGCATGCTAAGCAAGGCCTGCTGAGTGAGAAGAGCAAGAGAGCGCAAATTAAAATTGTCAACACAACCTTAAAACTTGTGACTCTGCGGCCAATATATAAATACATGAGATTACAACAGTCTGTCATGTTTTTGGTTTAAATGAGCTCACTACAGTCATCGCTTATTGAACATATCTAAAGATGGATATCAGAGCAGTTTTATTGTCCCTGACAATCTAAACGAGCACAAAACCGATAGCTTGTCATTAAAGCCCCTGGTGGGATGTAAATCCGCAATCCAATGGGGATCATTTCCTTATCTTCCTTCCAGGTGGATTTACTGCTGTGGAAATCTGACAATGTTCAGGGTATCTAGATTATGGAACTAAATTGAATACTTTTTATGACCTTTTTTAGGACTCTTTCCATACATTTTAAGACCTCATCACTGAATGTTTGTGAAAACTCCTTATTTATGCTAAATAAATTGCTGTTTGATTAATGATTTAAAGAAAAATAAATAAATATAATTTGTGACCAAATGCATTATTGTAATTTATTATTCACATTGACGTGTAATTTTCCAGCCATTGTACTGTAAGCGCGAGTGCCTGAACCCCAGTTAACTTGGTACCGTCCATATAGTACATTTAAATCAGCGGCTGAGCTTGGTATCGAAGTCTAAATTCAAAATATTGGGGAGACAAGTTTTAGTTTCTTTAGATTGATATCGGAAATAAACTACAGGCAGTTTATTGTTTGTGAATGCGTACCTGAAGATAAGTTGGGAGTCACAAAATTGTTTGTTTATCTTGTTAAGATGAAACCGTCAATATTACCCAAACCTTCAATGTCTAAAAGAAAATCTATGCTGTTTCCAAGTTGCGAGTCTACATGAAAGAATTATTTTAACAGACATACAGATTTTCTTGTTTTGATCTTCCTGAATGCTTTAATCCGCCAGTAGCCCACAGGAAAAGATAACTGACCTGCCAGACGTAGGCTATTATCAACAATAAGGATGCAATGCCAATTGTCCATCTTTGAGCATTGTGATTCTCTTTTGAGTGAAATGGCAGAAAGTATCTCTGGTCGGAAAAACACTGCTAATGAGAATGGCCTTAACAAGCTGAGGTCAGAATATCAGGCTGAAATAGCTAATAGATCATAGGCAAAGACAGAGTCACAAACCAATACTCATTTACTGAGCTGGCGCCTGCCTGTCAATAATGTGTAGTCACAATTAGAATAGCTACACAACCTGTATCCTTATAGTCTCTTGTAGCTATCTAAAACAGTGGTTTTTAACTGGTTATGCTTTAGAAACCAGATCTTTATGTTATACATCTCTCATGTAGCATCAAGTGACAAATTTCCATACAACGCAACGTGATATCCCTGTATGTATCATATTTAATGCCATTTTTTTAGTTTAGGTGTCAACTTACCTCAATTTTTTTTACAAGAACTAATTATTATTTATGTGTAGACATCTTAAAATTTTGTTTATGCATGACATGTTTCTCCTTACCAGCTCTAGCTCTATTCTTTCTTCTAACATGGCTTTGATCATATAGTCATACACTCACCTAAAGGATTATTAGGAACACCATACTAATACTGTGTTTGACTCCCTTTCGCCTTCAGAACTGCCTTAATTCTACGTGGCATTGATTCAACAAGGTGCTGAAAGCATTCTTTAGAAATGTTGGCCCATATTGATAGGATAGCATCTTGCAGTTGATGAAGATTTGTGGGATGCACGAAGCTCCCGCTCCACCACATCCCAAAGATGCTCTATTGGGTTGAGATCTGGTGACTGCTGGGGCCATTTTAGTACAGTGAACTCATCGTCATGTTCAAGAAACCAATTTGAAATGATTCGAGCTTTGTGACATGGTGCATTATCCTGCTGGAAGTAGCCATCAGAGGATGGGTACATGGTGGTCATAAAGGGATGGACATGGTCAGAAACAATACTCAGGTAGGCCGTGGCATTTAAACGATGCTCAATTGGCACTAAGGGGCCTAAAGTGTGCCAAGAAAACATCCCCCACACCATTACACCACCACCATAATTGCATTAATGAGAAATTGAACAGGTGTTCCTAATAATCCTTTAGGTGAGTGTATATACCCATGTATTCTAAAAGGCTTGTAAACAATATTTTCTGTCTTGTCTGTTTAGGATAAAGCTAAAGGCTCAACTGATACAAAATAAGTTTCTTGCTTTAGGTAGACTTGTTGGAGATGATGCGCACATTAAAGAATAGTGTCAGCAAACGCTCATTTCTTCAAAGAACAGGAGGAGCAAAGGCTAAATGTTTCACAGCAGGTGTATTTATACACCTCATAAAGCCTATTTGTGTGATTCGATTTGTTTTTAGCCAGAGCTGATGGATTTTTCCAAAGAACTCCGGGGAAGCTGATAAGGCTGTGTAATACACAATACATCACCCACTCTTGATAGAAGTAAATCAAAAACTGTCATCTGGTGGTAGATAGTCCTGGGATAATTTATCGTGATGTGATGGTGTGGGATGGTCCACCCTAGGCCTGGCCTTGAGAAATGCTCCAGTGGACATACTATTGCATCGCTGTTAGGGATACTCCCATACGATTTTTTAATGACTGAGTCGGGGAGGAGTAAGAGATTCAGTGTTTATCCAACAGCTCCTTTTTTAAATGCCTCCTAAATTACTTTATAAAATAATGCAAATATCAAATGTACCTCTATAAGGGAGGTGACGGGCCATTATTACCCCGACAACATTGACAAATTGATCAAATATAATCTTGATTTAATAATTTCCTCCTCTCCTCCAGTTCATCATTACCTCGATTAGTGTGCATGAAGGGGCTAAATATATTTAAATGTAATATGGACAGAATCTTTGTCACTGCAAGACTAAGCTGTCAGAAGACGCATGAGCCGTGAGTCACCACTTTCTGCTGTTTGCAGCCTTCGCACTGCTGGCTTGGATGGAAATTGTAAATGGGTAATTGTACTGAGCAGTAATCCATAGCTTTGAGAGCTCCAGTGGAGTTTTCTTTTTGAAAACATGCTCATTAAATGTGTGTCAGACTGGCCTGACTGCGTCTTACTGAGATGCTGGCTAAACACAATGTGAAGAGCAACATGCGGCCTCCTAAAACAAACAGACTTCAATCTTATGTCAATCACAGGAAATTGAGTTTACGTGCATTATTCAATTAGATCATCCGGAAATGGATGAAATTGACCATCAGCCTTGCTGGTGACTATTTCTGCAATTATCAATGTTCACCAAGGGAAGCATCACAATATTATAGCTCATATTGAGAGGTTGGTATTGATAAAATCATGCAACGTAATGTACTTAATCTTCACAAAAAAAATTCAATTTAATTAAACGTGAGGAAGTGCGCTTTTCAAAACGTATCTAACTTAAAGGTCTAGTGTATGAAATTTAGCGACATATTGGTGAAGTTGCGAATTGCAACCAACGGCTCACTCCACCCCTCCTCTTCTCTTTCGAAGCACGAGACTAGGCTGACACAGCACTACGATGTCATCATGTTTTGCTTTCTTCTGTGAAGGGCATCATCTGTTCACCTTATTATTATAATAAATGTTTTGGCCATTTTATGCCTTTATCAGTACAGTGATTTGTAGAGAGGACAAAAGTGGATGAGAGAGAGGGGGTGGGGTCGGGAAAGGACCCAAGCCGGGATTCTCGGGTGGCACCTGCGCACGAACCACTCGACCATCGGCTCCGACCGAAAGTTGATCTTAGAAACACTGTCACCAATGGAGCTACGATCAACGTAGGCTTACAATCATTTCATGAAATGCAGCCCTGCAGAGAAGTAAAGCATTTTGAAAAAAAAACACGAGTGAAAAACCTACTGCCATGACAATATTTTCTTTAAAAATAATTAAATGTCTTTCATAAACAAAATCAAATTGTCCATCAAAGTCAGTACAAATCTAGTACTTCACTTGTCGTCTATGATAACTGTTCAAGTTAAATAGGTTCCGTAATGTTTCTATTCAGCTCATCTGAATAACACGCACAAAAGCCTTTTGGCAGACACTGTCTGACTGCCAAAAGTGAGTGATGTCTCTTTCCTGAATTGGTCTGGAGTCTGGTGTTTGTGTGATGAGGAAGGACAGCATCACATTTCCTTTACACAATTTACGGGATGATTTTATGCTCAGCTCATATCCTGACAAAGAGAAACAGTGATTTATGTTGAAGTCTCTTAGCTCCATGCAACTCACACTTGACATCAGCTTCCATTGTATGCCTGTAATATGCACCAGAGATCAAAAGGGTTACCCAGACAACTGCAGGATTCTGTGTCTGCCTGTTAAAATCCTCTCTTGATACAGATGCAAAAAAGCCATTATTGCTTAAACAATTATTGTCCTCCAAAGCTGCTTGATTTACGACGAAAACCAAACATGCAGAGAATTTTACGCATGAAAATACATACATGTATGACATGAAAAGATCTCAGAAATATTAATTCATTATTTACTCACAGCCATGTCAATACTTGTAAGATTTGTCTTTGAAGAACATTTGTCCCATTTGACTTGCATTGTATGGACACAGAACCACTGAGACATTTCTCAAAATATCATAGTTTGCGTTTCACAGAAGAAAAAGTCATATACAGGGTTTGAACAACATGAGGGAGAATCAATAATGGCAGAAATTTTGGCCAAAATATCCCTTAAATGTCGAGTCAGTAGCTTGTCCAGGAATAAGTGGTTCCTGGGTTTATCTCAGGGAGAGAGACATCACATTATCTGAATCTGATGTAAGTGGGTCGAGAGGGATTTTGAGTGGAGACCTGCTCTGTTGTTAGCTCCTGTGGCACTCTGCTTAAGCAAAATATAGTGCATGTGCTGTTTCAGAGTCCTGTCGGCCAGAGAGACTAAACAATTAAAAGTCACTATGTAATCTATAAGGAAGTCTATAATACCTGGCCATCCGTTTATCTTCATCTCAGTTGCCCGGCTGACACATGATCGCTATAAGTGACATCTGAAGTTTGTCTTCTTTTCTTTTGATTTGAGCACGTTACGCCATGTGAATGATCACAGTGGATCTGGATGAAAGTTAAATCATAATAATGCTATAATGTAAAAAATAATTTTAAGATTTTAAGTTTAATATTAAAAAGAATTCTTAATGATGGACGTATGATTTTTTAATGAATGCACATCTAGGGATGGCATTAGCCAAGTCTATTTTATTGCTATAGATTTTTTTGAAAATAACTGCATACCTTAAAACAATTGTCAGTCAATCTGAATGAAAAATTTAAATAAAATGACATCTGTAATAAAATACTAATTATACTTACATTTACATTTAGGAATTTTGCAGGTAGTTTTATCCAAAGCTACTTACAAAGGAAGTAAACAATGGAAGCAATTGGAACAACATAAGGAAAACAAAATGATATAATGATATATAGGCTTGTTTTGCTTGAAAAATATATGTATTGATAAAAAACAAATAAAGTAAATAACTTGAGTTAGCTACTTGAACTCTCTCAATGCATAATTTGTGGTAATTACAATTTCTACCAGCAGGGGCTCACTAGGCCATGCCACACAAAGGCCAAATCTTGACCCCTATAAAATAGCCTTGCATTGTACATTATAGCGGTCAGCATCAGGGTTTGCTGATGGCAAGGACACAAATGTGTGATATAAAGGTCTTAGGAGAATGGTAAACGTTGAGAGGGGGCGCTCAGGTTATTTTTTCTGGTCCTGTTATACACATGTAAAAGCATTACACATGCACAGTGAACATACAAACAGTTTGACTGAGTGATGCAATACATTTGCAATAACATGACACACATACTTGCTCCAAAATTATTAGATCTTTGTTGACTTGGTGCGTATGAATGAAGGTACAGTGTTGTATGATGGGTAGAGCTGCATCGCACTGTTTTAATCTACAAACGTTAAAAATAGACAGGAAAAATCCTTTTCAGTATTTTTGTATAGTTTCTCAGTAAAAATTCTCACTATTAACTAGTTGCTTATTAGCATGCTTATTATTAGCATATTGGCTGTTTATAAGCACTTATAAAGCACATTACAAAACTACATTACTAACTTTTAATAAGCAACAAATTAAGAGTTAATTTAGCAAAAGTCATAGTTAATAGTTTACTAAAACCCAGAACTGGACCTTAATATAAAGTTTGACCACTTGATATACTGTAATTAATCTACTCTTGTAAATTCTTCACATTATAATGTCTCAATCTTTGTTTTCCTAATTTCATATTAATTTTCTAAATGTTCAGATTTTTCCAGATTTCTTTCTTTTTTATCCTCTTAGAGGCTTTTGCACTGCAGGAATGATTTCATAGTTCTGGGACGATTTCCTGGGAGTACCCGCTTTTTGTTGCATTCGCACTGCAGGAATCGGACGTAATTTTAGTTTGGGAGAACCTTTTTAGGGGGAGCACTGTAGCTCCTTCTCCGAGGCAGGGTCTAAGCCAGCAGGATAGGAACAGCCTTTGACGTAAGCAAATACTGATTGGCCAAAATTCAGTTGTTTGGTTGTTTGTTGTTGTTCGACAGACGTGCTTAAATTACATTGATGTCGACCTGCTTACGTCCCTAAATAGTTCATTTTGTCGGTGCGAATGCAATCGGGGCCTGAAGAAAACTTAGTTCATGAACGACAGTCCTCTTTACTCATTCTGGAACTTTGTTCCTGAACTTATCCAGTCAGAAAGCGCATTGTGTAATTTTACCTGCATAATGTGTGAGTGTATGGCAAAGCATATCACAGTTTACAGTATCTTAACAAATAAAAACTTATATTTTTACTTAAAAGACAAAACTGCATAGACGAAAATATTCAGAGTTGGTTTTGAGTATATTTCGAAAACAACTTGAAATAAGCTTACTTTTCTAAACAATTGAACTTGTTTTAAGGATTGATTCTTGCTAGGTTCAAAATAAGAAGATCGGAAATATTTAAAAATATTTAATAATAACAAGAAAAAATGTAAAAAAGTGTAATAAAAGAGAAAGAACAACCCTTTCAGGAAACTCTGAATTCTCTCATTGTTCCATCCAGATCATCCCAAAGTTTTCACGTTGAAGGCCATTTTTAGCTCGATGCAAAGCAGTAACAATAATCATATGTACTAAATGCATCTGTTATGTTGGCAGAGCAAAGCAGGCATCTGGTCGTGTGGTTGGTGTATCAGCTGTTGACTCAGTGGACTGCCCCTGTTTGTGGGACACTTGCCTGAGAGCGTCCAACAATCGTCATCAAACGTAGATCATGCCCGGCTCGTTTGAGGTTGTTCAGCAGATGACAAACACCTTGTCTCTACAGTTACTTACCATAAAACCTCGACACCTTGGTTTCGTGTTTGTGCACTCCATCCTCTCCAGTTGAGTTGAAGGAGGAATATTGTGAACTCGGCTGATCTGTTTTGTTTTCCTGATATGTCAGACACTGGAGATTTCACAGATCTCTGCACAGTCAGGACGTTTTACATGAAAGTGGACTTATGTGGTGAGATATCATGCGTTTCTTTATGTAAACACGGCGGGCCTTTGGGGAGCGAGATTATTAAAGCTGTTTATTGAGTGACAGCTTTTATCTTACTGCATTATTTGCAAGACTTGTTTTGACAGGTTTAACAAATGGATCGTTAGGAGGTGCTATTGAAATCTTAATAAAGTAATGCTGTCAAAACAATATCGTGGGCATATCTGTTTACACGGTTTCATAGCTGCATTTCTATGGATCATTCCATCTCGCACCATGACCTACATCATATGAGTTGTCATCATTTGCTGTGTTGATTTCAAAGTGACATCTCAGACGAAATCTGGAATATCTTGCTAGTTGTGAATGCAATGCTTTTAACCTCCTGTTGAAAGAAATGGCATATGCTGGTTAGGTATGTCTTGAAGCATGGTAGCTGGTTTAAGCTGCTCATGTTCTGGTCCCTAGCTGGTCATGAGCTGGTTTAAGATAGGAGCTAGCTGCTAAGGACCAGCACTTAACCAGTTTTGGACCAGCTTAAACCAGCTCAAACTACCTTGCTTCAAAACATACCTAACCAGCATATGCTCATTTTTTCAACAGCAATGTTTGAGCACAGATAAAGTATGGCAGGGTACCTCCGAGGCATCCATCCCGGGTGTGTAATTTAGCCATGAGACCTCTCATAACCTGACTGTTATTGGAAAAGGATGAGGTCAAACTTTAATAATAAACACATAACGTTGTTCCGTTATGTCTACTATGTCAGAATATGTCCCCGTACCACTTCTACGTATAATATTATTTGCTCTAATTTGTATTCACAGATGTAAGCGCCTGCATTTCTTCTCATGGGAATCATGGTAATACTGCATCACCACAGAAACTCTAGTGATGTCAATGGCTCCTGTTCAAAAGTAGCAAATCAAATATTTGCAAAGCTGAGTAATCCATGGCTCTTTTACATAAACTGTCCTGCAGAATCCAGCTCAAAGCGGAGATCTGTCTGAATCTGTGGGCACGCGAGAGAGTAGAGCGGTGTGTTCAATTGTGCTCTGATGTCGTCGAGAGCTTAACAGTAGTCAGAGCTACAGCAAAGGTGCAATAATGCACAACCAGGCTGTCTGCTAAATTGTGACTATGCTACGGTAAAGCAAGACAGGGGAAAGCAAAGTTGCTTAGCAACCTTTGTCCTTGACATATCTCTCATTTCCAGATGTATTGTTACTTTTAGGAATATACACAAGTGTTGTTGTAAGTGCTGTAATGTGTATTTACTAGAGATCAGTGCAAATGATTTGTTTTTATAAATACGTGTGTTGTTGGATATAGCTGACAGAAGCAATCAATATTTATCGGGATTCCTGTATCCAGGATACAAACAAACAGCTAAGTAAAGCAAATGGTGCTATGACAACATTGACAAGGATGTATTTTATTATCCACCCATTACAACTGGAATGCCATTATCAACACAGAGGGCATCCCTGCAAACAAAACAGCTTAAGATCTCAACTTTATTTATATAGCACTTTTTAAAATATTCTCGGAAAATTATATGTTTTTCATGTTTTCCTGTAAATTAGCTGTATTTTCCTGTAATTTGACATTTTCTTTAAATATTTAAAAACACGTGAAAAATCTGAAAAAACAGTACAGTTTTTTACATTATGCGTGAAACTCTAAAACTCTGTAAAATACTACATCATAAATAAAATAAATAAAAAATAATCATAATAAACAGTGTAATCCCTTCAGGCTTGTTTTTCTGAAAATAACTACACCTTTTTGTAGCATTGTATATTTAATTCAATTTTGTAAATTTAATCATGCTATGCAGGAAATTGTGCCAGCAATACATTAAAATCAAACCAAAACACTTATGTATGCATCAAAGAGGTTACTTTTAGTTGTTACCTTCTCGAAACATTATTCTGACATGTTAATGTTACGAACGTCACAGAAACACACAGCATTAATACTCCTACACATTAAACATGTGACATCTGTAAACTAATGCTTCAGGTAATATCCAAATAAGGAGCCCACAATAAGAAATGTTAAGATGGCATTTTATTATGTATTCCTACTGCACCAGAATAAAAGTGACAAAATTCAATTTTATTGTGATGCACATGGGACGTATGTGCACAGACGAATAGCAATAAACATTTGTTAGCACTTCCACAGCAAACCATCCCTCCGTGCACACGTCTGCCCCTGACATTTTTGTTTTACACCAATCACACCCAATATGGGTCAGGCGCTCCCCCACCTCTCATCTCCACCCCTGCAGCTCCAGCAGCATGTGAGTGCAGTATTTTCTGGAATGCTTCTTCCTTCCCGTTTATCACGTTGAAGATTCATCTTTCTATAAACACGACTCAAATGAATAAGTATATTTTACCTTCCCGCTGATCATTACTGCAACTGTTTAGATAAGCACCGAGAAAAAGAGGCATGCTTTAATAAAACATTTCCGAATATACAGACTTTTTGTTTTTTGGAGGATGGAATGGTTTGTTTTATTTACCGTCTATTTGGTTTGTGGTTGCAGGAGGAAGGAGAGAGATAGAGAGAGAGCGAGAGAAACAGAGTGTGATGGAGCAGGATTTTTATCGCAGTGAGAGAAGCCATTGCCTGTCAGATATGAGAAGACAGTGCGTGGGTGTGCTGGGGTTAGAGGCTCGTGAAGCACAAGGCCCTGTTAACATCACCTCTCTCTCCCTTCATTCCTGACACACTGGAACATCTCCTCCATTACAAAACCCTGAATGGAGCTTAGAGGAGCAGCTGGTTATTAAAATATCTTATTACATGTCTACAGCACGTGCCCGCATAATAATGATCACTGGAGAAGGTAGCGGTCGACGGGCGGGTTCTCAAACACTTCCTAAATATAACAGTGGCTGTCAATGTCTTGAGGGGGCACGACCATCAATGTTCCATTTAATGGTTTTTCTGATTAAACAGCTTGAATGATAAAGGAAAGGCAGTGCACTTAGCGGTGCTAAACCTGTGTAAAAATAAATGTATTGAATTACAGCAACGAAATTATGTTTAATGCCTTCAACAATGGAAAGCTCCTATATAAAGCTTTTATTCTGGATTATTCTGGTCATTCGGAGTAGCTGCTCCTGCTCTATACATACAGTAAGTCATCTGCGCAGGAGACCTGTCACAAAGTGTGCTGAGCGCATTTGGACAGAGTCACATTTTATTTACTTAAAGACGTGTTAAAAAGGGCAGACTGTAAAATGATCACAAGTTAGCCGGTGTGACTGTGCTAGTTGGAGCCAATGTCAGAGAGCTCTCTGGTCTATGCTGTGACTTTACATAATATGACACGCACAATCAGAAAAGGTTGGAACTAGCCAAAGACTGGAAGCCAGGCAGTGAACTGGGAACTGGAGGTGTTGAAGGAGTGGTAATATTTGAGCTTTGCACATTTCTGGAATAAAATAAATTGAATTAGAGGATTGTTTGTCAGACAAAAAGAAAAAGGAACACCAGTGTGCTTACAGTACGCTGTCGCTTCCAGAATAAACGATGAGAGCATTAGTTTCACTGGCAAATCGATGTACTTTTCATGCTCGGTTAATGGTATAGTGTGGAGGATGTGTGTATACCGCAGGGGAGGGTTTGATTGGTTGGAAATGAAAGGGTCCGTTTCTTTGGTGTGACCTTACCGGGTTTAAGACAATTAGGACTATTAGCAATCTGTCTTTGTCCAACGCTGGCACTTAAGCCGTACATGGCCTAATGTCATTCTAATTACTAATTCATCTGGTGTCATATTGTTGCACTATTGAGATCAAAATGTTTCTAACTCTTGCATTATACATAACATGCACATTACATTTTTGGACATCATTCACTAGCACATTGTCTGTTTATGCACTTAATGTTTCTCATGTATTATGTGTTTTATTATGTATCTCTGCTTTTTTTCCCCTTGTATATCAATTTCATGCCTGGGCAGGCACAATGTTAGCTTTCCATGATACAATGAACCTGCTTTCTGTACAAAAAAATATGTTTATTTAAGTGCTTAGTAAGTTTCTTTTAAACTAAAAATAAGATTTGTTCGGTCTACTTTATGTCCCCCATAAATGTAATTCAATGTAGACAATGTTAACTGCTGTTACATTTAAAGTATACTTAAAATCTCACTTTTATAAACTAATCGAGTGGGCCAATATAATCCCAAGGAGTATTGAAAAGACACGTATTTTAGTTTGAGTACTTACTAAAGTATAAATAAAAATCAACAATTCACCTCCTTTTACAAAGCCATTGTTTCTCAGCAGGGGGGACGGGGCTCGCTAGGGGCTTCTGCATAATTTCAAGGGGGCCTAAATATGACCTAAAATGATTTAAAATAAAGCATTAAAATAAAGCATTAAAATAACCTAAAACTCAAAGTCAGGATATTTCTTAATATTTTTTGTTTCTAAACAAGAATATTTTTAGTAGTATCAAGCTCCAGAACATTTTATTGGGTAGCAATTGTGAGTGGGGGAAGCTTTCGAATATTGCAGTGGGCGATGAGGGTCTTTGAAGTTAAAGAAGGTTGAGAACCAATGCATTGTGCCCTAAAAGTATCTCCTGTTATTGGGATTGGGAAGTATATACTTCTAGTGTAGAAAAACAGTACATGCACACACTGGGACATACTAACGTGAAATGAAATCGACCATTGTGACCATCAACCCTCACACACATCAAAATACAGCTCCTCTTTGTATTTAAGTATTTTTCCCTTCTTTATTTTTTTAATAACGTTTACTGAGTAAAATGATGTATTAATTCAGCTAAACTTCAATTCAGATTATTATGTTTCCTGGATTTCAACATAAAACAATTTGGGGTTTAATAATTTTCCATTTAAATCGAGATGCAGAGTTCAACTTAAATTAACTAAATAACTTCCTGACATATTGAAGCTAAAAGTCCCTTTGAAGCAACTTGGTTGCCTTGTTTAACATCATGTGATCACAATATTATGGATTGCCCCTTGTGTGCTAAAAAGTTAACTAAACTACTTTATACCCATGTCTGTAGTTGTCAACTATAGAAATTCACTTACTAAACCTAAACAATTCATTTAATCATGACCATTTTGTCAGTTGTCAGACAGAACTCATGTGTCATAGGGGTTGTGGGCTCCTGAAGTAAACAGCACACTGGCACTACACAGATCACACTGCAGGAGGAAAGGACTTTTTATTTTTTACTCCCTCAACAACCTTGATCAAAGGGTGAGCGATACAAATGTGTCTGTTGATGTAGATTTGAAATTAAAGTTGTGCGGAGTTGCAGTGCAGCATACAGCAGAGTAACCTCTGCAGACCTCGAGCACAACGCAAACTGTATTTGTGCTATGCGGTTGCTTCTGAAATGAAGGTACTGTAGTGCAGAGGATATATTTCCAAATTAGGCCATGGAGGGGGAGGAAAAAATATGACAGAGCAACACTGATTATCCCAACATGCAGAATTCATAACGTTGATGTTCCACTGAGAATGTGAGCAGAGTGAATAAATATCTACAAGGTCTTTTTATACCACTTTAGCTTTGGGTCACGGTGGAAAGAGGAGTGTTGTTTTTATATTCTGCGATATAATCTGAATTTCGAATGGTCAGACTTGGTTGATTCCCTTTCATTTGTTTCTCTTTCGCTGTCCCTCTGTCCTGCAGAAGCAATCTGCACAGACGCTTGTTAGTATTTCTCATGAAACGCTTTGAAGTGGGCTCTGATGGATTCAGTGGGGAAAAGGCAATTGCCAAGTTGAGGCGATGTTTTTCCCATGAAATTCGTGTAGCAAATGCCATTCACTTCTTTTTAAAGAAAAAGCACTTGGTAAAGATTTTTTTTAGGTTGTAGTTGAACTAGCATGGGAGGAGGAGGTTGGGGGTAGTCTGATAAGTTAGTTGCTATGCAACAAGACGGTTCTGTATGGAAGCATTAAAATTCTCTCTGTAATGGAAACTGGCGCTATGAAAACACTAGCATAGTAAATCAATGACTTACAGTGGCTTTTTGTAATCGATAACCTTGAGAATAACAAATATTTATTTACATCTCTAACAGGGTGATGTGAAGAGAGATACCTACATCACATGAAGGGGTGAAGAGAGTGTAGAAGTATGTCTTGTCACGTTACTTCCTCCATGAGGAGACTTCAAGAACTATCAGAGACATCCACTTTGTGACGTGTTTCTCTTTTCATGGCTCCCAAACCCCAATATTAACAGATGTGAATCAGTGTCTTCTGTCAGATTTCTCTTTACTTCATGTTTTGAGGCAAAGAGACAGGGAAAATCCCTAAATCGGGTCACAAAAGATTTTTACCACTTTACCTTAGGATGTAACAATGATCTGAGGAAGGAATTAGTTGTGAGTGCAGACACGGAAGGCTAATGAAATAATTTAAATGAAAAATGCAATTAGTTTTGATTTAGTATATCAGTGTGTCTTACAGATTAAATTAGATAAAATTGAGGGGGTTTGGAAATAATAACAATAGGTCACTTTCACTAACGTTTCACTAACGTTTAAAGTTTTATATAGGACAATTTCTCATCAAACGAAATTACATTTTATTTTATTTATACTTTATCAATTTATAGAGCTACGAGAAAATCTAGCTTTCAGTATGTGGACATTCCTGTCCAGTGTTTGTTTAATGAATTTCAACAAAATCAAACCTCAGAAGTGACAAAGTCATCCAACAGCAATGTGAAGGACAGTCAACATGACATGACACAAAAGCAAGTGCATCACATAAAAAATGTTTGAACTTTTCATGAATACATGTACAAATATAACTGTTGTATTGCTGAAAGGGAATATGAAGTTCAGTATTGGAGTTCATCTTTTCTGTTATTCCTTTCTCCAGTTTTCTGGCAAAAAAAATCATTTTTTATTTTACATTTTGGGAAAATATTGTTAATAATTCACAGAACAAAAACAAAAGAGATACATTTATCTAAAAACATACTTAAATAGTAAATTCAGAAAAACTGAAAATAATTTTGAAATGGTCTCTTTATTTTTTCTGCGGCTATATATAATTTAAAATGATACGATTTTATGTAATAATATATAAACAGGCAATGAAGTATATGTCGAATGTCATGGCCAAACCAAAAAAAACTGGTCTCATTACAACATCTTGTCAGAGAAAGTGTTAAGAGCAAAGTTAACAGTGATATCATGGATTTCGAGCAAGCAGCCTTTTTCCCCATTTGTGTTATTTTATTCTGTGTTAATATTCAAATGTCAGTAAGAACATGTATCAATATATAGTCATAAGGTACATCGATTAAAACAGCCCCCACGTGCAGCAAAATGCATACAAAAGACTGGAACTGGATCATGAAGGGACCTGTTTTTCAGTTTGTGCATGTGACATTCACCATGAAGCAATATATTTGTGTATCAAGATATCTACAAAAGATGTATTTACTGAGTCTGCTGCAAACATCTTCACACATTCCAGTGACTGCAGCTCAGCAGCCTCCTCACATGTATGGAGCACAGGACTGTGAATGCAATCTTTAAAATTATAGTGACATAAGTCATACAGTAGAGTTCAATCAAAACACTGAGCCATCAAAACTCCCACCTCTTCCCTTAGACTCCCTGTCTTCGTGTTCTTTTCTGCCGGGATCCGGATGTGTCAAAGCATTGACCCCATTACAGGCTGTCTAAAATAGACACATTATGTAACTATTCCGCAAATTCCATGTATAAAAAGGATTCCATTCTCTTTTTTTTCAGGGCCAATAACAATATAAATACATTCTATATTGAAGTGCACGGACTCAACTTCACATTTATCTATAACCCATGAACATGTTTTTCTTTCTGTTTAACTGTAACTGATCAATTCCCTGAATGTGATGTTAGTCGCTTTAGATAAAAGCATCTGCCCCATGATTAAATATAACTGTATGAATATATGATGGAGGGCTCGAGTGTGAAATTTTTGGAATGCTTTATTAATAATTCATAACAGAAAAAGATAGAAATAGGTGGAGTTTGAGTCTTGTGATGTGAGTGACAGTGTGAGGTGTGGAAAAGAAGAGAGACTATGCTGATAAGGTTTGTTTTCTTCTGCATTATTACTCACACAGAGAAACACAAAACAATGCACACATGTTCAAAATGGCTACTGTCGGATACAGTTCTTGCAATGCGATTCCTTTGTTGTGTGTTTTCTCTTTGAAATCTCGGTCTTTGTTTGGAGGTGTTATCTAACATGCTGCAGAAGCGTCTCACAAACTCTCCTGACTGTGGAATGCTTAATAGCAGCTAGTGTACACAGTGTTCAAAATGGGACGGACCTATCAGAGAGCAGAGCAAAAAACAGTCGTTACTGTGTAAAAAAATTGGACAGTCAATAAAATTTGTTCACCGAATGCATTGACCAATCAGAAGGAAGTATTCCAGAGAGCCGTGTAATTGAGGTTAACAATCTCACAGCATCTCGCAGTAATCAATCAATCTGTAAATGAACACAAATTATTGAGGTAACACAAAGGCCATAACACTCATTTTACATAATGAGCTTCTGTGCAATGGTGCAGTCATGTGGGGTGAGCAGTAAATATACTGACTTTAATGTAAATGGATGTTAGGTTAATAAGGTCATGCCAATGACCATGTACACAATAATTATTTGTCATTATACTGGAATGATCTGTGGAGTCAAAAGCATTGATCACATCATATAGACTCAACTCACTCTCACATTACTCACCTTTCTGAATTCGTCTTTTTTATGCAATACATCTGTTTCTACCAAGCAATCAGTTTACCATAAAATCTAAATTCTGTAAACATTTACTTACCCACCATTGGCTACATAATAGATACAAAATTCTTCTCGAACAGAAAATCACAAAAGAAGATATTTTAAAGAATGTAGGAAAGCAAACAGTTTTGATTACCATTGTCATTTTTTCTACTACGGTGAATAATGGTGAATCATTTGCATAATTTAAGTAATATTGGACTTAAAATGACCATACTAAAATAATTAATATAAGAAAGCATACATTTAGACTCATGCTGTTTTCTATATCATTTCCCGTCTTCGAATCACAGCAAATTGGTCTGAGAAATCACTAAACACCAGTTTAACTCCACCAGCACCACAATTTTTACCAACCGGACTTCGATGTAGCATGCACTGCACTCTAACACAAAAATACTCTGACAACATCTATTTATCAACCATTACATTAACAACCACTCATGCACTTATGTGCATTTTAGATTATGTGTATTATGTTGTATAGTATTGTATTATTTTAGTGTAAATACTGTATCTTAGAGTATACTGTTATTTGTAAAATGTCTAAATGTGTTTAATGTTATTTGTTAAACGTGTATTGTAAACGTGTATGTTATTTGTCAAATATGTCAATTGTATTCTGCACTGTTTGGGGCATGCTCTTTCACTCACCACGGCACACGTTTGGTTATGTGACAATAAAAGTGATTTGATTTGATTACCGCCATTTATGTGCTCTATGATGAAAATCAATTATTTTATTATTGATCAAATGGAAGATTCCTAAAAGCATGGGTAGGAGCAGGGGTGATGAAAGGTATCAATATAAGGGGGGCTCAGCCTCCGGAGATACTTTATATATATAGTCACTCTCTAAACACCACATACTGTATTCATTATTAAAATAAATAATTAAGAAAGCATATGCAGATTAAAGACAAGTTATTGATATTAAAATGTATATCACATTAATCGATTAATCTGCAGCAACAGCCACAAATCCATATAATAAATGTCACAATCAACTGCTCAGGAGTCATTATTTAGTAAAAGGAATAACTTGATTTTTCCTTGCCATTCATTCTGATTAGCACGAGCGCTGTCACTCCTGTGCATGACTGAGTGTTCTTCTATCACCTTCACAATATGTTTTAGATTAATAATAACAATACTGAAGCGTATGAAAAACGACAAAGAGCTTCTAGGTACACTTTTGTTTACTCTGAACTCAGAACAGTGAATAACACAGCCGCACCAGGCTGAACAAACCCTATCTGCACGCTGTCTTTCCGGGGCTCCCAAAACTATCGTCAGCTCTTTATAACAAGGTGCAGAAAAGTATAACAGAAATTCATCATGAATTACACATTTCTGTGGGCTACAATATTATTGTGTTTTTTTTCTTAAGTATGCCGTGGTGTGAAGTGCTTTCATTTAGCTGGAGGTGAACAGCTAATGTTAGTTAACAGTGTGGTGAGGGTGAACTAAAGCACATTGTCAACAAAACACATACATAAGTTTCACTCACTGCATGCGGTTAATGTCCGGCATCTTTAAACCCTGGGACAGCTCCATATATCAGTTTCAAACCATCTCCGAATCCAACTTATTCACCGTTTATATAACATTCATTACCTAAATGCAGTGAACAAACAAACCCCTGCGCATGCTCCTTCTCCTACTCTCCTGTGGCCGTGCCTGCTTTTCCGGGAGAATTGTCCAATAAGGGACTAAGAAAAGTTGTTACGAAACAGTTTTATATGTTCGAAAAATCATTCCGAAACCTGTACGATCGCTGGAGGAGTGTATCGAGCACAGAAATACTACGTAATTGTCATGATTCCGCTATCATATTATCTTTATTCTTATTCTTGCAGCGGAGTCATGACTAAGTCTAGGGTTTTGTGTGAGAAGGACATGGCATGGCTTAGATATTGGCTGTCATGCGCCTTCTCGTGTCTCGTCTATGGCCCCGCCCCTCTCGTCTCCTCGTTAGCTTCCCTTGAGTGTTTTATTACCCACACCTGCCTATTGTAATTATCCTTTGTTCGTCTCCCCATTTAATGCCCTGGTATTCTCTGTCTTGTGCTCGTTGGTTACTTGTAACTTTGCTCGTATGTACTGCTGTACCCAGGATTTATACATACGCTGTGTCCCAGCGTTTCTGCTCCAGCACTCTGTTCCTGAGAGTTTTTGTTACAGTTTGTTACCCTACGTGAGTTTTTCGTTCCTGTTTGGCTGTCTTTGTTTATCCCCTGTATTTTACCCCATTGTGGGTTTTTGTTTTGTGTTTATTAAAATCTTTTGTTACCCCGTACCGCTGCCTGCATTTGGGTTCTTCTATCACTTCCATTTCGTGACAGTAATACGCCCAACTAGTTTTTTGACAAGTTGACCATGTTAAGCATAAGAAATGGGCACGATTAACATTGTCAAGAAGTCAGAATGCATGACACATCATTGCAGGGCTGCTTTAAATAAAAAGTTTTTTTGAAACTAGAAACATGAACATTCATTTTTAAACATCCAAAAAACACAATCAAAGCTTCGAAAACAGGACAAAAACAGGGCCTTTAAAGAGGAGTAAAGCGATTTCGAATTCTTGAAGAAATTACATAATTCATTATTTTTAGGGGGACTAAGCTTGAATTTCAGGTAAATTTTATTTATCAAAAAGGGCCCAGCGACGCCACTGGGTAGGAGAAATGTATGCAGCATGCATAAGGACGGCATGACCAAAAGGAAAAAGCCCATTTCTGCCGTCTGCCACAAGTGTGGACCCCTGACACACACATGCAGATGGGCGGTGACTCACTCATCTGTTTGACACAAGCCATTATGCCGCCACAGACCTGCACTCCAGCTAATGGAGCTTTTGACTGAGATTGGGGTTTGTGGGGGAAGGACATAAATCGATAACAATTTTACATGACTTATGTTTCGGTTGCGTCTCAGCTGAGCTTTTCAAAGACATTGAGTGAGCTGGCGTTTCTGCCCTCGGTGTTAAGATTCAGCCTAGGGACTCAGCTAATACACTAGATGGCCAACTTTATCCATCAATATTTGGTTAAGTTATTAGGCATACATCTATAAAACCATATTAGATTCTTATGGGCTTTTAAGATTTTATAACGGAGTAATAATAGTAGTGGAAGGAGATGCAACTGCTATGGTTATGGTAAGTGTTCTTTTTGGGTATTGAATGAACAAATCTGATACTTACATTGTGATGGAGAGTAATTGCATTTGTGGCAATAAAAAAGCCGATTGTCAGTTGAAGAACACAATAATATGCAATAACATTTTTATTATTTTTAAAATAATCAGTTTCCCTGATAATCAAACCCATGACACAGCACCCTGACACCAGTTTTGTGGCTGAATGATGTAATGTTTGTCATTTTAGGTTTCAGGCATGTGGCATTCGGGACAGGGCATTACAGGGATAGTTCGCCCAAAAAAGGAAATTCTGTTATCATTTGCTCACCCTCTCACTGTTACACTAACTGCCCCCCAAACTGACTTCCATTGGTTTTGAGCCCATACAAAAGAAATGAATGGGGACGGGCACTGTTTGGTTACCAACTTTCTTCAAAATATATTTTGTGCTCTGCGGAAGAAAGAATGTCATAAAGGATTGAAATGACAAGAGGATGAATAAAGTGATGACAGAATGTTCAACTTGGGTGAACTATCAGTTCAATCTGTGTCTGGGTGACACAATCGTATTATGAGCTCCTGAACTCCAAAGGAGAATCTTTCCTGAAGACACAAAATCATTTTTGAGGTGAATGGGTGCACAAAATAACCACAGCCCAGGGCAAACGACATTTCCATGACATTTGCTATTGTGTGAACAGTTGGTGCATGGGACAAATGTCAATTAGATGGATATGGCCATCTGAGGTATAATAATATATTTAATGGATCTTACAACTGAGAAGTTGGTCATGCTATGCAGTTTTTCTAGTCTAAATGAACGATGAGCTCAATAAGCATAACCTAAAAGCCACATGGGTCAACTATGAAAAAACCACGCCCTACGGAAATGGCTGAATGAGACACAGGTCCCGTGGAGAACCTATAAGTAGTACAGACGTCTCTTGCTATTAATAGTGACTCAAGTCAAAGACCTGGTCCCAGAAAGAGAAAATTGGCAACGGACAAGGACAGCTCAAACTGGGACACTGTTGGGCCAAAAAGTGATCGCAAGGAAGCTGAGCTTGAATCAAAGACTGCTGGGTTGTAGAACAGAATAAAGAGTCCATAGATTTATATGCATATATTGATTTCTCTGTAATATTGTCTCTGGGTTTTTCTAGTTTTGCTCTTGGCCCATTTAATGAATATCAATACCTTCATATAATAATGCCAATAAAGCTTTAAGATTTGTGTCCTAGGAGAAAGAGAGAGTACGATCAGGCAGAATATATTTACTGAAAGCCGGATGCTCTCCAGCAGGGGTGTAAAGTACTTTTACTCCCTAAAATTGTATTTACATTTGAAAAGTACTCGTTACATTTTTGCAGGTCATTTACTTACATTGCTACTACAGTTATAAACCAAATGAGTTGTGCTTATGCCGTTTATTCTGCCAATGAGATTTGTTTAAACATATGTAATGACCGTAACGTTAATTGGTCCTCGGGAATTGATCTTACTACTCATCAATTACCTCAAAAGCAGCTCCATGACAAATAAGATCTCCAAATCTTAAGCCCACGCTTTAAAGACGTACCTGTGCTAGCTGGGTATGGTCATGCAAAACAGGAGCAATATTACAATAAGAAAAATGTTTCAAAACACGAACAATAACATTTAAATGTTAAAGGGATATTTACGGCATATTTCCATGTTTTACTCACCCTCAAGGCATCTTAACTGAATATGACTTTCTTCTTCCAAGCGTTAGAATGGGAGTGAATGGGCGTCAACTTTTTCTTACCAGAAATATCTCTTTAAGGAGATTGTGTTCTCTACCTGTCTAGAAATGTGTGTTTATAGGCCTACATGAAAGAAAATACAGGGTTTTCTTTTCAAAAGTTTTTTGTGTTTTCCTGTATGGAAACATAAGGAGCACTGAAATTCTCTGGTTTTTGAAGGAATTTTTAGGAAACAAACTTTTCAGTGGACTGAAAGGATTTGCAAATGAGACGACATTATAATGGCCGACTCTCAGTGACCTGACTACTGAACAAGTTTGCTTATTGAGACACCCAATCATATAGCAAGTTATTTTCTTTAGTTGTGTTAGTAAGGATTCATACAAGATGAAATCTATCCTCAGTCTCCCATTCAATGTTAATTCACTTAATATTGGGAGAATAGATGCTTGAACATAAAAGCGTCTGCCAAATGCATAAATGTAAATGTAAATGAAAAAGAATTGTTTAATTCCTGCTGTTACTTTTACTTTTGGAATACTTAAGTACAATTGTATATTATGTTTTTGGCTAGATGCTTTGACTTTAATTGAGCTAAATTTTCTCTCAGTATCTGAACTTTCACTTAAGTATTATTTTTGAATAAGCCTACTTTTTACACCCCTGCTCTCCAGATACATACTCACAATGATCACAGTCTCACCAAAGAGAAAACAAGCAAAGACAAACAAAGGAAGAAAGTAAGAAAGTGTTTGTGCTGAATGGTGAGGCCGAGACAGAAGCAAACTTTCTGTTTTATTGTGGTAAATTTAGAGACTAAAGAGGGAAACAATTCAAATTTGTCAAACCTCTTTTCCTGAACTGTGTATAGAATATCAAAGGCAGGTGTAACTGGAACAGTCATGCATTTTACAGTCAAATATATATTTGATTATATTGCCTAATCAATTTGTATTCTTTATTCATCCTGTTTATCAGTTACACTGTACATTTTTGCATGTTGTTATGTACTTCATTGGTAGGCCTAATGTAGCCTAATGCTGCAGTTGTTTTGGCAATTGGCATTTGCTTTGTGTGAATGCAAAAATATTAGTCATTACACATGAAAACTAAAAACCTCTTCTGAGAGAGAGAGAGAGAGAGAGAGAGAGAGAGAGAGATTGCATACAAACACAAAACCTGTTTCAGGTGCCATTTCATGTCCACGACAGCCACCTAGCGGCTTGGCATTTTAAATTTCGCGTTTTTGTCTCCTGTCATTTTTGGACCTCGTTGGTCGCCGTTGTAAAAGCGTCCATAGCACCCACAGAGATGTTGGCAACGAGAAGCCATTAATGTAACGTAAAGCCAACTAGATCAAATTTACTGGTGAGAGGGGCATTTGGCTTTGATTTAAATGTTAGTAATCGTATTAAGGATGTGAAAATGACCTCAAACAATCCGTCGGCTTTCCTTCTCATGGTTAATGGGCCAAATCGAAGGAGCTAATGTGAGTTAGCATTGCTGTATGCGTGAAGTAACGAATATTTTGGCGTGATTTAATTAATGCCATCTAGCCTTGTTATGAATCACTTTATTTACTTCATTACTTTTGTTGTCTAAAGTTCCCAGAATATGATGACATGTACTGCAAGTATTGTTTTGTGTATGGACACGACTGGGCGCCCACATCAGTGAGTGTTATCTTTCTTTACTCATAGTGTGATTGTTATGTGCTCGTATATATTACATTGTGGTTATCTTGTGCTTTTTCACACAACCCGAAGGGATTAGAAGAGGGAATTTCTCAGATAACATCAAAGGGAAACGGATCACAGAATCTGGTGTGGAATTTCCCAATAGACATCACATTCAAAAGCACCAATCCATTCGGTTGTAAGTACACCGAGTTTTGTCTTAAAGTTTAATCTTATGTTTATTTACAGTATTGCAAACTAAACTAAACAATTCAGATAAAGATAATCTTTTGCAAGTTGTTTCTTTTGCAAGGGTGTTAATGTGTGTTTTTCAGGGCCCCAAATTGTAGTTAGTGTGTTCGGCCCAGATACATTTGGAAATGACGTTGTCCGAGGATATGGAGCTGTGCATATCCCCTTTACGCCTGGAAAGTAAGCAGCATAGTGATGGTACGGTAGTGAAACACATTTAACATGTTTGACAGGTGACATGAATGCACACTTTTTCCCCTCCCAGACACACGAAGACTATTCCAATGTTTGTGCCCGAGTCCACATCAAGACTGCAGAAGTTCACAAGGTTGTTAAAGAATTTCTTATATTTCAAATCAGATGAAATCTCACATTTTTTTCTATGAAATGTCTTATTTTAGCTACTGTTCACCCTAACCGTGTTCTAAAATTAAATTTGGTCTAACTGAAATTGAAACAACATTTCCCTATGGGATATTAAACAAAGATAAGGCTTAGATTAAAGGCACAGTTCACATAAAAATGACTCAGATTATTCCAAACCTGTATAAATTTCTTTGGTCTGATGAACACAGAAAGATATTGGGTAGAATATAAGTACCCAAACAGAACGCACCCCCACTTACTGCCATAGTAGGGAAAATACTATGGGTGTCAATGGAGGTGAGATCTGTTTGGTTAATGACATTTTTTCAAATATCTTCCTTTGTGTTTATTAGAGCAATGACATTTGTACATGTTTGGAACAACCCGAGGAAAAGTAAATGACAGAATTTTCATTTTTGGGTGAACAATCCCTTAAACCAGGACTATGCCTTACTTTAATCAGGATGCGACTTTTCTGGTGAGCATCTTTAGGCAAAATAATGGGACTGATATATTAAGATATGTGAGGGCAAGTTATTTTCAGTTAAGACAGCGCAAACACGCGTTTAAGTCCGGGACTAGCCTTCAGCCTTGTCTGTGAAACCGGCCCTAGAGGTAATATATAAATTAGAATTAGTATGATTAAGTACATCTAACTTAAGCCGTTCTCTATTTCGTATTTTAAATTCTCTTTGAATGATAAACATTCAATGTCACGTTATGTGTTTTGCTCAGCTGGCTGATGGGGAGGCGTCCTGAGTTCACAGATCCCAAAGTTGTTGCCCAGGGAGAGGGAAGAGAAGGTGGGATTGCACATACTTTCCATGCCATAAATGTCAAAACGTGTGGGGTCTCAAACGTCTTAAAGTATGTAACGGTTTTGTCTATTTGCAGTTACAAGGGTGCGTTCACAAGGTTTCGTGAAACTACAGTTCAACGTTGTTACTAAGGATATGAAGAAGCTGGGTTATGACACAACTTCCACATAACATGCACCTGCTGGACTCTCGCAATATCAGATATGATTAGACTGTTGCCATAGCAGAATGTGATGTGTAAACTGACAGCATCAAAAGACAGATAAAAAGTCATTGATACAATTTATTTTTACCATTGCAGCTACATGTCCTTTTATCACTTGCTGCTGTTTAGATGGCAATAAACATCACACTCTTCAATGTGACTTTCCTACAAAACCAATACACAGAAATAAGGTACAGAACAATATGTTACAATAGAACAGATGATAAATTATATTATACAGTTATAATGCCAACGAGTTGAGCACATATCCATAAAAAGCAGCCTGCTCCCAGTAATATGAGACAGTTTGGTAAATACACAGACACAATAACATGAAAAATAAAAGGTGTTATGCATGTTCACATAGTTAGTCCTGCACGATAAATGCATGAGTACATAGTAACAGAAGAACAAGTGATACATTGAAACGGTAACAGCGAAACAAGACAGTCGAGAAGAATTGAGCTAGATACTGTATGCACTCAAAAGTAATTTATAAGTCTGCTGCATAATTGAGTACAGTGATGTTTACTAGCAGGGAGTCTTATTTAGCAGGATTAGAACCTGCTTAACCCATCGCATCCACCAAAAGCACATTACATACATCTTAAAGCTCTCTTATCCCCCCCCAAATGCCCGAGTATGCCGGCAGAATATTGACCATTGACACACCCAGGCTCAGCTACAAGTCTGCACACGTGCAGCGCTACCACGTATTCCAGCAGAGGTCACTAGCTCACAGAATGAGAGTTGGAGTACTCTAGCAGTATTCCAGTAAAAAAAAAAATGGGGAAACAAATGGAGAGATAAAGATGTAGTCGGAGTTGAAACAGCCACAGTTCTGCAACGTCACTTTGGTAACTATGGTTTGATGTCGGCATCTTGTGCTTAACTAACTGGAATAAAATCGATCCACAAAGTCCACATGACACCAAAGAGTTTTCTCTCAATATTGATGCCAAATGTGACAATTCACACAACTGAACCAAGTCATTCATATAAAGAACTGTGGTGTACGCCCCATTCAATGCAAAAAAAATCCAACATCAACTCATTTGAATAAAGGATAATGAAACGTTTCAAGCTGCAAAGACAGCAAAACTCATTTATGAAACCCAAACACATCCTTAAAACAACACATATCTACACATAACCAATCACGCAATGTTAATGGAACCATCCATACCTACCGTTTTTAATACCAACAACCCCTCTTAACCTTTAACACTAAAAGCAAGTTAGCTTTGTCATAAATGAGGACTTTGTGATATATGCTTGGGTTTTGTTTCTAAGGTACATAGCATCAAAAGCAGTGATTAATGATATATTTGCCGATTATAACAGTAAGATGCATTAGGACCTGAAGATACATAATAAACAAATCGAATCCTCCCGTTTCCCTTTGCTCCTTCTATGTTCCAAACACACATAAATAAAAAGATACTGAAATCATCACATTTCAAATTATTTGATACTTCCTGTGACCAAGCATCAAAGCAGATGAATTTCAATCATTTATATCGATTAGCTGTCAGATATGGAGGTGGTGTGCAAATAGTGAGCGGTACTGAATCAAAAGAACCCATTCACCCAACAAACAACGTCTCGGGATTGTAAAGCAGTAAAAAACAGGCTTCGGTATAAAAGTAGAGCCATATGATATGCAAACCAACATCCCATCATGCTTTAAAAAAGAGAAAGGAGAAAAGGTTGACTCTCCAATTCGTTATGAAGTTCATCTTTCAATGCGTTGGGTTCGGAATCATTTGCACGCGCCGTTCGGATTTATTCCCTCTTAGTCCTTAGCATTCACAGCACTGTGAGATTTTGTCCTACGCTTAATACAGAAATGTGTCTCGTGCTAAGGACTACCAACAGTCAAAAAGTAAATCGGAGCATGTGCAAAATCCCTGCTTAGAACATCAAAATCATTTGTATAAACGGATAGAGTCTCTAAACTGTGTCTACTTAAGCATACTGTAAATACACATAGTGTATATGCGCTGCGTAGAACATACAGGCTGTGCTGATTAAAAGTGTTAGCTTTATCACACTGCTTGAAAAGACTAGAAATTAGAAAAATTAAGACACCAGTACTCCTAGATTCAAGCCTTTGATAAGAAACGTAAGCAATCAAAAAGAAGTTAAAAATTCAGACCCCTTTCAACCCACACAAGCTTGGTGGGAAGAAAATATCTCACCTGTACACAGTATCACTGACGTTTGAGGGAATTTAGAAAAGAATACCAAATCACTGTATGGTACCTATCTCAGACAGGAGAGAAAGGGAGTCGCCTGCCAATGTATAAACTGTAAACTCCACTGCTACTGCAAAGTCTGGAAACAGCACACTAGTCTGGGAAAGACATTAAAATCTTGTCTATACCATAGGAAGAGGGATGAGAGAAAGATCTGTGTGAGTTTGAGGGGGGGCCTATATTGTTCCTCACAATAAGAAGGGGTTAGTTGTGCTGCCGGCTTGCATCGCTGCGCCTGTGGGCTCCAACCCTACGCTCATGAGCGGCTGAGGCATGGACATTGAGGCAGGAATACCTATGCCTGGCATAATCTGACCCATGGGTGCAAGTGGCGCCATCCCGGTCATGGGTACCATGGAGACAGGGCCAGCTGGGGGCAAAGAGGAGAGTGGCATGGGATCGTTGAGTGGCATGAAGCTCTGACTGCTCATCATGGGACTGACTCTCATCTGGTTGAGGGTTGGTGGCTGCGGCTGGTTCACCTGGAAGGGGTTGACCTGAGCTGCAGGTGCAGGTACAGGCACAGGCACAGCAGCTACTCCTGAGGGGGAAGAGAAAGAAATATACAGTTTAACATTGTTAAACCCAACTGACCTTAATTAACACCCCCAAAAACCTTACTTGGTGATTTTTCTGACACTGGCTATGTGAATACACAAATAAATAATGGACAGAATTTAAAGACGCTAAATGGTCTTAAAAAAGTAACACTTGTGGCCCTCAGTTAAAATAAATGCGAAACAAACAGACTTTAATTCATCGAAATGGAATAAAACTGACCTGTGGCACGAAAATCGTTTAAACATATCAAGTCACACTTTTACTCATGACCACCACTAGAAATGAACTAGAATAGGAAGATAGTATATGACAAGAACATTATATTGAAAACAAAAACTAGTAAATATTGCATCAATATGACATTTGGAATATTAAGAAAAAAATCTAGCAAATTGGAATTTACTGATAAAACTTTTTTAGGAGTTCTGTCATTTTGTTCAGAAGGAGTTTTAGTTTGCCCCCTAAACAAGGAGCACCAGGGGGTTCTACTGATTCCCAGATGTTATTGGTGTTGAAGAATACCTCCAGCGAGGAAGGGGTTGGAGACTGGCGCCGGCTGTGGAGGTTTGGTGACCAGAGAGTCCAGGTTGACGAGAGCAGCGTTGGGACCGAGGAAAGACTCTGGAGTTTTTCTGGTTGGCCCACTGGGTACGTCAAACAGGTCTGAACCCACAGACAAGCTGGTCTGTGATGGCAGGCCAAAGTTTCCTCTACCATCTCCTGAGAAAAATGATGACATCAAATATTATATCTTGAAGGAGACACCAACTAAAATTGAAGCAGAAGTATTCTGAATATACCAGTCATTGCTGAGGAGCGAAGGCTGTCAAAATCAGAGAGGTCCTCCCTGGAAGTACCGTTTGGTGTGGAGAAAAGATCAAAACTGCCTGCTGGTTGAAACGTGAAAATGTGTAAGATACATGTGACAATGTAAATCATACATGCAAGGGGTGTTACAATACATCAATATGGATCAATGTTTCGAATCATTTTCTAACGATACGATGCATCGATGCCACACATAAAATATCGATATGAGGTACCTTTATTTTGACACTCTCCGTGTCCCCAAGTGTGTTATTTGTTAGTTCAGTTTTCGCTGGAAACTTTTTGCCGTGGAGCACTGTTTCACCAAAAATCCTCACCACCACGGCTGCAGCTTCTCGGTGACACACGTTGTCCCATTAATTCCTAATTTGTTTCGCCAGAGTTGCTAAGTTGCTAGATTTAGTTAATTTTTATTCAGTAGAGGCGCATACAGACAAACTTAGTATCTTTTTGGATAAACCGTAGCTTTCATTCTGTGGGAATTTCTGGGCAGTATTACTGCCCCGAGAGCTAGAGGTCACGCTTTCCCAGAGCAGAGATCACCTCTCAGCATTCTACTGTTCTGCGATGGGAGAAGCCAAAGCCACTAGATGTTTAGCTCACAAAAAGCATAAAGGCCCTGGCTTCAGCGGAACGCAGGGAAGGTATCCAGATATAGTTTTCCATCTCTCTTTAATAAGATTACCTCCGGAGAAGTATTTTTGATATATAAATATGAAACAGACAATATGTACACGAGAATGACTTTATTGGGCAATATGCTGTTTTAAAATATGTTTGGAAACAGGTCTGAGGTTCTATAAAACTGTTCTATAAAACACTAGATTATTGTTTTAAATGTCCCATTTGGACTGAGTGTGTGCAGTTTTCACAGAGTTTAATTAAACATTTATCTTATATATTTTGGTTTAAATGGTGAGTTATTAAAAATGTAACTGCATGTGTAAACTTGGCAAGTAATATCAAACGATCGATTCAATTAATCGGATCGCAAAAATTTCAAGGTTTCAGCAAATATCAAATCCCTGACGCCTAGATGCATGCACACTTTAGGATTTTAAAACATGAAAGTCTGAAATTGTCCAAAGCAGCTCCATTATTTCCAGCACAGATTCTAGGTAATGGATGTTAAGCATGAAGTTTGGATTTCAGATGTTACCTGTGATTGGGGCTTTGGGGCGGGTGGCAGGCATTGGACCCCAGGGATCAGCAGTTGCAGGAGCCGGGGTCGACCCCCAGGGGTCACTGCTCTTCACAGGGGTGACTGAGGAAGAGCCACTTGGAAGACCCCAGGGATCCACAGGGGCAGCTGGTTTAGAGCCACCACCTAGATAACAGAAAGATCAATTCTTTACATTTATTCATTTGGCAGACGCTTTTATCCAAAGCGACTTACAAGTAGGAGACATATAACATTTAGTCAACATGCTAAACAGTAACGTTAATTTACAAGGCCATGCTCCTAGAATGATTAAAGCTGGAGTAATCAAGGGAGAGAACAAACAGACTTTTTTATTAGACAAGACATACATCAAATAAATGCGGAACAGGTATGTTTTGAGTTGTTTTTTTTAATAGATGCTGCAGTTCATTCAACCACAGGGGAACAGAATGAGTAAAGGTTTTGCAGGCAATTTGGTGCCTCGCTGTGATGGAACAACCAGGTGTCGCTCATTTTCAAGTTCTTTCTCGTGTATTATCATCCATGTATTTCCTTTCTCTTATATTATTTGTCCTTATCAAACTGGAGTGCATCATGGCATTTTAAGATTCATCAAAATCATGTAAATAAACTGACAGTGATGCATGTAAACAACAAATTCTACTTCACAGATTGCTGGTAGTGTGTCACTTCAGGCTGAAAGCTGTGATCTAGTAAAAATACAGTGATACTCCACTTCAGTAGAGTTCTTGTCATTTCCAGTTTAGAGAAATCACAAACAAGCCTCAATTCCCCGCTCTCCATACACTTTCATGATTAACCAAGTACATCTTAAGCACCAGAACATGGAGAGATTGAGAGCACTGGGCTGTTAGAGGAGGAAAACTGAGTGTTCACTCCAGCGGATCTGCAGATCTGAATACTGAGTCTCTTTGTTTTGTCCACACTGGAATGCACGATTACCTGCCCTGCTACATTACTGAGCCGCCTCAGAGAGCTATGGCCCAACGTCATCATGAGAACGAGCTTGTGGGGGCATTATGTAAACCTGTAATGTTCATCTCCAGAGCATTATATGCAAACACAGCGGAGGTGTGCTGTGACGTCGAATATTTAACGCCAGTGTCTTAAGAAACATTGATTAATTCATTTTCATTAATTAATTTTGTTCACAGGTGACACCGAACAGTTTTCAGTTTTTAGATGGTGATTCAGGAATCATATCCATTATGAATAAATGCAACCCATCCCAACCAGATAAAACATGCTAATGTGATTAGGAAAGCACAACACTGAAGCGAACTGTTGTCAATGTTGCTTTTTTAATCCGTGGGTGTTTGCTCACAATGCTAGAATGTTACAGATGCATCTGCAGGCTTACCGTATGACTGCCAGGGGTCAGAGACGGGGCCTGCTACAGCCGCTGCAGCTCCTGCTCCCGCTCCGCTCCCGCTCCCGCTCCCCAGGGGTCTGCCGCTGGATTGGCAGGGCTCTCGAGAACCGTGTCTATCAGATCCATCAGAGAAGACTGAGGCTGCATGCGAGAACACAACATCAGAGATCAGAACCCATGTCAACAGACCACCATCTTAAATAATCACATCAGCTATAACAAACATGCTTTGTGGCCAAATACTCACATCATGAGTCAATAAGCCCGCGAGAAAAGAAAAGGAAAAAAGTTAAGAGAGGTGATAAAAATTATATTTCGAACACCACGGATGACATGAAGTGAATTCTTCCTTTAATAAGAAAAGGGGTAAGGGACGTGTTGAACTTTCTGTGGCTACAGATTAAGATCTGATCTCCCAGTCTAAACCCACCTCTTTCTTCTTCTTGGTCGCTTTCCCCATGTTGTCTTTACGGCTTTCTTCCAGAGCCATCTGGAGCCGTAGGTCATCTCCACGGCGCATCCTTTCCTCCTAAACACGCAAAAAAATCATAAAGAATGAATGCTATAGCATGTGCATTATGAAAACGTGTCGTCTGCTGCGACCTTAATCCAGAAGGCAGATCATCATGACTATCATGTACTGCTGTGAATCAGCATGATTCAGCACCACATTTACTCACGTATGCATACATCTGAAGTACAATTATACACCAAACCCAAGAAATGTTAGCAAGAGACACCCTGAACTCTGCCCTTTGAAACAAGACTCCATAAGGCGGCACTGAAGACAGGAAGGGAGCTGGTTATGTAAAACATGTCAGTGGGGGGCATGTGAAGATTGTTGTAATCTAGTGGCAGAGCATAATGTTGTATAGGGTTTGCTTTCTTCATGACAATTATATCTTCAAAGCATCTCTCATTGTAAGCAGAAGCTCTTATTGTAAGATCACTGTAGTCTTTAAATGATATGCGGTCAGGAAAGTCGACAAACAATTGAATGAAGCTATTTTAATTACTGGTAACCAATACAGAATAATAAAAATTCAAATGCGAGGAGGAAATGAAGTCACTTAAGCCTGAATCATTCTGTACAGTCATATTTCATTAAAGGTTTGGCCTTTATTGGATTGCTGATTTTAAGGTGAGGTAAGGAAAGAAAACGCGATTTACTCAAAATATTGATGTGATATTCCTCCAGCCTTATCAAGAAGGCTCATTATATCAATATCCCTTCAGAATGCAATCATGTCCACTTCTAAAATGACAACTGATGTACATCAGGACATGTCAGAATAACCTGTGTTACAGGTTTAAACTCATATCCTGGGGATTCAACCCCAAATCATATACTTATATGACCATGTCAGGTTTGTTTCCAGATGAAGTTTGGTGTCAGTGATAGGTAAGAAGGATGCAATAATTCTGTAACTGTGGTTAGTATGTGTGACAGGTTCATACATATAGGAGGCATTGTTAAAAATGATCTGTGTCAGATAAGGTTACATTAAAATGTGTGCCTGAATGAGCTATTTATAGTCATTCCATCTAAAGGTTGATCTAACCATAGAAAAACACTGCCACTTTGGCCCCATTGCATTTTATAAAGAACAAAATATGAACCAAGCAATAAACTACCAATAACTCAAACATCACCAAACCACAAGAAAATGTAATATTCATTCAGTCTACTAGTTCTCTTTAAAAAAAGTTTGCTTTACATCAGATGTGGGCAGTGCGGCACTAAATCTAAAACTAAAAACAGAAGTGAAACGTATTGAAGTATACAGTGTACCGTCAGATGTTATAAACTCTGTACAGCTCTGTTGATTGACACATTACTAACATTCCAGTGTATGTGTCATCCCGCCCTGTACAGCTCACAAGCAGTGACAACAGAGTGCTGACTCTGAAAATCTTTACAGTCTACCTCCCTCTCAGATTAGCCCACCAGACTTGTTTTTAGCATATGGAAAATTATCAGATGTCCAAATACACATACCCTTCTACACATTATTTTTGCGACTCTTGTAAGTGTTCTGCTTTTTCTTCAGCTACCCATCAGATTACTATGATGTGCCATAAGCACCTCTCTCTGAAGGGTCAGATAGAAATACACAAGACGCTGTCATGAATAAAGACCACGGAGCAGTGCCGAGCAGTTCTTTGATCGATGGATGCATGTTTTGGAGCTTCGAAAAGTCAACACCCATTCACTACCATTCTAACGCTTGGAAGTAAAATGATACTTGGTGCTATAACTCCAACTGCATAATTCTTCAAGAAGAAAACCATATTCAGTTAGGATGCCTAGGGGGTGAGTAAAACATGGGGAAATTTTGATTTGCTAATAAAGTATCCCTTTAAGAAGCAATTGCTGAAAAACCCAAACATCACCAGACTTGGAAATTAATAATATTCATTAAGTGAACATGGACTGATTGACTGGTGGTGAAATAATTTAGAATTATTGAATGTTGGCATGCAAATGAAGACAACTGCAGTTCGTCCGTCATCCTTAAAATGTGTATGATAAACCATGGATCACCCCAGGAATGTTTTTGTGTTCGTACACAAATAAGCTCATAAAGGTTTGCATTGATATGAGAAACAAAGAATTTTTGGGGTGAACTATCCCTTAAAGGTGGTGTACTGCACCTGCTCGGCAGCTTCTCGACTCATGGCAAGAGCCAGCTGCAACTGAAGCTCTTCCTCACCGCTGGTCTGAGGCCTGGCTTGCTCCAATTCTGAAGACGAGTTGGGTGATGTGGCTGAAACGCAAAAAAACACATTACATTTTCATCACTGCAACCACACCTCCCAGGGTTATCTTAAGGCTGGCACTTCCTGTGTGAAGCAATGAGCATGGATCAATAAACAGCTGGTGAACAAAAGGACTGAACGGGTTATATCAGTTACTAGGTAAATGCTCTTAACCACAACACCATGAGATCTATACAACATTTTTAAGGAATGCTATTGTTCTGAAAAGCAAATGTGTTGAATAAGGATAGCTTAAATCTTCGTTTGTGTAAAGCTCAAATGAATAATTCATACACATATGGGTTTTCTCATTTTTGGGTGAACAATTCCATCTAACTTGTTGGAAGTGAATACGGAAGCAGGAACTGAAGAGATTCCTATCAGCCAGCTGCATGCTGGATAAGTGATAACAGAGTTTGTTGCTAAACCAGCGGACAACAGCTTAGTGCTGAAGAACAGAATACCGGTGTGTATTTTGTTTTGATATGAATGTTTAATATACAGCATTCCTGGTATGTGTGGCTTAAACAATGTGCGGAACGCGGCGCAGCACGACACTGTTTCAGTGGGGTCTCTTTTCACTGTGGTGAGGACACAGCTGAATAGACATATAGACACTTTGGTTTTTCACTACTGTACAGACTACAGAGTGTCGCTATGTGCGTGCTGTGAGCTAAAGTGACCGGCAATTTGCACGCAATGCGTCTTTCTACACCGCAGCACTACGTTATCATAATTTTTCTATACAAGCATGTGCTATACAAGCTATACAAGTATAGCAATTGCATGTTTCCATTACGTTACATTGAATACAATCACAAGCAAACATCTTCAAAAAACGATCGTGTTCCCTCATACCTCCTAAATATAAGCATATTACATGATGTGTTATTTTGTTTTAAATGTTCCTTTGTATGTTATGAGGAGAAATAAGGGTCAGTAGAGGAAGGAGGATTGACAGTATGATCTCTCACATATCTATTTTAAGCATTTGTTTTAAGATCTTAAAATATGATTTCAGGAAATCATAAACCCATTTTGACTATGTAAAACACAGCAGACATCACATGCATGTTTCAATGGTAAAATTGTTAAAATTTTGTATTCAGCTATTCAGACAGACCATGGTATTAATTTCAGGGGGGTGCTCCTAACTCTTGAAGTTGGGAGCACCCGTGTTACCAACGAAAAAGTTAATTTTGAGCCCTGTTCTCTATTTATTTGCTTAAATATATTTGCAGTTAGGGGAAGGAGATTGTTAACATTGTGTAGTTACAAGTTGTTTGCGAAATTTGCACATTTAAAAGGTTCTGTATTTTGACTGCAACTGTCATGCATCCTGATTCCTTCACTTCACCATGAATACAAACTCTTTATAAACACCATCATTTTGTGGGATTTACAAATCTGTATAATACTGCTGTGGAATTTTTCTACAATATTCATTCACCATGACAGCATAAAATGGAATTAAGTCAATCAACTGCAGTATGACCTCTCTCAATCGGTAGAAAATGTGGTTAAATATATACTGTCATGTGCCGAGAAACCGGTATAAATCTGGGAAATACAGTTATAATAATTTACGGTCATACCCTCCAGCACTACGACAGCTCTTCCCCTTGCACTGATTGGATAAGAGGAAACCATGTGTTTAGAAAACAGAAGCACCAACAACCAGCTCAAAAGCACATGGAACAGTCACAGGCCATTGAAAGCCAAGAACCTTGCAAAGTACATGTCAAACAAGGTCAGAATTAATACAGCAGCACACATGTCTGATGCCTCTTACGGATACACAATTGGGTTAGCGTCCAGATTTTTTTAAGGCTCCAACATTAGTTCGAGCTCTCATCAATCAATGGATTGCCTAGCTGTGATCTATACGATCTGAGAGCCATTAGGCCGAGTCTTGATGCATTGCTTCCATAACGATTAGAAAGCTGCGACTTGAGGCCCTCTGGGCCTTGAGAAATCCAAAGGTTCCCGCTTTCAAACCCAGTGGGACTTCACAAGAAAATGCAACCAAAAGGCGTGATTCTGTGGGAACATAAGTAGAGGCGGAGAAGAGCAGTGAGTAGGGCTGTCACGATGATGAAATTTGGGTAACGATTAATTATCTATTAAATAATTGTGATTATGGAGTTCAATTGTCTGTTTAAAGGCTTTGACAATTATAACGATTAATTACAATTGATTTATTCATATAATAAAAGATAGTTAAATTGAGAAATGAGTGCAGATTAAGGAAGCTAGATAGAAAACTTGGGTGATTTGCAGCATTTTACAAGAATTTACAATCATTGCGGTTGTGTGAAGTAATTGCGATTATTTAAAATAATTGCGAGGAGACGATTATTTAATAATTGTGACAGCCCTAGCTGTGCAATCACCGATGACATCACTGATGCTCCGGTCCATGCCACCCTTAGTGAGCTTATGTGGAAAATATAATTCATTAACTCATAAACGTGGTTGAAGTCAGTTTCTGGTCTTAATTTGACTTCTGTTAACGCATATTTCTGTTAACAATATTTAACGCAATTAAAGCAGCATCCGTTTATTTGGTCATCCTTTGTCTAGCGTTACAATATAGAATCATAAGGCCTTTAAACCATTTAAGCGCGATTTGAAACACATTCAGTGTGTTCAGTGTTGATAGACAGCTCATAGCTTTGGGATGTGGCACAACGCGACAGCAGTCCAGTCTGGTTTATACAATCACAGGCTAAAGGCTGTGTCAGTGAATCTCTGTCAGACATCGCACCAGTATTAAGTTCCATTTCGAGCGTAAATGAACAAAACACACTAGATTATAACAGAAAGCCCGTTTTGTTTAGCATTTTCGTAAACACGGATAAAATAAAATCCTAAATGAATGCAAAGAGTTGTGAAAATGGGAAATGGTGTCAGATCTGAGTAGAGTGGCCGCTCTTAAAGGGGCCGGGTTCTTCAAACTGCTGCTGTGACTCCGGTCATTAATGTTAATCAAAGAACAAAAGAAAATAGGAATTCAATGTTTTTTTGTAGCTTTATTGAGAATTTAAGTTCTGAGAATTAAAACAACTGCTAGAAACGTTCCATTAGAAGAGCTGGGAAATAGTTTGGCTGTGTTACACAGGCTGTATAAAGGCATCCAGAATCTATTTAAAACACAGGTCAAGCTCTTTGCTTGGCTAAAAGACACAGTACATTAAACTAATAGCCAAGAAGGTCTAATCCACAGCCACAAACAAAACACGGGAACTAAGGAGAAACAGATATTCACTGTCCAGCAGTACTTTCTCTTGGTTATACTCACACGCACGTACACCTGTAACCGTTTACTGACACAAAGACATTATTATTTGTAGTGAGGATGTTTTTAGTATAGATCTACCATTAGCAAAAGGAAACTTTGAAACCATGTTTCAGACAGCAACCACACACGCAGGAAACAATGCTAATTTTGACATCTGAACAACTAATTTAGAAACCAGAGAGGTTTTTCTAGACATTCCATCAGCAGTTATCAACAGTACAGTGCTTTTCTAGTCATCCTTCTAGAACACTCATATAGTTGTTGACAGCATATGGGTAGTTGATGAATGACACGACATGATGTATACATTCGCTGACAACGACTACATTATGAGAAACAAGACTTGCGAAAATGAATAAATGATCAACAAAAAAATGTAACATACGTATGACTTTTGTGAACTACATTTATAATTGATACGCTCACATTTTTATCTATTTGCATCTTTACTAATATTCCAAGACCATCTAAATTTTATTAAAAAAAATTGCCACCATTTCATGTGGTCCCTGGATAACGCACATTGTATTTATCAAAAAATTACTTTACATAAACAATGAAAGACATACAATATATTATTAAAAAGAAGCGATGAACCGATATATCTGACAATAATCGGTATCGGTTGATAAAGGTAATTTTTCACACTACCGGACGATAGTTTAAAAACCGCCAATGAACAGCGACATTATATCCAATTAAAAATGACAGGAAAATGCAATGATTTTGTGCTCAGCATATAGAAAATGTAAAAAAAAACATCACCAGTTTCATGTGCAATATTAATAGTCATTATATGATTTAATAACATTAAGAAAGTTAAGAAATTTAAGCTTCAGAATCTGTATTGTTATCAGCAGTCAAAAGAGAGAATGATGTCAAATTTACTGTGACTTCCATAGACGCTGTATAAGCAAGACCCTTGCATCAGAGTTAACTATTTTTTATAATTTGATGCCAAGGTTATAAAATACAAAGTATAGTGTTACAAATGTTAAAATACATTACATTATAAAAATATAAAAAACTTTACAATGCTGATGACCGTCAAACGCTTCCTCACAGTCCATTGTAAATTTGCTTCTGTAATACTGTACTGAATTAATATCAAAGCTACACCTTTGCTTAACTGTCCTAATCTATTTTCTCTCAGTTGGCTGAAGTGCAAATTACATTAAACAGAGCCCGCTAACACTTTCTGGAGAAACAATTCCAGAAAACTTCAACAGGAATGCAAAACACCCTCCTGTTAACATATCTGCTTTTCTTCTAATTGTGTTTTCCTTGTTATTAATGACTCAGCCATTTACACAAAGTTTTAAAAGCTACTTATGTCTCCCAATCTCCCTGTGCAGTTTTCACCACATAAGCTTTTGAACTTAACACTATGCAGGTGCTTGAAAAACAGCCTGACTTCCCTCAAGCAATCAAATTCTTTAAAATAGTGTGAAAAGAGGAGGACATATGCAGCTTCCTCAATAAAGCAGACCAGAGCAAAGACCTCTGGGAGTTCAGGAATTCTGAGCGCAGGAAAAGGGGCGGGACGTCCAAAGGCACGCAGATGTCCTTGGCAGACATACAGCCACTTGGTGCTACAGGGACGTACAACAGAGGATGTGTCTCCTGCTGAGTAACAGCAGACATGCAGTTTCCTGGTCTGCAGGTTTAAGAATTTGCCACATGCGCTCCGAGCTCCAGGTGTGCTCGGTCTCTCTTTCGTGCTCTCTGAATGAATTACCCCTATTTGACTTTTACAACCACATTGGCTCAGCTCGGGCTGTTGCTATTATCAGCAACATTTTAGACTTAAAGGTAAGAGATCAGCAGGCTACCCAACTCTTATTGTTGATAGAGGCCCTAATATGGTGCAGGAGAATAAAGTAACCTTTTAGATGATTAAAAAAGGTACAGCTTTAGATTCAAAGCAGCACTTATTTAAAAAAAAAACTTGGAAAGTTCTGTAGCAAGCAGAGCCTGTTTGCACAAAACTAAAATGCACATAATTATCATAGTCCTATGCAAAAAGCTACCAGTACTAGTGTACAACCAGTTAGGAAGATCTTAAAACACAAGCTAAAGCTACTTACATCCATGATATGATGCAGGTGACCCCTCCGACTTTCCATACTCCTCCGAGTAGCTAGTGGACAGGTTGGGCTGGCTGGAGCCGCGCCCAAAGCTGATCTGATTGTTGCTGGGCACGGTGCTACCCACACTGGTGGGGACCTGTGCCATACGCTCTTTAGTCTTCAGGGCCTGAGAGCGTTCACCCTTCAGGCGATCTTCATCCTTGAGCAGCACCACCAGCTGCTTGGACTTCTCTCTCACGTTGATGCCCTGGTCTTTGCCGTCCCGATCAATATACTGGAAATCTTTCAGTGTCTGAATAGCAAAGATGTTCTCTTTACACTGCAGGGCCACTCGCTCGGAGCCCGTTTTAATAAGGTAGTCCAGAAGCGTCAGGGCCTTGTACACGTGTCGCCAGTTCTTGCCGTGGTCATTCAGCCTCCTCCAAATCATGCTCATGATCTCTGAAAAAGCAACCACATTGTAAGTGAGGTCGGCAATCTCTGACATCAGAGAACTGGAGGGGCCCCACGGGTCATTGGAAGTCGCTTCTCTGACCTTCTTCTCTGGCTCGGAGTAGTTATTGACCACATTTTTCATTTGTCTCCGAATCGTAGAGCTCGGCATGGTGGTGTGTAGTGTTTAAATCCTTGAGATTACAAATTAGTTTTCTTTCTTAAAAAGTCTGTGGTGCAGCAGTTTGAAAGTCCGTTTAAACAGTTTCTCTGTGTTACTCTGCACCTGCTAAAACCATTTCCACACAGTGAAGAGAGCCAGCTCGATGAATTCCTCCATTACCTGAAACACAAAACCAAAATGTCAGACAGAAAATAAAAGGTTGAAACAAAGGTAGTCATTTTAACAGAGCACAATTTGATGATACGATTTCAATCTAGTGACCTGGAAAACACTGAAGACCACTGCATTTGTCCCTGGGCAAAACTTTTTTTAAATAAATAACACACTTAAAAGTATGTGATGAACGTTGAAAGGCTTTGGAGGAAAGGACATCTAAAATCGGCAGAGTGTAACTTCCCAGTGTTAAACCCAACACGATAAAGAGATAAAGAGAAATGGAATGCAGCTGTGCACAACATGATGTTTACATGTGATGTGCGAGTAAAACGTAATGGGTGACTTAAGAGTCAGATTGGTTCCTATTACTCATCTTTACGGTAAGACAATACTGTTGGCATGTGGGAAGTGATTGCGCCATACTGCACTTTCCGTCACTGCATGGCATGTAAAAATCAGCCAATGTTCTTGACAAAAAGACTTCGTGTTACTATAGTTCAATAATCCTTATTATACTCATAATGTTGCTCAGCAAACAACGAAAACAATGAATTTAACGAAGCATCAGAGTCCTACTAAATATATGTTTCCTGTCGCACACTGGGATGCTGCAATTGCAGACAAAACATCTCAGCCCATCCCATAAATTCATTAAAAGCCACTGAAATGTGACTCCCGCTCTCCCGCGGAGCAGCCAATTGAGCACTGCTTTCCGAGCAACCCCCACTGCCTCTCGCCCAAGTCTGCATACACATGAATGCAGCCACGGCCTAATGAAACATCTGCTGCTTTAATGACCGATTCAGGCTCAGCACATCAGAGGAAGAGAGGGGCAACTGTATCACTGCCGGAACAAAGCTCCAGTGGCTCTCACTGTGAGGGGGGCCCAGGAAGCTAGCACACAGGCCAGGGTCTGTGTGAGCATCCAGGGCAGGCAGTGTCCTCCTCCATACTAAAGAACAGGTCTGGTAAAGTCTTGCCAATATCAAGGAGTCTCAGTGATTGGTGTTGAAGCCGAGCCAGAGGCCAAGCATAGCAAGTTCTGTGAGAAGCGCTGGCTTCCTTCTGGCATTGATTTCTCTGTCCGGAGAGAAAGAGGAACAGACAGGGTTTAGTTTTTCTCGGGGACATAAAACCTGCCAGTAAAATGGACTAACTCAATACTTTAAAATACTCTACTATTGAAAAATAGTAATGCAACAGATTGTGCTTTGTAAGAGCAAAATGTGCTTTGAGTCTATGATACACAGTTTGGAGAAAACACTTCCCTCCCACTACATGGAAACAACGCTTTTACAGATATCAAAGTATTTTATCAACACCAGATGACTACAGAGCACTTATTCCAAGAACCGTTATATATCTCCTTGAAATGGCCTTCAACAACTGACTAACCTAACAATATATTAAGCTTCTTAAGTGCAAAGTAGATGAAATAAAGTCTCCATTTAAAATTTACTGTAATACTATGAGAATTGTATCAATATACAATCAAGTTGAAATGCACCTGCCCAGTAAACCTCAACAAAAAATACCAAATTAAAGAACAACAGACATTAGTTATGCTTATGCTAGAGTTAAAAGCTAAATATCAACAGAGATTTTAATAACATATGGGGCGTTTCCACCGCAGGAACTTTTCCTCGGAATTCAGGACTTTAGGGCAGTACTCTGTGTTTCCACCGCAGGAAACGGGATCAAAACAAAGTTCCGGGTAAATATTTCCCCCGCTCAGAAAGTCCCTGCTCGTGAGGTAGATCTTTTCCAGAGTTCCATGAAGATTTGGGGGTGGGCCTTTTGTTGTCGAATATGCTGATTGGTCGAGTTCACAATTTCATTGGTTGACTCTACATGCTGAATCATGTTCTGGTAAAAACAAACCACCATTTGTAAAAGTTTGTTGTGGTGCGTCTAGTTTAAGCTGGTTGACAGATGGACCGACAACGAGTTCCAGGCTTTATTAAGTGTTTTGCTGAGGACGAAATCCAACGGGAATTGGAAACAATGACCCTCAATGTAAAGGTATACTTAAAAATACTGAGTCGGTGATACAAGATGGGCATTGTCTGTTGCTTTGTGTGACGTCATCGTTGTTGGACATTACCACCCCCTCCTGGACTGGGAGGAGCCGTCACATGCAGTACTGCGTAATGGGACTGATTTGCCTAATCTTCACAGTACTTTAGACCGCTATGGAAAAAAGCAGACAGCAAAAGGTCTGATAAGAAAATGTTCCTGGGAAATTGTTCCTGGGAAAAATTCTTCCAGGTAATTTTGGAGGAAATGCGGCAATAGATGAACCAAATAGCAAAAGTGGCATACATTACAAAAAGAACAACTATCTAACAAACATTAAAGGGCTCAGCATTCTACATTCGAAATCGAAAAACAACCGTCTGTGACCTGCTTTCAAACAAAATCTGGTCCAAATGACAATTTGTTACACTACTTCGCCGCAGCAAACAAAAACAGAACTCTCCTGGGAAAGTTCTACTGACCTCACTATTCCTCCATCACCTAAAATGTCCAAGAGACACACCAATCCACCTGCATGACATATGCACAGCAAATATTAATCCTGTTTAAGAAAGGCCTAAGAAAAAACAGATCCGCACAGCTGTGAAGGACAGTTTTCTTGATATGACTCAGTTCTGACAAAGGATAGCTTGCATGGCATGTGCCAACACGTCTCATATCTTTAAGGGTTTAGTGTGGAAGTAATAGAGCAGGGTGTGTGGTGGCAGAGACAATTCAGCAGCAAAAACACAGGCGTTAAGAGACTCGCATGAACTCTTTCAAACCAGTCCGAGATGATCAATTCAAAAGATATATATTTTTAATAATTTATTTTTTATTCCATATTAGTCAGGTCTTCTTAACCAGAGAGAGCACTAATAACAAGGGTGTATGCGCAAGGCACAAGTAAACAAGCTGGTTCTGCCACTTTGAGCCATAAATGCTTAAAGTGAAAGTGACCTTTTTGTCAGTTATGGTAAAATGCAACCTAACCGAAATGTGACCTCTGCATTTTACCCATCCAGTGAGTAGTGAACATATAATGCACTGCAAGTCGTGAACACACAAACCTGGAGCAGTGGGCAGCCATCACTGCAGTGCACGGGGAGCAAACAGGGGTTAGGTGCCTTGGTCTTTCAGAGAATCAGCAGAGAATCGAACCGGTAACATTCTAGTTACAAGTCCGACTCTCTAACCACAAGACCATAACTGCCCACTAAACACTGTATATACATACTGTACCCACATCAACAATGTTTTGCTATAGAAGTAAGTAAATAATTGTGATAGAATAGTACTGTACAGTCTTTTAACTGTGAGCAGAGTGCAGCTTAAGAAGTTTAACCAGAGGATATGATTTATCGCTATAATAAATCGGCCGAAATTGTATTATCAGTCGATACGATAACATTCAAAATGACCGTTTATCGGCACATAATTTATCGTGCATCCCAACTCAGAACATGTAAAGCATTTCATGTAATCATTTGCCTCATGCTTGAGTTTACGTATGCTCCCTGAATTTGTGAGTTAGCCAAGTCAGATATGAAAAATACTTGACAGCATTGTACTTCAATGTAATAAAGGTGAGCATTCTCTTCTAGATCAAATACATCTTTCGTTCCGACACAATTTTACATGTCTAATACACGCATTGGCAACTTCTAATACAACAAAGACAAAGAAAAACACGTATTTCCGGCGAATCACCCCTTTAAGACATGATCTTCTCTGAAGGGAACATCACTTGCTTAGTTGCCCTCCAGAGACTATGTTTGTCTTATTAGAGAATGGAAAAAAGGAAAACCAAAAGCAATTGACAATGTTGCTTTAAACCAAGGGTGTGTGCTCCAAGAATTCAAAGAAGATTACAGGTGAACAGTCCATGCTTCTGGGATAAAACATGATTCTGATAAAGGCTTCATACAGGCATAACCTACTCCACAGTATTTGTGGCGATCCAGCAGTAGTGTCGACAAAACAAACTGGTCAAACCACAAATCAGTACGAAAACTTCAACAAAGGATGCGTGTTTACACAATAATCTCAGAGACACCTAAAACAAAACTAACCCAGAACAACGTAAATAAAGACAGACGAGGTATTTCGTATAAATATGACTCGGATAAACCAAAGTATAATCATTGTAAATAATATTTATGCAAGCCATTATAGACATTTGAGATTCACTTCATACACAACAGTAACGAGAAATCCACAACTGCGAAAAATCCTTTAAACGACGCAATTCAGAGAGCAATGGAAAAAATGAGGAAAGAGATTTGTTAAAAACCGATTTAGTCAAGTAACCTTATCAGGATTAATGGCAAGCTAGCACTACAATAACAATTCGCCTCGTCGTTAACCAACCTGCTAACTAATTTAATAATAATCTTGTAAAAAGTGTTTAATCATAATAGTTTTATTAACGACTTAAAGGGCGAATCAAACGTTCCCAACAAAAATAAACTTGCTAGCTAGCAAGCTAACGTTAAAGAATTCACGATGAAAGTTTAGTCAACTGTGAGAACTTTTTTATAAAAACTAAACAATTTTCTGCAACTAGTTCAACGTTATTACAAATATTATGCAACTCACATAACCTAAAGAGTTTGTAAATGTTTTTTTATAGGTTAATGGACTCTTGTGAGAGATACAAAGTGAGTTTGACTATTAGCTGCTCATGCTAGCCGCTGTAGCTATGCTCCGACTAACTTGCTCGTTCAACCAAATGTTGCTTTCATTTTACGCAAACCCCCCGAAAACTCGATTTGACCAAATCTATTAACTTTCAAAACCAACTTTACACAAAAATGTTTTAATTTAGTTCAACTTTAAGACGAAATATGCGCGGTGCTCGGTGGAGATATCGCCACAGTGAGATAAGCGATTAGGTAACAAAATCAGTAACTTACCAAACCTCCAGTGCTGATGATGACCGGGAGTAACGCCCGGCATAAGTACCAAATATACGTCTGTAAGGGCTAGAAACTTTATTTTCTAGGAAACAGCCTGGATTGATGGTATGTTGGTGTGTGTGTTAGTGTTAGTTTGCTGGGCTTGTGTGTGACACCCACACCGTTCAACATGGCGCTCTAACTGCACATTCATTCTCCTCAGGAGGGGCGAGACAAGCCAAAGGGTGTGACCAAAGTCACTATATGCTTCATTCTTAAAAGTGCTTTTTCCCAGATATGACCACTGAGAGCATCTAAATGACCATTGAATTCAACAGAGACACTCATGACAAATGTGCAGCTAGATTAGGTGTGGATTTTCCATCACTGGAAAAAAATGAATGTGCCAATGAATTACCGAAATCAGCGGAATGTGGCCTTATGTGGACTTTTATCAGAAAAAATCTCACTGGCCCAGGGAGGACGGTTTCTAGTAAATAAACATCACATCATATTCCTCTAATCTTTCATTAAAGAGACTGGATCAGATAATAGGCATAGCCTATAATAATAATTTTCAATTCACATTAATTTGGGATCCTTAAAGGGATAGTTCACACAAAAAGTAAAATTCTGTGATCATTTACTCACACTCTTGTGATTTCAAACCTGTATGACATTTTTCTTGTGTGGAACAAAAAAGAAGATATTTTGAAGAATGTGGATAACCGAAGAGCGGTGGCACCCATTGACTTCTATAGTATGGACACAAGACCAATGAAGTGAACAGCTGCTGTCGCTGTTCACATTCTTCAATATATCTTCTTTTGTGTTCGGCGGAAAAAAGAAAGTCATACACATTTGAAATTGTGAGAGTGTGAGCAAATGATGACCGAATTTTCATTTTAGGGTGAACTATCACTTTAAGAATTCATCTGATTGTCATTTAGAGGATAAATGAAGATAACTATTGGGACACCTCTACATAGGTATCTCAATCAAAAATATTGTAAATACAATGGTATTATTTTAGACTATCATTAACTGTCAATCATTTTACAATATCTTTAAAAGTGAGTTATAGTAAAGTCATTGGGAGTAAAAGTAGAACTGTTAGAGCAAGAATACTTGAAAGGGATAGTCCACCCCAAAATGAAAATGTTGTTACTCACCTTCTTGTTATTTTAAACCTGTATGTCTTTCTACGCAGAAGACAAAAGAAGATATTTTGAAAAACGTTCACTTGCATTGGTTTTGTGTCTATACAATAGAAGTGAAAGGGGACCACTGGTATTTGTTTACCATTTTTTTTTCAAAATATCTTCTTTTGTGTTTTGGAGAAGATAGAAAGTCATACAGGTTTGAAATGAGAAGAGGGAGTGTAGGTTAAATGATGACAGAATTTTCATTTTGGCGTGAACTATTATTTTTACTATTTACATTCAAACAGACCTATTGAATTTTTGTTAAAAACCAAACATAGTTTGCACACGAGTACTCGTTGACACAAGTAGACCAGCAGAGAGCAGCATAGACAACACTTTCAATTTTAAGGAATCAAACAAACGTGTGAGCGCAAAACAATTACATATTGTGAACATTTTAAAACCATTATAGTCTAGATGTGGTAGACAGAGGAAGTTAACACTGACGTGTTCAAGCGCGAGAATTATCTCACCAGAGCAGCATTGCGTTCATATTTTTAAGTGCTCTTTTGACTCTACGCTCACAGACCGCATTGACACATTTTACAGGGGAACAACGCAAAAGTTTCCATTTAACTGAGTAAAAACGTTGTTTGCATTGTTGTCGTCCCATTTCCTCTAGTCTGCATGTAGTGAGATTGTTGTATTATTGAAGTATTGTTTACATTACTCTTTTTAAATTTCTTAAAAAAAATTAACCTTTCGTTGGAAATTATAATAGGCATACAGTTGAAGTTTAAAATAAGTGATGGACTTCAATTAGCCTACCAATTGTTTAGATTAAATCAGTTTCATTTGTTTAAGAGGACATGTTTCCATAGAATGGATTTGCTTTATACATTATGAATATAAATTGAGGGTTTAAATCCAAGCAGTTGGTGATGTATATTCTTTTTGCAGTCTGTAGGGGAGATGTCTCTGCTTGTGGTTTCCTTTATGCACGCTCAGGAAGTCATTTTTCTGTCCCCCTTGAGTTTTTATAGAAGGTCTATCATAACTACCACGTCAAGTGTGTTTCACTGGAACAAAGTCTTTCTTCTCTGGAATCAATCAATAAGGGTAAAGAGCAAAACTACATTTTTTTAAGATCATGACAGTGTAGTCAGTATGTTTTAAAACTTCATCTTGACGTAGTAGTTTTGAGATATCAACAAAGGTAGGTTCTGACCTACAGTGACATTTAGCCATTCTGTGCTGTCTTGTAACACATGTAATCTGTTTTAATAGTTATAGTTCATCCCAAAATGAAAAATCTGTCATCATTTCCCACCTCAGGTTGTTTCAAACCTATATACATTATTTGTTCCAATGAACACAGAAAATGATATTTGGAAGAATGTTAGCAATTTTCAGTTCTGGAACATCACCCACTACCATAGTAGGAAAAACATGTTGTATTTTTTGTTCTGTTGAACATATAATGAGGTATTTTGATGAATTTTGAAAACAAAGAGATCTCGGGCACCTTTGACTACCATTTAATTCTTACTACTATGGTACTCAAAGATGTCCCGGAACTGCAAATTCCAAATATTCCTGACTAACACTCTTCCAAATATCTTTCTTTGCGTTCATAAGAACAAAGTAATTTATACAGGTATGAAATTACACGAGCGTAAGAAAATGAAGACAGAATTTTCACTTTAGGATGTACTGTCCCTTTAAGTGTGAATGCAGTTGAGATTCTTCAAGTGTCCGTTGTGGTGCGAGTCATATTTAAAGTCAATCACAGTTTTGAATATTTGTCTAAGTCTCTTAGGCTCACTTTAAAGCATTTTTTTATAAAGCAGCCTTCCTTCTTAAAGACTAAAACACAGATGTTTTAAAAAGGAATTTGTGAGCAGCTCACATCCGCCCCGGGGAATGATCATAACAGCACAAATTCTAATGGTAGTCTGTGTGCGTAATGGACCCCATTACTGTTGTCTTGCATCTTTTGCATAGTCAATGACAATACCTCTTGAATTTGACATCTTAGTAACAGGATCAATATGAGGACTAAGACGGTGTATATTGCAGCTCTAAAAAAGGACATGAGGAGAAGAAAGATTAATTTGTTGACAGGCCCTGTTTTTACCATGACTGAAAGGTCAGTGAGGGTGTTTTCTGGGTGGATGAGTCATAGATCTCTATATGGAGATTTACTTATTTTAAGATCATTTCAACAGCAGCTGTTTATTGACATTACGCAAGTAATAAGCAGTATTTTCACATACAAACTTCCACAAGAGACAAGCGCAGTTATCTGCCAGTGTCTTGTGTTGTGTGTTTTTCTCACATATAATATGCAGATCCTGCTTTCTGATGATAGGAAGTTTTAGGGGCTGTTCTTTTTGTTTTCCTCCATATTTTTTCAACTTTTCCTGTTTCTCACATGGCTTTATTTCCTTCTATTAAAGCACACTGAGACAGGAACTGCCACCCCTGACTTCCTCCCACATGTTTTTTCAGACTCTCTCGCTAGTAGACCCACACGCTTTCTCATGCATGTTCGCAGTTCATTTATCACGGTTCAGTATTTGACAGTGAACGTGCATCTGTCCTTGCCAGGGGACGGTCTATTTCAGTGTGGATGCTCTGAGGACAGCAGATCTCACCCCACATTGATCCTCCGTGGACTGCCGTCAGCACAGCGGTCCCAGGATGGAAGCAGTGTCTCTTTACAACTTCTGCGCCACGGAAAATGACGAGCTGAGCTTTCAGAAGGGAGATGTACTGAAGGTAAGACATTCAGTGTAATTTAATGACGTGTTTCAGCATTACCTGTCAGGCTTTGTAAACACAATTGATTTTCTTAATGCCACAATTGTATTATTATATGTTTTTTATTTTGTTTTATTACACTAGATCACGAATATGGAAGATGATCCTAACTGGTACACAGCAGAGCTGGCGAACAGAAAGGGCTTTGTGCCTAAAAACTATATCAGCCTTAAACCACAGACGTAAGTATCCAAACAGTAATTGATGTCAGTGGATAGATGCTGGTTATTATCTGCTATTGATGTTAGGCAAATAATTCTTTAATGAGAGCTATTTAGGAACTGGATTGTTTTTACCAAAAGCACCAGAAGGTATAATACCACATCATACCAGTTGTTCATACAATCTACTGTGTGTGTGATTTGCAATATGTGCTATAACCAAAAGCTTTGTGATCTTTTTTTTACTGAAAAAATTAACAGCATTTTAAGATGATAATTTTCTTTAAATGTCAAGACAAGGTAATGTAGTTTAAAATAAGTATGTTGAACTTAAAACTTTATCTATTTAATAATGATAATAAGAAATAAGAATTGTTTAACCACCAGCAATTAAAGAACAACCTTTGAAAAGTGCAACTTTCCTATTGTCAATATACTAATATATTCAATGTTTATCATATAATAAGACACACAATAAGACATATTTAAAAACAGCAGGATGTCATAAATGTTGCCAGGTTGTTGTCACTATTGTTTATTTAACTGCTGCTGTGCTTCTGCATGTTGGAACAACTGTCCACAGATGGTTTGCGAGCCGTATCTCCAGACATGTGGCTGAGAATCGACTGCGTCAGCGCGAGTGTGGCAGCTTCTTGGTACGAGAAAGTGAGAGCGCGCCAGGAGAATTCTCCCTGTCAGTCAGGTGAGCGGGTCACATCGATCATCCCAACCTACCAGATTTGATCTATGCTTTACTGGGGACATTAAGACTATGGATGCCACATGCATGGTAAACAAATTGGAGAACTAAAAATATGGTTGGCTCAAGGAAAACACATCTGACCTACTTTCAAGAGGAAAGATCTCCTGCTGGTTTAGACAATGCATCGGCAAGTGTTGTGAAAATGAAAGCATCAGAAAGCCATTACGTCTGAGTATAGATTTCATTTAAAATTCATCAAGTGCTCTGGTGCCGGGATCACATTATTATTCTGTTTGGCTTGTTATTCAGTTCTTGATGGCTGAGATGGACTTGGATGGTAGAGTAGAGAAGACATTTGTCTCAGCACTGGACTTGCACCCAGCCTTGAGCAGACCTGACCCCAGGTGTGGAAGTATGACTGTCGGACCTGAAAATGACAGCTGAGTGCAGGTCCAGTGCTCGTCCTGGTCTCAGATAGAGATTATTTATTGATTAATTATGATATTATTGATTCATTAGAGATTAATTATGCTATTGTTAAAAAATCAAATTCTATACCTTTTTGGTTTTATAGGTATATAAGCCCTAAACTATAAGGTTTCTTATAGTGTCTTTCGAGAAATTGCCACAGTTCTTTTTCATTAAGTGTGTCTTAGCTTTTCCTGTTTTTATATGTAATAATAGATGGACATGATGATGATCACACCAGATCTCCATGGGGAGCGCTGGCTCCCATGTGGATATCAAAATCTCACTGGATTATTAAAAATAATGGCAAAAGGAATGTTTAAAAATGTAAACTAATATTTACTACACTGAACCACTGAAGCACCAAAATATGATTCTACAGTTCTAGCACTAAAAGTGGTTCCCCTATGATTACGAGCCAAGGACCACTTTTAGTGCTTTATATCACCATTTTTTGTGTACTGACACACCACAGTAAAATATGTAAATAACTGTCATAAAACCATTTAATTGTGGTGGAAATAGTAATCTGCCTAAGACTTTTGCACAGACTTTTGCACTCGACCGAATTAAAATTGTTGCTGATAATTCAGCTGTGAACTGTCTAGAACCATCTGCTCCGTCTCAAAGTGGGACACTGACTGTCTGGGATATTTACAGAGGAGTGCAAACAACATTTGTGATAGTAAAATCTGTGATAGTTTAGTGTAACATATACAAAATGCTTATTTTTCTTGCTTTTGTAATGTACACCCTGACTTGAGGCTGCTCATGGCACTTCATTTGCCATTTTACTTCCCTACTCAAAGAGAGGCTCATCCAGTAAAAAAAAACATTTAACTGTCAATCACATATATTCAAACTAGACTAGTTAGCAAAAAACTAGGAAGTAGGCAAGACTATACAGTAGGCTTAGACTTTTGCCTTAGCACGTGGAATACTCAACAAACTTGCTAAAGCCACAGCATTGGCGACTGGGTTAGTGAATGTGGGTCATTCTAAATGACACTTATAGCTTTGAAATGCTGGTGTCTGCTGATGAACCACAACTATTACACATATATTTAAGCACATCTTTTTCATTTCACAACCCACAGACCTCATTTACAGCACATATATTCGAAAAACCACCAAAGAAAAACGATCTAAAAGGTCCAGTGTGTAATATTTATGAGGATCTATGGACAGAAATGCAATGTACTATACTTACACTGTAAAAAAAATCCTGTAAAATTTACAGTAAATTACTGGCAGCAGGGTTGCCAGCCAGATACTGTAAATTTTACAGCCACAGTTCTGTAATTTAATTTACAGCCATTTTCTGTAATTGCATAATACAGGAAAAAACTGTAATTTTGAATAGAAACAGTATAATGCTGTATTTTTTACAGCCAATTGCTTGATTTTAATTTACTTTATTTAGAAGAAATACATAATCACTGTATATCCAGTAGTTGTTGCATACTGGATTTACACTGTTTATTTATGTTTTAATTGATACAAAAATAAATTACAGACAAATTTTGTACCTTGTTGTACATAAAATATTTTTATTCAGTTACAACTTCATAGTAGCCAACATGGCTCTTTAAACAATGAATGTTTAAACAATACCTTAACCAACATATCCATGATGTAACAACATCGCATAACAAAGCCCAAGTGAGTCTGTAAAACGTTCCACATCTTGATCCATCAGAGCACAACAAGTAGCTGGAACTATGGAAAAGAAAAAAGAGAATAATTTTAGATATTTATACTCAGAGGAAAAACAGAGGACAACATATACAGTCAGAGACAGAGAATAATACAATGATGTAATTGTATAATGAATTGTGTAATGATGAGATCTGTGTGTGTGTGTGTGTACGTGTGTTCGTACGTGCTTCTTACTTTTCATCGATTTCACTGAAAATTCATCATTGTGTTTAGAAGAGCGGCAACATGTGGTTTCACTGCAACCTGTTACTTCTGTATCCTGGCATTTTAGATGACGCTTCTTCTTGTTCCACTCTCTGGATTAATATCTACAAAGAGTCAGGAAAAACAAAATGTTACATATTAAATATACAAAATATATTATATTAAAACACATGAATTAAATGATCAGCTTGCTAGTGTTAAATAGGGCAGACTTCTAAATAATTTGCCCTAAACAAATCCATCTCTCGTTGAGAGATATTGTTTTAAAGTTCTAAACAGGTATATAACATTAACATATCTATAAAATGCAGGTAAGGAAGTGGTTCAACTAATACCTTTCAGTGGACTCCACGATAGACGCTCCCCCATCCTGGTACTGAAGATTGAATATTTAACATGCTATGATCAGAGTGGGAAGGCCAGACATGAAGCTGTGCTGAGCACCGTCACACACAACCTAACCTTCAGTAGTCAGCATCCAGTGGCCTGCATGGCAAAGTGTGTCCTAAAACAAACAATACCACATGTGACAATAGTTAATAGATACAATACAATTTTATCTTTAAGCTTTTTACATTTAAACTACATTTAAGTATAAGTGATTCTACAAACAAACTCTAAGCAAATTACACAGAGTAACTTACACTTAAAACCGTACTTATACAGAAATGTAAGCCATTTACGTAAGGGATGTCACGATCAAGAAATTGTCACACTGTTATTTGTAACGGGCCGTCTCACTCCTACCCTCTAACGGTCGTATTTGGGAGACAGTCCTGCTCTAACGATAAGGGTGTGGCTAACGTCTTTTGCTCAAGCTCTCAGCTGGCCTCCGTTATGTACACTGTATATCTAGCTCGTTACGTACATTAATCACTTTACTGGGATATCCTCCGTGAACATCGACCTACCGCAAGCTTTGGTGACTCGTTTTAATTTGGGCGCTCGGTTTAACGGATAACTGCATTTGCAAATTTGAATTACAACACAAAATAATCACGACCGAGTGTGGTATTCAATAGTAAATTCCCGTGAATCCCAACAGTCGAAGCATGTAACTTTTACCGTGTCTAGGGCGGGCGCGATGTTCAATATTAAACAAACAACCGTCAATGTACTAATACAATGAACTGTAGCTCCTCACATACCGCCTTCGCACCTGCTGTGTACAAAAACTCGAAATAACGTGAACAACTTCTGTCCTCAGGTGCTATAGCGACGGAGAATGTTTGAAATCTTACCGCGACGGCGCTGCTGAAACCCCGCGCAAGACTCCTTCGGTCCCCGTGGATGGAGGTTGAATACCGGGTTACCAGTATGAAACGCGACTGTAAATACTTCTATATAAAGTTACCAGTATGATAGTTAACAAATATGGAGAAAATAAACGTAATAAAGCATATTTCTTCAGAGGTGTATAAAGACTTTACTTATTAAGCATTATGTTTTTATTACCTTAGAATGAGCTTTTACTATCTACATACACTACAGGTTCCCTTTGCACAGGAAATCACCATGTTGTTTTTACAGTGGCCCTTAACGGACAAACTGCTAAAGAGCCCATTCAGTAAATAGGCCTACATTATGTCCTTCAGCAAAGACATGAAAACGTGACAACATCTTGTTTCTGGGTCAGCCATCGTAGTGCTTCGAAAATAGTGGTGGATTGAAACTTTGTTTGCTAACCACTGCTAAAACCTCCACATTGCTCCTTTAAAGCTAGTTATTTTATTACAAAATAAAGTCAAAGTTAAATGTAAATAACTTAACATAGATGAAATGTTATGTTAGTGATTTGTTACAACTTACATTTCTATAAATCATGTATTTTGACTCTGCTGGGCACATGACTCACACGGGTAAGACCGTAAACTCAGCTCATGTCTATTTGAATCAGTCCGTAAATAGCATTACATGATCTAGCACGCATCCTCTGATTTTCAGGAAATTTTGAGGAAGTAGGCTACTGTGCGTCACGGTCACAAGTTTTCAGAATTTAAAAAGTTCTAGTTTAAGTATGTATGGCTCACACTTGAAATGAAACAAGCGAGTATATTTTGCAAGTACAAGATCGACGTTCTGTAGAAAGCAAAAATACAGGATGATTCACAATTCTTTGAAAGATGAAGACATTTTTTTTTATATTGTTAAAGCATTTATCTCTACACTAACGTTTCCTCACAGTTGAGTGTTGTGTTTGGATCACCAAATTATTTAAATGCTCTGGCAGCTTTGAACATAACATTCTCAAAAGATTAACAGAATCTCTACTAAACGTATCAAATAGCAATGTAAACGTAACTGAAAAAACATCTAAACTTTATAAAAACTCTTGTAAAATATATTTTTATGATTTAATACCTCGTCCTCAACAAATCTTTTACTGTGTCTTAAAATAAATACATATTCCAAATGGAATTAAACATTTTGGGGATATATTTATGATTCTTTGTCTCCTCTGAACAGCTATGGCAATCATGTACAGCATTTCAAGGTGTTAAAGGATAGAGATGGCTCTTACTTTGTTTGGGAGGAAAACTTCCCTTCCTTAAATCAGCTGGTGGAGTTTTACAAGACCAACAGCATTGCAAAGGAAAGGACTGTGTTTCTTAGGGATACAGAACCCACACAAAAAGTAAGAAGAAACATAATTCCTAAATCTAAATTCTTAAACTGAATTTCTGTAGGTAGCAGTGTTTAACAGCAAGTTTAATAGCATTCATTTAGATGTGTGATTATGAGCAGTGTTTACTTTGAGAGAAGCATATTTGGATACTTTTAAGTATACACTACATGTTACATGACTCCCTGTCATTTACGCAGAACAAAGTGTAATTCACACAGGAATATGTTTCTGTGGACAATCCTGTAATTGTTTTGTGGTATCTGTGGTCAAATCACTGCTGTAATAAACTTTGTCTGTTATTGTTTCCCATCAGAGGCCCCATCATGCACATGCCCTGTTCGACTTCCATCCACAGCATAGCTCCCAGCTGCACTTCCTGCGGGGTGATGTCATAGACCTGCTGGACTGCTCAGATTCTCAACGCTGGAAAGGTCGTTGCCGTGGACTTGTGGGCTTTTTTCCTCCGGAATATGTGCAGCCCATTTATCAATGACTACAAAGGATAATACATAACAACACTGGGTGTACATATCAGTCGACTGGAGGAAACTTTTCAATGCTTTAATATGATTGACCGGAAATGAGTGTGTTTGAAACAGACTCTATAAGCAAAGAGACAGAAACGAATTCATGCAGGCACAGTTTCTAAAAACACTGCTGACACTAAAATGGCACTTTTCAGCTTTTTAGCTTCTTAACCCTCTAATATACTGCATGGCTATAAACAAAATCCCCATGTGTACTCATAAAAACACACATTAGAATGCAAACAAGGAATTTTGTTAACATATTCTTCACAAAATTGTTATTTATGACACTCCTTTTTTTTGTATACCTATGTTGTGTTTCCTTTGAGATGAAGTATTATGATATAAATTCCATTTTGTGGACAGAATAAATATAAAAGCGATTTTCAACAAGTACGTTACTTTATTTTTTTTATTTGGTCTTTAATAAGAGCACCATAACACATTAAAGAATTAACCGTTGCACTTCCAATCCAAGCAAGCTTTATTATGGGAACACTTTTGTTTGTTTACATTATTTTACAGTATGTACACTTGTGGTCAACTAATGCGTCAAAATATTGGTAGTGTAATTACATGTACTTGATATGGGTTAGAACTGTACAATTACTTACACAGTAAATATAAAAGCACCATATACAGTAAAATAAAGCGCTCTATATGACAACCTAGCATAAAGTTTCTGTCACATGAATACTTCCATTTATACACATAAAAGTTTTTTTGCTACACAAATACAACGAGGTGGTTCAGATATGGGTTTCTATTATTATTGGCTGAGTGTTGGATCACGTGAATGAGGTGTGCTCGTTTACCTGCTATCGCGCCCGAACCCACTCATTAAAATTCATTCACAGTAGGAGGCGGCACGCACAGACGTGTTTATTGCTTTTAAGTATTTAATATCGTCAAATAAAAAACAAAGAGGTAAATTCCAAACAAATTACCGGCAAATCCATTTAAATCCACAGTAAAAGAGTGTAGAGCTGGAGTAATGGCACTGTCACAGGTACAGTGCCTGGATGACAGTCACATCAACCTGAGAACCAGCGAATCCAAACCGGACTTCTTCTACAGCGAGGAGCAGAGACTTGCGCTCGAGACACTGATACATGAGGGACGGGACGCCTTTGAGGATCACATCAAAACCAACAACATTCGCTGTTTTCTATCGGACCTTGAACTCGAGAGGATTCACAACACTGTGGAGGTGTACAGCCCGGGATCCCCTCATGATAACGCTGAACTTTATAACGAGAGTGATGGAGAAGATGTGTCTCTCCAGTACTGGCCCGACCTCTCGGATTACTCTATCCCACAGCTGGATATCGGGTGGTCCGACTGGGCGTCATACCGTGGAGTGACCCGTGTTCAAGTGTACACTCAACCCCCTTATGAGGGTCAACCACACATAAAAGAGGTGGTCAGAAAAATGATCGGGCAAGCACAGAAGGTAGGTTAATATATAAAATAAGTACTTCGTATATTTTCTGCTTTTTTGCGACTCTTCTTTGGAAGCTGGTCAAAGTCCACTGAACACTGAGTTACGCTGAAGCCCATAAAAAAGCATGTTGAAATATTTAGAGCTCAATACATTGAAGTATGAATGGGCTAGATAAATAGTAAAGAGGCTATTTAGTTTTTAAGTTAATTGTTTATTTATTATTTCCCAAAAGTTGTATTATTATTATTTTTCCTGAAGTGCATTTATTGTGTTTGTGTAAAGCTAATTATATAGGTTTCTATATGGCATTCTGCACTTCCCCTCTCCCTATTGGATGGAGACTTTCAGATCCTTTTTAAAGATTTTATTTATCTTTTTTCTTTTCTTTATATTATTTTTTTTATTTGAGAATGTATGTGCCAATTTTGAACGATTTGACTTTATGTTCTTGGCAAATAATAATTTCTTTCTCCCCACTTTTTTATGTTTTTTTATTATTTATAACTTGCAGGTTGTTGCAATTGTCATGGACTTATTTACAGATATGGACATCTTCAAAGATGTTCTTGATGCAAGTTTCAGACGGAAAGTTGCTGTGTATATTATACTAGAGAGCGAAGGCGTAACACACTTCCTGAAAATGTGTGATAAAGCAGGCATTCACACAGGACATCTGAAGGCATGTTGCATTTCATATTACAAACTCATTAGACTTGCAATAACAAACTGAGCGGAGCTGAATTATTTATCAGTAGAGAGAGAATCGCTGAACATCTGCTGTCTAGTATGTAGCTCTGATTCTTAACTTAGCCCTTTTGTATTCAGTCAAGAAGGAATGCTTATTGAAGAAACATAGTAGTTACATAACGTAGATAAATAGCTAAATGTTGAAGAGATGTTTGTTAAAGAAAGATTTGTTGTAGTGTGTGTTTTTATAGACTAAATTCAAACCAAAAATGAAATAATCCATTTGGATGTTCTGTGTTTTAAGAGACCAGTTTGGCTTCTGCTACATCGTGTTTTATTAAATCATTAGGAATGATTTTCTTAAAGGTGCAGTGTATGTAATTAAGCGGCATCTGGTGATGAGGTTGTGAATTACAACTCGTCTCACTTCACCCCTCTCTTTCAAAGCATTTCGGAGGCTGACACAAGACTAAGATTTCCTCGCAGTTTCGCTTCTTTGTCAAAGGAGATAACGTATTTACGAAACATTCAATGCAAGTGACCCATGGTGTACTATGTAGATAGAAATAGCTCATTCTAAGAAAAATAAAAACATAACACTTGTTTATGATATTATATTGCATTTCTGTTAATAGATCCTCCAAAAAAATAAACACAGCACCTTTAATATTTCTTTTGATTTTATTTCAGAACTTGAGGGTACGCAGCATCAGAGGGGCAGAATTCTTCAGCCGATCTTCAAAGAGAGTGTGTGGAAGTCAGAGTCAGAAGTTCATGTTTATTGATGGAGACAAAGCAGTATCAGGCTCATATAGGTACGTCTGGTCAATCCAGTCTAACAAGGTTATAACTTACCAAAAATCTTTGTTTGTAGTAACAATTAATAAATTCATAACATACTCTAAAATAATCATAAAAAAACAGCTATTTTTCTTTGACTTCCAGTTTCACGTGGTCTGCATCGAGACTGGACCGAAACCTCATCACTGTGCTGACCGGCCAAACGGTGGAGATCTTTGACAGCTTGTTTCAGGACATGTATGTGATGTCTAACGGGGTGTGTCTGAACAAGATCAATCTGGGCAGTGAGCCTGAACCAGAGATCGTCCCTCAGCAAGGACCCACTCTATTCCCCACAACTAACATTGCGTTCAAGCTCAATAACCCAAAATACACTCTGGTTACTGACTACACGTTCACTACCAATGGACTTGACCAGACAAATGCCAAAAATTATATCATTAAGAATGAAAAAGAATCAGTCAAACATATCAAAGCTGCGCCAGCATTACCACCGATTCACCCGGGACTACTCAACCTGGAGAAGGCAAACATGATCCATTATGTGCCGACCTGGCCCGATCCCGAACCAGCAAGTGATGTTATTGGTTTCATTAACATAAGGGACACCAACAAGCCACTGCAAGCACATCTAATGCGCTCAGAGCTCTTTGAAGTCTCTCAGGCCATTAGATTTAAGGATAGTATTAGTGAGCCAAAAGAGCCTGTGATGGCGCATCCAATATCCAAACCACCCTCTGATTCTGAAGCTCAAGCTCAGACACAAGCATGTACAGAAGCTCAAAGCAGGTCAGAGGAGACGGAGAGGAAAGCTGACTTTTTTGATCAAAATCCACAACAGGAGAGCAGCCAGAGCGAGGATCTTATCTCGCCTCTACAATCTCCACAGCCTGAAACTGTGCATGTGCTTACAGGCAACAGAGAAGATAAAGAAGCACCAGATGTGACGATCCTAAAGAATGAAAATATTCATACAGACTCTCTGGATTCTATTTCTTTTGATGCTAGAGACGATACAGCAAACTCAGAAATAAAGCAAATCCTGTATTCTCCGCAAGCTCTCCAATGTCCTGACCAAACCCCAAACAATCCTGATGTAAAATCAATATCAGACTCATTTGAGAGCCTAAATGGCAAAGTCATAATTGATCTGGATGCAAAAACAGTGCCAGAAGTGGATGGGAGACAGCAGAATGGCTGTGAAACGCACACTTCTAACACAGACTCCAAGTGCTCTTCCTTGTCTGACTATTATGATTGTTTTAGTCCTCTAAATGATTTGAGGTCTGAAAGTGACGTTTTGATGCAAGAAATACCATCTGATTTACAATCACATAATCAGAAAAACATTCAACAAGAGCAGGAATTTCCTTGTTTAAATTCCTTCTCAGTTCAAGATACTGCTGATAAAATGACCTTATTTACTCCAAAACTTTTGAAAACATCTTGCAGCATCGTTTTCAATTTCCCATCATCCGAGTCAAACTCAATCTCACCTGCACCTTTTACACCTTTAACCACTCTTGTCCGCAAGAGTTTAAATGGCAAAGGTGCAGTAACAACTTCAACCACTTCAGATGAATACTTTGAGTGTAGTGATACAGTGGGACTTTGGTTTGACTGTAATTTGATGAAAACAAGCGCACAGCTCAAAGTCAATGAGTTCAATCGAAATGAACCACAGGACACAGACGAAGACTCCATACCAGCTGTAACATTACAAATACAGAAACTGACAGAAAGGAGCATGCAGGAAGATGATCAACACTGCGAACCAGAGTTGAGCTGTCATAATGTGACTCCAAGTGGATTAAAGAAACAATCTGTAATGGAGTTGACAGTCAACGGTCACTCTGAGGAAAACAACCCTGAGACTGTTTTGAGGGCTGAACATGATTCTCAGGATCAGACGGATGAAAATATTCACAGATACCAAGCACACAAGCCTGAAGTTACACAGGGTCCAGTGGTACATACACCTGAGATGATATTAGAAATACAACCTGAGAAACTGGAAACTGAAAAAACACAGTCTGAGTTTAGTCTCGATTTAATGTGTGATGGAGAGTCTGTACAGACAGCTAAGAATACTGATAAACAACCAACATTAGACTTACAGCCTGAGGAATTGAAAACTGAGAAAAGGCCACTGATAGACTTTCAGCCTAAGACAAATCTAGATTTAATGTGTGAAAGAGAGTCTGTACAGACTGCTGTGAAAACTGAAAAACAGCTCATGTTAGACTTACAACCTGACTTTAATCTATATTTATTGTGTGAGCGACAGTCTGTACAGACTGCTGAGAAAACTGATAAACCAAAAATACAGCCTCAGGAACTGAGAACAGAAAAATCGCCACAAATAGGCTTTCAACCTGGGGCAAACATACATTTAATGAAGGAAGGAGAGTCTGTAAAGAAGACTGCTGCACAACTACAGCTAGACTTACAATCCAAGTTAACTCTGGATTTAATACGTGAAGGACGGTTTGACCATTCAGTTGAGAAAACGGAAAAAACACCAACACGAGATATACAACCTGAAGTAAATCTAGATTTTATATGTGAGGGACAGTCTGTAAAGACAGCTGGAAAAACTGAAAAACCACTAATGCGAGACCTACTATCTGAAGTAAATCTAAATTTAATATGCGTGGAAGAGTCTGTACAGACAGCTGAGAAAAATGAAAAAACACTAACCTTTGACTCGAATCTTAAGATTCAAAATGTCATTTGTGCTTCAATCCTCAAACCTTCAGAATTAAATGGGTGCAAATCACTGTCAGCAACAGACATTGAATCTGTCGGGGTTTCAGCAGTACAGGACAAGGCAGCTGTAACTCCTGTAATACCAGAGAACACCACTGTGACAAAGTCCTTAGACCTCCAGAACAACGAGGGACGGCAAAACCTATTGGCTGATCTAGAGTTTGAATCAAAACATCCACCCAACCTCAAATCTGCCGAATATGTCAATGAATTAAAGCCAATGAATGTTGCGCACAGTCAAACAGGGTTGAAGGAGAACCCAGAGGTGTGCAGCACCATAGAAAACCATCTAAACCCGCCTGAAGATTTTGAAACAGTTGAGTTGTTGATTCTGGAGGATTCTGACCTACAAGAGATCGAGGAAAAAGGGAAGAAATGTTCAGATCCCAGAAAATTAAAAACTGCATTGAGTGCAGAAGCAAAGCGGCAAAATATCAAACCTGCAGGACTAAAACCGGTTAATGTTAGAAAGCCGACAGAGAATAAGTTTGAGCTTCACAGTAATCACGCAAAGCAAACATTTCATTTGACAGCTCCGGTGAAAAAGAAAGAAAGGGAGCGTGTTTCTGCCACTCAGGTGAAAAAGAACCTGCCGGAGGCAAAAGCAAAGCTGGATTGTCAGGTTAAGAAGGTAAGATTTTCTCAATGAAGTTTCTAAAAGATTTGAAGAAATTCATTGAAGTGAATGTTATTAATAAATGATGTTATCTTTACTCAGGAACCACATCAAACATCAAAAAGAATTCCTGTTGCTAAGGAAGCCAGCGGAGAGATATCTGAATTACACATCACCAAATGCTCACCAAGACACCCAGCTCCTAAAACTGAAACACACCCGCATGGCCAACCACCCTGTCACAGTAACCCCTGCAGTACTGCCTCGCCATGTCCTGGAGAAATGACACCACTTAAGTCTCAGCAGAGACACCCTTGGACAGTCTCTTCAAACGGTTCTATCCCATCCCCCAAACAGACTCATGTCCAGTCAAACAAAACTAAAACCACACAATCTGACCAGCATGCCTCAAGGAATCTTTCTGCACCCAAAACATTATGCAGTTCATATTCTGGAACTTCATTTCCAAGAAAAAGCAGAAATGTCAAGCAGACATTTAAAGAGACTTCTGCAAGCAAAAAGAAAAAAGAATGAGGATAATGTTTCCTTGTTGACTATTTTTATTTCACATTTAATGATCTGCAATAGAAAACTAAATGAAGCCACTAATTTGTTTCGTTTTATGTTTTTCCCCTGTACAAACAGGTTTCCCTCGTTACGTTTGTGTCTATAATGTACATAATGTATACAGTCTCAGTAATGGTTGCTTAAACTATTTTTAATTAGAAATATTGAGATCAATTAAAAGCGTAATTTGAAGCGGCTAAAACAAATATTGTTTGATTAAGATATAATACAATGTGTATACACGATTTAAGTTAAAAAAACGCTGTGTTTTCCACATACCGTGCATGTTTGTATCTCCTCTTTGCTCCGCCTCTCTGAAAAGCGAGGTGTGCTATGATTGGCCAGTTCACTAATGCGTAGTGATTGGTCGAATACTGCACGGAAATGTAACGACTCTTACCATATTCGGAACATCAGGCTGCGACGGTACGATGAGATTTACAAGACTGCCCACCTTACTTGCGTTTAGATTTGGGCGGTCTTAGTCAAATCGTTTAACTTACGTAGATTGGCTGGGGTGTGGTTACACGAGGCGTTTCAGTCAGGTCTGGGTGAGCATTCGCTTCTAGATAAAATACATCTTTTGTTAACCTTATATTTTGCAATTTTACGTGTCTAATACATGCTTGGGCAACTTATAACAAAGATAAAGAAAAACACATATTTCCGACGAATCACCCCTTTAAATCATCATACACCATAAAGTGCATAAAGCTTTAAAATATATTGTTTCTTGGTTGAATTTTAGGCTGACATGGGGTTAGTGTGTGACAGGGGGATGATATTTCTTTATTTCATCACTTAAAGTTATAATTCAGACAGAAATGAATATTCTGTTATCATTTATCAGTATTGTTATTCATTATGTTGTTCAAAACCTGTATACTGCACAGCAATCTTTATTCTGTGTAACACAAAAGAAGATATTTCACAATGTCTCCGTGCTTTTGTGTCCATATAGTGATGTTTGGTAACCAAGTTTAGAAAAAATATATATGGCATACGGTTGAATAATTGTTAAATTATTTTTTATTTTTAGGGGAACAATCCCTTCAAAATGCATCATATTCGCTTCATAATGGTGTCGCTGTAAAAATGCAGGATTTTATCATTTATAACAGGAAGTTAGCATTTACATGTACCAGACACTTTTGTCCAAAGCGAGTTACAAATGAGCACAATAGATGCAATTGGAACAAAAGGACAACAAAAAGCGTTAGTGCAGTAAAACTGGTCTCATATGGCCTACCACATTTTCAAAGCAAACCAAATTTTTATCAAAAGAAAGAGTAGAAAAGAGATAGAAGTCGGAAGAGATGCGTTTTCAGCCGATTCTTAAAGATTGCCTCAGAATCTGCTGATCTTGTAGTAGCGAGCAGATCATTCCACAAATGAGGAACAGATCCAGAGAAGGTACGTGAGAGTGATTTTTGTCCCTTTTTGGTTGTTCGTTTGCAGAGCGTAGGGACCATGGCGGGTACATGTATACAATACACCATAATCTCATGCCACTTCTTTAAAACATCAAAAAGTTTAAAGCGAGCGTTGCTCTGTATTTTACAGAGTCATTTATTAGTCACCCAGAGGTCAACATCAGTTTAAATACATGGCAGCATGCAAATACAAGTCATATCAGTAGCAGCAAGCAAATTCTGATACTTAGCTAAAAGGCCCACAATAAATTCAACGCCATTATATCTCAAACCCAACCTGAGAATGCTTGCAATTGTTTGTGATTATTCTGCATTGCAGTTAGTTTAACATTTACTTTCCATTACACAATTCTAGTATTGATGACTACAGAATGATGGGAGGAACTCATGAATCCAAAAATAGAAACAGAGAAAAGAATGCATGCTAATGCATTGTGTGGCTTTTGTTACTGTTGTAAATGACTCTTTTGGGTTTCAGTAACAATGTGTAGAGACTAACACAAAACTGACTGAAAAATAATTAACAGAGATCTTAAGGAATTGTTACTTCCCTATGAAAGTGTCTGGCTACTTGTCCAAAGAAATCTAGGCTTTGTGGTACTTTCCACCACAGATGTTTTAACTGAGTTTTCAGTTTTTCTGATTCACTCTTGAAGAGTCAGAATGGTTAAACTAAACAAGAACAAATCTATATCTGATGAAATGTGAAAGTATGAAAACAAACCTGTAGAAAATATTTAAAACACAAAGCTGTAAAATTCCCTTTTATTATTCTTTTTGACAAAAGCAGATGAGAACAGGATAAACAACTTATCACTTCACTTTTGTTATCCACCAGCATCATGCAAGTCATTTATGCATTTGCCCGACTTGATTGACATTAGGAAATGTGTGAAGAGAAATGATGAGTGCCCCCTGCTGGCAAATAATATAGATCCATTTTTTAATGTGAACAGTTCAACATCTTTAAAATTATCACGTTTCTGAACTCTGGCTTAGAATTGTACAACAAAGTTCAAAACGTTGTTATGAATTTATAAAAACCTGCCAGACTCAATAAAGGGATCTATAACATACATACATAAAACTCTTTCATTTTTTATTTATTGTCATCAAGTGCATCAAGTCAATAAATATAAAAGCCTGAAATATTAGTTACATAACAAAAACCCTGCACTTCACTTGAATATGAAGAAGTTATCATAGGCAAGATATTTATATTTAAGGATTCTGGAAGCCATAAACAAACATTTATGTTATTATTTCTGAGGAAAGAACTCTTCTGTAGTCCCATTTATGGCAAAACAAAAAAGGTAACAATTTCAATATATTAGAAGCAGGAGAAACATTCAGTCAAGTATATTATGAAGCGTTAGCTTCTACCCTAAGAAGGTCATTTTAAGTGCTATGCTAAAGACTATGTACCTTGCATTTGATTTACTTTTAAATAAAAATCTGAATTAAATATAAGTGCTGTCAGCATTAACCACACAGCTACACACAAACATCTAGTGGCACAAAAATAACACAGATGAGGCACTGACATGATATGTAACAGCATTCAACTCTCATTCATGGTTAACATATTGTTGACCATACAGCAGTGCTCACCCTCCTTCAATGAATAAACTACAGTAGATAAAAAGAATGATGTCATTTAAAATTAAAATGAGGTCATCAAAAGGTCATGTGACAGCTCAGCCTTTTTTCGGTGGCCATTTGAGCACACGATTATTATTTCAACCTATTACAAATAAAACAATGTATGATGGATTTGATTGGCAAGTTAGGTTAATGACACATGCTATAGCTTTAACTGACTGACAAATCTTGACCTCTTTGCACATGTTAGGTAGTTAATCATCCATTCCTATATTACGAAACAGGTAGGACATGGATTCTCCGTTGTGGATCCGGCGAATGGCTTCAGACAGAATCATGCTGATGTCCACTGTCTTTATCTTAGGGCACTGAAGTTTTTGGATCTCATGTGGAATGGTGTTGGTCACGACTACCTGTATAACACAACATGACACCAACAGAAATGTCAGAATTGATGGCAAAACAGTTGTGATTCTTAAGGGAACAGTCGTTCCAAACCTGTAACACTGACTACTTTCTTCCATGGAACAGAAATGAGGAAGCATGTCACTGTATTCCATATAATAAAAGCATAAAGATATCAATGCTGTTCCAACTAAGAATAACATGAGGGCGAGGGAACGATTACAGAGCTGATCTTTACACGACAAGTTATTGCAACACTCCATATAATAAGATTATAACAATTATAATAAGGTAATTAATAATGACCTCATCAATGGCCGACTCCTCTATTAGTCGAGGTGCATCAGAAGAAAGGATTCCATGGGAGGCCATGACGAAGATCTTGTAGGCACCTCTCTCTTTCAGTGTTTCAGCTGCTGCTAGAAAGCTATCCACATCATCAATTATGTCATCCTGAATATAACAAAAAATGGCATATTAAAAGCAATGACAAAGAAAAACCACCTTGAACAGAGGAAAATAAATGAACAGTTTGCTTCCAAAATGAGATAACTCAGTTGGAATTCACAATAAAAAAACATGATTTTTGAATTTGTTTTAAAACTAACATATATCAAACTGCAGTTGGTTTGTTTAGATTTTGGCCACATTAACCCCCAAAAATACAGCTAACTAACACAATTTAACACAATACAAACATGCTAACAAACATGATTTTTTAAAAGCTTTATCTCATCTATACATCATATATATCACAAATATCATCTCACCACTATTATGGCGATTCGTCCACCCACATCACCCACCACAGTGATTGGAGGTTTTTCTTTGGGAATTAGCACTATGCAAAAAGGAAAAGACAGCTTGATACAAACTCTTAAGTCTTGGGTAATTGAGAGAAAGAGTCTGAATGACGTAATATTGATGAAGTGAGATTCTCACAAGGTATCTCTAGGCTTGGATGAATGGCCCCCATGTTTTTGACAGTGGGTGGGGAATGGCGTCCATCCACTAGGTCGGAATCGGCATCTTGGGCCTCACCGTGGATAACAGCGATGCCCAGACGTAATCTTTCAGCGAATGATTGGGCCCTGTAAGAGGAAGACAAGAGTTCATGTGCTCAAGTTTTAACAAAATTAACATCTGGCTCTTCTTAAAGGTAGAGTTTGTAAGAATTTTTCAGTAAAATATTGAAAAACCACTAGACCAATGTTATATATTTTTTTCAGCTGAGTACTTACAATATCTCAAATGTTTCCAACGGTTTTTAAATCCTGTGAAAATCACCATTCTAAACAGTGGACCGGGGCGGTTTAGTCGCCTGTCAATGGCGTCATATCCGTGCTACCCTTTGTTACCGCCTTTACTGCCGTAGCAACCGCTTGGCACTGTCGTAGACAGATGCGGAAGTAGTATGTACCGTCGGTCCGTCTAAAATTATTGCAAATGATGTGGGTACGTTCAAAATAGCTTTTACTATGATTGATTTGAACACTTAAAACTGCGCAGTTTTATCACACCATCGAATTGGACAATTACAGTAACATCTATGACTAACAAATTAGTTTTAAACCTTACATTACACACGTCTAATTCATTATAATGAAATAAAATGATTTCATCAAACGCAACATTTCTAAGACTTTATTACCTCTTCCGCTAACATGATTTCTCGTTCCTGTCTAATTGATGTATCAGTGGTACCATCAGCACTGGAGTTGAAGACATATCCCATCATTCCACGCTTCTACACAGCATCATCAAGATACGCGATTGTTGTTATTTTGATCGTGCGCCCTCTAGCAGCGATATCTACAAACTGTACCTTTAATGCTTTTTTCGAACCAAACATGCAAAGACATATCTCAAAATAAATCTGGGGACTAGGTTAAAACTACAGAACAAATAAAAAATGGTCAAAGATCTGCACAACACATTACAATAACCATATGACAAAGATTTCAGATGAAAGCATTTTTTAAATTTTGTTTTATTAACAAAGATTTGGAGGAGCACGTGCATATAACTTACCCGGCTGGTTTTCCATGACCAATCTCACAAATCAGATAACTAACCCGGCTGGTTTCCTATAATAAATCTCATCAATCATCCTTTTAACTCGGGAGAGAACCGCTACAAAGACGCCATAACCTCATTCTCTCAACATTTCTGCAGCATCCCCCCCACACCAACTCCTCACCATCAGCCCGTTTTTACCTTAGTAAAACGGAGGCAAATGACCCGAGTACTGGGAAATACCAGGCCCGGGGCCCTCGCCCGGACAAGGGGTGGGCGCTCCAAGTTTGGAGGAACTACCAAGCTCGGAACCCTCTGCCCAGGACAGCACGCCAAATACGCATATTATCCAAATACGCATTATTATCCGAACGTATTATCTGCGAGGCGAACTCGTGAATGGACTAAATGTGATGTCTACTGAATCCACATGATACAGCACAAATAATAAATAAATGTACCTTTTGGCTGATGCTGGAGATTTGGCCACAATTACAGCATTTCTGTAGTCAGGAATCTGGGAGAGAGAAAAAAATGCCTCAAAATCCCATAAATGAATGGCTACCTGTTCATGACCTTCCATTTGAGCAAGTGAGAAAATTAAATACATGAGACCATGAATAAAAAATCTTGAGTGGATGTATTTATTCAGTATTTAAGTATGGGAGAAAGTGCCAGTGTCAGTAATGGCAAGCTCATACTACGTGATTATTGGCTGGATTTTCCTGAAGCAGACAGATTTCCAAAGACTGCGACTAAACCCTCGGATGGCGACCAAATCGGTGCTCGTTTTGTCGGCGAGCTATTCCAGACGCTACAATCTTTTCAAACCTGCTTGATGTTATCGCCAAGTGATCTCGTTGTGTTTGACACTGTGGAACAAATCCAGCCGCTCACAGTGCAGAAGGTTTAGGTCAAATTATTGTGTGGAGGAATTAAAAACTGCTATCATATATATTCATAAACATTACAGAGTATGTTAAATGGTTGGTATAACAGATATAAAGCTATTTTAAACTATCCTAAAGCATGTATAATAGATTATGGAAACCCCTTTAATAACGCTTCAATGTTTCACGCTCTATTCCAGTAACAACTCGTTTGCCATCCACCATCAAACTATAAGTTAGCACAATATGGGAAGTGTTTTCGCTGTTGTTTGCATGTGCTCCTCGACCAAGGTCTTGTTTTTAGTGCACTTTGTCTGCGTTGTGTTGTGTAATGCAAGTGCTGATACAACAGGAAGATGAAGGATCACAAGAAACCTTGCTTTGTAGTGTAAACGCCATAGCAATTCAAGTAGTCCCGTAGTGTTAGGTCCGCTTAAACCTTAGTTAAATTTCACTTAAATACAGTGAAAAAGCTGATACACTGATGCCTTTCTTCTACACAAAAACTAGGAATATCACTGAGAGGTTTAAGGTACAGGCAATACAGGAATGACAACTATCCAGACGAGTTGTGGAGTTCATGCAAATGAGATCTTTAGTGGCGTTACATAAGGACCTACTTCTTCCTGGATGTACTGTAGCAGGAATGGCGAGGCCCGAAGATTGTCAACTGGAATGTTGAAGAAACCCTGGATTTCCTTTTGATGCAAATCCATAGTAATGAGATGAGTCAGACCTGATCGGAGCCACAATGGTCGGAAAGGAAAGACAAAGCAAATGAGAAAAACACATTTACCCTTAAAGCCATATTTAGGGAGGGGCAATTCTATCTAAAATTCTGACATCCATGACAGACTCACCTGCTTTACACATCATGGAGGCAAGAAGCTTCGAGACGATGGAGCCTCTTTTCCTCATTTTGCACTGTTTGCTGTAGGGGAAATAGGGAAGGACACCGATGATGTTTCGTGCACAGGAAGTCGGCAGGCGTACACCATGATGAGCAGCTCCATGATGGTGGTGTTAACATCCCTGCAGATGAAGAAAGACTCGTTTTTAAAGATTCTGATTCAAGAAACTTAATTTACTGCTGACTCCTATTGTTTTGTATTACGGCTCCGTACTTGGACACAGTCTGGATGATGAAGACATCTTTACCCCGCACAGACTCTTCAATTTGGACCCGTGTTTCTGTGGGGAAACAAAATAAATCTTACTTTCATTTTCCTTTTGGTCCATCTAAACCTTTAGGCATTTTTGGCATACACCTCCTTTCAATATAAGCAAGCTTAACCCAAAACAAGCCTGTCACAAAACAGCAGCTCTAATACGATCGGTTTTGACTACAGTATTATGGCATGCAAAAAAGACAAAATCACTCTAGCCAGCAGCAGAAGTCATTGCAGGTGTCTAAATAGCAGACAATTTAATGTGACTAAACAGATGCCTTTACCTCTGTTAGCTTCCTGATAGACCTGCACCTTCCCAAGTTCAACTCCCAACCTCCTGTTCAAGAATGAAAGTTCAGAGGAATAGGATTAAAACACACAGCAAAAATCTCAGCGAAGAAACATACATTTATTACAATTATCCATTTGGCAGACGCTATATCCAAAGCATTTATCCAAAGCATACATAAAAAATACATACTTATTAATCCTTGAGATTCTTACATTTCCAATGAGAACTTACTCAGCTATCCTCTTCCCCAGCTCTCTGCTGGAGGGGTTGGAGTTGGCAGTGAAGATAACCAGGCCTCCTTTGGCAGAACTCATGTCCTGTCGTTTTTTGGTATCTACCTCTAGGGACTCAGGCAGTGGCTCCCTGGGCACCCAGGCACTGCTGAGCCCTTCCTAACAACAGGACAACAGGCACACTGTTAGTTTATCACCAGACACTTCCTGTAAGCACGGAGATCGATGGTGGCATGCTTAAACAGACCAAGCATCGCACTATGACGCGGAGAACTAACTCCTCGTAGATTTATATAAGATGTAACAGCCATGATCAGATGTAAATCCGTCTGTCAATATGCACTGTTTTAAACGCAACAAAATTTCGATTTATGACTTAAACGTAGACCAAAACACAATTTCGAGTCTGTGACGGTAACATTCAAGTTGCTAAGCTAACTGCCTACATATCAACCGTAAATAGAGAATGGGAAGGATGAGTTCAGCTTCAATTATATTGGCGTTACATATACCATATTTATGGTTTTATGCCGTGAACTGAAAATATCAACAAATCTCACCAGTTTTAATGTTTTTATTAGAGCTCTTCGACTGGTTGAACGTTACTGAATCACATGAACAGTACCCAAGATGGCCACTAGACGCACGGCGCTTCAAAATAAAAGTCTCAATCAAGCGGTCTCATAAAGATTTACCTTAGTCGGATGCGATTTATACTGTAATTTATGTGTTAGTTAGAATTTCAGAAAAAAAAAGTATTTCTACTTTCTCAATTATCCGGGGGTACAGCTGAATTTATAATTCTAATAAACATTGATGAACACATGATGATTTTATGTTAAGGCTCACATTTGTCTGTTACATGTTTCCTGTATAAGACTATTGTTTAGATTTTTTCACAATACGAAGAGTTTTTTCAGTTGACCTAACATGAATAAATGTGCAAGTAGAATTTCGATGTTTATAACATTGTTAATCGTCAGCTTTTGCTCACAGATCGACAGCTCATTACATTAACGATCACACCTAATACCATGCCTGCATACAACCATCTAGTGGTCATAAAAATGACTTGTTTTAAATGACGTTAAGACTTTAAGTTCAGATGTACACTTCATCCTCTGTTCCTTTTCTATGCTAACACAGTTATAAAAATCTGTGGAAAATTTATTGAAACAGGAAATGAAAGCTGAACTTTGCAGATCATGATAAAAAGCAACACAAAGTGATCGCACGAGTTTGTGTTTGCTGACTAGATTAAATTGCAAAACCAAAGGCCATTAAACTACATTAGCCACAAAAGGGAAATGAAAGCAAGTTATAAACGGAGGACTAAACATATCAGACACTAGTTGGCCAGTTTTTCATAAGGGTTATTAAAGCAACACACAATCAATATCGCAACTAAAATGTTTTAATACTGAAAAAGAATTAGTTACACACATGATTCCAGGATCCTGAGTTGAAATGATAAAACATATTTGTACTGTTAGTAAATCAAGTAATTACAGTGCCCAAAGGAAATTTTCTCATATTTTAAAAGCACCAGCCAGGGTGTTTTTTGAAACACACACGCACAATTGCTTTAGGCATAAAGGTCTACCAACATGTAAACATCAGTCTCTCTTTCTCATTCTCTCATAACGAGCAGAAGTAATGGTGAACAGGGAAGGAAGCAGCTGCAGAAAGAGCAATTCCCAGACTGTCCCCTACACTTGCTGCAGCCATGGCGAACTCTCTCTCACGGTCAGCAGTCTGTTTAAAGACACAATGTATATGTAAGCACTGTGGACTATTGATAGCTACATGTGTCTCTAAATCAAAGTACAGAATGACTTGAGGTTCACATACCTCCTTGCTGATGAAATAGAAGGTGTTTACATACGCTGCTCCTCCCAACAGACCCTCATAAAAGACAATAATAAAAACCACCCATGGGTTTGGCAAGAACTGGTAGTATACTGCGACACTTAACAGTACAGCATTCACACACTGAGAGAGAAAATGTGAGAGAGAGAGAAATAATATACAAAAATAATAATCAATATGTTTACATTTTAATATACATAATATACAAGGACAATAATTCAGCCAACATTTGGGCATTTTGAAATAATCAGCAATGTGTTATCATGGAAGATTACTATTGAAGATTATTTTCCAAATCTATCAACACCCCAACAATAATGATAATATAATATCCCAGTACCCTAATAAAATTATAAAAAAAATCTGTCTTTGAATGTTTTAGAGAATTTTTGTAACATGTCTATTTTAAAATTTGTTTCATTCTCTTATGGTATTGATAAACTGTATCATGTATTCTGTAGCACTTTGAAAGTCCTGTTACAAAAGAACTATATGCAGAATCAAATCTAACCTACATTTTATATCCATCATCACATATCATAGACCCTCAAGATACTGTCATTGGCATCAGAAATTGAAAACCTATAATGGTTGAACACTTAACTGTAGAAGTATGCAACCCTTACCTGTAAGAGACAAAATAGCAAGATTTTCCTGATCTTGAAAAAGAAAAGGGAAGTGCGGGAAAAAAACACACCAATCTGGTAAAGTGTCTGATACCTGAAAAATAGAGCCAGTAATACATTTATATGTAACATCATCTCTCAAGATCCAAAACACAATTTATTATCAAACAACATTCTAGTATGTTGACTGTTGTTTCAGTGGGAGCCACTTAAAAAGGTATTCAAAGGTATGAAATTAAGATAGATATGCATCCTACCAGCGATATTGTTCTGGATGTGAGAGACGGGAGTCAGGGAAGTAGAGCAGCTCCATCTAATGTGTGTGTGTGTGGGAGAAAGAGAGAGATTGATAGACATCGATGACAGGTAATTTTACAGTATTTGTCTGTATAAACCAGAGCAGGCAGTACAGTCAACACTCACCAGTCCTTGGTTAATGTAATACTCTGCGAAGTAAACCAAACCAAGTGGAACAATAAACTTTCCAAGACCCTAAAGGAATAAAATAGGAGAGCACACATACTGTACTGAAGATAGACTTAAAATGAAAGAAAAAGTGCACTCCTGACTGCAACACAACAATGTGCAATTTAAGGCTTAAATACACTACAAGCCTTTTGCTCAGATTGCCCAGATTTTCAGTCTGGACTTCTTGTAGAAAGTCTGTGTCAGTCTGCAGATCTTATCAGTTAGTGTGTTTCTATCAGAAACTTTCAAAATGTCTGCAAGTGTTTGATGTCTAGTTTTAAAAAAATCTGTTCAGATTTTTAAAGTCTTGGAGTGTTTTCCAGCAATTAGCTACAAGCCATGCACATGACAGACACCTAACCCTTTTTATTTAAAAAGTTATAACTTTTGGGCAGAAAAGAAACACAAAACTAAGGACCAAAGAAATCCTAAAGCTTACTTTCATGATTTTTAGTTTGTCAGTGAAGGTCAGAGGTCTGATGCGCTTGTCTCTGTTAAAAGGAAAAGAACATGGAAATTACAGTTATCAGAATGACTCACTATACATCATTGACTTAAACAGGTGAATTTTCCCGAGCCATCTAAATATGAACAAAACCCATTACCTTGTTCCTCTTCATGTTCTGTATCAGCCACCTCCTCAATTAAAGGACGTCTCTCCTGAACATTTTCCACAGCTGAAGAACTGTGACTAACCTCACTGCGTGACCACTGTGGAAATGAAGCTGGAAATGCAAGCAGGAAGAAATAGCTAGAAGAGACAAGGGAAAGAAAAGAGAAGTCAAGATTTTCACACAAACATTTCTCCACAGGTATATATGAAAATTAAGAAAGTTCTTCTGACCTGACTGCCAAAATAACAGGGACAAACAGCATAATCATGAGAGAAATTCGGGGTGTCAGACCAGCCTGTGTAAACACAGAGTAGAGAAGTGCTCCTCCAACCCCTGCGGCCCCTGTGCCAGACCCCCAGCCATTTAACACATTTCTTAAAGAAATATTATAAGAAATACAATTTCAAAAGCAGTGAAATCAAAGAATTACAATTAACTAAGTATTTAGTATTAGAAAAATATCTGTTTTTTTTAGACTGCACACAGTAATTTTCTGGATGGTTAAAAAGATGGATTTATAGCAGGATTTACCTGTTGAAAAACACTGACAGGGAGAGAAAGGAGAGCTCCCCCAATCCTGCACTAACACTAGCAAAGACAACACCTGAGAAAAGATTCCGAGATTTAACTAAACATTTGATAATTTCTTACTGCAGTTCAATACCAGGACAAACACACAAACAAACACTTATTACCAAATAAGCTCATCAATACGGTTGAAGAGAAGGACACCATTAGGAAGCTCACAACTGCCGTGATGAAACAAACCAAGACACGGAAACTATTCATAAATAAAAGTTAAAGAAAATATGAATATTATTAAACAATAGTAATATTAATTTAAAGCTGTCTTTCAAGCTTTTACCAGCACTATAGTTTAAACACGAATCTGATACCTACAGTGCTTAAAGTTATTAGACCACCTCAATTTTTTAAGAATCTGTCAAAAGCTTGCTTAAAACTAAATATTTTAATTAAATTTTTTAGACAAATATCAAACTGAATTGACAAATTAGTGTTTATTCACATATAAAAACATAAAAACTTTTGTATGGCCTTCTTTTGCCTTGAGCTTGCTCTTTTTCATGGCATTGTTTTGAAGGAATTTCTCTGTCTCTGTTGCTATTGACGGTAATTTGGCATCTGAATAAAAAAAATCATAAAGTGCATAACTATTTTCTGCCTTCATGTAAAACAGTAAATTCGAAAATTCATGCATAACAATAATTTTATTTTAGCATACTGCTGGATTAACCATTAACCAGAAATATAAAAGAATGGTTTTGGTAATCTCCAATACTGTGAATTTCCATGGGGTGGTGGTGGTCTAATATATTTGTACTGTAGCACTGTAAATATATGGATGTTTGTATTTCAACATCAAATAAGGATGAGTCAACTTTACCCATAAGGCACTTTGTGTATATAGAAAGGTGCTGTGAGTTTGATTATGAGGGTGGGTAGTATATCAGCCAGCAGCACAGCCTAAGAAGAGACATAAAGAAAAATATAATAGGTAATTCAGGGAGCAAACATATGCTTAAATGTGGATGAGAAGACTTACTGCAGTGGACACAGGATTGCAGTCATAGCGGCTGCTGTTGCTGCTGTTCATCATTTCTACATTAGTCAAAGCCTGAGGGGTAAAGAGGATCAAAAACAAGAATATCTGTTGACATGACAAGAATGAGGTTTAATGTCAATGCCATCAAAGTCGAGCAGTGAAAATGCTTACATGTACTGTTGTGTTTTGGGATTCTTGTTTTTTCAAGATGTCATTGGCAGCACTCAGCATTACCACATATCCAAAGTTATTACAAAGACCCAACAACCTAGAGAAAGAGATAATGGTTATTGCTTCACTTAATCACTTTTTAAAACATACAGAAGATGTACATACCAAAAGCCAATACAATTTCTCCATCGTTGAACACGACCTGGGGAAAGAATCTCTTATGTTAAAATGCCTATTCGTTTTATGAGTATTACTGATTGCAATCTTAACGCTGACATTAAAGAAGCCAACCTTCACCGTCAGTTGTATCGACAGGGTCAGAGTTTACACTGTCAGCTTGATCCATTGCGAACAATTGTGATCTCTCGACGTTAAAAAGTTAAAAATTCACTTAATATTCAAAAGGTATGTCGGTATGATCATATTTGTTATGTCAAACAAATAAAGACTATAGCGAAACGGGTCCATCATAATCCACTTTCAATATCTCATATTGACGTAAGTTGACATAAACAGCACTAATCACAGCAAGAGGTGCAACACAGAAACACGTCCGACTGCGCTCTGCAAAGAGACATAAACAGTTCTGCCAAACGAAACACCGTTTGACAGTTTGTCAACGCACAGAACAAATAATTACAATTTAATTACAAATTATTTTTAGGTATTGCACAAAGAAATAAAATATTAACAGTTAATCATTTTCATAGTTTTTATTGGAAATTGAAGTGGATTATTTAACAGAGGTTAAAATAAAAATTCATGCAAAAATTATAATTCGGTCTTCATTTTTTTGAAGAATTTATTTTGAAGAATTGTTGTAACCAAACAGTTCTTGTCTTCCACCATTGACTATAAAACATTTATACAGAATTTATGGGTGAAAAAATGAAGACAGCATTTTTATTGTAGCTTTAAAACTTTAATGGGCTACTTAAATGTGTATATACTAGTGGTGGGTTAACGCAGTGAGACTCTTATCGTATTATTAGCCGGGTTTGCTTCAGGGAATATAAATTTTTAAGAAGCTTCCCAATAGAAACATCGACAAGACTAAGGTTGTTTGCACCTTGTGCAATGCGGAATTGGTTTAAAAAAAACACTTTCTCTCAACAGGTAAGTGGTCTAGCTTTAGTTGAAACCAGTAACTTTGTATTGAGATCTAATGTATTATGGCTCCTGTATGACATATCGCTTGTTGCTCCCTCACTCTTTGTAAGTCGCTTTGGATAAAAGCGTCTGCTAAATGACTAAATGTAAATGTACTGTAGGAGCTCTTCCAGTCTCAAGTACCACCTAAACGCAAATCATACCTTAGCTAATGCGGAAGTAAACACAAGTTCATCTTATTGAACATAATTTAATTTTCATCACCAATTATCATAGTAGAACAGCTTTCTCAAGCAGTTTGAGATGCATTTTGGAAACAGGAGATGAGCCCCTGGTCTAATGCGCCACCTGGCTTGAGAAACCCTTTCTCAAAGACTTACTTTTAGTCATTATTTGGGTAGCACACATATTCTGAATGCCTTCGGCAGAATTCAAATGAGCCATTTTAATCTAGATTAATCTAGATTAATCTTGGAATTAATCTAGATTAATCTAGATTAAAAAATTAATCTATGCCCACCACTAGTATATACTCACTTTTATTAGTAATGAACAACACAGTGCAAGACGATTATAAACAGCAATGCTCCTTAATTTAGTTTGAAAGGTGTTAGATATTTTTTCCCCATTTGTCAATAAGCCCACATAAATGAATGAATAAGTGTAGCCTATGTGTGGTTCTACTGCTCACAGAGTGGATAGCTGCTCGCTGAGCAGACAGCTGGCTAAATGTGGAGGAAGGGGATTTATTCTAAACTAAACATTCTTTGTCTGACATGCTATGTTTTCTATACCTTATTTGGTATAACAGGTTTCGTATTGTGCACTATATAAAGATTTGTCTTCCCTGAAGTAAATGAGTTCAAGAGCTGGATGCCTCTGTGTCTAGTTGTTGCGCTCCTAGATCTGCAGAAGAATTCGCTCACAACATCGAAGCCATTTCTGATTTGATTCTAAGGGTAATCCAAAACACAGAAAGAAACTTCAAGTTTAAGAAAAGGTTAATTAATTTTCATATTAAAGCTGCTTTACAGTTTAAAAGTAACTCCGTGAAATAATTCTTCTGTTAAGCATTGTATATCATGGGGAGACAGAGCTCCTGAACACAATACACATTTTTATAGTAAATATCAGAATTGATTGTGTTTTAACCACAGTCTTGATCTACCGCCACACCCAGGACAGTTCATAAGATGACCAAAAATATTTCATTACAAATAACAATACCAACATAAATCCTAAGAACAGGTTGACACAAACAACAACTTAGAAAACATCAAAACTGAGCTCAGCTGTGAGAGATACTTTAATAGTTTTTCAGTGTGATAAACAACAACAAACCTACTAAAGGCATGTGTGCTTGTACAAGTCAAATGCAATTTTATATAAGTAACTACAAGTACAAGAGAAAAGCTTCACAAAGTGACAGTAGCACACATGGGAGTGTTAATAAAAGATGTAAGAGAGAGAATTAATGGGCAGAAAACATGTAAATCTCAAGTTATTATATTACGTTTATTCATGAATATAAATACTTTAGGCCTCCTCTCAGCAGATTTCCATAGTTTTGCTTCACAAACAAAAGTAACAAACATTGAATGAAAAGGGAATGAGTCAAATAATGGGGTTCAGAGCATTTCGTATAGTTGGGTTTCATGATTTTTTAGGATTAACATTGAAGTATAAAAAGGCCTCATGGTGTTTAGTAGGCGTGGTTAGCCACAAAGAGAGACTCTGCCCCAGCAGCACTTTTGTCTCCTGAAGACACGTATTTCCCAGTACAGGCCTTGCTGTTGTTCTGTAAAGGAGAATAGAAATGTTATAAAATAATGCTACACTACCAACTGATTCAACTCATCTATACAATTAGGCTTTGAACATTTAAACATTGTAGCTGCTGTTATTCAAGTCTGTACCCATACTTACAAGAGCTCTCTTTATAAACTCCTCCTGGCATGCCTTGCCATTCTCCTTCTTGCCACCCCAGGCTTTGAGTGCAGATGCCTGCAGGGCACGACCATAGGAGAAGGTGAGTGCCCAGGGCCTGTGCAAGGGACACTGGTTCATGGCGTTGAGATTGAGTGTGGCCTCCTCCTCACTCTGGCCTCCAGACAGGAAGGTGACACCTGTTTTATAAGATAATAAAAATTAGGATGCAGGCATCACTTGTAACCATGTGTATGAGAGTAATTCAAGTTATTTTCTAACCAGGCACAGCGGGAGGAACAGTGCGGCGAAGTGCTGTGACAGTCGCCATTGCGATCTCCTGAGGAGTGTTCTTATGGGAACAGGAGTGCCCGGCGGTTACCATGTTGGGTTTGAGAAGAGTTCCCTCTAGGTACACATGATGATCTGACAGGGCCTTGTACATGGCAGCCAGAACCATCTCGGTCACATACTGGCACCTCTTAAGGTCATGATCGCCATCAGGCAGAATCTCAGGCTCCACGATGGGCACAATGCCATGCTGAGAAAAAAACAAAATCATAATAAAACAACCTTATTCATTTTAATGATTATTCTGTGTGGATATGCATCTGTGTGTCTCACCATCTGACAGATGCTAGCGTAACGGGCAAGCACATTAGCGTTCTCCCTGATAGCCAGGCTAGAGGGGGTTGTGGGGGTGATCTTCAGCACACACCTCCATTTGGCGAAGTCCGCTCCATCTTTCTTATACTGGGCACAGCGCTCATAAAGCCCATCCAGACCTACGATAGAAAGAAATTGTGAGAGTTTTAGTCAAGTAAACTTCACTAGGTTGACAGAGTCTTAACCTTTGGAGTATTTCTCAAAAGCACAGCTCTTCACCTTGTGTGGTGGTCTCTCCATTGGTGCCTGCCAGTGGGACAACACCCTTGTCCACTTTGATGCCAACTACCATGCCCCTCTCCTTAAGGAGCTGGGGGAAAAGTTTCCCATCATCTGTCTTCTGGTAGAGAGTCTCATGGAAGAGAATGACTCCACCAATGCAGGGCTTGACGCTGTCATCAGCAGTAAAGAGCAGTTGACGGTACAACCTCCTGTTCTCCTCAGTGTTCTCAGCATTGATGCTCTGAAATCTCTTTGCTACGCTACCTGCAGAATGACAGCAGTAAGAAAGTATTAGACAAGAGAAGGTGTAAGTGGGCAAACGTGTATTAGATATTCAACTAAAGGACCAAAGACGAACCTGTAGACTCATCCGCAGCCAGAATACCTTTACCAGGGGCAACAATCCTGAGAGCAATATCGTTCAGCTCCTTCTTCTGGTCTGGGGTGAGAAAAGGGTAAGCGTGGGGCATTTTGACTCTGGGGAGAGAGATATATGGGATGATGAGATGGAGATAGCTCAGATTACACAAACAATAAATGAAGACTAAATAAATCGAACAAAAGCACGAAAAATTAAGTGATGACTAAAAGACAAACCCAAGTAAAGGTTAATGTTTTCAGATGGGCGTGTGTACACACACACACCTTTCTGATGAAGGAAATCCTCTATTTTTTACTAATTACAACGCATCTTATTAACTAACGTACTTTGTTAACGAGTCCTCACTCGACACGTGACCACGAGTGACCGTGTACAGTCATTTTACTTGCAGTAAAATAAACTATTTTAATAGTAACGGAAAACGAAACAAAATCGACTAGCGAAATACTAGCATCCTGCTTCGATCGATATTTTCGTCTCACTTGTATATCGGCACTTTATGTTATAAAGAAACACTTACCAAATGACTTCGGTTAACGATGCGATAGCGTTAAATTCTCAGAGTCATTCACCGTACACGCTGTTGCAAGAAGTTGCAATGAAGGATATAATGTAGGAAGCGACGCGTATATTAGCCAATCAGGACGTGACTAATATTTGATTGATAGCGAGCGGAAGGCAGGAGAACAAGTGACGCTGATTCTGTAGAGACATTGATTGGCTGATGTGCTTAAAGAGGCGTGTTTCAGAGTGACGCATTTAGACTTCAATTAGGGGCGGGTGTATATGTTTTTGTGATACGTGACAGGCATCACATGCTGGAAACAGAGCTCATGATGATGTTATACAGTGTAGTAGGCTATGTAAGAAGATATAATTCACCTTGGCATGCGCATGCATTACCGAGCAGTATTCGGTACTGTAAATTCCACTTCGAAATTTTCGGCCTTCATTATGCTTAAAGCCTTTATTGTCATTTACACAATGAATTTCTTAATGAATTGAATAGAATAAGGATATAGAATACAAATATAAGTGGAAGGTTACACAGATTGTGATATAATATACAAACAGTGCAATATTCATGATGTATATATTGTATACAATGTATAATATACATTAATTCACTTTCCCCTTCTTCTGGTGAAGGTTAACTTGCCATGGTTTCTCCCATAGCATTTCACAATAACACAGAGATGGTGAATAGCAATGTTCTATAAAGATATCTCATTGTGTAGTGATTTGATGTATCTTTAGAGCATTTCAAAATGGACCAGGACCTTGAGTTCCAAGGTTCTTAACATTCCAGCAACACTTCTAACACCCCCACTCATGTTACGTTGAACCAAAGGCCAAAATTAAAAATAGACACTTTCAATGGCTGAAAGCCCATGGTCAAGCTAAACCCCACGTAAAAGATTGAAGAGAGCAGTCCAGTTATACATCTATAAGATGTTGAACGCTAAGCATAATAAAGATTGTATGCATAATTTGTTAATAACACAAAAGCTTTTAACTAAAATGTTAGTGTAAATGTTTGTTACAAAACCAATATAAATGTGCAACAGTACAACATAATGTGCAACATTGAAAAATAATTTGATTTAAACATGATTACAGAATACAACTAGAAAGATGGCAATGGATTATATTGCAGTACAAAACAAAAGAGAATGGAGAATGCATGATTTTTTACCGTTATCTGGACGAAGGAAGGTAAACTGAAGCAACTCCCCGAATGGAGGCAGAGGAGATCTGGATAGAATGTGTGACAAGTCTGAAGCTGGATGACCTGTATTTATTCAGATGATGCGACCTTTGACATTCCGTGGGCTTGGCTAATCTTAGCAACACACAAGCCCACGATGCAACAGGAGAAGGGCAATGTGACATTCACATTCCCCGGCATGCAGCAAAGAAAGGTTAAAGAGAAAGAGACACAGAGAATCAAGGCAATATGCTATTAAAGAAGTTTTTCAAACACACATTATTTCATTCAATCACAAATAAACAATGACAAAATGGGGTGTGGTCGAGAGATGAAGAGTAATAATCTGAATTTGTCTTTGCTGTTATGCACTTCTGTCATCAGGAAAGGGATCTACTGTCACGTTATTTCATGACCTTTAATCTCTAAAATATCTTCTCTGCATTTTCAGAGCCAATAGGAAACCGTATAAAAAATAGAAACTTGCTTCAAATGAAAGATAAAATAAATTATGCCCAACCCAGATAAATTCAAGACAATGTAAATGTCAAAGTAAATTCTAACATAAATGCTTGGTGGCCAATAACTCTAGTGGACGCAACACCTTGTAAAAATCTTTAATTCTTTAAAAAAATGTACACTTATAAAATACATAAAAAAATTACAGTAAAGGATTGCAGTTGCTGTCTGACAAGAACGGGCGATATAAAAGCCATAGTAATGTATTCAGGATCTGAGAATATCAAAATCTGGCCACACAACATCCATATCTGTATCATATTTCACAAAAGAAAAAAATAAGTATAACTGCTAAACACTTTGAAATGAAATGACATTATAAATACATAAAACTGTTTTGTCAAAATGTATACTGATTGATGTGCAAGCAGCATACTTAATTCTTTAAAAGTATGGCACTGCATAAAACCAAGCTCTGCTTTCTTTCTACCAAATAACTCTTTTGGCTTGGTGTTGGTTTATTCATGTCGTGTAATTATGTATAACACTAATAAACACATCTAAAATCTTCTCAAACGTTTGAAACGTTAATGCCAAAGGATTAAGTTTTTCAGGAAGGGTGTAATAATGTCTGCCAAAGAATCCTATCATTACAGAACACTTACAAAGTAATCTTTTGTGTCTTGTGTCATAGCTAACTGTGACTTAGGCAGTTTTTAAGGCATCATTTATTGTGAGGAGGGCCATCCACGGTCCCTTTATCCTTTTACTTAAACTTGATCTCAAAGCAGAAGCAGTTGATGGAGTCACACTCTGGAGGTTGACAGGTACAGGCACAATCCCACATCGCACACTGCAATATACAAGAAAAAACATTCAAGCTCAAATCAGAAAATAATACAGAATTAACATAAATTATCATATTAAATTTCATATACATTCATATTTATAGGGATGTTTGCTGTTTAAATGTATGAATGAAGTTAATATCTACAACTGGGAATAATAGCCAGTGTGTCACTTACATTAGGGGAAGGGCAAGAGTAGTCAAGACAGGAGCGCAGAGAGGGTGGACGACAATCACATGACTGGGCACACACTAAACAGTACTCACAAGGAGAGAAACTCGCACAACAATCTGAACACTGAGGATCACACTTGGCCTGTGGAGAAAGAGAACCAGGGTCCAAAATGAAAACTAAGAGAGGAAATAAAAAAGACTAGACTGGCTCATCATGATCTGATGATGAGTTCTACCTTGAGACAATGATGACACCACAACACACCCGCAAGGAAAATCATATAGATCCCCACTGAGATCATGATGATGGCAGGCAGAGGGAGGGACAGAGCCCATACAGGAACAGCCTGCAGAGCAAGTGATGTAGAGAGTGCGGTAGGAATTAAAATCTAAAAGTGAATTAGTTCTGCATTAGCTCACATAATAAAACTATTGCTAACAAATCGTTTCCGGCTTTGTTAATAAATCGAAACCATGTTCTGCTATTTATTATGTAGTGCGAAACTCATGTATATATATACATCAAACGGGACGCCCAGAATCAGAATGAGCAACTATGTAAAAGCCGTCATGACAATGTTTTTATTATACAGCCAGATGCATGTTTAGAGTTGCTCTCTAACAAACTAATCTTGTCAATAACAAGGCAAAGAAAAACTTACCATTATAACGTCCAAGCATTCCCAATACAACTCACAAAAGGTTTTAAGTAATCTTAGCAAATATTTTTTTAATAAATGTTTACTCCAGTTAGCGTGATGCCGAATGTGGCGAAGTTGATGATCAGTGTTGTCCTGGCAACACAGATGCGACTTCCGGTGACTGTACGGCGGTTTGCGAGGGTCAAACTCATTTCGTACTAAAAACTGGTGTGCCAGTAGACTGTCGTATTCGGTGTTGGGGAAGTTAATTGAAAATAACTGATACTTTAAATCAACTGCGTATTTAAATTACACTATCATTAATGTATAAAGTAATTAAATTCCTCACAATTGCTTCTTAAAAGCATTTAGAGCCATGTAGCAAGATGTTAACATTCTCATATGAATATCAACAACAGCAACAAAATTCAAACCATCTCTTAATAATAGTAATAATAACTCCAAAATGTTCATTTCAATATTGTTTAATGCAGTTATACACAGAATATTTTATATCTATAGTATGTTGGCTAATGCAGGTATGGTAGGCTACATAAGAATTGAAATTCCTATAACATTTAAGGGAATTCTTTATTTTTTCATGTTAATGTTCTGGAGCTCCATTGATAGCTTGTCGTAGTTATGGTGCAAGTTCATAACTCAAGGTACGTCTACTAAGAGTTGATAGAACTAACTGAAATCAGCTGTTCTGAAACTGAACACTCAAAGTTTCGCATCTCGGTTTTAAACAAGTCAGAGTTCACATTTTAACTCGGTGTTGGTTGAACCTCCTTATTGAAACGGGCCCCTGGTAAAAGAAAATTGTTCTCAGATAAATATTCACAATCACAAATGTCCCTTTCTATGTCAGCATCCCAAGGGTGGTACATTTCAACCTTTTTTTTTCGTTTAATTGCTAATGTTCCCTGACAATTTTTTATTATGCTATAATTATCTTATTACAAAGAACAACCTGTAATATTCCTATCAAAAACGGAATAAATATTGTCAAACTACATATCACTGGAAAGCGCTCAGATTGTAGTTTTGTGATATGTCAAACGTAGTGAAAGTTACTTTAAAATATGTTTAGAAATTGTTAAGGACTCACAGGCAGGCTAAAGTGTTTTCATCGTAAAAACCTATATCCTATACAAAACCAATTTCTTTTTATGACAATCTATATATAGTTGGAATGGTGGAAGTCTCTAGATTTCAAATCCGTTGTCCATTTTAAACATGGCAGAAGTGTTAATTTAAATGTCACCTGTACCACCGGTGGGCCAAAAGTGCTATTACAAAACAAAAAACAATAATGTTCCCATTAGTCTCTTTGCTCTTTGTCTCTTGTTTTCAAATCCATTGTCCGATATGCAATAGGACAAACGTAGTAAAAATCATGTAAAAGTGTGTAAATAGTTCTGTAAAAGATGTGGAAATACTTGTTTGTTGAGTTTGTTGTTTTCACTTAATTAGCTATTATAGTTGGCTTTATTATAATTAGTTAATTGTTTTATTTTGATATGTTCATTCAAAAACTATGTATACCCTCTTTGAAATGTTTTAAAAACCTGTGTTCAAGTCTATGAGAAAAAAAAGTCTCAACATAGTGTGAAATCAAGTGTCTCTGGTTTACCATTTAGGCATGTACTCCACCTAGTGGCCAAAGTTTGTATTGGATTTTAAAATGCCATCATTTTTCGGGGAAATCATATATTTTTTATGTAGTATTTTATATAGGAATAAAGTTATATTGAAAAAGTATTTTTATTCAAATAAACTTAAACTGCTATAACATTAAACAGTAAATTTCATTAAAAAGTTCCAAGTATCTTCTTTAAAACGAGACCAAGATTGGCTGCCTAGACCAAAGCTTTCCAGAGTTACGTAAATTTAAACATGGAAATCACCTTTAAGCCCACATTCAAAAATCGTGCTGACACAGAAAGGGTTTTTAAGCATAAGATCACTGTGCTTACTTAAATGATGTTAATGGATTGAATGAAAGTCTTTTTAAGAAAAACTAGATGCGTTTTAGTAGTTTGTTTTATTTAGAATATTTGTGACAGTTGTGATTTCATTTTAATTACTTCAATACATTCATTTATTAAAAAAATTACAGATTTAAGCAAACAAATCTCTAAATCTTTAATGAAAGAGTAATCAGCTTAAGTAAAGTTCTCTTGAAAATTCTGTGATTCATTTTTGGGTTTATAGGCTGCCTTTGTCAGTGCTTCATTTAGTTCTAAAGTGACAGGGAGCTCAGCCTTAATAAAAAGCCTGCATGAGGGCTGGCAGAGAGAGCAGAAGGATGCATGTAAGAGAGAGGGGGGAGAATGACTCCACTCCATCCATAATAGATGGAACGTTGTAGGCTGTCTCATATATGAAGTTGGTGTATTGCGATGTTTTCCTGAAGACTTGCATTCTTGGGCCATGATCTGGGTACATGTCTAGGTACATGTCTGGGTAAGGGCTGTAGTCCATGGACAAAATACCAGCCTGAACCCACCTGCCACCCACTTGACACAGCAAGGGACTGCCTTCATCATCCTGTGATTGAGACAGAAAACTGTTACAAACGTACATAGGTAACAATAATATTCAGCAAATTTCACACATTTGTGTCCGATTATTAATCTTATTGAGTTCAATGCCACTTAATACAAAATACAACAGAATTTTTCAATTATTATACACATACTTGCTGTACGTTCACGGACTCTGTGCAGATATACATCTCAGAGTTGATATCGGGACTACAATATACAATGTTTGTCTGGATCTCCTCAAGACCTGGGGCTGAGGCAATGATGACATAAACTTGGTATTACTTAGGAATTAAAAATAGATCATTCTCAACATGTCACTGATTCATCTAATGATGATTTATGTGTAATAAAAATTATATATGTGGTTATTAATATAAATCACAGTTACTAATGCAAACAAACACTCACATGGGCCATTTCCTGTGTCCCAACCCACTACAGAACATTGAGTGCCAGGCATAAATTCATGATTATACATGTTGAAATCCACCACATTGATGTGGTCTGATATGTCTGGTCCATACATCAGCTCCACTAGTGCCACATTGTTGTCTGGACCTTCGTTGAAAACAATGTTTTGTACATGTAAAGTCATCTCCATGCTGCAGTCCCTGTCTAAACCGACCACCACTGACCAATGAAATGGCATCATGGCTCTGAAGGATAAGATGGATGTCAGTACACTTATCTGTGATTAGGTCACTGATTAACTTTAAAAACAGTTTTTTTACAGAACATTTGATTACCCGTTAAAGCAGCTAGCAGAAGTTATGACAAAGTTTGGAGCGATCAGAGTTCCAATGCATGTATGGGAACCAAAATAACGCAGACTAGCCATCATTGGCCATGCACACATTGCTGAGGAGAAAAGACAGCTTGAGTTATTTGTTTGTGTGTATGGGGTTTTTCTACATTGCATTAGAAAACAGCATTATAAACATACTAAACAATGTCTTAATGACAAAGTTTAAATGCAGAAAGGTTTTTGTAAGAGTTAGTGTTTACAAAACATAATAGCTTAATATAGAAAATATATGTGATTATACTGTATATAATATATAAAGTTACAAAAAAGAAATGAAATTATATATAAAACCTTACAATTTGAAGAATTCTGTCCCTATCTTGATTGAAAAAACGTCAGTTTGTGTGTGGGTGATGATCATTCTCAATATTAGTATTTATTTTAGTAAATTATTAGTCAGCCATAGATCAATCCAAAAGAATGTTAAATTACTGAATTGGATGGAATTAAAGACATGTCACTTTGGATAAGTCTATAATACAATTTTAAATATATAACATGGACAAAATTAACTTTTTGGAAATATTTTTTTTATCAGATTTTCTAACAGTAGCCTGTAAAAGGAAAATAGCATAGAAAATAACTCTGATGTGTGTCTTACTGCCTGAATTTAGACCAAACAAACCTAGGGAGCTGTCAGATAGGGCTTCTGGTGTGAATTTAACAAAATAAAAGGAACCAAATTAAGGTAGAGTGAAATGGAAGTAAGGATTAAATTAGTATATGGTGCAAAAGAAAATTAATATATGAGGGGATTACATGAATAGCAGTTTACATACATGGACGACTACAAGTCGCATTCATGTCAATTTCATCAGGTCCGTTGGATGCAACACTGACAAAACCAGTTCTCTCTGCCCCGGCATAACCACTGATCCAGTCCTGATACTGAGAAATTCTGGAATACACCCCAGGGAAGTCAGGCAGGGCACAACCACGACCAAAACTCACAACACCGGCCTGGACCCAAATAGGGCCATTTCGGAAGACCATTGGACCTCCAGAATCCCCCTATACAGTTACAGTGAATTGACAACAGTCTGTTTTAGATATCTGGTGTTTGACAAGTAAACATTTTAACTGTACAATCCTCTTTATGCATTTATAGGTAGAATATCATATGAGGTAAGTTTAATGAACATTTATGATACCTGGCATGAATCTTTTCCACCCTCCAACAGTCCAGCACACATCATGTTGTCTGTTATTTTATTGTTTCCATAAAGGCAGTCACACTTTCTGTTTCCAACTATAGGCACATCTACATCCTGTAGGTTTTGAGGTGAAGGAAGAGATACTGGGAGATGATGAAGAACGAACATGATCAAAACTATACAATGATTTGAAACTCACATACATTTTTTCCATATCCAAACCATGTACTGCATGTATAAATATAACTTTTTTCGCCTTACCACTAGAATTTACAGTCCCCCAACCTGTGACCCACATGGTCAAGCCAGTGTTAAATGTGCTTCCTGCTCGGCCAGACAAGCCGGTGTGATGTTTTGGTTGAAGGTCACGGGTGAGGAGAGTTGGAGAAGAGCCACGTCATTGTCACTGGTTAATGAGTCGTATAATGGATGTGTAATGATTTGAGATATGTTTCTGGACACCTCATTTGGATTGGGGAGTTCCTGACTGTGTCTGCCCAGAAACACTGTTAAAACAGATGGATCAGGGGGCCTGAAAGCAAGGAAAGACAGCGTTAACCATTATCATTTTAATTTGTAAAGAAGATTTTTTTAGGGTAGCTTGGTATATAAAATTGTGATAATTATATTACTTACATTGAAAAACAGTGAGCTGCTGACAGAACCCATTCATCATTGATGAGTGATCCACCACAAAAATGGCCATTTCCGTCATGAAGGCTGACCTGCCATGGCCAAGCACCTACAGGAGCCTCCTGTCCCCCCACTATTTTAGTGTTGAAATCAGCTCTGCCACACACTTGGAGAAAAGTAAAGGACTTTTAGACTGACACTCAGAGAACAATGGTACGTGCTACAAATGTGGTCATTATGAGATGAGAAATCATTTACCTTCAAGTTGACAGTCACACCCTGAAAACAATAGAAACAAGATGACATGTTTTTAGTCAATCAGATTTAACTAAACACATGCATGTTATTTAGGCTAACAGGGTTTTGAGAATGCAAAATTCTGTCTTTGGCAGGTTATTGTCTTAAAAACCTATCAAAAATATATTTTCATCAGAATATTCAAGATGACAACATATGGTGTATGCTTAAATGTTTGAAATTAGTTTTATGACTAGCAGGCCTAGTTTTTTATTGCAAAGCTAAATAAAAATTGGATTGAATTGTTTTGAATAATGAATTAGAAACAATAATGTGATAGAAGCTGGTTCATGAAATTCCAACAGCAAAGACGATCAGAATAACAAGAAAATCCAGGTCATCACGTAAAAAAAATACATTTGAACTTTTCCTAAATAAATGTACGAATATAACTGTTGTATTGCTTAAGACTGAGTATTACATTATTTTCTTTGCAGCATTGAGGTTTAAAAAAAATACAGAGCATCTTTTCTGTTATTTGGAGTTCCTTTCTTCACTTTTCACTTTGAAAAATATTGTTAGTTCACAGAATGAAACAAAAATGAACATTTTACCTAACAAATATCTATAAATAGTCCATTTTAAATCAGAAAAACTAATTTTGAAATGGTCTCTTAATTTTTTCTGCTGCTGTATTTATTGTCTGCTCCAATTTTCATTCTCAATCACAAATTCTCATGACAATAGAGGTATTCTATAATCTTGCATGTTACAAATGTGGGTATATGATATTGGTTTGATCATATCAGTTTCTTAATTTTCTGTGCTAAATAGAGACGTTAACACTGTATCCCTCTTACTTTGCTAGAAATTAATCAACTTCTTTATTGCTTATTCATCGAGTAAGTAAATAAATTTGACTTTACATAAAGATGAATGTATTTACCTTTGGTAAGGAGAGCAGCACAAAGACCAATGTCAGTTTCCACAACATCTTCATCTCTCTTACCTCACTGTGAGTGCTTGATCATATATATACCCCACATCCTGATAACTTAACGCCTCTCTCACGCCTGATTTACCTAGGACACACCTTAACAATGACACGAAGACTTACATAATACAACGAGATTCTGTAGCTTACTGAAAAATTAAAAACATTCAGAAAAAATTAAATGAACAAACATTCAACAGAAGACTTATCGACTTGTTTGATTTTTTTTTTTAAACTACTCTTGTGATGTTGTCACATGTTACTTAATTAAACATTAAAAAAACATTACTTTTAAAGCGTTTATTACTCAAATTTTATTTTAATTTAATATTAAATAAACTTTAGTTATTGGATAGTGAAGTAACATTTTTGTCTACTCCGCGAGAAATTCATTGAGTTTGCTAATATTTTTAAGTTGAATTAATTCAAAATTTTGTGACAGGTTGAACCAACAAAAAAAAAAGTGCGTTCAGTGCGTTAACAAATAGTGATCTACTTTCTTATTATTAGATCATGCATTTACAAATTCAACTTGAGCATTTTGATTTACTGTGTGGCATAGGACATAAGAGGGTTTCTGAAGGACTGCAACAATGAAAGGCCTAATAAAATACAAAATAAAAGGATCACTTAATATTTTAGTGCAGGTAATTCAAAGAGTATTTCAAAGCTAATTGCAAATTGTTCTCAGATATCATAGAAACCTAAAGGTCAACATATTTGGTTGGCAGTGAAACTGGTTTTCCACGTTCCCCGTAATGTAGTAAAAACACAGTATCACAATCGATTCAGATCTAACAAGGTGTGTTCCCTTTCTGGTGCTAATACAGTCTATTTAAAACAACATTACAGTAAGTTCATTGTACTTTCATTGTATCTCTGTCAAAAACTTGCGGTCTGTCATATATGCAAGTCCTTTGTGCCATCAAAAGCTTTCTTACATAGAAAATGATATCTGAAAGTGATTAACAATTCAGTTCATAACTTAAATTAATATTTAATTCACCTCATAATAGGCTACTAAATTACATGCTGGCCAATTTTTTGTAAGTATTTAAGCTTTTACTTTTTAAAGCTTTAATTTTATTTTTTCCTATTACTATTTTTATTTGACTGAAATTTGTTGTAGATGTGCTTTGTGTGGCCCTTAATCCTGCTTAGATATGGCTCACAGGGTGCATTGGTAAATCTTAACAAATGTTCTGATAAAATTTAAGTAGCCTTAAATAGGTCATGGGATTTTTTTTGCATATTTTTCTTGCATTTCTCTGTGGTTTGACTTGTGAAAAAGCTTGTCAATCTATCATACATTCCAGAGACACAAGTATTTTAGAAACATGTCAGAAGATGAATGCCTAAGTCAATGTTGACAAAGTCATTCAAACAACCACAATAAAGAATTTTTATTACATATATCTTTGACTAAACTCTTTAACCCTATAAAGAAAATCTCTTTACCTCTCCTCTCCAACCACACATGAAAATATATTTAGCATTTTTCCATTAACAAAATATACTTTTTTAAAATAGAATTATACTAACTTTTTTATTTCTTATGATTGTTATATTTATATTGGTACTCAAACCACTTTCAAATTATTAAAATATTTTTATTATAGAGAACGAAAGTTCCATTAGTTAAATGCTCTAGGCATTTGAAACAAACATCTCAGGATCAAATTACTCAAAAAATCAAGACAGTCAAGACAGATTTTTTCTTCAGGTGTATATGGTATTTGATTTCAATCACTTGTAAAGGTTTGTTTGCTTTTTTGATCACATGACTGTGAAGACTGTCAAGTTTTTAATCTTTCATCAGGATTTTTCTTTCTTGAATGTTGATCAGCCACAAAGGTAGGCTAACAGTACAGAAATAACTCTTTCACGTTTCACCTTGAAAAGTACTCAAAAATATCATTAAAAATGTCATTTTAAAGATTGGAAAACACACGTTTCTGCCAATTTTATATTAATATTGTGTTTCTAGAAATGCTGTGAACAAACAAACACACCTCAACTTCTCTAACTATCGCAAGAGTAACGAGCTGCAGGTGCAGGCCCACAGTACAGCCAATCTTGATGCAGCGTAGACAATCTTGATAAGCGGGTCTTCCTGCCGCGCGTCGGTTGGCGATGTAAGATTGAGTCTTCCCGGCAGAACCTGCGCTGAAGATTACATTTCTACCAGAAAGACTCGGGAGGTGAGAATACTTGACAATGAACATATAGTAGGCAACTGATCAGCGACAAGCTGCGAAAACGGTCAAATATATAGTTATTTGGCGTAGGCCCCGTCCATAGTTCGCATCGAGTGCTCAAGAATGCGCAGCCAACCCCTAAGATTGTTTGAGGGCTTTGCCTCTGGACCAGGGCCTACCCCCAAAGATTTGAAGGAAGAAATTTCTACCACCGGTTGAAGATTCTTGAGGTTCCTGAATAATGAGATAAAGAATAAAATTGTTAGTGAGGGTGTTCTCTCACTTATCCCAACTGCTCTCAACCGTGCCCAAGCGCTAATATCCACCTCTTCCAAGCGAGCCAGGAACCGCTAAACAAACCATGCCCGGGCACGATATGGAGTGATCACACTTGTCAAATGAACCAGGCTTTGGGGGTCAAACCTGCTCGGGCACAGTCCAGATTGAGTAGGGAGAGTCACCCTGAGACATTAATCGTAAAATTCACCGAGCCTTGAATTTCGCTAGTAATATCGCCATACTCTAATGAACTCATCTTCATTGTGTGGAGATGAGCCATTGAGACAAGCCTCGATAGGCCGCAACATTATGACGAGCCTGGAAAGGCCACAAATTGAGACAAGCCTCGATAGATCTTGACATAGTGACAAAGCCTCAATAGGCCTCATCGTTATGATGAAGGCCTCTATAGGCCATGACATAATGACGAAGGCCTTGATAGACCGTAACATTAACTAAGCCTTGATAGGCCACGATGTGGTGATGAAGGACCCGATAGGCCATAACATAGTGACGAAAGCCTCGATAGGCCACAGCATTGAAACAAGCCTCGAAAGGCCACAACATTTAGACGGGGGACTTAATAGGCCATGAAATGCATACGGGGGCCTCGATAGGCCACAAATTTGAGACAAGCCTCGATAGGCCAAAACATTTAGACGTGGGACTTGATAGGCCACAACATGGAGACGGGGGCTTGATAGGCCCCAACATTTACACGGGGGCCTTGATAGGCTGCGACATAAAGACAGAGGCCACGATAGGCCATAACATGGAGACTTAGGCCTCGATAGGTACTATTTGAGAACAGGATCGAATGGTAATGGGAATGAGAAGCAAGACACCACCACAAGTCTATATATATATATATATATATATATATATATGCATGAAAATACCTTGATTGAGACTTGATAGAGCTTGCTGAGCGTCGAGGATGATTTTATAGTCAGGTCTTATTTAGGATTCAAATGCTGAGGAAGACCATCTGCCCATCAACGTGATAGCTGCCTTTGAAACCCTGTATACGAATACAGTTGCCAATAGAGGACAGCTCGAATTATAACTAGGGCTGCAACTAACAATTATTTGAATTGTCAACTAATCTAACGATTATTTTTTGATTAATCAAATAAAGATTTTTTTGGTTATCTTATTAATTACTTGGCAAACTTTCCAATAAATAATAAGTTCTAGAGTTTTAAATTATAAATCATATCATACTTTTTACTCAACTACATTTCATAAATAAATGTTATTGTTTTGACACCATAATCTTTGTTTACATTAAAATCAATATTTTTAATTTAGTAGTTTTTAATGTACTTAAGTACCGTGTTAAAGGTAAAACATTTAAAAATGTGTATATGCTCTGTATTTTTTCCTCCAAGTTATATCCAAATCTGTTTTCAGTTTCATAATGTCATTGAGTAAAAATACTACTATCGATCTCTGTTTATTGCACAAAACTAGTACCACTTGCAAAACTTTCACCGAATAAAAGACTCCAATGCGGAGTGGAATAAAAGCGCGCATGCGCATCCTGAACTCAGAATGCTGCACTCAATGCATTCACTTCGCTATTTGTTATGCGCATCCCGGACACACAATGATGCACTAAAAGCACCTTAAAGTCGGGGGGATCCTTTTGCTCCCCAAAGTAATTAACAGTTAGAACACGACGAGAATAGATGATGTGTTACATGTTTAACACATGCACACACATGCATTGCATCCATCCAACAGTTCACAGTTAAATCAGAGCTTTAAAAGAGTTATTGCGTTATGAAGTTATGAAGACGCACAACATTCAGGCCGCTTCCGATGCTTCTAATAAATTAAGCCACACTCAGCGAGTAATTCACTGTCTCTAACAAAAAACACTTTAAACAAAACCATGAGTATCATCTTGTGATAATGAAGAATAATAATAAAAAATTGGAACATCTTGAAAGAGTAACGTCCTGACCTTCACCATACACACGCATGCGGACTGGAGATTGACAGATGACAGCACGATTCGCTCCGGACCCGTCAAATTCAAAACAAACACGAATGCATGCAGGCACGCGTGCACACACACACACGCACACACGCACACACAGACGCGCCACGACCCACGCGCACAAACCAGTGTAGGGGAACGATCACGTAAAAAGCGCTTATTGCTGTTAGACGCGGCTCTTTTTAATTGTTTTCAGTTGACATGGAGCGTTCTGCGAGGTATTTATGCGCGACGGGCGTCTTTAGTAGTGTTTACAGAAAAATGCACTAAAAAGTTACATTGAATTATTATTTCATGAGCAGAAAATATGTAAATGAGAACGGCTTCTTACATTTTGTTGTATGGAAATGTAACAGTTAAGACAGTAAACGCAAGTACGACTATGACGCCATGAATATGATGATAAGCGGATGAAGAGTTCATTTGCAAAAAAAGAACCTGTACACAAGATGTTCAAATACAATGTTTAAAATCAATGAAACTGCAGTTGGGTTCTTATGATTCGGTGATTATATAAAATACAGCTAACCAGAGGTGGGGGACTCCAGTCACATGACTTGACTCGAGTCTGACTTGAGTCACAATTTTCAGGACTTGGGACTTGCTTGATTGATGTAAGAAAATGACTTGACTTGACTTTGACTTGAGAGCAAGTGACTTGAGACTTGACTTGACTTAAAGTGGAAGACTCAACAATGACTTAAAGTAAAATAAAGAAATACAATTCGTTTTAAAAATAATTATTGTGACTCAGCAGCGCTAACTAGCGCCTGTGTCTTTAACACTACACAACTCATCCGCGCCAAACATGGCAGACAACAGTCGAGCTCCACAGATTGTCCAGATGGACCATGCCAATAAAAAAAGATTTGCCAGTATGCAACGCAAGAATGTCTGACACGACAACCATAATCTTTTGCTGTTCTTTGAAAATTAATTGTTACCATTGTTTCCTCAGAAGTTCTTCCTTTGGTTGTATAAATAAGGCGCACTTAGTTTCACAACATAGAACACAGGTTTCAGACGGCACACGCATCACGAACGAGTGACAGTGTTTTGGGGGAGTAGAGACTGAAGTTTTTGCGGAAGTCCCAGCAAAACGTCTATGTCTAGTGAAGTACATACGCGGCGGTTAGAGAAACGTCTTGTTTGCATGATTCAGAGTCGACTCCCTTTTTTACGAGCCAATAACTTTGTAATTCATTCATTATAGGACTTACTTCTTGGCAGACTGCATGAAATGTAATTTTCATGATCTAATGCTGCTTACTCTTTAAGTTAGAGATGAGACAGAGACTTCTCGCCTCCGCTTTGAAGCTTAGGAGTCGTAAATATCCCAAAGAGAAACCAAAGGGTTATCCAAACTCTAATTGAGAGAGCACAACCTTAAACCAGACCCCCGGAGCCAGGTTCTGCTATGGTATTTTGATGATGGTATCAAGAAAAAAGGACAAAAGGGAGTGGAGGGGTTTTATAGCGCTTCTTTAGATGATTCAGACCATTTGGTTTATCCAAAATACACTACATTGTTATTTTAGTAAATAAGTAAATAAACTTGGCAAACAGTTTGTAGTAGGGTTTGTGTTCTTGGAAGGAAGGAGACAGGGTCGGCGTAGCTGGTAAGAATCTCTTTTTATTTCTTAACATAAAACACAAAGCAAAAGGAAATCATTTTTAACTATGGCCTCCTGGCACATAAGACTTTATTTATTTATTTATTTTCCCAGCGTCTCTTCTTGACTTGCTACTTGTGTCCTCAGCCCATATCTATATACAAAAAAGTGAAAAATAATGTGAAAATTTACATTATCATTTTACTGAGCAATCCATGAAAACACATAGGTTTCATGATTCTAGTTCTGTGGACAGAGTTGTGACAGTACCGTGTCTTTTGTGCTTGTTGTGTTATGTGTGGAGACACGTGACTTTTGTTGTGACTCTACGCCACATGTCCTTCCGTCGTGTGTCTTAGCCCCGCCCCCTTGTTCCCCGTAATCTCGCCCTCAGTGTTGATTCCCGTCACCTGCCCTATATAATTTTCCTACGTTAGTTTCCCCCATTTAAGTCCCTCTTGCTCACTGTCCCGTACCAGCTTGTTATGTTGTATACATGTCTTATTGCTCCCTGTATGATATACCGTGTTCCTGTGTTGCCAAGTCGTGTTGTGGCGTTATTATTTTTGTCATCTGGACTTTCTTGTTTTTCCCCCTCGTGGGAAGTTTTGTTTTTGAATTATTATTTTCTGTTTTGCCTCCTCGTGGGTTTTTCTGTTTGATTAACAAAAGTCTTCTGTTATCCCTTCCCGATGCCTGTGTCTGGGTTCTCTGTCTCGAAATCCCTGACAACAGGTGTAAGATAACGATTCTGTCGAATATTCGTGACAGTACTGTCAGAAGCAGGTTATATTACGTCAGTGTCTGAAATCGTTCCCTCATTTTCATTCACTTCTTCCCCATATAATGGACTCAAATGTCATACGCTAAATAGGGAATAGTGAAGGAGTTCGCGAGGGAGCAGTTTACGTTCATTCCCTAAAAATTCCCACAAGCCACTGCAAAAGCTCACTTTGTTCCCTTACTGTAAATCACGTGAAACTGCATGAGCCAGTTTAATAAACGTAACGAAACACAGCACAACTTTTTGCAAGGATTATTTTATTTTATGTATAAACAAACATCGCTTGACAGGCAGGGACAAACCCAGTTGGAAAAAACCCCACCATATGCTGGTTAGGTATGTTTTGAAGCATGGATGCTGGTTTGAGGGGGTTTAAGGAGGTCACGGGCTGGTTTATGCTTTGTATTAACCCCAGGAGTTTTCCTCGTTTTGGTGAACGTGGACATTCCTCCTGACGCTTGTGTGAGCGTAGCACTAGAACAGCTTCGCCAAGCTACAAAGGAAGCCTACAGGAGTGGGGACAAAGCCTTGTACAAACAGACGTAATACACACTGAATCTGGAGGTAAAAGTGGCTAAGAGAAAGTAGACCATAATGCTGGAAAACCAGTTCTCAACCAACGACCATACATTAGTGTGGAAGGGCCTGAAAAACATCACCAGTTACAAGTCACCATTCCCAGGACAGCGTAATATCAACTCTCAAGCCAATGACTTGAGTTCTACTGCGGGTGAAAAGTGCGCCACACCAGCTCTGACCATCTCACAACACAGCCATCAACACCCTCACATTAACATTGACCCCATTGTGAAAAGGGCCCAGCACATTGTAGTTTCTCTGTTAGCAGAAAAAGTTCATAAAGGAAATATCGGTTCCTTCCCTTCTAGAATTGTTCGGTTTCACTCAGCCAGCACATCAGATAGAAGAAGACTGCAACGTAGTGTTTATTTTGTCAGCTAGTTTTTATGTCCGTCACGTCAAATCTTATTTAGTTATCCTTGTCCTGTTTATGTTTATTTAAGTTTGGTCGACTTAATGTCTATGCATTCTCGTCTCGTTTTAGTCGATACAAACGTATTCGGATTTTCGTCATGGTGTATAATTGTTGAAATTTGAATTTTTTTTATAATGCCAGACATTATAATCAATGATTGTTATAGTTTGAGAAATTAGTTTTTATATTTCATCATAAGTATCTCTTTTACCATTAAGCACAAATCAATACAATGTCAAATCATGTTCATAGTTTAATCAACTTCAGCTAACTTTTTTTGATAAATGCTGTGACGAGTCCCTTGTGCAATCAGCGTTGCCATGGAGACGGAGGAAATCAGAGTGGCACACCTGCCTGACATCAACACGCAGCTCATTATCACGACTACAAAAGCCGAAGCCACAGGAATGTAGTTGAACAATGTCTCCCTAACACATGATTGAACGCAGAGTCTTAGCTTGCACGCGCAGACGTGGACGACTAAAAGACTGGCAGGACCGCGCACAGCCATACCGGAAGCATCAAGCCCAACGGCCGGCTCAACGACTCGTCCACCCAGAGCTCCGGACCACAGGTCGTACCCCTGGGCTCAAGGAGGCTAATTATCTCTTTTCCTCCTGTCGCCCACGGGAACTTTCAATAAAGTTACCCTCTGGGATTGTGTAATTATCACTCTGGCGTACGTGTCGTTTTTCTGCCTGTCACAATGCCTATTCAGAATTAAACCTCTCCCTTAAAGTCCCCGGAAATTGAGTTTTCTAATATCTGGTTTCCCACTGGAAAGTTGGAAAATAATTTGTGCCCGAGATTAGCGGGCCTTATACTATCAACCTGGTGGATGGAAGAAGGATTTCCGATTTGACATAAGATTTATTAGTTTTTTCGTAACTACTTAATTGCCTTGTCTTGTTGTTAAATACGTACATGTTTACATGATAACCATTTTAAGTATACAGCAGAGGGGTAGGGGGCAATTTGGACACACTACAGAATCGTTGGATGAAAAGGGCTGGATCTTACTGTTTTATTAATATGCCATAGTTGTAGAAGCACCATTCCCATGGAAACAGTTGAAATGGAACAATCACAGAGTTATGCGTGGTTGGGTTACACATGAACATGTGATGCACCTGATAATGTTTCAAAGTAACAATCGGAGGGATGGGTAGTTTTACCTTTACCCTCTCACCTGGGCAAGCGGTCACTTTTGCATTTGCTCTGAAGTTATAACCGCACAATATAATTGTTTGTTATAGCAGATGACAAAAGTAAAGAGGCTGTGGAAAAACTCTGACCTAAAGAAATACATCACCGATCTCTGGAACAGCTGACTAAGCATTTTTGATTTAGAAGTGAACTTTCCTGCTTTACAGCACACAAAGAAAGGATTATGCATCTTTCACAATGTGCTAGATGGAAGGTGTGACTGCTTCTTTCAAAAAAAATGTATAGAGGATATCTGAATGTAGAACCTTGAAAGACCTGTCAAACTTCATCTCTTTGTCTCTTAATCAGGAATATTCTAGTTTTAATATTAACATTTTTGTAAAGTAAAATTACATGTTACACCCAGCTTGTGAATTTGCAGTCTGTTTATGCAATTAGAAATTTATTTTTACCACATTTAAAAAAAATTCTGAACATTTTAGAAAATAATACTTTCACAGGCTACAAACCATTGTGGTGCAAGGGTTTTTAAGTTGTAAGGTGGTTATACTGCTATAAACTTGATCAATAATAACAATTCTTTACTCATCCACTGGAGGGGATGCAAGAAGTCCCTCTTGAATTCACCCAAAATGGCTTTCACGTGGACACAACTTCACTGAGACATTTCTCAAAATAACTCCCATCTACAGAAAAAGAGTCAAATACAAGTTACAAGGACATAAGAGATAAATCAATTCAGACCTTTTTATTTTTGGTGCATAAAAATAAGATCTGTACATACTTATTCCTGAGCTCAATTCAGTTTGCTTACCAAACAACTCTGCAGTTAAATGTTCCTAAATTAATGTGTTTTATTAGTCAACGAATATAACTTTTAATCATCTAACAAATATTTTTAAAGACAGATAACAGACTGGTTTCTTATTCTGTATAAAACTGACACACCTCACGTTCACCACCAGAGGACTCCCTAAGACTGGTTTCTCATTATTTAAACACTTCCTGTTTGATTTAAATGACACTTACTTAAAGAAGGGACACTAAAGTAAAACAAATCATAATTGATTGATTGTAAATCACTCATCTCTTCTTTCTTTCCAGAATAAAATTGTAAAGTGGAACAAACTTTGAAATGATCACAGATTTAAGCAAAAACTTATTTTTAAATGAATCTACAAACTATAGAATAAATAAATACACAACAAATAACACAAACTTTGAAGCATACATTTGTGTTTGTTTAGTGTCTAAACTGATGAGGATGAAAACAATGCAGAACCAGCAATTCCAGTGCCTCAAGAATGTCCTAATGGAAAGACACGTGAACGTGTTTAAGTTCTCAACATTTCAAATAATAAGCTTCTCAAAAAACAAGCATGCAAATTGTGAAATCACATTGTTTACTGTTGCGGAGCTTTCAGAAGACTGGAAATTTCATGTACCATCAAATTCAACACCATGTCGCCTTGATGTTTTACTTAAAACTACTACAAGGAATTCAGAACTTTCACTATTTTTAACTACCTATGTGAGTTAAAAGCCAATTATCTAGAAAGGTAATTAATAAACTACAGATATATTTATATACAGTAAGACATGATTTAAAATCACATCACAATACAGATGCTATTCCTGACAAAGTAAATATCGATTTAGCATCTCACTCTCATTAAGACATAGAACACAGTCATGACATATATCATAGAGAGCCTAATAAACAAACAAACAAACAAAATAGAAACAAATTGTTACATGAATGTAATGGGGAATGTCCACTGGTTCCTCCTGCTCCAGTCCCCTTCTGTCTCCACCCTGGCTCCTACCACATGGCATTCAACAGAACATATGGTTACATTACTGTCTGTGCTATTTATGTAAATGTTCTATTAAATTCTGCTTTAACTTTCAGTAAATCTACCTGTCCCAACAGGAAATGTTGTGCAAAAGCATATTTTTATTATAAAAATAAACAGAATATACCCAGCTTTACTTTGTTTTAGTAAAACCAACTTCAACACACATTTTTTCTAATAGTTTTTCTAAAAAATTATGCCTCTCAGAGATGTCAATCAACCTTATAGCACACAAAGTCAGACAGCCAAACAACGTTTCAGATTCAAAAGCCTGCACTTTACCTTGATATTGTTTTACAGACCCTGTGGCTGTAAGAAAAAGGTGTGATTTCTCAGAAGATCTGTTTCAGAAAAACCTGTCAATTAACAGTCAAAATGAGTCGTAATCCTAATTCATATCGATTTGAATTTGTAATGGTCATGGATTGTATTATTAAGGATTAATAGTACCAATTAATGAGTACATTTTCGTTCTTTCAACCTGCCCATTCCTGCAACATTGAAAAAGTAAAAAGTAAAGCCAATTTCTTGATAGATGTAAGATTTCAACATCCACCACAAAAGCTATTACAGTTTCAAATCATTTCTTAGCTCACGTAAGATAAAATAAATACTCTTCAAACAGCAATTTATGTTTTACAAAAGACAGCAGATTTTTTCTACACTAAGCAGATGTGTTTAGTTTCAACATAAGGAACACATTGTATGCTTATTTCCATGTTATTCGGCCTCACCTATAACCTCAAAAGAATGTGTGTTTAGTTGTAGTCCGCTTATATTTACATTCTTGTACAAACTTCAGGTCATTGTACTTATAATCCTGGCATGTTTTATATCTAAATGTTTCTCTCTTCATTCCTTAAAAGATGAAGTATAGCACAGTAATGCATTTTATACCATACTCATCTTTAGCTTATTCTAAGGCTATTACAGTGCCAATTTCTAGGTGACTCTAAATGCAAATGAGCTAATGAGCAGGACAAAGAAACATTGATTTTGCGCCAAGAATCATCTCATCGCATTAGATCGCCCCCCTTGGAGGGGCGTGAATCCCCCAGGCTTAAAACATCTGTGAACGAAGCAAACAAGGCTCAAAATCGTGTTCTCGCCCTCCTGCCTGGCACGTCATCGAGACCTGTCTCTCGCCTAAGAGACAGCTTCTTCCAGCAGTTTGCTTCGGCTAAATTCGTTCTACCTTCGTCAGCCAATCCGGTTCTAAGAAAGAAGTAGACGGACTCACCCACTTGCTTTGAAACCATCAGGACTGTGAAAACGCTTTTTCCACGCGCACAAGAACTTGTCCCAGCACACTCAGGAAGCCAGTGCAAGTATCTCAACTATATTCTAAATAACTGCGTTTAAGCTGTAACCCCTTTTAACTAAATTGACTGTCCTCGGTGGTTCATGCAGATGTGAATAGCTGTTTGTAATACTGCCACTCTTTGCTTTGTCTATTTCTTTCATTTCTTTACTGCTTTTACGTTTCATATGTTGTTTGTTAGCGTTTGTTATTTGTCAGTTAGTCGGTTTGTTTTCCCTTTAGTGTGGTCAATCAACCTGCATATGTCTCCACGTTCGAATTGTTTCTGTGTTTACTTATCACATATTAACGTCACGTAAACTGCTTGATTTCGTTATCATTTCTGAAGCGGTACTGCACTTAAGTAAGAGTGTTGTGTCAAAGACTTTTTCTTTAACCATAGTCTGTTTTCCTCTCACACAACTGTTTAAAATGTCACTGCTTCCAAATACATAGAGACTGTGTCTGTCCCCCGAATAATACAACTAAATAATTATTTATGTAAAAGTCAGAAAAAAAACATATTGTGATTAAACCTAAAGACAATATAATTACTTTGACTACCTGTTGCAATTGAGCCCATTTATAACATTATCAACTCGTCAATTAATCTAGGCCATGTCCCAGGACCCTTTAAGAAGGCTGTCATTAAGCTTTTATCAAAAAAACAAACTCAGACACCAATGATCTTGGAGATTTTTAAGATTTCAAATCTCCTGTGCTTGTCTAAAATACTAGAAAAAGTGGTGTCCACTCAGCTGTGCCCTTTCCTACAAAATAATGACATACACGAAAAATTTCAGTCTGGCTTTAGAACGCATCATAGCACTGAAACTGCACTTGTTAAAATGACAAACGACCTTCTTATAGCATCAGATAAAGGTAACATCTCAGTCTTAGTCCTGCTTGCTGCGTTCGATACTGTAGACCATAAAATACTTTTAGATTGTTTACACAATTATACTGGTATTCAGGGACAGGCACTGCAATGTTTCAGATCTTCATTATCAGACAAACATTAATATGTCCATTTAAATGGGGAACCGTCAAATCTAATGCAAGTAAATTATGGATTACCTCAGGGATCGGTTTCAGGACCATTGCTTTTCTCCATATACATCCTGCCCCTTGGCAACATTTAGAGAAAACATGCAATAAGCTTCAACTGTACTCAGCTATATATATCTCTTCAATACAGATGATTGCTTCAAGCTATCCAAATTTGCAGAGTGCATCGAAGATATAAAACATCAGATGACTAGTAATTTCCTTATATTAAACTAACAAAACAGAAATTTTACTAATCGCAACCAAAAACACGTAAACAGAATATCTCAGATTAGTACCTGCAAATTGAAGGATGAACTGTTACCCCAACAAATACAGATAAAGACCTAGGTGTTATATTTCACGGCAACCTGTCATTTTAAAATCACATCTCAAATATCACAAAACAGCCTTCTTCCACCTTAGAATTTCTGCCAAATTACGAAATATTTTATGTACTTGTTACATTAATGTTTAAGTTACAATACTTTGTATTTAATGCTAAACTTACATCACATGAAAGAAGTTTGATGTTATATCTGCATTCAGTGGCCCTGATAAAAGGTTGCTGGGTGGGTGTTTGTGGGGATGGGGGGGATGGGGGGCTCGTTGTTTGTGGTTGTGTGGATTTTATTTGATGGGGTTGTGTGGGTCTGGTTTGGTTTTTAATGTCGATATCAGACAACAGAGGAACAAAGTTACATTATGCCATTACTATTTTTCCCTGGTTGTCCCTCTGTTTTCTGGGGCGGGTGGGACCGGGTTGGACCTGCACGGTTTCGGCGAGTGGGACTTCCTGGGTCGTGGGTGGTGGGCTCTCCCTCTTGCCACAGCAGGGCAGTGTTGGCTTGGTCACCAGGAAACTGCATTTATTTAATTATTTATTCATTAGATATTATTTATTGGAATGATCTTGCTTGTTCTATAAACACCATGCACTGTGCTGTGTTTTACCTTTCTGTGTTTTTCTGTTTTCTTATTTGCTCCTGTAAAGCTGCTTGGGAACAATGAACATTGTGAATAGCGCTATATAAACAAACTTGACTTGAATTGAAATGAAATGTGTATAATTTATGTTGTTAATTTGTTGATCAAATGTTGAGGGTTGAAAAACAACCCATTTCCTTTGGTTAAAATTAATAACTCCATTGAATTAATAATTAGTTGAACCCCAAATGTGTGCTTTATTTACCCAGCAGCTGGGTTAAAAACAACCCAAGTTGGGTTGGGTCTTTTTTTAACCAGTGCTTTTAGAGTGAGTCAAACTCTGATGAGAATCTATGGGGCCACTATTTAAAAAAAAGCTTTAGTGCTTTAGTGTTCTTATCTAGAAAACAGATAAACACCAAGGACTTATACAATTACTTTTTATTGTCATTTCAATTAAAAGAAGATTACAACTTACAGGTAGCTTTAGTGTTCACATTTAAAAAAGTGTGGAATAAATAAGGTTTAGGGTTAATCATAACAAAACTGCTTTTTCATAAAAAAATCCCACATGTATAAAAAAACAATAACATTTTGAACAGAAATCAAATACTCTCTTTGTTATCATAAAATATGTTGACAAAATAATTTGTAAGTTTTATGTATAATTTTATTCAAAACTTCCAAAACTTGTCCCAAGTGTGGTAGTCTACTGCTTGAGTTAATCACAAGCTATACAGCAGTCGTTTATAACTATTAAAACTGAACCATGTATATACATGGAATATATATGTATATACAATGATGAGCTGACAGCACGAGGGAATTTTAGATTTGCATTTCTTTTAAATGACTGCCAGTGTAACCTATAGCCAGTGTAAATAGAATTACATTTCGAGTCACCTCTCTCATACGCCTAGTAAAAAATTCAAATGGGCTCTCAACCCAAGAATGGATAAATCATTAAAAGATGTTAATCAGTCAGGTTAATTATTATTCTTAGTTTACAGTCATATTTCAGGCAAATACTTCTACCCAGACCTTACTGACATCAGCTTTGATAAAAGATCTGGAGAGCCGTCAGTGAAAACAAGAGAACAGTTGTTAAACACTGTAAGCCATTGGTGGAAGAGGGGGTGGATAGAGAGTCACTTGCAGTGTTTTTTTCTTTCGGGGGGAAAGAACCCACCACAGATCTCAGGAAGGTTTCATAGGTTGAGACTTTAGTAAAGACCTGCATATCTATAGACTGGCGCGTTGCAGTGCTGTTACTGGTGCTGGTTGGTATCGATAGAACTGCAGCCTGGATCCATGACAGACCCAGTTTACACATCAGAGGACCCCCCTGATCACCCTTCAGGAGAGCGAGAGACAGAGAGATTAGTCTCGCAGACACTATCAAAAATGTATTTTATTTTACTGATATATACAGTATATTGTTCCAGTACAGCCTCACTCCTGGTATTTGGCCATTCTGGTTAATTATTTTACCATCAAAGAATGTTTTGTAGTTGAATTAATTTAATTAAAGTGAACTTACCTCCTGTAAGGTAATGGAAGTTGTACAGATACTGTTACTTGAAGAGCTCCCACAATCCACAATAGAGGTTCGGAATTCCTGAAGTATTTGGTCAGCTATAAAAAAACATAAAAGGACAAGGATTAAAAAATATGTAAATGTTTCAAACTGATGTCTGTGCTATTTTTGACTGATGTATGTGGTGGTTTTCTTCCAAAATCTATAAGCAAGTGTGTGCTATAAGCAAGGGCTTGCAGGCACTCTGCTTCATGGCGTGTCTAATAATTATTATGCCCAAATAAAAACACACTCTTAGACTTCAAACACTCACCTGATCCAGATCCTGAGCCCCAGCCTGCCACCCAACACGATGTATTTACGCTGAAGAGGCTTTCCCCCATGTCCACGCAGAGGGGCTGAATGAAATCGGAGAGTTTGGGGGCACTGGCCAGATACACAATAGCAACGTTGTCGCCCGTCACATTGCTGATTGTGATGTTTGCAACTTGAACGGAGATTTCATTGGCGTTGGACCCTTTCTGATTCAGACGGCCCAGGACCACAGTCCAGTTGGAGGCATTGGTAGATCTACAAGAAGTACAAGAAGACACTTTTAATAAATCCAATCAATTTGATTTGATTCCAACTTTCTGACCAATGAAAATATGGCATTACCTAGAGAAGCAGCTAGCAGAGGTCATGACAAACCGCTGAGAAACCATTGTTCCTCCACAGACGTGACTGCCGTTGAAGTGCAGACTGGCCATCCAAGGCCACGCGCCAGAAGTTGCAAGAGAGTTGCTTCCTCCAACACGAATGTTTCGTCGGGCTCTTCCGCACACCACAGCTACAGACAGAAACAGGATGCATCTAAGATATCTGATATCTTTTCAGTGTTTTGGGTGTTGGAATGGCACAGAATGGGTCTTTTTGGCATTGTTTCAACAATAAAGTCTCTTAGATTTTGTTTAGACTTTTGGTGAAACTCAGTGTTTTCGTGCATTACAACTGGCAGCCTATTGTACAAGAAACACCAAGTTCGTGGGTTTTGGTAAAAATCAATAATTTAAAAAAAGTAAAAAAAATCTTGCCAGTGATGTATAAATAATAACCACATCAATCTATTCCAATCTAAAGGAATCTTACGTGCAGCAGTTGTAGTCATGACAGTGGTAGTAGTTGTAATAGGAGGAACAATAGAGCAGCTCTCGCTCAGATCACCATCAGTACCGCTGGAGGTGAATTTAACAAAGCCTGGCTGGTTGGTGGTGATGTGTTCTTTGATCCATCTCTGGTACTGAGAAACTTTTCCATACACACCGGGCAATTTAGGCCTTGCACACCCTGTGCCAAAACTCACAATCCCAGACTGGATCCAGACCGAGTCCTGTTTGCTGACCAGAGGTCCACCTGAGTCACCCTGTAGGACACAAAACAGGTTTAAGCAATAGTTCACCAAACAATGGAAATTTTGTCATGAATTACTATCAAGTCATTCCACAATCGTAAGACCTTCGCCATTTTGGGAACAACACGACATGCACTCAAAGCACAAAAAGTATTCTCTAGGCTTCATAACAGTGAGGTTAACCAACTCCAGTCACACTCCATTCTTCAAAATATCTTCTTTTATGTTAAACAGAACAAATAAATTTATAAGACAATGTTTCCTATGGTAGTCAAAGACCAAGGACTGTTTGAAGTACAAGCATTCTTCCAAGTATCTTTCTCTGTGTTCATCAGAATAAAGACATATATGGGTCAATGACGTGACATGTATTTTTTGTGTCCAAATTCATTATTTTCCTAAAAAGAATTTGAATAAATACATGTCATATATCAAATGTATCTACAATATGTCCTTTATAAGAAACCCTTTTCATTTTATTAAAATTCAATTCAATTCATTTTTTGAGTTTTGATGTTTGAAAGACCAAAAATGTCCGGTGGTGCGACAGTCCGAACATACAAACAGAGAACAAAACTGAGAAATAAATGTTAATTTTCTCAATAAAATTCTTAATAAAATATTTTGGCATGATTTTATGTTAAATCTCTTATATATGAGGGGAAAAATACTCAGTGCTAAATACATTAAATGTATATTATTTTAAAATAATATATGGTCGCACTCCTGCCTTGATGCCCGATGACTCCTGAGATAGGCACAGGCTCCCCGTGACCCGAGGTAGTTCGGATAAGCGGTAGAAAATGGAATGGAATGGAATATGGTCGCACCACCTGACATTTTCTTATTTGTCATTGACCCTTATACAGATTTGGAACAACTTCAAGGTGACTAAATGATGACAGAAATTTTTCTTTTTTGGGTGAACTGTTCTTTTTTAGGTGATGTTTAGGTTTTTTAGGCCGATGGCAAATCAGCGTCGCCAAAGCAACGGCTCTATCAAGACACAACACCTGCTGATCATCGGCACCCGCTCCCCATCAAGCTCACCCTGCAGAAGAAGAGGAGTGAGCTTGTTCTCCACTGGTTATCTCATGACTAACATGTTGCTGTTTCTTTTTATTATAGAGAACAGTGATTTACTATCGGCAGGCATAACCCACCACCCACAGAAACTCCACCTTTCACGCCCCGGGAACGAGCATTACAAGATTCACTGTTGGAATGGACCCAGCTAATTCCCCCACAGCTCTCACTACCGGTTTCACTTGCACATTTATTGTAATAAATCACCCCCCGGGGCTAAAATCATGAAGTACTTTGTCAGTCTTGCTTTCTGCCTGCCACAGTCATTAATATCAACACTATTCAAGCCTTCTTACCCGATCTACACAACAGTGAGCAATAAAGAATCAGAAGAAACAACTGAGAAAATACCTGACAGGAATCTTTCCCTCCTTGTATTAGTCCAGCGCAGATCATGTTTTTTGTTATTGATTTTTGGCCATAAAGGCAGGTGCACTTCCTGTTTCCAATGATAGGCACTTCCACTTCCTGTAGAGGTCTTGTTGTAGCCAGAGCAACTGAACAACACATAATTATACATAATCAACTGATAAAATGTCTCAGGTACAGCAAAAGAACAGTATGTGGACATAATATATTCTTACCACCAGAAGCAATATTTCCCCATCCAGTCACCCAACTTGATGTGCCGCTGAAGAACGTGCTGTCATCTGCTGCTAGACAGACCGGTCTTATATAGTTAGTATAAGTCACGGGCGAGGACAGATGCAGAAGAGAGATGTCGTTGTCAATTGTGGAGCTGCTGTAGTTTGGATGATTTATGATTTGAGAGACCGCTCTGTTCACCTCATTGGGATTTAGTCCTGACTGTGTCTCTCGGCCCAGGTACACGATCACATTTTTGGCACTTTTTCTGTAATTTATTTGGAGATCATTTATTATTTCATTTCATTATTATTATAATTTTTTGGTGAGGGATTCAGTGATTACCCTTGAAAGCAGTGAGCTGCTGTTAGGACCCACTCGTTGTTAATGAGTGACCCACCACAGAAGTGGCCATTACTGTGAAGACTGACCTGCCATGGCCATTCACCGGCAACAGCATCACCTCCCCCTACTATTCGACTGGGGACAGAAGGTCTGCCACATATGTCTAATGAGTAAATAAAAAACATTTTTTGAAATACATAATCAATAGCAACAATTTTGGAAAGGATTTACGAATTTTGCTGTGACAAAAAATGTACCTCCAAGTTGTGCATTACTCCCTATAATACAAAAACAGTTCAGTTACTAATATAAAACATTGCAAAATAAAAACAATATAAAACAATATAGAGCAACTATTCGACTATACATAAATACAATAAATGATTAGACTGAACAGACTTACCTCTAACTAGGAGAGTGACAGCAAACACAGCACTCAATGTATGAAACATCTTCATCATCTCTGACAACAGTACCAGACGCCTTCACTTTAAATATCCCTGTTAACCTGTATTACACACACCCCCATTCTTCCATACGCTCATGCTCTCTTATCATTTTTAAAGAGGACACGCCTTCTGTATGTATGTAATCCTTTTTTTAGGTTAATTAGCTGAGCAACCGGTTTAGGGACACAAAGTTTTCTGTCACCAGAATAGCGGAATGCAGAAGCATTGACTCTCTGTCTTGTGATTATCTTAAGTATGCAAACTGTAACATGCAAAAGATGAGAATATAAAAAAAAAAATGTTTTTTAATAATTGCTTTGGAAAACTTAGTGAAGTTTTTCTCGTGGTTCAACTAGTACGGAACGGAACGGAAAGCAATGCCAATCATCTTGCTATGAAAAGAATAAACTTTGGATTAAAGCATCTGCCGAACATGCAAAATGAAGGACATTTTCAAAGCTGAAATAGACAAACTCAAGTCAGACTTACACATAATCTTTCACTGTGGCGGCAGTTAAGTTAACAGAGGTAATGTCCTGGTTTAAAACATGAATGTAAAGAACTGAAAAAAATATGTAGCTTGACCTACAAAGAACAAAGGATCAAGATTCTTGAACTGTTACAGGAAAAATATGTTATACTTCATTCTGCAAAGAAAAAATGTTCCCCACAGAAACAAAAGGGTGAGTCATGAAAAGTGGCTGGCATCTAAGACACAACTAATCATTCAATAGCTAAACTTCCTGCAGTACAACAAACTAAAGAAAGGGTAGCCTACAGAATTGTGTAATAGTTTAGTAGTTTGTGAAATAGATTTTATTTCAAATATTATTCACAAATAAGAAGGACAGATGATGATGGGTTGAATCACAGTGGTTTTGCATGATATTGTCATGATTCTGCCTCATCATGTCACGTCTTTCTTGGTCTTGTGGCAGAATCATGGCAGGATCTCTTGTTTAGTGTAGAGAGAGACATGACATTGTTTGTTTTGAGCTGCCATGCTCTCTCTCTGCTCTCGTCATTGGCCCAGCCCTCTTGTTTCCTCGTTATATTCCCTTGAGTATTTCAGTTCCCACACCTGCCAATTGTTAATTATCATTTGTTACCCTCCCCTTTAAAATGCCCTCGTTTCTTCACTGTCCACATTTAAAATATTCCACCAAATGTACATTGCAGTATTTAGAGGTGCTGTATTTGATGGTATTTTGGCAAGAAATTGATTCTATTCCAAACGTAAAAAAGTTGAAATGATTTCAATTAATTATTAATTATTAAAAAATTACCTTTTTAGGCAAATTAGCTCAATGCACTCCAAGAGGGTTCAATTCACCTGGCTCACATCCACAATTTCATGAATGCACCTAGATAAACACTGCATTAACCAGAATCATCAGCACAAACTGGTTCTGTCTGATTCCAAATTGCATTTGTTTACACCTATTTGATTTGTCTTCTGCATTTGTATTAAGGTTTTGAGCGTCTATGCTCCTGAGGGCGATAATAACGTATGCGGACTTTGTAAAATGAATCTAAGTCTTTTAACATACACTTGAAGTTAGGGAACGCTGAAGATCAAAATGTTACCAAGTTTAGTAACCAAGTAAACAGACACTAAACAAACAATCTTAAAATATACATGACATAGTATAATATGCAAAGCAAAACCAGAAAACACAAATACAGACACAATCTTGCCACAACCAGACAAAAATCTCTAGAAAACCCTTCATTCTAAATTATAATGACTCTTATAATTATCAAACTATGTGTCTACATTTTCTACTTAAGAACTGTTGTCTTACAGTAATGTAAGTTATTTTTTAAAGCATTTTCACTTTTAGCCTTTTAGTGTGCACTTGTTTGTTCAGTAGATCCACTCTGTGTGCACTTGAAACACTTTTTGAATCTTCCTCAAAAAAAAAAAAATTGAGGAGTATGATATATGTTTAATTGTAACTAATGAAAAGACACCTGGACTCTGTTCTCCATGAGTGTCAAACAAACAAAATTATGGCCAGATTCCAAGACAACAACAATTGAAGTAACTACAATCTCGAATAAGAAGTGCCAAAAAAAATGTTGTTGTTCTGTTGACGGTTTTGTGTGGAGGGAGAGATAGTGAACCTATCGGCTTGCGATACTCTCTCTCTCCGGTCGTTGTCTTTGTCCCCGCCATCTCGTTTCTTCGTTAGCTTTCCTTGAGTGTTTCATTACCCACTCCTGCACCTTGTTAATTATCCTTTGTCTGTCTCCCTATATAATATCATGTCTATTGTCCTGTGCTCAGTCGTTGTATGTACTTATAATTACCTGTACTTACTTGTGCTTGTATGTCTGTTCCCCTGTTCGCCTTTTTTACTGCCATTTACCTTGCTCGTGTTCCTGTTACCCTGCACAGTGGATTACTTTGCCCCTTGTGTGGATATTAGTTGAGTATATGTTTTGCCCCCACGTGGGAAGTCTTTTGTTTCTGTTTATTATTTCAGTCCTTGTTTCCCTTCTGTGGGTTTTAGTTTGTAATTATTAAAGTCTAGTCTTTGTTAAAACCCCTTCATGACCTTTGCCTGCATTTGGGTTCTTCACGTAAACCGTGACAATAATGTGAGTAAACTAATAAGAGCAGTAATTTAAATTAATCTTTTGTGTTTTAGTTACTGTAATTGTATAGACAACATTCAGTGTTATCACAGGCACACTCTGAGTAACATAACATTAGTACCATTGAAGATTTATGTAATAAAGTTGGCTGGTAGATACTGAAAGCATCTAAAAACTACTTACAATATATTAGTCATTTTGTTCTGTGAAGCTGTGACCAGAGGAATATAAAAACAAATGTCTGAATTGTTTCTTCAAGACGAAATAAGTTTGTCATTTTCAAGCATAAATCTTTCTTTGTTTTTACACAATGTTTAAAATCTTTGCTTATTTAAAGAAAAAAAATCACATGTACACAAGTATTCAAAGCCTTTGCTCAATACTTTGTTGAAGCAACTTTGGGAGCAATTACAGCCTCTTTTAATAAATGTCATTAAAGTCTGTTTGAAATGATGCAACAAGGTTGGCACAACTATTTTTGGGAAGTTTCTTCTTCTTTGCAGGATCTCTCTAGCACCACCAGGAGATTGTAGGAGTACCATCGGTGCACAGCCATTTTCAGATCCCACCAGAGGTATGTTCATCCAACTCGATGTTTAAAAACAGAATAACTGAAACTGACAGGAATAACAGTAAAATGATTTCAATACATAGGAATTATGTTCACAATAAGGGTAACACTCATTTGACCAGTTCTCGTTAAATTTATCAAACTTAATCTATGTCAGTTTCTCTATTTCGCATGTATCACTTACAATTGTTATCCATTCTGTTTTTGCTGTTTTTTTTTTATTAAACCATTGCTTACTTACAGCTTTGTTACTGGCTATTAGTAATACTTTGAGAAGGTACCAGTATGGTTCAAAAGCAGGACAGTTCCAAAAAATATGAAAGGAATCAGCCATTGAGTTTTTACATTCTCTCGAACAACAAGCAGATTCTGGTCTACAGCGCTGCAGGTACTTTCTTCTGTAGTAAAAAACCTAACTTCACTCCATTGACCTGAATTAGAGGTGGTAGATTGTGTTTTACAAATCTCAACCCAATCATCTTCTGTCAGAGTTACAGTATGTTTGCTTATTTCTCCCATTTCTTTTTAATATGAAGGGTGGAATGATTCTTGGAGGACTGTATACTCAAGTATATTCTTGATACGAGTTTATTGTAAGTAGTACCCTTATACACACAGTAAAATAGGGGTACTGTTTCCCTACTAAAAGGAACATTTGCTGGAAAAGTACCCTGCAAGGTACAGAAAATGATCCTTAAGGAAGTAGCTAATGACCATTGTTCAATTTTAATGGTACAAAATTATTGCTGACATGAAAGGCTACATCAGGGCTATTCAAATCTTACCCTGGAGGGCCGGAGCACTGCAGAGTTTAGATCCAACCCTGATCAAACTTGCACACCTGTGATTTTCTAGCGATACTGAACAGCTTGATTAGCTTGCTCAGGTGTGTTTGATCAGGGCAGGAGCAAAACTGTGCAGTGCTCCGGCCCTCCAGGGTAAGATTTGAATAGCCCTGGGCTACATGATAGATCCTTATAGGTACAGTACAGACAAAGGTGTACGTCAGTCGTTCTGGCCCAGACAAGCACCTGAGCGATTAGATGGCGGCTGATTGTCCCTTTGTCGAGTTTGTCCACGGAAGAACAATCAAAAAAAATTCAGTCACCGAAGAAGAGGCAAGAAAATTCAGGGGTAAGTAACCGTACCTTGATGTTTTTGTTCATGCTATTTTTGTAGCTGTAATGTAGTTTTGAAAGCGTTGACTCATGTAGCCACATATATTAAGAATATATTTTAGAGTCCTTGAAATATGTCATTGTAATACAATTCATTAAAAAGGAAGGAAGGAGGCGGGAACCGGCAAACATTTAAACATTTAATAAAGTAATTTAACAGCCGGCGGCCCCTCACGGACGACCGCCGGCGAACACGAACACAACATAAGTTCGGGGCCGGTCCTCTCTCTTCGACGGTCCGGTCGCACGTTCCTTTTATATTTATATGCTCCCATCTCCTACGTGATTCGAGCCCGGTGTGCGCACAGCTGGCGCTAATTCACAATTACTCACCGGACTCGAACAACGGTCTCGCCCCGCCTACTCTACTACAGTCATCATTGTCCATCTAGTTTGTCACTATTTGCATTCGTATACTTTTATTTATAATATTTTATCAATATTTATCAACTTGATTAAACGTTAGATAATATCATTATTTTTTTTTAACTCTGCAATATCAGTAGTTTATTATGCCATGGTTTCTGACAATAAACTGTATCGTAAGTTTTAGATTACATTTTTTTATGCATTGTGAAATTGCTTGGAAATGTCTGAGTTTTTACGAAGACAGCTTATTTGGTAGGTTTTGCTTCGCTTAGAAACTTGACATGTCACATGATAGACACCTGCGTTGTGTTTGTGTAACGTAACGTTAATGGTTAAGTTAACATTAACGCTACACCTTGTGAACTAGACGCGCGCGGACGAAGCGTCGAAAGACTTGGTTTGGTTCCATTTAATTTTGCCCCGCTGTTGCGTCTGATGTAGACTGTGTTTGTAGTTGAACCAAAATCCTCCATTTTCCTTATTCCAACAGCTGTGTGTGTGTATTTTACACTGTTGGCCTAGTACTGAATTGTAATTGTGCCACTGTTTTCTAGAAAATGGTGTAGACGGAGAAACTGTTGACTATGGACTCACTGAAGCCATGGTTGGATACGTTTTTGATGGCTCGTTCAAAAGGTAAATAAAATTTCAACAGTTTTTGCGGCAATGCGAGTAGGCTCAGACCATTGTTATAGTAGAGCCAGTACCAGATGTAGACGCAGAGTCTACGGAAGGGCTCCAACCTCATTCCACTTTTTCCACAAGGTAAGTGGAGTATTATTATTTTAAAACGCTGTTGCAGTCAATGTGTTTAAAATCCCTGTTAAAAAAATAGAACCCCAATAGAAACAGGCATAGAAATGATAATAGTCTCCAATAAAATACCATTTTAACCTTGGTCTTTTTTATTACAACCAACACAGAATTTCTTTCTGTGTGTTTTGGGCATTATTCAAATAGGATTTAACATCCCATCCATCACATACCAGTAGACACAATTATAGATTCCATTAAAAATCAATAACCAATACAATTATAACCATTAGATTACATTTTTTATTGTAGTGTTGTATTATTTGGGAAGGGTTCAATATGTTTTTAAGCAGGGAATAATGAGTAAACATTCCATTTTATAATAGTGTTTGTCTATTTATTTTTAGGGTGTTGTTCTGTTTTTTAACATGTATTGTGAAGTAAGACCTAGAGCTTAAATCTTATCACATGTTTTGCATATATATTGTGGGGGTCTGCTGATCATATGGTGGTTTTTCTATTATAGTGTTGAGTTTTCTTATATAAAATAATACATTTAGTTAGTTATAGGTTTCATGTATTCTTAGGAAACAATATTGGGCCTCGTGTATAAGTATGAGCTAATGAACACCTGCATGAAAAACAAGCATCTTATCTTCGCTGCATGTACACCACAAATAAGTTTTAATAAGGAAGTTTGGTTTGTCGCACAGAGTCAAGGACGCTGGTATCTCTAAACAGTGAGCTAATTTTAACAAGAGTCTGAACACTTGAACATCTGCACACACACCAAATATCTTTTAACACTAAGACGTAACCTCCACACACTTTTGCAGAGAAAGTTTAATTAAATCGCATGCAACCGAGGAGACCGGTAGCTCATTATCGCTAAACCATGAGCTCACCCTTGATAGAAACATGGTTAAATCATGTATCGTCCGAAACCCCCAGGAAAGTGTCAAGATAAATAGGCACCTGTTTTTGAGCGATGCACGCAACCATTAAATCCTAATATGGTAGGCCGGAACTATGCGCGCAGAGGGACGGGCTAATGAAAACGTGATGTCATATGAAACCTGATTGGAAGAAGACGATGTCATGCACACATGATTGGTTTAAACTGTGATAACAACTTGAAAACAATGTATAAAAGATGGAGTCAGATATGTATTCGTTGGATCCCTTCAGATGAACTCTGAATATCCCACTTTGTTTGTCCGGGAAAATAAAGTTTATATCTTAGCACCTGGAACCCTTGTCTCTGAGATTTCTTTCTGCGATGGAAGGCCGATTCGCCACAACATTCATTAACCCATTACACTGATGCTCTTTTTTTACATAGGTGAACCAGCTCATAGGAGACTACCTGTTGTGATTGTTATTCCAACCATTCCTAGAGATGTGCAGACGAGGCTCGATGCCAGAGGATCATGTCAGAAAGTGCCAAAACTACTCAATAAAATAATCAGAGTGCTTTATGAAATGATGGCAGAATACACTATGTAAGTATAATAGTTAAAACCACCTCTGCTAATAGTTCACTCTTATATGCATCAGTAAAGATATTTATAAGCTTTGGTTCAGTTTCTTCATTAATTACTATATTTTTATTTAAATGATTTCCAGGTTCCCTTTCTGTCGGTCTCTCGACGTTGTGTCGAGAACGACAGATGGGGTTCGCCCTTGAGAACCAATCAACTCTGACTACTATAGAAAAGGCCAATGAAATTTGGCGAATGAAATTTGCATGCCGGGCTCCGCCCCCGGATATCTGGTATAAAAGGAAGCCGGCGTGCAGCATTCATTTACCTTTGTTCTTCAGAGCCTTCGCTCATGACTACGAACTGAACGAATTCAATGAATTCTTCGTCTTCTTCTACTGCCGGATCTACGACGTGTAGCAGCGGATCGTCCCTACCTGCAGAGACCTTCCCCTGGGCGTCTCGGCAGTTCCGAGGTGTGTGAGATTTATCTAAAAGTCCTTTTCAGGACTGACTGAGCATTCTCCAGCACGGCTGTTCTCTTTGGTGCGGAAAGGAATGGATACGATCGCTGCATTAGGTGTGTGGGCGTCCAGCACACTGAAGCAGCGTTCGTTGACACATCTGCCCGCACTGCGGGTAGATTGTCATTCAGAAGTTGCGGTCACGGGTGGCTTTCTTCCTACGGGAACCAGCCACCATTTCGTCTGCTACCAGGGCTGTGACATCTGTGGCTACGGTCCTGATGACCACCCACGTTAGCAGCGTTAGTGATATGGGGAACTCTGCGAACGTAAACCCGCCAGCTAAGTGCTCACGGGCCGATCGCACCCCGATTCGCTTTTCTGAACGTTCCCCAACCGGCGGTGGCATACCGTCCGGATTCTCACGCACACACATCGAGAACGACATGTCCCGCTGTTCTCTTGGGTGCGGCAGGGGACTGACACGATCGCTGCATTAGGTGTGTGGGCGTCCAGCACACTGAAGCAGTGTCGTTGACACATCTGCGCGCACTGCGGGTAGATAATCATTCAGAAGTTGCGGTCACGGGTGGCTGTCTTCCTACGGGAACCAGCCACCATTTCGTCTGCTACCCGGGCGGTGACATCTGTGGCTACGGCCCCGATGACCACCCACGTTAGCAGCGTTAGTGATATGGGGAACTCTGCGAACGTAAACCCGCCAGCTAAGTGCTCACGGGCCGATCGCACCCCGATTCGTTCTTCTGAACGTTCCCCAAACTGCGGTGGCATACCGTCCGGATTCTCACGCACACACATCGGGAACGATGTGTGACGTAGATGAGATGTCGCTCGCAGCATCGGAGGGAGACTGACATCCGACACTGACGAATCCGAGCTCCACCCCCAGCGGTCGAGTTAGGAGGAAGCAGAAATGTCATTCATGCTAACCCGGGTTTCCGGAGGTGCATGAGGAGCTGTGTGAAACTTGGAGCGCTCCACTCTTGGACCGCTCCAGTGAAAACCAGCTCCACCTGCCTTACTTCCCTCGATGGTGGGGCAGCCAAGGACTGCATCGAGATCCCCCGAGTGGAACGTCCGCCCGCGGTGCACCTGTGCCGCGGACGGCTACCACCTGGGGGGAATCGGCCACGCCTAAGGTCCAAAGCACGTAAGACTTCGGTATCACTGGTGTCGAGGGCTTACGATGCCGCGGACCAGGCTGCCTCCTCTCTCTTCGCCATGGCCATCCTGCAGGTCTGCCAGGCCAAGGCGTTGAGAGAGCCCCACGAGGGTAAGGCCGACCTGGGTATAATGCAGGATCTCCGTGCCGCCGCTGACAGCGCTCTACGGGCGACTAAGGCGGCGGCACGGGCCCTGGGTCGGACGATGTCCACAGTAGTGGTCCAGGAGAGACACCCCCCGCTATACGTTGTGCAGAAGAGTGATACCAAGGAAGTCCGCTTTCTTGATGCACTAATCTCACAGGGTGGGTTGTTGGTAAAGACCGTCGAGGACTGCGCTCAGCAGTTTTTGACGGTGATGCAGACAGTGGCAATTTCCCACATTTTTCTCACCGCGATTCGGCCGCCTAAAGGCCTCCGAGATCCCGCGTGACGTCTGCTTCCCTGCAACCCAGGACCCCTTCGACATCGATTCCGGTTCCTTTGTCCCCACAGGCGGCACCCCGGAAGCAGAGGTCGAGGGGGAAACCTCCACCCCGTCAGCAAACTTCTCACGAGAAGGGACACTGACGGGAAGACTCCAGGGAGAACAACATCGGGCCCGAACCATCACAGCCACGGCTCTGATCGGTCGGTACGAGACGACTCCTGCCTCGTCACCAAAGCCGGGCCCTTTTCAGGGCCTGGCGCCCACTTACTCACAGAGTTTTTCGGTCTCCCTGGGTGTACTTGCAACCGATCCCACACTCCACTGGACTGTGCTCGGCGAACCGACCTCACGCCCTGGCGAGGCGTAAGGTCGTACACATACGACAGCTGTCACCACTCTCAAACCGACAGTGCGTGCCATTGTCCCGCCAGGCAGGTAAAAAGGCGGAGCCATCCTTCCCTCCGGGGACCCCCGCGACAGATGGTTAGCTCCGCCAGCCGACGAACCACCCCCCGTGGAAATGATGAAGCATACTGCCCCCTTGGTCACCCTGTACAGTCCCTGGGAGCTCAAGAGCTGCCCACACTGTCTCGCTGGCTAATGCGGGTGGTCCGTCTTGGTTACTCGATCCAGTTTCCCAGAGACTTCTGGCAAAACAGGCATCGAGTTCGTCCAAAATCAAGACGTTCAGTGGGTCACAACCTGCACTTCATCATTCCCAAGAAAGACGGCGGGTTGCCATAGGTCTGCGTACCCTGAACAAGCACCTTCACGAGTTGCCGTTCAGATGCTCACGCAGAGGGGCATCCTGACATCTATCAGGTGTCAGGATTGGTTTGTGGCCATCGACCTGAAGGACGCTTACTCTAATGTCTCGATCCCCTCGACACTGCCCCGTTCCCATGGTTCGAGTTCGAGGGGTGGGCATATCAGTACAGAGTCCTCCCTTTCGGTCTGTCCCTGAACTATCTCGGATACTGGCAAACACTCGTGAGATCTGTTGTGTACACAGAGGGACCTGGTGCTCCGGCATCTAGATCGATTGGGATTTCAGGTCAAAAACTCTCCCCAGTGCAGAGCATCCTCTTTCTCGGTATGGAACCAAACTCTTTCACCATGACGGCACAGCTGTCCGCAGCACGCGCCTAGCCAGTGTTGGAACTGGAGGCTCCTGTGACACATGGCATTCTCCGCTTTAATACCCCTCGGGCTGATGCACATAAGACCGCTTCAACACTGGCCACAGAGTCAAGTTCAGAGGACAGCATGGCACACCGGCAGCAGGCGCATGGTGATGACGCCCTGCTGCCGACGCACCCTAACCCCTTGGTCTTCCATGACCTTCCTCCGGGCGGGGGTTCCCCTCGGGCAGGTTACGCGGCACGTCGTGGTGACGACGGACGCCTCGCTGCAGGGGTGAGGTGCAGTGTGCAACGGGCTCGCAGAAGCGGGGCGCTGGACGGGCCCCCGTCTGCGCTGTGCAATTGCCTAGAGTGGTGTACGCTCACGGTAACTAACACAACTTGCCCGACGCCTCCTCCTGTGGAGTTAGCAGGTGATCCGCTCCCTGCGGGCCACACACATCCCAGGCAAACTGAACCAGACAGCCGACACGCTCTCTCGTCAGTATACGCCTTGCGGAGAGTGGCGACTCCACCCACGGTCCAGCTCATTTTGGGTGTTGTTCGGACAGGCACAGATAGACCTCTTTGCCTCCCATGACACCACCCATTGTCTGCTTTGGTACTCCCTGACCGAGGCCCCCCTCGGCACGGATGCCCTGGCACCCGCACAAACACTGTGCAAGGTCAGGGAAGAGGAGCACCAAGTGTATTGGTTACACCACACTTGTCTAACCGCACTTGGCTTCAGAGTTGATGCTCTGAACAGCGACTCCCCCTGAACCATTCCCCTGACAGAGGACCTGCTCTCTCAGGGGAAGCACACGTTCTGGCATCCCAGATCAGACCTCTGGAACACCCATGTCTGGTCTCTAGACGGGACGAGAAAATCCTGAGATGGCTACTCCCCCTCTATGGCTGAGACCATTACCCAGGCTAGTGCCCCATCTACTAGGCGGTCACACGCCTCTAGACGGCGCCTCTTCTCGTCCTGGTGTCTCTCTCTCTCAACGAGAAAAGACCCACTGAGGTGCTTGATCAGGATTGTGTTCCCCTTCTCACGAGACTGGAGACTAACATCTCCCCTCCAAACTGGGCGGAATCCGCCTCATCTCCGCTCCATACCCTCTTGAGAGCCCCTCAGAGGTTCCGATCTTCCTCACCTGAGTAAGACAGCCCGCCTGTTGGTGCTCGCTTCCGTCTGGCGCACTGGGTCGTGAATGCCGTTACAACGGCATTTCGATCTCAGAATCTCCCATGCCCATTGGCAGTGAGGGCTCACTCCACCGGAGTTTAGCCACCTCCTGGGCACTGGCAGAAGCACCTCTCTAGCAGACATCTGTAGAGCTACGGGTTGGACTACGCCCAAACACTTTCGAAAGGGTTAATAACCTTCGCGTAAACCCGGTGTCAGCCCACGTCCTGCGTGGCGACATGTAGGACTGGCATCCGGGGGGGCGTATGCCTGCGAAAGCACCTTCCCGCATTCCATCCATCACTAAGCAAGGACCTCCTGGGGGTTGGCTGGGCAGAGCAGCCTTCCCCCTTAGGCCGGGAAACCTTATGACCTATCACAGATAGTTCTAACCGGACCTGTGCTATCGGACGCAGTAACACCCCCACCGTGGGCTGTTCCGTCTGTTATACCCTCATGACAATGGTTCCCACACATGGTAACCCATGAGCTTCCCCAGGTGGACCTCCACCTCGCGGTACTACCCAGTCCGCCCCTTCCATGCGTTCTCCTCCAAGGACGAGACCATATCATATCTCCACCATATTCCTCCCCACGGGTAGGAGGTGGCCTCTGCAGCGCTTCTCTGATTAAGAGTTGCGCTTTTCCCGGTGTAAACCCGAGCCGGACGGCCTCTCGCCTGTAGAGAGCTAAGGCCCCGTCCGTGAAAGGTTACCGGTCAGGGCTGTACCCATCTTTCTCCTAGAAAGCTCTGGAACCCCCCGACCACCACACTGGAAGGTTACAAGTTTCACGAAAGCTTCGAGCTGACAGGCCCAGGCTTGTTACCGTCGCTTCGCTGAGATTGTGACGCGATACAGCGTTTGTTGCGTTTTCCATAGATAACCCCATCTGTCGTTCTCGACACAACGTCGAGAGACCGACGGAAAGGGAACGTCTTGGTTACGTATGTAACCTCAGTTCCCTGATGGAGGGAACGAGACGTTGTGTCCCTTATGCCACAAACACGTATCGTATTCTGCTGCAGTCGTGAGAGGATCTCAGGCTCTTCAGAACAAGAGGTAAATGAATGCTGCACGCCGGCTTCCTTTTATACCGGATATCCGGGGGCGGAGCCCGGCATGCAAATTTCATTCGCCAAATTTCATTGGCCTTTTCTATAGTAGTCAGAGTTGATTGGTTCTCAAGGGCGAACCCCATCTGTCGTTCTCGACACAACGTCTCGTTCCCTCCATCAGGGAACTGAGGTTACATACGTAACCAAGACGTTTTAAATATCTGTAGAAGTCCTATTTGTCTACATTGTAGGTCTCTGTTAGATGTTAAAAACCTTCTAAACCTTTATTATCTGAGATAGAGCAGAATGATGTAATGCCTTTCAGCATCCATTGTTTAAACCTTGAGTCCAACCCCGCAGGTTTAAAATCTCTATCAAAAGCCACCCATCTTAAAAGCCAAGCTTTTCTTTCCAACTTCTATTTTTTTGCATTCTTTGCTTTAATTTAATAGAATAAATAATCTTATCTCCTTATGTGGGTTGAAGGGGAAAGTCCAGTTGACAAATTTTTTTTTCATTTTGGGTCATATTCATTAATGCACCAACAAACTAAATGTCGCAGCTGTGTTGCTTTATAATAATCCTCTGGGCAAGAGGGTATCATTACACTTTATCTTTTGGAAGCTGTAATGTTTTAAATCTTATTCTTGGTATCAAAGGTATTTTCCAGATAAACCTAGAAATCATGCGATTCATAGTTTCTTTGGTATCTCTACAAGTAGTGATTGGAAAATAAACAGCGGTCACGACTGTTCAAGAGAGAGAGAACTCAAACTTTAATTATCAAAACAAAGGACCCACATTGGGGGAAAAACTAATCGAACAATGCAAATGACAAAAAAAAACTTTGCACGAGGGGGCAAAACAGAGCAACAGGATAAATCAACAGGAATCAAGGCAATGTACATCACACGACAAGGCAAGGTACATAAAATTACATAGTAAACATAGCAAAATGAACTAGCAAAGGACAGAAAACACAAGGGCATTAAATAGGGGAACCAACATGGGATAATCACACTACGCAGGTGTGGGGAATCAAACACTGGTGGGAAGCTAAACAAGGAAACGAAGGTGCGTGGCCAAGAGACAAGACGGGAGAACGCATGGCTATCATAATCAAACAATGACCATGCGTTTCCACACAAACATCATGACAACAGCAGTCATGGTAAAACATTCATCTTTATTGTTTCTATTCGATTATACATACTAAGGGTTAAAGGTATCCATCTATCATATCTGCTATTAGTTCCTTTGTAAGAGTGCCATAATTTTACATATTTTTTCATTTATTAAGTTTAAACTGCGCGTGCTTTAATCCCATTGGACGACACACATTTGAATAAAGACAGATAGTCCCCCATTAATGTTAAAACCGATATCATATTAATTTAATTTTGCTAGGAAAAAAAGGTTAAACCTACAAGCCTACTTTATTACAGTTGCTTTGTTTCAATGTGTCATCTGCCAAATGACTTGATTATCTCCTTGCTCTTAATAATCTTTAAAAGGTCACATGGTTCGTATACAGTAAAGAATCGTTCTATTATATGTATTCTTTGCATCTCTTCCAAATAATTCATGAACAATTCATGAATTTTTTTTCCTGCTTTTACACTATCCTATACATTGGGTTATTTTTCACACACGTGCTTGTGCATGTGTTTGGAACTTAAATGGTACAAATTTGGACCCTCTGGTAGTTTGAAACTTATTTTTACCTTTTTTATGTCTAAATGGTACATATTGGCACCCTAAGGCGTAACTCTGGCCCACTGAGGGTACAGCTTAGCTATTTGTACCCAAGGTGTTCCCAAACGGACCCCAGGTGTAGCCTTTTTTCTGACAGTGTATTTGATTATACATACTGAGGGTTAAGTGTATCCATCTATTAAAGTCTGCTTTTAGTTTCTATGTAAGAGTGCCGTTATTTAAGTTATAAATATTAAAAAATATATATAGATTACTTTTTAGATTTACGCTTTAGATTACAGCCCACAATGTACCACATAATCAAACAGAATGTACTGTACAACAAATTGTAACAATAATATACCTCTACAATACACATCTGTAGGTAAAATGGAACAATATTGTAAGTTTGGGGAATAAAGAAAACTCATTATTTTGAAACTAATGAGTAACTATTTTAATCTAACGTGGTATGCATGGCATGCACATACTTGCCGCATACATACATTACATTTTTGTATATACCCGTAGATAAGCTACTGGGGATATATTAGTTAAGTACAGGGTTCTTAATTTATTATTATAGCAAACACCGATTAAAGGGAAATGATGTGTTCAGTTTTTGCTCAAGCAAAACAGCACGAAGGAAGCAAGCAAACTGTCTGCAACTATAAATTTGACAGAGTTTTGACTTTAGGAGTAATTTTAATTTGATTGATTTTAGATTGTTGGTCACAAATAATTTATTTTCATTTAGAGTTATTATGAGTTATTTGGATGAGTTTCAATGTGTAAAATGTGCAAAATCGATTTTGAACTTTTGAGACTATAATCAGTCAGTTCAAGAAGGGTTTGATTTGGGATGTTTATATGGCCTATAGTTTCCTTATAAATACTTTTTAAACTTTCCTTACTCTTACCCCTTAATTCTCCAAACTTTTCAGATTGTTCTCCTTTATCTATACAGATGTGTAGCTATAGAGGTACATTATTGTTACAATTAGCTACGCCGTAAATCCTATTTAATTATGAGGTACATTGCGGGCCATAATCTAAAGTGTTACTCTATAGTATATGTTTAAAATGGAGATGGGTCTATAAAAGCCGCAATTCTTTCTGTCTTTTCCACTTTTGGAAATCACTGATACTAAAGCTTGTTTCCATGATATTGGTATCTCTCCTCCCTTAAAAAGATGATTGAAACATAAGAACATAGGTTTCAGTGCTTCCTTAAATGTTTCCTTAAAAGATTTGGCTGGATACCCAACTCCTGACTTATTCTTGATATAGCCTCATCAATTTCTTTCTCAGTAATCTCTTGTGTTAATAAATTGTTTTGTTCTTGGCCTACAGATGGTAAATCCAGAGAGATCAGGAGATCAGATTTTTAAGGTTCACCTTTTGGCCGGTTGTTTCCGCAAATTCCTTGCTTCCATTTTCATTTCCACTTGGTTGTCAAGTATTTTATTTATTTGTTGTTTTGTTGTCTTTGTTTTTGATGATCCTTTAGTTCAATGTGCTTTTGTTCTAGTGTTTGGAGTTTATATGAATCCTTGAGGACCACTTTTTTAGAATTCCTATAAGTACTTCTTTTGCAGCATTCCATAGAATGTTGTATTTTCCTTTTTATTGAATGTCGTGAAATTCATGATCCCTTTTTCAATATACTCTTTACAATGATTATCATTCAGAAGAAAAGTATTCAATCTCCATATGGTGTTCTTAAGTTGAACATCTAAATAAAGTCTCAAATATTATAAACTCCTGCATGGCCGGACACATCTCTGGTTCCTATATCACAACTTATGATTCTATATCTCTCAGATCTGAACACAAAACGTCAGCATTTGAATAGACTCTATGAGGGCTGAAAAAAATCACAATTGTTTTGTGTTTGGGTTTAAAAAGGCTTTTAAAGACCATGAATCAGACCATGTTAGTTTCTGTTAGTTCAAATTTTCAGTTTAAAATATTTATCAATGTAGTTAATTTAGAAGAAAACTACTGTCAAGAAATGAAAAATGAAATGTATATATTTTCAAAAAGGCCGCATTGGTCAAGCTTGCATCAGCCGATCTCATCAGTTGCAGCTAATCAATGTCAAACACACTAGACTGTGTCCTATTAAAGTTGCTTTTTTATAGCTCATTTACAGCTGTTCAATTGTGCCACGCTGATAAACCCACCTCCATCCTTAACTCCAATCCATCTGACTTTAAGTATAAATATAATTTTGTATATCACAAATCAAGGTGAAGGCATACACATTCCTGATGTGGTTCTTCAGGTGGGGGATACTGCACTCCTACTCTGTTAATTGACAGGGTTTGTAAACAACAATTTTATTCTGCCAATCTTAAAAATTGCTTTTGTGTAAATATTCAACAATAGTGGTCCTGACAGAACTACATTTCTCAGACACATTACAAAGAGTTACGGACAAAGAGACAAAACATGATGCATGTCTTACTTTATTTGGTAAAAGAGGTCGATGAAGCCGTGCTGGAGATAAGTCTTGGTTACGTCTGTAACCTCAATTCCCTGATGGAGGGAACGAGACGTTGTGTCGAGAACGACAGATGGGGTTCGCCCCGGAAAACCAATCAACTCGGACTACTATAGAAAAGGGGAATGAAATTTGGCGAATTAAATTTGCATGCTGGTCTCAGACCCCGGATGTCCGGTATAAAAGGAAGCCGGCATGCAGCATTCATTTACCTCTTGTTCTGAAGAGCCTGAGAGCCTCTCATGACTGCAGCAGAATACGATACGTGTTTGTGGCATAAGGGACACAACGTCTCGTCCATGGAGCATTGAACGTGCGGGCTGAGTAGTTAACCGCGAGATGGAGGTCCACCTGGGGAAGATCATGGGTTACCAGGAGTGGGAACCGTTTCATGAGGATAAATCGGACGGAACAACCCACAGGGGGTGGGGGGCGGGGTGTTACAAATGCCGGTAGCACTGGGTCCAGTTAGAGCTATCTGTGATAGTTCATATGGTGTCCAACTAAGGAGGAAGGCTGCTCTGCCCAGCCAACCCCCAGGGGGTGATGGCTAAGTGATGGATGGAATGCCTGTTCTTAGCCATATGTTTAGGTAAGAAGAGAGGTAGATAGCACACTGACTCAACCTACTGGAGGGTGGAAAGGTGCTTTCGCAGGCAAACGCCCCCCCGGATGCCAGTCCTATATGTCGCCACGCAGGACGTGGGCTGACACCCGGTTTACGCGAAGGTTGTTTACCCTTGCAAAGGTGTCTGCTAGAGAGGCGCTTCTGCTAGAGAGTCCGCAGCTCTACAGATGTCTGCTAGAGAGGCGCTTCTGGCCAGTGCCCAGGAGGTGGCTATACTCCGTGTGGACTAAGCCCTCACTGCCAATGGGCATGGGAGATTCTGAGATCGGTTTTCCGTCGTAACGGCATCCATGACCCAGTGCACCAGCCTCTGCTTGGAGACAGCCTTCCCCTTCTGCTGTCCTCCAACACAGACAAGGAGCTAGTCAGATCTTCTGAGCTTTGCGTGCGGTCCAGGTGGAGCCGCAGTGCGCGGACTGGACACAACACGGATGGGGTTGGGTCTTCCTCGCTGATGGGGAGCGGCTGCAAGTTCACCACTTGGCCCCGGAAGGGAGTAGTGGGAAGTTTTGGGCACAAATCCGGGCCTGGGTCTCAAGATGACGTGAGAGTTTCCAGGGCCGAATTCAAGGCAATCCGGGACACAGAGAATGCTTGGAGGTCCCTTCCCGTCCCCTTTTTTCTTTGCGTATTGGCTTCTGCACTTCGCTGTCATTCCAAACCTCATTTTACCTAGATTTAAACCTCCAAAGTAACCTACTTGGAAACAGATCACTGTCAAACACTTGTTGACCGCAACTCTAGCTGAGTCAGAGCTTTCCTTTCAAGCTATTGTATCTATGACATAATGAGACCTTTTAAAGTTCAGAAGGATGTTTTAGGCAAAAGTGGAACGCAGACGCATTTGAAAGGGAACAAACCTGATCATCTTGTCAAACATGTACAATGTTTTCAAACTTAACAACACAAAATAACACGGAACATATGAAAGGTCATTGAAAATGTCATGCCAGTCTTCATGCCAGGATATGCTTTTGGAATGTTTTTTTCTTTATTACTTTCTATAACAGCCTATCTCTCTATAAGCTTTGGTACTGATAACAGTTCAACATAACTTACATTAGCCCACCTTTGGGGTCTTTGCTAATGTATTCCATTATCATTTTGCCTCAATGTTTTAGGTGTACAGATGGCTTGCTGCGGTGCTGTGTTATATAGTTTGATGTTAAAATAACTGCAGTGTGTTTTTGTTGTAATAGCATTTTTATCGTTAAAATAACATTCTGTTCATTCAACAACAGAGCTATTCCAAATATCTTCTAGTGATATCATAAACGACTTTGCCTCCAGAAATGTTTTAGAATTATAGTGTGTGAATAATCAAGGATTGACAATAATTAGTCATATGGGCACAGAGGGGTCTCCCAAATAAAATTCTGCTTATAGGGCCCCCTGAAGGCTTGGGCCGGCCCTGCTTGGTTGGCTCACACATGAACATGTGATCCTCATGATACTGTTTCAAAGTTTCAATCGGAGGGATGGGTAGTTTTACTTTGACCCTACTCTAACACCTGGGCAAGCGGTCACTTTTGCATTTGCTCTGATGTTTGTAACCGCACAATATAATTGTTTAGTAAAGCATATTAATTAAGTAAAGAAGAGGCTGTGGAAAAACTCAGACCTACAGAAATACAGAACTTATCTCTGGAACAGCTGATAATGGTCACAAAGCATTTTTGACTTAAAATGAACTTTCAAGATTACAAGATTACCACATCTTTCACCATGTGCTGGATGGAAGGTGTGACTGTTTCTTTATTTACTGAAATCTATTTCTATCATGGTCAGACTATGGAGATGCATAAATTCTTCATAGAGGATATATGAATGTGGAACTTACTACCATGAAAGACCTGTCAAAATTCATCTCATTGTCTCTAAAACAGGAATATTATAGTTGCAATATTATAATTTTTTTTGTTAAATTACATGTTTTTTTCCGTGTCATTTTACACACAGCCTGGTAATTTGCAGTCTGTTTCTGTAATTAAAATTTATTTTTACCACAGTTTATTAATAAATAAAACTTTCGCACAAACCATTGTGGTGCAAGGTTTTTTAAGTTGTTAGGTGGTTATACTGCTATAAACTTGATCAGTACTAACAATTCTTTACTCATCCACTGGAGGGGATGCAAGAAGTCCTCTTGAATTCACCCAAAATGACTTCCACTGTGGACACAACTTCACTGAGACATTTCTCAAATAACTCCCATATACAGAAAAAGAGTAAAATACAAGTAACAAGGACATAAGAGATAAATCAATTCGGACCTTTTTATTTTTGGTGCATAAAAATACTTTTTCCTGAGCTCAATTCAGTTTGCTTACCAAACAACTCTGCAGTTGAATGTTCCTAAATGAATGTATTTTATTAGTCAACGATTAACTTTTAATAATATAACAAATATTTTTAAAGACAGATAACAGACTGGTTTCTAATTCTATATAAAACTGGGCGGTTCAGCGCATAAAAGGAAGTGTGTTCCGGCGCAAACAATCCCTGTTGCTATTTTGCTGTTCCATTAAACAATTGCGGCACTGACCAGAAAAAACTATAGTCTAAAGTCAGTGGCGCGTTGCGCGTTGTTCATTATGCTATTTTAAGGGCGCATGCTTGACCATAATGTATAGCGTGCATAACGCGCATACACTTTGCTCATGTAATCTACACAGATGCAAAAGTTATTTTTGCAAATCATAAATTGTTACACTAAATAAATATTAACACATGAGATGACGGAAATTATTGTGGTGTGCCACGAAGATGTGAAAAAATAGGCATAAATCTAGCTTACAAATTATTCAGACTAATTGTAGTAATTAAGGATCAGTCCTGTTTGCCCAATAGTGGCAAGACATATATGTATATAAGGACATCTGAAAAATTGGTTTGTCCGTCAAGAACCAGGAAAAAAAAAATCGACTAAAAAACTGAAAGAGAAATCACCTTTACCATAATGTAAAAACATTAAAAACCTTAGTCTTCAATTTACCTGTTAAGTTGAGCTTGCTCATATTTTTGCGCCTGGTAAATACGCCATAATAATAGCAATCCATAATGGAACTTGCGCACCTGCTTTTAAAGGGAATGTTGGATGACGCTCTGATTGGTTTATTTCACGTTACGCCCAAACCACACCTATGAATAATGAAGCTACTTCAGACCAACCCATTTTAGATTTGCGCCGGGCGCAAGAGCCATTCATCCCGCCGGGAAAATAGCAACAGCGCCGAGACCCGCCCACAAAGTTACTTGCGCTTCGCGCTTAGACACTTGCGTTTCAGATCGTTAAAATAGGGCCCAATGTCTGGCTGTCACGTTTTAAACACTCATTAACAACCATTAACATTGGAAGAACTTTTCAATTTCATAAAATCTGAAAAAGGGTTCTTTAGACTATAAAAAGTGAGACAAAAATGGCTCTTAAGAAACTTTGCCTATCAGTTGATGGTGCAGGTTTCATCTAAGAGTGTGAGGTAATCTAAAAACAAGTAAAAACTTAAAAGAGTCATTTGACTTGTAAAGCCAATATGATTGTACTTCAAACTTTAAGGCAGCGTTGTATTTATAGTGTGATCGATATCTATTTATTATACCCTTCTCTAAGCAACAGTGAAAATAAAACAAATTTTGATTGATTAATTGTAAATCACTCATTTCTTTCTTTCTTAATTGGCAGTTCTTGGCCAGAATACAGCTGTAGAGTGGAACAAACTTCGAAATTATTACAAATTTAAGCAAAAACTGATTTTTAAAATTAATCTACAAACTATAGACAAATAAATACACAACAAATAACACAAACTTTGCAGTACACATTTGTGTTTGTTTAGTGCCTAAACTGATGAGGATGAAAACATTGCAGAACCAGCAATTCCAGTGCCTCAAGAATGTCCTAATGGAAAGACACGTGAACGTGTTAAAGTTCTCAACATTGCAAGTAATTAGCTTCTCAAAAACAAGCATGCAAATTGTGAAATCACATTCTTTACTGTTGCGGAGCCTTCACAAGACTGGGAATTTCAAATACCATCAAATTAATCACCATGTCACCTTGATCTTTTACTTAGAACGACTACAGGGAATTCAGAACTTTCACCATTATTAACATATATTGACTCTGAAAGGATTTTTTATTGCTCAAATGTGTTTTTTTCTGTCTCAGCAAATATATGGTGTTCTCAGTTACATTTAGGTATTAACTTAGACTTTAATGTTTGCTGAAACTGCTTTGGAGAAATAAAAATAGAAAAAAATTGTTACAAACATTGTGTATAAAGATGTTAATGAATGTTATGTGGATTTGGGTAAATTTGATATATGAAATATTTGAGTTTAAACAATTAACGTATTTAAAACATAATAACGTCATAATACATTACTTTCTTAAATTCTCTGATCATTACACAATGTCCTCGTGACTCAGTTTTGATTGGGTTGTTTGTTTTTGTTTATGGGGAGAAAATGAAACCAGACTCCTATAGTTTGACTGAAATATAGGAATAAAATATGAGATTTAAATAAAACAATGCAGGAGTACTTTTATTATTTCAATTCCTTTTTAACTTTCCTATCAATCTTTAAATATGATCTGCATTTGAACACGTCATTCAACAGAAAATATTGTTACATAACTGTCTGTGCTAGTTATGTAAATTCTGGTTTAACTTTCAGTAAATCTACCTGTCCCAACAGGAAATGTCATGCAAAAGCATATTCTTAATTTCAAATAAACATAATATACCCAGCTTTACTTTGTTTTAGTAAAACCAACTTCTACACACATTTTCTAATAGTTTTTCTCTAAAAGAATACCTCTCATAGACATGTTAATCAACCTAATAGCTTCAAACAGCAATTTATGTTGGACAAAAGACGGGATTTTTTTCTCACTCAGCAGATTTAGTGTTTAGTGTTTAGTTTCAACATAAGGAACTCTGGTGACATATTGAAGAGGCTATTCATGCTAAAGATGAATAGGTGTCTTTGTCCTGGATGATAGAAGGTCAAGTGTTGAAACAACATAATCTCAATTAAGTGTAACGTTTACATTTGTTTAGCATTTTTGAAATTCTGTTAAAATACTTTTAGCTGTGGTATCAGTCATGGACAAATACATTTCTATTCAAAACGTGGTTACACTTTATTAGTGCCTGTGTTAGTGTAACTATACATTTGAGTACAGAGTAATACAAATTAACTACATTTCCTTTAAGGTTAACGTTAGGATTAGTGTTTGGTTCAGTGTAAATTACATGTAACTATGCATAATTTATAGTGAATACTATAATAAGTATGTGTTACATGTGTAACAAAGGCACCGTAAAAAAAGTGTTAACCAAAATGTTTAGGTCATCTCACTCACAAAATTCTCAGATACAGAAAGACACCTAGCATTCATTACCTATTATCTCTCATAAAACTGAGATTTTACAGAACATTTCCCAATACCACCACCTACAGCAGATCCTATTCGCTTAATAGGACTAGTTTTTATATTTCAGCACAGTTGAATTAACCAAAAGGACATTTACCATCCTTATGCAGGGGGAAGCAGTCAAGAATATGAATAGAGGAAAGGAGGTCTGAGGTTTCACTGGTTCGTCGGATAGGCATCCTCAGTGTTTGGGTGATACATTGTCATGTCAGATGCATGTGTTTTATGTGGAGAAAGGGCTTTGTAATGCCATGCTTTCTCTCCAGTGTCGTGTCATTTAGCCCCACCCCCATGTATCTCCTGCAGCTCCCCATTAGTGTTCATCCCTATCAACTGTATGTCATTTTCCCGCTAGTTCCCTTTAGTGTTTAATCCTTGTCACCTGCTCGTCACCGTCACTGTCCAATTCTTCCCAAGTTAGTGTTTCCTTATATATTGTCTTAGTTCCCTTTGTCCCTCATTGGTGCATTGTGCTTTGTACGTTTGTTTGCTTTCCTGTTATCTGATCCATGGATGACCTGGTTCCCGTGTAAGTATCGTGTTTTGGATTTTTATTTATTTTTATTCTGGACCTTGTGTGTTTAATTCCGCTCTTGGAGGTTTAAGTTTTTATTCTTGTTTTATTAGTAAAATAAAAGTTTTGTTAACCCTTCACTCCCTGCATCTGGGTTCTGTCTCTCCTACCCCGACATAAATGATTATAGAAATGCATAGCATACTTACCTTTCCTCGCCATTATCAGAGAGACATCTCTGACATCTCAATCATTGGAGTTTGGGTTCCTCGCCACAGCAGGGCAGTGTTGGCTTGCTCACCGGGAGACTGCATCTTTTTATTTATTTATTAGATATTATTTATTCAAATGATCTTGCTTGTTCTATAAACACCATGCACTGTGCTGTGTTTTACATGTGTGTTTTTCTGTTTCTAAATTAACTTGAATTGAATTGCACTGACATCTCATGAGTTGTGTGTCCCAATTTCAGTGAAAGTTTTTACAGTATTGTTTAGGGAACCAAGCATCATTTAAGGAAAAGTACCACAAAAAAACATTCTCTGGTTGTCAACGAAGACAACATTACCGAAATGTTAAAAATCTTACATCTTAAATCACAGTAAATATAGAGACATTTAATTCTGGGCTCAACTCTGAGAAACGACTGTAAATTATCACTGTAGCATTGCTTAAATCTCATTTTTATATTACATTGTCAGGGATAACACTAAAAAGTTCCTCATCATAACAATCATAACTAAATATATTACAGGAAGGGATGTTTTTAGCCTAGGCCGGAAATGAACAACTCTTTCCGTGTCATTTAAAGAGGTTTTATTGCAAAATCCCCTCAAATGGAAGTTGTAAGAAATTACATGAATTTAACAGATGTTGTGTTTAATAATCCTTCTCTTATAATCCTATAAGAGCATAAGTGTAATTATGATTTATACATATGATGAAAATAATCATAAGACTTAAGAAACACATGAGCATTTTACTTGTATTTAAGTTTTGATCTAAACTTCAATATAAAAAAAGGTTAACAGCACTTTACAGGTTGATTCAAAGTCAATGTGATGTAAAGGAAGGTGGACATAAAGGTTTTGTAAGATGTTCCAGGAAGTATCTAACGAAACCTTATCGTAAAGCAGGGCTATTCAAATCTTACCCTGGAGGGCCGGAGCACTGCAGAGTTTAGATCCAACCCTGATCAAACTTGCACACCTGTGATTTTCTAGCGATACTGAACAGCTTGATTAGCTTGCTCAGGTGTGTTTGATCAGGGCTGGAGCAAAACTCTGCAGTGCTCCGGCCCTCCAGGGTAAGATTTGAATAGCCCTGTCGTAAAGTGTAACAAAAGCCCACTTTTCATGCCAGTCAGTGGCTCTGTCAAAATGGGTAAGATCAAACTGTAATAATTTCCAGGTATTTTGCCTCATCCAAATCTCTGGCTGATCATACAGTTGGGAGTTTATTCAAAATGTTTATGTGTTGGAGGGACGAGAGTCATTCTTGTAAGTAGATGATATGGGGTTCTTTGAACAAAGCAGTAATTTGTCAAATAATCTGAGATAAATTTTAAACATTTTATAAAATTTGAGGAGTTTATGACTTCTGTTGACATGCGTGTAATATCCTAAAAATTATACAATATTGATCATTTGTTTATCATGTGATTTATTTAACCTTAAAATATTATTTTAAATGAAAACCCAAGTTGGGTTGATTTGAAACCAGGTTTTTAGAGGGAAAAACACTGGTATAACCACATTTATACAACATACTTTAGTGTTCTAAACTCGAAAACAGATAAACACCAATGACTTATACAATTGCTATTTATTGTCATTTCAATTAAAAGAAGATTACAATTTACAAGTTGCAGTACTGTTCACATTTAAAAAAGTGTGGAAAAAATAAGGTTTAGGGTTATTTTTTTTAATAAAAAATCACACATGTATAAAAAAACACTTTTAAGACGTGTACAGTAATAAAATACTCTCTTTGGTATCATAAAATATGGTGACAAAATGATTTGTAAGTTTTACTTATAATTTCGATCAAAACTTCCAAAACTTGTCCCAGGTGTGGTAGTCTACTGCTTGAGGTAATCACAAACAATACAGCAGTCGTTTATAACTATTAAAACTGAACACTCAAACCTTTACATTTCCATAAAGTGCGAGGTTGCTTTAGCAATGACTGCCAGTGTAACCTATAGCCAGTGCAAATTGAAAAACATTTCTAGTCACCTCTCTCATACGGCAAGTGAAAAATAGAAATGAGCTCTCAACCCGAGAATGAATAAATCATTAACAGAAGATAATCAGTCAGGTTTATTTGTAAATTCTTAATCTTAGTTGACGTTCACATTTCAGGCAAATACTTCTACCCAGACCTTACTGACATCAGCTTTGATAAAAGATCTGGAGAGCCGTCAGTGAAAACAAGAGAACAGTTGTAAAACACTGTAAGCCATTGGTGGAAGAGGGGGTGGATAGAGAGTCACTTGCAGTGTTTTTTTCTTTCGGGGGGAAAGAACCCACCACAGATCTCAGGAAGGTTTCATAGGTTGAGACTTTAGTAAAGACCTGCATATCTATAGACTGGCGTGTTGCAGTGCTTTTACTGGTGCTGGTTGGTATCGATAGAACTGCAGCCTGGATCCATGACAGACCCAGTTTACACATCAGAGGACCCCCCTGATCACCCTTCAGGAGAGCGAGAGACAGAGAGATTAGTCTCGCAGACACTATCAAAAATGTATTTTATTTTACTGATATATACAGTATATTGTTCCAGTACAGCCTCAGTCCTGGTATCTGGCCATTCTGGTTAATTATTTTACTATCAAAGAATATTTTGTAGTTGAATTAATTTAATTAAAGTGAACTTACCTCCTGTAAGGTGATGGAAGTTGTACAGATACTTTTACTTGAAGAGTTCCCACAATCCACAATAGAGGTTCGGAATTCCTGAAGTATTTGGTCAGCTATAAAAAAACATAAAAGGACAAGGATTAAAAAATATGTTAATCTTTTAAACAGATTTTTTGTGCTAGTTTTGATTCACGTATCTGGTTGTTTTCTTCCAAAATCTATAAGCAAGTGTGTGCTATAAGCAAGGGCTTGCAGGCACTCTGCTTCATGTCGTGTCTAATAATTATTATGCTCAAATAAACACACACTCTTAGACTTCAAACACTCACCTGATCCAGATCCTGAGCCCCAGCCTGCCACCCAACACGATGTATTTACGCTGAAGAGGCTTTCCCCCATGTCCACGCAGAGGGGCTGAATGAAATCGGAGAGTTTGGGGGCACTGGCCAGATACACAATAGCAACGTTGTCACCCGTCACATTGCTGATTGAGATGTTTGCAACTTGAACAGAGATTTCATTGGCGTTGGAACCTTTCTGATTCAGACGGCCCAGGACCACAGTCCAGTTGGAGGCATTGGTAGATCTACAAGAAGTACAAGAAGACACTTTTAATAAATCCAATCAATTTGATTTGATTCCAACTTTCTTGCAAATGTAAATATGGCATTACCTAGAGAAGCAGCTAGCAGAGGTCATGATAAACCGCTGAGAAACCATCGTTCCACCACAGACGTGACTGCCGTTGAAGTGCAGACTGGCCATCCAAGGCCACGCACCAGAAGTTGCAAGAGAGTTGCTTCCTTCAACACGAATGTTAAGTCGGGCTCTTCCGCACACCACAGCTACAGACAGAAACAGGATGCATCTAAGATATCTGATATCATTTCAGTGTTTTGGGTGTTGGAATGGCACAGATTGGGTCTTTTAGGCATTGTTTCGAAAATGAAGTGTCTTAGATTTTGTTTAGACCTTTGGTGAAACTCAGTGTTTTCGTGCATTACAACTGGCAGCCTATTGTACTAGCAACACCAAGTTCATGGGTTTGGGCAAAAATCAATGTTTTTAAAAAAGTTAAAAAAAATCTTGCCAGTGATATATCAATAATAACCACATCAATCCATTCCAATCTAAAGGAATCTTACGTGCAGCGGTTATAGCTGTAGTAGTTGTAGTCATGATAGTGGTAGTAGTTGTAACGGGAGGTACAAAAGGACAGCTCTCGCTCAGATCACAATCAGTACCGCTGGAGGTGAATTTAACAAAGCCAGGCTGGTTGGTGGTGATGTGTTCTTTGATCCAACTCTGGTACTGAGACACTCTTCCATACACACCGGGCAAATTAGAACTTGCACACCCTGTGCCAAAGCTCACAATCCCAGACTGGATCCAGACCGAGTCCTGTTTGCTGACCAGAGGTCCACCTGAGTCACCCTGTAGGACACAAAACAGGTTTAAGCAATAGTTCACCAAACAATGGAAATTTTGTCATGAATTACTCTCAAGTCGTTCCACAATCGTAAGACCTTCGTTCATTTCGGGAACAACACAACATACACTCAAAGCACAAAAAGAATTATCTTCTCTATAACAGTGAGGTTTACCCACTGCAGTCACATGGACTATTTCAAGAATGTCTTTATAACTTTCTGCACTTTCAATGGCAGTTGCGTTGCTGTCAATGGGTTCAGGAAGATGAACGAAGGTCTTATGTTGTGAATAATTGTGAAAATTACAATAGCAGTCAAAAGGGCCCGAGAACGGTTTGGTTTCCTACTGTAGTAGGGACACTTATGGCTCTGGTTGCACATTGGCTGGGGTGATGTAAATCTAAGGAACAATCAGGGGCCTTTCATATTGTATGAAGGCTCTAGTGGGGAATTGCCTGGGAAGTGTCATATCATTGGTACCATCTTCCGTTGAGGAAGCGCGTTTCCGACTGATCGCTTTGCTGCACTAATGCTTTGCTTTACATTGCTGTGTCCTGCTCTTCATCATCTCTTGATGGTTTTAATCCAAGTACAAACAACAATTGTATTGTTATTCGAAGTCATTCTTGCTTACAGTGTACATCATTCTTGCTTCCAGTGTACATCATTCTTACGTCCAGTGTACATCATTCTTATGTCCAGTGTACATCATTCTTACGTCCAGTGTACATCATTCTTATGTCCAGTGTACATCATTCTTATGTCCAGTGTACATCATTCTTACGTCCAGTGTACATCATTCTTATGTCCAGTGTACATCATTCTTACGTCCAGTGTACATCATTCTTACGTCCAGTGTACATCATTCTTATGTCCAGTGTACATCATTCTTACGTCCAGTGTACATCATTCTTATGTCCAGTGTACATCATTCTTACGTCCAGTGTACATCATTCTTATGTCCAGTGTACATCATTCTTACGTCCAGTGTACATCATTCTTACGTCCAGTGTACATCATTCTTACGTCCAGTGTACATCATTCTTATGTCCAGTGTACATCATTCTTGCTTCCAGTGTACAGTGTACATGGATTATAAGTCATTTGATAAAGCCTTGTACAAAATTGTCCTCCCTTTAGATTGTGGGATTTATTTATACTAAACTTTTCTATTTTTCTAATTTATTTTGGGTCCGTTTATGCTCACTCCACTTCTGACCATGAACCTGTGTGGTTAAATTGTGAGTTCCCATTGTTTGTCGGGTGGCGTAGTCGAGTAGTTTCGTTACAAATAATCCTTCTTGAGTATTCTTAGACCTCACCCGCCACACTACATTCTTCAAAATATCTTCTTTTGTGTGAAACAGAACAAAGAATTTGAGGAAATGTTTTGTACAATGGAATTCAAAGGCCAAGGCCTGTTTGAAGTACAAGCATTCTTCCAAGTTTCTTTCTCTGTGTTCAGCAGTATAATGAAATTAAAAAAGATTTGGAACAACTTGAGGGTGAATAAATGATAACAGAATTTAAATTTGTGGGTGAACTGTTCCATTAAGGTCATTAATATCAACACTATTCAAGCCATCTTACCCGATCTACACAACAGTGAGCTAAAACAATCAGAAGAAACGACTGAGAAAATACCTGACAGGAGTCTTTCCCTCCTTGTATTAGTCCAGCGCAGATCATGTTGTTTGTTATTTTAGAGTTTTGGCCATAAAGGCAGGTGCACTTCCTGTTTCCAATGATTGGCACTTCTACTTCCTGTAGAGGTCTTGGTGTAGCCAGAGCAACTGAGCAACACATAATTAGAAATAATCAACTGAGAATAATAAAATGTCTCAGGTACAGCAAAAGAACAGTATGTGGACATAATATATTCTTACCATCAGTGCGAGTATTTCCCCATCTAGTCACCCAACTTGATGTGCCGTTGAAGAATGTACTGTCAGCTGCTGCCAGGCAGACCGGTTTTATATAGTTAGTAAAAGTCACGGGCGAGGACAGATGCAGAAGAGAAATGTCGTTGTTATTTGTTGAGCTGCTGTAGTTTGGATGATTTATGATTTGAGAGACCGCTCTGTTCACCTCATTGGGATTTAGTCCTGACTGTGTCTCTCGGCCCAGGTACACGATCACATTATTGGTACTTTTTCTGTAATTTATTTGGAGATCAAAGGATAACAATCAACACATTGAGGAAAATGTATTATTTCATTTCATTATTATTATTCTTTTATGGTAAAGGCTTCAGTGATTACCTGTGAACGCAGTGAGCAGCTGTTAGGACCCACTCGTTGTTAATGAGTGACCCACCACAGAAGTGGCCCCCACTGTGAAGACTGACCTGCCATGGCCATTCACCGACAACAGCATCACCTCCCCCTACTATTCGACTGGGGACAAAAGGTCTGCCACATATGTCTAATGAGTAAACAAAAAACATAATTAATAACAACAATTTTGGAAAGGATTTACCAATTTTCCTGTAACAAATAAGATTAGTTTTCCTGGTTTTAAAAAGTAAAATTAATCTTGCCAGGGATATCAATTCTGGCCACATCAATCTATTACAATCTAAAGGATTCTTACTTGCAGCGGTTGTAGCTGTAGTAGCTGTAGTCATCACAGTGGTAGTAGTTGTAATGGGAGGAACAATAGAGCAGCTCTCGCTCAGATCACCATCAGTACCGCTGGAGGTGAATTTAACAAAGCCTGGCTGGTTGGTGGTGATGTGTTCTTTGATCCAACTCTGGTACTGAGAAACTCTTCCATACACACCGGGAAAATTAGGATCTGCACACCCTGTGCCAAAGCTCACAATCCCAGACTGGATCCAGACCGAGTCCTGTTTGCTCACCAGAGGTCCACCTGAGTCACCCTGTAGGACACAAAACAGGTTTAAGCAATAGTTCACCAAAGAATGGATGAATTACTCTCAAGTCATTCCACAATCGTAAGACCTTTGTTGATTTTGGGATCAACACAACATACACTCAAAGCACAAAAAGTATTCTCTTTGCTTCATAACAGTGAGGTTTACCCACTGCAGTCACATGGACTATTTCAAGAATGTCTTTATAACTTCCTTCACTTTCAATGGTTGTTGCGTTACTGTCAATGGGAGCTGGGGGATGGGGTCAGAAAGATAAACGAAGGTCTTATGTTGTGGATAATTGTGAAAATTACAATAGTGGTCAAAAGGGCCCGAGAACGTTTTCTACATTCTTCAAAATATCTTCTTTTGTGTTAAACTGAACAATGAAATTTATTAGGAAATGTTTCCTACAATGGTAGTCAATAGTGGGCAAGGCCTGTTTAAAGTACAAGCATTCTTCCAAAAATATTTCTCTGTGTTCATCAGAATAAAGAAATTTATACAGATTTGGAACAACTTGAGGGTGAATAAATGATGACAAAATTCAAATCTTTGGGTGAACTGTTCCTTTAAGGTCATTAATATCAACACTATTCAAGCCATCTTACCCGATCGCCACAAAAGTGAGCTAAAAACCATCAGAAGAAACGACTGAGAAAATACCTGACAGGAGTCTTTCCCTCCTTGTATTAGTCCAGCGCAGATCATGTTGTTTGTTATTTTAGATTTTTTGTCATAAAGGCAGGTGCACTTCCTGTTTCCAATGATAGGCACTTCCACTTCCTGTAGAGGTCTTGTTGTTGCCAGAGCAACTGAGCAACACATAATTAGAAATAATCAACTGAGAATAATAAAATGTCTCAGGTACAGCAAAAGAACAGTATGTGGACATAATATATTCTTACCATCAGTGCGAGTATTTCCCCATCCAGTCACCCAACTTGATGTGCCGCTGAAGAACGTGCTGTCATCTGCTGCCAGACAGACCGGTCTTATATAGTTAGTAAAATTCACGGGCGAGGACAGATGCAGAAGAGAGATGTCGTTGTCAAATGTTGAGCTGCTGTAGTTTGGATGATTTATGATTCGAGAGACCGCTCTGTTCACCTCATTGGGATTTGGTCCTGACTGTGTCTCTCGGCCCAGGTACACGATCACATTATTGGTACTTTTTCTGTAATTTATTTGGAGATCATTTATTAATTAATTTCATTTTATTATTATTATTATTTTATGGTGAGGGATTCAGTGATTACCCTTGAAAGCAGTGAGCTGCTGTTAGGACCCACTCGTTGTTAATGAGTGACCCACCACAGTGGCCATTACTGTGAAGACTGACCTGCCATGGCCATTCACCGGCAACAGCATCACCTCCCCCTACTATTCGACTGGGGACAAAAGGTCTGCCACATATGTCTAATGAGTAAACAAAAAACATTGTTTGAAGTACATAATCAATAGCAACAATTTTGGAGAGGATTTACCAATTTTGCTGTGACAAAAAATGTACCTCCAAGTTGTGCATCACACCCTATAATACAAAAACAGTTCAGTTACTAATATAAAACATTGCAATATGAAAACAATATAAAACAATATAGAGCAACTATTCGACTATACATAAATACAATAAATGATTAGACTGAACAGACTTACCTCTAACTAGGAGAGTGACAGCAAACACAGCACTCAATGCATGAAACATCTTCATCATCTCTGACAACAGTACCAGACTCCTTCACTTTAAATATCCCTGTTAACCTGTATTCCACACACCCCCATTCTTCCATACGCTCATGCTCTATTATCATATTTAAAGAAGACACGCCTTCTGTCTGTCTTTAATCCTATTTGAGGTTCATTTGCTGAGCAACCGGTTTAGAGACACAAAGTGTTCTGTCACCGGAATGCAGAAGCATTGACTCTCTGTCTTCTTAAGTATGCAAACTGTAACATTCAAAAGATGCAAATGTTTAAAAAAAATTTTTTTTATAATTGCTTTGGAAAACTTAGTGAAGTTTTTCTCGTGGTTCAACTCGTAGAGCATGGAACGGAAAGCAATGCCAATCGTCTTGCTATGAAAAGAATAAACTTTGGATTAAAACATCTGCCGAACATGCAAATGAAGGACATTTTCAAAGCTGAAATAGACAAACTTTCAAACAAATGACAAAAGGAAGAAGTTATCCTTCATTCTTCAAAGAAAAAAAATTCCCACAGAAACAAAAGAGAGAGTCATGGAAATTGGCTGGCATCAAAGACACAACTAATCATTCAATAGATAAACTTCCTGCATTACAACGAACTAAAGAAAGGGTAGCCTACAGAATTTTGTAATAGTTTAGTAGTTTGTGAAATTGTTTTTTATTTCTATTTCAAATATTATTCACAAATAAGAAGGACTGATGATGTGATGAAGCACAGTGTTTTTGCATGATATTATTTGCTACAGTGTTTGCAGCTATTCTGCATTGATACAATTTGCTATTGCTTTGGTTCATGCTTCGTTAAAGTAAATAAAGATAATTTTCATCTTCACAGTCCTCATTTGAAATATAGGTCCAAATGTGCATTGCAGCATATTTTTAGGTGTTGCATTTTATGGTCAATTTAATTAATAATTATTTAAATAATTACCTTGTAAGGCAAATTAGCTGCACTCCAAGAGGGTTCAATTCACAACTCACATCCACAATTTCATGAATTCACCTATAAACACTGCATTTACCATGATCATCAGCACAAACTGGTTCTGTCTGACTCCAAATTACATTTGATCAAACCTATTCGATTTGTCTTCTGTATTTGTATTAATAAGGTTTTGAGTGTCTATGCTCCTGATCCCTATAATAACGTATGCACACTTGAAGTTAGGGAACGCTAAAAGATCAAAATGTTGCCAAGTTTAAGTATAACCACGTAAACAGACACCAAACAAACAATCTAAAAATATACATGATATGATATGCAAAGCATAAAGAGGAAACACAAATACAGACACAACCTTGACACAACCAGACAAAAATCTCAAGTACAACCCTACAGTCTAAATCATAATGACTCTTATAATTGTCAGTGTCTTCATTTTCTACTCATGAGAATAACTTTGGGTTTTAAAGTAATCTATCATTTTTAAAAGCATTTTCACTTTTAGTTTTTTAGTGTGCACTTGTTTGTTTAATATATGCATTCTGTAAGCATTTGAAACAGTATCTCAATCACTAGTAAGTGCTGTCGTAATAACATATCTTCCTCAAAAAAACAAACATGAGGACTACGTATATATATTTAATTGTAACTAATGACAAGACACCTGGACTCTGTTCTCCATGAATGTCAAACAAATAAAATCCTGGCCGAATTCCAAGACAACAACAAAATAACAAAGTTACAAGGAACTGAACAACAATTGAAGCAACTGCAATCTAGAATATTTTTAGTTTTTAATTATGATTATTATTATAATTCATATAAGCATTGTGTAATCAGGAAAACGTAGACTGATGTTATAATGTGAGTAAATTAATTAGAGCCGTTATTTATATTAACCTTACGTTTTTTAGTTACTTTAATTGTATAGACAACATTCAGTGTTATGACAGGCACACTCTGAGTCATGAATGTCTGAATTGTTTCTTCAAGACAAAATAAATTTGTCATGTTCAAGCATAAACCTTTCTTCGTTTTTACAGAAATTCCAAAGGACTTTATTTCCCCCAAAAAATATTGGGTGCTCTTTACTTGTGACGTTACACATCTTCTTTTCTTTGATGAATCAAATGGTAATGTAAATTGGAATATTATACTTACAGTGCATCCGGAAAGTATGCAGATTGCTTCACTTTGTATTAATTTTGTAATATTACAGAATTATTCCTAAATGGGTTAAATTAATTATTTTCCTTAAAATTCTACAAACATTAGCCCATAATGACAACATAAAAGAAGTTTGTTTAAAATCTTTGCAAATTTAAAGAAAAAAAACGATATTTTTTAGGCCTAAATGGTACATATTAGCACCCTAAGGCGTAACAAAGGCCCACTGAGGGTACAGCTTAGCTATTTGTACCCAAGGTGTTCCCAAATTGACCCCAACCGTAGCCTTTGTTCTAACCGTGTATTCGATTATACATACTAAGGGTTAAAGGTATCCATCTATCAAAGTCTGCTTTTAGTTTAAGAGTGCCGTTATTTAAGTTATACACATTACTAATATTTTTTATATATTAACCCCTGAGTATTTAATAATAATTGATTTCCATTTAAAGTTATATTTTTTAGATATGTCCACTTGTGGTGAAGAATTATAAGGGTTTGGGTTTTTGTGTAAATTAAATTTATATAGTGAGTACCATCCATACTGTTCAAGACATGACATGAGTTTTGGTAAACTAGAGTCTGGTTTGGAGATAGTCATAAGAATGTCATCCGCATATAGATATATTTTGTGTTCTGATTTATTAATTGTGATTCCTGTTATATTTCTGTCTTCTCTAATGGCTTGAGCAAGTGGTTCCATGAATAAAGCAAAAAGTGTTGAACTTTAGGGACATCCTTGACGGCATCCTCGTTCCAATGTTAGAGATATAATAGCTTGTTTCCATGATATTGGTATCTCTCTTCCCTTGAGAACATGATTGAAACAATTTAAGAACATAGGTTTCAGTGCTTCCTTAATTGTTTCCTTAAAAGATTCGGCTGGATAAATCCAGAGAGTTCAGGGAATCAGATTTTAAAGATTCCCCTTTGGCCGGTTGTTTCCACAAATTCCTTCCTTCCATTTTCATATGGCATACATATTCCTGATGTGGTTCTTCAGGTGGGGGATATTGCACTCCTACTCTGTTAATGCATTGCTTTATGGACCGGGTTTGTCAACAGCAGTTTCATTCGGCCAATCTTAAATATTGCTATTGTTTAAATATTTGACAATAGTGGTCCTGACAGAACTATATTTTTCAGACACAGCACAAAGAATTACGAACAAAGAGACAAAACATTATGCATGTATTACTTTATTTGGTAAATGAGGTCGATGAAGCCGTGCTGGAGATACCTCAAGTTACCTCAGGTCATGTAATGAATGCTTGCATCTAGATGAATCAGGACTAACTGGATGTCATAGTTCATTACATAAGATAGCTTGTATAGTTTCACTTGTGTATTTGCAAGTAGGGAGTGTCCTACTTAGACAAAGTCACCTTTCATTTTTTGTGTGTGTTTTTATACCAATAATCTAATGCTTTAAGAGTTCATTGTGTTTGTCACAGTCCTGTAATAAACTTGTGTACATGTTTTGAAATATATAGAAATTTGGATAAGAGATTTTAAATTTTGTATTAATTGTGACAGAATTTCTTTTTAATTTCTCTTAATTTCTTTTAAACTGTTTTGGATTTAAATTTCTTTCCTTTTTTTGCCCTTTTAGTTTTATTAGGTCTTTGCATATTGGCTTCTGCACTTCGCTGTCATTCCATCCCTCCTTTTACCTAGATTTAAACCTCCAAAGTAACATACTTGAAAACATATCGACACTGTCAAACACTTTTCAGTCAGTGCTTTTCTGTCAAGCTATTGTATCTATGACATATTGAGACCTTTTAAAGTTCAGAAAGTTGTTTTGGGCAAAAGTGGAATGTATACGCATCTCTTAGGAAACAGTAAACCTGATCATCTTGTCAAACATATACAGTGTTCACAAAATAACACGGAACATATCAAGGTCATTGAAAATCTCATGCCAGTCTTCCCATGAAATTACGTCATCTGAATTACCTTAACAATGAAAGCTTTTACGCCCCATTAAAGAACCAGCGCAAACCTGCAAACACTTAACAAAAATAAATAAATGAATATTCAGCCAAAATATAGTTAGGATTCACTCTAGGAAAAAGGTGAATTTTGGCGATTATTCATTCATCTTTGTATCACAGATATTTCAATTGACAATTATATAAAAACATACTTTAGCCCTCATTCTTAAACCTCAGATGTCCAAATTCACTGTTTATTTTTAAAATGATTGAATATGTAAAAGTTGACAAGCACTGTTCAATACTTTTTATTGGTTAGATATTTGCATCCAAAGGTTTATACAAGGATTCAGAATGACAGCAGTGATATGAAACATGACAATTATATATTTAGGTCAGTAAAGGGTTAAATACATTTCTTATTCAAATAATGTCAAGGCAGCGTAAATAAAAAAAACAGTGCAAGTTGTTTTAGATCAAGACACAAGTTAGTTCTTTGATTTAAGCCCTGTCCAGGAAACATGTGTATCAGAGTAGTTGCTTTTTTGCCTACACATGAAAATGAAATGTTTGAAATAAATGGTTGTAACTCATGAATGCTTTGGAGTACAGACCAACGCTTTATATTTATTGCTTTAACAAACTATAAACATATTATGGTTAGATTTTATTTAAAAAAAAACATAAAAAATCAATATGTTTCGGCCTAAAAATGTCAAAAGGTCAAAGTCTTAAGTACCACCCTTTTATTATGAGGTTTGAGCTTGATAGACCAAATTATTGTTTTCTGTGTTTTAGCTGGAGTACCACAATAATCCAGCAGGGGCACGTTTGCTTTTTAACTGATATTGGAAACCAGAACGAGACTATATGGGGAGTCTGCAGACCTGGAGCATGCAGTTTTGCATCCCTGCTGTTCCTTATTTCTCCAGTAGGGGGAGTATGGAGTTTTACGCCCCTGCTGTATAATTCATACAAATTCATAGAGATTTTATTTTTCTAAAACGTTTTGAAATAACAAGACAGTACAACTGCATGATCATTTAATATTTTTTTAATTATTTCCAAGTAATGTTACAAATGAGATCAATAATATCACAACATAATAGGCCTAATTAGCCAGCCAACAACTTTAAGAAAACAAGATACATGATTATTTGAGCGATTACAATCACAAACGTGATAAAACCCACATAAGGTGCAGGGGTGCCGCCAGAAATTCTGGGCCCTATGGTAACCAAAATTTCTGGGCCCCCTACAAATAGGAAAATAAAAAGGGGGTCTGCTCTTCTGGGCCCTAAATCAGCCTGGGCCCTTAGAATCGCCCTAACCTTCCACCCCTTTACGGCACCCATGATAAGGTGCACATACATTTGAATCCAGATCATTAAGTTAAAATATTCAAATGGAAAATGTCAAAGAAGTATATTGTATGTACAATAGATAACTGGATCATCTGTTTAATAACTCAGATCAAGATCCATATGGGACGTATGTTCTCAATTTGAGTTTGAACATGTTTGTGGTTGTTGGTGCTCAATTATTGCTTAAAAAAAATAACTTGAATACGTCTGCAGCTAAACTGAAATGGTTTATATATAATATATAATGCAAGTTAACAGGGTCAGAAGAATATCTTAACAGGAAAGGCCATCTCGCTTTGACTACAGAGAAAAAATGAGAATAAATTATAAAGAAAATAAATATGAAAATGAGAAAGAGATATTGAGTGGGCATACACGTGGTTAGCTAAGGTTGATCCAGACACAACATTGACCTAGTCGCAAGTATTAATTGTATTGTCTTTGAGTTTAAATTACAAACACACATATCTATCAATATACATATAAGATGTTTAAATTAATTCATAACAATATCAATCAATCAATTAAAAAATATGCTAGTTGGGCCATTTCTTGGTAACAAAAACGATTATTTGCCATACCTCTAACTCACGATAGACGATGAAGTTATCTGTTAGGTCTGTACTGGTGGTTCATAATGAACAGGGATCCTCTACTGGAGAAATAAGGAACCACAGGGTCCTAAAACTGCATAGGGCGTAAAACTGCATGCTCCAGGTCAGCAGACTCCTCATATAGACCAGAACAGGCATTGAGATTCTTTCTCAATAAATTTTAACCAATCAAACATGCTTTTAAAATTTGGGTGCCTCTTTGATTGGTTGACTTTACAAGTCGTAATTCAGATTAGTTGACCTTGCAAACAGCAGTGGGCGTGGTCAATCGTTCATTATATTTCGGGTACAAATGGACAGGTTCGTAATTAATGTTTTTTAAAGGAAAACTTAAATTGACCCTAACACCTCTTCAGTAAGAAACACTGTTGCTATTTCTTCAAGTGAACAGGCTTTGTCGTCGACATCACCAATAAATACAACATCAGCAGAAGTAAAGGCAGGAGGGAGAAGCAGAACTCTGGCATATCATGAAATCTGGAAAAAACATATGACAGGTATTTTGTGAACTCTCCTGTAAAGCAAAATCAATGCGTGCATCATTCCTATCTACCACAAACGAGCTTGAATCCTATGCGGCGTTTGTAAAAGATGTCTTTTCTAGCTGGTCGCAAGTTATATTAAGTTTAAGCATATTTAAATGTTATCATTTTCTCAAAGAGAGCTGAATTAAAAATGCGTATAGTAGGTTACAACATTGCGCAATGTGCATAATATATTTCTTAAAGAAGCTGTAGATATATTTAGTTTTTCTTGTGATTAAGCTCCGGTTTTGACTGAAGATTTGGCGCAATATGAGATAACGTTATTCGCTGAACTTAACTGATGAATAGGGTCAGAATATTAAAATGTTGTTATTTATAGAATTTAAAATGGGTCTCTATCTAAATTATATAGGTTTTTATAGGTATATAACTTCTCAATTTCCTAGAAACGATAAATGTGTTTTATAAGATCTGCTTGTGTCAAGGCTCCGTTTTAGGAACTGAAGATCTGGAACAATGTAATTGTTCGTTCTATTAAAACTATTTTAAAGTTATGTTTATTGAAGCAATGCTATGGGTTAAGGAATAGGCCGTATTTGTAATATTTTTATTAGGCCTCTGTTAAAGATGTTAGTATGTTCAGGATATGTTTTTGGAATGTTTTTTTCTTTATAGCTCTCTATAACAGTCTATCTCTCTATAAGCTTTGGTACTGATAACAGTTTAACATAACTTACATTAGCCCACCTTTGGGGTCTTTGCTAATATATTCCATTATCATTTTGCCTTAATGTTTTAGGTGTACAGATGGCTTGCTGCGGTGCTGTGTTATAGTTTGACGTTAAAATAACTGCAGTTTGTTGTTGTTGTTGAAATAGCCTTTTTAACATTAAAATAACATTCTGTTCATTCAACAACAGAGCTATTCCAAACTCAAATTGATGAAAAACTTGAGATTTGAGATCTTCCATGGCTCAAGAAAGACTGACTGGACAAAATTACCCTTCAGATATTTTTGATATCATAAATTACTTTGCCTCTAGAAAAGCCAGGAAACACAGATTGCAAGGAGGAAAGTGCATATTGGGGTGGTATATAAAGTTGAGTTAGTTTGTATGAAATAAAATGTCTTTTTTTACAAACCTATTTAAATTTTTTCATTACAATTGTATTTATTTTTCATTTAAGAAGATCTTGTCTGTATTTGATTTTATTTGTAGTTGATTGGTATTCAGCTTTATATTTTATTCTTGAAGCACCTTGTTACAGATCCATCTGATCAGTTCATTTTGTTACTATTTAGTGTAAAATTGGCCATTTTGTATATTTAAATTAATTTTGGAGGGGCCCCCAAATAAAATTCTGCTTAGGGCCCCCTGAAGGCTTGGGTCGGCCCTGCTTGGTTGGCTCACACATGAACATGTGATCCTATTGATACTGTTTCAAAGTTACAATCGGAGGGATTGGTAGTTTTACTTTGACCCTACTCTAACACCTGGGCAAGCGGTCACTTTTGCATTTGCTCTGATGTTTGTAACCGCACAATATAATTATTTAGTAAAGCATATTAATTAAGTAAAGAAGAGGCTGTGGAAAAACTCAGACCTAAAGAAATACAGCACTGATCTCTGGAACAGCGGATAATGGTCACAAAGCATTTCTACCAGAAAGACTCAGGAAACATAGAACGGTAGATAATGTTTATTAAACATAATATTAAGATCTTTGGGCATAAGCCCCGTCCAATGAATGAATCATGGAATATGGTTCCGATGTTCCTGCCTGAAGATAAGGCAGGGGCGGAGCTGGGGAGGATGTGGTGGTGGTGGGGAGGATGGAGGTTTCACACATGCGTTAGTTTCTGCGAACGAAAGAGAGGGTAAGTACCATCCTTATATACTACGTGCTGAGAGATGATAGGCTAACCGGTAATTAATTATGATGTGAGGAGTCTTCCTGATAGAACTTGCGCGAGAGCTTTCATTTTTGATTTAGAAGTGAACTTTCAAGATTACAAGATTACCACATCTTTCACCATGTGCTGGATGGAAGGTGTGACTGTTTCTTTATTTTCTGAAATCTATTTCTGTCATGGTCAGACCATGGAGATGCATAAATTCTTCATAGAGGATATATGAATGTGGAACTTACTACCATCAAAGACCTGTGAAAATTCATCTCTTTGTCTCTAAAACAGGAATATTACAGTAGCAGTATTAACATTTGTGTAAAGTTATATTACATGTTTTTTTCCGTGTCATTTTAACTAACCTTGTGAATTTGCAGTCTGTTTCTGTAATTAAAAATGTATTTTTACCACAGTTAAAAAAGATGTGAATATTTAAGAAATAAAACTTTCGCAGAAAACCATTGTGGTGCAAGGGTTTTTAAGTTGTTAGGTGGTTATACTGCTATAAACTTGATCAGTACTAACAATTCTTTACTCATCCACTGGAGGGGATTCAAGAAGTCCTCTTGAATTCACCCAAAATGACTTCCACTGTGGACACAAATTCACTGAGACATTTCTCAAATAATTCCCATCTACAGAACAAGTGTCATATACAAGTTGAAGGAATGAGAGAAAATCAATTCGGTAAAAATAAGGCCTGTACACACTTATTCCTGAGCTCAATTCAGTTTGCTTACCAAACGACTCTGCAGTTAAATGTTCCTAAAATGTTGTATTTTATTGGTCGACGATTAATACTTTTAATAATCCAACAAATATTTTTAAAGACAGCTAAGAGACTAGTTTCTTATTCAGTGTAAAACTGCAACAGCTCACGTTCACCACCAGAGGACTCCCTAAGACTGGTTCCTGTTTGATATAAATGACACTAACGTTCAAACAAAAAAATGACACTAAATCATCAATGTTAAAATAACCATAAATCCATTTTACAACAACCACATTGAAAAACTGTTTAAACTTTAATTGTATCTTTGACAATAATTGCAATTCATAGGCCTGTACATGACGATCAAATTGTCACAATGGATTACATCAAATCTATCCATATATTAGAAAACCTCTGAAATGATACACAACAGATTGATTTATTACGCCTAAAATAATTTGGCTGAAAGCATCACAATGTCTGGCTGTCACGTTTTAAACACTCATACAACCTGTAACATTTGAAGAACTTTTCTGTTTCATAAAATGTGAAGAAGGGTTCTTGAGACTATAAAAAGTGAGACAGAAATGGTTATTAAGAACCTTTGCCTTGGTGAATGTGAGGTAATCTAAACACAAGTAAAAACTTAAAAGATTCATTGTTAAAACAATATGACGTAAAACTTTAAGGCAGCGTTGGTGTATTTATAGTGTGATCAATATCTATTTATTATACCTCTAAGCAACAGTGAAAATAATAAAAATTTTGATTGATTCATTGTAAATTACCAATCTCTTTCTTTCTTAATTGGCAGTTCTTGGCCAGAATAAAGCTGTAAAGTGAGACAAACTATGAAATTATCACACATTAAAGCAAAAACTGATTTTTAAAATGAATCTACAATTATAGAATAAATAAACAAAAACTTTGCATTACACATTTTTGTTTTTATAGTGCCTGGACTAATGAGGATGAAAACATTGCAGAACATGAACGTGTTAAAGTTCTCATCATTGCAAATAACAAGCTTCTCAAAAAACAAGCATGCATATTTTGAAATCACATGGTTTAATGTTGCGTAGCCTTCACAAGACTGGGAATTTCAAATACCATCAAATTAAACACCATGTCGCCTTGATGTTTTACTTAAAACTACTACAAGGAATAAAGCACTTTCACTATTATTAACTGCCTATGTGAGTTAAAAGCCAATTATCTGGAAAGGTAAATAATAAACTACACACATATTCATTTACAGTAAAAAAGTGAGACAGAAAGGGTTCTTAAAAACCTTTCCCTTTGAGTGAATGGTGCAAGTTTCTTCTAAGAGTGTGAGGTAATATAAACAAGTAAAAACTTAAAGGAGTAAATTGGCTTGTAAAACCAATATAATTGTACTCCAAACTTTAAGGCAGGGTTGGGTTTATTTATAGTGTGATCAACAATTAGTATTATACCCACTTCTCAGCAACAGTGATAATAAAACATATGTGATTGATTCATTGTAAATTTAAGCAAAAACAGGTTTTTAAAATTAATCTACAAACTATAGACTAATAAATACACAACAAATAACAAATAACACAAACTATGCAGTACACATTTGTGTTTGTTTAGTGGCTAAACTGATGAGGATGAAAACATTGCAGAACCAGCAATTCCAGTGGCTCAAGAATGTCCTAATGGAAAGACACGTCAACGTGTTAAAGTTCTCAGCATTGCAAGTAATAAGCTTCTCAAAAAACAAGCATGCGTATTGTGAAATCACATTGTTTACTGTTGCGGAGCCTTCACAAGACTGGGAATTTCATGTACCATCAAATTAAACACCATGTTGCCTTGATGTTTTACTTAAAACGACTACACGGAATTCAGAACTTTCACTATTATTAACTGCCTAAGTGAGTTAAAAGCCAATTATCTAGAAAGGTAATTAATAAACTACAGATATATGTATATACTGAAAGACATGATTTAAAATCACATCACAATACAGATGCTATTCCTGACCAAGTAAATATTGATTAAGCATCTCACTATTAAAGATCTCTTTGGATTTGAGTGATTTATATCCTATAATTACAATGTGAGCCCACTTTATACTATACTGTTTACAGTGGACTCATAATGTAGCATTGGTGTGGCATTAACCAGTACAAAAAGGATAACACCTTAAATAATCTTTGATAAATAACTTAATATAAATCACCCACAAAAGCAAACCAAGAACCAACAGAGAATTAAACACAAACAGGAGTTTAATTCATCGCTGGACAACAGAACTAAACTACTCACAGCTAGGTCTCAGTATATTCAATATCAGACAACGAGATAAGAATAGATCACAACAAATGATACAAAAATCAAAGACATAGAATACAAGCATTACACTTACCATAGGAGCCTACATGGTAAACGTCAGGACTGCATTCTGTTTCTTTGTGTTTCGTGTTTCTATATGATAAGATACATTTCGTTGCACTTGTACACGTGTAATGACAATAAATTGAATCTCAATCTCTCTCTCAATATCTGTGTTTGTTTTGTTCAAGCATTTAGTGACTCTTCACAGGATTTTGTTATTGCTCAGAGGTGTTTTTTCAGGAGATTTACGATGTTCTCAGTGACATTTAGGTATTTAATGTTTGCTGAAACTGCTTTGGAGAAATAAAATTATAAAAAAGTTGTTGCATACATTTTGCATTTGGGTAAATTTGATATATGAAATATTTGAGTTTAAACAATTAACGTATTCAAAACATAATAACGTCATAATACATTACTTTCATAAAATCTTCGATCTTTACACAATGTCCTCTTGACTCAGTTTTGATTGGGTTGTAAAAGATGAGATTTAAATAAAACAATGCAGGAGGACTTTTATTATTTTAATTGCTTTTTAACTTTCCTATCAATCTTTAAATATGATCTGCATTTGAACACGTCATACAACAATGACGTGTAAATTACAATAAATGTTGTTACATAACTGTTTTTACTGTGCAAGTTATGTAAAAAATGCATTAAATTCTGGTTTAACTTTCAGTAAATCTACCAGTCCCAACAGGAAATGTCATGCAAAAGCATATTCTTAATTTCAAATAAACATAGTATACCCAGCTTTACTTTGTTTTAGTAAAACCAACTTCAACTTCCATTTTCTAATAGTTTTTCTCTAAAAGTATGCCTCTCATAGACATGTCAATCAACCTAATAGCTTCAAACAGCAATTTATGTTCAAGAAAAGACAGGGGATTTTTTTCTCACTCAGCAGATGTGTTTAGTTTCAACATATTGAAGAGGCTATGCATGCTAAAGATGAATAGGTGTCTTTGTCCTGGATGATAGGTCAAGTGTTTACATTTGTTTAGCATTTTTTTTAATTCTGTTAAAATACTTGTAGCTGTGGTATCAGTCATGGACAAATACATTTCTATTCAAAATGTGGTTACACTTTGTTAGTGCCTGTGTTAGTGTAACTATACATTTGATAACAGAGTAATACAAATTAACTACCTTTCCTTTATGGTTTAGGTTAGGATTAGTGTTTGGTTCAGTGTAAATTACATGCAACTATGCATAATTTATAGTGAATACTATAGTAAGTATGTGTAACATGTGTAACAAAGGCACCGTAAAATAAAGGTGTTACCTAGATGTTACATGTCATTTCATGTCACTCACAAAGTCATCAGATACAGAAATACACCGAGCATTCACACCCATTTTCTCGCATTAAATTGAGATTTTACAGAACATTTAACACCGCCATCTACAGCAGATCTACAGATTCACTTAATAGCGCTAGTTGTTATAATCCCACTTCAGCACAGTTGAATTAACCCAAAAGGACATTTCCCATACTTTCTATGCCTTCCCGTTATCTGATCCAGGTTCCTGTGTTATTTGGGATTTATTTATTTTTATTCTGGACCTTGTTTGTTTAATTCTGCTCGTGGAGGTTTTTTTTAGTAGCTGTGTTTTACCCATTGTGGGCTTTTGTTTATTTAAATAATTGTAATTTTTGCACTATTTGAAAAAGCTCTCCCGAACCAAAGAATCTGTAGAATGCAAACCACATGCTTTAGTGTCATGGATTTGACAGGGAGAACCCAATTGCAGGCAAGCACGGAGGTGAAGGGGTTCAGGCTTTATTAAACAAAGAACACTACAAATGACAAAAAAAGCCCACAATGGGGAAAACAAGACAGGAAACTTTTAACAGCAAACAAGGACACTGACTGACTAAACTAAGACTACAAAAAAAAATAAACTTCATAAGAACACTGACTAAACTTACTAAAACAGGGGAAGCAGGAACCAGGAACATTCCAATAGTGACCAGGAACGAGGTACGCTGAAACCACAGCTTACAAACGAGGTAAGACATACAGCATACAATGAACCAGCACAGGACAATGAACACGAGGATGTTTTAAAGGGAGAGGAACCAAGAGGGAACAGGTGCAAGGGATTAACACTCAAGGAAAGCTAATTAACACAAACTATGAAACAGGAGGGAAGGAACGATGACGCAGACCAGAGAAGAAATGGTCTCTCTCCCACATGAAACAAAGGATCCTGTATGATTCCACCTCAAGACCAAGAAATACCTGACAAGGAGAGGTGGAACCATGACACTTTAGTGTTCTTATTTTGAAAACAGATAAACACAGATGGTTTATACAATTACTTTTTATTTCATTTCAATTAAAACAAGATTATAATTTATAGGTTGCTTTAATGTTCACATTTAAAAAAGTGTTGAAAAAAGAAGGTTTAGGGTTAATCATAACAAATTTGCTTTTTTATTAAAAATCACACATGTATAAAAAATGTGTACGATAATCAAATACTCTCTGTGGTATCATAAAATAGGGTGACAAAAACTTTTTGTAAGTTTTACGTATAATTTTGATCAAAACTTCAAAAACTTGTCCCAGTTGTGGTAGTCTACTGCTTGAGGTAATCACAAACTATACAGCAGTCGTTTATAACTATTAAAACTGAACACTCAAACCTTTACATTTTTTTTACATGCTTTGGCTACTGGCAGTCATTGCTAGTGCAAATAGAAAATAATTTCTAGTCACTGGAGAGTGAAAAATTAAAATGGGTTCTCAACCCAAGAATGGATAAATCATTAACAGAAGTTAATCAGTCAGGTTTATTTGTAAAATTCTTAATCTTAGTTGACATTCACATTTCAGGCAAATACTTCTACCCAGACCTCACTGACATCAGCTTTGATAAAAGATCTGGAGAGCCGTCAGTGAAAACAAGAGAACAGTTGTAAAACACTGCAAGCCATTGGTGGAAGAGGGGGTGGATAGAGAGTCACTTGCAGTGTTTTTTTCTTTCGGGGGGAAAGAACCCACCACAGATCTCAGGAAGGTTTCATAGGTTGAGACTTTAGTAAAGACCTGCATATCTATAGACTGGCGCGTTGCAGTGCTGTTACTGGTGCTGGTTGGTATCGATAGAACTGCAGCCTGGATCCATGACAGACCCAGTTTACACATCAGAGGACCCCCCTGATCACCCTTCAGGAGAGGGAGGGAGAGAGAGAGAGAGAGAGATTAGTTTTGACACTAACAAAAATGTATTTTATTTTAATGATATACACAGTATATTGTTCCAGTACAGCCTCAGTCCTGGTATTTGGCCATTCTGGTAAATGATTTTACTATCAAAGTATATTTTGTAGTTGTATTAATTTAATTAAAGTGAACTTACCTCCTGTAAGGTAATGGAAGTTGTACAGATACTTTTACTTGAAGAGTTCCCACAATCCACAATAGAGGTTCGGAATTCCTGAAGTATTTGGTCAGCTATAAAAAAAGAAAAACGAAAAGAGAACAAAAGAGGATAAGGATTTACTTCTTCTTCTAATGGTGTTTTATAGCGGTTGGCAAACCAACTTTCGGCGCATTACCGCCACCAACTGGACTGGAGTGTGAAGCACTAATAAGCGTCTAGAAATTGGATAAGGATTTAAAAAATATGTTAATGTTTTAAACTGATGTCTACCGTGGCCGCTTAAGTAAGTCGAGCAGTTCCTACGTCTCATCGTTTTTGTTAAACTGTTCAAATTGACAGGCTTATAATATCCTACGGACGTACGTTAAGAAAGTTAAAATAAAGTTATAAAGCAACTGCCTTCTATGTGGCTGACTACTCCACTAACGAATTTGAACAGTCAAAGTGAAGGGCGTCCCAATCAGGTGCATCAGTTTTGCGGTCCCCCGGAAACACTTCCGTTGTCGTCTGTTCAGTTTGCAGCGTGTTTCTGTGTTTGTTTGTGTTGCGAGAATTTGAAGCGCGTTTCTGTGTTTGTGTTTCGAGTATTTGCAGGGCATGTGTCGACAAACTAATGAAGATGCTTTCTGAATTTGCTTGTGTTTTTTTGTGTTTGCATGTGTTTTCTTCTGTTGCAGCGCAGTGACACCTAGCGGCCACCGTAGATGTCTGTGCTATTTTTGACTAATGTATGTGGTGGTTTTCTTCCGAAATCTATAAGCAAGTGTGTGCTATAAGCAAGGGCTTGCAGGCACTCTGCTTCATGTCGTGTCTAATAATTATTATGCTCAAATAAAAACACACTCTTAGACTTCAAACACTCACCTGATCCAGATCCTGAGCCCCAGCCTGCCACCCAACACGATGTATTTACGCTGAAGAGGCTTTCCCCCATGTCCACGCAGAGGGGCTGAATGAAATCGGAGAGTTTGGGGGCACTGGCCAGATACACAATAGCAATGTTGTCACCCGTCACATTGCTGATTGTGATGTTTGCAACTTGAACGGAGATTTCATTGGCCTTGGACCCTTTCTGATTCAGACGGCCCAGGACCACAGTCCAGTTGGAGGCATTGGTAGATCTACAAGAAGTACAAGAAGACACTTTTAATGTATCCAATCTTTTCATTTGATTCAAATGTAAATATGGCATTACCTAGAGAAGCAGCTAGCAGAGGTCATGATAAACCGCTGAGAAACAATCGTTCCACCACAGACGTGACTGCCGTTGAAGTGCAGACTGGCCATCCAAGGCCACGCACCAGAAGTTGCGAGGGAGTTGCTTCCTCCAACACGAATGTTTAGTCGGGCTCTTCCGCACACCACAGCTACAGACAGAAACAGGATGCATCTAGACCACTGATATCTTTTCAGTGTTTTGGGTGATTGAATGCCACAGAATGGGTCTTTTTGGCATTGTTTCGACAATGAAGTCTCTTAGAGTTGGTTTAGACCTTTGGTGAAACTCAGTGTTTTCGTGCATTACAACTGGCAGCCTATTGTACTAGCAACACCAAGTTCGTGGGTTTTGGTAAAAAAAATCTTGCCAGGGATATATCAATAATAACCACATCAATCTATTCCAATCTAAAGGAATCTTACGTGCAGCAGTTGTAGTCATGACAGTGGTAGTAGTTGTAATGGGAGGAACAATAGAGCAGCTCTCGCTCAGATCACCATCAGTACCGCTGGAGTTGAATTTAACAAAGCCTGGCTGGTTGGTGGTGATGTGTTCTTTGATCCAACTCTGGTACTGAGAAACTCTTCCATACACACCGGGAAAATTAGGATCTGCACACCCTGTGCCAAAACTCACAATCCCAGACTGGATCCAGACCGAGTCCTTTCTGCTGACCAGAGGTCCACCTGAGTCACCCTGTAGGACACAAAACAGGTTTAAGCAATACATTCACCAAAGAATGGAAATTTTGCCATGAATTACTCTCAAGTCGTTCCACAATTGTAATACCTTTGTTTATTTTCGAAACAACACAACATACACTCAAAGCACAAAAAGTATTCTTATGAAGTACAAGCATTCTTTCAAGAAAATTATACAGATTTGGAACAACTTGAGGGTGAATGTCTGTTTAATATTTGACCTGTCTTTCTCTACCCTTTATCTTAAATGTTTGCTTTCACTGTGAGTGCGTGCGTGTCTGTCTGTCTGTATGTGTGTAAATCTGAGTTCATATTGTATGTGTGGAGCATTTGTATGTGGGTATGTCTGTCTTCTGTTTTTTCACCTTTTTCTTGTTTTTACAGGTATATGACTTTAGTTGTTTTGCTTATGGTCAATATGTCTCATGTACAGCTGCTTCGTAACAATGGAAATTGTAAAAAGCGCTATATAAATAAAGTTGAGTTGAGAGTTGAGTTGAATAAATGATAACAGAATTTTCATTTTTGGGTGAACTGTTCCAATAAGGTCATTAATATCAACACTATTCAAGCCATCTTACCCGATCACCACAACAGTGAGCTAAAAACCATCAGAAGAAACGACTGAGAAAATACCTGACAGGAGTCTTTCCCTCCTTGTATTAGTCCAGCGCAGATCATGTTGTTTGTTATTTTAGAGTTTTTTTCATAAAGGCAGGTGCACTTCCTGTTTCCAATGATAGGCACTTCCACTTCCTGTAGAGGTCTTGTTGTAGCCAGAGCAACTGAGCAACACATAATTAGAAATAATCAACTGAGAATAATAAAATGTCTCAGGTACAGCAAAAGAACAGTATGTGGACATAATATATTCTTACCATCAGTGCGAGTATTTCCCCATCCAGTCACCCAACTTGATGTGCCGTTGAAGAATGCACTGTCAGCTGCTGCCAGGCAGACCGGTTTTATATAGTTAGTAAAATTCACGGGCGAGGACAGATGCAGAAGAGAGATGTCGTTGTCATTTGTTGAGCTGCTGTAGTTTGGATGATTTATGATTTGAGAGACCGATCTGTTCACCTCATTGGGATTTGGTCCTGACTGTGTCTCTCGGCCCAGGTACACGATCACATTATTGGTACTTTTTCTGTAATTTATTTGGAAATCAAAGGATAACAATCAACACATTGAGGAAAATGTATTATTTCATTGTATTATTATTATTTTAGGGTGAGGGATTCAGTGATTACCCTTGAAAGCAGTGAGCTGCTGTTAGGACCCACTCGTTGTTAATGAGTGACCCACCACAGAAGTGGCCATTACTGTGAAGACTGACCTGCCATGGCCATTTACCGGCAACAGCATCACCTCCCCCTACTATTCGACTGGGGACAGAAGGTCTGCCACATATGTCTAATGAGTAAATAAAAAACATTGTTTGAAGTACATAATCAATAGCAACAATTTTGGAGAGGATTTACCAATTTTGCTGTGACAAAAAATGTACCTCCAAGTTGTGCATCACACCCTATAATATAAAAACAGTTCAGTTACTGATATGAAACATTGCAATATGAAAACAATATAAAACACTAGTGAGCAACTATTCTGCTAAACAAAAGTACACTAAATGATTGGACTTAACAGACTTACTTCTCACTAGGAGAGTGACAGCAAACACAGCACTCAATGCATGAAACATCTTCATCATCTCTGACAACAGTACCAGACTCCTGCACTTTAAATATCCCTGTTAACCTGTATTACACACCCCCTTTCCTCGTTGTCTATTATCATATTTAAAGAAGACACGCCTTCTGTCTTTATGTCTGTATGTAATCCTATTTGAGGTTAATTTGCTGAGCAACTGGTTTAGAGACACAAAGTGTTCTGTCACCAGAATACCGGAATGCAGAAGCATTGACTCTCTGTCTTGTGATTATCTGAAGTATGCGAACTGTAATATGCAAAAAATGAGAATGTTTAAAAAAACATTTTTTTATAATTGCTTTGGAAAACTTAGTGAAGTTTTTCTCGTGGTTTAACTCATTTAGCATGGGATGGACACCAACACCAATCGTCTTGCTATGAAAGAATAAACTTTGGATTAAAGCATCTGCCGAGAAAGCAAATGAAGGACATTTTCAATGTTAAAATAGAAAAACTCAAGTCAGACTTACACATAATCTTTCACTATGGCGGCAGTTAAGTTAATAGAGGTAAAGTCCTGGTTCAAAACATGAATGTAAAGAACTGAACTTTATCCTGCGTACAAAGAAAAAAATATTTAGCTTGACCTACAAAAAACAAAGGATCAAGATTCTTGAACTGTTACAGGAAAAAGATGTTATCCTTCATTCTTCAAATAAAAAATGTTCCCCACAGAAAAAAATGGTGAGTCATGGAAAGTGGCTGGCATCTAAGACACAACTAATCATTCAATAGTTAAACTTCCTGCATTACAACAAACTAAAGAAAGGGTAGCCTACAGAATTGTGTAATAGTTTAGTAGTTTGTGAAATAGATTTTATTTCAAATATTATTCACAAATAAGAAGGACTGATGATGATGTGATGAAGCACAGTGTTTTTGCATGATATTATATGCTACAGTGTTTGCAGCTATTCTGCATTGATACAATTTGCTATTGCTTTGGTTCATGCTTCGTTACAGTAAATAAAGATCATTTTCATCTTCACTGTCCTCATTTGAAATATAGGTCCAAATGTACATTGCAGCATATTTTTAGGTGCTGCATTTTATGTTCAATTTAATTAATAATTAGTAGTGTTATCATATACTGTGTGTCAAATGTATGATTAATTTATGGCCATCAGTTTCTGTCAACTTTTATGAACTGTCAACCCTGATGACAGTTATATTTTTTGACTGTGTTTGGGGTCTTCTCTGACCCCTACCCTTCCTTCAGTGGGTCTTAATACCTACACCCCCCTCATCCCTACCTAATCAAAAAAGGTGTTTTCATCTTGTTTTCTTACTATATGCTATTTGTGAAGGCTGTTTTAAAATAGAGTGAGATAATATAGATGTTGTATATGGATTTTTCCTCTAAGAGTGTTGTTTCCTTGCTTTGTGGGTTTCATCATGCAAATGAGTGAATTGAAACATGAGGTTCGGAATCTTCTCAAAGTGTGACTGTCTCCCTACTATCCCATGCAAGTCATTTGACCAGTCAATCAAAGTATGCTGGGTCTTTTATTGATCTGTCAGTCTTGTTTGACAGTTTATACTTTATGACTTTTCTTGTTGTAGGCCTATCCCTGCAAGGAGTTTTGATATCCTGCTGGCATGACACCCTGATGTTCTCACATCACAGTTTGAAACCTGACAGTTGGGTTTTTTTATTTGAGAGTGCTGGTTATGTGTTGTTTCATCTAAGAGTTAGTTGGTTCCAGGTTTAATATTTTTATCTGATAAATGATTAAAGTTTTTGGGTCAAGTAATATCATTGTGTCATAAACTATATATTTTTGATTCAACAAGATGCCCTGAGATGTTCTTCTTGGTCATGGAGGAATGGGGGATTGTTTTTTGTTAGCACATAAGGTGTGTGTTTCTGACTAATGGTATAGTCTTAACACAATGAACCAAAAAAATGTTTTTTTTTATAAATAACTAATTACTTGAAGGATGAATACATGTTTTGTGTTACCATGTTGTCCCATTAAATAGATATGCTTTAAGTGAGTTTGTGATGTAATCCTTATATTAAACCCTCAAATACACATCATGCGCACTACATGGATTTCTCACTATATATCTACAGTGTTGATCAAAACTTTCGACCTGTTTTACTACTCAAGTTTGTATACTCACCATGTGAATGTCAAGAACATTTTTACATTTCTTAAATTGTTCTTCTTTTGTAATCCTTTTGTATGGTTTCAACATTTGCATTTAGTCAGTACAAAGTGTCAGACATTTACACTTCAGTTTTTAGAAGTTAAATAGTTTGTCACTGTTTTGTGAATATTTACAAATTACAAATTTGATGTGATGTGTCAGTGACGTTTGTAAGCTTCATTACATGTTTTAAATATAACAAATTAATTTGTTGGTCGGCATTTCAACTACTAGCCAATAAATGTTTCCCATTGCAACTTTTTCATATTCTGACATAATCTACAGAAAGTGATAAAACAGACATGGTAAGGCTACGGATTTGTATTAATTTTATTATGTAATGTTTCTCATTTAAACTTTTTCATAATGTTTTCATTAGTTTTTCAGCGTTATTTTCTTACTTTATCACTTCTTGGTTTTAATCACTGGCATGTTTAATTCGTGATTTTTTGTTTAATTGTTCAGATGGACTTTGTTATAAATTTTTATTTGACTTTGTACAAAAAGCTAATTCTTACGTTTTGACCTGTTCATTGTTTTGAGTTCTTGTTCAATTGTCTTATTTTCCTCACTAATTAATCCAAAATATCTTGCTTTAATGCTGGTTAGTCAGCTGTTCTAAGTTTTCTCATTGTTTGTGCAGTGTTTTAGGGTTGATGTATGTTTTTCTTAGATTTAATAAAAAACTAAAATTAACGTCCAAAACTTTCTTCTTAATATCTCTATTTTATTAGACATCTAGTATTTTAACTATTGAGTATGTTTGTTTTATTTTATACATCGACACCAATATTTGGCACAAAATATGCATGCAGTCCTTACGATCTAAATAGAAGATTGCTATGCTGTAGCTCATTTGTATTTCACTAAAGTAAGCATCTTGATTTAGAGAAGTTTTTCTTTGAAAGGAGGAAAAGAATGTTGTTTAAAGTGTCAATCAGAAAACGTGCTCCCATGTAAAGTGTCACGTTTGCACAAAAGGACTCAGATGCAGGTAAGGTTAACACAGTTTATTAGACAGTTCTCTTCAACAGCAAACAAAAGATCGGCAGGGAACTCCTGACCGACACACTGGTGCTGCACAGCTTGCTGAGCTCTCCGGAAAAAAATGAGAAATCCACTAAATCCGGGAAAAGGTAAACGGGAACCAAAAAGAGGCGTAAGGGAGAAAATAATCCAAACCGGTTTATGGGTTGCCACGTTCCTACGAATATAATGAAAAGATTAAACTCCAAGCACAGCGAGAGAAACACGGTAACAAACAATTACAGCGCAACACGGACAACTGGCACAGCCAAGCAAAAATAGAGGGAACACGAGCAGGTGAGGGTAATAAACAAAACTAAGAGGCTCAATAGAGTACCAGACGGGACAAATATACAAAGGACAAATTACAGCAGCAGAATACAAAACTAACCAAAAATAAAAATGAAACAAAAGGAAAGGCCTGACAGGAAAGTACATACGAACTTGTTTGGTTACAAGATTTACGGCACAAACAGTGTTTGTGTGTGTCAACACAGCACTTTTTACATTATCCATGAAAGTCTGATTATTTATTGATTTATAGTCTGTATGCAGTTTTTATGGCAATTATAATAGCAATTAAAGGAAATATAATTATTGGTTTGAAGCCAGAAACAATTCAAAGGTATCTTCCAATGTAATGTGCATTTTCCATACCGCGGTTCAGATTCAGGATTGGTAAACTGTAAATTACTTCCTGAAAAAGATCTAATTATATCATAATATTGCTGTTTCATTAACCGAGTGTAGCCCTATATATTGAAAAAAAAGATTATTTCCATTAGCCAATATTTTTATTTTGGTTATTTTCCTTAAAATGTACATTTCATGTTGTTAAAAATGTTTATATTCTGTTTATATGGTTGATGTATTAAGTTTGTTGGAAAATGCACTTATCTGTGAGAGTGTCCAATCAGGAGCGGGGTGAGAGGTGAGTAACGAGGAAGAGAACAAAAATGAGATGGAGACACACGTGAAGATTGTGCTATGACGTATCTGAGATAAAAATTGGTAAAACACCAAGTTTAAGGTTTGATATTATAGGTGACATTGTATACTGCGCGAAGAGTGAGTTACAGACACTTAAATAAGTTACAGTGTGATAGTTCATGTCGTGGAATTTGCGGTTATATTTAGCATCACGAGGAGAAAGTGTGGACGGCTAATTATTACGCGCGAGCTAAGAGGACTTTGCCAGCGAGTAGCCTGCTCGGTTTCTGCGTTGAGTGCATAGCCTGAAAAGCCTAATATTCGAGGAAGAGACTGTGAAGGTTCGAAGGGATTCTTCAAGGCTGTTTGAGCATTGGAAGCATCGTGTTCAGGAGTGTTGAAGGACGACGCGGCGACTCATCAGTGCTGTTGCGTGAGTTTCATTTTGTTTGTTGCGCCGAGCTGTGAAGCGACCATTCTGTTTTAGGTCTCAACGATCTCAAGCTACACAACAGGCCTGCTACGAGTATTCATTTGACTATCAGTGTATTCAATTTGTTTATTCATGTTGATGGCCATTTAGTCATTTGCCGGCATTATATTTAGAATTTCAATTGGTTTAATTTGGGGAATTTAATGTGATTGGAAAATTGTGATTATTTGAATTTGTTTATTTGAATCTAATTGTACATTTGTGAATATTTTATATTTTCTTTAAGGAAATAGTTCATAACTATCTCCTGTGAAGATTGGGATTTTGGGTTTTATATATATTCATACGGGTGGTATATCTAAAGTAAGTAATAGCATTTATCGTGTAATAATTTGGTTTAGAGTGAACGTAATTAATTGTGTTAAAGTTATGGTAATTTAAGTAGGTGTAATACAGGATTTTCAGGTGAGTGTTCAGTTAATAAGTGTATGAGATAGAGACATAAAGTTATATATTGTGTGATTATTATAAATTAAGTAAAGTGACTATTAGGACTAAAAGTGAACATATAGTGATAAATTAGTAATTTAACTCTGTACATTAATTAATAACAGAAAGAGAGATCTTTCGCCAGGTAGGAATTCGGGGAGCGCACTTCAATAAAAATAGCTAAGACACGCCAAAGGGGTGCTACATAAAATGGGGGCTCGTCCGGGATAATTAATTAATGCAAGTAATTAATTAGTGATTTGTGCTATTAGCAATAGCAATTAGAGAGAAGTTTGTTAGTTTTCAGAGAAATTAAGCACTAATTACTGAGAATCTAAAAAAAAACTAATAGAAAATGGAAGCTAAGAGTATTGCAAGGGAGTTAGTCCAAGAGCTCAAAGAATGGTGCAGAAGAGAAGAATTGGATGATGCCCAGGCTCTCATGGTACTGATACCAGAAGATGTTGCAAATTCCCAGGTCGAAGACGCTCTAGGAACCATCTAAGCATTAGGGCGAGTACGAGTGAGAGGGTGGACAATCAGGAGTGCAGAATGCTGATCCAGAGGTTAGTCCTGGTCTGTACTTAGAAGCCATGGAGAGTGCTTTTGGTTCTGCTGAGACGGGCGAAGACCTGTATTTTGCCTTTAGATTGCTATAGCAGCAGCCAAAGGAGAAGATGTCTGACTTTCTGAGGCGCATAGAACTGTCATTGACCAAAGTAGTTTGTCGGGGAGGTTTACCCACAAGTCGTACTGACCGTGTCCGAGTGGCGCAGCTGCTAAGAGGAGCTATCCACGCAGATATGATGCTTGTTCAGCTCAAACTCCGAGAGAGAAAGGAAAACCCTACATCATTCTTGGAACTGCTGAGTGAGATCAGAAGTGAAGAAGAATATGAGTCATCAAGGATGAAGTTAAATACCTCTGTCCGAAGTGTCCACACAAATCCGACTACAGACAGAAGGCAGGATGATGTCAAGCGATTGAGAACAGAAATTCATGAACTCAAGTCAATGTTCACGGCCATGAGTACTTTACCTAGCCAGGTAGTAGAAGACCGCAAGAGACCTGATGCTATGACAAAGATGCACACTACAGAGATAAGTAACGAGAGTGAAGTAGCTGTGTTGAGAAAACAAGTGAACGACCTGCAAAAGCAACTGACAGGCCAGAAGCTTAACACCTCAGAATGCCCTACTTCAGTACTTCGAGTGGAGTCATCGAGACAAGCACCTAGTGATAGTAGAAGACAATCCTATAACGACTCAGATGGGAACTTCTGTTATCGCTGTGGTGAGAGCGGTCATTACTCTGTCAAATGTCAGAATGCAGAGAATCAGGCCCAAGTGATACAAAAGCTGATACACGCTCTAAAGAGAGCTAAACAGAGTGATACATCGTTGAAAACGGCAGGAGTTCGTAACACCGTATGTTCAGCTAAGAAGAGTGAAGTAATCACCATTGAAAGAGGCATTCCTCAAGGATTGATCGGCCCCTGTTCAATCATACCAGTGAAGATAAATGGCCAGCACTGTGAAGCACTTCTTGATAGCGGCTCTCAAATCCCAATTATCTTCGAGACCTGGTACAAGCATCACATACCTGATATCCCAATTCAGCCAGTGTCAGGGTTGGCGATTATGGGGGCTGAGAGACACAAGCTACCCTTACTTGGGATATGTAGTAGTGGAAATGGAGTTTCCAGAGAAGGTCACGGGCACCAAGGAGACACTTTCCGTCCTTGCTCTGATTTGTCAAAGTTCCAAAAGTCCTGAAAAGACACCTGTGATTCTAGGCACCAATGCCAATCTTTTTCAGCGATTGTCTATGCTCGGTCGAGAGACCACAGAAGTAGACCTTGCACAGACACTTGGCATAAGAACAAAGCACTCCCATGTTTGCACAGACACACCAATTACCGAGGGTGATGAGGGTGAAGTGGCATCTGTGAAGTGGATGGGCCCAGGCTCACTAACCTTACCTCCAGGGGGTGAATGCTGCGCTATCTGCGACGTGGAGTTGAAGAAACCGCTGGGTAAAGACATGTTGATGGTTGATGCATCACCCGCTACGCCATTACCAGCAGGAGTACTGTTGCAGCCTATGGTCGTGCATGGTACTGCCGTGGATGGTCACATCACTGTACTTATCCAGAATGAGTCTCAGAGAGAAACAGTCATTCCAGTTGGAACTGTCTTAGGTCAGCTGTGTCATGCTGATCCAGTCGTTCCATCTCTGAAGGTTGAAACGGAAACAGTGACTGTACCAACAGAGTTAGACCCTCAACTGATCCAGTTTGGCGACTCACCCATATCACCACAATGGAAAGTGCGACTCCGTCAAAAGTTATGTGAGCGAGCAAGCGTATTCTCATTGCATGAGTGGGATGTCGGCCTGGCAAAGGATGTGGAACACCATATCAGAATGACCTGACGAAAAGCCATTCAGAGAGCGGTCACGACGCTTAGCACCAGCAGACATTGATGATGTTCGTCAGCACTTGCAAGATTTGTTAAAGGCTGGGATCATTAAGGAGTCACGAAGCCAGTATGCATCACCAATTGTGATAGCCAGAAAGAAGACGGGGCGTATCAGAATGTGCATTGACTACAGGACCCTTAATCAGCTTACCACTCCAGACCAGTACACGACTCCTCGCATAGACGACGCATTGGACTGTTTGACTGGGAGCCAATGGTTTTCTGTCCTTGACTTACTTAGTGGCTACTATCAGATCGCCATGGCGGAGGAGGATAAAGAGAAAACCGCCTTCATATGTCCGTTGGGATTCTTCCAATTTGAGAGGATGCCACCGGATACTCGCCTTACTACTTGATGTTCGGTAGAGAGGTGAGACTGCCGGTAGACCAGTGTTTCGAGACGCCGAAAGATGGAACCGACGAGAGGAAACATTTCCAGTATGTTGAATGTCTGAAACGTGATTTACAAAGAGCCAACTGGCGAGGCAAGCTGCAGACAAGACTCATCTGAGGAACAAGAGAGCCTATGATCAGAAGGTCAAGTTTCAGAAAATTCAGGAAGGAGATAGAGTTCTGTTGAAGAATCTAGGACTCAAAGGGAAACATAAGTTGGAAAGCCGATGGAGTTCCATACCTCATGTAGTGGTTGGACAAATGCCGAACTTACCTGTGTTCCGGGTGAAACCTGAGGAAGAAAGAAGTAGGGAAAGAACCATACATCGAGATCATATATTACCAATTGGACAATCTGTGAGGATTCCACTGGAACAAGGGTGTGATGAAACCAACGTGAGACCCAGAACACGTTCAAGCAAAACAAGACAAAGACAAAAGAACGTGAATCAAAGAGAAGAAATGCCAGAGGTAACTGATTTATCATCTGAAGTGGAGTATGAATATTCTAGCAGACCATACATGGAGTATGTGAAACTTCTACTGAAGAGGAGAGAAACTCGTGATGGAACCTCAGTACGTTCGCAGTATGAAGAGGACAGAGAACCTGATACTGTGCAATCAGCAGAAGAACTGGATTCTGACGAAGGAAATGATGAGGAAAGTCAAGAAGAAGAGAGAGATTCGGGTTCAGATGATTCCGAAATGGATCTGGATACTGGGAGAAATGTTAAAGCACCTGGAGAAGTTAGTAGTTAGAAGTTAATAGAGTACCTAGCACCAGAGTAACTGAAAAGAGAAGAATAAAACCAGTGTTGAGATTAATATTTGATGAACCTGGAAAAGTCAGTGAGCAACCTATTACTATAGTTCATAGAGGAGTAACTATTACAATAGGCAAAAACTAGGTTTCCACTTAGTTATATGTATTCCATGCCGCGGTTCAGATTCAGGATTGGTAAACTGTAAATTACTTCCTGAAAAAGATCTAATTATATCATAATATTGCTGTTTCGTTAACCGAGTGTTGCCCTATATATATATAAAAAAAGATTATTTCCATAAGCCAATATTTTTATTTTGGTTATTTTCCTCAAAATGTACATTTCATGTTGTTAAAAATGTTTATATTCTGTTTATATGGTTAATGTATTAAGTTTGTTGGAAAATGCACTTATGTGTGAAGATTGTGCTATGACGTATCTGAGATAAAAATTAGTAAAACACCAAGTTTAAGGTTTGATATAGGTGACATTGTATACTGCGCGAAGAGTGAGTTACAGACACTTAAATAAGTCACAGTGTGACTCTTCTCCGTTTCTGCGTTGAGTGCATAGCCTGAAAAGCCTAATATTCGAGGAAGAGACTGTGAAGGTTCGAAGGGATTCTTCAAGGCTGTTTGAGCATTGGAAGCATCGTGTTCCGGAGTGTTGAAGGACGACGCGGCGACTCATCAGTGCTGTTGCGTGAGTTTCATTTTGTTTGTTGCGCCGAGCTGTGAAGCGACCATTCTGTTTTAGGTCTCAACGATCTCAAGCTACACAACAGGCCTGCTACGAGTATTCATTTGACTATCAGTGTATTCAATTTGTTTATTCATGTTGATGGCCATTTAGTCATTTGCCGGCATTATATTTAGAATTTCAATTGGTTTAATTTGGGGAATTTAATGTGATTGGAAAATTGTGATTATTGAATTTGTTTATTTGACTCTAATTGTACATTTGTGAATATTTTATATATTCTTTAAGGTAATAGTTCATAACTATCTCCTGTGAAGATTGAGATTTTGGGTTTTATATATATATTCATATACGGGTGGTATATCTAAAGTAAATAATATCATTTATCGTGTAATAATTTGGTTTAGAGTGAACGTAATTAATTGTGTTAAAGTTATGGTAATTTAAGTAGGTGTAATACAAACAATAGGATTTTCAGGTGAGTGTTCAGTTAATTAGTGTATGAAATAGAGACATAAAGTTATATATTGTGTGATTATTATAAATTAAGTAAAGTGACTATTAGCACTAAAAGTGAACATATAGTGATAAATTAGTAATTTAACTCTGTGCATTAATTAATAACAGAAAGAGAGATCTTTCACCAGGTAGGAATTCGGGGAGCGCACTTCAATAAAAATAGCTAAGACACGCTAAGGGGGCGCTACACGAGCAAAAACAAATTTACATTTTTACAGACAACATTGTAACACTGCAGTGGAGAAGGCGGGGCGAGACCGTGAGTCGAGGCCAGTGAGTGATTGTTAATGAGCGTCAGCTGTGCGCGCACCGGTCTCGCATCACAGAGGAGATCGGGAGCATAAGAGAACGAGCTACCGGACCGTCGATGAGAGAGGACCAGGCCTGGATTTTAGTTGTGGTTTGTTTTATTTCGGCGGCACTCGTCCGTTAGGGGCTGCCGGCTGTTTATGTTCTGTTATTATTTGTTTAAAGAGTACCTAGCATATGTTTTTTTAGGTCCTACTTTGATTTATGGAGTGTCCAACAACAAGTTTATGTACATACAATGTATAAAAAAAACTATAATGTCGTAATAATAGGCAGTTATTCGTACTTAACGTCTTGACTGACTCTCAAATGATTCGTTCCGCTATTCATCCGTCTAGGCCCCGCCTACCCGCTAACCTTGTGTCATGTGATTGGTCAGATGGTGTAGTCTATTGTTATTGGTCAAACGCGTTCATCATTTGTCGCAAATGGAACCCCACTACCATCATTACAGGATTACGGTTTACATGTGGTTGGATGTCATGTATATTATGTGTACACTGTAAAAAATATCTACTTGGTTCTACTTAAAATCATAAGTTAAGCAGCTGCCTCAAAATTTCAAGTAAAAACAAAATGGATTAATGAATTGTTTTAACTCATTATTTTAAGTGTTGTTAAACTGTGAATTGCCTTCTGTGAGTCAACATGACTATACCATTATTGTTGTTTCAACTTTGCTATGCAAGTTCAAAATAAAGTGAACTCATTAATGAGCATTCTGTTCACTTATCCCCATTAGTGGGTTCAACTTAGTCATTTAAATTAAGTAATGTCTTTGAATTAGGGTATCAAGTTAAGATGATCTAAAAGAACGTCTTGTTTTAACTTAACAATTAATTGTAAAAACACAAATTTGAGTACAAAAGTTTTTTTTTATTAAAACCAATGTTAAGCCAATACAAGCTATACAAACACTTCATTCATGAAATCATCTCAAAATTGTAATCAATACCAAACTTCAGTTGGGTGTGGGTCACATAATGAGGCTAAGATAAATAGAAGGGTTTCGTGTGAGCTTACACTATGAGGGGGTATCCCAAGCAGACTCCACAAGTATTTCTCAGTGTGTGTATAGAAGGTGGATGATGGGAAGTGTTTCCTGCAGTTGTCTGCAGTGCCTGTTGTCAACCAAGAAGTTGGTCATGCTGAATCTAGGCTAGATAGACCAATAGACACATACAGCAGTATAGATATCTATATTCAGCACCGTCAAAAAAAAAAATCACTGCCTGTCATCTAAGTTGTTTATCATTGTTATTGTTGTGTGACCTAATGAGGTTAAGTTGACTGATGATTACTGCAGGAAACATCTCACCTTCTATATGCACGTGCACACCCCTCTGCTTGTCATATGCCCATTAGGTCACCCAAAGCTGTACTGAACACTATTCATATTAACCCAAAAGAAAATAAATTCTTTTAAAAGCATTAGCTTTTTTCCTTACAACACTGAAATATTGAACAGGTTTTAAATGTAAACATTTAAAAAACCTTAAAAACATTAATCTCACAGATCAAGCTAACTTATACCAAAAGCTGTGCTGAACCCCAAACACAAACAAATCTAAAACTTCAGACTGCAGCTGGTTGTTTACAAATATTTGAAACTTGAATACAGTATACTTTTGACCCCATTATTTGAACAATATTCAGAATTAAATGTTTTCAGTCCAACAAAAAAATCAGGGCTCCTCTCCTGTTTGCTTAAGTGCTTTTGCCTTCAAATTTGGAACGCATGTCAACAGAAAAAAATGAATTCCAATCCTATTCTCAGGTGGGGCATGGTTTACAAATTATATCTCAGGAGCTTGTTTCGGATGCCGTGGACTCTGGCAGAGGCTTGATCTGGTTTGATCTTCATCACTACCCTCTGAATGAACTCAAAGGAATACTTCATGGCTCGTGGATACTCAAGGTTAACGCAGTAGATGATCCCTAAAAGCATGGCAAAGCTGGATGGCACATCCTTGAAGTTGTGAAGCACAACAGTCTCCTCAACCACAACTGCCACATTGAAGACCTCACGTGGAAAGGCATCCTGGTTGTCACCTTCATGGCCTATCAACAGGCCAAGTTGCATCCCCTCCATGGCTGCAGCCAGAGTCTCACCATGGGCCTTGAAAAGCAGAAAAAAAAATAGTGTGAATGTTTGGGTCAAGATGTACATGCTCTGCAAAGCTATTTAAGTCTCAGTGATCATAAACCTTGTTTTCAGGCTAATAAAATAGTCTTCTTGGGCTTTCAGTTGTGAGTGTGCATGTTTGTAGGTGCAATATTGGAACGTTACTGCAAGGGTGAAAACTTCAGTGTCCTCTCAGATCTGGGAAAGTGTATGTTGCACTGGGTCCTCTCCCCATCACTATTCTACCCCTCCTTTCTCCTCCCCCAACATTGCTCTACCCCTCCCTCCTCCCATCACCACTATTCCACCCAACCCTCGTCCTCCCCATCACTATTCTGCCCCTCACTTCTCCTTGCATCATCACCATTTTGCTGCCACAGGACTTTATCAACACCCATGAGTGTATCTAATGCAATCTCTTTGTTAAAGGTTGTCTGTGTGTGTGTGTGTGCGCGCACAAGTGTATATGTGGGTGGGTACGTTCATTTATAGGCTGTTATGCATGACAGAAAAAGGTCTTACGTCACACATCCTGATGATGTCTGATGGCTCTTCTCTTAGATAGTGTGGCAGACCCAGCAGAGCAGCAATCCTTCTCCTGTCGTTTGTGTCCTACAAGACAAAAATAAGCAGTGTTGAGATTTTATTGCAAACATCTGGTGCCCAATTTTACAATTCTCAGCTCGTCTACTCACATCTTTCTTCAGACAGTCCAAAATGGCTTTCAGTGCAGGCATCTTTGCCGACTTGGTCGCAGCTTCGTACACTTCCAGCAGTCGTGGTGCCAGGTCGTCAAGTCCATCAAGGAACGACTCGAGAAGGTCTATGCTTACGACTCTTTTGAACTCTGTCCGAACCTGAGAAGACAAAAAGGTTAAGAAATTAGAGAAAAGATTTTCAAAGCATAGAGTCATAATTTAGTAAGCTAAGGTTGTCTGTTGTCAAAGGCTTTCATCCACTCAGTAATACCAAAGTCTCTTTAATCATAGGCTGAGTGTTGTCTATTGTTATACCTGTCTCTCACAGAACATGGCCGGCCATCTAGCTATGACATCCCCAATGAGAGGTTGATCCCCTACGATCTCCTTTCTGCGCTTGGAGAACGTGGCAGACATCAGCTCATCTATCTGCTGGTGATCTGGGTCTTTTTTGAGCACTTCCACCTGAATTGGATTGCACAAGCGCAAAGGACACATAAGACAAAATAGTAGGCTTCACAGACACAAAAGCAAAGTGTAGGTAGTTACATAGGCAGGTATGTATGCAGTAATATTAGACAGGTATGATGTGTATGTGCATGTGTGTGTATGATGTACCTCCATCAACATCCGCTTTTCTTCCATGTCTTCATCACTTAGTCCTTCAGGGGGATCTGGACAGAAGTGGACCTCGCCCTTCTTTGACTTCTTCATACGTGGTCCCTTGGCTTATTCTCCTTTTCTTTTGTTGACCCTCACCTCTGGGCATCCAGCTGCACTTAACTTCTGTCGATAGTTTCCGAGCTTAAACTTCAGGCTGTGGAACCAGCCGTACCAACCCTTTCCAGACCCTGGCTCTTTTAGACTGGGATGCTTCTCCACAAGCGCTTTCGCAACATTCTCATAGTGTTGCCTCTCAGGATAAGGACTAATCTTTGACATGCTGTCTGCAAGTGTGTCCAGGATATCAGTTTTCATACCTTTAGGAATCACCAGCACAGATCCATCTTTTGCATATCTTCCATTTGCTTCTTGCAGCGTGAGTTCAACATCATGCGAGAACTCTGGAATCGGGAAGGGCTCAGGCCAGTGCTGGGAGTCAGATTCCCCACTACTGAGAGATGGAAGGCTGGCTGAATCCAATGTGGAATCCGAGCAAGCTGCATCAGCTGTGAACAACACTTTCAATGTTGCTCTCTCCTCAGGAAGGTCTCGGATGTCGGTCAAATTGGTCAGCTGATCCTTGAACGCAGGGTCCTCAAATTGTAAAATAAATCCACCTCTCAGGCCAAGGTTTGCACGCAACACCTGGCACAGTGCATCAACACTAGGGGGGGTGATTTCGATGGAAAGGCGCCTGATATCCATATCAGAGAGGACAACTCGCAGCAGCATCGTGGATCACTTCGGCCTGAAATTGGAGAAGAAAAAAGGTTTAATTCATTGTATACATACAAACAAATTGTTACTACAGAAACGATTTGGAAAACACTTCAAGAGGGTTAATTCTTTTGGATCAGGGTAGAAATACACAAACTTACAGCAGCCTTAATTCAGCAAGAATGTTCTAGGAGTGGTTAACAGGCGACCCTGGACAAGGTATGACACAAGTGGCATGTAGTCATTGAGATCCTCTGGTTTCACCAAGAGACACTCAGCAGGACTTTTCTTCACAAGATGGTAACTCCTCAAATGCTCCACATAGTAAGTCGAAAAAGGTTCAACGAAGAAACAAACATGACCATCCAGCACAATGCATATTTCCAAAATCCTTCCGAAGTTGGGTAGTCCACTTGTACTTCCAACAGAAATTATCATTCCCTTTGAATACTGCGTTCCATTTAAGAAGACATTAGGGGTCAGTCCAACTGTGTCAACATCACTGAATCTATTCAAGATTGCTAGTCTAAGACCACCATCTAAGACTCCCAGGCACACATCTGTCACTTTTGCTGTCTCAATCTCAGGCTTGAAAATGCTGGGCATTTCAAGATAATATGCAAGCATAAGTTGGTGTCTTGAGGCAAGGGTAAGCAGAATATTTTTAAAGTTATTGGCATCACGCACTACCTTCTTAAAGAAAGAATGCTTAGCCTCAAACCTGATTGTCCAACACTCTATTAAGGGTCCAAATCTTTGAATAAGGCAAGGATAATGTTCAATAAAGTGATGTTTGGGGCGCAATTTGTAATCCGGGAAAACTGTCAGTAGCAACTGTCTATGATCCGATATTTTGGACTGCAAATAACACAGCGAGTCTTCAGTGTGATATGGAGTCGCTAAGAGCTCAACCAAGTCTTTCAGCTCAAGGATTACTTCCCATGTTTGATTCCCTTCTGGAACACGGTGGCCGATGATGAGGGTAAGGAAACGCACAAGACTCCAATTTTCGTGGCCGTTACCACCTACAGTTCCACTCTTTTTAAAAGTTGAAAGAATTTTCTGAGGACAATTTCTCTTATCCGAGAATTTAAAAGGGAAGCTCTGTATTTCACTATTAAGCTCTTCTAATGTGAAATACTTCTTTGAAATCAAATCTGCAAGGCACATACTTGGTTCTACAGGCACAATCCCTTCCAGCACATCGTGTAAAAAATCAGGTGGAAAGCCTGTGCATGTGTGAAAACCTGTCAGGCTGTTGAGAGGGCAGTCTCGTTTCACACCATCAACAGATGCAAGGTCCGTCTGCTTCAAGACATTTACAGCTTCATCAAATGATTCTGGTGACCTTAAAACAAAGTTCCCAGTTCTAACATCACACGTTTGTATGTCTCGACGACTAGCTAGACAAAACCTACAGAACTTCTCAACATTGAAAGACTCTTGGAATCCACCTAAGGAATGTGCTGCCAAGTTGTCAGCAGCAACGAACAAGATGGTGCCTTTAACATTACACCCTAGTTTCTCTACAAACACACCTACTGTTTCAAGACATTTAATATCTTCAATCAGTGGCTTCAAAACACGATCATAACCATAAATCCTGACATGCTCAGCCTTGCACAGTAAAGCAAGGTAGATTGACGACAATGTTGACTTGTATCTAGAGGGTAAATTGCCAATAACCCAATACACACCACAGATTTTATGGTTTTTTTTTGATGTGCCCAAGGGATTGCAGATTTCAAAGTCATCAATATACAAAGTAATAGCTACACTTAGTTCTTGACCTGAGAGGATTCCATTCGATTTATAGAAGTCACCATCCAGAAAAGACTTGTAGTAGCCAGACTGTTCAACAGGTTTGTTTTTCCCCAGTGCTTGCAGTACCTCTTCTTTTTTAAGAAGATCTGAAAGTAACTTTAGAATAGGGATATAGATAACAGTATGAAACTTTTCTTGTCTGTTCAAAAGATATTCGACAGGTTCAATGACACTAAAGTTCTTTTTGTAATATAACTGTCTTTTGTAGTCTGTGCCTAAAGATCCTTCTCTTGAAAGGAAATTAAGTGGGTTAGCACTTTGAAATAATTCGGTCAAGGATGTCAAACATTCCTCAGATGTGCAATTATGCTTCTCCAAAACATTCTCAATTGACTCCCTAGTTATTTGTCCAGCACATTTTCCAATATCAAACAAATCATCCACAATTTCTTGAATCGCAGACTTTGACACATGAAGGACGGCTTGCAGTCGAAGGAAAAGGGATGCAATTCTGCGCTCAACTGACTTCTGTGTAGGCTGAGAGTCAGGTTCAGTCACTGAAACATCTGGTGACTCTAAATCAAAGTTATCCTGTTCATCATTGACAGAAGCTTGACTTTGACAATGGATAATAAGTTCAGGTTTGAAATTATTGAATGTAGAAGGCTGATGATATCGGCTTCTGTGAGCAGTAAAAGTTGAGGCTACTCTAGATGTAAAACAGCACCCCACAAATGGGCAATTCACAGTCTCTCTTTTTATCAAATGTCTCTTTAAATGAAGAAAATAATGTTTGATATTGCTTGGCGCTGAAAAAGTACAAAGTTCACAACGAAGTCTAGCAATGGGACTGGTTCCTTGTTTGTGGTCCGTCAAATGTTTTAAAAGTTCCACATGGGATTGAAAGACGGTAAGACAATTCGGGTAAATACAACTAAAACCTGTTCTTCCACGTCCATGCTTGTCCTTGTAATGATTCACTATAGTCTTTTCAATGTATGAGGAAAAATTGCAAAACTTACAAGTCCACTTCATCAAATGAGTAGCTGAGCCTGGTAAATCATAAAACACCTGAAACACACAAAACAGAAAAAAAAGTTTTAGCTGCCAAGTGATGTGAATTGCAAAAATGAACAAGAGCACATTTCTAATTAAGTCTAACTAACAAATTGGATATATGAATTGTTGGATTGCTCTTTAGCACTAGCTAACGCGACCGATGTTATGTAATAAATATAAAGTTCAAAAGAACAGCATTTATATAAAATAGAACTAACAATATAAGTGTCTTTACTGTAACTTTTGATCTGTTTAACTCATCCTTGATGAATAAAAGTATTGATACATCTTATTTCTTTCCCCCAAAAATAAAATAAAAATTCTTACTGACACCAAACTTTTGAACGGTAGTGTTTAATGTTACAAAAGCTTTAGATTTCAGATAAATGCTGGAAGATTTCAGATAACGCTTTATCAACCGTCTCTGACTAAACTGCTAGTTTTCTAGCTAAATGACATCACAGTTGTTGCACATATCAAAAGGTAATGATAGCTAACGTTAATCACGTTATTGGTTTCATCAACGCACATTCTTAATATCTACAAAACACTAACACTTACCAATGGCGAACTTGTTCATGCCAACACGACTCGTCTTATCTAACGGGAAAATGAGGCACCCGGCCGATTGAAGTTCGTTTGCTTGCTGGCGCGTAAATTTGTTCTTCTCGAGGCCTGGCTTCGTCGGTACGTTAGTCCCCCGCACATGCGCCAAGAGCCGTCCTCCACTCAATCTGATCATTTTAACTCATTCTTGATGAATAAAAGTATTGATTTATTTTATTTCTTTCCCCAAAAATAAAATAAAAATCCTTACTGACCCAAACTTTTGAACGGTAGTGTTTAATGTTACAAAAGCTTTAGATTTCAGATAAATGCTTAGATTTCAGATAAATGCTGGTAGATTTCAGATAACGCTTTATCAACCGTCTCTGACTGAACTAAAAGACTGAACTGCTAGTTTTCTAGCTAACGTTAACGGTCGCTGAAACGTGCCTTGCTTAAATGACATCACAGTTGTAGCACAGCACATACCACGATATTGGTTTCATCAATGCACATTCTTAATATCTACAAAACACAAACACTTACCAATAGCGAACTTGTTCATGCCAACACGACTCGTCTTATCTGACGGGAAAAATGAGGCACCAGGCCGATTGAAGTTCGTTTGCTTGTTGGCGCGTAAATTTGTTCGTCTGTAGTCCCCCGCACATGCGCAAAGAGCTGTCCTCCACTCAATACAACACGCCAAAGACTTGTAGCCCACTCAATTTAAAATGGCAAGTTCATTCAAACACCTGGAATTTGTGATTCATTGAAGTAACTTATGAACCTAAATTGGAAGATTGAAAACTCAAACAATTGAGTTGAAATTTCATAACACATTATTTTATGTCTGAGTTAATGACATATATAAGTTATCATAACTTTTTGATCAGATCATTTTTTACAGTGTAGGTAGAGATGGCGGCCATTTTACTGTACCAATTAAAGCCCGAGTCTGAGGAGGAAGAAGGTGCTAATCCACAACAAACTCCACCACGACTGGAGCACAATGTTTGTCAATGGCAAGTGACAACTCTTGTCATAAAAACTCCCAGTGTGACAACATGCATGTTGTGCTTTTGCTCATCAATGAAATAAAAAAAATATTTTTTCTTAAAATACTGTTCGTTATACTATTATTTTGTCTTAACTGTGCGTTGTCATGGTATATAGTATTTCAGAAAGTCGACGTTATAAAGAATGATTGTAGTTTCACCCAAATTGTGTCAAAATGCAAAGTTAATAGCAAGATAAACAAACTGTTACACTCCAGAAATAACGGTACATGCTAATGTTAGCGTTATATGCATTAGCTAAACACAGACATAAGGTACGAAAATATTTCTTGAAGTGAAGACAAAAATCAAGTCAGACTTACAGGTTGGGATTCGGTGGAGCTAACAGGTCCAAATAGAGTTTTTTATTTTCCCCTCTTTCAAGGATCGTCGTTTCACATACCCTGCAGTAAATGCGCCAAGATTATTGAACCAATGTTCGTTGAAATGATGCGCGCACAGTTAAACCCTGGGGTTACTCCTTTGGTATCGTTGGAAAAATGAATTGTAACCATTTTCCCCTCAGACGTTCTTCCTTTGGTAGTTGAAATAAGACCGACTGTGTCACACCGTAGAACACAGACTCAAGACATGATACACACGCATCACGATCGAGCGACAGTGTTCGCGGCAGTCTCAGCAAAACGTAGGCGGGCACTATGTATAGTGACGTAAATACGCAGGTGAACTATTCCATGTCTCGTTTGTGTGATTCAGAGTCGACTCCCATTTTTACAAGCAAATAACTTTATATATTCACCTTCGGACTTACAACTTGGCAGACAGCTTACTTTCAAACACTGTACCTTTGAACAATCACCTACATATTGAACAGTTACACTGATATGTGAAGTGTCAATGAGTTGCTGACAAGCACTTGTGAGATAAAATATTTTACATCTATATGTTTGTTTTGCTCTTTGGTGGAATTGTAAGTTCTGATTTTGTGTCTGTTTTTTCATCTGTTAACTAATTTGTTCATCATGTCCCAATCTTAAAAATACACAAAAAGTTTGTTTGAAGCAATATTTAGAAATGTTACTATCCTAACATACCACATGTGCTACATTTACTTTTAAGTAGTAGGTCTTTTTTATCAATAAATTAAATTCTTGTTTATGTCTCATTTATAAGTCATTCCTGATTCATACTCTACATTTGAACACTTTTTTGATGTGTCTGTCCATCATTGTACCAAAATAACATAATTTTATGCAAATCAGCCAAATGGTAGTAGTTTGAAATAATCGGCCTTCATTTCCTTTTAGTTGTCATTCTTTTTAGTACGCATTTCAAAATAAACGTAATTTCCTTTTGTATTATGCATTCTTAGGCACTTGTGGTTTTAACTAATTGACTTCCTAAAGAACTCATTCATTAAGGTATCATTTTCTTTGTGAATCAATTCTATGTTAAGCACTTTGAATTACCTTTGTGTTTGAATTGCGCTATATAAATAAACGTTGCCTTGCAATGCTGAACCGTGAGAGAATCGTTGATGGCAGAAAAAAGTAAAGACGAAAACGCAAAAGAGAGATAAACATTTTGTAAAGTATGAATCAAGAATAACTCATAAATGAGATATAAACAAGAATTTAATGACTTTTTATCATCCGTTGTGAAATTATTAAAAATTGAAATAATGAAATGTTTGTGAAAATAGTGCCAAATTGTACAATCTGGACAAGAGCTATTGTTACAACTGCAGAAGACTACCAAAAGAGAAATGAATGTTTGAAATTTACTTACTACTAAGACGTACTACTTAAAAGTAAATGTAGCACATGTGGTATGTTAGGATAGTAACATTTCTAAATTTTGCTCCACAAACTTTTTGTGTATTTTTAAGATTTGGACTTCAACAAATTAATTAACAGCTGAAAAAACAGAATGGAACTCTAGTTCCATTTTCATATTAACTCTGTCTAACCTATTTAAGTTTCATTTCCACTTGATTGTCAAGTATTTCATGTATTTGTTGTTTTGTTGTCTTTGTTTTGGATGATCCTTCAGTTTAATGTGCTTTTGTTCTAGTGTTTTGAGTTTATATGTATGCCAAATGCCTAAATGTATCCTTGAGGGCCATTTTTTACTGCTTTGGAGCATTCCATAGAACATTAGGTGGTGTATTTTCCTTGTTATTGTTTATCATTCAGAAGACTATTCAATCTCCATATGGTGTTCTTTTGTTGAACATCTCAATAAAGACTCAAATAAACTCCTGCATGGTCGGACACATCTCTGGCTCCTATATCACAACTTATGATTCTATATCTCTCAGAGCTGAACAAAAAAAAGTCAAACACTTGAATAGACTCTGTGAAGGTTGGGAAAAAAGGTCAATTGTTTTGTGTTTGGGTTTTAAAAGGCTTTTAAAGACCATGAATCAGACCATGTAAGTGTAAAATACTAAATCAAATTTTCTGTTTAATATATTTATCAATATAGTTAATTTAAATAAAAACTCCTGTGTAGAGATGGAAAATGAACAGGATGTATTTTCAGACAGGCCATGTTAGTTAAGCTTGCATCAGCTGATCTCATCAGTTGCAGCTAATCAATGTCAAACACAATATACTGTGTCCTATTTAAGTTGCTTTTTTATAGCTCATTTACAGCTGTTCAATTGTGCCACGCTGAAAAACCCACCTCCATCCCCAACTCCACAACATTTGACTGTGTCTATCAGATCATTTTACATCCATTTTGTTATGCATCCTGAATTAATTTTTTCCCATCTTGAAATGCATTGATCCTTGTTCAGGTGCACTCTAAAAATGGCTGGGTTAAAAACAACCCAATTGGCAACCCAGCGCTGGGTAAATATTGGACAGAACACATTGCTGGGTTAAAGTAACCCAGCACACTGGGTTACACATGTTAACCCAGCATGCTGGGTTATTGAAAAAAACCAAAATGTTGTCATTTTAACTATTCATGTGTTTAATTCTGGGTTGTTCTTGCTGGGTTATTCTTAATTTCTTCTGTACTTCATTGTCAATCAAGACAATTGACATTTATTTTTTAAAAATCATTTTTATTTGACTGTAAAAATAATTGTTAAGAAATGTTTTAACTTTTACAGCCAATAACAGCAATATTTTTAGATTTGCATGATTTAAAGAAAATGGTTTAATTATAATAAATAAAACATTTTCATATCAAACATTAACAAGCATTATAAATAGCATTACAAAATAACTAATAAAAGTCTCCACAATATGTAGCAACAAATGTCAATTAATAAAACTAACTAAATACATATAAATTATGTATAATACATTATGAATTACACTTAATACATTAAGAAACCAACCGTGTAGCAAATCAACTCATTAAATACAGGCTACCACGCTCGTCTTTCTTTACTATATGCACAAACCTTGAAAAGTTTGGTTTAAAACATAGGGAGCAATATAATTGACTGGCCGCTTAATATCCAGAGTGGACACCGAGAGAGATGTTCCTGAACCGTGAATGCTTGACCGCGCTCGAGGGGCACTCGCCGGTTTGACAACCCAGCGGCAGAAACAACCCAGCACATTAACCCAGCGGGTTTAACCCAACACCTTGAAAACTAAAACTACCCAAAAAGTGTTTAACATGTGGAAAAATAAAACAGCAAAACTACCCAACGGACTCAACCCAGTGGTATGGGTTAAAAGATAACCCAGCCATTTTTAGAGTGTGGTATCATTTAAGTATAAATATAATTTTGTTTATCACAAATCAAGGTGAAGGCATACATATTCCTGATGTGGTTCTTCATGTGGGGGATATTGCACTCCTACTCTGTTAATGCATTGCTTTATGGACCGGGTTTGTCAACAGCAGTTTCATTCGGTCAATCTTAAATATTGCTATTTTTTTAATATTTGACAATAGTGGTCCTGACAGAACTATATTTTTCAGACACGGCACAAAGAATTACGAACAAAGAGACAAAACATTATGCATGTATTACTTTATTTGGTAAATGAGGTCGATGAAGCTGTGCTGGAGATACCTCAGGTTACCTCAGGTCATGTAATGAATGCTTGCATCTAGATGAATCAGGACTAACTGGATGTCATAGTTCATTACATAAAATAGCTTGTATAGTTTCACTTGTGTATTTGCAAGTAGGGAGTGTCCTACTTAGACAAAGCCACCTTTCATTTTTTCAAGTGTTTTTATAGCAATAATCTAGTGCTTCAAGAGCCCATTGTGTTTGTGTGTGTCACAGTCCTGTAATAAACTTGTGTACATGTTTTGAAATATTTAGAAGTTTGGATAAGAGATTTTAAATTTGTATTAATTGTGACTGAACTTCTTTTTAATTTCTCTTAATTTATTTTAAACTGTTTTGGATTTAAATTCCTTTCCTTTTTTGCCCTTTTATTTTTTAGGTGTTTGCGTATTGGCTTCTGCTCATTGCTGTCATTCCATACCTCCTTTTAAACCTCCAAAGTAACCTACTTGAAAATAGATCAAAACTGCCAAAACACTTGTTGACCGCAACTCTAGGTGAGCTTTTCTTTCAAGCTGTTGTATCTATGACCTAATGAGACCTTTTAAAGTTCAGAAGGTTGTTTTAGGCAAAAGTGGAATGTAGACACATTAATAAGGAAACAGTAAACCTGATCATCTTGTCAAACATGTACAATGTTTTCAAACTTAACAACACAAAATAACACGGAACATATCAAGGTCATTGAAAATCTCATGCCAGTCTTCCACTGTAATTACGTCATCTGAATTACCTTAACAATGAAAGCTTTTACGCCCCATTAAAGAACCAGTGCAAAGCTGCAAACACTTAACAAAAATAAATAAATAAATATTAAGCCAAAATACAGTCAGGATTTATTCTAGGAAAAAGGTGAATTTGGGCATTTATTCATACATTCAGAAAAAACAGATAACATAATCTGATCAGATCACGTAATCCAATCTTGGTTTTGATTCGGATCAAACCTTTAGTTTGGGTTTTTAAGAACCTTTTTGTAGGATTTGGATCACTTTGATCCAAAAAAACTTGATTAAACTGATCCCATCAGAAGGGTGGATTCAGCATGGAATCAATGTCCAAAATGGAATGAAAACTTTAAAAATGTATAAAATAATACTATATTTCGATCATGCAGTATCTTACAAGATATTATATTTATTCATAAGGTTTTAATTTTATTTGTTCATCTGTCAGGCTACAGTGATTAGGTAAGCTTTAACGTATTCAGCCTTTCAGTATAGGCCTACTGCAAAGTAGAAAGAGTTTGGCCTCATAAAATAATCCTCCAAACAGCTGTCAAAATTGACCAAAAACAATAAATTTTATTCTGTCACTAATTGATATATATATTCATCACAATCGAAAATACTAACTAACTATTTCGTCCCTTGTTGCACATCCTGTTTGCTCGTTCTGGCAGAATGCAGGAGGTTGGTTAGGGTCTCCAAGGGGCTCAGGTGCATCATTGTCAGCAGATAGAGGGACATTGCGCTTAGTAGCGATGTTGTGCAGTACAATACAGGCAAGGGTTATGTTGCATGCTTGCTTTCTGTGGTTCCACTCTCAGAACTCCATTTAAACGCTCAATTGCTCAATTGTTTGTGTTGTAGGTCTCAGAGCAGCGGACTGCTGGAAGAGGATGGGGTGGGGTTTTTCTTGTTTTTAGTTTTTTTTAAATGTGTGTGTTTTCATGTCAAATAAAAATAAACCTATATTGACCCCACACTGGCTATTCAACTTGTTGCTCTTTACATATCTATAGTTCTACATTGCGATTTCCTATCCTGTTTGAGCACTGGTTATCCAGCACTGGTTATCCAGATTCTGGATCCTGAAAATTTCCTATCCGGATCAGATTGATCCAATCCGATGTTGCTTTAAAAAACTGGCTCCAAAAGTAAGCTGGATAATGTGATCACGGATCGCAAAAAAAGGATTACTAAATCCGGATCAATTTTATCCGGATTAAACTTTTTGAAAAACCGGGCCCAGATGTCCAAATTCACTGTTTATTTTTAAAATAATTAAATATGTAAAAGTTGACAAGCACTGTTTAATACTTTTTATTGGTTAGATATTTGCATCCAAAGGTTTATACAAGGATTCAGAATGACAGCAGTGATATGAAACATGACAATTATATATGTAGGTTAGTAAAGGGTTAAATACATTTCTTATTCAAATAATGTCAAAGCAGCGTAAATAAAAAAAAATGCAAGTTGTTTTAGATCAAGACAAAAGTTAGTTCTTTGATTTAAGCCCTGTCCGGGAAACATATTTATAAAAGTAGTTGAAGAGCAACAGTGTCTAAAGCTGAACAGAACTACACACTATAAAACAACTGGTAAAATGACCTTTTTTGTGTCAATTTGCGCAAATTTGCGCGGTTAATGTCACTTTAAAAATCTGTGAAAGACTTTATACAAAAAATATGTAAATCCTATAGTTGTTTTTTTACAGGGGAAGTATTTGTATGTTACAACGACAGAATGTTTTAAAGCTTCAAGGTTGATATGAAAATTGGTTTTACTTTATAGTACTTGTGTGGTACATGGACACATTATTACTTCAAAAGGCTCTGGGGCCACTCCAAAGGTCCCTCTCCCACTATTTTCCCTGTTCTTTCCCTTCGTGAAAACATTAGGCGGGCCTTGTACCGGCTCGAACACCAAAGTTTCAAGTGCCATTTCAGCCGATAGGAGGCTGCTTAGGCAGCAACGGCATTAAAATTCGTCTAGTTAAAAGTTGTCCTACCACTAAATTAATTTTAGAGACATTGATTTAAGATCAAAAACTTGCTCGTTGTCGCTTAAAAAGTGCCATTCCTGTAATTAACTGTAAATCACTCAATATCCGAATCTAAAGGGCGGCTGGCTTGACCATGTATTTTCAAACTGCGGGTGGCTTGACCGCAGTGAATAACTGCCCATGGCCTTATTTTTTCTAAGTTCGTGTCCCTTAAGGAAGAACAGTAATGGTTACACGTTTGTATGTATTCTGTGCAAACCAAAAATGTAAACGTTGTTTGAATCGAAGACTTCAAGCTCAAATTTAAGGAAACACAAACAGGTGAGTGATTTGGACCTTCACATTGTCTACATTTTACAGACTGTTAACTTAAGATAAGTTTGAGTATTCAATTTGATAAAATAAATAACAACAACACTGAAATCATAACTGTATTGTATTACATTGTTTTAAACATTGTTTTCTTAAAACATTTTCATTGACAATAATTCAGTTATTCTGAATATACAAGGTCAAAGTCCCAAGAGGCTAGTTGCATGATCAGCGAGTGTGGGTGGGCTTACTTCTGGTCGTTACGGGAAAATAATGTTTTTTTCCGGGCAATAATATGAGCGCTTTTTAAATAAAAAAGTTCAAATTGATTTATCCGTGATATAACAGAAAAACCTCTTTACATTGCTGAGATCCTCGATAGGCCAACACAACACGATATAACAAAAAAGAATTTCATTCTCCATGCTCATGTGGTTAACCAAAATCCATATATGGGTTAATGACAAATAAGAAAATGTCAGGTGGTGCGACCATATATTAATTTAAAATAATATACATTTAATGTATTTAGCACTGAGTATTTTTCCCCTCATATATAAGAAATTTAACATAAAATCATGCCAAAATATTTTATTAAGAATTTTATTGAGAAAATTAACATTTATTTCTCAGTTTTGTTCTCTGTTTGTATGTTCGGACGGTCGCACCACCTGACATTTTTGGTCTTTCAAACACCAAAACTCAAAAAATCTATTGAATTTCAATAAAATGAAAAGGGTTTCTTATAAAGGACATATTGTAGATCCATTTGATATATGACATGTATTTATTCAAATTCTTTTTAGGAAAATAATGAATTTGGACACAAAAAATACATGTCACGTCATTGACCCATATACAAGTCATGTAACATGAGATGTCATATGTCTATTGTGAATTTCCACAGAGCTGTTTTTGCTTTGACAGTTGTGGGACAAAGAAAAGGATTAAAAGCATTTATTTCCTCTTACGATGTGAAACCACAACACATATCTACACGGCGGTAGCTATGACTGCGCGATCAATGGAATACAAACGCATAAAATCCCCAACAAAAAATCCCCAAAACTCGTCACATGCCTTGACAAACGAAACATGCGGAATCCCGCAGGTTGAGATCCTAATCTGAAAGCCATCATTCAGTTAATACTCTCGGGCCAGTTGTTCAAAGGTAAACTGATCGGATTTTGGTTATCGGATTGGATCAAATCTTGAAAATGAGTTGTTCAAAAGGGAAAGAAGGATTCTGAAATCAGATTAGATCATGGAATCCAATCCTTGTTTTAATCTGGATCAAACCTTCAGTTTGTGTTGTTCAAAACTTGTCAGTGGGATTTGGATAACTTTGATCCAAAAAAAACAGGATTATCCTGATCCCAACAGGGGGTAGGATTTCAAGGTGGATTTCAGGAAGAAAATGTAGTAAAACTTTAAAATTGGTCAAATAATACATTTGTATCATTTAGTGTATATACTTTTATTTATATTCTGCACTTGACTTGTGTAACCGTTGTAACAGTGATAAAGTAGACATAGGCTAACAATTAAGCTATTCAGTATAGTAAAGTAAAAATAAAATAAAAATTATCGTGTCCCCATGAAATAATCCCCCAAACAGATTTCAATAAACAAAAATAATATATTCATTTTTCGGTCATTCATCACCGTATATTAATTTCAAAGAAACAATCATCAGAGATGAGCCTGTCAAAAATAATGTCTAACAATTGCATCCCTTACTATACGTCCAGTCAGTCCCTGATTCTGACAGACCACCAGAGGTTGGTCTGGTTCTTCAACAGGCTCAGGTGCATCACAAACATCATCACAGAGAGGGACATTGCGCCTGGTAGCGATGTTGTGCAGGACGATACACGCAAGTATTATGTAAAGCGTCTCTTCAGAACTCCATTTAAACGCTCAATTGCACATCTTGTTTTGCAATGAGCAGTGTTGAAGCGTGCCTGCGCAGGTGTGGTTGCTGCAAGAAAAGGAGTCATCAGCCATGGTAGGAGTGGATAGGCACTGTCTCCTAATATTATGCCATCCGGTCGGTTGGTTTGGAGCTCTCTGTATAAAGCACTCTCTCTCAGGATGCGTGCATCATGAACAGACCCAGGCCACTTCACGACACAGTTTGTGATGATGAGGTCAGCATCGCCCACAAGTTGGATGTTGATGCTGCGCCTCCCCTTTCGGTTGATGTACTCCCAATCCCTCTCATGAGGTGCTTGGATATGCACATGAGTGCAGTCAATAACCCCAATAGTATTGGGCATATTCCCCAAAAGAAAAAACTTGTGCTTGGTCTGGGCAATCTGGACATCCTTTGGAAGTGAAACAAACTGATTGACCAGGATGGCCAATGCAATTGACACAGCTTTCACTACATCACTCACAGTTGATTTGTCCACTCCTATATTGTCACCAACAACTTGGTAGAAAGTCCCAGATGCATAGAAGCGCAGAGCAATGAGGACCTGTTCTTCCACAGACAGACTGTGGCTCCTTCGGGTTCTCCGTTGAAGTTTTGGCCTGACAAGGTCTGCAATGTACTTAATATCAGCATTCCCAAAGCGAAAGCGAGCATACAGTTCTTCAGTGGTGTATTGCTCCAGTGGTTGTGCACGCTCAACATACACCCTTTGACGGTATCCTCTTCCACCAACACGGTGGTAGCGATGGACAATACCTGCCATGTCAGTGTCTCTCTCTAAGTCCTCTGAGAAAGGCTGAATATAAGATGGCTGTCAAATACCCACACACCAATTGGCTGACGTGCTTGTGTTCAATTAAATCAATCATGCCCAAGGCCTACAAATACTATGTTCACTACAACAGAAGCGGTGAAACCATGGACTCAAAAGGACCTAATTTCACTGTTGCAGAAACCCATGCACTGCTGGAGGGTGTTAAGTGCCATTATGCCTCAATAGTAGGAAGCGCTGTTGCAGGTGGAATGGTGACTAACAAAAGGAAGAAAGACATTTGGGTTGAAATCACCCAGAATGTAAATGCAATGGGGTCTGGCCAGAAGAGGACCTTGGAGCAAGTGAAATTTAGATGGAAGAATCTGAGGGCCAGAGCAACGAAGGACCTTGCTGAGGCAAAAAACACCCAAACAGGCAACAAACCCTTTAAGAAAGGTGAATACACAGATGTGGTTCTGGACATTATTGGAGGTGAGAACTCTAAAGCTCTGCATGGGATTCATGGTGTTGTAGGGGATGGTGAGCCTACAATTGTAGAGGAAAGTGAGCAGGTTCTTCCTAATGCAGAGGAAACATTCATTCTGGATCCTCACTGGTAGAGCCAGCAGTCACAGGAGCTCAGAAAAGAGGCTTGAAGCATCCTTTGCCGAATAATAATGATGATGCCTATGAATCACTTCTTAAACGAGAAACTGAAAGAGCAGAAGCACAGATACTCCTGGCAGAGGAACAAATCAAGCTGACCAAACTGCAGCAAACCAAAGCGAAACTTCAGATCCGCCTCCTAAAAGCAGGGCTTGGAAATGCTGGTCTCTCCTCCTCAGATGAAGAAGAACCCTGAACATTCTTTATTTCGTTAACAATTGGATATTTAGCCATTTTATTTTTTAAAGATGTTTTCAAAATATCCACTATGTATTTGTTAATGTATATTTGTTTTTTATTTGTTGTGGTTCAGATGAGGGGTCATAAAAGTAATTATTTAATATAATAATTATTTAATTAAAGTTAAATTATGAATGGAAGTGGATGTTTATGTTATTTTTGTGTTTTGGCTCAAAATAAACACTTACAGTGACCCTATGTTGGCTCTTACTTCTACCTGTTCTTTACATAGCCCACATTGTGATATGTTGTCCCATTTAGAGCACTGTAATCCGGATTTGGTAATCTTGAAAACTGTGTATCTGGATCAGAGTGATCCAGTCCAATGTTGCTTTGAAAAACCGGCATAAAAGTAAGATGGATTACCTGATCCTGGATAGGAAAAAAGGGGATTTCCAAATGCGGATAATTTTGATCCAGATTAAATGTTTTGAACAACTGGCCCCTCATGATACGGATTGTATAACTGGTTTAAAACACCACCACGAAAGTTTACCTTAAACTGTTTCGGGTCTCGCTTAGACTTACCTATTTTTCACCTTTTGAAACACAATACTATTTTTTACATGCTTTGCCCAAAATTACTGTTCTGACATGTTAAATACCAAGATAACTTCCTCGAATTTCTTTAGACAGAGGACTATTGTCAACACAATTTGTTCATGTCTCTCTTTCTAGATTCATTAAAGGCCCTCTGCTTCCATCTAGAGGAAAAGAACTAAAACTGCAACTACACTTGCATCCCATTCACTCAAGTATCTTTCTGTATATATGATTTTAAACACACTACAGCAAAGCTGATTAATAAAAAAGCTACATATGACCATTCTGGAACAAAAGAGAAAAATATATATATAAAATGAGAAAGATAGAAAGAGAATATCTGTGACAGATAATGCCTCTCTGTCTGGGCTCAGTTCCTGTTGCAGTGAGAATCATGAATCATGAATTTTCTCTCTAAATGTAGGATGAGGAAAACTATTAATGATGTCTTTCCTGACTGCCAAGCATATCCGCCATGCCTTTCCTGTGTTTGCGTGTTTTTTTGGTGCAGCAAAATATATATATTTCTAGAAAATATTAACAGTTTAACTTTAATATAAAACATAAGGAACTGACTTTATTTTGTTTTTTGCACCTATGATTTAGTTATAAAAAAGTCCCTATCACAAAATTCCGTGTACAGCAAGAGCAGCCGTTTTGTTCTTCATTTTTTCTAAACTGCATGTGTCTACATGCTCATGTTACAGCATGTTTCTGCATGGTTTTCCTGACTGTCACAGCATTATATAGCTGCCATGCTCTATGGTTTCCAATGGTTACTGAAACTTCATCTCAGGCATGAGGCTGGGCATTAGGGGGTCCCACCATGGAAACTGAATAAGCTTCAGTTCATTGGATCCCACGGCCCAATGCCAGGAGTCACATGGTACCACCATGACCAACCCCCCTATTCCTTCCCTTTAGAATCCATACATGAGTGGGGGAAGGGAAGGAGAGGAGGGAAGTGGAGAGAGAAAGAGTAAGGGGTTGAAAGTATCAAGGCAAGGTGTTATTTACCAAATTAGCAAATGGGAGAGAGAGATTGAGAGAGACAATGAGAGAGAGCGAGAGCGAGAGAGAGAAAGAGAAAAAGAATATCCTGTATCCTCGGTTATACTGGAGAGGAGGAAATCACAGCTACAGCATTGAACCTGTGCCTGTGCTTCAGCACATAGCCTGAAGCAAAGGAACACCACCAGAGAGAGTGAGAGAGAGAGAATAGGAATGATCAGGAGCATTTGGAAAGATAACAGGCTGTCGGAAAGAGGGGACTGAGAATGCATCTCAAAGCCTCATCTTCTGTGAGCTCCCTGGCTTTGTGAGGACATCTGTGGATTTTTGTAAGGATTCCCAAATTAGGAACGCTGTTGAGGGAATATATCACTGAGAAACAGGAACATTGGGAATACTGTGACCTGAGTGGGAACATGAGGCGGAAGAGGGATTGCTGAAGCATGGAGCAGGTGAGACAGAACAAACACTTACACACATACAGACATGTCACTCTTGCTACCAGCAATGCTTTGGACAAAGATGCTCACATCGCTTTCAGGCAGCGGAACGATCCTCAGTATATGTGTATGTTTCAGTACACTACAGTGCAGCTTGCTTTTTCTTAGCTGATGTTGTTTACATTTTGTTCTCAGGGTGATGTTGTCATGCAGAGAAAGTCCCACAGCATGTCACATACAAAAGGGATGGTGTCAAAAGTGCGAACCATTGCATATTATATTTGATACAGGGCTGCTAGAAATCTGATATTATTAAGTTTGCACTCTGAATGATGAAAATGCTCCTGTTACCTGAACAGTTCATCCTAATCGATAACCTTAAAATGGTAGTTTTTAGTTTGAATAACCATTCTCTTGCAGTTTAGAGGATGTCAATAATTGTACGTCTAAAAACATACATTATTTTTATGAAGTGTAAGATAGGCATCATTCCACAGTTGTTTCTCATCACACAGTTACAATTCACAAAAAAAGAGGCTGATTCTCAAGAATGAATTTGCAGATTGAGCATTATGTCACTCCATCTAACTGCTTAGGCATCATGACACTGCAATTCTTTGCTCTTTGCTTGTGTGTTGGCGTGTGTGTATGAGCTGTGTCTGAACGCTGTATAGCTTTCCTGAACAAGATTTATCTCTCCACAAGCATGTCACATGCTGTTTTTCCCGCTCTCTGTTGTTGAATTATTCATACACACATAGTGCACATAATGCCAATAAATCACGTCTTGCATGGGAATAACATCAGCCAGTTTAGGTGATGCCATCCACATGCAATTGTAACCATTTGTGGCACTGGATGCAACCATTGGATGGTTGCTAGGAACAAATCAGTGAAGTGTAATGTGTGCATGTGAATATAAAAATAAAGATACAATGGACACACGCTGGGTGTAACTTGTCGAAGAAGAGCGGAGAAAAAGCTTTGTTTACTGTCATATATTAAAATGTGTGAAGCAGAAGAAAATTTCTTGATTGTTACCCCCAGATTTATAGTTTGACATTCACATCTGGATACTGACATAATAAGACTGAGCTATGAGAGGAATAGGAAGATGTTGTTATGTAAAGTATCTGGACGATGTGTGTATGCTCCTGCATGGAGCATTGCCAACAGGCAAATTACTAGCTGGGCAAACAACAGACCACCGTGGGCTGAAATTAGCAGTAGATCAATAGTTAGTTAAAAACAGTAAGATACACACACGCTTGCTTCATAGGTGCAATGTTTTATGTGTAATGAAGAAATGAAACGTTAAAGCTTAAGGTTTCTGATTCTTATGGATAATATTTGTTATACTTGACAATCTACCGTATACAGTATACAACAAATAAAGTGTGTGTGTGTGCATTTAAGTGATAGGGTGTTGGTGAAGGTTGTCTCATTGATCACATATGGAATGACTCCGTACTAGATCAGTAAAACACATTAAAACCTAAAACTAAAAATAATAACTGGTATCATCTCTCTATAGTTTCACAAGAGTAGTTTGCCGGTTATTTCTTATATGTAAGAAGTAAACTGTACCACGTAAAGTTTGGTGAAATCACATATAAACTGTAACACACGTAGAAGTAGTATATTACACAGAGCAGAGACCTTTGTGTAGTGCTTTTTGTACTCTTATGCAATATATCCAGCATAATATTTTTTACAGGATTTAAATTACACAATGAACATATTAGAAAAAACATACAGGATTTGCATCTACCGATATATGTATCATATTAAACATTTAAGGATCAGAAAGGTCGTCTTGTGTTTCAACATTTGCTCAAAGGAAGTGATGTAAAGAGAGAGGAAGGGGAGGTATGTATGCCATGCCACATGTGAATTAGGAGGAAACAGGACGTTAGAGCTGTACAAGCGCAGTGAGATGCTCTCGGTGGTCAAAAACTGACTCTCAGCTCAAAAATGGAGAAAATGGTAGTTCATGTAACACAAAACCATTCATAGAATTTCCTGCTTCTGCCGACATCTTTACATTTACTAAAGTTTCCTGTTATAATATGGCAATGGCAGGTAGTTTGTGTATAAAATATACTGTAAATCCACTACAAATTTACAGTATCTGCTAGACCTGGGTTTTGTGTATTTTCTTATAGTCTATAAAAGTTTACTGAGACCAGCGAAAACTTTGAATTAAACTATATACCAAATGCATTAACTCAGATCAAATATTTACTTCATTATTAATTTAATATTCAACATTCTATATTTATTCAGGAGTCACCCAAAAATAAGTTTTACTCCATAATTTACTCCCTAACATGCCAGGCTAGGTGTTTGTGACTTTCTTCAGTCGCACAAAATTGGAGTGATTTTGAAAGATGTTCCCAGCCTAGTAATGGCATTGGTGAGTAATCAATTTTTTTAACTCTAAAAAGCGCATATATCCTTCATAAAAGTACCCTATATGACTCCAGGTGGTCAATGAATGTCTTTTGAAGCAAAATAAATATGTTTTGGGTTGAAACACAATGTTGAAATCATGAATATTTTGGGGTGAACTATTCCTTTAAGTGTAGTAATTTGTTAAACAGACAAACACATTCAATGTGCACAACAAAGCACAGTGCAGTATGCTCCTTAGATTGACTAGAGTGAACGCTTCAGATTTACAACAGCCTGTAGTAACCACTGAGGACATTGGGTCACGAACTCTGCGTCCTCTCCCCCTCAACACAGACACACACAGACACACGTCCCCGCGGACCCCTCAGATCTAAAGCTGAGTACCCTTATGGAAAGAAAATATATTTCCTATCATATAAATAAAAAATATATTAAATGACATAATGGTGTATTAGAAAATATACAGAATAATACATTGTGTAAATATATTACAATATATTGAATGATACATGAGGAATTGCCACTTTACATATATTGAAAAATAAATGACAATATATTTACTTATGTGTCAAAATATATGTCATTTTATAATCAGTAATATACTTTAAAATATATTTATGTACATGTGATAAGACGGTACTGGATGTGTTAAAATGTATTGACCATAATGTATTTACTCATGCCATATACACACACATATGGAAATATACAGTATATTGCTTATGTTACCCTTCTAAATTTCAAAGTAATACAACATTAAACACTAACAGATGGCCCCCTATATTAATATTCAGCAAAAAGACATGCAATAACACTTACATTTAAACATTTTACTCTCCTTAAGCAGTCAGAAGCAAAGCATGCGGGAACTAGAAATCTGCTTTAACAAATTCTGTGAATGTGTCCATATATGTGTATAATATACAATCACATTTATATGGGAACATATATGTGCAATATATACTCGATAAAAGATCAAATGTGATGAATATTAGATTCATTTTTGTCTTCGTTTCTAAATATATTTATATGTGCAATATATAGCCATACATTGTCAATTCATATATTGTTGTATATCGATATAAGCACCAACTTCCAATATATGGAGATGTATTATGTAAAATATAGCATTATATTTTGCGGTATATTCCAATATATTTTTGTTCCGTAAGGGTGTCCACTATAACATAAAAACCATACACTGTGTATTACAGGGTGCAGTCTCCATGATAGACTGAATGACATGAGGATGGACTGTACAGTAGCTGGAGAGCTGTATTAAGAGCACAGTGTAGATATAATGAGATAAACATATGGGAGGGATTCAGCTGTGATGAAGGCTTTGTTTAACAAACTTGAACTAACATTGGCTTTTCAACCACGGTTGGCTTCTCCTTGACTAGCAATGCCAAGATCATGGGTTTAATTTCTAGATTTATTTTAATCTTTATGGAAGCAGACAGATTTATTAAAATGATCATGAACAATCATTTCTGTCAGCTCTTTGTATTGTGGTTTTGTTATGACACATAAAGTACACAATATTCTCATGAGACTGTTTTCTCTGAATAATATTTAAAAAGCTTTGAGTATCGCAAAACACTGTTTCTTTACACTCTGCCTCTCTCTGTAATGACAGCCACATGGGTTGAGTCGGTTCCAGGGCAGAGTGCCACGTTCTCTGTATTTCTCTGCATTGTTTCAGGTTCAATGCCCTGAGGATGAGAAACTTTAAGGTGCTCCCTGATGTTGTCTAGAGTTGTGCAGTCCTAAAGTCAAAATCTCTCACAGGTATTAACACTTCAGGTCAGTTCATATTAATCCAAAAAACAAAATAAGCGTACAAATGAAAAGTTGTGTTATGTCTTTATCCCACCGTGTCCTAATTTACTCTGCTGTTGAGTTTGTTAACTTGATCAAAGTGGGATAACAAGAGAGGTCGCTTTGGGATTATTTGCCCGGTCTCTGTAAATGTGCCGCTGGTCGGACAATAACAATGAGCCAGCTTGAGTAGACTTCCTACTGTATATTTACTCAGCAGTCGTTTCACACCCAAGACTTCCCGCAAATCAAACCAACATACCACACAAAGTCAGCTACTAATATCGCTTTCTTTCAATGGAGATCAGAACATGAAACCCCTTTGTGCGCTATTTTTATTCAGTGTTTCGTAAAAAGTCCCAAATCCAACATTTCTGTGTGCTAAAAGGACAGGTCTGAAGCAGTGACCTTTAAATCAATACTACATTTGCATGTCTATTTTCTGCATCAGATTGATTGATCTGTCATGACCACAGCGTGACCTATGATCTTGACTAAAGTGCATTGCATCTTCATATTCTGCAGGTTTAATTTAATTTCAAATAGTGATATTTTACTATCGTAAACATAAAAAAAAAATATTTTATCAGAGTGAAAGTCTAGTAACCAGTGACTAGAAATATTACAGATACTGTAGCAAAGCCATGGCTAATGTAACTTCTCACTATAACAAACTCTATGTATCTCAATATCTCTATCTCTCTCTCCAAGTCCTGCACCATCATTTTTGTTCAGCTGTTATGTCTTTTCGTTCTCTTCTATCGTTTTGTCTGGGTACAAAGAGTGCTTTGTTTGCGATGGCCTTGAAAGCACCGCGCTGTGGCAAGAAGTACTCGCTGCGTCGCCTGTCATGTAATACGCCGCGCCATCGCCAGGGGGAGCGCCGCGTCTCTGACTTCACAACAGTGCATGCAGCTCGCAGTGGGACAGGCCGAAGGAGAAAGGGAGCGGATTCACATCGGGGCGAGGGAAGAGGGAGGGCGCTGCGGTCTCACCAAACAACGGGAAAATAGGCGAATGGACGGAAGAAAAGCCGATAGGTGAATGCCACGGTGCTTATGTCATTTTTAACAGACTTGTTTTTTTACATTTATGCAAAACATCGCATTTACAACACATTCAACTCGAAAGCCCCTCTCGGTGTCCCCCTGCTAAACAAGTTAAGCAGTCCAATGAATGGAGTTGCATTTTGCCTTGTCGGAATACCTCCGTATCCAGAAAACGAAGTAAGTGTAATTTACGACTTTTCCTTACTAAGGCAAACTATTGAGATTGTGTAGATGTTGAAATATTTACGCGATGTGGAGTTTGAAAGCAATGGATGTGTTTGTGTTGGTCAGAGAGAGAGAGAGAGAGAGAGAGAGAGAGAGCATGATTTCACAAGAGGATTAAGTAGCGTGGCGGTAATATGTAAAACTGAGACATAACTAATGTTAGTTACGTAAAGAAAATAATTCTAACCTTTAGTATGGATTCATAATCGGTCACATTTTTATAATCTCGACATAACGGTGAAAAGCGAGAATGTTACGCCATTCGCACATTGTTTTCAGTGTTTAGCTGTCAATCACTCCACATGCTATTTACTTATCTGATTTAAAATCTGATTTAACAGTTTAGTCACGAGTACAGTCTATTGACGTTGCGTTTTTATAAGTAAAATGTAATTTCTGGAAAAAGCTAAAGTAATATTGCTAAATAATGACGAATGAAAAACATATGTTTTGAATGAAATGTCTTTAACACTTTTACGTCATAACATTGTATCATTGTATCTGTTATCGGTTCCTCTTTCGTCTTTGTGTTGGGTGGCTTCTTAAGAAAAGGGTTTTAAAACAAAGATACATAAACAGCGTTTAAATTTGAGTTAACCGTGTATTTGTAAGGGTGTGTAACGTGCCACATTGCAGCATCACTCAATTGTATGTCTTATCTTTTCCTTTTGCTACATCTGTTCTTAAAGGGGAAAGATTTTCCCATGATCTTTTTTGTGCTGATGTAAGGCAAGAAAGAAATGAGCATCTGCAGTATATGCAGCAGGAATAGATGGATTTTGTGCATCATTAGCTAGTGTATAGATCACATTACATGATTACAGTAATAGTGGATTTACTGCACAGTTAAGTCAGCAGAATAAATGTATCTGCTCATGATAATACGGTTTAGAAGCGCAGTGGCATTCGTAATGGATCATGATTTGCATCACAGGGTCTGACCATTCTGTACCTTCATTACATTAGTCAACAAAATGCATGTGTCATGGGCAAACAATCAGAGCATGATGTATTCTTTGAGTTATAATGAAAGTAATTGTACAGGTTGAATAAAATATGCTTCTGTGAGTAACATCCCTTCCATAGATAAAAGAATGTCATATGGGTTTGAGTAATGACAGATGTTTTTCATGTACTATCCCTTTAACAGACTTGTTGGCCCTATCTTTGCAGATAATGTAAAAGTTACTGTTGACAATTGTAGCGTAATACTCTTTAAGAGTTTGAAAGTAAAGTAATCTTGATACATGTGGTGACTTGAGTATATGCTAAATTTTGTATTGAAATATAACATGAATCTAATTTGGGGACCCATGACTCAAACCTCCATCAGGAATTCAAAAGACATCTGAAAAGATCAAGAAAAGTGTGCCAGATCCCAAAGGTTGGGTGAAAGATCTAAAAGAGTATAAAATATCTTCTTAAAAAATGCCCAAATAATCTATAAATTGTCACAGAATGTTACGGACCACAGATGAGGTAATGCAGAACAATACACTTTTTAATATTGCACACATGAGAGAAACCGGATTATAGACACAAGGTTACAATGATGAGAAAGGACAATGCACAAAGGAACACAATGGGAATATATAATGTTCAGTGATGAGGCTGATGACAGTCAGGTGCTGCTGATGTCAAACACGGGACAGGTGAGGGAGTGTGGAGAATGCTGGGAGGTGTTGCCCGGGGGGGAAATTAGGGGGGAACAGGCATGGGGAAGAACGTGACATAAATTTATCCCAGTGTTGTTTTCTTCGGGTGCTTTGGTGGATGTGTGTGTGAGCGAGAGAATGTGTGTGAAAGTGTGTTGTCAACAGTGACTGCCTCTCTCTCAGTCATGCCTAATTGAACCGTGATTCAATTATCATAAAGCGGTTTGGTAGAGAGGGAAGACAGGGTTAATGGAGAGTGAAGAGAGAACATAATACGTTTCAGATCATTTGGAGAGACCAGCAGCCTTCAATAATTCTTCTACCTGTTGGGGAGATCCTACACCTACATTCCTTCTGAAACTCTGCACCTCTGTCATTTCTGCTCCCATTTCACATCTTTTGAACATGATTCTTATCTCTGCCACTGTTTACGTTCCACTCAAAACTTCTGCTGCTACCCCTATTCTTATAAAAAAACTGAACTGCTAACTTTCGTCCAATTTCCAACCTACCGTATGTCATGGAAAAGGTGGTGGCCACTCAACTACAGTCATTTCTAGCTCACAATGATCAGTTTGATGTATTCCAGTCCGGTTAACTTTCTACACCCATCACAGCACTGAAACCGCTTTAGTAAGGGTTATGAACGACCTTCTACTTATTGGTGACCCAGGTAATCTTTCCTTACTCTTACTACTTGATCTCAGCTCAGTTTTCAACTCCGTTTGTCACAAGCCGTTACTAAAGCCCCTCTCAGAGATTGGGATCACAGGAGTAGCGTTATGTTGGTTCCACTCTTATTTGGCAGACAGACAATACTACATTAACATGCATGACTATAAATCTCCAATGGTCTTACTCAAACTGGGTGTTCCACAGGGCTCAGTTCTTGGGCCATTACTACTTCTTATTTACATTATGCCAATTAGTCAAATTATCCCCCGCCATGGTTTTCAGTACCACTGCTATGCCGACGATATTCAGATTTATACCTCTTGCCGACCTGAATCTATGCACCAAACTGCTACTCTGTTGTCTTGAATTGATGAGCTAAAGACTTGACTAAACTCAAATTTCCCCAACAAAAACAAAACTATTTCTCCAAAACTCGATCTAGAAACTAAGCTACATAAGTAGATTTAGACAGTTAAAGATTCTTGATTAAACTCAGGTGCTTATATTAGCCAACTTTCTAAAGCTGCATTTTTTCAACTTTGCAGTATTGCAAAACTCCTTCACATTGGAACATGCATTTATCACATCTTGCCTCGATGGCTGTAATGCCCCTAATTCTGGACCACAAGCAAACTATGTCTCTCATTTGCAATACATTCAAAACTCTGCTGCACTCCAGTTAACTTACACCAAACATTCTGCCCATATAATTCCTGTTCTATAAAAAATTTACCTGCTACTTGTGTCCTCTCGTAATATCTAAAAAATCCTTATGCTTACCTTTAAATCGCTGTATATTCTTGCTCCTATTTGTCTCGCCGACCTACTCTCTTCCTATATCCCTGCCAGATCACTTCGATCCTTTGGTAAATTGCTATGTTTACCAAGATTTCACGTGTCATCTCTAGGATTGAGATCTTTTTTTGTAATGGCTCCTAAACTTTTGAACTCACTGCCCCTAACTCTTAGAACAATTTCCACACTGCATGAATTTAAGACTAACCTCAAAACCTATCGGTTTAATTTATAATTCAGGTCATAATCTGTTTTTTCTCAAACTGTTATGGTTGTACTTGATGTTAGCACTGCTATTGCGATATGCAACTGTAATCGCACATGTTCTGATTTGTGTTCTCCGCAATGATTGCTAGCACTGCGGATGTGAAATTCTAGCACAGAATGAACAAAAAAGTCTGCAGATGTAGTATGAACCTGGTATTGAGTAATGTCATAAGAAAAAGGAAATAATTGCATTGCAGGCTGATTTAAAATGTACAGATTATGAAAATCTTTACAATTGTACAGAAATAATAATCTGTTTAAATATGTAAAATTAGTTTTAAAATACTAGCTGCCTATGCATTTAACAGCAGGTGACAATGGTTTGGTTCTCCTCATCATTTAAAAAGAGGCAGAGGCTTCAGAGAGGCTTTAAGTGCTAAGTAAAGAGAATGTTTAAACCATAGACTGTATAAAAGATGGATGTAGTGTTTGTGATGTCATTCGTAGGTTTGTGAAGAGTAAAAATGAAGCCTAAAGTAGGCGGAGCCGGTCGTACCCATCTTGGCATCGCGCGTCACTCGCGGATAATCAAAAATGGGCAAGGAGGCAGGATGTGGGTGGAGCTAATGTGCCTGGTTAATGAAACAAGCCACGCCCGCCAAATTCAAAGGATTGGCTGTTTGTCGTCTGAAAGATTGCTGTAAAATACTGCCATAACTTTGAGGTGCTTCTTCGTTTTGGGACTAAATCATCGGCAGCAGCTGCCGATGTCTCTGATGGCTCATCTTTGCTCTCTTTGAAAGCTTTTCGATGCGGATTGATTTGCGTCGGAGTACATGCATGCTAACATTCGTATGCAAGATTATCCCAACTAACATCCGCTTGCAACATAGATACTACTATCCCCATCGACCTAAAACTTTGAACATACATAACATTTTGAGGAATTAAATAGCTAATTTATTGCAAACCATTGCGATATGCATATTGCGATATGCACGTTTGCGATATTTCGATATATTGCACAGCCCTACTAGAAATATATCCAAATTGGCTGGTCTCACATGGGGGAGTACTCATAGAAAACGCTTGCGCTGTCTCAAAAACTTCACAGTCTGGACCCTGAGACTGAATTTATAAATCTCAATTATTTATATCATTTTTCTTCTCAGAGGTGAAATCTTCATCCCCATCGACCTAAAACTTTGAACATACATAACATTTTGAGGAATTAAATAGCTAATTTATTGCAAACCATTGCGATATGCATATTGCGATATGCACGTTTGCGATATTTCGATATATTGCACAGACCTACTAGAAATATATCCAAATTGGCTGGTCTCACATGGGGGAGTACTCATAGAAAACGCTTGCGCTGTCTCAAAAACTTCACAGTCTGGACCCTGAGACTGAATTTATAAATCTCAATTATTTATATCATTTTTCTTCTCAGAGGTGAAATCTTCATCCCCATCGACCTAAAACTTTGAACATACATAACATTTTGAGGAATTAAATAGCTAATTTATTGCAAACCATTGCGATATGCATATTGCGATATGCACGTTTGCGATATTTCGATATATTGCACAGACCTACTAGAAATATATCCAAATTGGCTGGTCTCACATGGGGGAGTACTCATAGAAAACGCTTGCGCTGTCTCAAAAACTTCACAGTCTGGACCCTGAGACTGAATTTATAAATCTCAATTATTTATATCATTTTTCTTCTCAGAGGTGAAATCTTCATTTATGCATTTGGCAGAAGCTTTTATGCGAAACAAATTACAGTCACATTTAATCAGTTCTGCTATATAATTTTATGAGTTTGTCTGTGCCCTGTAAATTGAAGCCATTAGGTTTTTGCTGCTATTGCAATGCTGTACTATTTGAGGTACAGAAACTGGAAAGATCTCAGAGCTGAACATGAGTAGAGAACCATTACAAACAGAAGCCTGTGCACCCCAGCCTCATTTCATGCTGCGAAAATGACTGATGATTTCTTTGTAAATTTGTGCTTAAACATTCATCTTGCAATTGCCACTAAGATTTTATAATTAGCTGTGCATGATGACCTGACTGAAAGACAGATCGATATGGATGGAAGTAAAGTTCTGATGAAGTTTATGTGCTCTGGCTGGATTTTAGCTCACATCACTTACTGCATGGAAAATGTGTGTATGTTAGACAGAGAGAAGGAGAAAGAGAGTGCATATATGAGGGTTAGAACCCATAGAACGGAGGTCCTTTAGCACTCAGGCATTGACTTTCTCCATACGGTCATTTAGAGCTGCTTTATGTAATGTTGAACACTTTATAGTACCTTTAACTTTTCTCTCAAATTGTTATAATAGGATTTGGGCAATACTGCGATTACACTTAACCTCATTTTAATGCAATCATTCGATTTAAATTGTGATTAAGCTCATAATCCAAGTAAGCATAATCAAAGTAACATGTACGCCGGTTTTAATCTCAACATCAAGGCATGTAAACACCTTGATCCTTAACCTTTGGGTAGGCATTTCCATCGTATTTCTATTCATCACTGCGCCAAATAACCAGAAAATACGTCCACATAACAGTGTTTTGCATTTGTATCTGAGATCATTTATTGTGCTGTGTATTAAAGCAAGTAATAGGGCTGCAACAACTAATCGATAAAATAATACGTTGTCAACTTTGGCCCCAATTTGGACATTTTCACTTAGGCGTGTACTCACTTATGGCTGTGTGTTAAATTATTTTAAGGGGACAGCAAATGTACACTGTTTTACAAACTGTACACTCACTTCTTTACATTGTAGCAAAGTATTATTTCTTCAGTGTTATTACATGAAAATATATAATAAAATAGTTTCATAATGTGAGGAGTGTTCTCACTTCTGTGAGATACTGTGTATTTCTATAACCATAAGTATGTGGAAACTCAAGGATCACATCCATATTCTTGTTTAAAATTAAACCGTGAATTTAATTCATCATGGCTTCCACTCCTGTCTTTAGTAGGTGTTGGAACAAGGCCGGAGAGATTTTCTCCTATTTCGAGTATCTGTGGGGTCAGACTGATGCGGTTTGATGGGGTCTGGGATCAGTGTTCCATTTATGGTTGAAATTTGGACTCAACACCAGATTCAACAAAGCATTTCGATTGGATGAATAAATAAACCATTACTTTTTAATTGTACCCGTATTCCTTCCAATTGATCAAGTAGTCTATTAATGTCCAGTAAGTAAGTGTTTTCAATTCTCTCTCATCTCATTCTCGGATCACTTTAGTGCTTCTTTGAATTCAGGAATCTATGCAGTGATTCAGGAACTGATGCACAATTCTCCATGATGCTACAAACCCAAATTTAGATCAGCTGCCTTTTGGAGAAGTCCAAATGTCTGGGTGTGGCAAGATGACACACAGCATCCACCGCTGACCTGCGGGTTTCAATAGCATAATAGTAACTTCCTATTAATTATGTGTCTGAACTGCAGTCTCATTACTGCTGCCTGAATGTCATAATAATGCTCCACCCATTCAATATCGCTGACTCATGGTATTGAAATGCAGAAGCAAAGTGTAAGACATGTGTGAGCAGTATGTGTGCGTGCGATTGGTCTTTATTCGGGGAGTGTTAGTCGCATTGTGGAGGGCCAGTAATGTTGGAGCTGTGCTTGAAGAATGAATCGCTGTAGGCTTTAGATGTTGAACGCTGAGTCCCAGATGGGCGTTGGCCTCCACAACTACTCCCAGCGGATGACAACACAGATAATGGACTACTTATTGATCTCCTCACTCGCTCTCGCCCTCTCGATAACCCAGCGTGAACCTGAGGAACCATTACACAAATTGTCTTCATGTTCGTGATTTTTTACCATGCGGTGACTCCTGTGTTCTGTGGTAAAAGCCATGACAGTGACTCCGTCTCAACCAGAGAGTCATGTGACTGATACAGCCACAAGCTTGTTTTGTTTGCAAGCATGCTTGTGCATATAGGTTCTGCTTTTGATTATAGTCGATACAAGATTGCTTGTTATCTGTACAAAAACCATGGAAAAGGTTATTTTCTAAAATACTGAAGTTATTTACTACAGAAGTAGGGTGTTATGATATTGATAACACTGTCATCCTTTTGGTTGAGTTGCTTGTGACCTGTGTCAACATATGTTTTAATGATTTATTTAATACATTTTGTGGTTTTATTCAATTGCATTTCTATAACTCTTTTTAGAGTGTGCATTGTTGCAAAGTGGCTTTATATTAAGTTCGTATTAATGCAATAATGAGAATACATAATTGGTTCTTAAACTGTTTCGTTGTAAGGCCCCTTTTGTGTAGTGTGCATCGCTTTGCCCCCCCCCCCCATAAAGACTAATGATTTTTAATTTATAAGTTTAATTAAACCAAAAGCATTTTTAATTATACAATGCTGGAACGTCAATTCTTTTGGCTGGTCGGCTTATTTTTCTAATGTTCGATTGAATATAATATATGATAAAACTCTATATTTCATAAAATGCCACAAAATCTGTGTCCCCGGTAATCCAATAGCCCACAGTTTTGTATATTTAAAGAAACTAACTGAAAAATATATATTCAGAGTGCTATTTATCAAGACTTATGTTAGTGTATATTAGTTTAAATATATTTTTCCTGTTATAACTGTAGACTAAAGTTATCTTAGTTTAACAAAATGAAACTATGACAACATTTTTTAATGAATATGTTGCCTCAGAAATACATAAAAAAAGAAATACACAAAGATAAGTTCAAAACACTATATATATATTATATATATATATATAATATATATATATATATATATATAATAAAAAACGGGATATTAAATCTCAATTAATTAATCTTGTATAGAAACATAAAAAATTAATAAAATGACAAAAGCATATTACAAAATTGCAACAAAAAAAAACACATAATACAAACATAATGACTAAAAATCTTAAAATAAAAGCTAATTTAAAATATGAATAAAAGTACAATAAAACTCAAATCAAAACTATAATCTGCTGTAGAAAATAAATGTACGATTTAATCAGTTTGCAAATGGAAAGAGGAGTTATGACACCTACATCAAATTTGAACCATATCAATGCATCCCAGTTTGATACTCGGAGTATCTTCCCGAACACCCTGACCAGTATGACAAATGATTTCTCTGTTAGTCCGTCAAATTGGATTCAATTTTATTGTGAAATGGTTTGCAATGCATGCTTGATTATGATATTGGAGTAAAAGTCAACACTCATTCTGTCAGAACAGAGTGGGCAGAGGTTCATGTTTGGGTGAGGGTGATGAAAATGCCTTTCCTCCAAGTGCATGAACATTTCTGTGTGCCCTACAGAAAGGGTGAGAGTGGAAAACCAGAGCAGAAGTAAAGGAATATCAGGGCAGTTGGGCAGAGCTCAAGGCTGTTATTGGTATTGGATGGGTAGGCGTAATGGGAATCACACAATGGGTCTTTATTTCAGAAGAACACAGAGGACACAGCAGCTAATGTAGTTCAGCTTGTTGATGGTACACAGCTGGTGTGTGTTTGTGCATGGGCAAGAGAGAGAGAGTAAGGGAGGAAGCAGAGAAGGATAAAGAGAAAGATCAATCATACTGTATATTTAGCAGTAGTCCAAGGTGTGAGGTCATTGTCCAGTTTAATATATAATGAGTTGGGCAAGTTGATATAGGCTACATAAAATTGATATATCGGTGCAATTATACATTTTAAATGCGTTTTTTGCCCTTATTAAAAAGCATGATCTAGATAAAACTGTGAAATGTTTTATCCTGATCCAAAGTTCATGTACAAACTTGTTGACCTCATCCTCATTTGTATCCATATTTAGATACAAAAATCCAGTTATACAGACAAACACTGTCAAAAATACACCCTTTAATATAGGATTCTGTATATGACTGAACATGCAACCCTGACACAAACATCCCTCTCTGTGTCTGCATTATGGCATGAGATGTTTTTCTCTAGGGATGCATGTCCAGGCAGGCCGAGATTGGAGCCTGGGACTGGCTTTACTCGACCGGCTGATGGGGAGATAAGCCAAGCATAGGCAGAGAGAGCTACAGCCTGAGGCCAGGGAGGATACAGTAGAGCTTCCACCAAAACTTACTCATTACGCTTTCTGTGCAGGTCTGTCTTCCCCTGTTATATTCATCCATCAATCAGAATGATCTTCTTTTTCAATTTTGCATTTAGAATCCAGTCATACTTAGGTTTGTTTATTATGGACATTTTTTATCATTTCAATTGACTACATCAATTTATAATTTAAATTATGATTTATTTTCATAATTTAGCCTTTACATTAGTATTTTAAGAAGTTAACGTTAGTATTTGTTGACTTTTTTTCTTACTTTCAGAATTATAAAGTGTTTGCTGCCTTTTAGATTTATATACAGTAAATGTAAATTATACTAGTATCACTAGCAGCACAAAAGATTGTGGGTTCAGTTTCCAGAATAAAATGTATACCAGTGTAAGTCACGTGGGATAAAAGTGCCAAATGCACAAATGTAAGTGATTGGTTAATTCTGTGGATAGTTCTTTGAAACTTCCTGCTTGGAAAAATGCAGCAAAACTTCCAACTTGGAAAGGTAGAAATCCACAAGACCACATGTATATATATGTATACTGTCTCAAGGGAGATATACACGGTTGAAATTAAAACATTTTCTGAGCATCAAGCAGTGAAACGACTTTATGGTGTGAAGAGACATGAGTATTCAGCATTCAACTAGATGCAGCATAACCTCTGCTTAGTTGTAACCAATGTAAAGTAATTCACAATATCATTTAGAAAGGATGACCTGAATCCTAAAAAGAAAGTGAGATATAAATGTGGGAAGTCATGTGATAATATTCTCAAATTCTCAAATATCTGTTTCTTAGTATTTTCGTGGTCCCTTTAAAAGTTCTCAACACTTGGACATTTTGTTTATGACTCCCAACATTCCATCATACCTCGTGCCTCTTGCATTGATCCTTTCAGCTCTTTCTTGAACTCTTCTATGAGTTACTGCCTTATTTGGTTATCTGTCAGCTGAAATCTATGAATACACATTTCACTCCCTTCCCAGTTCACTCTCCGGTCCTCTTCTATCTATCTCAGCTGTTTGCGTAGGTATGCTGGAGCAGTTCTAAACCGTGTTTAAACATCGCCAGTGATGGCAAGGTCATGAGTTTGATTCCCATAAAGACAACTTACTGATCAAATGTACTGTAAAGTGCAGTTTATAGTCCTGCGTTGTGTGTACGTTGTAGGGTAGGTATGGCGTAGCCTACGCAGAGACAAGTACCCTACGCCGTTGCCTGACGCGCACCTCTCCTAATGTAACAACACGTCAACTAAATGCGGATCCTACCCATCCTCAAGCGCTGTGATTAGTCTGTTTGATCCCCTCCCTCAGGTCAAATAAATCTGTGATATCGACATTTTTACTCAAAGCATTTCCGAATGAATTATCTAAGTAAATCATTCGTTCTTCTGTATTTAACATCTCAATTTGCAACAAAAGTGACTGTTTACTTGCCGCTCCCACTCCTGATGCTTCTCAGACAACGTACACAACAAGCTGCTTCTTCTTTGGCTTTTGTCTTGGTTACACAAGCAACACACACGAGGACATTGGCGCCTAGTGGTCATTGCCTGTCGATGCGGACAATGACGCATATGGATAAATAAAAACCGCGGCAGTGCCTAAGGGGTAGGTCCTACGCATGACCATAACTTGCCCTCAAAGGACCCATTCTTTTGCTTTTTTTTAGGCTTTCATTGTGTTTTTGGGTGTTTAACAACGGATGTTCATGCTTCTATAAAAAAGACGCATTATATTTCACATATTCAAATCTATTGTTCCGCTGTCCCTCTTCTAACAAAATGACTGGATTTGTTCTGGTCTATATAAAGTCCCTCCTTCCGTCGTGATTGGTTCCCCGCTTAGAATGTGTGTGAGAAGATGTCCCACCCATACCATATCAGTGAGCTTCTGCTTCTCAGGCTGTTGTGATTGGTCGGTGCACGTGCCTCTCAGTGCATGTGTATTCCATACTATGGCTTTTAGCAATAAACAGTTTATGGCGTGTAACGGAGGTCCGCAAGTGCATGTGCAACATCAATCTTTGTTAGAGATGGTGATGTTTTTTCATACTATGGCGAGGGAAATGACACCGGACCGAATGCCGTCAGACAGGTTATATTAATAAACACTTTACTTAATTGTTTACTTTTACAGGGACAAAGGAACAATTAAAAGTAATTGCACCAGAGTTATCTTATAGCTAATTTACATCTGCTGTCCTACCAACAGAAGCAATAGTTTTGCCTTTTTATATTGGACCAGAGTTGGATAATAAAACATGCAAAGCAGGACTTAAAAGGACATTTCATTGAAGTGTTTAAGAGGTGTGCGCGCACACACACGCACACACACAATATCAGTGTATTACACAGAACAGCTATCACAGCCGATGTTAAAGTCATGGAAGCTGTTATTTGACCGTTGGTTATCTTAGAATGTGTTTAGCTGAATTCTTATTACCAGCTGTAGGACTGTGATGAAAGTGAAAGTAGTTTAGCGCGTAGCTCAGTCAAATGTTTGCAATCTCTGATAACATAACACTACTCCATGAAGGTCTCGCTCCATTATTGGCGTATTCCTTTGAGCGGAGGTTATTAAAAGCACTTGGAATAGTGACATCATGTACCCGAAAGGTAGAGGGCTGTAGTCCGATTCCAGCCGTTCTCTGTAGTCCTTGAAAAGCGAATTCTGTTAAAGACAATATCTCGCTTGGCACTGAACTGAGCTTTTCATTTTGCAGGTATTGTGTATGCTCTAGCAGCAACTTAGACTAACTAAAGGTTGAAAAATGGGATCATAGGGAATGGGATCTTTAAGTCAGTTTGGAGAAGTTTTTACATTTCTATGTTTTTTGCTGGAAGCGAAAGAGTTTTATGTACAGCTGGATATCATTTAGATTTACATTTAGGCATATAGCAGACACTTTTATCCAAAGCGACTAACAGTGGATCTGCATTGATGTGTTAGACATTTGATCGTTGTATAGTAAAGTAGTATGTTGTTATTTATGTTGGAAATGCAAACCTAAATGCAAACCTAAGCGTGTTATTTAATTTGGGCCTCCATTTCATTTTTTACATTATTTGCTCTCGAGGTCAATGTAGTTTCTTTTATAAAAAATATTTTTCCCCTCTCTCTGACCCCAATGCCTGTTGTGCCTTCAAGACTTTCTCACACCACATTGTCTTGTAAATGTGGATGGTCATGTGTTCATGAGTTCAGCTTTTTGATCCAGGGATTTGATTTATTTTTGCTTTTTGACTAGTATCATGTTTGGAAAATGGCTGTACGTTCCTTAAATCTGCACACTAAATTTAAATATCTAAATATGAAGTAAAGTTATATATTTTTGTTATATAAAAAAAAAAAAAAGTTATATATATCATATTTTTAGTCACAGTGTTTGAGGATGAGGTTAAGTAACTGATATCATAGAGACTGTCATAGGGGTTCTCGCCTAATCTCACTTTTCCGCCTTGAGAAGAAGAGAAGGAGAACAGGAAGTCCTGCCCACATGTAATCAACATTTGCGTGACTCCTCAGTCTGCCGGGTCTGTTAACATGAATCTCACATGGCAACAACAAGAGGCCGGGGGGACAATGCTCCTATCCTAGTGCCCACACAAACACACACGGACTGTATCTCTGCACATAAACAACCGGAAAAAAGTGCACAGATGACCTGATAGCAAGACGCATAATGTCTGTATTATGTATCTTTATGTGTGAGCAAAGTGTGTCATTTTTAGGACAGGAAACTGAAATTAACGATTGATAAGACTTTGAATGTTTACTAGAAATGTGCGAACTGACACATGGTTTAATCAAGTCCGTGTCTCTTCTCTTCTTTCCTCCTCTGGTTATTTATTACATTCTGTGATCCTCATTACTTTTATCCCAGTGGAAGGCTTAAGTTTCAACCGCCATGGTCCACATGTACAGTTCTGCAGATGTGAACACACACGCATACACATACACAGAAAAAAGGAAAGAAACACGTCATCCATATGGCCCAACATTATAATTTACATCTGCTAATTACATGAGACTGAGCGAGCTGAAGAGGCCCAGCAGACACAGGCCTGTGGGATGGGGGGGTGGATGTGGGGCTGCAGGGCCTCTTCTGACCACAACATGCTTTCTCTCTCTGGAGCTCTTCAGCAGCCAGGCAGAAATCACAGTGAGAGGGGTGATGGAGAGCAGGACATGATTAAGAGAAGTGGAAGTTTCTTGAAAAGTGAAAGGCGAATAAAGCAGAACTTACAGAACAGAAGAGAGATGGTTGATATCACCAGATGTGATTTTTATTTTGCTGGGGTTAAACCCCTTATGCCCAAATGTTTTACAGGGACAATATACTATATAAACATTTAAGCTGTGTTTGTTTGACAGTTCTCTCCCGTCAAATGGTCTTCATTTGTATTTTAAACATATATTCACATAAAATGATACCATTTGAGTCAGAGAGAGTTGCCTAAAGGCTTAATTTTTAGGTAAATGTAGACATTTAATCAGTGTTTAATAATCATAACGTGCTATTTAAAGACAACCACACACACAGCTGTTTTTGTAGGGTCTAAAAACAAGAAACAACTCTCTCTGTAGATGCATAATTTGATTTTTGGTTGCTTAAACGTCTAGTTTAAGTTGATTATTTGTTGCTTTGTGCACAGTTACTCTTTGGGTTGTGGAAATATTGACGCATGCCAGGAGGCATGGTTGCCATGGTGATGGGGTGTGGTTGTTAAGGCAGCTGTACTGATGTGGAATTCAGCAATGCAGAAAGAAAACCACACAGACTCTTAAACACCATTCACGCAGACATTAAATGCTCAGACTGATGCCGTGTGTATTTTCAGTGCAGTACAATTTCACCGTTTGGTTAAAATGGGTCAGTGCTGAGGTGGCTGCTGGTGAGGAGAAACTCTTTAGATATAGGGCTGAGGTATATATGAATATAGAAATTGATAGGGAATACTGGTTACTGCTTTGGGATAAAGAGTGTTTGTCTGCTGTTCTAGGATCAGAATCAACTCTCCCAATCCAAAGCTTAATTGCTAGTAAGTGTCAGTGATAAAAAAAAGGGTTGGCAAGATGAGAAAATAAAAAATCGTTTCATGTATCAGATATTTTAAAATGTATTTTTTGTATTTATGTTGATTTTGTGTAATTACAAATAACATTTGCACCGTTCTTTATAAATCAGGCCAGCCGATGGTCTATATGTGAGGCCGATATGTTTGGCCGATTTCTTTTTTCCACCTTCATCTCATAAAGGCTTATTAAGGAAAAGGAAGTGATACAAAATATTGCTTAAATTTAAAGATTTATTGATTTATTGATATAAACAGAGTCTTAACCACAGACACGTTTAAGCAGGAAAGTTAACGTGCACGTTTTAGCCAGAATTTTTTTATTTAACAATGTATATCTGCAGAGTGTGAATTGCTCCATCTCACAAGCAGCCTCACAGGGAGAGACATATTTTCTGGTACAGAAACGATTGATAACGTCTATTTATCTATACAATACGGAATACGGTAATAATTTAGCCACTTGGCTCGTCACCAGGTTTTGTTACCTGTGCATACATGTGCATACATGTAGCCTAAACTATGTGATTCCAAAAAAGAATTTAAGTGTGACCGTTTTCTTTTGAAGTTATCAGGTAGTTAAAAGGTTTGCAGGCAGAGGGAGACATCACAGTGTTATACCACAATAGGCAGCGTTGCTGGTTCCACAACAAGGCTTAAGGGCTGGTTATACTCGACGCAGTCGCTAGTTCGCCTGGGTGAGCGTGCCAAATATGACATCATCGCGGAGTTATCTGAAGTTCGCTTTGTGTGTGCACAACATTTTTTGTGACTCGAGCGAACAGTTCGCGCGGCGCCGCAGTCAACATGAAAGCTTTGAAGAGATTTTGGCTGAACATGTACGCCTGTACAATCATCTTCAATCATCAGTGTGTCTGTTTTATATTGTATTCAGAATAAAACAATATTTATAAACATTGCTCTTTTGAACTGTTCTTATATCTTCTCATTTTATAAAACAAAGACATCCAATAGGTTAATCTATGGCAATGTACATTTGGCAGTCCCTAACCAACAATATGTAGAAATGTGTCTGCATTATGCACAGAAATGAAAGAGTGAACAAAAAGTTTTTGATGTAAAAATTTATTAAATCAACAAACAATAGTTTGAAATGCATTTCCCCGTCCATCACAAACATCTGCTTCACAAGAGCGATGTATTCTACATCTCCACGTTTTGTGGCATGCAGTGGGCGAACATTCCATCTCCTTTTTCGCCATTTTTTTAATAGTCCTAAATTTATCCTAAATTTCCTTGATGATCTGACGTAATTCCGGTAAAATTCCTACTTTTCTTCTACTTCCTGCGGATTAACAGTACGATTTCGTTTGTGCGCCCCCTGTCGTTTCAAAGAATATAGTATAAACGTCTCGTCCGTTTGGGGAGTTGCACGCGCGGACAGCGGAGGCTCGCGAAGCGGATCCAGGCTCGACTATAAACAGGCCTTTAGCTGCTCACAGATGCACCTGCCTGTTAATTGGCCTAATTTACGGCACAATCGGCCACTGCCAATTAAAAAAAAACAAAAAATCGGTCGGATTAATCGGCCATCCAATCAGTCTGTTGACTTCTAAACGAATGTAAACATAGGCCTACTCATAAAAAAGTTATTTTCATAATATCATACGCAAATATATTTTATATGCTGAAATATTATTTTGGAAAAATTAGAGCTGGCGATATACCGGTTCGTACCGCATACCGGTGTGTATTTTTGGTACTATGGAAGTAAAATAGTGACTAATGTGTTTGAAGCAAAGAGACGTGCTGAAAAGCACTAACTGAAAAAAAATGCAAATTGTATTAACAGTTCTTGCATTTTAAGGTTCTGCAATTCAATATGGTTGTACATTTAAGCTGTGAATATTTCAAATTGAAAAATTTCACACTCGGTTTCACTGTCTAAAAATTAAAAAATCTAAATTCACCTTTTAAATTTCATTTAAAAAACGTAACTTGTTTTTGAATACAACCTTTAATATTCAACGGATAATTTTCAGTCCATATTATTTCGATTTAAAAATTCGCTTCCACAAATTCAGCGGTTCAAATTCGGCTTGAAATTCAAAGTTTCACATCCGGGAATCCCAGGAAAAGCAATAGAGCGCCGATTCTACAAATGCATGATCTCTTCCTGCTGCCTGACCGCTTCACCAGCAGGTGGTGTAAGTCGGTTCTGACGTAGATCAAATCGAGAAATGCAGATACTCTTTAAATGTTTGCCACAGAGTCCACTCATCTGCTCGATTAAGTGAATTTAGTTGTTCTCATATATAGCTTCTAATGTATCATCAACATTTTCAGTAATTCAACTGACGCTTGCACTGCCAGTAGTTTGCACAGACACACTCTAGGCCTATTATGCTCAGACTATGAATCTCCTCCTGTTCTGGCTAAAATGAATTAGGTTATGTTTTACTTCAACCCATCATGTTCACATAAATATTATGCATCGTCAGCATTTACAGGACATTTATTGTGTTTAACTGTTTAAAGCGGTCAAATACTGAGATCTCAACCAGCATCTCATTGATAACTGCTCCGACTTTAAAACGTATGCAACTCTCTCAGTAGTGCTTCTGTTTATATGACATAGAAGCAATCTCTACAGACTTTCTTTTAATTTTCCTCACATGATCTTTTTTTAATTTGCGACTCTCAGAAAATGCTGGATGTTGTGGAATTGTGGAAACGTTCGTCGTTTTTATTTTGTTAATACAAAATAGAAAAAACGATCTTTTAGCCAAGCGAACTTCTTGAGCAGGCCAAATAAAATTGACCAGATACAAATAGACATCACGTTCTTTAGAGCCAGAACAGACCCGAAATGTATTGTCGAAGCCAAGAAAGAGACCTCACGGCGTTATGGATCTAACAGCTGTAAGATGGTGTTTCCTAAAATGTGCGACAAATTGCTTGAGTTGCTGTCTGTTAATAAAATGCAAAAATGTCAATTACGGTATTAATCTAATAATGTATTGGAAATTTTGGTGTAACAAATATTTGTTGTTTCCATAACATTTGAACAGATTCAATTTTTGTCTTTCAAGTCGATTCGGTAAAAGTAAATTCATTTTAAATTACTAGAGACGCAATGCCATATCGGACACGATCTTTGTCAACGTTTTAGACCCGAAGCCGCTGGGACCCATAAGGATCTAACAGACCTGTACACCTCATCGCAAAGTGTCTAAAATGTATGTGTACAGTTCAGATAAACGATCAAGTTTACCCTCTTTAAACTTATGATGACTGAATGAGATGCGTAGGTAGGTGTCTTTATTATTGCAGTATTTCAGTTTGTTTTTTATTCATTCGTTCATTTAGCCAATAGACTATACTTGGCTATATTTTTCGTTCTGACCTCAGAGATTTCAGATGAAAAACAGGCATAATTATTTCCATTGATATGTCTCTTCTAAGTGGTTATTAGTTTGTTTAAGTTTAAGCGTTTATATCCTACATTTTAAAAATATTTAACAATTACGTTTTTAAGAAAATACTTTACTTTTAATTGGTTATTTATATTGTAGATTATTTTACGTTGTGATAAAATAGTTCATGGCTTGTTCTTATATCTGTTTGCACTACTTTTTCATTTCCTACTGTAGTCAGTTTTAAATGGATATTTATTGTTTTTTTTTCCTATTTAGTTTTATACCAAAATAAACTGTTTCATTTGAATCATTAAGTTTATTGTGATTGTGTTATGAACCTAATGTAATGCTTTAAAATCTTATTGTATTGTTTTCTGGCACATTTAATCATATACCATCGCATGATAGCTTCATGAAATTAACTTATTTTATTTTAAAAACTCAATACACAGTATGGTTTAGTAAAGCTCTGTTATATATCCATTTTTTCTCATCCCCGAAACTCAAACCATTATTTGATGACTTAAGATGGTGCTTATCAATAGCACGATTTTATGTTTGCATGTGGCAAGCTACAGAGATTTGCGTGCATTTGATATGCAGGTGTAATTTACCCATACCATCTTAACCAATATTGTTTTCCTTCTGTATGACATATCGCTTTATTGCTCCCTGACCTCTTTTGAAGTTAATTTGGATAAAAATGCTAAATGCTGCTAAATTACTTAATGTTAATGTATCATATGCACGTAAAAAGTAATGAATGGGTATAAATAGCAAGCCAAATACAAACGTAAACTCATACTCTAGATAGACAGTACAAGGAGATCGGGTAGAATATTAAATAATTAAATTAAAATGTATGACTAGTCTTATGATTCCAGGCCACCTAGAATTGTCCGCGTGCTCCATGTCCTTTCTAGGGCTAATAGTGGTGAGCTAAGCTGCCAGTACAAACGTCAATATTTTTTTTCTTAATGAAGCATAAGAAGCCATCTATGAGAACAACTAAATTCACTTAATCGAGCAGATGAGTGGACTCTGTGGCAAACATTTAAAGAGTATCTGCATTTCTCGATTTGATCTACGTCAGAACCGACTTACACCACCTGCTGGTGAAGCGGTCAGGCAGCAGGAAGAGATCATGCATTTGTAGAATCGGCGCTCTATTGCTTCTCCTGGGATTCCCGGATGTGAAACTTTGAATTTCAAGCCGAATTTGAACCGCTGAATTTGTGGAAGCGAATTTTTAAATCGAAATAATATGGACTGAAAATTATCCGTCGAATATTAAAGGTTGTATTTAAAAACAAGTTAAATTTTTTAAATGAAATTTAAAAGGTGAATTTAGATTTTTTAATTTTTAGAGAGTGAAACCGAGTGTGAATTTTTCAATTTGAAATATTCACAGCTTAAATGTACAACCATATTGAATTGCAGAACCTTAAAATGCAAGAACTGTTAATACAATGCAGTTTTTTTCAGTTAGTGCTTTTCAGCACGTCTCTTTGCTTCAAACACATTAGTCACTATTTTACTTCCATATGGTACGATATTATTTTTTTATATGCCGCATTACCGGAATATGCCGCTTAAACAACGTGCGGAACGCGGCGCAGCGCGACACTTTCAGTGGGGTCCCTTTTCACTGTTGCACTGTGACCGGCAATTCAGACAGAATACGTCTTTCTATGCCGCGGCTCTATTTTATCACAATATTTCTATATAAACATGCGCTAAACGGAGGCGTTTGGATGTTTGCGTGCGTCTCGCGCATTAGCGGTAACGTTACATATTTCTTTCCAGTCGCAATGGGAGCGCGCACCTCGCGGCTGAACAGCTGCACAAGTGTAGCAATTCTACGTTCGCATTACGTTATATTAAACATACTCACAAACAAATAAACATACGCATATAATATGATGTGTTTTTAGTTGGAACTGTTTCTCTATATGCTGTGATGAGAAATAAGGGTCCGTAAGGAGGCTTGACAGCATGATACGATCGCATTTCTGTCACATATCTTATGTCAGCCTTTGTTTTATGATAAAAAATATGATTTCAAGAAATCACGAATCCATTGTGACTATGTAAAACACAACAGCCATCACATGCATGTTTTAATGGTACAATTCTTACTATTTTGTTTTCAAATATACATTTTTGGGTGGATGCTTTTAGCTCTTGAAGTTGGGAGTAGTGTTTTTAAGGAAAAAAGTTAACTTCGAGCCCTGGACCCTATTTATTTGCTTAAATATTATGAATACAAGTTACCTTTGCGTGCTATTCACTTGTTAAATAATTCTAAACTTTTCAGTTAGGATAGGGGCTATTGTCACCATGACAGAATAAACGGGCACTTTAAGTCAATCAACAGCACTGTTTCCTCTCTCGGTCAGTAGAAAATGTGGTTTAAAAAATACCGCCATGTACTGGGAAACCGGTATAAATCTGGAAAACACCGTTGTAAACATTTTTGGACATACCGCCCAGCCATAGGACAAATCATGTTAAAATGGTTAAAACCATACTAATACACTAAACTAGATGCATCTCGTTTATTGCACATTCTATGTCCTGTATTTACTGTAATTTTAATTTTTATGAAAAATACTGGTAACACTAATTGAACATGTTGCTTCTTCATCCAAAGACCATTGTTTGTTGAATATATTACATGATAGTCAACAAGTTCAGCTGAAGTGGTTTTATTTTTCTCAATGCTGAAAAAAACATCTGATAACAAGAAATAATCATGTCTCGTAGTGCTTAAGGGTTAGTTCAGGGTTAGAATAAAAATTCTGTCTTGAATTACTATTCTTCAAGTCATTTCACAACAGTATGACTTCTGCGCCATTCTCCAATGTTATCATTTCTTTAAGGACTGAATTTACAGTATGTTCAAATGTATACACTCACTTTCATCTGCTACATTATTAAATCATGTATGCATATTACGTTATATTACTCATTGAAAATCTATGTTATATATGGCTTGAAATTTTAAATTAATGTGATAGAAATATGCATTAGAGCTACATATTTCTACTAATGTAAAGTAACATAAATATCTTTCTTTCTCAAAAAAAAAACACTGAACACTTGAAAATGTATTGAAAATAATTTCAAATGGTAGTTTAGTTTATTTTACAAGTACACTACATCTTTAATTAGCATCATAAGTTAGTGCTTGTTGATTAAAGTGGTCCCAAGGTTTGTTATAGATGTCCAATCGTGTAACGGGTTGCACTATTTGAGATTTCAATTTTAAATCAAACTTGACAGGCATAAATGTACACCATGTAAACACATATGTCCTTGATGGTAATATTTCAGATGAAATTTTTAAGTGAATACTCCTTTTTCAGAATAATTATGATATATCAATGTATTTCTGTGGGGATATACCTGACACACCCTAAACATGTATATATCACATTTAAAAAGAGTTTCTAACCTTTGCATGCCGCAGTTAGTTGCACCGGGATTCTTCTGTGATTTCATTTCCTTTCACGTCTTCTTGCATAATATAAACAAAAATGCTCCTTAAATGGTGGTTAGACCACATTGACACTTCATGAATTTGACTTCACTCATATTCCCCAAATTAATTATAACATTCAGAACAATGGTTTTCCATTTACTTATAGGACTAATGTAAGATTATGCCAATCTTGATATGTTGTTTTATTGAAAATTTCGTTTTAAAAAGATGGTGTATTTTTCTTGGTATCAAGTTTTAAAGGTTAAACCACAGACATTTCTGCAATCATTTCCCGATTATTCTCTCAAAATGAATTAAAACCAGAATTTCAGTCTCGGCGTTTGTGTGTGTGTATGCATGCATGTGTTCTCCACATCTGCTCTGTGTTCAGTTTCTGCTCTAATCTCTCTGGTCTCCATGTAGAACAGGTGCGAAACCCCCAAACCCCTGTATGACTTCCTCTCATGCACAGAACTCACATCCCATCACACAAGCAGCTGTGTGATGATTGGACATTTTTATCCCCTTGCCAAAATATACATTATTCATCATTACATTATTCTGAGATGTTATATCGAGTCTGCAATGTGTCTACTAATATGTGAAGGCACAGAGGACAATATGCTTTTATTTAAACATCTTAAGATGACTTTGTTATTGATGGGTTTTTTTTACACTTAAAATGCATTGAAACTATATTTCTTGTATAAAGCGTTGTACAAATAAAACTAGCTTTACTTTAGTGAGATACAGTGATGGTTAGTATTTTGGATTTTGATGTGCCAAAATGAAAATTATTTCATCATTTACTCAGCTTCATGTCATGTCATTTCATGCTGACTTTGTTTCTGCTGCGGAAAAAAAATATTTAAAAAAATGTTGGTTACCAAACAACACGGGACCCCATTGACTTCCATTGTATGCAACATTTGTCAAAATATCATCTTCTGTGTTCCACAGAAGAAAGAGTCACATACAGGTTTTCATCAACATGTGGGTGAATAGATATCTCTTTTATTTCTTCAGCCTACTGGGAAAGCATTTTCATGTTTAAACATCTGAAAACACTTAAATTAATTTGTCAGGTTTGCGCTTTTGTGCTGCCATCTGTTGGTCGACTCTTCCACTAAAAGTAATTTTGTTCAGATTCGGTTGCTCATTGGTCAAAGGCTTTGCTGAGGATTACAGCTAAAATTAACCATCTTAAAGCAGAGTAACTGTTTTTACACAGTCACAAAACATACCCAGACACTAAAACATGCATAAACAACTACATACACACAGTGATAACAAATTACTATCTAGTGCTGACCAAATAATGTGTCATCTTCTATTCTCTTAACTGTCTTTGTGTAACACTGAGCTTGTTTAAATGACTTATAATAAAAAAATCTTCTGCAGTTTTACCTTTGCTCGTGATAATGCACTTCTCAGTCATTCATGATTTAGGAATGTTGGTTGAATTCTCAGCTGTTCTTCTCTCTTGTGTGACCAGCAGGTGACAGGCTACAGCTTTCCTCTCAAGAAAGGATTTTGGAGCTTTACCTTAGATACAGACATCTATCTGTTTAATCAGCGTGTTTTGATGAATGAGGTTATGTTTTGTGTGCAAGGATGAGGGAGATTTGCTCATATCAGAGCGTGCACTGCTCACGTAGCTTTCAGAGCTCAGGGGTATTTATTTGATCATAAGGGCTCTATGGAAATGTTTGTCTTTCTCTGAGATGAAGTGCCAGAGAAGAAAACTTTATTGCTTAGAGAGGGTTAGAGTTATTCAAGTTATTCTTTATTGTCCTTGTTACAGGAAATTTGTCCTGGGCTCAATTTTTACAAGATTTGCAAGCTGTGCTTTAGATTGTACTGTAAGATTGCCATACCAAATTTGCATACCATAATTTACCAGACTTCCTAAAATTGCTTTATAAAATAACAACATAATCCCCTGACTTACTCTGAACACCTAAATTTTCGTAAAAATATAATTGTGTATGAATTTTGAACAGAGGTAGTCAATGTGGGCTTTCCAAGTCAATGAGCGATCATTAACCAACTGTAGCTCAGTGGTAAGAGCAATGCATTGAGAACGCAAGGTGGGGTTTTTTATCCCAGGGGATTTCACATACCTATGTAAAAATGTATAGGATAATGCAATGTAAGTTGCTTTGGATAAAAGTGTGTGCCAAATGCATGAATGTAAATGTACCTAATCCTCTTGGGTCTACCATAAATACCTTAGTTTTCAACAATAAGATGATTACACACCTGCATTACACACCTGAACAAAATTCCAGATTGATATTCTGATCTCTTTTTCACAGACTTGGTATTACAGTATCATCAGAGTATTTGATAATATAGTTTTTCTTGTGCATGCTCAAAAAGTCATTATTAGCATATAACGTAAACAAAATGGGAAAGCACACACAACCTTGGGGAGCATCAATACTTGTCGATTTAGCATCAGATAGAGTATTATTTACCTTAACATACTGAGTGCGATTAGTTAAAAAAGAAAATAGCCACTTAATAATAAAAGGATCATCAAAAGTTCAGGAGACAACTCATCTTAGTTATATTTCATTTATGTACCAACGTTGTCTCTGATGTTTCAACATAAAATCCTCAGGAGAGATTATCAATAAGACATACAGCAAGGGGTTGGAGCCGATAGCCTTGTGGGCAGTGCTCCGACATGTTATGCTGATGCGCATTGGGTGCCCCGGGTTCGATTCCTGTCTCGTGGTCCTTTCCCGATCCCACCCCCTTCTAGCTCCATTTTTGATTCCTCTCTCTCACTAAAGAAGTATACAAATAAAAGGCATTGCTTCCCATAGCTGTACGTGAAACTTTTCCTATAGGTTTGTTATTTTTTGTCTCTTAAGGAATTTTAGAATACTATCACATGAGGGATGTAATTTTGAATATAATTAAAGTTCGACTTTTAAAGGCAGAAATCGGTTACTTCTGATTACTGGTTTTTGCATTACTTTGCAATGCAAATTTTCTGTCGGGGCACATTTGCAGTTCATCCTACAATGCTTGTAATAATGGTTTTGTTTAGTTTATGCAGGTGACAATGAGGTGATAAGAAATATGAAGTTAAGATTAGCCTACAGGAAGTCTTGATATTTATATAATTACAGTACAACTGATTAAATATTTGTCATACACTCCAGGCCTTTATTGCATATGTTGATGCGAGGGACAGTTGCTTGGATTGGATTTGTTAGCACGTGTGTATTTAAGATGGTATAATCACAATTACGATCGTTGATATTATAATACAAATCAGAACACAAAAGAGTTTCTGTACTCGTAAGTGTTTTCGTCGGCATGTTTAAAAAAAAAGGTATGAGCTGGATATATGTGAATCAGAGCGATTGCAATTAATCTTCAATCTAGATTATTGTTGCTGCTCCCTGCTGTAAGGATTTTTATGTGCATTTTATTGTATGCTTGTCATGCCTACTATTTTGTGTGTGTTTTTTCTGTATCTTTTCGTGTTGGTACACGTCTAACAGTTGGCAGGTGAAACCAGTCTGTCTTCATTTGTAACGGATTTCAGGTGTGTGTGTGTTTGGTGAGGCTGAATGAGTGGATTTATCTCACCTATGGCCAGCTGTCTGTCACTCTCTTACACACACTGGAGTGGACACCTGTCTCTTTAGTTAGATATTTCATGTGTGTGTGTTAGTGTCAAAATTTGGTTATTTACCTGATGCAGTCGATTATTTATATATTTCTCTACATGTCGCCTTTTTTGTGTGCATGTCTCATGTTGTGTTGGTGACCGTGTGATTGTGTGTGGTTGCATAAACAAAATGATTGTTTTCTTGTTCTGGGAAGGTTAAGGAAAGGAATGCGGCATTATGAAGACAATAAAGACGTGTTGGTGTTTATTATTAAGGGATGCAGTTTTGTTTACAGTTCTGCTTAACGTTATGTGTGCTCTTTTGTGTTAAATTATTTGTTCTGTTATTGTTCAAGTATCGCTCACTCATACTAGGCCCTTCTTTACATACAGCATATAACTTCTATTGTATTCCTGTTTGTATCTGAAAAATGATTTCAGAAAAGATTCAAATGTGTCATGACTCATGACACGAATCCAATTCAATTTGTCGATTTGATCACAAGTTAGTAATCAAGATAAATCTATTTCAAGTATCGCCTGCAGAATAGAGGTTTGTGTGCATTTTAATTTTGTATTTATAGAAACATACATACATCCATACATAAAAAGCAAATATTTACATGTATTTATGTATATTACCAATAATTGAAATAATATATAAACATTTATGTTTTTTTTTTTAAATATATGTGTTTATAATAACAAAATTAATATGCACAGTATACACATTTATATATTATGTTAACACAAACTTTTATTCTGGATGCGATTAATCACAATTAATCGTTTGACAACTCTAATTTAATGCCCCATTACAATAGTTTTGTTTTGTAAAATGCAAAAGTCTATATATACACACTATATGTGAGTGTTTGTTGTTTAGTAGCAGCTGGTTTTGGTCTGTTGGTCTGGCCGCAGAGAGCAGCTGCAGCGAGGTATCTGCCACTGGTGTTTTTCTCTGGCAGCCTCTGTTTTATTCTGCTGTTTTAAGTTATTCTCTCATCCTTTGGTTTTCTTCTTTCTCATTGTCTCATTGTGTTTATTTAGTTTGAATGTATTTTTTGTTCATATTTTATCCGACTCTTTGAGGCAGAAAGTAATATTTTTACTGGAAGATTCACTGTGTTTGTCATTATTATTCTCTGAGGGGACTTTTAGAGAGCGAGAGGGGGGGGGGGGTGTTTGCATTGCTCAGTTTGATTCCCATTCCACACACACAGACAGAGAATGGGCTCTCGGAGCAGCAGCAGGTTTTAGCAGAGATCAACATGTTGGACTTACGTGGAGTTTAGACACGTAGCTTAAAGGCACATGGCTTTAGAATTTGTTTCTTTTCATGTTGTTTCTCTCCGTGGAACAAAGGCTCTGGTATCGAGAGATGGTTGGAATTGCAAGATTAGATAATATAGAAATCTGAGAGCTCTGAGGGGAGAAGCCAAAAGTTTTATGGAGTAGACAATGATGAGAGCTGACCATCGAGATGAAAGTGATAAAGAGGAAGAAAGCCAGAGGGATGCAGACGTCCAGAAGGAAACATAGCTTGAAAAGAAATAGAAATTGAGATATGAGAACATGCAAGTGAGAAAGAGATACAAACAGGAAACAGGCATGAAAGAAGAGCTAAATGAATGAATGAAGAGTGTAAGACCAAAAGAGCAAGAGAGAGAGTGGCAAGCGAGTAAGAGAAAAGAAAGGGGCCGGCCCACTCATAGTGACAGAGAGCTGGAGGTTAGAGTCATTCAGGGCAGAGAGAGAGAGAGAGAGGTGAATGATTTTGAAAGTCGAGGAGTAAAAGAGGAAAATCATTGAAGCACAGCACACGGGCAAGACTATGTTTAAAAAACTTGGATTGAATTTATTTTCCTTTACCCGGCTTTCCTGGATCCACATCTTGCCAGCACTGCCACGTGCTCACCGCAAACACATTTCACCATCTGCCAGACAGAAGTTTGTGTCTGCATCTCTTTCATCTCCCTGATCTGTGTCTATCTCACTGCGCTTGTAACACATTTGGGATGTGTGTGTGTGAACGCGTGGGAGGTGCAGAGTTTCTGTTATGGTTTGTGATATCAGTTTAACTCTGGAATCCTTTAAGAAACTCAGCGGCATGGATTAAGAAAACATGAGAGGATCTAGGCATGTTCCACGTCGGGACATTTTCCTCTCTTTTGGAGAAAACGGACACCTCTGGACTTGTTTGCTGCCTAATTCTTTTTAATTTCTCAATGGGTCTTTTGTGATTTTTGGGGAGGACTTGTGGTTCTTTGTGTTTGCGTGTGAGCTTCTGCACACTCCCGTGCGTTTATGTGCAATGTGGTCAGCGGCTCAGGTGCCACTGGCGATGCCCGCTGTGTGCCCGCGTTTGGGGGGTAAGGAATGGTGTTTTCAGAATGCGGTCGGGGTGGACTGCAGCTCTCCTGAACCTCGCTGTATCTGGGTGGCTGTGTTACATGGGGAAACACCACAAATAAACATTTCCAACCTCCAAGCCGACACTTCTGAGAGCGCAAATGGGATCAATGTTGGCAGAGATCTGCCGAAACCCTCACAGACCTGCAGGGTAAGCTGTTTTAATGTATGTGTGTGTGTGTGTGTGTGTGTGTGTGCGTGTGTGTCCGCGTGTAAATGCACACGGGTAATACTTTAGTTTAAAAGGTTTCTTTCTAAATAAATTAAAAGTTAAGTTAAAGCATAAATATATTTAGGAAAAACAGACTACCAACACATTATTTTGAAGCAAAAATGTCCTTGGGAGTTTTTTAACTGTCTTTATTGAACAAATTGTGTGAATGTTATCTACTCCATATCTACCTTAAAGCCTTCTTAAAAGCTTCCGTTCAATGTTATTTACGTCTAGGCCAAGACCACTTTAGACCAGACTTTGTGGTGGGGTCAGAACTCAGAATATACTAATTAGAAAGTAAAGACTCCAGATAAGGGACCTTTTTGTGTAACTCTGTGTTTCTACTGTATGTGTGTGTGTTAAAGGGACAGTAAACAAAAATTCTGTCATGATTTACTTACCCTCGAGTTGGTCCAAAACTGTATACATTTCTTAGTTCTAATGAACACAGAGAAAGATATTTGGAAGAATACTTGTAACCCCATTGACTGCAATGACAATGGTTGTCAAAAGTGCCCCAAAAGTGTTTGCTTTCCAACATTCTTCAAAATATCTTCTTTTGTGTTTAACAAAACAAAGATGTTATAAAGCCATTTCAGTTCCAAGAACTGTTTGGTTACAAGCATTTCTCCAAATATCTTTTTCTGTTCATCAGAAGAAAGAAATGAATACAGATTTGGAACATCATGAGGGTGTATAAATGATGACAAAATTTTCATTTTTGGATGAGCAGTTCCTTTAAACTGGCTGGCTGGTACATATAAATATTTAGGCATACATTTAGCAGGTTTAGTTTTTTGACATGTAAGAGAGTAAGTTTTTGTCTTTCACTTTCAGAAGTACACAAGCTTTCAAAAATGTATCTGGGACATCTTGAAATGCAGGATAGAAAAAGACAGAATATTTACATAGAAGTAGATGCAGACAGCTGTCAGACAGAAACACAAACAGAATGTGTACTTGGGACCTTTTAATAATATGCTAGGGTCCTAGATTAACAATTCCACATCACCCCAAAAAGGCAAACTAAGCAGCACCATGTTCAGTCCATCCATAAGAATGCCTTCACAGATGAAACCCTATGTTTATTCAGACTTTCTGTAATAGATTAAATGGTCCGAATTTTTTGTTCAGTGTCAAGCAGCAGTGTTTCTCTTGGGTTTTCGGACTAAAACAGAAGGTTGCCAGGTGGTGGCCTTGTTAAAACACGCAAGTGTTGGAGGTTTACTGTATGCCATCACCGTACAGGGAGCATCGCGGTGGTCTCTGCTCTTTTAATTTTTCTGTATTGTGTGCTTAGTGTTGGAAAAAATTTGTATATAAACATTGAGTGACTTGTAGATGTGGATATGGCAGATTTTGGTTGAGGCTTTAAGAAAAAAAATTAAACCTAAAAGGTGCTATAAGAAACACAACTGTGAACTTTGAATGTACTATAAGTTGCTTTGGAATGTGTGGACAATACTATTATATATCATGAGTCCTGGTTCAAGGTTCTTTCCTTGAACCATTCCATCTATTCTCTAAAGAAAAATATACTATACCTCTCTATAAGCAATGTTTAATATTGTGGTCTTGTTAATTTCATGTTAATTGGCATGCTGGGTACAAGTTCATTCATTCATGCTCCCTACAGCTCCGTTTCTTTTGATTCCTGGATTCAAAGGTGGAAAACCTTGTTTAACAGCGCGCTAGCGGAACTAAAAGAGCTGACAGACAGGTTTCAAAAACACTGACACACCTCCTCTCAGTCATCTGTTTTGTGTGTTTGTGTGTGTGTGTGTGTGTTGTAGTCATAGGGCAGAGTGTCAGGGATTAAACACTCAACATTAATTACACTCAACTTTTCGGCCCATTCAGCTGTCGGGTGTGTATTGTTTCTGGCCACAGTCTGTGAGCGTGTGTAAGCATAGCCTGCCAAGACAGAGGACCGGACACATACTGAAACCTTCATGACACATGGTACGCTGAGGATATTTTACATATTTTAGCAGAGAACCATGCTATTCCCCCAGGGACAGGGTTTCGACAGGGGTCTTAAAATGTATTAAAAGATGATAAATACATTTAGAGGAAATGAAGGCCCTTAAAAAGTATTGAAAAGTCCTAAATGACATTTTCCAAGATATAAAATTTTGTATCATGTTTTCATATTTTCATGAAGTTTGTTTGTTGAATTAATCATTGCGTAGGTGAATAGTGGGGGGTCCATTTACACCCAGTGGTTAAACAACATCGTTGATTAATCGGGAAATGCAAGTTTTCTGGCAAATGGTTGGATGATAAAGATTAGGAACCATGACTGAGGGCCGTCTCTAGGATTAACCATGAGGCGTACCGCTCCATGTTCCGGAAGGCGTTTGGAATAAACTTGTTTCTCTTTCTAATAAACCTTGCATTGGTTTAGTCAGTCAATTTATTCTCTGGGGCTTCATTCCCACCCTTCTGAATTATGTTGCATCAATAAGGAGTTATCACAAACTAAGACTGTTTAGTTGTGCTATCTTACAATCATTATTTTGGTAAGTGGTGATGAGGTCTTAAAATGTATGGAAATGTATTAGTTATTACCCCGTTATTATATTTACTGTATTTAGTACACAATATGTACATGGGTATCAGGACAGTGGGAAACAAACCTACTATGGTAGTCAATGGTACCCCACACTGGTTTAGTTTTTTTGTTCAAGAGAACAAAGAAATGTATATAGATTTGATACAACCTGAAGGTGACTAAATGATGGCAGAATTTTCATTTTTGTGTGAACTGTGCTTTTAATTCTTAAAATGGATGGACATTTCTGGACATCAGTGTGTACAGTTGTGTGTGGTTTTGGGGGGTAATAACAGGGTTGGTAATTCTCATGCCGAGAGGAACCTTGTGGTCGAAACCTGCATGTTGTAGCCTGCTGGAGCCACTCTCCCTCTCTGTACGTCCCCTCTCTTTCTCTCTCTCTCTCTTTCTCTCTCTCTCTGTCTCTTTTGATAGCCTTTGCGTCTATGTCTGAACATGTCTGGGCTCAACGGTAACCCTTAAGGAATTCACACATGCCCCAGTACTTTCATTCTTTCATTCTGTCATTTCCACGCCTTTTATTGTGTCTTTCATTTTTATTTTGCTGTTTAATCCAATCAGAAGGCCCATGCAAAATATGTTCGTACAAAACTGCGCAAGAGCTCAGCAAATCTCAGAAGAATTGGAACGCCTGTCATTCACAAAGTTATACATGTTACATGTTTAAATAAATTGATTATAAAATAAATTGTTTATTTTAGCTCTTGATTGTTCTTTTGGGGCAAAAGACTGTAGTAAGTCAGAAGCAATAACACGTTTTAATATATTAAAGTTGTTCCCACAAAATATATCAGATTTCCCCCTTTCCCCAGTCATCATCCACCTGTGCCAATGTGTCAATTTTTGGAGGATCTATTGAGAGAAATGCAATATAATATACACAACTATGTGTTCAGAGGTGTATAAAGACCTTACATATAAAGCGTTGTGTTTTTATGATCTTAGAATGAGCTGTTTCTATCTGCATGAACCGCGGTTCCCCTTGCGTGGAATTCACCGTGTTGTTTCTACAGTAGCCCTAAAGGGACAAACTGCTCTACAAGAGCGCGTTACGAAAATACGTTATCTCCTTCGGCAAAGAAGGGAAAACGTGATGACATCTTAGTTCTGTGTCACCCACCGTAGTCCTTTGAAAGGAAGGAGGGAGCGGTGAAGTGCCGCTAAATTGTCATACTTTTCTTTTCCTTTTTCTTGTAAGAGTTCAGACACAAGTACAGCACTATAGACAGGAATAGAGTGAGACAGAGAGAGGAGTGAGCCTGCGGTTGGCTGCTGGATTATAGAGTAGGAGTTCTGCTGAGTGCAGAGGGATGTGAGGAGTTACACGAGGTTAAGAGAACAGAAATGAGAACTGAATGACTGCTTTTCTATAAAGTATGCTGGCAATAAAAATCCCCCTGCTTTCATATATATCCAGTATATTGGCTGAATAGCTGGCACAGTTCACAGGGAACTTCCTTTGCCTTAACCATATTATTCCTGTTATAGTAAAAGCCACAGTGCTGTGAAAGGTCTTTTCTTGCAAAGTAGGGGGGTGATGATGATGTCAGTGTATATGAAACAAAACACCCAGACAAACATGTCTTTTTTCAGGGCCATTGCTTGAATGAATACACGGGGCTAGTGTCATGGCGTGTTTCTTGCTCCCCCTGTTTATTTTGGGCCAGGACAATATTCTTTTCTATAGTCATCTCTTTCATCCTTTCAAACCTCCCTTCACCGAAGTTCCATGTAGTAATCACAATCTTGACTTTCTTGGTTTATAACCGTCCATCCTCCTGTATTTGTAACTGAAGTGAATTCTGGGTTTTTTATACTTAATTCTAACTCATAGTATGGTATATGGTTTTCCATCTTTAGTAAATTATGATATGGAAGTACACACAATATTGTTAAAGAACTGAGCAAAGTTGCACCGAAACCTAATACTTTACACATGTTGAATACTAAAATACTTCCATGATAAATTGATAGGGTGAATCTTATTTATTGCGTTTTCTTTTTTCCCGTTGTGCTACAGCAAAATCGATGACTACAGGTAAAATGTATTGTTTTTATATTAGGGGTTTAGATTTATGTCTTATATTCTGTCTGATAGGACACTTCTTTTAGGTGTTCTCTATGAACTCAAAGAATGCAGTCAGCACAGATATGACATCACTACTCTCAAATGTGGCAAGATGTTTCCCATACCCTCCCCCTTTCAGTTACTTTTCCTCAAGTACCAAAGTCTTGTTTGCACAGGTGGCTTGAGTAGATTGACAGATCCGAAACAGTTGGGATGGTCATTTAAAACAACAAGGCGTTATTTCTTACAATTCCCTGCCAGGAGGATTCCACAATTATCACATTAAAAGTGACACCTTTGTCTCACAACTACACAAATATGCATTCCTTAATTTTCACTCAGGACTTGTTTCTGGCAAAGCTGGTCATGAGTCAGAGTATTAAATTAAATATGCTTTTTAACTAAATGATGAGGTATTTTACTAGATTGGAAGCTTTGGACAAAATAACATAATGTATAAATATCTCTCTCTCTTTCTATGTCCAGGCAAAGGGGCGGAGAGATGGAATCTCTTCATCCAGTGAGAACCCTCGGCCGGTGGTCAGGAGTGGGGCAGAGGGACTGGGCGTGTCCTGGCAGGGTCCACGTACACTCGTGCTCCATAAAAACTCTCAGGGCTTTGGCTTCACGTTACGTCATTTTATCGTTTACCCGCCAGAGTCTGCCCTGCACACTAATCTCAAGGTAAGAATGTCTCGGATATCGCAAAAAAAAGCTACAATATGAAAACTGTACAATCACAGTCAAGGGGCATCTGAAATGAAAGCATCCGATACGAAAATGGCATATCAGAGAGTGGATTAGAGGAGGTAAAGGAAACGTGAGTGGAATAGTCAGACGTGAAATCACTTAATTGTTCTAATCCAGCCCAACCACACTAGAAACCACAAGAAACATCCCTGTTTATAAAGGTTTATAAAGGCTCAACTTTAATCTAAAGACATACAGGCACGCAAATTCAAGAATTTGGTTATAAAATAAGGTTCTTTAATGGCTATTTGCACTACATTTAGTAAAAAAGTTTCTTATCAATAAACAATTGACCTTTGAGGTTTATTAAATATTCCAGGTTTAAATCTATACCACGCTTTATCAAAAACCATCTGTCTTACAGAAGTTTACACTTTTTGTTCAAATAAAATGTGTTGAACCACATTAGGTCAATTTTAGAAAGTATGAAATCATCCTCAACTTGTATTTTGTTTCAGAATTGAAAAAAAGTGTAAAAGTAAAGTATAGTTTTTATACTATCTTATGCCATGATATTCGTGCATTTGCAATTGAATCCAAACCATTTTTTGGGATATCCGCTTTGATGCTCATTCTCCTAGTTTGTTTCAGACTGGTGTGTGTTAAATGGTGTATATGTGTGTATGATGTTAAAGTTAGAGAAACAAAGCCCCATTATGATGATCTACATGATTGGTGGCCCTTCTGTCACCAGCTGCAGCTTGCTTTCCCAATCAAAAGGAGTATTTTGTTTGACTGGTACCACACACGCCTTGGGCTGGCCTGTACCCGTTCTGCTAGGACAATGTGTTCTGGTCCATTCACTGTTCCTTGTGTCCACTAGGTCACACGACATTATGACTTCTGTCACCCCACCAGCTGAATGTTAAAGATGCAGTTCACCCAAAAAATTCTGTCATCGTTTGCTTTTGCTTGGGTTGATGTTGGTTGTGAATTATAAATCTTAAAGTGTTTGAGTCGTGGTCGGTCTCTGCCCATCTGTTTTCCCCTCTGGCTCTCTCTTTCTGTCTTTCTCTCCGTGGTGGCAAAGCCGCAGTATTGTGTGAGTTTGTTAGGAAAGAGCAAAGTCAGCTCAGACTAAACATTGGGCTGCTCACTTTAAACTGCCAGATCAGCGTTGCGTCTGCGTGCTATTTGAGACACTAGTTTGCAGCTTATTTTTTGAGGTTGTGCATATGTTTTATCTAAACTGTGCCTTTTGTTTATAAAGATGCACACTAAATATTGTAAAGAAAGATTATGTAATTTATACTACATAAAGCACAGATTAAATCCAGGTCTTGTTGAGCATCCCAAACGTCTGGGGTGTTTGTGAATACTTGATAAGTATGGTGTTAAACAGGGGTCTTTCAAGAGGGGCTTCATAGCGATAATACAGAAAGTTGACCGTATAAATTTACATTTAGTCATTTAACAGACGCTTTTATCCAAAGCGACATACAGAGAGTTCAGGAAGCGATAAGCAATATGTCATACAGGAGCAGTAATACAATAGATGCTAATACAAAGTTACTAGTTTCAACAAAAGCTAGACCGCAAGAGAGGGTTAGTGTTAGTTTGTGTACTGTTTGATCTCTACTAATTTATATGAAAATATTTTAAAGGGTTAAACAATACACCATTAAGTTCACTTTAAAAATGCTAAAGTTGATTCTTGACCTCAGTAGGGTTTAACCCCTAAAATTAGTATGTTAACTGTTGGAGTGGTTCAGGTAAAAAGAGGTCCTAGTCCTGCCATCTAGTGGTGGGACACTGTACTGACATCACTGTGGAGGGCCCTAGCTGCTGGTGGTCAAACTAATGTGTTGCTTTTTCTTGTCTTTTTTAGGGGTAATTTTGATACATACTGTATGTAAATGAGGATAGATCCATATTACACAGGCTATATATGATTTGGGGGGTCCTGGAGATGGTTTTTTGAGAGTGAATTTCACATGATTCACATAATCGACCCATTAGCAGAGAGCTCCATGATCTGAACTGAACCTATTCTGAACTAATTTAGATTTCTATATTAAACATAACATCATTATTTCTATATCTTAATCAGTGTGGTGGCTGTGATCTAACTGTCCTTTTGTTTCTTGTTAGGATGAAGAGAACGGAAATGAAAAAGGTGAGTCTGTCCTTCATGTTTCTGTATCTGTGGATATTTTTATTCATTCGTTGCTGAAAGTCTAGACAAGACACGTGTGATTATTTGATGTTTATTTGTTTGACTTGACTCTAGCTTTTTTCTTTCTGTTCCACATTTATTGCATACTCGATTTTGTGTCATTGGCAAAATTAGGGCAAAAAATGGCACCACCTATGGGTGGAAGTTTCTGTTGCCCTTCTTTAGAGTGCAGATATAAAAATTAGATGGCATTCAACTGCACGTTTTGTATGTCCATCTGCATTCCGATCAGTCAGGCTTCTTTAATCACTTCTTTAATTCAACATGATGTGTCTGTGAAGGAGTTAAACCCTAGGAAAATGTTCCTTGATTTTCCAAATCAAACAAAAAAGGTGAATAAACACACCACAGTCCTGCATTTCACAATACTTGTGCACATGCTAAATAACAAAAGAAAACAAAAGATTTTTTAAAATAAATACCATGTCAGTGGTGCAGGTACAAAACTGAGCAACTAATACATGTTGTCATAATGTCCTATTAGTGGATACCAGGCATCTTTAAGCACTTTAAACACACGCGTATTATGGGATATGTGAGACGGAGATTGAAATCAGATCCTGCATTGTTAAGTAACTGAACAGATTGTGCGGATGATATGGCATATATCACAAGTCTCACAGGTCTCGGATCAGTTTATCTATTACTGCATCAAACCTGTTAGTTCACTGTTGCAGTCTGTCTTTGCCCCTATCCCATCATCCCATGCATCAAACACTGGCATCTGCATGCCAAACGCATTCCACATCACCAGTCTAAACATCTTCATGCACATGTTTTTTTGAAGAGTTTGTTGGGCTTTCTACACAGGAAAAACAGCTAGAGACAGCATTACAGACTTGAACAATGCAGATGTCTTGAGATGTACATTTAAAACGTAAATTTGCTTAACACAGCATTATAAAAATGTGGCATCTATGGCACCTTTGATGATGATAAAACAGCAGGATGCTTTGCACTGACTGAAGCTTTTTTTGTAAGAATGTCTTCGCTGATTTATCGCGGTCTGCGAGCCAGACCAGCTGAATAGCCTGGAATCCCTCTAAAACCAGCAAACATACCAGCCTGATTAAGCTTGTAGTCTAGCAATCCCCAATTGGCTGTTTTTCTGTTTTTTTTTTCTTCCTGTGTGGATAGCCTCTTTGTTTTAATTTGCTTATCCTTAAACATTTTAAAGAGGTTTTTTTTGTAAAGACTATCAATTATACTTTTCCTTCATTGTGTCTTCTCTGTGTCTCATATAGAGCTCCATCGGGGTCGCCTGGAGCCCATGGACACCATCTTTGTAAAGAATGTGAGGGAGAAAGGCCCCGCCCACCAGGCTGGCTTGTGTACAGGTAAAATACACTGAAAGTGTGTGAGAGAGACTCGTTTTTTTTATGTTTTCCTGCTGTTTAATCATTTAACCCTAACACACACTTAACCCTTCATGTCAATGACATATCAAGATAAAACTCTAGGTGCTGTTGACACAGATTTAGTCCTGAAGAGTTATAACCCTTGTTTGTGACTGTGTATGTTTGTTCAGTATTTGTGTGTATGCTCATGCCTTCACGTCCACAGAGATTTCAGCTTTGATTTTTACGTCATTGCCCCTGTATGTACATACAGCGTGTGATGTCTTGTTATGACTTGCTCGCTGAACTCGATGCCCCACATGGTCTTTTTCCTCTTTCGAGGCCTCCGCGAATAAAGAATCTGCCTCATGACGTCATAAGGATTTGTGTAGTTTCAAGCATACTGAATTGAAAGCACCGATGTTATCTGACACACTTGGTCATGCTTTCTGTCAACAGACTATCATGTTTATAAATGTGATTAACATGACTTTGAACTTGAGATTCAAAGTGATACATAGCTTCAACTTCCAGAGAGAAATAGTTTCTTCCTGTGATGTGCGGGTTTGTGTTTCTCACTAAAAACTTTCAGCAAGACAGACTCATTATCAGTGTGTGTGTGTGTATGTGAGAAAGACTCACGGCCTCTTCCTGGTCGGGAAAGATGTGGTGAGTTCAGCGGCATGATGTGAGGAAATATTCCAGGGAGGCTGGTGTGTAAATATTGATCAGACCTGCTCTCCTTACATTGTATTGTATCAATAGAAAATCATGGAACAAATCATGCCGTTTCATCTACAGGCATAACTTATAATAAACATATTTATTTTGATGCTATATAAGACCGACGCAAGCACAGGGTCAGCATTTGAGCATACAATTAATGGTCGTTGTATGATAATATTTGTGTAACACTTCAGTATAGGGGGCAATTTAAACTATTATCTAGTTGTCCTTAGCATGCCTATTATTGGCATATTAGCTGTTTTATTAGTACTTATAAAGCACATATTCTGCATGACCATACTCTACATCCCTAATCCTACCCAATCCCTAAACCTAATAGCTATTTTACTAACTATTAATAAACCACAAATTAAGAGTTAATTGGGGAAAAGGTCATAGTAAATGGTTTGTTAATAGCGAGAATTGCCCCCTATACTGAAGTGTGACCAATATTTATCCACAGAATGCCACAAATTCGTCGCGCCTGTCGGGTCCGGTGTAGACAGTATGTTACAGACCGTTATAAAATGTGACCCCGTCTGTGAAATCCAGGCGAGTCTCATCACCTAATTCTGAGACAACAAGCATCAAAGTTTGATTTCGACCAATTATTTCACTATGATTTCAATCTTTGACGTTCTTACTCAGTCAATATTGAAGATATTGTTTTCGCAGAACATTCTTTACATTATGTAGGAGGATTTTATATAGCAAACAGTAAATCACAAAAATGTTGAATTCTTTTTTGAAAAAAAAACCAATAAAAAATATTATTTGCAATATGTTCCGTTTTTTCTTACTTTATGTCAATACATTTAAGTAATAAACTATTTCTATCCCAAAACTTTTATTACATTTATTTCAAATACATTTTTGTAGAGGATCAGCGCCCCTTAACCTAGCCTCTTACGGCCACTGTTTGATCCTGTAATCTGACCCTGACATGAACCCTAAACATGAACTGTGTGAACACATGGAATGAGCCTACTTTATCTATGTGTCTTAAACAGACCTTGTTATAAAATGGGATTGAATTGATTTTGTATTAGTGTACACAGCAAAACTGTATTTGATACAATCTGAGTATTTTTGTCTGTGTATTCGCAGGGGACAGGCTGGTTAAAGTGAATGGAGAAAGTGTGCTGGGTAAGACGTACTCGCAGGTCATTGCACTGATTCAGAACAGGTGAGACAACATCAAATACCTCAAATATCTGCAAATATTAAGGTCGTCCACAGATATCAATGCTAACCTGGTAGTAATAATGCAGGTGAAGAATGGGGATCTACAGCATTATTGAGATGTTTAGTTAAAAGTTAAGAAACAGAACATAATTAAATGGTTACACGTGAGTCTTTTTAGTGGAATTTGTGACAGATGTTTTGACATAACAGGATGACCTCAGGCAGGTGTTTACTGTCTGTCCCATTACTGAGTGTGTGCATTACTCAGAAAGGTCGGTGTTATTGCTGACCCATAGGGTTTAGATTGTTTTTGAACGGAGATTAAAATACGATACACCTGAACTGGGGTCGGGGGATTTTATACAAAATGTTTTCTCTGTACCATCTAAGTCTCTCTCTCTCTTTATTTTCTGTCCAGTGAGAGTGTCCTGGAGCTCTCAATAATGCCAAAGGATGAGGATGTTCTACAGCTGGTGAGTCTCTCTCTCTTTCTCTCGCTCTCCGTCACAAACAAAACAAACAAACCAGATATAGAATATGTGTCTTACATTTTAAAGCATGTAACACTAGTAAATATGTAAAATAGGTTTTGAATGATAGTCACAATAGTGTTTTTATTGTTTTGTTATTTTTTACATTTTGTCAAATTTGACTTTACAGACTAAAATAAATAGTTATTTCTCAAATAATAGTATGACTCAATAGATTAATCTGGTAGCGTATCTGAATCATCAAAGGATTTTTTATTTCGCAAGCGTGCGTGTCATAAGATGAAAACACGCTTGCATTCCTGCCTCAAACACACAGCACCCAAACATTCAAGCTCACATAGTTTCTTCGCTGCACAAATTACTCCATTACCCACATGATCAGACATGCAACTCACCAAAGTCAGAGAAGAAACCTTTACGGGTTTGCACGTACAGACACACGCTTTGTACACACTTGAATGAATGCCGGGGTACTCATGCTGGGCGCATTACCCATACACCCTCTTGAGAGACCCCAATCTATCCATTCCCCTTCTCTTTCTCTCCTTTTCCATGTTAAACCCCTCCTTATATCCGCATCAGCTACATTCCAGGAATGACATCATCAGTTATGTGGCCCCTCCCACACTCCCACAGGGTGGAGAGACGACGAGACTAGGGGAGAGAGAGGAGGACAGAGAGAGAGCGAAAGAGAGGGAGAGAGCATTGGGTTGGGTAGGGCTCACCATAGACAGAAAGAGAAAAGATATACAGGGAATGACGGGAACAAAAGGAGAAATGACAACGAGACATGAACTTGGGAAAGCAAAATCAGGACTTAATAGGTAAATCGAAGTGGTGGTAGAGAACGCTATTAAGAAAAGAAGCGGGAGTGGCAACGTAAACATCGGGAAAAATGCTTCTTTAACTCTGCGAGTTTCCTTTCTCTCTGTTACATTATCTTGTGTATTTGCATGTATTGTCATCGTGCATGCGCTGTGTGAGTTGATTTGCTTGTTTTAAGTCATGCAGCTTTACGTCAGCCAGTCACTGCTTTGTTTTGATAATGCATTTTTTATGTAGCACATCTCCAGTTTGTATCAGAGTGTTTTGAGGTCAGTGGTAATGAGGGGCTGCTGCTTCTGGTGAGCTTGACTTCCTCTCTTTAGAGGAACACAGTTGTCATTGTACAGGTTGTGGAAGTTGTTGAGGTTTCAAAGTCATGCGGCTTCGTAGGAACATTATCTCGGATCTCCCTTGATTATACTGTACTTGTACATTTAGATAAACATTAACACTTACATTAGATGTTTTGTAACCAATAATTGTCTTGAAATTGGAGTTACAATTCACAAAGCTGCTTTTTATTTTCAACTGAATATTGACATTTCAATGGTTCTGAATATTGTCATATAGTGTTTTTAATAGCTTGAGTAAAGTTGTGATTAAAACATGACTTTAATGAAAAATTCTAGCTTCAACATTGATGAAATAACACCATGATAGGACTTGATTGTGATTTAGGTATGTGCTTTCAGGGTAGATTTTGATAAAAGCATTTCATTTAACAACATGTGTCATCCTATGGGAATGTTGGGGACTTATAAAATATTTGACATAAGTTATTATGTACAAGTCATTTGACCAGTGGTGAATTTTTTATAAAAATAAGTTCTGTCATGTAAAACATTTAAATATTAGGATGAAATTGCTTGTAAAGACAAATTGATTGTACTTAAAAATTCAGAGGGATAGTTTATCCAAAATTAAAATTCTTTCATAATTTATTCATTCTCATGTCACTCCAAACTTGTATATGACTCTTTCGTCTACAGAACACAAAATATATTTTAAAGACATTGGTGACCCAATAACATTGATTTCTATTATATGGACACGGCACCATTGAGACATTTCTCAAAATATCTTCTTTTGTGTTTGACAGAAGAAAGAGTCATATACAGGTTTTAAATTAAGTGGCGGTGAATTAATAACAATATGTTTGCTTTTGGATACACTAGTCCTTTTAAGGCATCAAACATTTGAGCTATTACGAAATTCACATTCATATGATCATCCTCTATTATAACCTATGAACCTCCTCTTTATGTACATTTCTTTTAGTTTTAACCCTCTCTCTCTCTCTTTTCCAGGCATACTCCCATGATGCCTACCTAATAGGTAACGATCCATACAAAGGAAAGGCCCAAAATCTTCCACCACCACCCCCTCTGCTCTACCCTCCTCATACAAAACCACAGCCTCCTGTAGAATACTCCCCCAGTTCTTCCCCAGCCTCTCCACTCATGGGGCAAAACCAGCTGGACAACTGGAGCCGCTGGCCCGGCTCCCCTCCGGGTCCCTCTCCACCCCTTGACAACCGCACAGTCACTTCCAGCAACACTTTCTGGGCCGCCGAAGGAACGAGCTGTGAGCCAGGCAGTTTTGGTCACAGTAGCCCTGCCCACCGAACTGAGGAGATCCAGTATGGAATGACTGACAGGGGACAGCAAGCAACTAGGCAAATGAGAGGAAGCGCATACTCATCCTTCTCTTCCTCCGTAGGATTGATGAGCCCACTGCATCAGGCTCATTTTGCCAATCACAACGTAGGTACTTCCATGGGGCACACTGGTGGTCGCAAGGATAGTCCGCCCTGGGTGAGCCCTTCTCTGTCGACTTCCAGCCGTGGCGGACGGACCCAACAAGCTCTTACCAACTGGTACTACAGTCAGGTACCGGGTCGGGAGCGTGAGCGGGAACGATCCAGTCCTCGCTCCATGAATCCACGCCACAGGAGTTTCTCACAGGATCGTCTGGGTGAGCTTGGGAGAGCCAGACGTTCCCAGCATGCATGTTTTCCCAACAGCGTGTCGCAAGACACTTTGTTGCTGCTACAGCAGCAGCAGCAGAGCTCCGCCGTGTACACTGACCCATACTGGAGCCACGGAGACTGGCGGGGTGAGCGTACTTATGCGCAGCACCAATCTGCCGTGTTGTATGGGCACAAACGCTCTGAAAACCTCTTGGCAAGCCGGTACGGCCATTCGGGGCGTTCACTGGAAACTCTCAACCGAGATGTTGTAGGGACGTTCTCACCCAAGCTGGATAGACCAACCAGGGTCCAGCAGCCCCCAAACAGGACTGATTGCTATCCGAGGCGGTTCGGCCAACACAGAGAATTACATAATCACACAACCCAACATGAACAGCACCAAATTCAACATCACACAACCCATCACCTTCAACACACACCTCAGCATCCAAACCTCACACATGCAACACAACACACGCACCACTCGTCTCAGGCACCACCACAACCTCAGCAGGCAGCTTTACCGACAAGACATTTACCCTCTTGCCAGAGTCTAGATGAGGAGCCGATCGGCTACCGCAGTTACAGCCCATCTTTTAACCGCAAGACTGGTCGCATCCTGCAGCAAGCACAGTCATTTCGAGACCCCTCCTATACAGGTCCACATTTCAGTTGGACCCCTTCACCCAAAACCAGTCCTCCGGATGGGCTTCCCACCTCGACTGCTCCCTCCCCAGCCCCAACGACCACCAACTCCACATCTTCAATTTCCACACCCCCTGAAGGACAAGACAAAACTTACCGCCCACTAATCACGACAGAGGGGCAGGGGAAGCAACAGGTGAAGCCCTGGCTCAGACACAGGAAGTGGTACTACGCCAGAAACCACCTGTTGGCCGCAGGGGTGCAAATGCTTATGCCATAGCTCTTGATTCCAGTGACCCTCTACTCTTTACCTCTGACCCTACGGACCCCCCTGCCAAAGCTGAACGGGCTATTTCACATCGCCGCACGAATGGTAACCTACCACCCCTCTCCATAGAGGATGACTCTCTGGCGTCAATTCCATTCATAGGTAAGTCCTTTATGCTCATTCACATCTTATTCTGTTCTCCTTCTTAACTTAGATCTTTGTTTTTGTGCAGATTTCCTCATTTTCAGCAGTGGTTCTTAAACTTTTTCATTGTAAGGCCCCCTTTCAGTAGAGTGCATCATTTTGTGGCTCCCCAAATAAAGACTTATGATATTAAACTAAGAATCTTATTTAAACCAAAAACATATTCAGTTATACAATGATGGGTCATCAATTCTTTTGGTTGGTGTGCTTAAAAATAAAATTTATAAAAAATGTATATATTTCATTGAATACCATAAAATCTGTGGCGCCCCTGGATCCATCTTGGACCAGTAGTCCAAGTCCATGTACAGTAGACAAAGTTTGTTTTTACCACTTCTTCTTTGTTTCATTTTCCCGCTCTTTTCTACTCTTTTCACACTGTTGTGACTTCAACAGGAAAATGAAATAAATATCCAGACATCATTAAAACAGACTTATGGAAATGTTACACTTGCCATAATAACTCACAACCCCTCTGGTCTTACAGTTCATTTCCTCTGTCTGCTCTACCAGTCTTTACATTTGGTAACTCTGGAATCTCCCATGGTCAGGCTGACAGTATTAGTCTTCTGGAGGTGAATCAGACTTACTGGATTAAAATTAGTTCACTTTGTTTTTCACAATCACGTTTTCCCTCTGTTCCAGTGCCTCACCCAATCCATCCTGTTTCTATACTTGATCTGCAACAAAATGATTCAATAGTTGTTACGAGAAGTGATATTTCATTAGCTGTTTTTACATGATAGGTTTACACATTTGTGAGTGTGTTTCGGAGATGCACCATATTTTCTAAATCTGACTAAAATAAATAAAATAACATCCTCACACAAAACGTTGTATGAATAAGGAACACATATTTTGATTTTAAAGTTTGGTAGTTCTCTTTCATTATGTTTTTCTTGTGGATGAGACAAACGTAAATGTGTTGTGTTTGTGCATTCGTTCTGGCCTCCAGCTCGTGCTAATCTTGTCTCTGCTTGCCCTTTATTGCCAAACCAGAGTGCAGAAGGAAATCTACTGAAAAATGGCTATCTGAATGCAGAACATTCAAAACAAACTATGACACACACGTACCACTAAAACTTGTCGAGCTGCATGTGCTTATGGCTCAGAGACGGTTGGCAATGAACCTCTAATTCGTCTAATTATACGTTACAGTTGTATCAGCTGGAGTGGTATTGATTTTGCAGTTTTCCTTAAAAGCTTTGAGATGGGCTGTTTGGCATCCTTTTAGTGCTATCAAGAGTTGTAATGGAAACATTAGAACATAACAACCACAGCAATACACAGCCGATTCACAGATTACCGTTGAACGGTTTCTTACACATTGTTTTGATTGCATAAAGTGTTGTTAGTGCTGTGCTTTCATTCCTGAGGAGGGTTAAGCCTAAAACCACTACGCTTTGCATAAAGCCCCACCTTTAGCATTCAGTACTCGCGCACATCAAAGTGACAGATGCACAGTGATGTGAATATGCACTTTTGCAGGATAACACACCCAGTGTATACAGGGTACGAGTCTTCAGTTTGTACATTTGTGTTTGTGAAAATATGTGAAATAGAGTGAGAATGTACATATTCAGGATTGGTTGCTTACTGGAGGCAGATCAATTAAAAGGAAACTAACAGAAACAAGCTTAGGCATGCACGACCAGAATGATAGCACACCAGAGTTTCAATCTCTACCTGACATTTAAGTGCATCTTTTTGAACATAGACATGGTATACATTGTTGTACATACTGTATATGAGTTTTTTACCCTCGTTTAAATTGTATTAAATCATGCATAGAAAGGACTTTTTGGAGAGCGAGTAATTTTTTTAATCAAACAATTGACCTTTTGCTAAGCTTTAAGGAGGGATGTGGAGATTTTAGCGGCATCTAGCGGTGAGGTTGCAAATTGAAATCAACGGCTCACTCCACCCCTTTCTTTCAAAGCACTATGGTGCTTGACACAGGACTAATGTGTCGTTAGGTTTCCGAAGGAGATAACGAATTTACAAATCGCACTCTGGAGAGCAGTTTGTCCGTTTAGGGCTACTGTAGGAACCACATGCTGAATTCCATGAAAGAGGACCATTGGTGTGTATTTACATATAAATAGTTCATTCTAAGGTTATAAAAACAAAACACTTCGTTATGTAAGGTCTTTATAGACCTCTGAAGAAGACAGTTGTTTATTATTGCATAGATCCTCCTGAATAGTACACACTGCACCTTTAGTACATTATTGGCCAATCCTATTTATGGAAATTCTGTTGCAACCTGCCAGTTTATTAAAGAGTAACTGTCATTGTAATGAAATTACATTTCATGCAATGAATAATGTTGCTGTGTTTGAATGTAAGCTGTCTGCAAAGTTGTAAACCCGAAAGTGAACGAATAACAAAGTTATTTGCTTGGGAAAAATGGAGTCGACTCTGAATCAGACGAATGAGTCTTCGACGTTCTAATTTTAGTTCCGGGTCATATTGGCGTCACTGTTTTTAATGCCCGCCTACGTCCCATTTGCGAAACTGCATGCGGTAGACCAATCACAGCAGACTAGACCATCTGATCAATCAGATCAGAATGGGCTGACAGAAAGTAGGGGATTAGACAGATGAATCGCCGAACAAATCATTTGAGAGTCAGTCGAGAAGTTAGTTAATTATAACTGCCTATTTTTAGAAAATGAAATAGTTTTTACACCTTGTATGCAAGTAAACTTACATTTACATTTACATTTAGTCATTTAGCAGACGCTTTTATCCAATGCGACTTAAAGGTGGGGTAGGCAATAGAAGCAATTGGGACAGCATAAGTACAACAAAAGCATAAGTGCAATCAAAAAAAGAGGACTAGTCTCATATAACCTAACACAGTATACAGAACCATTCATTCATTCATATTTTTTTTTAAAGAGTAGAGAAGAAAATAGAGTTAGAACAGATCAGTCAGATGTTGACGGAAGAGCTGTGTTTTCAGACGTTTCTTAAAGATGGCTACAGAATCTGCAGATCTTGTAGCAGCAGGTATATCATTCCACATAGATGGAACAGATCCGGAGAAGGTGCGCGAGAGAGATTTTTTACCTTTTTGGGATGGCACCACAAGACGCTGTTCATTTGCAGAGCGTAGGGATCTGGCGGGTACATATGTCTGCAGTAGTGAGTGAAGATGAGGTGGTGCCGAACCAGTGTTGGTCTTGTAGGCCAGGAGCAGAGTCTTGAATTTGATGCGAGCGACTATAGGGAGCCAATGTAGCTTAATGAGTAGAGGAGTGACGTGTGCTCTCTTCGGTTCATTAAAGATATCTTGCCGCAGCATTCTGGATCATCTGTAGAGGTTTGGTTGTGCAAACTGGAAGTCCACCCAGTAGCGCATTGCAGTACTCCAGTCTGGACAGGACCAGAGCCTGTACTAGGACTTGCGTAACATGCTCTGATAGGAAGGGTCTAATTTTCCTAATATTGTAGAGGATGAATCTACAGGACCGGGCGGTGCTAGCAATTAGATCTGTCAAGTTGAGCTGATCATCGATCACCACTCCCAGGTTTTTTTTGCCTTTCTGGAAGATGTGATGGTTGATGAGCCCAGTTGAATGGAGAGGCTGTGATGAGTCTTTGTATCGGCCGGGATTGCAAGCAGTTCTGTTTTTGAAAGGTTCAGCGGCAGGTGATGGTCATTCATCCAGAGCGAGATGTCGGCTAGGCAAGCTGAGATGCGTGCAGAAACATTCGGATCGTCTGGGCGAAAAGAAAGGTAGAGTTGTGTATCATCCGCATAGCAGTGATAGGGAAAGCCATGTTTCCGGATGACAGAGCCTAGGGATGACATGTATACAGAGAATAGCAACGGACCAAGCACTGAGCCCCTGAGGCACACCTGTGTCGAGATGTTGTGTCGAGAAACTTGTTGTTGGAGACTCCGGAAAATCAAAGTAGGACCTTAAAAATCACAAAATATTTACTCTTTAAACAACTATAAGTCTATGTGAAGTCTTTTCGTTTTGGAAATGATTCACAAATACAGTCAAACATTTCCAAGACATTTTTCCCTAGTCTTCAAATAAACATGAGATGTGCTTGCTGTGGATTAAATATGTCTCATTCATATTCAATTGGTTTAAAAAAACAACCGAAATTTGGTAGACCTTTTTAGCATCATTTTGAAGCAACTCTTTTGAGAGTAGATGAGAGTAGAGGGGCTGGTGAGAAGGGTTTTTTGGGGTTAAGGGTGAGGGACACACACATACACACTCTTACACACTCAGATATTACTGGACACAATTGGCACACTCGGCTCTTTCTGTAATCAATGTGCTCTTTGTGTCTCCAATTAAACAGAGTCTTCACTGACTATTTACACGCGAACACACCAGAGACACATGCACATGCCTTACTTATAGGAATATGAACATTCTTTCATAAAATCACATCATGTTTTCCACCGTTTTGTCTTTTTAGCCTCACAACATGCTTGGTTACATTTTGATTTGTGACGCTATGAAAAGAAACATCCCTTGTTTGTTATTTTTGCATTCTTCGCAATTTGGTTTTGTGGAAATGCTAGACAGACTGCACATCATGGCCAGTGAGGGTTCGCTTATGGGGTTTGTTTTGTCAGGCTCGGATCATATTTATAGCATCTTGACTTAACCTCAGAAAATGGCTGTAATGCAGAATTGATGTTTCAGAACTGTTCACATGGATTTTGGATGTTAAAGTTTTACATGTCCATAATGTAGACTGGCTGGAGGAGAGAGAGAGAGAGAGAGAGTGAGAGAGAGAGAGAGAGAGAGAGATCGTACTCGGGCTGCAGTAATGATGGCCTTTGTTAAAGCCACAGAACATCTATTTCTGCCAGTGGCTGGAAAACAGGCACAGTCCAGATTCCACATCCAAGATTGGGAATGTTTCCGCCCCTGCTCCCCTCCAAAGAGAGAGAGGGGGATTGGGAATGCCTGTGCCTCTCCTTGGGCTCCTCGGCCACTTATAGCATTGAAAACTGTGGATAAAGTTGAGATATAAATGAAAGTAAAACATGATGCATTTGGTTTAAGGCAGATTTATTAGGATGTGATCAGAACCATTGATAGAGAGAGTCGTGTCTTCTTCATGGACTCCAATGGAACAGTTTTTTCATAGTTTCAATAGTTCCCGGAAGTCACCAGTAACACATGGAGCTGCGACTTAACAGACCAACTGAGGTAAACTTCTAACCCATTTAAAGACAAAAGCCATTTAATGAATAAAAAATGAAATAAATAAAGCATTTGAAGAGAAAACATAACTTCCTGGAACTATCTGAAGGCTCTATGAATCACGTGAAGGTCCAGCGTTTTGGACTTCTGTTGGCAGAACCCTCAATGGCTGTCACACCAATTGGATAGTTATGTGTACTATTAACTACTGTCCCTACATCCTAGTGTAAAGACTGTGCTTCATGCTTTTCGCCTCACACTTTCTTGTTTAATTGATTTTGAATGTGTAAAATTATTATAAAAACATGAATTAAAATATAAATAATGAGAGGTTAAAGCACCGTATGAAAATCTTCAACAAGAATCTTCATGTGATCTCTAAAGAGACAATTGTGTTAGTCAGACTGTTGTCACTGTGAGACAAAAAGATAAAATAAATCAAGAGATATGCACATTTAATACCTTTAACAGGGGAACGAGATTTTTGGATGTTTAGAAATTCTTGTTAATGTTTTAGTTGTAGTTATATGCTGCTGCCACCTGGTGGTATAGTGATATTGCTTTGATGTCAATGTGCTGGGAGGTTTTGAACATATAATGATATTCCTGCAGATCACGAAAGACCTGATATATAACCAGACCTTTAACTGCTGTGGTCAAAGAGGAAGTGGAAGCACTTGTAGATGAGTGCTTTGAAACAGACTTTACATGTCTTTTTTTGCCACTATAGTATCATCAAAACTGCAAAAGTAATTGCTGTATCAAACAATTTTTTTTTTAACTTCCCAATCGTTAATCAGGCAAACAGATAGTCCCGCCTCCATAGTGCTGTGTTGGATTGTTTAAACAATGTTTTTACAGAAAACTTTTGGAAAGTTCATTTGGAAAGTCCATGACAAATTTACATTTTAGGTGGTCCAAAAATGTCTATATGTTCTCAAAAATGGTCCAGCAAGTGTGTAAAGATAAAGAAGAATGATAAAGATATTTGGAAGAATGCTTATAACCAGACAGATCGCCCCCATTGACTGCCATTGTAGGAAAAAATACAATGGTAGTCAAAAGTGCCCCAGAACTGTTTGCTGTCCTACATTCCTCAAAATGTCTTTTGTGTTCAACAGAGCAAAAAAATGATAAGTAATGTTTCCTACTGTGGGTGTCGATGCGTGGCTAAATCTCTCTGGTTATAAGACCACATTTTCATTTCCTGGTGAATTATCACTTTAAATAAAGCATACCTGCATCAGCAAACCACTCCCCATCACACACGCTTGCCCACACACATCACTTTGGGAAGAACTGAAACCATGTCTTAATACAAAAAGAGCTTGTACATTTCATTTCCCGTTTGAGCACACATTAGTTGATATTTCATGGAGGGCTGCGAGTCAGGTACAGATTGTTTATTCTGTCAACTGATTTTTTATTGTTTGTTTGTTTGGTTTCATTGCTCATTTACCATTGCCATTCACAGTTCGTTCGCACTGATGTGTGCCTTTTGTTCAATTTCAGTAACACTCGATTATTTCAGTGAGACTGAGCTGTAAGATATAATTTTTATTTATATGGGAATGCAGTTTTTGCAATTTTTTTATAAGCGCATGTGTACGTGTGTCCGAGTGAAAGTGAAACTCTTGTGTTTTGGTGTTTCATGATATCTGAACATCTTGATCATTTAAATTAACTGTGCAACACTTTGCCTTTTTTCTAACCTTCCATTCTTCCTTTGCTTACCTTAAATTTTTTGTTTCCTTTTTTACAATCTTACTCCTTTTACCAATTTAACTGTCTCTTATTCTTGTCTGTATTCCTTCCTTCCTTCCTTCTCTTCTTTCGCTCCACTCCTCCCACAGATGAGCCGACCAGTCCAACTGCAGATCTGCGGGCACGTCATGTACCTGCCTCCTCCGTCGTTTCGAGTGGCGGTATTAACTCCGCCCCTGCTGTGGTCACAAGCCCCGCCTCCCCAACCTTCACCTTTCCCCTCCACCGTCTTTTCTCCCTCGACTGCAGTGAGTGACGAGAAAAAAGAGAGCCGTGTTTTGTTTCGACGAAAAATCAATTTCTCCTGTTCTGATTTACTGTCTTGTGGAATTGAAGCATTAAGTATAGATGTAACTATTCCTGCCTGCGACCGTATATACAAACATCTAAACCAATTTCTACCAGGTTTTATGGTCGTTACTCATTTGATAAGTCGAATATTCAGAAAATGCATGTCAACAATCTAGAGATCCCTTGTATTGCATGAATACTCATACTGCACCAATATGTGATGTTACCTGTGAGTAGAAAGGAACGCGTGCATGTCGTACTCCAAATGTTCACGTGATCAGTCGGGAATGCCGTTCCATTGCCTTTGGACTTCACCAAAGACCTCTAAATCCCCTCTTAATATTGTGATGTCACTTCCTTTACTCACCTGATCTCACAATGCACTCTTCCTATACTCAACTATCCTTAGTATTTCTCTTTTACTCTGAATAATGACCATTTTTGCCTGTTTGTAATGAACTCCCTCTTTCTGTTTCTCTCTCAATAAGAAGGTGATGTCAAGTCTAATCGTCGCTCCTCTTACCTGTTGGCCATTACCACTGAACGCTCCAAGTCATGTGATGAGGGGCTAAACGTGTATCGAGAAGAGGGGAGGGTCTTGTCGTAAGTGTTGAATCAAAGTCATTTTTTAAAACATCTACATTTGATACAGCTTTTTACACTCTTAGTTATTTTGTCTTCGGTTGATTTGATGTTATTATGGTCTTTTAACAGGAGGCTTCCAAAAAGAGACAAAAGCTTTTTCAACGAAGGGGTGAGTTCAGTTTACTAAATGAAAAGATAATTAAATATGCACTATGAACCAAATACTACTTTAATTTTCTGTTCCTGTTATTGTCTGTATAGTGTACCGCAGAGATGACGTATTTTTGTATGCAAACCAGTGAAGCGAGTTAACATTTTAGCACTTCCGCCTCAAAGTCAATGGATTTTTTTAATTGTTTTTTGGTAAATCAACTGAAACAAAACCGCTAAATATTTACAAGTTGCTAAAAGCGACTACGTCCTTTTGCGGGGACCAGAGCCATTGAGAGAGAAAGTTGTGACAAAAAGTTCAAAATGTTCACGTGTCACGTGATTCATGGAGCCTTCTTATAGTTTCAGGAAGTTATGTTTTCTCTTTAAATGCTTTATTGCTTTCATTTTTTTTATTCATTAAATGACTTTAAACTGATTAAAAGTTCATCACAATCTGTCTGTTTAGCCACAGCTCTATGCGTTACTTGTTACTTTCGGGAACTATTGAGAGCCTCCATGAACCGCCATTGCTGTGAAAAACCGGTCCATTGGAGTCAACCGTGTTGACCCAACTCACCCTCTCAACGGTTCTGGCGGGGACATAAGACGCATATAAATCTTCACAATCAGGCATTTAAATCTCTCAAATAATGCAACCTGGGCACAAATCTCTTAAAACGTTAATGGGGATTCGTTCTCAGAGCAATTACTTGTTTTTAATAAAGTTTGCAAAAGTTGTCAGAGCCTTGGTGGTGGTGACTTTGATATTGAGCGACCAAAGTGTACTCTTTTTATAGCCTCATGTCAGCTTTTTACTTCAGGTGATTGTATTCAAGCTCCAAACCATTGTGTTTATTTGTAAAGATTATCTTGATCGACAAAACCTCTAATTATTGCAAACCTTTGTCAATCACTGAGCTTATTTGTTAACAAACTTCCAATGGTCTATGGGTAAAAAACACAGGCTTTCGGTTGAGGGAACTAGTGAGGCGCAAAATTTTCGGTTGGCCTACAAAAATACGTCATCCCTGCAACACTATAGTTTTTAAAGCAGTAATTCATGTTAGCGTTAAACACATCACTTATGTTTAAACCTAACTTGCGTCATGTTTTAGTCTCTGGACAGTCTGGTTGCCGCTGAAGAGGTTCGCTCTAAACGACACTCTACCTCTGAGCTGGGGAGTATCAGCTACAGTGACGTGAAAAGAGAAGGCTGGCTACACTTTAAACAGATCCACACTGAGAGGGGCAAGGTAAGATGAAGAAACAACCAGAGATGTTAAAACAACTTTCATGCAGTTTTATTGTAACTGTTGTTGTTTTGGAAGATCTGAGCTGGTAAGCGTAAGGTTGAATAATCATGGCCAAAACTATTGGTAGTGACATAAATTTTGTGTTCTGCTTCTGTATTTGTAGATTATTTTTCCACATGGCCAAAACATAGAACATTTAAGCAGTCAATGTTCACAGTTTTGGGCCTTGTTTTTCACAGCCTATGCAATTTGCTCTGGCATGCTGGATATTACCTTCTGGGCCAAATCCTGACTAAGGATGAACATTTCTTGCCTTATTAGTGCCATAAATTCATCTTGCTTCTACTTAACCACTCGGTTTTTGAGGATTGACCACAGGTTCTCTGTATGGGATTGACATCATGGGGCATTTATATCACTGCCAATACTTTTTGCCATGACTTTAGGTTTAAACCCCTAAATGGCAATAGTTCACCCAAAAATGGCGAAATTGGCGAACATTTACACGACTTCATTTCATACGACAGAATGTCCTTCTTCTAGAAGGAAGATATTTTGAAGAATATTGGCAACCAAACAACACTGGCCCCCATTGACTTCCATTGTATGGACACAAAACCACCGAAACATTTCTCAAAACTCTTATCTTCTACTGTGTTTTACAAAAGAAAGATTCATAAACAGATTTCAAACAGCATGAGGGTGAATAAATGATGACAGAACAGCTGTCTCGGCTATTCTGCGTGAACTGTTTCTGTGGGTTGAACCCTCAGATAAATAAATTGCGCAAAACCAATGACATGTTCTCTGATTTGATCTTGCAGAAGGTAGGAAGTGCCATCTGGCCCTGGAGAAGGGTCTTCTCTGTGCTACGATCGCACTCACTGTTCCTCTACAAGGACAAGCGAGAGGCGGTGCTTAAAGGGGCAGCATTGGGAGGCGGAGCTGAGGAAGAACAGCCCATCAGCATCCGGGGTTGCCTATTAGACATAGCGTACTGCGAAACCAAACGCAAGAACGCCCTGAGATTGACAACACAGGACTTCTGTGAATATCTGCTTCAGGCGGAGGACAGAGAAGACATGCTGGAGTGGATCAAAGTCATCACAGAGGACAGCAAGACAGACAATGAGGTGAAAAAACCCTTTCAGCATCGTTCATTTGAGTTTTCCAGCACAACAACACAAACTCAAATTTAATTTTGGGGTGGGACTGTCTGTTTGTCAGACCAATGACGGATGGGGGAGTGTCTATGAAACTAATTCCTTAAGTTTAATTGTTCTTTATTCATGTGCTCCTGCAGGAACTGGGTTTCTCACGACAGGCTCTCATCAACAAGAAACTTAATGACTACAGGAAGCAGAGGTGAGTTTAGAGAGCATTGTAAGCGTGCGCTGCCGCCATTCGTTGTCACCAACATTATTATCATTTACAATAATCAACTTCCTGTTGGTCGCCTCCTGCAGTCCAACGGGTAATAAACCAGACTTCTCACCCAGAGTGCCTCGCATGACATTTCTCCACAGCCATGCACCTCCACGCTCACCAAAACACGAGGTCAAAGATGAGAGCAGCCCGCCTAAATCTCCATGGGGCATAAACATAATGAAGAAAGCTAAGAAGAACAGTCCGAAAGCTTTTGGAGTGCGTCTTGAAGATTGCCAGCCCGCCACCAACAATAAGGTGTGTCCATAATGTTTGTATTACTATAATATTTGAGTCAAATATACGAAAATAACAGTTACATTTGACCTCGATAAATAAACAGATGTGTGTTTGTGTGTGTGTAGTTTATCCCACTGATTGTGGAGATCTGCTGTGGGTTGCTTGAGGACATGGGGTTGGAGTATACAGGGATCTACAGAGTACCAGGAAACAACGCAGTCGTGTCCAGTCTACAGGAACAGCTCGACAAAGGCTGCGACATCAACACTGCTGAGGAGGTGAGGTGTTTACTCACACACTTGATCTTTGTCAGACACTGGCTCTTTAAGCCCGAGTCAATATACTGGTTATATTCACTTCCCATGTGTGAGAGATGCTTCCTCATAATGACACTCAACGACAGGCTCTTCTGTTGAAAAAAAACTCTCTATAACTGCTTTCACGTTTTTTACTCATGTGCAGAAATGGCAGGACCTGAATGTGGTCTGTAGTCTGCTGAAGTCCTTCTTCCGGAAACTTCCTGAACCTCTCTTCACTGATGGTGAGATATGAGGAAGCTAATTGTTATTTCAGTGTTATTTTAGGTCCATGAAAATACAATTGTTATGTTTTGAAATGTCCTTAGAAGCACTTTACGTCATGCATTTATATTTTCTTGTTCTTATGCTGTTTTTTTCTCTCGATTCCCTTTGTAGACAAATACAATGATTTTATTGAGGCCAATCGTAAGGAGAATGCCAGTGATAGACTTAGAACCATGAAGAAACTGGTATGACTGTATTTTCAGCGTGTCATTTTAAAAACCACATTCTGACGAAAATATACCCATACATTTCATTCTCTGTTGATTCTTACCTCTCTCTCTCTCTCTCTCTCTCTCTCACTAGATCCGTGATCTGCCAGATCATTATTTCCACACTTTAAAGTTTTTAATTGTTCATCTAAAGACTGTGGCAGACCACTGTGAGAAGAACAAGGCAAGTAATACATGATGTTTGATGGGATTTATTTTTGTAATGAATAATCAATTACAAAGTAAAACAACCCCTTTCCACTAGAGGGCAGTGTTTTGCATCAGCTGATGGGAATTTTCATGGTTAACTTGATAATATGAATATATTTGTTACTAATATTTTAATATTATAATTTTATTATAATTTAAATTGATGTATAACTCATTTTGAGAATAACCAGAACCGGCCATGACCACCGTAGGCATTAACCTCCATCCCTTAATATTTAATATAAGTTGACATGTGTTGTTAAATTGTACTTCGTTACATGTGGTCCCCTCAAATCACAATACTGGGATTTCTTTATCCCATGTCTAATTTTTTACATGTAATTGTGTACAGATGGAGCCACGTAACTTGGCGCTAGTCTTTGGGCCCACTCTTGTCCGGACGTCAGAGGACAACATGACAGACATGGTCACCCACATGCCTGATCGATACAAGATTGTGGAGACACTCATTCAGCATGTGAGTCACACGAGTAGATCATACAGCAGATTTCACAGCTAGTCTTTGTTTAAATGATGAGCCCATCTATCATCCTTTCTGTCTGTACAGTCTGCCTGGTTTTTCAGTGAAGAACATGAAAAGGATGAAAAGGTTAGTTTGTCTTGTTTAGTAAGTTATTAGTTATTTACATGATGCTTAGTAATAACCTTGTAGGAATAAGTACGTAGGAATGTAACGTTTCACTGTGAGCCGGTAGAAAATCGATTTTAATATGTGAGGATTCAAGTCGATAGAGATGTTAAACGAATCGCCACACATGTTTTAAACAGCAGGGGCCTCTTTGTTTACTGCCAACTTGGAAACTGTTGATATGCTTATATTTGTTTAAAAAAAATCCAAGTTAGGAAAAGCACAAAATCTTATTTCTTTATTAATTAAAAAATTATATTAAAGAGACTTTTGCATTATTATTTTTTTATTTGATTTGGAATTTGTTTTGAAATTGCAATTAGTTTTGTTATTTGACATAAAATATATATTTATTTTACAAAGAAATGTGCAGCATTTACGAAAGAAAAAAAGCTTTACATTTTTATCGTGAGATCATTATCGTGAATTGACTTTAACAGTTATTGTAAAATGTATACAAATATTTATGATATTATCACGTCAGCGGTGGTGTAAAAAGTATTAAAAAGAGCTTGCTAGAATATGAATCTCCCCTCCCCCTGTACTACATGCTACTGACTACTAATAACAAGTAGCAAATCATGGTTTTAGTAGTCTGTAATAGTAAACAAAATGAATCAACATGAAAAAAATGTCTAAACATTGCATGTCGCCCCTCAGACACCGGTGGACACAGAGGATGTACAGCCTGCACCTAACATAGATCATCTCCTGTCTAACATCGGCCGAACAGGCCTGCTAGGGGAGGCGTCAGGTGAGAGAGATTTATAATTCAAAGCCGGCAGTGTCCAATCATCTCACTGTCCATAACAACAGCCAATCGGTGCTACAGATAGTACTGTCAAAAACGACTAGTCATATTCCACGACAGATGACTAACACTTCGTATAAATGCTTTCATCTGCATGTCTGGATGTACAGGTCTGTTGAGAGTGGACTGTATAGTAGTGGATTGCACGCTCATATTTCGTTTTTCCTGCATGTTGAATACACTAGACTTCTGTGTGTTTGTTTTCATTCGACAAATCTTTTTCATTACATTCACTTTCTGCTGTCTTTCTTTGTACATTTCTGCATCCATCTCTTAGCTGACCCTTTGGAACAGCCACTGCGGTAGGATGGGTTCACCCTGCCATGACCTCTGTGTGTGCGCGTGTCTCTGTGCATGTACATGATTGTGTGTTTTACTGCTTACGTGCTGTATATACTGTACACACAATGATGGAAGTGTGTGTGTGAGCCTTCTCCCCCTCTGACAATCAAAGTTTCTGCCCCTGCTCCTCCATTGTCTTCTTTCATGGGTCCATGTCATCAGTATGTTCCGTGATGTACTCAGTGTGTGCTATATCATACCTGCTGCTGATATGGGGTGCTTCTCAATACTCAAATTGTCGTTTCCTCATTTCCTATCTGGAAGTCATGTGTTGAGACCACTGACTATATTAATGACTGGATTGCTCATGACGTCACTGCACTGAAGCTACTGCGCCACCTTGTTGGTATGCCCAAACGTTATATTAAATGAATAGGGAGTTGTCACATGTTAATGATAAAACAGTAACTTACCAGTCCCTGTTTTTATATCTAAAGTCTCACACTTATCAGGAATTTCTGGAAGTCTTGTTAGATATAGAGTTAGACTCCTTTTCATAACAGTAGTGTACATTTTAGATCAGCAGACTAACAAGACACCTCGACACACGAAAATGTGTTATTTCAGATCGTCATTTTGACTGTTAGTCAATGGCGCTCTCTGTCAGTTGGGCATACCAAGGTGGCGGCGTGATCGCTTCCGGCGGCTTCATTTCCTGTCGTTGGTTTGGCGTTCTAGCGACAATATAGTCATTTATATAGATCAGTGTTTGAGACGTGTGTTGCATGCTAGATACATGACGGCGGATCTTTTGAACGCAGTGACATTGCTCAAAGAAATGTTCTAGAAGTTCTTGAAGGAAGTGAGGATGCACAGTGAAAGAAATGAGAAGCGCCCATGATCCCCTTTGCTTGATGACCCTGTTCACATTGGAGCTTATTTATTCTACTGATGTGGTTTGTAATGGATCTTGTGTGAACACTGTCTTATAATCACTGGTTTTGGTGATAATGTTTAATGATCGACACAGAGGTTGAAACCGGTCTGTGCAGATTAATATATAAGGTGCTGACAGTTACAGGAAGTGATGTCATAGGAGTTTTATCCTCCTCTGTGTCTCTCATTAGTACAGCATATTAATTTAACATGGCACAGATATATTCTCTGTTTTACTAACTTTCTTACCATCTCTCTCCCTGTCTCTGTCTCTCTTATAAACGGGCAGACTCAACCAACAGTGATTCTGCAAAATCAAAGGTCAGTATTGACCAAAAGTCATGTACAATTTCTTTTTTCAAAGTTGATAACCTTGTTGCAGAAATTGCAGTTTGAATGCTATGATTAAGGATTACATTTGTGTTAAAGAAATTCTGTGATTTCCTATTGATTATGACTGTGGGTTTGTTCACACAACAGTGATATACTTAAAGGTCCATTGTGTCATTTTTTAGAGGATATATTCAATATTATATACATAATTGTGTGTTCAGAGGTGTATAAAGATCTTACATAATGAAGTGTTAGGTTTTATTAGCTTAGAATGAGCTTTATCTATCTACAGACACCACGGGTCCCCTTGCATTGAATTCTCCATGTTGTTTCTACAGTAGCCCTGAATGGACAAACTGCTCTACAGAGCGTGTTTTGAAAATACGTTATCTCTTTCGTCAAAGACGCAAAAGGATGACAATATGTCAGACTTGTTTTCAGCTGCTTCGAAAGGGAGGGGAGGAGTGAGCTGTTGGTTGCAATTCGCAACCTCACTGCTAGATGATGTTTAAGTTCATACACTGCACCTTTAAAGCAGAAAAGGTTTTGCGTACAGACAACAACGTTGTGCATGTAAATACACGTTTATGAAATTCTTAAAGACAATAAAGGTATTGTTTTCCAAAACTTTGAAACATTTGAAAGTATTTTAAATAACTAATTAAAACGAAGAGTCAAAACAAGCGCATACTCAGTTTTCCATTTTGGGTTAAAAAAGTTTTTAATGTAAATGACTCTTTAGTGTTTTATGTTTTCTGAATAACTAGTTTATTATCATGATTTTTCAACTTTTCCCTTCTTTTCACATTTCTCTTAGGGATCATGGGGAACAAAACGTGACTTCACTGCCAAGGATATCCTGACATTATCTATTATGTCGGCTGTTACCCGCAAACGCAGAAAACCACGTAACGGCCGACTCCTGGGCAACAGCACAGATGACGATTCTGAGCATGAGCCTGGTAAATCAAGCGTCTCCGAAACAGACGATTTACAAGAGATGTGCCAAGTGGCATCCTTCTCAGCCCCACGAGCGGAGGGAGAGGACGATGAAGATGAGGAGGAGGAGGAGGAGGAAGAAGCGCAAAGGCAGAAAGTGCAAGTGCTGAAGGAGAAGGAAGTTGTTCCCTGCATTTCCGCAACAGAGGAAGCCACGCCTGTAGTGCTACTAAGTGAAGAGGAGGAGCAGAAGTCAGAGGTGAAAGGTCGCAGTTGGAGGGGAGACGACGCACGTTCAATTGTTTCAGGATACTCCACTCTTTCCACATTAGGGCGGAGTTTAGCATCAGAGGGGCGTGGCGAGGACGCAGATGACGAACACAGTGAACTGATCAGTGAAACTGACAACGAAAGCGGTTTCGCTTCGCGCTCCCTCACCCAGGAGCGCCCAGAGAAACCATCTCGCTCCACCCAAAACCCAAACGCGTCACCCGAACCAGCCCCGCCGCGAAGTTACCTCTATTCGCACTGTAAATTGCCTACTCCCTCTAGCTCCACCTTCCATCCGCCTACTCCTTCCATCCACATCACCCCCAACCCCGAAGACAGAGTGACTGATGCCCGCTCCTCCACGCCCTCCAGCTCCTCATCTGCTTCCCAGCGCCAACACAGCCGCCACTCCTTTAACTCCCATCGGCTCATACAGTGCGACACGCTGGCACGCCGTCGGCTTAAAGGAGACAAAACCAAAGCTTCTTCCATGGACCTTTCAGACCTTTCCAGCTCCTCTGCAACCGAAGGGGGGAAGCGACCCACACAGGGTCATGTTCCTGATTCCAATTCCAAATCCCCCAATGGTGTTGACGTGAGAAACGAGTGTACTGTGTCTGGAAACAAAAGCTGCTCTTCGTCTCCGGGACAGGGGTCCCTGGCAGATCAGGTACGAGCTCGGCTCCTCCTGGGCTCAGCTGAGGACCTCCGCAACGTCGGGCTGAGGAAACAACTGTCGCCCGAGACACGCAGAAAGAAACGGGCGTGGAGGAGACACACAGTGGTGGTCTCCCCTACGGATTGTTCCGACAAGACAGCTGCCCTCGCTCGCTCTAACAGCAACAAAAACCTACAAACTCATTCCCCCAAACCACTATCTTCACCCTCTGCTGAACGACGGGACAGTAGGGGGTCACATCCTGAGAGATTAGAGACTGAAGCCCTTAATGCACGACGGGCAATGCCTACCTCTCGCTTCCGTGATTTCTTATAACAGTGGAAGACAACTTTGTGTACAGGCTAGTGAACCAAAAGATCTGTATTTGGATTTCGTTGTAGCGGTGTCTTCTAAAGTTACTTCTGCTATCTGACAGCGATAAAATCCCTGTCAGAGCCCTCCTACTTAAATGCAGAAAACGGCTAAATCATGAGGTGGATCACACATCCAGTCTTCACTCCCATTGGTGGTTGATACATTGCGTCATCGCTCTTTTGCGATTCAACTCTCATTGAAAATGACTTTCGATCGAGAATACAGACTCGCCTTCTGTCCAAAATCTAATTTATTTTACTGTTCTCAGACCTGCATGGCAAATGGGCTTTAAATTGTTGCCAAAGTTCTTTTCTTTTGCGTGCTTGATCAGTCACATGATATCATCTCCTGCTTTACTGCCAGGACACTCATGTCACGGAGTGCTATCTTCTCAACAAAAAAACCCAAATGAACCAATTCTCTAAAAGCGCCGGTACAGTATTGGTTGAACAGTGTTAGCAAACAGAAACAGTGTTGATTGTGACCGTATAGTTTTAACACCAGGTGCATAATTTTACCCGTAGCTTTTATGCTACATTAAGAACATAAGAGGCCGTGTGGTGCGTTCACCTTATTCATTTTGAGTAACGGTTCGTTGATGAAATCTCGTGTACGTGTGTATGAGGTTGAGTGTGTGTGTCAAACAATTTTGTAACATTTGTACAAAGCCTTGCTTAAGTTAACCTTGTAAATACACATATTATATTATCATTTCTTTTTTATTTAGGTTTTATATGGTTTACAAAAGTGCACTTAGGTGCGCGGTCGTTTTTTTTTCAAGTTGTTACTTGAAATGTTTTCTGAAATATTTTTGTTTGTTTGTTTTATACACAGTATATATATTATACATATATTTTGTATGAATTGAATAAGTACTTTTATTTTGGAAATCTTGGGGTGTATGTGTTTTAACTCCGCTAGACTGTTTTTCCCCAGTTAATGGCCTTTCTCTGTGACTTACGAATACTATGCAGAAATCTATACACCTCAATGCAAAGAAAAGAGCTCTAACCTGCAAGGAGTGTCTGTCACAAGCTATAATAAATTGTTATTGCTGAGCATATTTCAGTCTGTTTTTGTGGTTTGTCTCAAAGCTGGAGGTGCAAACTCAGAACAAGATTATTGCTGTAAAAGAGAAATATCTACCTATGTTTGTGAGAGACAACATGTATTATCAAGACAGATGTCACAAAGTGCTTCACAGCTATACACAGATAAACTAAAGGAAAAAGTTAAACAAATGATCTGCTTTTTCCACAGATTGTACATTCAAATTTTAAAAGAAAGTTTAAAGCTTTGAAAGTAATCACAATATTTCAAACTGGATTATACCTGGAAGCAGTAAGTGAACTAAGCAGCTGCTAAGGGCCTCGCCGCACAAGAGTTCATGTAATAACAGCTTTTTGTGATATATATTTGTGTGGGCCGTGCCCACTTTTTTTCTGTGGCGTGTGTCAAAATTTGTGAAATTACGGACTAAACGCAACATTGCAATATCAAAATAAGTGATGTGGCCAATCAAATGAAAGGAGGCGAGAGTTACTGGTTACATAGCCGAGCAGTGACTCATCAAATCAAAAAAGACGGAGCTACTGTCACATCTTAAACTGTAGTTCAGCAGCAGTTTTAAAATTGAGAGAACTGTGCAACACACAACATACTGTAAGTGACTAAAAGCATTCAATAGCCTACTTGACAACTGTTTAGTGTTTAACGATAGAAAGGTTGAACATCTGACAGTATTCATTGATGCAAACGAAAAATGATGATTTAGATGAAAATTATGTAATTTATGTGATTCGTGTAATCTATAAATTCAGCGTTTTATTTGTGATAAGGTTAAGAATAACTGTGTAAATATTGTAAATTAATTTAATGGTTATCATTACAAAAAATAAAAAAGATTATCAAGGGCTGTGTGGGTTTAAGATGGAGTTTTATAGGTTGTGATTAAAATAAAATAAAGATAACAAAAAATTTTTTTAATAAAATCTCTGCAAATAGTACACCAAATACCAACATTGTACGATTAACTACAAGCTCTGTATGCTCTGTGCTTGAAATGTACAGTTAATCTTAAATTGGAAGTCAAAATGTTTTGACAATCACAATACACTTGTAATGCAAGGTTGATGTGTTTTTGTTTTTATGACATTCCTACATCCCAAACACATCTACAACTAATAGAATTGGGTGTGCAAGGAGGCGCACAGATGGCACTAGGAACGGGTGTTACATGATCTCCTCAGATTCGGTGAGGGTGACTCGATCCGTCCCCCTCACTGTCCCTACGAAAGGTGATAAACATCAGAAAGACTAAGGATTAATCAGGGTTTCCACAATGTACATTTTCCTAAGTAGTGGCAGACATGCCCGCCGCTCCCTTAATTAATTTTCTGTCACTGCTTCAGAATTGGGTTGGGGCAGACACAGTCTGATCCACAATAACAGGCCTGCCAACCCACACGCATTCGATGTGAGACTCATGCAATTTACAGTTTTTTCAATGATTTGATTTAAAAAGACAATGAACAAAGGCCTTCTGGAAGAACACTAGCAGTGCATGAGCAAACTGTTATTTGTCTAGTATGCCAATCAACCACCTAAACTTCATGCCTTCTTCAAAATATATTTGATTTAAACATAAATCAGTAAATTTACCTCAGTCAACGTATACAGTATATTGGGTTAGATGATAAAGTTATGCCGGGACCCTAATTTAGCTAAACTAGATAAAACTTTTTTTTTAATTTTAAAAATGTAGTTTTGTAAAACTTAGATAAAACTCTATGCATGCGTGAGTGTGGTGGTGCTTATGGGTTGTAGGTAAATGGGCTGGGAGGGAAACGGCAAAAAAAAAACCTAGACTGCACCACAGGTTAATTTTATTCGTTACCTAAAAACACAGAAATGAGTCTGTATTTCCTGACGATAAATTGTTTGATTAATTCAACCATTCTTTTTGTTTTAATTCGCTATTTGCCTCTGTCAATTCACCTAATTTGCACAGTCATGCTCTCCACATTTTGCTGTTTTTGCTAAGTGCAAAAGACTAGATATACAAATAAATAAAACAATTCTGCCACATCTGGGAAAAGGTTGTGGAGGAACTGCAGGGGGCATGAGATGGTAAGTTGAATAAAAAGCACAAATACCTTGCATTAGAAGTATTGTGATAACAATTTCATCACTTTCAAAAATTTTATGTGAACTGTCCCTTTACATTTTGAGCACAGACCAGACAAGAGCTGTGCCCTCCAGAAGTCACATTTTGTCAACAGTATACATAATCGAGATGTCTCATTTTCGTTAAAAACATAATAAAATTAAGATTTAATTCTCTTAAGTTGTAATCATTGAAATTTAACTGTTGCCAGAAATAAGGACACGCGAGTACATGATGTATTCAGGCACGCAGATGGCACTAGGGACGGGGGAACATGACCCCCTATGATTTATGGAGAGCATGACTTTGCAATTAGGTGAGTGGACAAAGACAAATGGTGAATTAAAACAATAAGAATGATTGGATGAATCAAACAATTTATCGTCAGGAAATACAAATCCATATCTGTGTTTTTAGGTCACAGATAAAATTAACCTGTGGTGTAGTCTAGTTTTTTTTTTGGTGTTTCCCTCCTAGCCCTCTCACCCGTTCCAGACCGAGAACCCAAAAGCACCACCATACTCACGCATGCATAGAGTTTTATCTGGAATTGCACGATGCATAACATTATCATCTAACACAATGTGCTGTATACGTTTACTGAGTTAAATCTAATGATTTATGTTTAAATGTTTAAATAAAAAACTTATTTTGAAGAAGGCATGAAGTTTTGGTGGGTGATTGGCATACTAGACAAATAACAGTTTGCTCATGCACTGCTAGTGTTCTTCCGGAAGGCCTTTGTTCATTGTTGTTTATCCAGGATGTCAAATAAGAATCCTCCAATGGCTTTCAGTGCAAACGATTAGCCCAAATAACGCAAAGTAACAACTTGAGGACTAGATAAAGCCCAAATTACACAAAAGTTGAAAATCATTTGGTGACCGCGTGGTCCCCCCAGTAAAAAAAAATCCCATCTCCGCCCCTGGTTTAAAGTGTGCATGCAAATGATTAAACATTGACAATAATAGATTGTATTGGGGGCACAGGCGGACTCCCAAATAAAATTCTGTTTAGGCTTGGAGCAGCCCTGCCTGGATTATAACTGGAAGGCAATGTAATGTAATTAAACTGGTGCTACAATATTGCTGACCATTGGTAAAAACTAATTGTGTATTATTAAAACAGACGAGTCATAATAATCAAAACGAGATGAAATGATTATTTGCGCGCTAACCTCAATAAAGTGTCTGTCAAATTCTTATTAATCTGATTTTGGTTCATCTTGCCAAAAGGTCACAAGGCAGATGACTGTCTCTGTTTTTGAGAAGGGGAGATATGAGTCTTGCGAGAAGTGCTTTTCTTCACATTGAAGAACACTTCTAATAAAAATATTTTCTACAGTAAACTTAAAAATAAAAAATGAGGTATAATTAAGCGTGTAGAACTTAAATGCAATGAACAACAGATAACCATAACAAACTGTGGTCAATATTTACTATGGTAAATAGGCTTTATTATCGAAGAGTGACATAATAAAGTAAGATAGTAAAAACAACAAAAAGCTTGATTTCTTAAAATATCTGAGGACTATTATGGAAATGATGGTTTCTGATTATGAAACTGTATAGTAAATGTGTCATAAAGTGTGGTACAGGACGACTCTTCTTTTAGATGTGATGTGAGTATTTACCGCTCAGGGCTGGAGTCAAGTTACGCGCTTCACTTCAACACGCGTCAAGTGTCTCACCAGGCGTCACAGCAGCGCACTGATTTACACGCATCGACCGACAGATTAAAACGCGTTTCTCGATCGCTCTGTCTGTTATTCACATTCACAGCTCGGGTCAGGACGCTTTCAAGGAGTTCCGGAGGACACTCAACATGCTGGGGAGAAAGAAGAAACCAGCGACCGAAACTGATCGCAAAGTACACGACCCGAAAGCCCACGATCCGCTGCGCAGGCTCGGTGAGAAAACCATATAATATAATAAAAACATTAGAAATACGCATACGCAGGAAAAACACTGTACGTATGCAATGCATAGTTTCGTTGACTTAGTAAAGAGAAAGTAAACTCGGTTTCAGCTGTTTAACTCGTCGAAGTGTCAAGTTTTTGAAAAGTGAAGAGTTACGTTAGCTACGAAAGTCTTTCGTGACATCAAAGTGTTCAAATGTTCTTATGACGAACTGCTATAGTCATACGTGTTAAATAGTGTTATTGGTTTGATTTAGCATGCTGACATTTAAACCAGACTTACGTTTAGCGTTTAACTATTGTTTTATTGTTTTAAAGGTGGTGCAGGCTAATACATTGTTCCCTTGAAAGATTTTCTATTTTATCGCGTCATTTATCGTGGTTATGGATCGTTGAGTGTAAACCTTTCTCAAAAACCAAGACTATGTAATCGTGTGCAAGTTTTTGCGTTTTGATCTTAGAGGTATTTAACAGTTCATTCAGATTGTGAGACATTTTCACATGTCATTATGACTGATATGCCATGTAATCTTTTAACACACTTTACAGTTGTGTGACGCAATGATTATTCCACAGCATTTGTTGACAATTGCTTACGTGATTGTATGTTTTTATATCTTTGCACCAGTGGTGTTTGAATAAAGCGGTTTCATTAGCCTTCCAATGTCAATGTTTACAGCACACCTCCATAAAAACCGCTTTTATCAGCTTTATGGCACCTGTGCCTGTTTTAGATCAGGTTTCAACAACGTTTGTGTTGCCATATCAAGTCAAATATCTGTTGTGGGAACCTTGTCTGCATTTACAACAAGTACGCAACTGCACAATTTCTGAGGGATATGCGAGATCAGTTTTTGCGCCATCGATATTGAAAAATTAAAAAATCTGTAGACAGGTTGTATATCACCTTTGGAGTCTTTCTAGTTATATTTTAAGTCACGTGAAGATGACAATCAGATTTGCATCTATTATAGAAGCATAAAGGTTATTATTTTAGATAAACACTTTTCCAACTGCTTCAGTGTAACAGATGCACAATTCTGAAAAGATATAACACATCTGAAAACTGATAAAACAATGGAGTAAAAAGTAGTCAAAGTTTATGTAATTAACGTATTTTATTACGTTTTATTAAAAAAAAACTTCAAATAATATTTTGGCACAATGGCCACCCCCCTTGTGCGTGGCCCCATAAGCACTGCATATGCTGCATACCCCATTTTTGTGCCACTGAAGAGTACTGTGCATTACACAAGAGTTTTAGGAGTGGGCATTACGTGAACCACCATGGCCCTGGTCAATCTCTGCCAATGCTACACTTTCGTTATAAATATAAATTTGCTATGGCTTTCAGTTATTGCACTTGTTAAATGGTGTTGTGTGGATTTTTTGGAGAGGCGTTGAGAGTGATTTCATGTTGCTTTTTTAAAGCACTTCACAACAGAAAAATCAAGTGGTTCTCTTATATCTTTAGTATGTGAGAGAAAGAGAAAAATAAGAGTGAATACAATATTTCAGCTGGTTAAGGGGTCTGCAAAAATTAATTTCTCTCATATTTCTTTCACATTAACACTCACTATGCACTGTTGGCATGCTGTCAGAGCCGGTCTGTCCTATACGAGATATACTTTAGGCACTAGGCTTGGGCCACTTTGTACTTTGGCAGCCCCTTAAAGAGGCCCCATAATAAACACACAAGAAAAGTTGCACAACACTGCTTGTATCTACACAAAAGATATAGCCCACTATTTCTACTCATTTATTCAACTTATTTATATTACATGATTTAGTTTTATGTTTGTGTTGGTTCCCAGACTTGTAGAGTCTAGAGGCTGACAAGTCTTTACTGGTTACCTTGGTGACGGGATCTTTTCTGCAGAAACTTGGCTCTTCCTCAGTAGTGGTCAAGGCATTTGCAATCTTTTCACTTATTCTTTTCTTTCTTCTGTCTTTGATCTTTTTTTTAATCAGAGAGTTAATTTCACTTTTCATTTGAAAAAAAAATGATGGTAAAACATAAAGACTGTAATTTTTTTAAACAAGATGGAGAGGAGGCTGGAGGGTAGTGGTAACCGGGGCAGATCTCCATGTGAATGCAGCCATTTCAATGTGAGCAGGACGGCTCTATTTCTTCCGGTCTTTTGTGCTTCATTGAATCTCTGGCATACATAGATAATCAGTATGTTTTTTCAGTACGTAATGGCACTGCACAACAGCTCACAATTCACCCCCCCCCAAAAACATTTGTCATTATCTACTTGTTGAAAGGATTGTTTTTTTAACATATTAGTCCAGGGCCCATATTCTTTAAGAATCCTATCTTCTAAGAATCCTCAAATAATTTAGCTTAAAAACTTCTACGTAGAAGATTCAGGACCAATCTGAGAGAAACATCGAGCAAGGAAAAGACAAAAACAATTACCTTAGTGAGGAGGTTGGGCAGACCCGGTTTCTACGTATGACACAGTTTTTTATATTCTGCGATTGGTTGGTTGACCAAGAAAGAAAAAAGAGCGCTTTTAAGTATAGGGTCATTAGTTTGAAATTGCACATGTATTTTTTGCTGTTTTACCCTACTCACTTACTCACCACTATATATATATACGCAGTATACATTTTTTATTTATTTATTTATTTATTATTTACTACAATGTCAATGTATTTGATAGAAAATGAACAGTGATACAACCAGTTTCTTTAAGTGCTGTAATTGTTTGTGTGATCAGTATAGAAAGATGTGACCGTGCCAAATCGTTTCTGCTGCATAGAACGATTTCTCCAGTTGCTAAATATGTTAATGTAGTGATTTCTTCTATTTCTGGCGCGATGGCATTTCTGCGCTGTTTTGGAGATGTAGCGTGACTCTAATACGATCAGTCACAAACATCTTATGTGTTGTGTCTTATTAAATCACTGTCATTCAATTCAATGTAATTTTATTTTATAACGCTTTTACAATTTGCATTTCATCAAAGCAGCTATACAAGAAAACCAAAATCAAGATTATGAAAAGTTGAACGCACACACAAAAAACAATGAAACAAAAATCTGATAAACCTTAAAAGTAATGTGGAAGTGTCATCTATTGCAACACATTTCTTCTCACTTTTCGTGTTTAGTCTATTTTCTCTGCTTTTAAAGAAGTTCTTAAAAGTCTCTTAAAAGTTCTCCTCGCTACTCCTAAAATTTTGGAACTTAAGAGCTTTTTTAAGGGTTAAGATTTTTTATGAATTACTTTTTTCTTTAATAGGATGTTTTCTGTAATTCTAAGGGGAAACGCCCACATTTCAAAGAATTTTCTAACTAGGAGCAACACTTTGCACTAAGGGCCCTGATCTTATTTCAACGCACACTGACACTTTTAATGCTTCTTGGGGCTTGCCATTGTGTGGAAAACAGCTTTGTGAAGATTCTTCTTTTCCCATTTGTGTCACAGTAAAACTAAAGGCAAACAGGTTAGGAAAAATTAATGAGGGAATTTCCATGTTTTGCAACTATTGATGGCTTTAGAAAGTCTGTAAAGTGCTCACTGTGCTTTTTAGGTAGTTTTGCAATCTTTGCTCTTTGTAAATATTTTATTCCAGCATTGCACAAACCTGTGAGGTAAACAATATTTGAAACAACCGCACTATACTTAGTAAGGCTCAAAACACAAAAAGTTAAAACAATTATTTGCTGTTTATTTACTCTTTCTTGGCAACCCAAACAAGGTCTCTTCAATTTACCTATTGTTTTCATATTAAACCCTGCTTTTAAAAATTCTATTGAGAATTGCACTGATCCTTGAAAGTTACAGCTGACGTTGTTGACTGAAATCACTGTGGAGTTACATCATTTCTCATCATGTTTGTGACACTGACCCTTATGTTAGTTGCTGAATATGAGATCAACTTTTGGCCAACACATTAGGAGTGAATTCTCACGGTGTGTGTAACTCTTGTAGATTTGACATATAGGATTTACAGCATGTAACAGGTGTGTTAGACAGAGGGGACTGGAAAACATTTAGGAGGTCATTGTATTTTAATGTTGCGTTTGTTTGTGTGTATGTGTCTCCAAGGTGTGTTGGACGATGAAGATGTGTGTGTGATGCTGAAGGGATCAAAGATGGTGAAGGTTCGATCTCTGCGTTGGCGGAAGGACAGGAGACTGAAGCTTTTGGACGACTGTGTGACGGTGTGGTGCGAGTCCAGCAAATCTTCCCGCAAGAGAGAGCAGACATGTGAGTAAATCATCTGGAAGAACTGTGCTGCAAACAAAATTAAAAACCCAAATCCAGTACAGTAAATGTCTACATATGAAGCATTAGGAGGTGAAAGCAGATATTGGTTCTGATCCATGATGATCCATTAGCACTACTTCAATATAATCTCTAATATTATGGATTAGTCAATTATGTTTGTTGACCTCTCATAGAACTTCAGCGACTAGAATTTCAACATTCAGGAGTGTACTTGCTTTGAATCAATTGTTCATTATGTGTTCCTGGAAACAAATAAGATAAACAAATTCATGATCATCATGAACAAATCCCCCCCAGCTTAGACTAGCATTCGCTTTAAAACTGGTGTGATCTACTACAATAGTGTGACTACAGGTTCTTTTGAATGGGAATGCTGCTTTGCCATTTGTGAAGTCAGGAGTTCCCTTTCTGTCGGTCTCTCGACGTTGTGTCGAGAACGACAGATGGGGTTCGCCCTTGAGAACCAATCAACTCTGACTACTATAGAAAAGGCCAATGAAATTTGGCGAATGCAATTTGCATGCCGGGCTCCGCCCCCGGAAATCCGGTATAAAAGGAGGCCGGCTTGCAGCATTCACTTACCTTTTGTTCTTCAGAGCCATCGCTCATGAGTACAACTCAGGATTCAATCCTCTACAACTACACGCTGGTGCTACGACGTGTTACAGCAGATCGTCCCTTCCTGCAGCGACCTTCCCCTGGGCGTCTCGGCGGTTCCGGAGGTGTTAGAGATTTTTTCTAAAAGTCCTTTTCAGGACTGACTGAGCATTCTCCAGCGCGGCATGTCCCGCTGTTCTCTTGGGTGCGGCACCCTCATCGAGGAGGGGGATGGACACGATTGCTGCATTAGGTGTCTGGGCGTCCAGCACACTGAAGCAGCGTTCGTTGACACATCTGCCTGCACTGCGGGCAGATTGTCATTCAGAAGTTGCGGTCACGGGTGGCTGTCTTCCTACGGGAACCAGCCACCATTTCGTCTGCTACCCGGGCTGTGACATCTGTGGCTACGGCCCCGATGACCACCCACGTTAGCAGCGTTAGTGATACGGGGAACTCTGCGAACGTAAACCCGCCAGCCAAGTGCTCACGGGCCGATCGCACCCCGATTCGCTCTTCTGAACGTTCCCCAACCGGCGGTGGCATACCGTCCGGATCCTCACGCACACACTCGGAAACGATGTGTGACGTAGATGAGATGTCGCTCGCAGCATCGGAGGGAGACTGGCATCCGACTCTGCCGAATCCAAACTCCACCCCCAGCGGTCGAGTTCAGGAGGAAGCAGAAGTGATGTCATCCGTGCTAACCCGGGGATACGTGGTTCCCGAGGTCGGTGCGCGGTGCAAACCGCGCCCACCCCGGGTGCCATGTTTTTCCCGGAGGTGCATGAGGAGCTGTGTAAAACTTGGAACGCTCCACTCACGGACCGTTCCAGTGAAACCAGCTCCGGCTCCCTTACTTCCCTCGATGGTGAGGCAGCCAAGGACTGCGTCGAGATCCCCCAGGTGGAACGTCCGCCTGCGGTGCACCTGTGCCGCGGACGGCTACCACCTGGGGGGGGATCGACCACTCCTACCGTCCAAAGCACGTAAGACTTCGGCATCACTGGTGTCGAAAGCTTGCGATGTTGCGGGCCAGGCTGCCTCCTCTCTCTATGCCTTGGCCATCCTGCAGGTCCGCCAGGCCAGGGCGTTGAGAGGGCTCCACGAGGGTAAGGCCGACCCGGGTATAATGCAGGATCTCCGTGCCACCGCTGACAGCGCTCTACGGGCGACTAAGGCGGCGGCACGGGCCCTGGGTCGGACGATGTCCACGGTAGTGGTCCAGGAGAGACACCCCCGGCTATACCTTGTGCAGAAGAGTGACAGCAAGGAAGTCCGCTTTCTTGATGCACTCATCTCGCAGGGTGGGTTGTTGGTAACACCGTCGAGGACTGCGCTCAGCAGTTTTTTGACGGCGAAGCAGACAGTGGCAATTAACCACATTTTTTTCACGCCGCGACTCGGCCGCCTACAGGCCTCCGAGATCTCACGTGACGTCTGCTTCCCTGCAACCCAGGACCCTTTCGACATCGGCTCCGGTTCCTGTGCCCCCACAGGCGGCACCCCGGAAGCAGAGGTCGAGGGGGAAACCTCCACCCCGTCAGCAACCTCCTCGCGAGAAGGGACACTGACGGGAAGACCCCAGGGAGAACAACATCGGGCCCGAACCTTCACAGCCACGGCTCTGATGGGTCGGTACGGGACGACTCCTGCCTCGTCACCAAAGCCGGGCCCTTGTTAGGGCTTGGCGCCCACTTACTCACTGAGTTTTCTGTTCTCCCCGGGTTTACTTGCAGCCGATCGCACACTCCACTGGACTGTGCTCGGCGAACCGACCTCACACCCTGGCGAGGCGTGAGGTCGTACACATACGACAGCCGTCACCACTCTCAAACCGACAGTGCGTGCCGTTGTCCCGCCAGGCAGGTAAGCAGGCGGAGCAAAAACCTTCCCTCCGGGGACTCCCCGCGACATGGTTAGCTCCGCCAGCCGACGAACCACCCCCCGTGGGAATGATGAAGCAGACCGTCCCCTTGGTCACCCTGTCACAGTCCCTGGGAGCTCGAGAGCTGCCCACACTGTCTCGCTGGCTAATGAGGGCGGTCCGTCTTGGTTACTCGATCCAGTTCGCCAGAGACTCACCCAAGTTTCGCGGCATCATCTCTCCCTCTGTCAGAGGCAGGGACGCCTCCGTACTTCGGGTAGAGGTCACCACCCTTCTGGCAAAACAGGCATCGAGTTCGTCCCTCAAAACCAAGATGTTCAGTGGGTCACCACCCGCACTTCATCGTTCCCAAGAAAGACGGCGGGTTGCCCCCAAAGGCTGCGTACCCTGAACAGAGCACCTTCACAAGCTGCCATTCAGGGTGCTCACACAGAGGCGCGTCCTGACATCTATGAGGTGTCAGGATTGGTTCGTGGCAATCGACCTGAAGGACGCTTACTTTCATGTCTCGATCCTCCTCGACACCGGCCGTTCCCACGGTTCGCGTGCGAGAGGCGGGCATATCAGTACAGAGTCCTCCCTTTCGGTCTGTCCCTGACCGCCCTTTCTCCCTGAGAGGAGGAAGGTGAGCGGGTACTAAACTATCTCAGCGACTGGCCTATCTTGGCACACTCGCGAGATCTGTTATGTACACAAAGGGACCTGGTGCTCCGGCACCTAGGTCGATTGGGACTCCAGGTCAACCAAGAGAGGGGCAAGCTCTCCCCAGTGCAGAGCATCCTCTTTCTCGGTATGGAACTCAGCTCTGTCACCATGTCGGCACACCTGTCCGCAGTTGTGCCCAACCAGTGTTGAACTGTCTGAAATGAACATTTTAGGCAGACAGTGGTCCCCCTGAAACAATTCAGAGGCTCCTGGGACACATGGCGTCCTCGCGGGTTAATACCCCTCGAGTTGATGCACATGACACCGCTCCAACACTGGTTTCAGAGTCGAGTTCCGAGGAGAGCGTGGCACACCGGCAGCAGGCGCATGGTGATGCCGCCCTGCTGCCGACGCACCATAACCCCTAGTCTTTATGACTTTTTCGACGGACTCAGGTCCCTCTGAGCAGGTTATGAGGCAGGTCGTGGTGACGACTGAAGTCTCCCTGCAGGGGTGCGGTGTAGTGTGCAACGGGCACGCAGGTGGGGTGTTGGACGAACCCCCGCCTGCGCTGGCATATCAATTGCCAAGAGTTGTGGGCTATGCTACTTGCACTGAGCAGGCTACGGCCTCTCGTGCGAGACATGCACGTGCTGTTCCGAGGACAGCACTATAGCTGTAGCGAATACAGATCGTCAGGGTGGCGTTCGCACACAGCAGCTAAACACAACTTGCTCGACGCCTCCTCCGGTGGAGTCAACAGGTGACTCGTTCCCTGCAGGCCACACACCCCGGGCAAACTGAACTAGACAGCCGACGTGCTTTCTCGCCAGTTTATGCCTCGTGGAGAGTGGCGACTCCACCCCCGTGCAGTCCAGCTCATTTGGAGGCTGTTCGGGTAGGCCCAGGTAAAACCTGTTCACCTCCCGTAACACCACCATTTGCCCGCTTGATAGTCCCTGCCCTCTGCACGGATATCCTTGCGCACAGCTGGCCGCGGGATGGGCGGAAGCACACCTTCCCCCCCCCAGGAGCCTTCTTGTACAGACTCTGTGCAAGGTCAGGGAGCAGGAGCACCAAGTTTTATTGGTTACACCACACCGGTCTAACCGCACTTGGCCTCAGAGCCGATGCTCTGGACAGCGACTCCCCCTGAACCATTCCCCTGACAGAGGACCTGCTCTCTCAGGGGAAGGACACGTTCTGGCATCCCAGATCAGACCTCTGGAACACCCATGTCTGGTCTCTAGACGGGACGAGAAGATCCTAAGATGGCTACTCCCCCTATACGGCTGAGACCATCACTCAGGCTAGGGCCCCATCTACTAGGCGGTTACACGCCTCTAGACGGTGCCTCTTCTCGTCCTGGTGTCTTTCTCAACGAGAAAGACCCACTGAGGTGCTTGATCAGGATTGTGTTCCCCTCCTCACGAGACTGGAGACTAACATCTCCCTTCCACACTGAAAGTGTATGTAGTCGCTATTGCCACTCATCACGACTCAGTCGGTGGAAAGTTTCTAGGGCAACACGACCTGGTCACCAGGTTCCTAAGCAGCGAGAGGGCGGAATCCGCCTCATCTCCGCTCCATACCCTCTTGGGACCCTAAGTGGTCCTGGGGAGCCTCAGGGCCCCCCAAAGAGCCCCTCGGAGGTTCCGATCTTCCTCATAGAGTAAGACGGCCCTCCTGACGGCGCTCACTTCCTTCAAGAGGGTAGGGGACCACCGAGCATCCTCCGTGTCCCTGGATTGCCTTAAACTCGGCCCTGGAAACTCTCACGTTATCTTGAGACCCAGGCCCGGATGCGTGCCCAAGAAGTTCCCACTACTCCCTCCGGGGCCAAGTGGTGAACTTGCAGGCGCTCCCCATAGGGGAGGAAGACCCAACCCGATTAGTGTTGTGTCCAGTACGTACTGGACCGCACGCAGAGCTCTGAAGCTCTGACCAGCTCCGTGTCTGTTGGAGGACAGCAGAAGGGGAAGGCTGTCTCCAAACAGAGGCTGGCGCACTGGGTCGTGGACGCCGTTACGACGGCATTCCGATCTCAGAATCTCCCATGCCCATTGGCAGTGAGGGCTCACTCCACACGGAGTTTAGCCACCTCCTGGACACTGGCAGAAGCGCCTCTCTAGCAGACATCTGTAGAGCTGCGGGTTGGGCTATGCCCAAACACCTTCGCAAGGGTTTACAACCTTCGCGTAAACCCGGTGTCAGCCCACGTCCTGCGTGGCGACATGTAGGACTGGCATCCGGGGGGGCGTATGCCTGCGAAAGCACCTTTCCACCCTCTAACAGGTTGGGTCAGTGTGCTATTTACCTTTTCTTCTTACCCGAACACATCGCTAAGAAACTGGTACCTCACCAGCCTCCCTTCTTACCCAGACACTGGTTAAGAATAGGCATTCCATCCATCACCAAACAAGCACCCCCTGGGGGCTGGCTGGGCAGAGCAGCCTTCCCCCTTAGGCCGGGATACCATGTGAGCTATCACAGATAGCTCTAACCGGACCTAGTGCTACCGGACGTCTGTAACACCCCCTCCGTGGGCTGTTCCGTCTGATGTATCCTCATGAGAATGGTTCCCACTCCTGGTAACCCATGAGCTTCCCCAGGTGGGCCTCCACCTCGCGGTTAACTACTCAGTCCGCACGTTCCATGCGTTCTCCTCCAAGGACGAGACCATACCTATATCCACCATATTCCTCCCCACGGGTAGGAGGTGGCCTCTGTAGCGCTTCTCTGATTAAGAGTCGCGCTTACCCGGTGTAAACTGATCTGGACGGCCTCTCGCCTATAGAGAGCTAAGGCCCCGTCCGTGAAAGTTACCGGTCAGGGCTGTACCCATCTTTCTCCAAGAAAGCTCTGGAACCCCCCGACCACCACACTGGAAGGTTACAGTCTCACGAAAGCTTCGAGATGACACGCCCAGGCTTGTTACCGTCGCTTCGCTAGAGATTGTGACGCGATACAGCGTTGTGGCGTTTTCCATAGGCAACCCCATCTGTCGTTCTCGACACAACGTCGAGAGACCGACAGAAAGGGAACGTCTTGGTTACGTATGTAACCTCAGTTCCCTGATGGAGGGAACGAGACGTTGTGTCCCTTATGCCACGAACACGTATCGTATTCTGCTGCAGTTTGAGAGGTCTCAGGCTCTTCAGAACAAAGGTAAGTGAATGCTGCACGCCGGCCTCCTTTTATACCGGATTTCCGGGGGCGGAGCCCGGCATGCAAATTGCATTCGCCAAATTTCATTGGCCTTTTCTATAGTAGTCAGAGTTGATTGGTTCTCAAGGGCGAACCCCATCTGTCGTTCTCGACACAACGTCTCGTTCCCTCCATCAGGGAACTGAGGTTACATACGTAACCAAGACGTTTTCTATACATTCAGTCAGATCAGGGACACGCCTTAGAGGAAGAATACACATTCCAGGAACAACAAACACTCGTTCTCTCCTGTCAACACCTTTTCATAGCAAGAATGCTGTCCCCATATGCATTGAATGGTCCAGTGTCAATTTGTGATCCCAATGTGTGGTTTGCTTGTCCTGATCACAAACAGTTGAGTCGACTTGCCGTATCACTTTAATATCAGTGAAATATGAACACAAAGTAATCATATCTGCATTTACAGATTGATGATATTTAAACTCCATCTACTAGAATTATGCTACTTCCTCTCTTATTTGTACTGTATCTGAATGAGCAACTGTTTACTGGCTACAATTTCAAACACATATAATTCTTTTAAACAGTTCAATTGTTGTTTCCGATGGCATTTTGTTACGAATTTAAATTAAATATTGTGCAAAGAATAGTGATTGGATCAGTCTGTCTAGACTCTAGATACAGAAGATGCTTGATGTAAACAAATATAAATGCACCAAGTTTTCCTTGGATGGTTATTGGATGAGTACATTTACAGAATTTGTAAACATGGCCTTTGAATTCATATTGTTTATAACCTTCTCCCAAAGTATACATCAGTAATGAAATGCAGTGATGTTTAGTTTTCAGAAATTGAATGCTTGCAACAGGGCGGATGTGTTAGGCTTAATGTAATGTACTGGACTATAAACCTCAGGAAAGAGGTCAAAATGGTGCCATCACAATACGTGTACACTGTAAAACAACCAACTCACAAAACGTTCTCCCTACAAAGATAAACAAGTATCTTGAACATAGAATTTTTAGTTAAAGGAGTCAAATTATTTTTTTGTATATACTAAACAAAATTACTCTAAACATGTCTCTAACAAAGATTTTTTGTTGACTGGACTTTGAAGTTTTTTGCCAAAATGCATTAAAAGTTTGCCCCGCTTAAAAAAACTGTGTATTCTGAACAAACAGCTAGAGTTGTTAGAGTTTGAAAGTTCCCAAGATGTATTGCAGCATGTGTAATTCTGTGTTTCTTATATTTTTTATTTTTCTATTTTATTTTCTATTATATGTTTTTTGATTGCTACCATTATTGAGGTTTGTGTGTTCAATGTTGTCAATTTTTATCTTTTTTTAATCTTTTTTATGATTCCAGTTCTGGAAATCAAGCTTAGGTTACATTGTGAACACACACTACATTGCCAAAATGATGTAGGCACTTGAACACCTGACCCATTATAAAGAAAATCTGTTCTAACCCAAACCATATCTTTAAAGGGGGCATATCGACCGAATACCTGTTTTTCTGCGTCTTCGGTGTGTTATAAGTTGCCCATGCATGTATTAGACACGTAAAATTGCTAAAATTAAGTGTCGGAACAAAAGATGCAATCTTTGCAAAAGCGCATTAAATTGCTTGTGAACATGATGTTCTTAATATGTTGAGAGGCGTTACATTTCCCTCACACTCTTGCAGTATTCGACCAATCACTAAACACTGGTTAACTGGCCAATCAAAGCACACCTCGCTTTTCAGAGTGATGATCTTTGTTAAAAATCAGCGCTTTTCGGAGAGGCGGGGCAAAGAGGAGATAGAAACATGCACGGTATGTGGAAAATACAGCGTTTTCAATCTTAAATCGTGTATAGTATTACATCAAAAAATTCTAATTCTAGAACTTTTGGCCATGTAATGTATCTAAAACACACCAAAGCTTTAAAGAGATACATGAGAGATTTAGAGGTCCCAATGCTCCCTTCACTTCTCTGTACATTGTTAATCTATCTGTAATCGCACAGATTCACCCATAGCTCCCAGCATGTTGGAAACATGCCTTATATTCTGCTCTGACAAAAGGCATTATGGGATATGTGATGTTCTGTCATCTCTAATCTGTCTCCAGCCTTTTAGATGAAAGCTAATCTCTTTTTAATCACATTTATGATATGATAATCCCAAATGAGAGTGAAGAAAATCGGACTTCCTGCTATAATCCCATTCATGCCGCTTCACTGGAGCATCTGAGTGTTTTTGATTGTGGCCTTTCTCACACTGTAAACAATATTTGAAAAACATTTCTAACAAACCTGCTTAAACAGGACCACCCATTTATGAACTCGGCCCATCCCAGAAACGTTAAAGTGATATTTACACTAAAGTTCAATGTTGTTTAAACAATCAGATATCTAAAAACACATGGGCTTTTCACATTTTTTTTTATATCTGTATAAAATGTGTACTTGATTATATTATTGTGTGGATGTCACCTTTGTTCATTCAAACGCAACCTTGTAGAACTTTTATTATAAAACCCCTTTATAAATCTGCAGCAATCACATTCTCAATAACATAAACCCCACCCTCAGTTTCTGGCCTATGCATAAACCCTATGGCCCACTTTACATATCAGAGAAGCTTCCCAGGCTATTTTTAAGGACTCAGATCAGGTATATATGACTAAACATGATGTTTGTACTTTTACAGTAGGCTATACTGACATACAGTGCCATGTGTACATGTGTAAAGTGTAGCGTCAGTTCTGCCAGGTCACGTGAGACTAGCTTGCATCAGCCAATCACATCAGGTGCAACTAATCAACGTTAACCAATAGTCATACAACACATACTAGACTGCGTCCAATTAAAGTTGCCTTTCTCTGCTACTTATCAGCTACTTATTTGTGCAGCAGTAACAATCCACATCCATCAAATCTGCAGAGCAAAAAGTCTTGTAGTATATTTAAGCCTTTAGTGAACACTGGACATGTTCCTGCGATAGATTAACTTGATCGATTACTGTCAAGATTAAAACTGATACAAAAGAACCGATTCAACATCGGGCATCACATGAATAGATAACACGAGTTTCTCAAAAATAAATGGAGCCCAATTCTTCATTCATTCATGGAACACATACAGTATTTCGTCAGCCAGGTCTGCCTTTGATAACTATTGATCCCACGTTGATTTATTCGTAGTGCAGTTAGACCAAAAGTAGATCACATTTTCAGTTTCTCTGCTAGGTCACACGGGGTTCTGGAATGCAAGTTCAGCTGCTCATCCCCTCACATAGCACAGCATGCCCCTCACACTTCACCCACTGCCAGGCACTTGAGTGAAAAACAAAGTTCACTAAGGACATCCACTGCACTGTTACAACTTATTTTTGGATAAAAATATGATGCTTTTGAAAATAAAAAACGATTAGTGTAATTTACTACTCAAGTTGTCTAGGAACACAATGACTGTATGTCAGTGCAGTTTTTTAGTCAATCAAACCAGCAGGTGATTTGGAGTTTTGCATTTCTCAAATCCTGCATGACAAATAGGCAGACACTAAAAAGGTTAATTCTGAGAAATCTGAGACACCTGATCTAAAAAAAAAATTAAATGTTAGTGCGTGCCGCATTACATCATATAATCATCTTCAGTGCAACACTTTATCCCTTGGTTATTTTGGCTATTTAATAAAGTGGATAAAGATAGAAGACACATGGTAAAGTCATAAGTGTTAAATACCCAGCTCTCAAATTATAAATCTGGGTAGTAGACAAATCTATCCGGGTGTCATGCTCACAGTAGGCACGTCCTCTTTACTGGGCAGCAGATGTACGGCTGGGCTCGTAAAGCATTGAGGATCCTGTGGATCTCAGATAAGCCCTGTATGCAGAGGGTATTAGTGAGGAATGCCAGTGGCATCGTGAACGCCCATTCAATGCCAGTGTGCGCATGCCACGGTACATGCTCTCTGTTAAAATGAACACCCCGCTTCTCTGTGCACACAAACACATCAATTTATGTTTGTCAGACAGGAGTTGAAAGTGGGCAGAAAATATTTTTTCTGAAAGGCCATTTGTGCATGTGCCCAGTGTCTCAGCAGTGTCTTTTTGTTGAGATGAAAGAAGTTATTGTTGCCAAATGCTTTTCACATTTTATAGAAAATAAAGTTTATTTTGATAGCTGCTAGAAATTTATTTTTTTACTATACTAAGTATTCTTGAAAATGCCATCCTGCAAAGTTATCATGCAGTTAGTTCAAACGAGGAAAAATGTCAGATTTGTTTCCATAGATGCGTGTCAGTTTTAATAAACAGTAATGAGAGCACATGGTGACATTCTTTGGCTTTGCTTTGCTCAGGTCATGTTTTACAAGAGTCAAATTGATCCTCTCTCTCTCACACACACATTATGTGTCACAGACAGCAGTGACATGTTTGACCATCTCCTAAAAGATAATTACTAACTGAAAGATTAATTCAGTTTTGTTTATTTGGATTGGCTAAGGAAATGTCAATATTTGTCTTTATGTAATGATTTGTTTTCTTAGTGTGACATGTGTGCGTGTGTTTTCCTTCAGTCTCAGTGACGGAGGTGGAGTGTGTGCGTGAGGGCTGTCAGTCAGAATGTCTGCGGCGGTTGGCCGGTCTGGTCCCTGAGAGCCACTGCTTTACTGTGGTGTTCCGCGGAGCCAGGAAAAGTCTGGATCTGTGCTGCCCCACGCAAGAGGAAGCCCAGCACTGGGTCCGAGGCATCCGCCTGCTCAAAGGCCGCGTGGCCAACATGAGCCAGAAAGATAAGCTGGACCAATATCCTTCAGGTGCACCAAATGCAGAGTGCTACTAATAAACATACAGCGTGTAGACACATGCCCTGTGGATTATTGCCATTTACAGTGTTGAGAACAGGTTTGGTTACCTTAGCTACCATTTGCCACAAATCCACTTGTAAGCGAACTCTTCCTTGATGTATAATATTGCTCAAATGAGCGGTGACTAAATATAGAATATAAATAGTCTGCAACTGCACTTGTGACTCACACTTTATACATGTTTATCTCTTCACCTGAAAATAACCTTAATAATACTTCCTTATGTCTTTTTTACCATATTTTATTCCATTACGAGATAAAGTAAACACAGAGGTCTGCACTTTAATTAGAGTTTGATATATTTTATATGATCTTGTAGCATATGCGCTGATGTCATTGTGTAGTTTCCCTAACCGCACACACTTGGATTCGAGGCTATCTGAGACGTGCAGATCAGAACAAGGATGGCAAGATGACCTACGATGAAGTGAAACACCTGCTACAGCTGATCAACATCGATCTGAATGAACTGTACGCACGCACACTTTTTAAGGTGAGCCTGTGTCTCCGAGTACATTGGTAATGTTTATCTTTTGATCTTCTCATCCTTCTTCTTCTCTGTAGAAGTGTGACCGGTCCTGTGATGGACGGCTGGATCACGTGGAGATTGAGGAATTCTGCCGGGAGCTGATGCGCAGGCCGGAGCTGGATGCGGTGTTCCGACACTATTCCAGTAACGGATGTGTGCTCACCACCATGGAGCTGCGGGACTTTCTGGGTGATCAGGGCGAGGACGCGTCGCTGGCACACGCTCAGAATCTCATCCTCACATATGAGCTCAATCACTGGGGTACGAATGCATCATTATTCAGTATTACTGTGACCGTTACCATAGGTGTATGATGTGGTTTGGACAAGGTTCCGTGTGCACTGAATATAGATTTTTGCCCTTACTGAAGGAAAGAAATCACACAAATAATATAATTTAAATGCAAAATATTTTTTGTTGTAAAATTTTGAATACCAAATTATGTAAGCGATGCATTTCAAAACATTGTAGATTTTAATAGCTCTGTATGTTAACACGTGTTTCATTGTTGTAATCCATTACTGAGGTTTCCAGGTCTCATAGGTTGTAAAGAGCTGCCTTTGAGCAGTCAAAATGAAAACTAATAAAACAGATATTCTTCAACAAATTCTTAATATTTACTCTTTTAATCATTTTAATAACATAACACTTGAAATATCAAGTTATTTAAAAAGCTCAAATTAGCAGTACAAATCAATTGAATTTAAATTATATTTAACTGACTTCAAAAAACCTATTACATTTTGATAATTAATAAAATGAAGTTGAAATTAATTCAATTATTTTGATGGGTTCATGTTCTTTTTAAGAGAAAAGGAAGTTGGTGTATATTGTAAAACATTTCTGGTCCCTAAGTGTTCCAAACACAAAAGCTCATGTTATTATTATGACGTGAACAATGACAAACAAAATGATGAGTTTGAGTAAATAGATGGCTGGAGTGCAGTTTCAACATTAAACTGTAAAACCACACCCTCCAGCAAACTCAACCTTCAGCTCATGTGAGAGCATAGTTTAGTAATGTGTCATTGGTACTGGTGACTTAAATATCTGACGAACTACACCTTGGTTATTCTTGTCAGTTGTAGTTGAAATATATTGTGATTCATCAAAAATACTAAGTAATCATATGTTTGTCCTTGTGACCCACAGCCCAGAAGAATCTGTTCATGACTCAGAACGGTTTCACCATGTACATGCTGTCGAATGAGAATGATGTGTTCAACCCTGATCATGCTCGTGTGTATCAGGACATGAGCAGACCATTGGCTCACTACTTTATCTCTTCATCTCATAATACCTACCTCACCAAAGACCAGGTGACCAGCACCAGCAGCACAGAGCCTTATATCAGGTACAGAACACACACACAATGCACTGCAGAAGTCTATTATATGCTACACAAGTGATAGTTGACCAAAAAAAACATTTTTCGGTCATCATCTACTCGTCTTCTTGCAATTTCAAACCTTTATGACTTTCTTTCTTCTGCAGAACACAACAGAAGATATTTTGAAGAATGTTGGTAATGACTGGAAAACACTACAATATATTTTTTTAAACTAGATATCATACACTTGCAGACTTTTTGAAAGTTTCAGATAGAAGCACACTATCTGATCAAATCTGCAGACTGGCACAGACTTTCTGCAACAAGTCTAGACTGTAAGTCTGGGCAAAATCGGAGCAAATGTTTTGTAGTGTATTTTAGCCTTAACCAAACAACGGCTGAACCAATGACTTACATTGTTTTTTTGTCTATACAATAGAAGTAAATGGGAACCGCTATTGTTTGGTTACCAACATTCTTCAAAATATATAAATGATGACAGAATGTTAATTTTGGGGAAAATATCCCTTTAACACAATGTACACAGTGCAGTATATTTGTTTTCTATTTGATTTTGGAGGAAAAGGGTAAAAATGATAAGCATTTAATTAATTTAGTTTTTATAGATCACTGTACTTACTATTACTAACAAATCAACCTATAGTACAAAGTTAAAATCGACCTATTGTACACTAAAAAATGTCCCACTCCTCCTCATCCTTGAAAAACTTATAAAATATATATAGGTGCACACCCAGTTCATGTCAATCCCAGCACTAAGCATATATAACCTTTTAAGATTTTACAACACACATGAAACACACAGAACTGAGTCACATGCTGTCTTTGTTTACGTGTGTGTCTGTGGTGGATGCATGGGTGTGTTTGTGTGTTCAGGGCTTTGAATCAAGGCTGTCGCTGTGTTGAGCTGGACTGCTGGGACGGCGATAAAGGAGAACCCATGATCTTCCACGGGCACACGCTGACCTCTAAAGTCCTGTTTAAAGAAGTAATTGAGACCATTGCACAGTATGCCTTCAAGGTACAGTCACACTATGCATAACATAATGGCTTCTATATTATACCGCAGCGTGGGATAAAGAGTGTTTGAATGTTAAGTAACTGAATCTTCCTCTCTTCATAGACGTCTCCATATCCTCTGATTTTGTCCATCGAGAATCACTGCTCAGTGGAACAACAGGTGGTCATGGCAAACCATCTTCAATCCATTTTGGGCAAAAAGCTCCTTAAACAGCCACTCAATGATCAACTCAAAGATCTGCCTTCACCTGAGGTTAAACACATTTACATCTTTTTCCTTTATACTTCACCCATTTAAATGTACAAACTGTGCAGATGTTTTTATCCAAAACGTCTTCTGTGCATATCCCTTGGTATCAAATCTATGATCTTGGTGTTCTGTCTTCCAGCCTCTTCTGTTTACTTTGTGAATATTATTAGTAGAAACACGGCAACCTTCAAAAATAATTCCAGTAACTTCTGAGGATTTCAAGGAAATAGACCGTCATTGAGTACTGGGAACAATCTTAAATCAATAAAACCGCGGTGCTCATAGTTATAGTGTAAGCTTTTAAAGTGCCTCCAGCCTCCCATTCCATATTCATAATCTTCTGTTTCTCTTACACTTGCGCTGTTTGCAAAATTCTTCTTTCATCACGTCATGTTGTGTTTTTTAGTGGTGCTGTGTTTCAACATTCCAGCGCTGAAATAAATTGTTGTTATTTCAAATACTGCCTTTATGTGCTTTCCTGTAGCTCAGTGGTAAGAGCATGGCGCTAACAATGCCAAGGTCGTTAGTTCCATCCCAGGGGATTGCACATACTTAGAAACTAATGTGTAGGATAATGCAATGTAGGTCACTTTGGATAAAAGCGTCTGCCAAATGCTTAAATGTAAATGTGCTCTCAGAAATTCTAAATCCCACTTCAACCCGGAAATAATTTATGGAACAGATACTTGTAATGTTGTAATGCCACTAAAATATCCAACATCCGAGTTGTCTTGAACACAGCTGACACTGAAAAAAAAATATTTCTTGGTGAACAGTCACTCGCATTTTTCCCTGTAGGAGATGATGGGGCGGATCCTGATAAAAGGAAAGAAGTTGAGTGGTCAGCTGGGGAAGACTGACAGCTATACTAGCTTCACATCTAGCTCAGATGAAGAATCAGCTTCTGGAGGGGGCGCGGACAAGGGCTCTAGCAAAAAGGACCCTGGCAAGGTGAGTTCTGATTGGTTGGTTATGTGTTTTATTTGTGTTTATTATGTGGTTGTCGTAAAATCTGAGTGACATTAATTAGTTACTTTTTTTGCATAATGACAACTAAAAGTTTATTTCATCTTTAAACTTGTATGTAAATGAAAACATTGGTTGGAAGAAATTGCACATATTGCTGCATGACAAAGAACCTGTGCTGTGACAAAGTTTGTCTTTTATCAAGTGAATGAATAGGTTAGAACCACCTCAAGCAACAGGTATACTATAATGTGTATGTGTTGTATGGTATGGATTAACATGCATATTTCTTTCCTCAGCCTGTGAGCTCTAAACTGAGTCCTGAGCTGTCAGATTTGGTGGTGTACTGTCAAAGTGTGCCATTCCAAGGTTTCGAGGCAGCCAATCAGAAACCTCCTAGTATGATGTCATCTTTCTCTGAGAACGAGGCTCTCAAACTTATCAAAGACTCAGGTGAGATCAACCTAACCAAACACGTACAATGTACATTTATTGAAATCTTGTCATGTGCTTTAGGTCTGATTTAGGTCTTACCCTGTAAGGAATTGGATAGCATTCATTTTTTGCCTTTGGCCTTCTTAATTATTAAATAAGACTTACATTAACTTTGCTTTTAGTTATTGTATGTGTGTATGTTTTTGAACCCTATAGGAAAGCTGTTTATTCGACACAACAGTGTTCAGTTGAGCAGGGTTTATCCATCAGGTCAAAGGTTACAGTCCTCCAACTACGACCCACAGGACATGTGGAACGGAGGCTGTCAGATGGGTGAGCTCTCTATCAGACAACTAGTGCAGTTACAATGCAGAGAGAAATATTTTGATTCAGTCTTTTTCGTGTTGCTTAATCTGTCTCTCCGTTCCTCAGTGGCTCTGAATTTCCAGACACCAGGAGAGCAGATGGATCTAAACCAGGGACGCTTTCTACCCAACGGTCGCTGTGGTTACGTACTGAAATCTGACTTCATGTGTCACCCAAAATCTAACTTTGACCCTGAGAAAACAGGTGGAGGGCCAGGACATATACCCACCCAACTTACAATACGAGTGAGCAACATTTTCCCTCTGCGTTTTTATGATTCGACTTCCCATGTGCTTTTAAATGTCTTTGATAAGTTTGTATTAAATCATGTTTTTTACTTTGTATTTTGTCTTTTTTCTACAGGTGATTTCAGCTCAGCAGCTTCCCAAGATTGACATCGACAAACCCAACTCCATTGTTGACCCTCAGGTCTGGGTGGAGATCCACGGAGTTTCAATTGATAAGGCTCGTGCCAAAACTCAGCGCATTGATAACAATGGTGAGGAAGTCCGATGGTTTACTTGCATACTATTATGATTTTAAATTGGGTAAGATCGTGATAGTTTTTAATCTATGTTTAGGAGCAACGTATTGTTTGTTTAAGAGCTGTTAGTCCATTCCTAAGTTACAGCAGAACTGTGGATGCATTGCACTATAGTGGCATTCATTTTTGTTAAAGATGACAAAGATAAAAAAAATATGTACGTAAGCCATTTTGGAGAAAATTGCATTGTTTTATAGAACATTTTAGTGATATTAATATTGTTTTTGACCATGTGTATTCAATATGTTAAATGGTGTTTTATTAAAAACTCCTCTGACTTGATTCAGATAAACAGCCTTTATTCAGCGCAGGTTCCAGCACCACACAAGATCACCAATTCAGATTCTGACACTGTGTGGGTGCGCTTGTCTCTCTCTGCAGGTTTCAACCCACGCTGGAACTGTACTCTGAGCTTTCAATTGCAGGTGCCTGAACTGGCGTTGGTGCGTTTTGTGGTGGAAGATCACGATCACACAGCGAAGAACGATTTCATTGGCCAGTTCACTTTGCCCTTCACCAGCTTTAGAACAGGTGTGTTCAGCGGGGTAGGCTTACACTTAAGGCATTATGTTGTTATGACAACAGAATTATTATGTACACATGCTTTCTGGTGAAAATATGTTCCTTTTCATTTTTTAAGACTGCTTCTGTAATAAACACTTTTGCATAAACTATTATATAAAGGATATTTTTAAAAATAGCACCAACCTCTGCCCTCAAAACAGCTTCAGTTCTGCTGGAATGCTGTCATTCAAGTCTATGTCTTATCTTAAAGAATAATAGTTAGACTTCATTGAGAGGTAAGGGTGATGGAAATTTTTATCTTGGTATGTTGTTCAAAACAAAATGGTTTCTTGTAAAGCCCACTGTAGTCTAAAGTTCAAGGGCACAAATGCATTTGACATTACACCGATGTTTGATACAGCTCTGAAAGTTTTATCGTTTGTTATCGACAACAACAAGACAGAAAAGTAGTTTTAACAAAGCCTATGTGCTCTGTAAAATGGAGTTTACACCTTATGCATCTTTAAGGATTAGGTTTGATACAAACATTTTAATTCACCTTTAGATTCCTGCCCTGACAGGTTCCCAATATGACTTTTGTTTAGCTAATTTAAAGAGATATTCACCCCAAAATAACAATTATGTAATAATTTATGCACAGTTATGTCGTTTAAAACTTTTATATTAATTTTTCTTCTGTGGGACCATTGTTGCTTTGTTTCCAACATTCTTTGAAATATCTTATTTTGTGTTTTGCAGAAGAATCTTATGTTATTTAGGATTTTGTGGAGATATAATTTAATGTATAGACCTATTATGACCAGTGACCAGTGACTACTTTTCAGTGGCTTCGTATTTCTTTTAAAATGTTTGACGTTAAACAAAACATTTTGTGATGTGTGTTTTATTTTGAACTATACATTTCATTCATTTTTGTGTTATGTTGCAGGTTACCGTCATATACATCTTCTAAAAGCAGATGGATCCAGTTTGTCTCCTGCCACACTTTTCATTCATGTCAAGGTGGTACGGCGAGGAGTTCCTATTAAAACGGTGTCTGAGCGTGTGGGCAAGGCCTGAAGTTCTTTTATCATGATCCTTATGAAGGCTTATTTCTGGATGAACCCTACTGATGGGAAAGTCCATTACCTGGTGCTCTTGAAATAACAGAGCTACCTACCTGTGAAAGCACCTGACTGAACGAGTCACCGTGGATTCACAAGAAAAGTCAGTGTTTGTTTATGAAACCTGACTTGTTATGGACTGGTTAGTGGAGTCTTAAGCGTTATGAAGACAGTATTTTTTAATCTACAAGTCAGTATTGTTTTTATTTGACTCTTTGAATGGGGTAAAGATTTTTATAGTCTCTGTGAGCCTTGAAATAAGGAATGTGAACATGTTTTGTTAATGTAAGTAAATGCAGGGTCTCCAGTAGAATTTATGGGGCTTGGGACAAAATTATTGATGTGCTGACCTTCGGGTGCCAAGAAGATAAGAATGTGATGTTGGAAAACATCTTGATAGCCTACTGTAAAATAAGAGTCATGTTTCCAAGAAGTTGTGACTAAGAAAAGTTTGCGTTTATCGATGTTCAATTTAATCAAAACCATAAAATCAATTTTAATTGTAGAATAATATATCCGAATAATACTTTTAACAAGTAACACTATTAATGATATTAGTAATTAGAATAGGCTGACCAGACGTTTACTGGGGACATCCAGGGGAGTCCCTGCGGAACTAGTCTCTAAACTTATCGCCGCTTTCTTTGGCAAGGCTCGCCCAAGAGGCCATATGACTGACAGTTAAAGCAACCAATCACTTATTGCCGTTTTCTTAGGCAAGGCCCGCCCAAAAGGCCATATGACTGACAGTTAAAGCAACCAATCACTTATCGCCGTTTTCTTAGGCAAGGCCCGCCCAAAAGGCCATATGACTGACAGATGAAGCAGCCAATCACATTTCGTTTTGTGCCCCGTCATGTTTAGAGGAGTGTAAATGTCCCCGCAGTATCAGTGCGGTGTTAATTCACAAACGTGTAATTTAATAGCAACCATATGATATTAAGTTTATGCCGCGAACCACACATACATTTAAGAATTAAGCGTTTAGTCAATCGTGATGAATTACCTCTATGTCAGACGATTTCGTGCTGTTTGCAGGCGTACCGTTAAAGAACGCGACACACACAGGAAATCTTGTGATATTCAACCAATCAGATGGAGACTTCGAACGTGCTGAAGTGTTTAAAGACGTGCATCAGACGTTAAGGTCCGTGGGCGTGACGTCTGAGGCTGAGACTACTTTGTAACTGTACCATTTTACAGCAGTTTTATCAGTTGTCACTGTTGGTTTAGTCCTAAATTAGGATAATCTGGAGATTCTATTAGAAAAAGATCACTGAATAGTTTATATTACTGTGAATGTTTCAATTACTCCCTTTGTTCATAGTTATATTATATATACTAATTATTTAATACAAACAATGCTAAAAGCAGTGTTGTTTCTCATGCGTTCTCATATTTATTTTGTTTCATTTTTGTAATGTGTTTTGTAAAGTCATTTCTAGATAGTGTTTTGAATAGCGTTGATCGGTTTGCTATTTCCAATGGGTTCTATACAATATTTCAAAATGTGTGGTGCATTGTATTAAAATCAGTCAAGGTGAGTTTGACCTGAAAACATCATTATAATTATGAATTATTATACAATGGTAATCAATAAAAAGAATAACTACAATTATATTTTTCTGCTCCCAGAAAAATAATTTCTTTCCACCCTCACCTCCACCCCAGCATCAAGGGCTCTGATGTAGTACATAGTGAATGTAATGGTATTTGTAGTCATGTTAACTCGTTGATTTATTTAAATGTATCAGGTTATGAAAGGAAAAGAAAAATGTAAAAGAAATAAAAGAACATCTAAGGAAAAAAGAGTTGGAGAAGCATGTTTAGAAGACTGATTCCATTTAAGTGTTGCATTTGTAAACATTTCCATTTACTACCATCCATATAACAATAAAATACAACCTGCGTGTAAATAAAATACAATCATAAAAACTGTGTCCTTGAACGTGTGTTTCTAGGTATCGTTGAAGTACAGTAAATGGTCCTCCAGGAACAGGGCCTGACCCTGAATACCTTTTATTTTATATTGTTATAGTCAATTCTCAATAGTCATTCATTCACTGACTCAATTATGCATTCATTTATCATATTTAACTGTCTCTGAGTAGTTTCCAGTCACAGATCCTGTGTTAGTTCATAGTTAATCTCAGTTAATAGTTAACTGAGATTAATTTTAGTTACCTGAGTTAATCTTAGTTAATCTCAGGTATTTCGAAGTGTTACCAGGACAAGCTATCTTTTTACTGTTCTACACCCAGGCAACCCCTAGGTTGGCTAAGAATCTGCTAAGGGGATCTCCAGGGGTGTACATTTGGTCCCTTTAAGTAAATAATTTAGAAGTCTAATAGGACAGACGCATTATGAGACTTGAAACATTACTGCCATCTCTCGATGAGCAAAGCAATAAACATGTTACTAACCAGAATCCCAATACTTGTGACGAGGTGGAGCCTAAAGGATGAGCTATAAAACAACTACAGATCCCATCAGACCTTGCATGCAGTCCACCAATAGTTATGCGGTATGTGAGAACGCAGGGCCAGATCTCACTTCCTAGTTAAAGATGGCGGATGAGAATGAGACAGCACCGAACCAGGAGAAAGAAACGGAGGTAGAAGAGGACCATGGACACTGCAGCAATTGTGAAAATGAAGAACATCACTCTGATGATGGGTGAGCGTGCATGCGTTTTGTTGTTAGGTTAAAATGTAAAACCGTCCTTCTGTCGGTCTTGTAACACAGGGCCCTTGCTTCGCGAGGTTGAAGCACGCTAACTGTATAGGAAGCCGCCCCCTGGTGTTACGCTACTGGCTGATTCGTTTGATTGGCATCGCGAACTTGAAAACGATTGGCCCAGGCGCCGTCAATCAGACAAGAGGACGAACCCATATGGCCGATTCTCTGGAATCATGGGCATTTAATAGAGCAGTCTCACAGCCTTATAGTATTCCTGGTTTGGATAAAAGAATAAAATGTCTTATGTAAACTCTCGTTGTTAAATTGTGATTCTCTCCAATGACCTATCATAAAATATGGCCACAATAAAACAACCAAAACGCCTTTTCAAAGCCAGTCATGCATGTCTTTATTGCCGTCTCTGTCCACTATGTTAGTCACATGTATCAGCTGTCACTAACCGAGGGTTTGACAGGATCTAATGTAGTTATCTTGACCCCAGGATCAGTTAACGTTTATCCGGCTACTGATGTGCTTTCGGTCGGTCAGGCGTGTTCATCAGTGGGTTTCACTTTCAGGACACAGAGCTCCTCTACAAAATCTTCATTTAGCCTTCTTTTGGGGGTTTACACCCTGAAAAACACGGAAAAAGCAATTGCTGAACTTTTAGGCCTATGCTTTTTTCACTCAAACTCGGAATTCTGTCAAATTATTATGTTGAGAGCAAAAGTATGTTTTCTGACTGAAAAAAATGGCAGTGTGTCGAAAATCACGTGCAATGAATGCATCGTTAATCCTGTCGGGATTCGCCTCTTTGCTTTGCTTACGATAATATCTGGTCGATACGATTTACGTCCAGCTTCATCTATGTGATATTTTCTGTATTGTTTTAATCGTGGGTCAATTTAAAGTAGCAACGCCCTTTAAATCATAAATCAATCACGCCTTACACATGTACACGACGATCGTCCATTATGATCTGAAGGCATCTTGATGCATTTATCTATTGAAGCAATATGCACATAAATGTTGCATGAGGTTCATGAAAAACAAAAGCATGTCTAACAGGAGCTGGATAAATCCTGTCAAAGCACCTATTCCATCAGTCTTTTGTCATATCCCACATCCCCTCAAACAAAACACACGTTTTTCAGCAGGTCATGTGATGTGATGGACCATCTGTCCCCCATTAACAAATGTGGCTCAGTACTGTCGCTTCTCCCCCATGAACAATAATAAGATTAGCTGGCCGTCTCTTTGTTTGCTGTGTTGTAGTCATCCAATTTCATTTAGGTACGTCCTGCTCTGTTAGACTACTATAAAAGATATTTTTCCTGTGCTTCAGAAATTTACTTTGTCCACAAATTGAGGTGAATATGTTTATGTCAATTCAATGCAATTGTATTGCACTATAGCAATAACCTAGAACATTTCTTTCGCATGCCTGGAACATTTTCTGTTTGAAATGTAAAGCTGTGTTCCCCGGCGTTCTTTTACATCAGTCAAAAGGTCAGGTCTAAAAGAATGCAGACCGCTTAAGAAACAATAATGGCTTCATTGGGGTGACGTCTGTTCCCCTTTCACCCGAATCACACAAAGTTAGTGCTGAGTGGACATTGCCTTGCATTGTAGCCGCTCATGTCAACTGGATTCATGTGACCTGCAGGGAAAAGGGTGATGCAGGTGCAAAGAAGAAGAAAAAGAAGCAGAAGAAAAAGAACAAGGACAAATCTGGAGCCCCAGATGAAGTACAAGATCCGCTGGCCAAAGTGAGTGGCTGTGTTTGACTGTGTGTCTTTAAATCAATATCTGTGAAAAGAATAATTAAACTCGAAAAGATTTATATTTTTTGTATCAGGGTGGTGTTACTGTGATTTGGGTGTCTGCTTAAACATTTGTAATGCAGAACAAACCCTCACAACCATGATATTACCATCACGTGGTGCATGCATTCAGTCATTTTAGTTGAATTCAAAAAAAATTCTTTTCACAGGTGAACTCCCTCCCTGCCGATAAGTTACAGGAAATTCAAAAGGCCATAGAGCTCTTCTCAGTGGGTCAGGGTCCAGCTAAAACCATGGAAGAGGCCACACGTCGCAGTTATCAGTTCTGGGACACTCAGCCAGTTCCCAAACTTGGTATTGAACCGTTACACTAATATTCTTTGACACATTCATTTTTAATTTTTAAGCATACTTTAATAGCAAGTGAAAATTTCCCCATGTTTTACTCACCCTCAAGGCATCCTTACTGAATACGGTTTTCTTGAAGAATAATGCAGTCGGAGTTATAATACCGCGTATCATTTACGTCCAAGCGTTGAGAGTGAATGGTTGTTGACTTTTTGAAGCTCCAAAAAGAACGAGTAGAGTATGAGTTAAACACCGGGGAAATATTGATTTACGAGTAAAGTATCCCTTTAAGGCTTAGGATCTTCATTTCCTTTTTGCACAGATTTAGGTTCCGCAAATTTAAGACATGTTTGTTTCTTTGTTTGTGAAGGAGAGACTGTGACATCACATGGTTGCATTGAAGCAGATAAAGATTCCATAAGAGATGAGCCATACAGCCTCCCACAGGGCTTCGTCTGGGACGCTCTTGACCTGGGAAACGCTGCAGTGGTATGACAATCTCTCCATGAGTCTTTTATACAAGTGTTGCAAATATATTCCTGCAAACTACACAGGCACTGGGAAACAATTCAGTTTCTTCTTCTGTCGTAGCTAAAAGAGTTGTACACTCTTCTCAATGAGAACTATGTGGAGGACGATGACAACATGTTTCGTTTTGATTACTCCCCAGAGTTTCTGCTTTGGTAAGCAAAAACGTGTGCTTTAAAAACTTTAAGAACTATAAAAACTTCACGGAGAACCAAATGAACCGTTTTTGTTCTCCTTGTTTGTATAGTTAAAGGTTTATCTAGGTTTAAATGAATCTGAGTTGTGTTTGTATGTATCTGTCTCCAGGGCTCTGCGTCCTCCAGGCTGGCTGCCTCATTGGCATTGTGGAGTGAGAGTGAACTCTAATCATAAGCTAGTTGGTTTCATCAGTGCCATTCCAGCCAACATTCGCATCTATGACATGTAAGCAGTTATGAGCACAAATCTATACATGGTTTCAACGGCAACAACATACACAAACGATATGTGAGACCTAGTAAAAACATGACTTCGAGGAGATCTCCACAAAGAATCTAGAAATGTTGTGTACTTTGATAGTAATTTAATACAATTAATATACAATAAAGTATTTATATAAATGAACAGTATTATAAATAAGGGGTTATATTATAACCAAACACAGACAGGAAGTTAAGTTTAGACCAGGCGTGTGCGACTGGTGAAACCGTGTAGGGTTTACATTTATTCATTTGGCAGACGCTCTTATCCAAAGCGACTTAAAAGTAGTAGAGCAAGTAAAGCTTTAGTCAACACGTCAAACAATACCGTTAGTTTACAAGGCCATGCTAACAGCAGGATTAAAGCTGGTGTAAGCAAAGGAGAGAATGAACAACAAGATTTTTTTTGACACAAGACCAATAGAGTTAACCATGTATTATTCTCTAAAACATGTTTCCAAAAAGACAGTCAAAGTGTTCATGCATTTTTGTTTTCCTCACGAGTGCATGTCGCTTTGTAAGCGTCTGCAAAATGTAAATGTGTGTGAGCTAAAATAACATGCTAACAAGTTGCTTATTGAAGTGAGTGATTTTTACACCGTTGATTTCTCAAAGCCTTCTACCCATATCCGCTCATTGATCCTTCCAGAGAGAAGAAAATGGTGGAGATTAACTTTCTGTGTGTGCATAAGAAACTTCGCTCGAAACGAGTGGCTCCGGTACTTATCAGGGAGATCACCAGACGGGTCAACCTGGAGGGCATCTTTCAAGCTGTGTACACTGCAGGCGTGGTACTGCCAAAACCCGTGGGCACTTGCAGGTAAGACACATTCACCCTCTCACAGGATTTACAAGGACCTCAGCGTCTAGTCTGGTGATCTGAAAGCAAATGTTTGTGCTTAGTAACAGGTTAAATAATGTTCCTCCAGGGGGCGCATATCTTTCAATCATACCCACAAAATTCAACCCTCTGTGTTTTTACTATGATTAGAGATATTTGTGCACAAAAAGCCTTCTAATAAAACTTATAATAAAGTAAAAACTAACATAATTTTTTCAAGCATTTGAAAACCATAAATTGTAAAAACGTTAAAATTATTATTTAGACCCATTTAGTCACAAAGCTGCACCCATTTTCAAGAACCCATATGTCCTGTTACTTGGTGTTTTACCTGTTTGTATGATGTATGTACGTGTAGGTACTGGCACCGATCACTGAACCCACGAAAGCTGATTGAGGTGAAATTTTCTCATCTGAGTCGGAACATGACTATGCAACGTACCATGAAGCTCTACCGGCTCCCAGAGGTGTGTGCATGCTTATTTAACCCTAATATGAATTAAACTGTCTTATTTTCTCACTGTCAACATCCTCTTACAAACCCACAAACAAATGCTGACCAGGAAGAGGTTATAGTTAATTATAACCCACTTGTTCTGTTTGTGATTTGCTTCACTTCCTCATTTTTTGGGTAGACAAATGAATGATTCAAGTGTGAAAATGAACTGAAATAAACTCATGTTACTTCTTAAATGATAGTTTCTATAACTGAATATAGAAATACGTGTAATTTATTGAAGTATGAATGGAAAAGCAACTAAATACAGAAATGCTTGTTTTATGTTGACCTTGGGTGCCAAACAGATTCAAAGCATGGGAAAATCCTTGGTCACAAAAACATTTATTTCTGGGGTCTTTACATTAATAGTCATGTGATAACAGTCAAAAACATTATAATTGAGTTAACAACGCATTTCTAAAAATATTATGTACATAGGAAAAGTCATAAAATATTAAAATTCTGTCCGTTCTGAGAAAATGTTTCTTGTTTCTCAGAAAATGCTTATGCTCCTATTTTTTCTCATTTTATTATTCTGAAGGCTCCCAAGAGTTCAAGCCTGAGGGCGATGACAGTTAAGGACGTGCCATTGGTTCATCGGCTGTTGAAGGAGTACCTGAGTCAGTTCCACCTGGTGCCTGTCATGAGCCCAGATGAGGTTCAGCACTGGCTACTGCCTCAGGAGAACATCATTGACACCTATGTAGTGGAGGTATGAAACTCATAAAGCCTTCAAGATGGACTGAGTGTTATCTATGTCATATCTCTCGCTGTTGCTCTAAACCTGCCCCTAAGAACACTGAAAGCTGTAGTCCCTAGAGGGAACACATCATGTTTATATCATAAATGCATTAGTGCTGCAGCTAAAGCAATATGAATACTAAACAGAATATATAAATATTAGGGCTGTCAACGTTAATCAGTAATCAGAGACATCAGTAACAGTACTTATATCAGAATGTTGGCTTTCATTCATAAAATGATGTAGTTAAAAATCTGTTGTTTTTACATTCATTTGAACACTAAATGTGAAATTATTAGATTGTAAAGTATTTTTTAAAACATTAATGTTTTGTGCGATTAATCGTGATCGATCACAGAAAAAATGTGTGATTTATGGGATTTTTTTTTATCGATTGACAGCACTAATAAATATCTACAATAATTAAAATGATATGAAATATTAAATCCATTTTATTGGTGGTTTTATGCTAATAATGTTTAGCACAACTATGTATACACAAGTAAACTATATACTGTTTAAACACTTGACTTGATTGGCTAATTAATGAAGTTTAATATGCTTTAGAATCCAGAGGGGAAAATTACTGACTTCTTGAGTTTCTATACACTGCCGTCAACCATCATGAACCATCCTGTGCACCGCAGTCTGAAAGCAGCATACTCCTTCTATAACGTACACACCACAACACCCCTGCTGGACCTGATGGGAGATGCTCTTATCCTTGCCAAGTCGGTCAGTGACTGGATGTTTTACCAAAATTATTAAATGTTTTTACATAGCATCATTATTCACTGTTGCATCTTTTTTGTTACTTTGACAAGTATTTTCTGCAAGATAAAGACAAAATGAAATAGAAATTGTTTTTAACTAAACACGTACAATATTTCAGAAAAAATATAAGATATATATAGATATATATTCTGTGTTTATTGGAGCTTTTCTTGTCTCATTTCCGCTTTAGAAAGGATTTGATGTCTTTAATGCACTGGACCTAATGGAGAACAAGACATTTTTGGAGAAGCTCAAGTTTGGCATCGGAGATGGAAATCTGCAGTATTATCTCTACAATTGGAAATGTCCCAGCATGGGCGCAGAAAAGGTGCATATTTTCACTGAAAAGGAAATCATTAGCGTTTGACATTCTCAAAAGTCTAGTGTATGAAATTTGCCGGTGTCCGGAAATTTCATCCTACCCGTCATATTATCCTACCAGGCATGCGCACATTTAATGTGTAAATTAATCTTTCATGTTTTGTTTATGATGGTAGGACAGTCTGACACACTATTTTGCAGTGTAAAATAATCCTACCTGTTTATTTATTCAATGTGGTTTAGGTAAAATTATGACTGGGAGATATGTATCACAATTCACACTAATTATACATGTCTAAATCGATTCTGTGTTATATATGGCTGTTCCGTGAATTACGGCTGAGATGTTCTCACGTTTTTTTCTTATGCTGAAGGCGATAACATGTTTGCGAAACGCGCTCTGTAGATCAGTTTGTCTGTTTTTGGGCTACTGTAGAAACGACATGGTGGATTATATACCTCTGAAGACATGTGTATAGTATATTGTATTTCTGTCAATAGATCTTCCACAAAAATGACATATTGAACCTTTTAAGTATGTGCACAAGGTGCCCATTGTTTTATAATCTTTTTTACTGGGTAACATGAGAGCTCTTTGTCACACAAGGCAGGGATGTTTATTTGCCATTTATTACCACAAAGTTACTATACAGTTACCTAAAGTATAACTGTGTTCATTTCTAGGTGGGTTTGGTACTGCAGTGATCCATTTTACCATCAGTAACCTTGGTCTCGCGTGACAGCGAGTCCAAGTTATGACATCACGCACTGACCACCTGCCAGATGCTAAAAATGGACTTACTGCTTCAGGAAGAAGAATTCACCGGCCATTTGAACTTTGACCTTTTGGACCTGCACTACTGCTGCCAGGATGAGAGGATTTGATTGATCATATTTCCTCTTCCCCCTCTCTCTCTCTATCTATCTATCTCTCTCTCGCTCACTCGTTCGCTCCATCTTTTTTTCTTATACTCTCTCTGCGCATGGACCCAAAGCCATTGTAATTACCATCATCAGAGATGAGGAACTTTAATCTGTTATGATTGTTATTAATGGCACTCACACACAGACACGCAAAGCCACCCGTACATAACTACCAGACACGCTCCCATCAGTGTGGTCCAACTCATTCAGAGTAACACTCCCTGGCCTGCGGCAGGTGCTTTTGCAAAAAAGAATGAAAACGTTCATTCACCTCAGTGTTTTAGACAAGAATATAATAAAACAATCAAAAGACAAGTGAGATAATAAACACCCAAAATGGACATGACAAGGGCTGCTGTCAATGATTTTCTTTGGTCGTTTTCTTCCTGCATCCTTAGATTGTTTGTTGCCATGGAAACCATCTCCTCTTTCTTTTGACATACTTTGACCAATCAGTGGGTGTGGTACGCAGTGAGAGATCTATTTGTCTCGGTTTTGCTTTGACATTGCTTTGAGTCTTTCGTCTCTAATCGGTTTATTGCTTATTTGACTCTTAACTGCCTGTGATTTCCTCTCAAAGTATTGCCAACATATAAGCGCCTATGTAAATAACCAAGGATACAAGATAAAAACCTAGAAGATCTACAAGTTGACAGTGATTAAATCTACATTTTACAGATGGTTAAGGGATTAAATTAGCAATAATTATGTTTTTGAGAAAACTGTTTTGATCGGGGAGGGTGGGAGGTTGGGCAAGTGCGAAGAAATGTGTTAAGAATGAATTGTGATGTGTCTTAGAGAATAGATTTTGCCAATTCAAAGTTTTACTGCTCTAAAGGATGTGTGAAAATCCTAACTATATTTACACTTTAAAACTTATTTATGACTGTTGTTCAGAGCTGCAGTGTCATTTTAGGAAACAGAAGAGCATAGAACCAGAGCAGTAAAGAACTGTGAGTAACCGGCACTATCTACTCTAAACTTGTGGTATTCATAGTTATAGGGTAAAAGAAGAGTGATTTGAGGAAACTGGTTGTGTATGAACAATGGCAGCGACTAAAATATTTCAGCTTTTATGAAATGAGTGAAAGATGTCATGTTTTTTTTGTTGTGCTAAATAAAAAGTAGCAGCTGCTGTGACTTTACTTTGCGGTTTGCTATGTAAGAGTTTGGAACCTGTAGTGTGAATGTTCCTCGTGGAAAGTACGAACAAACTCTCTACAAACGGAAACGATATGAATTGGTATTTACCTTCGTATGTATAGTTTGATGGTAATTTTTTTTCTTTTAAGAATGTACCTAGATTATAACATCCAATCTGGTTTTCTAAACTTCCTTTTCTTTAGTGTGTAATTCGCTAAATAATATCTGAGTTTCATGAGCCAGTAATGCCCTGTGGCGAAGTTTAGATCCAGGTCTGTTAAATTCAGTGATATAATAGATCTTATCATAGTGTTTGTGTTTTTAAGGAAGCAAATGTTTCAGGTTTGCCGGACAAGCGTGTTTTGAACAAGGAGAGATTCTATGTGTTCCATGACAAATGAATACACTGGATACAAAGCAGAAAATACTGTCGAGCCCGGATTGGAGACCTGGTCATGATCAACAGCAATGAAGAGCAGGTACAATTCAGATCTGTGGTATTTGCTAAGGATCAAATGTGTGATATGCACACGAGTGATGCCTAAAATTGTACTGCATGGCTTTCTGAGAAGAAAGATGTTTTCTTCACTATAAAAGATGTTCAAATTAGATTTCGGTTGAATGTTGAACTAGACTCACCCAAGGCACTTGCGAATGAACTCTCATCTCATCTATCATATAAATGTAATTTGATTTGTGTTAAAATGTATTTAGATACACACAAATGTAAATTATTCTTGATCAGTTAGTCTACATATTTTGGTTTTTATTGTATAAAAATTGTATTTTTTGGAATTTCTTGCTCTGCACATTAGACACATTGACGCTACACTGGATTGGCCTGACTGAAAACCAGACTGAGGGGGTGTTGCTTTGGGTAGACAACACCCCCTTAAACACTTATCTCACACAAGTATCATTTCAAATCTGGAATGACATCTAATGCGTATCTGCTATGCTTAGATTTGTGTCTTGTGAGCTGCAGCAGTGCTTGTTGTAAGATTTAAAGTTCTTAAATGCATATGCATCATACACAGATCTTTTAGGTTATCTTTCAGATGGTGGATTTACCCTCCCGATGATGATGATGAACATCATGATCACTTGGGGGAAGACTGTGGTGTATAGATTTACAAAAAAATGGGGAGATTTTTCTTGCTTAAACAAGGAGAGAAGCATTTGCAGCATTCCATGTTCTAGTGAATAATTTGTAGGGATTGCCCATAGGATGCTTTTAATAATATTCTGAGGGTTGTTTTAAAGATCAGTGTCAGATGGACGCAAAGCATACAGATTAAAATTTCAGCCTCTCATTATAATAATCCCATAATAAAATACCCTAATTCCTGACTTCCTGTGATTTAACTTCAGTTTTTATTAAATTACAATGGTTTTGCAATAGTTTCGGTGGTGAAACATTTTATGTGTCTATGTGGCATGTGACAATGCAATGACTGAACAGCGTTGACGACACAAAAAAACAGATGTCCTTTCAATACTGCTCTTCAACCACACTGAAACCTGCCCTGACTTATGTGGCCCAACTTGCCCCATAGTTAACATTTTTGTGTTTTAAGTAAAAAAACAATTTTATTGGTTGAATTATAAAAAATATATAGGTTGTTTTATCAAAAAATGTTTTTGCACATACAAAATGGGGTGTGGTTGCTTTTGCACTCTAAAAATTTTAACACATTCTAGATCCTTTTGTGAACTGTGAACAGGAACAGACTTTGTCTGACGAAAGTTCACTACTTCTTAGCAACACTTCTGCATAGATCATCATAGTTACATGGTTTGATTGTCATTTTATTCTACTTATTACATACATTGATAAGAAAAGGATACCAACGCCAGATCCTCAATCTTTTTTCAACTTTCATGTCTTTCCTATTCTGCCCTATTATTTGACTTATTAAATTGATGCGTTCTTTCTTAACAGTCATATATGTATCACACAGTATGTACACATGTGAAATTACCGTATTTACTACCAGCACTGAACGCATATTAACCCACTAACCTATAATGTTGGGTGGGGTTTGTGCAGAGGGTGCGGAGGAATCTTGGCCATTTTCATGATTAGTATTTTATAGGCCAAATACAATAAATAAATCGTAATTAGGGACCCAAATCTACCTTGAAAAACAAAGAAACAGGGCTAGAGACACCGTATTGAACATGGTACCCGTAACAACCAATGAACAACTGACAGGATATGATTACAGGAAATATAACAAGTGATCTGGCTTCGTAAGGTCCACACTTCAGTCCTTGCTTCTGTGCATGCAAAACATGCATGAGAATATTTATTGCAATACTGTTCTAAAGACCACGTCAAGACCATCAAGTAAATCTGGACAAAATTTTTTGTATTGATACATTGAACTGAATGCATGAGTAGTTTATTGTATGTTATTTTAACTTGTTTTTTAGATAAAAACTCTTTCAGCAAGGAACGAGGCGGGACTGTGGTTCTCTTTGTTGCCCTCTTCCTGTCTTCGGTGGCTAATGCGGTGTTGGTATATCTGCGTGAGTAACCTCATGATTTACATGAACCCACACAATACCAGAATATGTGGTTAAAAGAATAAAAACATTTATTTATTATACATTATCAAAACAATATACTTTTTCTGTATCACTAACAATTACAGCACACATCAAATACGCGCATGTTTAGTGTATTTTTTTTCTCTTATTTCTATGCATTCAGGTTTTAAAATCTTGGATTATTGACTATCAAATAGACTATATGAAAATATTCACTTTCTTTTGCATGTAGTGTTGAGGTTATGTGTAGGTATTCACACTGTGATACGGACTTTGTATAATGTATGATCATATTTTTATGACAGATTACAGAGATGGTTGCGAGCCAGTTACAAACTGCACAGATCCCGGTACTGTATATCAAGTCCACACCGTTTCCTTCTACATGATAACACAAAGATGATTTTTGCATGTGTTTTAATTGTTTCTCCATTTAAGTGCTTCATGAAGCACTAGATGACGAACACAATGCACAAAACATATGGATCCATCCCAAGGATAATAAAGACTGGACAGCAGCTCATAACTGTCCAGAAAAAAGCAAGTGATACATTACTCAGTCATGTCACATTTTAGACGTAAATCAAATTTGTTATTATTACTTATTATGTTTTGTCCATTTCTGTCGCAAAAGATTTTGCTGAGGTATGGTTCAAGGGCAAGGGTAGATTCTATGTTTTCTCTACGGATGCAAAGAACTGGAACAGCAGCAGGGAACGCTGTCAGGCTCTGGGTGGAGACCTGGTGATCATCAATAGTAAAGAGGAGCAGGTATAGAAGGAGATCATTATTCTTTTTATTTGCTACACATCATATTAAAGTATGTATACTGTAGTATCTGCATTTTAAATGGTCTATCTGTCATGCAGGAATATGTTGCTGGCCTGATATTGAATACGACAACAAAAGCATTATATTGGATTGGTCTGAGCGATAGCCACGATGAGGGGAAGTGGCGGTGGGTGGACGACACCCACTTAACTCATAGGCAAGTATCAATTGAAATCTTGTGTGTTGATGGGATTCAAATTGTCTCTTCAATTTTAGACTTGGTTGGATTAGTGCAAATAACTATAAGCCAGGATAAAGCCATAATAATTGTTTTTTCTTAAAATGTATGTGTCAGATTTTGGGCATCTGATCCGGATAACTACACATCGCCTGAGTATCCTGAAGGTGAAGATTGTGTTATTTTAAATGGACGGATCACAGAAGCAAAATGGGGAGATGTTTCTTGCTTAAGGAAAGAGAGAGGGATTTGTGAAATTTTGTGTGCTTAGTAAATGTTTGCCATATGAATTACTTTGACCTGTGGTTTACCATACAGGTGCACGAAAATCTGAAAAATTACAATCAATTTAATAGTTTTTAACAATATAACGTTAAAGCAGATGTGTATCAGATTATTGAATGTATTGAATCAAAATGGTATTTTACGTATGAAGAGTCTATTTACAAAAACAGATAAACATTTTTTATTATTATTTTTATGTGTCATGTTTTTTGTGTTTTATTATGTTAGTTAGCTTTATTTTTTAGTTGTTATTATTTAATCTAAATATCTTAATAATAAACTGCAGTTGATTGATATTCATTGTAATGCACAATAAAAACATGATTTTACAAATTGTTCTACAAATGAACTCTTCATGTATTCTGTCTTCTGAGTTGTGGTTTGAAGATACACAATAAAAACTATTTTGCATGGTTACACATGTTGTTTCATTCCAATTTCTACATTGATTTTAATAAATGATTAAGGACATATTTATCTTAATGGGCTGATCTACATATTCGCAGCAATTGCGTATAAATAACACGCGCTGTGCATTATCGTATAATAGGCTACGGACGCCAAATTGCGTTTTTACGTGCATAAATACGCCTATTTTTGCGTGCATATGATACCCCAATTACCGTGTTTGCATATTAAACAGTAATTTGTCTCATTACCCTGTCCCCTTACCCAAACCCTAAACCTAATGTTAGCGTCCGTGTATATTATAACCTTTAACCCAAACCCTAAACCTAACAGTATTATTTTAATTATTTTTAAAATGTCTGATCTCCTCCCAGGTACAAGCAAACATTGGCGTATCATGCACGCAAAATCGCAATTTGGCGTACGTATTAGACAATAATGCCACAGCGTGTTATTTATACGCAATTGGTGCGACCAGGTTGATTGTATCTATATTTTATTATATATAGTTGTACATTATTTAGCAACAATTTACGCTTTTTACAGTGTAGGACAGATTAACATGCTATAGTTTGTGGTTTGTCTTCACACCTACAAAATGTTCTGACAAATGTTCACAGGAAATGACGATCTGTGTGTATTAGAGGGTTAGCACTGATCTGATACCCAGAGGCAGCTTTATCAGAGCAAGCGTCACATCTCTATTTGACAATAATGGCCAAACATGACATGTGTGATCATGTTTATGATAACACCAAATGGATGAAAAAGAACATATGTGAGGGTGAGTGCTTGATATTTATTAAAGTTAAAAAGTGTTTCATCTGTGTTCACCAGCTGCGTGGAACAGTCTCTTTTAAGAATTTCGTCTCTTTTAAGAATATGTTACTTGTGTTTAACATCCATGTGCATGCTATGATCCTTCTGATAAATGTGTTCTGCTAGTACGTACCGCTTTACAGGTCACCTGTGGCTCATATTAAACTTTCTCTTAACTGTTGGTTTCGCGCATTGCTGGTGTGCTTAAACTCATAAGCAAATCCAGAGTCACTACATTTTAATTGTAAGAATTGCTCTAATTTGACAAAATAAATTGTTACATTTCTAAATGATCTTCACGGTTACCTGTTAATATTTAAGATCAACCCTACAGCGGAAAACTAAGTAAAATAGACAAACTGATAAAAATATAATACACATACTTCTCTTTTTCGCATCCTAAAATAATCTAATGCAGTAATGTCTTTCAAAATTTATTTTCAATTTACGTCAAAATTTGTAAACAAATGGCTGTTGATGGGTATAATGGCATCCCCAACAAGAAACAATGTTTTTTTAAAGGCAATGTGTAGCTAATTATGAAAACCTCTTTCTTTGCATTTGTTTTTCCTCATTGTCCATTTTAATATGTATTTTATAGACAGGAGGGCTGGTACCAAGAAGAAAAGTTATATCTTCGTCGTGGTTCTATTTGTTCTCTTACTATCTCTTTTGACTAATGCAGCGCTAGGATCCTGGTGTAAGTATGACAAACACGACTCACAAGTCAAACATCAAACAAGCAAACAAACTTATCAAAGCAATATTTACATATACATTTGTTCACTACAGATTTCATGAAGGAAACTAGTACATTTTGGCACTGTGCACCAGTAAGAAACTGCTCAAATTCAGGTAAAAGCTCTCTGTAAACTTTTGTTTTATAGAGAGACAATGTAAGATATTACTACATAAATTTCACACATTTTTTCAGAAGGTAATCCAAGTTGCAAATATGAGGAGAAGGAATTATTAAACTACTGCCCAGGTAAAACTCTCTTTTCTTTTTATTCAGCATACTGTCCATAGGATTATGCTTGTAACAGACTGTTCCCGGATATATATTTTGCCACCTTTATGCTTGTGACTAATGAGTTCTTTATACAGTAAAACCATGTTGTGCTCTGTATCTCCACGGGCCTATAGTCTTGTATTATTTATAACAACCAGTCAGTCAGACGTACTGAGGAAATACATTTACAAGTATGTAAAGGTGCAGCGAACTGGGTACATTACTGTATTTTTAGTCAAGCCACAGACTTTCATTTCCTTTTCTACATCATTGTAAAAAATGTCTTTGTAGATTTGCCAGAGCAGTGGGTAAAAGGCAACGGCAGTTTCTATGTTTTCTCCAGCTTTAACCTGACCTGGAACATCAGCAGAAAACACTGTAAGAAACATGGAGGAGATCTGGTCATCATCAACAACACGGATAAAAAGGTAGCGTACATTAAATTGTATTTTACTTATATTTTTTTAAACAAGGAAGAATGTATGATGGAGAGGAAAAGAGTAAGAAGTATGTCCACTTATGTAGACCTCTGTTTTCTTGCATACAAAATAGTATTTCATCTCATTCCGATAAATACAAATATTTTATTTAGAAAATATTATAATATGTATAACAGAAATTATAAAAAATATATATTTATTTGAAATGCAGGCATTTCTGGCTAATAGAATATGCATGACTGGAGAATCTTATCTTTACTGGACTGGCAACCGTGGGGGGAACTGGGAAGGACAGGAACAAGTCAACTGTGACACACTTAAAGGAAATAAACAAGGGGATGCATCTTGCCATAGGGAAGAGAGAAGCATTTGTGAGATTCCATGCCTCTGATTTAAAAATATGACTGATTCATTTTATGTTGTTAATCGTAAAATCATCATAAGATGTTACTGCACTATAGTAAATGTATATATGAATATATATATATGAATGCATTTGCTATAATGTGATAATTTTTTTAAATGTGCACTATTCTTTATTTTACTTCATTTTTTCCCTTCATAATTGTGGATATGAGTTACAATGGGCAGAATATTGCGACCATTTCTATAATGTTTCATTAACTGTCCACCCCAAATAAAGACCCAGTCGGTCATTTGTACAAGCACCTTATTTCGACAAAAAATTACAGTTTATTATGAAGTACATTCATTCCATTGCTTTAGCTTGTTCACTTTTTATGGATTTAATTCTTCGTATTTGTTATAGTATACATTATAATTTCATCAATATTTATAGTTTTAAAGATATTTTTGAACCCCTAACCCAACCCCCACCCTAAACCTAAATGCAACTCAAACAATCAAAACGCAACACATGTAAATGTACAGCCAGTCACAGGTATTTATTGCATAAATTGACAAACAAACAGTATATTCCAAAACAAATTGCGTTGCAAACCTTCTGAATTGTGGCCAGAAATAAGTTTAGACGAAGATCATCAATGTGTGCAACGCATACAGAGCTCGTTCAGAATGACGTCATGACGCTGTCGAGAGCCAATAAGACTTCACAGTCAGCGCAGACGTACTAATGCAATCGCAATAAAACACACACTTTACTAAATGGTGTCTTACAAATGTAAACTGTTAAGTTAGATTTTTTTTACTTATTCAATTGATGTAACAATTTGTGCCACATATTAACCGTGACATATTTTGCCAAAAAAGAGAATCACTTATAAAAACTATTGCATATATGTTTTTCTATATTTAAATAAAAAAATATATAAATAAAAAATATTTCTCACTCACACATATAATTTTTATATTATATTTTGATTGGTATTCAAAAATAAAATAGTATGAAAATAATAAAAAAAAGACAAACCCTTTTCCGCTCAAAAGGGTAGAGTTGCCTATCCCTCGTTGAGTAAATTCCTAAAAACCATTACAAATTGTAATTTGTTTAATGTCTTTCGAAGTAAAGTGCAATTCTCAATTAAGAGTTTACATTTATATTTACACTTAGTCATTTGGCAGACGCTTTTATCCAAAGCGACTTACAGTGCACTTATTACAGGGACAATCCCCCTGGAGCAACATGGAGTAAAGTGTCTTGCTCAAGGACACACTGGTGGTGGATGCTGGGATCAAACCAGCAACCTTTGATTTACCAGTTCAGTGGTTTAACCCACTAGACCACCATCTCAGTTTATAAAAAAAATATTTCCGGAATGGAACGAGTTGTGTCAAACTACTTTTTTTTTAAACTGCCGTAAATTGTTTCGGCCGGAAGTAGACATCTACTTTCGTCTACTTCCGGGCGAAACAATTTACGCCAGTTATCATTTTTTAATAAACTCTTTATTGAAAATTGCACTCAACATCAAAAGACATTACAATTTGTAGTTACTTATTCCATTGAGAGGTTACAGAGCCTGTATTTTTGCGGATGCCTGAGGGATCAATTCTCCAATGCAAAGGATGACTTTATGTCGGTATTTCAGTATCAAGAAGACAAGGAAACATTTTTTGGCATACTGTATTGAATCTAACAAGACCTAAAGTTCAATGCCATTCTAATCAATTAGCAATTTCAGTATATGCATAGATGAATGAGGGATAGAGGACAAATCACCAAACATATGACAGACTCCACCTTTTTCCGCTAAGAGCATGTCTAATACTAATCTATTTTGTACGGCCATTAATGAGGTGGGCGCTTATTGTTCAGATAGTCCCTCTACTGCATCCCTGGACAGATTGGCTAATCTCATAACATTGTAATGAACATAATTAATCCTATCTTCATTTTTGTTAGGGGTGACTGGGAAGATTATAGATAGAACTGGTATATTCTCAAATCCTGGAGCTATCTGGTCAGCTAATTCATATTCATATGGGACACCGCGTGGAACTCCTATGGCATCTATATATGTGGGACTGTTTATTGATAAATCAATGATAGCTGCAGCTCGTTTACTCAACACATGGTGTCTTCTTCATTTTGTTAAACTTCCTACACCTTGTTGTTGTAACTCCACCACCTTTTCTCCTATTAATGTTAAAGGAGCTCCTAGCCTGACCATAGCACATAAACATATTGTTTTTTTTGTTTTTTTGGTACTCTGGTGAACAGTCGTCTGTCACCACAACTCCCCCTGTGGTGAACATAAAATGCTTGCTCCCAGTTTAATCAGTAAATATCTCCCCAGTAGGGGTACCGGGACATCTGATGAGTACAGAAATGAGTGTGAAAGGCTCTGATTCGTCACCTTGGTGGTAAGGTTTTTAGTCATTGGCCAGTGTTCTAACCCACCAGAGAAGCCCATAACTCCCGCTGTTTTATCACTTATGTCTTTGTCAGTGATTGTGCCTCTTGTTACAGTGGAGTATGTTGCTCCGGTATCTACCAGAGCTGTTAGTGGTCTGTTGTTAACCACTATGTCCATGAGGAACTCAGCCATTCCGCTCATGATGGGTCTCTGTGGGCCCCTTCGACAATCCCCCGCGTCTTCCCCCTGGCCCCATGTTGGGTGCATGGGCGCCTGAAAACTGGGTGGAGACGGATGTTGTTGCCCCGGGTATCGTGAGGCTTGTGGTCCCCTGCCACGACCACTGGGTCCACCCTGCTGAGGACCCCATCCCCCTCGAGGTGGCCCCGTAAACTGACCATCCCCTGCCATGGGACATTCATTTCTCCAATGATCAGTGTCCCCACACCCAAAACATGCACCCCTCGGTTGCCCTCTACCCCTACTTCCCATGTTACCTCCCCTCTGTCCCCTATAACCTCCCCAGGGACCTATTGGTGAAGGGGTTAGTTGGTAGTTCCCTCCCTGATCATACCCAAAGTAAGGGGAAATAAGTGATTGGGTAGGTGGGTCATTTGTTGAGTGTTGGGGCATTTGTTTTTGTCTTTTTCGGGCCATTGGCTCTAGCTAAATCCAGTTGGAGTTTTAGCAGCTGTGTTTTAGTTTTTTTCTATTTCCGCCTCATGGTTAAGTTTTTTATAATACACTCGTTAAAAAAAAAATGGAAATAAATGACTCAAAATACATGATTTAAAGTAAACAACAATAATGGCCAATGATAATGGTATAAACTTGATTATAATGAGTATATTGTTATCACCATGTCCTCTTTCGCAAACACTTTGCTTAAAATGTTTTGTACCCTCTGAAATGTTTATCCAGTCCACACCCCAACCTTGGTACTGAAACTCTTTTTACTTTATTTTGTACACACGAGTCTTTCATATGCTTTAAACTGTTTGTAAAGTCTTCATATGTTGGGAGATCGGTGCATTTTGTTTTTGTGATTAAATGGAAAATTGTTCTACCATCTTCTTCTTGAGTTACTGCACATTCCCCTGGTTTCTTGTTTTGTTTTCTCACTTTTTCTACACCATACCTACTCTTAAATGTTACTGCAATACCTGTCCCATATGCACAATCTTCACTTACACAGTGCGCTAGAGGTTCCTATGGTAAAAATATCACCTTTCTTGTGTATGACCTGTAATGTTCCCTTTTCTGCGCTCCCTTGTACTTCACCTTCAACACCCTCCCTCTCTTGGACCTGAGATCTCAGGTCCACAGCCGTCTATTCCAGAGACCTGCCTGGTGGATGACAAGCAGCACAAGAAGACAAATGGTACCACATGTCACCTTTCCCTTCAAGGCGGACACAATGCGATGTTCGGGAGGTGACACGCAATGTGTTGACCACCGTGGTTCGCTCCACCTCCTGCGGAAGGTTCTCAGTCATACCCACTCCATGGGTCGTGGAATAGGTTCTGGTTCAGGTCCTGGTGTGACTTTCTGGGAAAAGTTTTTGATCAGAGCAGTTAGTTTGTCAAAATATGCACAATGTGACAACGGTTTAATGGTGTCTGGTCTCAGTGGTGTGGTTGGTCCTGGAAAAGATCGACCTGTAAGCAATTTAAATGGTGTAAAGCCTGAAATCCTGTTAACAGAATAAACGTACAGACATTAATGCTAGAGGGAGTGCAGATAACCAGGTCAATTTTGTCTGTGCACAGATTTTAGCCAATTTCAGTTTCAGAGTGAGATTCTTTCTCTTGACTTTGCAATTGTTCCTTCAGCACTATCTAAACTCTGTCTGCTATGCAATGAAACACGGGGTGTGTGGTGATTTATTAGCTCCCCACACTGCTCTTCCCCCTCCCCTTGTGGAATTTGTTCTCCCTGTTCTTCTCCCTCGGGGGCTAACTGCTGTGCTGTTCAACTGGCTAATCTTGTTATTTGGTGTAATTGCTGTCTTATTTCATTTATATCAAACATTGTGTCAGGCAATTCTTTACTATGTTTCCTTGGTTTAATTTTACCATAACTTGCTGCAGTTTTGCGTCATACGGTGGTGGTTTTGTCAATAGTTGCAAGTCTTGATATAGTTTTGGGGGTGGGGAATATGCTGTTTGTTCAGAGGTGTCTCCCTGTTCACTTCCTGACTTCTTTGTCTGCACATTTTCTCCCCCCTCTCTTTTAACCGGACTCAGAGCAGTGGCCGTAAGCGCAATGCATTTCCATAGTCTTAATTCTTCCATCATTTTAACTTCTTTATTTTTATGTTTATTCTTTTCTAACCACTTTATATTTTTTCTTTTTTTTCTTCATCAACATGTCTCTAACGTTTGCCGGCAATCTAACCAACAGTTTTTCCGGATCTACCCATCCGTTTTCAATACACATCTGACTCCATTTCCCTTCCCAAATTTTCCTCTCTTTCTTATGATTTTTCGGCTCTGACTGAGCCATTAATATATCCGCTACATTTCCCCATTGTTTTGTCACAGGGGGACACCTATTCTTCACATTCCCTCTCAAATTCAGACATTTTAATAATTAACTCAATAAACCTAAGCATATAAATAATATGAAAACACATCAATAACTATCTTAATCTGATGACAAAAATGTCTTATTATCATGTGCAAACGAAATACAGCGGATTGCAGTGATGTGCATTATAGCTGAGACTCACAAGAACCTTGTACGGTTTGTTTTGTGACTGTAAGCCGTTCCCTGTTGAGCTTTAAATAATGGTATATTTTGTGAATGAACTCATACAGTAGTGAAATACAGAGCAATATTTACATATTATTTGACAGAAGTTGTGCATTATCCAGACAAATGAACACAGCTGGTTTTGTGACTGTAAGTCATTCCCTTTAACTGCTATTGAAGTTAGAAACGTGTATTTGTGTAGCATATGTAACTTTTGAGACGACCCCTAAATAGTTAAAACAAGTTAAACGGCACCTGTGTGCCAGTGGAAAAACATTAAATTAATAAATCTGTACTTGCATAATTTGGCAAAACTGAATTAGACTTTGAAAATAGTACAAAACACATGCCTTCTTGTTCTTTGCTTCGCGTTGTGTCTTCCCGCTACAGACGCTTTCCGTTTTAAAGCCATGGCCATGTAAAAACGCATCATTACATCAAGCGCATGTTATCAAAATAAACAGGTAATGCGATTTTACATATCTGTCATGAAAATGTTATTATTAGCATGTGTTTCAAGCTTTGATATATTCAAGTGCAAAAATATGTTAATGAATGCATCACATCTTTAAAGTTGAAAAGTATTGTAACGTTTTCAGATAATAATGAGACGACTACAGGAACAAAGGGGTGTTTATTCAGGCTGTTGTCGGCCATACCTCAAGCCGTTCACATCTGGCTGTATCAGAGAACTTCACTTGCACAAGAAGGCTCCCGTCCTTTCGACCTCCTCCAGCCGCTTCACACTCACACACCAAACAAGGGGCGGAGCGTCCTGCGCTCCAACTACATCCAATAACAGCCCCCTTAAGGAAATAACATAAAGTGCAACGCACATTAACTATCATGGTTGTATTAACAACATTTTTAACATGTTACAGTATTTTATCAACAAGTAGCCCTCTAGATCAGTGGTTCTCTACTTTTTTTGGTTCAGCGCCACCCATCCATTTTTCAGATCCCTAACCGGCGCCCCCCCCCAAATAAACAAGGGTTAAATGTTTTCATTAATAATAACAATAATAATACATTATTTGTTATTAAAATATCATTTAAAACGCATGTCACTGAATTGGGATAATCGGTAATCTCAATAAATGTATTTTGTTTTGCCTCGCGAAATACTAATGAAAATAAAAAGCATATCACTGAAAGTCAAATAACAGATTTGATTGGCCAGTATGAATATGACCCTACTTTCCCAAGGAGCAAAAACAATGTGAAGTAGAATGTTTTAACTTAGTTTCAGTACTCTCCCAAATGCATAATAAAACCTAAAAAGCTGCTTATATTCACCTCACTTAGGTGTGTAATTGTGTGTAAGTTTATAGGCCTAAATGTGTGTGCTTTTTAAATGGTTTGTCATTAATAATTTGTGTTCATAATTAGGCAAATGAAAACAATACAATCTTCTAACAAGAATAAACAGTTATTACAATGTAGAAGTTATTAAATGTACTTATTTGTATTATTTTGAAACAGTACAAGTAGTGTACATTTTGGGCTCAGATATGACCTGGAGAATTAATATCCTACCCAAAGATGATTATAAAATATTAGACTTTATGAGTTTATGCATACACATTTCTACATCATAAATAGAGTTAAATGTAATTCACTTTAAACGCTGTCATTAGAGTGGAAGTGAATATAATTTATAGAAAATAAAAAAAGTATTTCATGCAAAATGCTGTTCATGTAAACTCAACTGTCATATAATGTGCAATGAACGGTACAGATGTTTCCCTCAGCAAATCGAGAAATTTGTAGATAGCCTATTTCTTTCACATTTTTACAGTCTCAGTATTAAGTTAAATCTGCCCTACAATCAGCTGACGTCACGGTCACATGACAGAGCTCTCACGTGACAGAGGCACCGATCACGAACTTTAAAATATTCTACAAGTATATACATAAGCAGAAACATAAATCGGCGCAATGCTTGTTCAAACACATACATTACCAACAGCACATTTATGAACCTCTCTAATGTAGCCTGTGCAGGACGAGCTGTGTTCAGTAATAGAGGATGCCATTTTGTGTTTGGGCTCGCTGTAATCACTGTTTGGATTTCAGAAAAGCTAAAAGTTTAACCTTTATTCAAGTTCTACCAAAAAATAAATATAACCCATTTAATTTCTTCAACTCTCCGTGGCCTTTTAGTGGACTGTTTGAAGTGTTTTTTTCGATGTTGCTTCCACGAACAGCTGTGTCCGGGGTGAAGAGGAAGGATTTTGGGTGCATGTCACAAGCACTGTGCGCTCACTCTTCAGATAGCCCTTGCTTACAAAAAGGTCGGACTCAGTTGCATAAACTTATACACCGCTAACGGTAGACTGCGTTTTAACAGCTGTTCTAACAGACAAGGACTCTTCAGTATACTTTTCATATTTCAATAAGCCTAAGCTACCTTTTTAGTTAACTGATTTAAAGAAGTTATGACCAGTCTTGATGAAAAAAATGAGATGAACATGATCTAAATCTAGTCTAAGCATCTTATCCAACCGGCCCCTGGTCTAGAATATTTCATAGTCGTCTTGCTAGACCGCTTATGTAGGGGACATTGCTTCCCGGGCCCCTTATAAAAATGTATAATATTACATACATTCAAAACAATGTTGTGATAACAATAGTTTTGGCTGGTGGTCTTATTTTTCTGATGTTTGATTACATAAAATGTATGATAAATGCCTATATTTCAATGCCACAAAATCTGGGAATATCTGAAATTGAAATGTGGAGGGTATTCATATATTGTCAACAATGGCCAATCTGCACTAAGCGATCCTTTATATTGAAATTGATTAACGCGTCACGCAGCAAACCTTACGCAATTTTACAACAACTGTCGATTGGTCAAGAAACATCCGAGGAGGCGGGGTCTTGAACATACGGCATGCGGAAGCTTTCTTGTATTATAACATTTGACAACACTTGTACTGTGCAAAATGTGGCTCGCTGTTGTCATAATATGTATAGCTTTAGTTGCTGTTCTTCTCAAATATGTGTTGGGAACTGGACCGAACCCTTTTGACATCGACACCCGCGAAGCGCCGAAACCCATAGTGTTTGATCGGAAGGTGAAGAATAAAGTTTTAAAGCAAGGTGAGTCGAGGATACTTTGATCCAAGTGCACGCCGACACTTCATGCAAGCTTTGTTGACATTAGATCGTTTAACAGCGCCGACTGTTGGGACAGAACGCTGTATCTGAATAAATATCTCCAGACAGATAGCATGCATTAAATGCGTTTGTTTTGTTTTTGTGACGTATCTATTAAGTCTAACTGCACATTTATTTTCATGTCCAGGCTTTCTGGCAACTAGAATCCCTCAGGACTTGGACGCAATAGTTGTTGGCAGTGGCATTGGTGGATTGGGAATTGCTGTCCTGTTGGCTAAAGTAGGTAAAAGGGTTCTGGTTTTGGAGCAACATGACCGGGCCGGAGGGTGCTGTCACACCTTCACAGAGCAGGGCTTTGAGTTTGATGTTGGTAAGATTGATTTGCTTCTGTACTTTGATCAGCAACGAAGCTAGATAGTTGCACTACATGACCAAATTGTATTTACATGTCTGCATGATTTTTCAGATTTATCAGTACAGCTCTCTGGCTATTTATTCAATGCACTTAAGTAATCATGTAATCATATGTTTGGAGTGATCTAAATGTCCTTTCTTTTCCTGTGTCTAAGGCATACACTATATTGGCGAGCTGCTGGATCATAAGCCCATGCGTTGCATTGTCGATCAAATGACCAATGGACAATTGCAGTGGGAGCCATTGGATAACCCCTATGACCATGTGGTTTTGGGCCCCCCAGAGGAACGTCGCATTTACCCCATCTACAGTGGAAGAAAACGCTTCCCAGACGAACTGAAGAAATATTTTCCAGGGGAGGAGAAGGCCATTGATGAATATATGAGACTTACCAAGGTACTGTGGGAATAAACTGAATAGTTTTTTTTATATTAGATTATAGGTCTAACTTGTGGTATGAAAGCTGTTACATATCTAGAGCATTTTTATAACTTATGTGGTTTATTTGAATTTTTTTTACAATAAGGTTGAAAGATATAAATATGTATGAAAATGTTAATTTTAATCCGAAAATGTACGATACACTCAGAATCTTGTTTCTGTGTGTGTTTTCAAAGCAGAACTTAATACCTATATATACTTTAGGGCCGATGCAGATAATATAGAACACACGTTGTCTTCTAAAGGTCTATAGTAATTGCTGTTATCTGAAATAATTGCAGTTAGGTTATGTATTTTTGACAAATGATTATTTAACTGTTGTGACAGCCCTACAATAAGCCGTCATTTCAATGAACTTTCACCTGCATAGGCACATACAAAGTGTCTCCAGGGGAAAAATGAGTCACAGCAGACCTCACCTTCTCATCTGTTTTATGAGACTGTAATGATTGTCACTACACAATGTATGACCTTACACAAATTGACAGATAACCACTGTGAAGGTGTGACCCTGTTTCTTAATGTGTCCTCCAGAAAGTTGGTGATGGTGTGTGGTTCATGGTGCTGCTGAAGCTCGTACCAGTCCCTCTTGCAAAGTTCCTGGTGTACACGGGTCTGGCCAATCGTATCTCTTCCTTCTTCCGCTACGCCTCACACACCCTGACCGAGGTGGTGAATGAGCTCACACAAAATAAAGACCTGAGAGCTGTGTTCAGCTACATCTTTGGAACCTATGGTGAGGTCATCCACCTGAGCGGTCCAAGTGGTTAAAGGGACATCTCTTAGTCACCCTCATTTTAAACCTGTTTGACTGACTTTCTTCTGCAGAACAAAAAAACAATATTTTGAAGAATGTTGGAAACCTATTAATGGCAGTACCCATTGCCTTGCATTGGTTTTTTACCGGTACAACAGAAGTGAATGGGTACTGTCGTTGTTTTGCCCACAGAGCTGTTATTCAGTGTTTGTGTGATACTCTTTTTGAACAGGTAAAATGCCTAAAGAATCAAGCTTCTCCATGCACAGTCTGCTCGTGCGCCACTATCTGAATGGTGCCTGGTACCCAAAAGGTGGCGCTAGCGAGATTGCCTACCACATGATCCCCATCATTGAGAAGGCGGGAGGGGCAGTGCTTGTTAGAGCACCTGTCAACCGCATACTTCTGAATGACGCTAAAGAGGCTATTGGTAAGAGATTGGCTCTCTAAGCTTTTATACATGTAGCACAAGTTTGTACTAACCGGAGGGTTTGGTTGGCATGCATGCAGGTGTGAGTGTTCTGAAGGGTCAGGAGGAAGTGCACATACACGCTCCCATGGTGATTTCAGATGCTGGAATCTTAAACACATACCAGAATCTTCTACCCAAAGATGTGCAGGCCATGCCTGGTAAGAGAGTCTATATTTACATTGTAATTAAAGCAGCACTTTAGAACATTTGCTCACGGTTCCCCCATGTGGTTGATAAACGCAATTGTCCGTTACCAGTGTCGTAAATAATGTCGCAGTTTAAGCTTCCCCGTGGGCAGGGCAATGCACGTGAATTTTTTGAGGAAAGAAGAAACGTAGTTTGGAAACCATTTCGCACTCTTCCGCAGGCAGGGGATGGGCGGGGCTGTGTGTACCGATCCGAACACAGACGCTGTTCAAGTACCAGCAGGAGTAGAGTTCAACCAGTTAAGAGTTGTTCTAACCCTGAAATCATTTTGAAGACGTTATTTTAAGGTCGAAAAACTACAAAGTGCTTCTTTAAATAGCTGAAACTTGGTTCTGTACTGCAGTGCAAACATTGAGTGTCTGTCTGCAATGATGAACGACAATGTGCATGATTTTGAAATGACCAAAAGCTTCTCTGTGCAGCGATCCAGAAACAATTGAGTATGGTGCATAATGGTGACGGTGGTCTCAGTGTCTTCATTGGTCTGGAAGGGACAAAAGAGGAGCTGGGTCTAAAAGCAGACAATTACTGGATCTTTGCCGAGAACAATTTGGATGACGTGTGAGTGTCACTGTAAACCTGTAATAGTGTTCACCAGCATCTTTCATTTTCTAAACCACTGTTGCTCTAGACAACAGTAGTTCTGCTCTCATTTTCTGTCCACATCTGCTCTTCTATCAGAGTTGAGGGCTACATGAAGGGGAAAAGAGAAGAATCTGTTAAGAGCATCCCTATGATATTTGTGGCCTCACCCTCTGCCAAAGATCCCACCTGGGAGGAGAGATCACCAGGTATAGACAGGGTGCCCTGTATAGAAGTACCAAGCAGCAAAAAATACGTGCTGTGGTTCTCTGATATCTTTAACTTTGCATTTGTAATTAATCACACAGCTCTTTTTAAATCAAGAGATAACCCGAAGAACCCAGAGGTGCTGCCGGTAAACAATGTTTGTAAACACTAATGTAAACTATTTAGTTTTTCTACGCAGGTAAATCTACTCTGACTGTTGTTAGCTTTGCTGACTATGCATGGTTTGAAGAGTGGAAGGATGATAAAGTGAAGAACCGAAATGCAGAATATAAAGAATTGAAGGAGACTGTCATCAATACTATCTTGGAAAGGGTGACACAGATCTATCCTAAGATCAAGGACAAGGTATGCGGTTTTACCGTCTCGAAAAGTCTGTCATCTCTCTGCTTGTCTTAGAGTTGCTCCTTTCTCTTACTCTTCAGTGTTCACCCTTTTTCTACTTTTGTAGATTGTATACGTGGATGCAGGGACCCCAATCACGAATCAACACTATATCGGCGCATCTAAAGGAGAGATCTACGGTATAGATCATTGCCTTTCTCGCTTTACAGTAGAAATGAACGCGGCCATCAGACCACATACTCCTATTAAAAACCTCCTCCTCACTGGTACGTGTATGGTGTGAGTCGACATGTGTTTATTTATTAATGCGAAACTGTGTCTGTCTTGCTCAAATGTGTTTTGAGATGTATCGGTCTCACTGATTGTCTCTGGATGTTATTCTCAGGTCAGGACGTAATGTTATGCGGCTTCGCCGGAGCGTTGGCGGGGGCGCTGACGTGTGGATCGGCCATTCTGAATCGCAATCTTCACCTGGATAGCATTGCTCTTGCTAAGAAGGTTAAGAACAAGAACAAGAAGATATAATAAGTAGTTTGTAATCCTGCCCAGTCAGTATCAGCTGACTTTTAATTGAAGGACAATTCTTGTATAATCTTAAAATGTTTTAAGAGTGTGGACATATTCTGTGTGGGCCTACTTCATAATCATTACCAAGAGCTATTAAACAGAGGACAGAGGTTATCTTTGAGATTAATGGAATATTTATAAACTACTACTCAAAACCCAACATCCGTTTTATTAGTTGTGTCTTATTAGTTAAACTGTCAGACATCTTGAATTTACAAGGAGGAAACCATTAAAGGGAAACAAATTTGTTTAAGCTTTTGTGATATTGTACACTTGCTGTATCAAGATGTCATCATATTTGTTTCATCAATTAAATCTACTTCCTGTTCATCAATATGCAAAACACTAAAAAAGGGCACTTAGCACAGACTGCATGCAAACTGGAGTTTACAAATTGAATGTAATGCATTTCAATTTTGTGAGAGTATTAATGCAGTCTTGCTAATCCAGATGTTTTATCAAATAATGATGCCATGTGCACATGTAACCATTGACAACTATGCATCTTACTTACTGTAATTGATTTTTCATTAAAGAATGAAACCAAGTGTTTAATAAATCAATAAAGTTTTTTTACTATGTAGATTATTTCTATATGTGTCACCGCAAGAGGGCAGTGTGGTTTATGTAAGTATCCTAAAATTGCTTTTCAATGCAGATGTAGTATTTTATATAAATAACTTTAAACTTAGTTTGTTTTACAGTGAGTAGTAAATACTTGAGTGAATCTGAATTTTTACGTAAATTGTTGTGATGCTGACATCATTTCCATGACACTTTACATAATGTGCACTTTTCTTGTCAGATGTGAGAAAATACTTTGGATTTCTCAAAACTTGTGGGATGCAAATTAACTGTTTAATGAGAGTTCAAATGAGAGGTGGGAAATCCATGCGAAGGAAAATCCACAGCTTTTCATTGGCTAGTGCAATGACAGAGACCCATATAAACCCCGCACCTCTTCTCAGCACGAGTTTTTATTAAAATCATGGCAAACGCTTCATATTGATCCGTGTCAGTGACATTAACAATCTTGTTTTTTTGATGACTTTAGCAATAAAGGTAAGTTAGAAACGCAAATGATTTATGTCATGGGTTTTGTTTCTTGCAGAGAACTTTCTAATCGTTTAAAGAAGTAATTTAGCTTGCTTACCACGTTATGAATGTTTGTAATAAACACGTTTAGGCAGACACAAATATAACATTGGACACGATTAAGATGGATTAGATTGATGGTTGATAGACTTGCTACTGTCACGTCATTTTAGATTAATTTAAGTGCAAACTAAAAACAAAACCGAAATAATGTTTACGTAATCATGCATTTACATCAGTTTTATATTTATGTCCGTGTTGTTAATTAAGTGAACGTCATGCAGTCCAAATAATATTAGCAAAGAAACCGGTAAATGCGCATTATTTATTTACTTCATCTTTTTTTATCTTTCACAGTAACACATATTTTTAGATTCATGAAAATATGGGCGATTGCTCTTGGGAACTGTCAGATTATGAGATCCTGGCAGAAATTGGCCAGGGCGCCTATGGAAAAGTGTACAAGGCCCGAGAGGTCCGTGACCGCCAGCGCCTCGTTGCGGTGAAGCGACTCAACATCTCCGAGGACCCGGAGACTGGCATCCCACAGTTCATGATACGAGAAGTGGCTCTTCTGCGGAAGTTAGAGCATTACAACCACCCAAACATAGTCAAGTGAGTTCAGATATCATCACACAACCCAGTCGGTAGAGTTTTTCCTTTGATAATGATTGTATTTGATTACATCTCCCCACAGGCTGCTGAATGTCTCGGCTGGATGGCAGAACCAGATCTTTGACCTGACATTGGTATTTGAGTATATTGATCAGGATCTGTCCACATTTCTCAGCAGAGCATCAGAGAAGGGCCTGGCCAGGGACACGATCAAGGTTTTATATCTTCCAGTCTGCTTCCAGTCTTATACGTATATTTTCGTTCTCATATAAGCTGTTTGGTTTGATATTCCCTCTATTTGTTCTAACGTTTATATAGAATATATTGTAACATATCATATTGACATCCTTTTGAGACAAACTAAATGCATCTCATCCCCGTTCTTGTGACTTCGTCTTTGTTTAGGACGTAATGCGTCAGCTGTTTAGTGGACTTGACTTTCTCCACACTAACACCGTCATTCACCGGGACCTGAAGCCAGACAATGTTCTCGTGAGCAGTCGAGGAGAGATCAAGATCGCAGATTTTGGTCTGGCTAGGATCTATACGAACCACATCGCCCTCACCCCATGTGTAAGAATATACACATTTCGATGAACATTCAATCCCAGAGTACAACAGTGCAGGGATTTTCAAATGATCCCAGTGACCCCAAAATAACATGAACCTTTTGTGAGGGACCCCCTTTCTCAAATACATATCCATCTATATTTTTTATGTGTAAAGAAACATTTAAACTTTGTTAGATAAATAAAAAATTAGATACTATAAAGACAACATATAGTTTAAAAAATGTAAACAATTCTGGAAACTATGCATGAAGCAGATTAACACTTAGAAAAGATACAATGAAAATGTTCGATTGGCTTTCCCAAGTTTTGCTTTATCTCGCTTTGCCTGGAATTTTCTATGGACCCCTTGCAACCTTCTGGGGGTCCCCAGTCCGACCCCCTCTACAGGATTGATAGCGAACCCCTGCATGAAATGAGTTTGTGTCCATAGGTTGTGACTCTGTGGTACAGGGCTCCTGAGGTCCTGCTTCACTCGAGTTACATGTCTTCAGTTGATATTTGGAGCGCTGGTTGTATCTTTGCAGAGCTCTTTTTGTTAAGGTGAGAGCAGAACAATCTTATCAATGTGCTGGTGCTATGAGAAGTGACATCTTTAGTGGTAAACCATTTAATCATATTATTTTTTTCCACAGGCCTTTGTTTCATGAATTTACAGAGATCCAACAGCTGCAAAAGATTTTTGAGTGAGTAGAAAACAATATTAATTGCAGTCAAATAATTAAGCATTTTTTCTGATCATGTTTTTTCTCCCAGAGTTATCGGTGTGCCAGGTGAGAAGGACTGGCCTATAGAAAGTGCTGTCTGCTACAGTCCTTCCTGGGCTGAGAAAAAGCCAACAACACAACTTCTTCCCAACCTGTCTCATGAAGAGAATGACTTACTGTCTGTACGTATACCAAATCGATTCTTAGAAGAAGAGCTTTTAAAGGGAAACCTTTGAGTTGTTCTAAATCTGTATAAGTGTCTTTCTTCTGATGATCACAAAGAGAGATATTTGGAAGAATGCATATAACCAAACAGTTCTTGAACGCCATTGACTACCATAGTAGGAAAAATACTTTTTATTTTTTTGTTCTGTTGAACACAAAAGAGGATATTTTGAAGAATGTGGGACAGCAAACAGTTCTGGGGCACTTTTGACTACCATAGTAACTTTTATTCCCACTATGGTTGTCAATGGGGTCTAACTGGTCAACTGGTTGTTTACAAACATTCTTCCAAATATCTTTCCGTGTCCAAACAAAGACAATTATACAGGTTTGGAACAACTAGAGAGTGAGTAATTCATGGAAATATTTTTATTTTTGGGTTAACTATCCCTCTAATGAATTTACATCTGACACTTTTCTTTTGATGCAGCAATGTCTGGCATTCAATCCCGCTCATCGCATCTCTGCCTGCAGTGCTTTAGCCCACCCTTTCCTGACATGACCCTAATGTCAGCACATAGAGGGGAGGTCACAGAGAGAGATAGGCTCCTCCTACCAAGTCGGGATGATAAACTGAGATGAAGAAGAGGTGTTGTCACTGATTTGGATCTTTGACAAGTTAGGCTATAGTAGATTAAGGACTTTATACTTTGAAATCTTTCAGATGAATTAGCACAAATATGCATTTTTTGTATTGAAGAAGTGCACTTTGGCTCTTAGCACTGATTGAATTGTTTTACTTTTTGTTTATAGATGATATCAAGAATTTAGGGGCTGTTTTGTTTTCTGTTTCTACTGATAATAGCACGTATAGTAATAGTCAATGATTGCTTCTAACATATCTTTTGACTGACAGGTGTATAATAATGAATTGTTGTGTATGTTGCAGCAAACGGTCGTTTAATTTCAACGAGTAGGTTTAATGTCTTTTCAATGAGTTCTTATTGTAAGTTAGTATGTTTTTCTGCCATGATTTGTAAAGTGACAAGTGTTTGTTTTTAAGGCAATCTATGTTTCAGTTCCGAGACGAAATTGTTTTGTTTGGTTTTCGGGTGTGTCCCTTTGAAGAATTTGAGGAAAACTCATCTAGTTTGTTGTTGGATGGGCTGAGAGAGATATGCTTTGTCAATTTTGTTAAACGTTTTGTTAATTTTTAATATGCAATGTATCGTACATTTAAAAATTTCATATATGTGGCTATATGAAGATGTGTAATACACACCACTGTGCACATTTGTTTGCCACCTTTGTTCTTGATTGCCATTCAAAGTTGTATCCTGATGGTTAAGTTAAATAAAAAAAGACAAAGAGTAAAAAAGCTTACTTTACATAAGGTGACCATTAGGAGGCAGTGATGTCACAGTAAAACCAAATGCAATTTGAAAATGTCTTTTTGGAATGTTGTGTGACAGCTGCATGTCAATGAAATGTAATACAAAGGGTTTGCGAGTCGTCCATGGATCGGTTTAATTGTTTCGTTAGTAAATCGCTGTAGGATTTTTTACCTAAATACAATATTTTATAATCTGAGCTGGAACCCCCGGTACTCTAGTCATGGGGTATTTATACTCTCTCTCTCTCTCTCTCTCTCTCTCTCTCTCTCTCTCTCTCACACACACACACACCCTAAAAAGGCTTTTCACTCTCTCACTGGACACAGGCTGTGTGTGAGTGTGTGTACCTGCCAGAGCTTGATCCGACAGCACAGCTGATCCACCAACAGAGCGAGTAAGTACCGTCATTCATTTCTGCTCTAACATTCACGAGGTTTGATAACGATAACATAAAAGCCATTGCTTATAGCAGGATTTTTTTATTTTATAAAGTTGATGTAGCGGTTCAAAGCGCTAAACTGTAACGCCGTCAGACTTGTTATCTTGTGGACCAGTTCATGTGAGTTTTTCTAACTTTTATGTTGCGTATTTTACTGTAGATAGCCTACTTGAACTGCTGTGTAAAGTGAGTAATGTAAAATCCACTCGACTGGGTTGCTCATTTGTTATTTGCAACTCTTCCACCTGTTTCCAGGTGGAAAACCCGTTACCTCGCTTATAGATATAATATTCTTTTATTTTTAATATTCTTTTTACTTTGTCGCGACTGCCCAGTCCAATGCCTCACCATTTTGTAACATCACCTCAATATGCAAAAGCATTTGGCCATGTGGCATCTTGTTTATTTTTATCGAGTTGGTCTTTCACCAATACTACTTATTAACAGTCATAATGCTTTTATTATGTGTCATAATGCATAAGGCTCAGTCCTGAAATATGTAACCGAAAACAGGTTTGCACGGTTTTTATTAAAATAATAATAAATTAATACATCGATACAATTTATGTGTGTGTGTGTGTGTGTGCGTGTGCAGTAGGTTATGACAAGCTTTCTTGACCTGTGTGTTGTGCGAGTCAGAGCCGTCGAAAAACAGAGTTACGACACTTCAATAGACGACCGTTGAATTGGGTGACCAACACCCAACAAACCAAATGTGGGACATGTAATCTGTTTATGTGGACAATATGGGAAAACATTGAAAGTGCGTTAAACTTTGATATTATAGCAGAATGAAAACATTTTAATATAATTCTTTAGCTTATAAAAATATTTTTTGTCCATCCATACCAACTGCAATTGCAACAATTTTATTGGCGATTTCAATTTAAGGTTTTCTGTCTCTTTAAATTTTGAGCGCAGAGGTCAGACGCGGAGTTATCATGTTGGACACTTTGAAGACCTTTCAATAAGAGAAAACTAAAGGAATAAAGAACAAACAAATAATGAAAAAGAGTTTCTCTTTTAAAATGTGTTATTGTTAAATAATGAATTTCATGATTTGCGAACAAGTTTTATTTTAATACGCTAACCACAACCTGTAGGCTAGACACAGTTTAAAGCCACACAATTTACGAGGTTTAAGTGACTTTTTATTGACATGGGAGGATCGCCTCCCGATCTACTGACAGACGTCGCAGCCTCTTGAAGATTGAAATCACTGCCTTCCTCTCATACATGGGATAAAAGTCAGGCTTTAAAAAATGTTGCGTTTGTATGAGCTTGTTGGACACTGGCGGCACCGGGTTTAGATAAATAAACAATGACGCAAACAAGCGTTTTGTTTGTTTCGTGTTAAATAACGTGTTTCTTAACAGGACAACTAAAAACCAACAGACTGATGAAGATGCAGGTCATTTTCTCACTATGCGAGGTTCGTGACAAGGGATGAAAATGCTGTGCAGTCATCCTACCGTTGAAAGAATGTAATGCAGAAGTAACTCTTGTTATGCAAGTGACCAGTTCCAAACACAGCACTGAAGCCCATTCATTTCAATGTCTCCCAAACGCATTTGCTGTGGGAAATAACGGCATGTTCATACATTTTAAAGACTAGGCGGACATATCTTATTTTCATAGATTTTTTATTTAATCTCGTATTCATATTACTCCCCAGACAAAATCTTGCTATAAATGTAGTCAACGTACTATTTAGTTTACACAATGTGCTACTATACTTAGCTACATTTATGCAAATATAGTTGCAGTTGTTGTCTGTCCCGCTAAAATCAATTCAGATTGACAGCACAGATTTGTTTGAACTATTGAGCGCTCCTTGAATCACGTGACCGAGTGTCGTAACTCTGATTTTCAACGGCTCTGGTGTGATTATAGCCAAGGTCAAAATGCTATACAAATATTATACAATAACTTGTTTGTTGTGTTTATTTGTTCTGGTGCTACTGATAAACACATTCTATATCTTATAATTGTATTTGTTAGCAGTTGACTTAAGGATAACAATATTTCTTTTCACGATAGAGTAAAATAAAACTTTGACTTTGCATTACCTGATCACAGCCCAATATTGGGGCTAAAAGTGCTTGAATCCCTTCATGGGATTTGTGATGTAACACAGGACGTCCCGTGACAGAGGGTCTTAGAAATCTTGAGTCTTTACAACAGACTAAAATAAGTAGATTTAGACTGACATTGTGACTCAATACATTTAAAAGTATTGCGATTTATAAGTCACATACACCCCAGTTAAAGTCCTGGACATTGCCACATTAGAAGCATGTTATGTTATTTCCATTTCCATTTGGTTTGATGAGTTTATGGGTTTGTTCTTCTTTGTTCTTGCAGTCTACAGACGACTGAACTGAATGTAGACCAGTTGTTTTCAACAGGTGTTCTTCAGTGTGCATGTTAGAAAGAGCACAGGCCCTTTTCCAAGTTATATCCTGTTTTAATAAATCAAGTCTAAAATGCATCTTGTATTACTTCTTTTTCCTGGCACAAGCCCTGTACTCCTATTATTATATAATGAGATCTAATGACACATCAGTAATGTTGTGAATCAGACCTAAATTCAGACGCCACGCCTGCCGAAATCTAAGCTTTGTGCAATTAATCTAATGTTTTAAGAATATTTCAGTTGTTATCTTTCAATAGTGATCAGTGCTTTGTGTACGTATGTGCATGTGCATGTGCATGTACATGTGCATATGCGTGTGACTGTCCTCAGCACATGTTCTCGACAGATAGAATTACTGGATTAAGGAGTGATTAGTCCATCTGATCCCAAACATCAACCAGCCACTACCTCTCGTGCCCACATCCTTAATTTCTCTCTCTCTCACGTGATCTGTTTCTCTTGTGTCTTATTATTGTTAATTTCACTCACAAATAAGGCATCGAGATAAAATGTAGGATACGTTTGAAAGAGTATTTTTGATGATGGAAAATATTATTTTTTTTACAATTATTTTCTTGAAAGGGTGAATTTCTCTGTAAACTTGCTTTGAAAATCTTTGAGCGTGTTAAATACCCAATAAAGCATGTTGGCCGAGTAAAGTTTTGCACTTGTATCTAGTACTGCTGGATCTCTGCTTAGTGTTGTTGTACTGTGTCTATTGTGTTTTAGATGTGAGGGGATCTGGCAGAATGCTGATGCTTACAGTTTGCTTATTTAGGAGTAGAGGAGCCCCTTCAAACACATTCATGCGGTACTTTGCAACAGTAAATTGAAGGTTTGGTGAGCTCCAGGTGGTCGTCCATCTACCACATGCCAAGTCTATGTTACACGGATGATAAGACGATAATGTCATTATTTATGTATGAGTAAAGCTGTGGTTGTCTTGTTACGGTGGCCAGGTCAGGTGACAGGGTAGTCATGGGTAACCACAGTCTATGATAATTTAGACAAGGGCACGTTGTGACTTGTTTGGATAACGTAAGATGTCTTACAACAGTATGTGACAACATGAGAGTCTACAAGATGCATTACTATCTCGGTGTGTATTTTTTGTCCATTTATATGTTTAAAAGAGTAAGGTTAACTTCAAAATTATAGATACTGTCTGTTTAAATTATTTTATATGCACTTGACCTACTCATTTGACTAATATTTACATTTAAATATTAAAATAAGGGAAACCAATTCATGTGTGTTATGTTGTTAATACCCCTTAAATGGTTTGGTTTGTTCGTTTTATTTTCGTCATTATTTGCTTCCCCATAAACCTGATGATACTGATATACTAAAACACATCAGTGTTTGGTGTTGATGGATTGATGGGTCTGTCTGATGAATGACTTGCACTCATATATTGCTGAGTTAGCTTTACCTCAGAGGTGTAGAGTATCGGTGTGAGGGGAGTTTCCCAAATGCAGGAACACACATATGTGGAACATAAGAGGAACTAATTATGCTTTTTTATGCTGGTTTAACAGTATAGCATTACATATTCTGATTAAACTTACAATTTCTTAAAATCTTTCATAATTGTAATTAAAAGACTTACCCATTAAATACATATAATTTCTTACAGTGAGCTTTATCACACAGATGACTCTATCCTATTCTATTCTTCAATTTGTTTGTTGTTTATTTACAGTATACAGTATTTCACACACTTCATATTTTCTATCCCAGCAGTATATCAGGCCAGAAATTGCCATCAGAAGCCCCAGGAGATTTTGCAACTGATTTGGACCAGTGGCCTAATGTTTTCAGTTTTCAATTTACAATAAATAATTCATACTTGGAAAACTACGATTTACTACACATCCTGCGAACAATCTAAATCAATTCTATCTAAATTTAATATCAATTAAAAAATAAATCTAAATTTCCTTTAGTTGGCCAGAATGAGAATGAATGAAGTTCAGAAATTAAGTCCTAGTCCGGCCCTAGAGCATGTCATTGAAAATTAAAGTACTTAAAGTCCTAAACTGTTAACAACAACATGAACGGTCATCACACAAACACTCCTACAAAAATACCAACACACAGACCTTGCATGAAACAATAAACTGATCACACAATGGGTTAGTAAGCATGACAGCAAAACAACAAAAACATTTTATGCTTAAGTGGCAAACACAGTCAAACAATGTAACCATTAACTAACCTTTTTTTGCATTTGGCCTACTTGAACTCGAAATCTATATATATATATTAAACTCACCCATGATAATAGGTAAATATAAAAGGTATAATAAAGTGTTAGAATTTCTGAATAGAAAGTAAACCAAGAGACAACAATAATCAAGTAAATGGTGCTTTTGTAACATTATTTATTTCTTCTAATAATTGTGTCTAGTATGGACTTATGGAATGTTTTAGAAATTAAAACATTGAGTTCACTTTTGTGTTTTTGATGATTTAGGTGACTTCTCTATATTTTGAACTGATGTTTGTGTTGTCTGTCTTAACCTCAAACTCCTTCATTTGCTTTTTCAACAGTGCCGTGCCCTTAGGCCAGTAATCAGGATGATATACAAACACACCGTTAGAGGAACCTGCTGTTATTTGAGCTTCCCTGAATAATCAAACCATTCTCCGATTGTGACTCCACCATTTAAATCAAGGTGTTGACATCATCTTGATCATACGTTTGGAATTATTTTGTTTGCCTGATATAGTAAAGCGGTCGGGACAGCAAGGGTTTATTTTGGACAAAATGGAAAGTTTAGCCCAGGAGTCCAGAGCTGAACGCATAGCTCGCTACAAGGCAGAGAGAAGACGGGAACTGGCTGAACGTTATGGCAACCAGGACGAGGAGCTTCCATCTAAGTGGTCGAGAAGAGAGAGGGAAGGACGGGGTTTTCGCGACTCTACGTGTGCAGATATGTCAGGATCAGAAGCAATAAATGGAGGAATGAGAAGAAATGGAAGAATACCACTAGATGAAAAGCCAGTTTCTACAAAAATCTCCAATGGGTGTAGGAATAACGCCAGTGTAGAGAACATCCACCAGAACAGGTGAGGTCTTGATGTTAAATATCACACAAAGATTAATGTTATTCCTCATATCCTATGTCATTTATATAGTTTAGAGTGTTTTTCCTCAGTGTTCAGCTTGGAGCTTAAGGAATGCTGAGGGACATTTCAAGGACCTTAACAACGTTATTTTTGCATTTAGGGGGTTTTTAAAGAAAGGATTCTATCAAAATGGCTCTAATTCCCAAACAGATGAACAAAGTGTGCATCATACCGTTTTTATAGCTAAATTCATATTTTTGTAAACCGACTCCTATCAACATCTCAATTCTTCCTTCCTGCAAACTCTCTTTATTTCCATCAGGGAATGTTTTTGGGGTCTGTCAGTTGCACTGGATAGGGAAAACCCTCCAGACTCCTATGGGCCGTCAAACCCAGACAAACTTAAGTTACACACTCGTGTATCAGTAGGGAAGCTGAAGAACAGCCTTCTACACCAAGCATCTAAAGCATCTCCTACTGACATAATGTAGGGATGTGTTCCTGCATCATTCTGTGTGTGTGTTACCACACGCTTATCTGACCAATGCTGTCTAAAGTAGTGTACTGCATTATGTCCAACACTCTAGAATGAATAGTGCTATATAGCACTAAAAGTGGTTATTGTTTTGTAATCATAGGGGAACAACTTTTATTGCTTTTTAGAACCATTTTTTGGTGCTTCAGTGGTTCTTCAGCGGTTCTTCAGAAGAACCATGGAGGGCCTTAACAGGTTTTTATGCGGAAACGGTGATAGCACCTCAGTCAGCCCAAAGAACCTCTGAAGAATCACTGATGCACCAAGATATCATGCTATATAGCACTAAAAGTAGTTCCCCTATGATGATGAGCAAAGAACCACTTTTAGAGCTCTATACAGTAGCAGCATTTTTTAAGGGTGCATTTAATATCATTTATGCATATGGCAGAAGCTTTTATCATTCCATCACTGTGTGTTTCCTGCGAATCAAACCCATGACATTTGCAATGCTCTACCAACTGATCTACAGGAATATCATGCTAACTCACAACTTGCTTTCTACTTTTCTAAATGGTTTGCTATGCTTTGCTTTGCTTTTTCGAAACTCAGTTTAATTTATAGATCGTAATGCAGGGGTTTTCAACCTGTGGGCCGGGACCCACTTTTGACCCACATCACACAGAGGGATAGAAGTGGATTGTGCAAAGTCACTTACCTTTAGTCCAATTAATATCTAAATAGCAATGACAATTGTTTCGATATCTTTCCATATGGTATTATAAAACCATATTCTGGTATTACAATGTGGTATACCATATTTTGATATTATATTTAAACATATATTGCATTCAATGATAAGCAAAATATTTTTATATTTTGTATTTTATGTTTTTATGTTTTGGGAACCCCTGTTGTAATAAATCTTCTGTCACATAATTTGGCTGCAATATGCTGCTAGTGACTCGACACAATTATAAGGTATAGTTCACCCAAAAATGAAAATTCTGTCATCATTTACTCACCCTCAAGTTGTTACAAATCTGTATAAATGTTATTGTTCTTATGAACACAAGAAACAAAGATAGAGTATAGGACATCATCGACTATCATACAACTAAAAATCATTGTCTATTTTTTTGTTCTGATGAACACAAATTAGATATTTTTAAGAATTTAGGAAAGCAAATGTTTCTGGGTCAACTTTGACTACCATTTAAATTTTTTATACTATGGTGTGATCAATGATGTGTCCGAACAGTCAGTTGGTAACATTCTTCCAAACATCTTCCTTTGTGTTCAACCGAACAAAGAAATGTAAACAGGTTTGGAACAACTTGAGGGTGAGCACATGATGGCACATGATTTTTATTTTGGGGTGAACTATCCCTTTAAGTATGTTATTTCAGATTTTTTCCTTTGCTTCATTCTTTCTTTGTTTCTTTCTTTCCCTCACACACACACACATTCTTCACTTCCATCTGTTATGGTCCATCCGCTCAAACAGTAGTGATGGTGGTGGTTTGGCCTTGACTCTTGATCTAGCGGTTCAACCAGTTGCAGAAGGGAGTCGCCGGCGTGCCCGACGCTACATGCCCGGAGACCCTGCAGGGAGCCGCAAAACTAGCGAACGTTTCCGTACTCAGCCCATTACAGCATATGAGATACATGACAGCCACGGGTATGAAGACTGCTGGTTGCTTATCGGAGACACTTTACTGACTTGAATGATGTGATATGATTGGAATTAACATGTTTTTACATGTGTCAAAAAGCATTCAGATGTGATGGATTAAAAGTTTGTGTAAATGACTATAAAAAGTTATCTCTACCTTAATTTTATATACTGTAATTTTATATTGCCAGAGTTACAACTTCTGCATTTTTGTAATGCCTTTGTGTTTACATAGTAGGTTTATGAAGCATTAAGATTTGTCTTCACTATAGAATTATTGAAATAGCCGAAGGTCTACATTATAAGGTGGTGTCCACATACTTTTGGCCATCTCATAATGTAGGAAATGTATTAAGAACTCCTAGAGTATTGCAAATTATGTGTAGCTCAGATAGCTCATGAATTGGCACAGTGCTTTCCTTTGAGTCAGCGACTGAGCTCAGCATGTATTTCATTTGCTTATCAAACAGGGTGTGTGTTTAAGCGCTCATGGTTTTAATAGGTAGCATTATGTCATGCTTTTAACCTGCACAGCTGTGTTTTAGTGTGTCTGTCACAACGGCTGTAGTGCGAGACAGGCTTGTTTAAGCAGATCTGGTGATGTTGTGCATCTTTTCCGCATAACTTGTAGCCTTTGTGTATTCGTTTATTTTGCTTGAGAAGTACTTGGGCAAGCGTATGATGTTTATTGACTGGTTTGTTGTTTGGTAGACTTCTCATCAACTTCTTCATTTTATAGATCAATGGACAATGAAAATCAAGACACCTCAGAAAGTAAGTGAAGTTCTTTGTTTGACTATCATCCTACACGTATATAGAAGATGATCTGTAGTAATTGTTTGCTGTAGTCCGAACTGTGTGTGCTTAATATCTAATGGTTGTAAAATTACATAAAAATACACAGAATGTAATTAAAAATGTCAGATATCTACTACATTTATGTATAAGATAAGATTTAAAATGAGACTGTGTAGACAAAGTTAGTATAATATTATAATGAAGTGCAATAACATTCTTACTGACTTTAAAGGTCCATTGAGTAATTTTTGAAAGATCTACTGAAAGAAATGCAATGTAATATTCATAACTATGTCTTCAGAGGTGTGTAAAGACCTTACATAATGAAGCGTTATATTTTTATTACCATAGAATGAGCTATTTCTATCTACATACACCGCAGGTCCCCTTACACGGAATTCACCATGTTGTTTCATTTCATAAATACGTTATCTCCTTCGGCAAAAAACGTGAAAACATGCCAACATCTTGGTTCTGTGTCAGCAACCGAAGTGCTTTGAAAGGGAGGGGTGGAGTGAGACGTTGCTTGCAATCCACAACCTCACCACTAGATGATGCTAAATTTTATACACTGGAACTTTAAAACGTGCATATTCTGAGTAACTGGATGAAGAGAGAAAGTGTTTTTACCTACATAATGGGGACTACACATGCCTGAAAAGATATAATCAAACCTGAATTTGACTACATTGTGAAAACCTGCTAACAATAATGAAATGATAAGATAGTAATTTATTAATGTATATAAATAAAACAACAAGTCTTCTGTGTGGGTTAGTGGATAAAATATATTTAGCTTATATGTGAAACAGAAAGTCCCTACCATGATAGAAAAAACTTCCTAAATCTGCCATGTAGTGCAGTAGACACAGGTGAGGATATATCTGCCAGGCTATTTGAGTGTGGCCAACAGAGCAATGAGTTTATATGTGTGTGTCCGTGTGTGAGAGAGAGATAGAGAGAGAGAGGAAGAGAGAGATAGAGAGAGATAGAGAGAGAGAGAGAGAGAGAGAGAGAGAGAGAGACAGAGTCAGCGAGAGAGGCAAATAGAGAATGATACGTCTGTTGGTTATATAGTGATCTCACTTCATTATCATCTAAGATGAATTAATCGTGACGTATATATGTGTATGCTTCACATTTTTACACATTATACATCATTAAAATTTCTTGATCATTTTCCAGTTGCTGAAATGCCTGTGTTTATTACTAGTATTAGTACTTTATGTGATTTTGTACATCATGTTTTTTCTTGCAGTGGATGTAAAGACAGATGACAGAGCCAAGATGAGTGTAGCTGCCAAGATGTCTCTGTTTAAAGTAGGTGAAACAAGACCCTGCCATATCTATTTAGCAACTGCTGCAGCCTGAATAGAAAAAAAGGTCATTGCCATGGATGGAATGGAAAAGACCCTCAGAAAAGCTCTTTCTAGGATACACAAATATACACCTTATGCGGATCTCCAAGTCATACTGGTATCTGTTGACCCTAATGTAACCTCATTACTCAATAACTATGGCATTACATATAGGCCTACCTTTAACACACCTTTACATGTGCACTAAGATAATAATTGAATGCCTATATTAATAGACTAATTCAGGCAATAATGTAATTCTGTTAAAATTTAAGTCTTATGTTTATGATTTAGATACATTTGTATTTTTGGGTTCTTTGTTGAGCTCTATGGTTCCACAAAGAACTTTTAACATCTACAGACTTTCTTTTGCTGGGTCTGTTATTGGGTTGAAGTGAGTAACCGGATAGCAAGAGTGTTTGGTTACAACATGACACACAGGGTTCAGTTGTTACTTTGACTTGCTTACCCAAGCTGCCCAGGACAGATCCTATTTAATTCATGCACCTGAGAGAAATAAACAGAGCATTCTTCAGCTTCCAATGTAGATGTAGTTATCTGTTTTTTTATATAATCTTGGACCATGTCTACTTGTTTCTTTAATTGCATACATATTACATACATATATTGCTTTGACTTCCATTGTCTAATACTTTATAATTAATTTAGGAGTTGGAGAAGACAGCTTCGCCCGAGGTTTCTTCCCTTCTCAAACCACGCTCCAGCTTCCATGAGCGCAGAGCTCGCCGTGGCAATGACAACCGGGCACTCACTCAGCCAATCACCTTTGAGGAAACAGTGACGGCAGCGAGGTGGGCGGGACATCTTTAAACTAATAGACTTTTAAAGGAATACTTCTCCTTGTTTATTCTAAAGACATGCAGCCTATGGCTGACTAATAAACATACTCACTATCTGTTCTGTCTCTTTTACTTCCATCCAACTCAAGTCCTCAGTCAGGTGAGTCCAAGCCTCAGACTGAGCTTGAGGTGGAAGATGATGCCAGTTCAAAGCTGTCTATGAGTGAGAAACTGGCTCTCTTTAACAAACTCTCTCAGCCCATACTGGGTGCCGCCGGGTGTCCAAAGGGAGATGGCGGCTCTCTAGAGGCCGGTGAGAGACGCAGACTTAAAGGAGCACGTTACCGCACGCAGCCCATCACTATAGATGAGGTCAATTTGGTAGGTGAATTCGGTGTGCGTGTACACATAGGTGTGTCTGCATGTGTGTAATTATTCAAAATAATCTGTGTTTGCCTACTGTGGAGAATATGTATAATCAGGTTTGACTTGTGTGTGTGTGTCAACTTTATCAGATGTCTATTTTTTACAGAGATGTTAATAATTCTTTCGTGAACCTTTAGCTTCAAAAGGGGCCTGTTCAGCTTCCTCATCTTCATCTCTCGGCTCATCTCTCTGACCGGCAGCAGGCTCTGTCCATCAATCTGAAGCCCAGCGAAGTAGCTCTGAACTCTACACAGGAGCCTGAATCTTCCTATGAACTCACAACAGCGCCTTGTCAACAGCCTACAGAAGAGTGCAGCTCCAAGAATGCATTGCATCAAGGCACAGAGATTAAAGGCATTTTAAAAAAGAGCAGTTCGGCCAGAGCGGTGTTGAGAGGTGGAACTCAGGACAGCGATGAACTGAATGGACATGGTCAGGAGCAGAATCAGGGAGATATGGGAGAGATGAATGAGGAGAGGCGTACGTCTGTGTCACCTGTGGATTCATCTGTAGCTTCAATCTCAGGTGCTCCCTGGAGGCAGAGGGCGAGGAAGGATAGCGGCGCTTCCTCTGTCAGAACACGACGATCTGTACCGAAACCTGAGGGACGTCTGTCTCTACCAGAACAGATGCTGGCACAAGCCCAGATCATGAAACATGGCGGTTCATCATCTGTCAGTGACAGGTTAAATGCCTTTCTTGTTATTTAGTTGGTTAGCTGAATATTTGGTTGCTGTATGTCTTGTGAGGATAACAGATGACAAGTTCAAACTTTTTCACAGGCTGATGGATTCAGGAGTGACTGAGGAAGAAGAGGAAAAGCAGGGTGTAGAGGCAAGATGCAATATGACGGTTAGCAGTGATGGACTACAGGTGTGTATATGTGTATTTATTTCATATACGACCACAGGTTCATGTAATCAGCATTTCCAGATGTAATGTGGCCATTTCAGTCCAATGTCTGTTAAATTATGTGTTTGCTTGTATTGCCTAAAAGTTAAAATGAACTTGTTTTCTTTGCATTATTTGAGCATGTGTTCTCTTATTTTCATCTGTTTCTCCTGTTTTCATTTCCTGCAAATAGAAACAATATTTTTATTTGAAATTTCGGAGAAATACTGTCAAAAATGATCATATTAGCTAAAGTAAATTCACACATATATATATATATATATATATATATATATATATAAACTCTCCACATATATACAGTGGCTGTATATTTTCTCAACCTTATGTTGTTTTAAACCTGTTTGACTTTTGAGGCTGTGTTGTTTTAATGATTTTTTCACTCCCCCTGTAGGATGAAGCTGTCAGTACAATTGACTCTACACTCCAAACTCAACTCTGGGTAAGTGGCTTGTGTGTGTTTACATAAGTTGGCGTTTTATACACTTTGCTAAGTTATGCTTTGTTTTGTGTTAAAGATAAATCTTTATGTAAGTCTGTCAAACTTTGTATGTGAGAGTGAAAGAGAGATTTCAAGTCACTGTCACCGTGCTCATTTTGTCTCCTCTCCTCTCTTTAGGAGCCTGTGTTCTCCTCTGTATATTCTCGTTGTAATTCCACACCTCAATATGTGATGTGTTTCAATGAGGTGAGCATTTGTCCACATCAAACACGTGTTGTTTATTCATCAGGCCGAATGAGTGTTGAGTCACAATTAATGTTTGAAGCATCTATTTAGCACATCATTGATCTTTAATTGCGTTGTTTGTCTCTTTCTTTAGAGAAGTCTTTCTTATGAAGCTCAGGAGGTTTCCTCTCCATCTCAATCCCAATCACACGTAAAGGGGAGAGTCAAGGTAGGCTACTATTAAAATAACATTCAATAAAAAAGTGAACATTGAGTAAGTTATAACAGACAATATCTGGGCTTGTTAGTTTCATACTTTGCATGTCAGCTTTGCAAACACAGACATTTTGATGTTTGAAAAAACCTGCTTCTCGCTTCAATGTAAAACAATAAAACAATGTAATCAATAAAGGTCTTAATGATGTTACATTATTAATTAAATATAGCACTCCTACAATATCAGATCACTAGAGCTAACTTACAGTCATATACAAAGTTTTGTTTTTCCTGTCATTTCAGGCAAACTGTGAGGAAGAAGATTCTGCTAAACTTGTCCCTATAGAGACGCAAATCATTTTCCCAGATGAGTTTAGATCGAGCCCACAGTGTGCTTCTGAGATGACTAAAGAGGCCATGAGCTCTGAACCCTCTTCACTTCCAGCTTGCCAGACGAGCGGAGGAGACACAGAACCTGACCTGAGCACTCTCTGTCAAACAAACACTCCAATGTAAATCGCACACGTGTTTACATTTATGACTTTACAATACATCACAGTATAGGCGTTTGAGAATGAATGTTGTGTGTTCTAGTTTGAGCTCAGCTGTGGCTGAACACAGGCGTTCAGTGCGGCCGTCTCGCAGGACTCAGGGTTCAAGGAATCCATTACGAGCTCTTGCTGCTCGAGAGGATATCCAACAGGATTTCATGCAACATGAGGACAACAGCCAGATGGAGAATAACAGTGGTCAGTCAGACAAGTCTCCCAAGTTCAATTTCTCGACATATTTAAAGAAAATTCTTCTTGTCAGCCTCTCTCATCAGTTTAGACTTCATTTTATTTTCTAGAAGCTACGAATAAATCAAACTGCTCCACAACTGATGTCACTTCCTGTGGTAAAGTGAGCAGACCCACGGTGCCATACAACAAACTCATGCTCATACAGGTTAAAGGTATGCCAGCCACATAGCAAATGACTGTAGACTTTTATGTTTTATCTTTTAAGTCTGTGACCACTAGTGAGATTCAAATAGGATGTTTGGATCATTTGCATAATTAAAAATGTGATTATTTAATCAGATTATTTTTCAACAAAGTTATGTAACAAATGTGAAAGTTTCACGGTTTAACGTTTCCTGAGTTTTTACGTCACCGTGCTGTGAATAAATGTGTCTGTGCGTCCAGGATGGAGACAGGTACAGGTGCGTTTGGTGGAACCCGTATCACGCTCTCTTAACAGTGGCGACTGCTTTCTGCTGGTTACACCCTCACACTGTTTCCTGTGGACCGGAAAATTCTCAAACACCGTTGAGAGAGAGAAGGTACGGTCAGTTTCATAGACTGTGTGATTTCAATTGTAAACCAGGACAATTCTTTATCTATATAATTCTGGAGATCAATGTTCTGTTTTGATATATAATCTGATTTCTTGGTTTACATAATACATAAATATAATATAAATCTTTTACTTTAAATTGTATCTTTTGGTGCTTGGTATAATTTTCTTTAATAATGTCAAATAAAACAACATTTTAAAAGATTTTTTTTTTAATTTACATTACTATTATCTATTGAGTTTGTTTAGGTGGAGAATGGAGGACTAGCGGTGTGGTAGCTAAAGGGCATCTGCATTAAAAAAAAAGATTTTTTTTACTTTTTGTAATATTATTAGTCTTTCTTTCTTATCTTCATAATAGGTGATGGTTTTAGTTTTCAGATCTTGACTGATGGTTTGTTGCAGGCATCTGAATTGGCCTCCTTGATTGTGACCCAGGGGGATCTGGGTTGCCAAGCAACAGGCGTCATTCACCTGGATGAAGGTGTAAACACAGACAGCCCGCAGGCTGCAGAGTTCTGGAAACTTCTCGGGGGACAGACCGAGTATAAAGGCAAGAGACACATCTCTTTCATCTTATACACTGTTTAAGAACTAACATCTTATTTAGTTGCAAAACCGCTTAAAGTCATTCGTATATTTGCATGTGGGGTTGTAACTGCAGGTCCTGATGGTGCTGCTGATGACGAACACTTTGAAAAAGCCATTTCAGAGTCAAACTGTATTTACAGTCTACAGGGAGACAGACTCAGACCACATGAGCAGGGCTGGGCCTCCATACCACACCTCACCCTGCTGGACTCCTCACAGGTCTTTATCTCAGATCTTACTATTAATAAAAGCTTGACATGCTGTGCAGTACAGACAGTTCATATTCTTACAGTATGTACTGTAAATATAACACACCGATTAACACTAAAGAACAAAGTGTTAGTAATATGTCATTACTGTGTTTTACAGCTTGTGACTAAACCTGGTTATCACTGTGAAAAATTGTAACCAATTATGATTAAAATTACAATAAATTGTATTCTATAAGAATGTGACATCTGTAGCGGTCAAGTTATTACGATTAGTCTGCTCACCAGATTTGTGAGTAGAGCTTAGGTTGTAAACTGTTTCATATAAAACATTAAGATGTGACAAACTGTAATATAATAAACTTTTATTTTCAGACTCTGCTGTTTGACTTTGGCAGTGAGCTCTATCTGTGGCATGGGAAAGACGTGGGGCCGAGCGAGAGGAAGGTAGCGCTGCAGCTGGCTCAGCAAGTCTGGGACGGAGCTTATGACTACAGCAGCTGCAGGATCAACCCTCTGGATCCCTCTGGTGGCCACAACCTGAAGTAGGTTCACAGTAGCAATATGTACATACATTAAATGAACTGTTGCAATAGTCATGTACGAACATAAAAACTCAGCCATGCATGAATTGAATATTCAAATTAAATTGAATATGCTTGTCTTCAAAAGGAAATAATGTTATATTGTGTGTGTTTCAGGCAAGGCACTGGCCGTCCGGACTGGTCAATATTTGGACGCGTATTTGACCAAAACGAGACTGTACTGTTCAAAGAGAAGTTCGCTCACTCATTTGAACAGACAAGAATGAGCAAGAATCACATTGCACTTTCCATACAAGAGGAAGTCCAGGTGAGCGGAGAAACACCAGACAGATAATTGATCAAATGTGACATTTATCTCTTTGCTTGTAAAAAAATATATATTTTTCTCTCTTTCTGTTCTTTAGACCCCCTTGCTTGAATCCTCTTCCCCGCCAATGCTTGTTGAGCAGTGGTCATGTGATGCCAAAGCCCTCTTCTGTGGAGCCTGTTTCTCAAGCCCGTCCCAAGTCATTTTGGATGGTGTGGATGTACGAAGGGGACGGGACCTTGTCACGCTGAGCAATGGTAGACAGGCCGAGTTACATACTGTGGCGTTAAAAAAGTGGCTTGTTTTAGAGGGTGAAGAGCGTGAGGTAGATCCAGAGAGCTTTGGACAGTTTCATGAGGAAAACACATACGCTATACAGTGGACGTACAGCCTCGCGACTGTGGGTGAGTTAATGTTGATGTAAATAGAGTATGTTTGTATGTTAAAAAAGATTTTCTGTAAAGATTTTTGTTTTTATGGGGTATAAATTGAAGTGTTCTGTTTGCAGTGGATCAGACGAAAGAAGAGCAAGAAAAATCTGTTCTCTTCATCTGGAAGGGGCGACATTCGAGCATCAGTGGGCGGGACCTGTCATCATCATTGACCAAACTGTGTAGTCCTCAAGTGTTTGTAAAAGAAGGGGAGGAGCTACCATGTTTTCTGCAGCTGTTTCAGGGACGGATGGTCATTTACAGACAACAAAGCAGCAGGGATGTAGGTCTGTTCTTTGGGCTATCTACTATGAAACTCTTTTTTGTTTTTAGAATAAAATAAGGTTTAGGATTTAATTAAAAAGACATTATGTAACTTGTTCTGCAACGTACACTATAGGTCACAAGTTGTTGAAAGAACTACATCCTTAAATACTCAAAATACATTCTTAAAGGAATAGTTCCCCCAAAAATGAAAATTCTGTCATCATTTACTCACCCTGAGTATGACTCACTTTCTTCTCCAGAACACAAACAGCGGCAGTACCCATTGATTTGCATTGGTTTTGTGTCCATACAATAGAAGTAAATGGGTACCGTTGTTGTTTGGTCACCAGCATTCTACAAAATATCTTCTTTTAGGTTCTGCGGAAGAGAGAAAGTAATACAGTTTTGAGATGACAAAAGGCTGAGTAAATAATGGCAAAATGTTCGTTTTTGGATGGACTATAAAGCACGAAATGGTTAAAAGTTAAATCAAGACTTTGAATTACTCAGAACTGTAATAAAAAACTATTGAGATGAATATCTGTAAAGTTTACACTAATCTGCCTAAACAAATGTCTGTGTGTTTCAGGAGGCTGGCGTATGTTCTGTGTGAGAGGTGATGTGCCAGTGGAGGGCAGTCTGTTGGAGGTTGAACCCGTCTGCTCCAGCCTGAGGTCTCGTGGATCTCTGCTCTTGCTGAACGGCCAGCAGGGGGCAATCAACCTGTGGCATGGATGCAAAGCCCACACCCAAGCCCGACAGGTGGCAAAGCAGACCGTCCAACATCTCAAAGAAACGTACGAATCACACACAATTATATTTGATGCTTTATTAGAAACAATTCTTATGTAGCATAAAGTATGATGCTGAAGGTAATTGATGTAATGAATAGGTGGCCACCTGAGTTTGGCTTGAAAACTGACAGCTTTCTGAACGTCCAAGAAGTGGAGGAAGGGAAAGAGCCAGCTGAGTTCTGGAATGCGATTGGACCACAGGACAGGAAGTCGTATGATTGCATGTTACAAGGTGTGGCCTAGATTAGAGTGCTCGACTTCTCAAAACATAAATCCATAAAGTCTGACATTCACTGAACATTTCCACCATTCACACAACCGACAAAGATGTTCTATGCTTTGTATTCCTTTTAGATCCTGGTAAATTTAATTTTACTCCTCGCCTTTTTCATCTAAGTGCCCAGTCAGGAATGTTCAAAGGGGTGGAGCTTATTAGCCCCTCCCATGTGAATGGTGTCGTCACAGCAATGCCCTTCCTCCAGGATAAATTATATGAGGTGCCACCTCCAGGTGAGAGTAAGCAAGTTCGCACAACACCACAAACACAAATGCACACACACATACAGACTGTGAGAAGAATTTCAGGTGTGACATGCCGAGTGCAAATAACATTTTTGATTAAATCAAATGAAACATGCACATACTTTGGTTCCTAAAAGCACTGTGACACTTTATAGCGCTGTTTCTGCTGGATAACTTTCTGGAGGTGTATTTATGGCAAAGCAGTGAAGCTGCAGCCTCACAGCGCCTCCACTGGGACAAAGAGAAGAAGTGCGCCATGGAAACTGTCTTGCAATACTGTAGAGGTGAGAACTGACAAAATTGCTCAGGGATATCTTCTGGTTGTGTTGGCCATGTGTTTTAATTTTTCGCGATTGGCATTTAGAGAGAAATCCCAGGCGGCCTCCAATGGCGTACCTTATAGATGAAGGGATGGAGCCTCTTACATTCACTAATATTTTTCCTTCATGGGAGATGAGACAGACACAGGAAGTACAGGTAAGATGAAATTAACTTGTTACTTGGGTCTATGTGCCATATTGTACATTGAAGTCAAAAGAAAAAAAATATATATATTTTTCATATATTTTTTTAAGGACTGTGTGGTGTGTAAAAAGTTAACACTGGTGCAGGATGCCCTAGCTGCCCTTAATAGGACCCAGTATCCCCTGAAGGATTTGCTGAGGAGACCCTTACCTGAGGGAGTGGATCCACTACACCTGGAGAACTACCTGTCACAGAATGATTTCAAGGTGAGAGATACAGTAATACTTTTGAACTGAATATCAGGACACTTGTGATTATAGTTAAAGCTGCAACTGTGACTTTTTGGTGTAAAATGAAAAATAAAAAACATTTCTTATTTCTTACCTTTTATTAATTTTCAGTGTTAAAGTGATTGTTCACCCAACAATGTGAGTAAATGATAACAGAATTTATTTTTTGGTGAACTATCCCTTTTAACTTATATGATTACATATCACTGTCATTCTGAAACCTCGTATAATCATATTTCATGATTTTTTTTGTCATTAATCATTATTATTAGTCACCCTTTATGTTTGTCAATGGGTTTTGGAAATATTTAACCCAAAAAAAGTATTAAAAAGTGCCTGTCAACTTATTCGACACAGTATTTGATCATTTAAAAGGAAAGTGTTTTTTTTCCATTTCCTGAAAAACAGCAAATTTGGTTATCTGAGCCTTCAGAAGGAAAGTCACATAGCGGTTGGATATTATTTTAGAGGAAAATGTTACCGTTTCTTTTGACACACGTGCCTGGACTGCAGTTATCTTCCGGTCTCTGTTTGTTTATTGGTCTGGCTAGTGTCTGATAATATAACTATTTAATTTAATTTAATTTAATTTAATTTAATTTAATTTAATTTAATTTAATTTAATTTAATTTAATTTAATTTAATTTAATTTAATTTAATTTAATTTAATTTAATTTAATTTAATTTATTTTATTTTATTTTATTTTATTTTATTTTATTTATTATTTTAATTTATTTTATTTAATTTTATTTAATTTTATTTTATTTTATTTTATTTATTTATTGTTAAACAATTGTACTAAATAAATGATTTGTTGAATTTTGTTGTTTGTTAATTTATTAAATAAACAATTTGTTGAATGGGTGCTGTATTTTAAAGAAACCGTATGGTTCATTGACATCTAGCGGCTGAGCTTGGATTTGCAATCTAAATTCAAATATTGGAGAGGCAAGTTAAGCCGAGTAACGGTTCTTCTTTTTTCTTGTTATCAGAAGTAATATACAGGCACTCTATTATTTGCAAATGTGTACCCGAAGTTGAGGGCAGTCCACAAACGCGCGCATGTACAGTGTTTATGTTGCTTTTGAAACCGTCTAGAGAAAGAAGTCACAGATTGCAGCTTGAAGAAACTTTACGCTTAATTTATATCCACTTTTTATTTACAGGTTGCTTTTGGAATGACACAGAACGACTACAACTGTTTGTCAGATTTACAAAAAATGGACCTCAAGAAAAGCAAAGGACTTTACTGAGCATCATCAGAACTGTAATCTTGTGTCAACAAAAACAATGACATGTTCTTGTCAGTTTTAAGGGCTTGAGGTAAACTCTGCAGGACACTGGCCCTCCAGGTGCAGGATTGGGCACCTCTGTTGTAAGGTGACATCAATCACGTGTACAGTGTAATTGTGAATGTTAAACCGTGAGTGTGAGTGAGTTTTTGCGATCTTTTTGCCTAATGTTTAGCACTCATTTTGGCCAAAGCTCTGTTCTCACAGCTAGACAGAACTGTTTACTCTGACCTTGACAAATTGCTGCCATGTTTTTCTTCGTGGTTTCCCCTCCTCCATCCTCTACTGCAGCTGTTTCTGCTCTTTCTTTATCCCCCCTGTCTGACATCTATCTCCTCTTTAAACACAAGCAGCACATGTGAATATGAGGTGTGGGTGATTTACTCAACTTCAAGTTGAATTTAGTCATGTTTATTTTAAAATAAAAACATCGACATGTTTTCACTGTGAAGCTTTTATTTACATTTACAAATCTCAAATACATAAACAGGATGAGGCATGAAGCAGTAATGCAGCAATAAATGAGAATCATCAGTAACAAAAGTGCTCACAGACGACAGAAATAATAATCGAAAGAAGAAGTATTGATACAGCTACAGAGGATCATGCCATAAAATATAGAAAAACATGAAATCATGCAAGTTCACAAATTGTCATTGCGGGTGTAAGTGTGTGTGTCTGCTGAAAGTGTTAACTACAGTTGGGGGTTGTGGTCACATCTGAGTGGTTTTGGAGGGAAGGAATTAGTGTGGATTTAGACTTCATGTGACCCCATGAAAAATGACAAAGACCAGAATGTGAGTGTCTGTGTAACTTTCTGCAGATCAAAGTTAAAAATGACAAGTTCTATATCAAAACTTCAGATGTGAATATCAATCGATATTGTCTCTACATATTGTGAATTTACAAACAGAATTGAACATTTTTATAGCACTGAAGATGCAAAAAGACAATAATATATCAAAGTGTACTTCCATTTTCTTATTCAAAAAATACTCTAAAGACTGCAATTCAAAAATAGTGCATATGCATTTTTTAAGATCAGGTTTATACACATTTGTGGCTCTTTTCGCTAATATGTGTATATGAAACCAGCATTAGAAAAGACGGACAGCATGACCAAAGTTTAACAATGAAATGTAACAGATAAATTGAAAGAACAATAGAAAAGACAGACAAAAGGCTTCAACTACTATCTGTTTCCTTGAGTTAAAACACAAGTATCTCTTGTGTGCTTTTAAGAGTCAGATTGACTGCTCTCTCTCCGGCAGGCATCTTTCCGGTTCGGATGCTAAAGCCGCTTCTCTTAGCACGACCATGTGATCCTCGGCTGCATGCAGTGATTGGTCGATCCAATCCAGACAGCCAGACATGTGGCAAGCGTTCCGTGTCACCAACACCAAGTGACTGACCGACAGCAGTAATGCCGTGGCCCTAAGAACCAATTCATAGATTTGCAATCTTATTCAAAGCAACAACAAAAAAAGCACACATCCTTTTGGCAAATTTACTCTTATATCAAATGAATTATATAATACAATTATTATTGCCTAAATGGAGGTATAAAGTTACCTGGCATCCAGGAGAATGGGATCCAGGGGAGGATACATAGACCGAACCACATCATCTACCCTGTGACAGATCAAAACATCTCAGTATTAGCAAGTATCAACAATTTCAGAGGTGTCACGCTGCAGATTTATGCTACCTTGGGCCGATTCGTTTGGCCACCGTGATGATGTCATTCAGGCTAGCAGGTGCTTTGACTTTTGCTCCAGACCCCATTGTCATGGCAACAAGCTTTTCAGTGAGAGTGTGGCATATCTAGATGGGACAAGATCCATTGTTTATCAAAAAACAAAGCAAAACCGCTTCCTACAAGTATGAATTTCATATACACGTCACATAACAGATATTTTACATATTTTTTGTACTTTGATGGTTGTTTACATTTATTAAGAGACATAGAAATCTTGATTTATTTAATGTTTCTAAACGTTCAAAATTTGAGACTTGGTAATGCATATATATAAAAAGTGTTAAGTTAATAAGTGGTAGTATCGCACCCCTCACTACTGTATTTAAATATTAAAATAAATGCAAATTTTTTGCTCAAAACTACACCTTTAGAATAGCAATGCAGTGAGACACAAGGCCCCTGAAAGAGAAAGAAAGCGATATCACTACTACTATTAAATAATATTATGGTGTTGAACATTATGTTTGTAAGGATTAGTGTGAAGGAAAAGCAGTACGAGGCATCCTCGATCCAGTCTTCGTTCTCCAGCATGGCCTCAATGTGAGGGTTAGTGATGACAACATCATCCAGCTCCAGCTCTGAAGGTTCACTCTGAGTCTCCATAGCTCCAATAAGATCCACTGTCGGTCTGAGATGGGACAAAGGACGATTAATGGAAAATCTTGTGAAAGAGACTTTCTACTGGTTGATAAATTAAGTAAAATGGCGCAAAATTGATCCAGCTTGGTCATTAATGTAGAAATTGTGTCACATTCTCTAGTGTTGACTAAAGTTCATACTTGGAATCAAAGTGATGTAGAAGAGTGGGAGGGTGGCAGTAGCGATGACGACACACAACCACTAATGCCACGAACGATGCCAGGAAGATGGTGGCCAGAACACCTATGGCCACGATCACCACCGTCTCCATGGTTACGTGATGATGAGTGATACAGACTAAGAGTTGTTGGGTCGATGTCACAAAAATTCCACATTTATCTGAGGAAGATAGAAAACATTTTTTAAAGAGTTTTCTTTGTTTGCATGAACTATGAGTCAAAAATGGTTTAACTTACATTATTTCCACATACTTAAACAGATTTTTTATTAGTATATCTAGTACTTTATTATGGGAGATTATTGTGTTGCGCTTTAGTCAGATCTCTCCGATCAAATCCACCCATGAAGCTTATTACAGTCCAAGAAGCAAAATCTTTTATCATAACATTAAATACAAACGTCAGCGTAGGAGTGTGTTTGTGTACCTGTCTGTGAGTGTACCTTTGTAGTGGCCATGCCCATCAGACTTTATCCCACAGTTTAGTCAACTATTAACCCGCTCACAGGTGTGCGCTGTTTATCCTTGATAAAAATAATGTTTGTTTCATACTTTTTAAACATAAAATAAAAAGAACATTTCATCTATAGACCAGATTTACCTTGTATTTCAAGCTGAGCGAGTATTATTATTGTTGTGAGGAATGCCGTGATTATTCCCTATGGCCAACTATTACAGCATGAAAAGTCTACTTCACTTCGAGAGGATTATGTGAAATTCTGCTTTGGAATGATATAATTCACAAATCAGATTAATGTGCGTTCTCCGTGACATACTGTGCACTCTGAATTAACCTTTTTGAACCTTTACAATTTAGTTTCCTTTAGCACATTTCAATTCTATTTTCTTTTGCCAGGTAAGGCAAACATCTACTAAGTTCTCAACACCAGAAAACATCACAATAGGAATAGAACGATACAGGCCCATATACATTTCTCACCCAGTAGCCAAAATAATAAATGCCACTGGAAAAGATGAAAACTAATATGGAACATTTCTGATGTCAAATTCTAAATTGTCTGAGAGCTGGAACACTCATAAAACAGACGAAAAGCACCGATCCAAATGCACTCTTGAGGAGTGGATGTCAAACTTTGTCACAAACCAAAATGCATTTCGAATCCGAGACTGTTTGCATTTAAAAACAATGCTTCTCCAAAACAGAACCTTGAAGCCCACATGAAAGTTCAGCTTAACACATTAAAGGAACTGTATAACTTAATAATAATGCTATTTTTTGACACATAATGCATAACACATTAGATAAAGTAGATTTACCTTAAAATGCATATTCCACACTGCCGTTTTAAGGAACTGTAGTTAATTGTAGTAGTCCTATACTGTTCTCCTAACTTATATTCTGTATTTAGTAACATTAACTATAGGAAAGTGAATATTTTAGTATACTGAACCTTAATATTTATAGCAAAAACAGCAACTACAATTTATAGTAAATAGTAAAGTATTGACTACTACAGTATTTCTCATGTTATTATTCATGCTATATCTTATATTCATATATTTATGACTACTTAAATTTAAAGGTACATTTCTAAATTTTTTATTTTTTTTCACGTTTAGCAATTGTTCGATTTTATGAATGGAAGTTATAGTGTGTTTTCAAAGCATGCGCAAACATCACTAATGATCACTCACCGTTCATTGTCTTAACATTTTAAAATATGCCTATTTATGGCTATTAATTATTAATTACATTTTATGGCAATACTGATTTTACCCTCCTACTGCGTCACACCGATACTGAGTTTGAGCAAATAAAGCATGTGTAACTGTTAATAATGTTTTGTTTGAAAGTAGGCTGCAGGACTCAATTTAAAACAACTTCCCAATCACAGTCGCATAACACAGTCATCATTTTACACCTATTGTTCAGAGAAATTCTGATATCTAAGTTATCTGAGAATATATATTTTCATGAATTAAACCATGGCGAGCGTTTTGTTGTTTTTTAGAATCTTACCTGGATATTGTTGACATTTTAGTTGTTTGTCCCATGAACAAAGTCTCTTTCGGTGATCGGGTGGAGACGGCACGGAGATCTCCAGCGCGGGAGCGCGCAGAGCAGTGGTGTGAACTTCGCTCCTGTCCGAGGCGCGCTTAACCATACACTTGAACTATCAAGACGCAGCCACCAGGTGTCACTAGAGAGTTAATCCCCATTGATTGCTTATTGATGGCGTAGTTCACCCAACAACTATTCTGTCATAGTTTACTTAGCTTCAAGTCCAAACCTGTATATATTTATTTGTTCTGCTAAACACAAAGATATATTTATGGATTCATGTTTGTATCCAGGGCACAACTGACTACCATAGGAAACATGTCTTTATAAATGTCTTTGTTCTGTTGAACACAAAAGAAGAGATTTAAAAAATGTTGTGAAACAAACAGTTCGGGGGCATGTTTGACTACCAATGTGTTATTTCTACCTTTGTAGTCAACAGTGACCCAGAAGTGTTTGGTTACAAAGATTCTTCCAGATATTTTCTTCAAGTTCAACAGAAAATAACTCATCAAGATATTTAAAGTTTTTAAAGGACGAGACTTTGAAAACAATCAGTTAGTCTACAAAGTAATCATTAGAGGAAACATTATTTTTATTTAAAGTATGCCAGTACACAACTATACAGACTTTTTAATGTACAGCAGAAACATTAAATTATAAATATAGTTCAAAGCTGCATTTAGTAATTTAACACCTTCAAAGGACAGTGTTTGCAATGGCAACGACATAAATAGACATTTGCATATAAAAACATGTTTGATTTAATCTCATAATCTGCCAATGCTTTTTAAAATATAAAGATATAAAGATATAAAGTTTGCACATATAAGAGGGATTTTTTGTAAAATATTAAGGTGAATATCATGAATGGCTTTGCAGATATGGACTTCAAGTCTTTCTTTGCTAGTCAACCACATCACAAATCCATCCCATAATTGTTTAACGATAAACTGAATACAGCTGAGGCTATTTAAGCAAAAGCAATCTGATTACAATAAAATTATAATCACGGTCCAGCAGCTTCATTGTATATACTTCTTGCAGGCTTGTGAAATTTATTTAAAGGTGGCATAGTCTGAGAGCTCTGCAGTGACAATTTGTCTTTGAGCAGCTTTGACCGCAGTTTTATGAACAATAACAGAATATATCACTTCATCCTGGAGGGAAAATACCAGTGAAATGTTATCATAAATGCCTATATATTTACAACATGCGCACAAACACAATAGATTTTTGACTTACCTCAGTAGGATCATGACTAATGTTTTGCTCTTGAGTTTAGCAAGACATCAAGACACCCTATAAAGACAACGCTTGATGAGAACATATATTCAGGTTCTGTTCTATGCATTAGGGCTATATTCACACAATCTTCTCAAATTATATTCCTTTGGCATGTGAGTATGTTGTACAGATGGTCTCTGTGCTGTCACACCAGATTAACCGCATTAATTAAACCTAAAAACACAAACTATGTTTATTTTACAGTATGCCTTGCACAGATTACCTGTGTCGCCTCATCGTTGCGTAGCACTCGTCTATCATTAGTCACATTTCTTACTGGTAAACAACAAAGCATTGAAAAATAAGATGTGAAATTGCAAAACAAAACTTATGACATATCACTAATTTAGTTAATATGTGATGAAAAATATGTAATGCCTAAAGCAAAACCTACTTAAGTTCAGGTAGAGTAAAACCTTTTTAAATATTTATAGAAACACATAACAATGCAGTTATATCTTTTATAATTGTTCACAGTTTGAAGACGTTGGTATATATTATTTTTTAAATCTTTGGATTTTTTTCACATTTGATGATCATTAAAACTCATAATGTGGTCTATCGTCTTTAGCTGCTTGTTCAGAAATTGTGTCATTAATGTTAACATTATTGTACATGTTGGTGTTTACCTCTGCATCTCCAGAACATTACTGCTACTGTCAAGAGCAAAAGTGCAAACAATGAAATTACAGGTACGATATCTGTGAAAAGACAGAAAGACACACAACTGCATGTTATGAAATAAAAAATATATTAGGCCTATTCTTACCATTAAGTAAAAAGCAATGTTGCTTACATAGATTGGTTGACTTGTCTTCTAAGTGTTGAGTAGTTGTGAGTTTATGAACTTGATTTGATAGTTCAGATGTTGCATGTGGGGTTGTATGGTGTCTTTTCTCTATTCAGAGTCCAGTGATTATCAGTCAAAACACAACAGAACATTTTCATGAATGATCATCTCATTCTTCTGTTTTATAAACACATGTTATATTATTCATTGAAGAAACTTACCTTCAACAATAAGTTTGATGTCAACATATTGTGACCCAACAGAGCACCGATAAATTCCTTGGTGTTCATGGGTCAAATCTGATATGATTAGAGAGAGATTTCCGGAGAAGTTTTCTTTCATTATTTTGACTAAATTCCTTCTCTGACTCTTAACAGTTGAGTAAATTATTGTAGATGTTTTGTTTAAATATGTCCATGTATGTTGTTCAGGTTTACTCTGCAGCTCATTACAGTAGCAGGGCAGAACTACAGACTCTCCAGGACGTGCCTTCACTTCCATTAAATAAGTATTGTTTAGCAGTTCACAACCTACAGACACATTTACAAAACATTACTACGATAAAACAGATTTAAAGCTATTCTTAATCGCTGAGAAATTTAAAATTTTAGGTATTTCAGACGGAAAGCTTTTGACTTTATTTACCTTTAATTGTTAAGCTGATGTCTCTGTAATGACTGAATGGAATCACACATCTATAGTGTCCTTCATCCTCCTTTCTCAAGTCAGAAATGAGAAGAGACAGGTTTGTAGGAGAGGTTTCATTAAACAGCTTCAGTCTGCCACTGAATTTCACATTTTTAAATACTTCATTCAGACATGGACTGTTGTTGTAATGCCAGGTAAATGTCTCAACTGTAGACTGGGACTCAGCGAAGACACAGGACAGCAACACTGAACCACCAGTGTATCCTGTTACTCTACTCTCATCTTCAGATAGATGACAGCCTCCAGACAAAAGTGTTTTGTCTTTCAAAACAGATAGAAATGTTTTTTTGAATAAATAACAGAAAGTAAAAGCTGAAGGTTTTTCACCATCACTTAATCATGTATGTGTTTAAAATAGTAAGGAAGCATACAGTTAGCAGAATTCAATTTTACATGAACATTTAGGCAATTGAAATGTAAAGTTCAACTTCAGTGATATAAATTGAATTTGCCATGTCCTACCTATTTTAATTTCTAATTTAAAAAAGTTCTATAGCACTTTAGAAATTGCCAGGTGAACATGAATATCAGGAAGTTATTAGATCTAACATGTTGGACAAAATGAGTGTGTATGTATTAGGCCTACAAATGACTCTAAACTCAGAGCAAAGTTCAAGCTTGGAGCTCTCCCCTCAGACAGCACAACAGATATGCATTCCTGGTTACATGTTATTGCAAACTGGTATATTCCGCAAAATTCCCTTTTTGTTTGGTATATTCCCTTTTTGTTTCCTCAAAAATGTTCTTAAATTGTACATAATTCACATGAAATGCAAGTGTACAGAGGCAGAGAGAGCGAGAGTCTGTAACTCGTGGCTCTTAAAGCAACATTTTAAGGGGTGCAAATGTACCACCTGCAGTGTCAACCAGAAATGGAGAATGAATTATTCAATATATTATCACATCATAGAAGTAGTATTCAATATTTATTAAAATATTCCTTACAATCACGATTTTTGATAAAACCAGTATATTCATTAAATTCATGCTAAATAAACTCATTATATGGGGAATATAAACGCAGATTTTTTTTAATGAAGTGAGATGGCTAATAAACATTTATCCAGAAGCTGCAGCAACAGAGACGTTTGAACAGAGTGAAAAGCTAAGAAAGATAGTTTAATGGACATGTTTGAGGTTGCTATACTGATGCAGCTTCTGCGAGTATTTTAACCTCCTCACTGCTGACTTTCTCTCATGCTTGTTTGACCAGTTGCAGACATTGTTAAAGATGTTTCTTTTGTGCAAGCATGTTAACCACTTCCTAAAGTTAGCATTTTGTTTTGGTCATATTATTTATAACTTAAAAAAGAAAGGTTTTCAAAATGATCCTCTGTTAAAAATAAAAATAAATGATAAAACAATGCTTTTTGAAGCTTTAAATGAACTAACTTCCTCTTGACTCCAGGTAAAGAAGGCACCTCAGAAACAGAAATGATTATGATTCACAATCAAGTGTATACAATCAAAATACAGCTTGATGTTTTATTTTGGACTGACACATATACACCCATATGAATAACTCCCAAATGCCAGAAGCCTTAATTTTTCTTTTTGTCGAGTCCACACCTATAGATGAACTTTTAAATGTCTGATCAGAGTTTTAAATTTTGTTTTCGAATTTTACATCAGACCTGATGAAAACATGGTTGTGTTATGAATAGAGATGCAACTGTTCAATCAATTCACCAATACAACTGTGCAACCACACAATCCCCAATAGTTTGAAAGAAAAAATCTGGACTTACCTGCAGTGAATTGAAGCATTAAGAGGGAAATATATAAACAAATCTTCATGTTTCTTACTGATCCTCCACACAAACAGTTTATGTGCAAGTGTGAATGTTTATATGATCTTTTCAGGAACTCAGAAATCTTATGTCATTTCCCTTCTTTCTATGCTCTTCTTCCTGGATCTTTCAAACACTCTGTTAAGTGTAATAGTTTACCATCATTATCGTGGCATATAGTGGCATCATAGTATACTGAGAATGTCTTTTGTAAACTGTGTGTACAGGAACAGTGTGATATTACTGTTAGCACCAGTGGTTGAGTCTAAAGTGACACTGTACATGTACTTTAACATTAAACATTTGAATAAGTTTATTATAAATACACTTTATTATTTTATCTACTCATGGCTTCTTATACAAAGCAGGTTGTGTTCTAGCTGTTTATTGTGTGTTCTCTTCACATACTATTTGTAGCATCTTCTTGAATTTAACCCCAATTATTTATTTTACTAATGTAAATTCTGTTACGTTTAAAGGGCATTTCCCCAATTTAATAATAATTTAACAAAAAACAAAGGATAAAAAAGGTTTTAATATGTCCATGCACTTTACAGTGATTTTTAATTGACAAATGTCACAGATCTATTAATATTGAACATGGTCATCTCTAAACACATAATATTATTGTGTAGGGTAAAAACTACTGTAGGTTAGCTTAGCTAAAATTGTAAGCTTTAATGAATAAAAACTAAATATACTGTAGATGATGAGTTTAAGTAATTTCACATCAATGCTTGTTTCCGTGAGATCCATGAACCCGGCCGGCGTGAGACTCTGTGCGACTGCAGATCCCAATCAAAAGAATAACTGTGAATAATAAATATTAATGTTATATTATATTACATTAAAATTGGAGTCCGATCGATCTTAACCACAGAGTCATATAAATTGAACTAAATTGTAACAGTTCTTAAATAACTTCATGTAGAAATCGCTGAGAAGAAGCAGAACACGAGATCCCTTCAACCACACCATTGGATTCCGTCGTTGGGCCAGTGGGTGGTCTTTTAAACCTGCAGTGAAGGAGAAGATACAAATAAATCTTCATGACTGTTTCTTAGTGATGCTCCACACAATCACAAACACTGCATGAGCAAGTGTGAAATGTTTTCATGTGAAGTGTGAAGTGTGACGGCCTCAGGAACATACTCATCTTAAATCATTTCCATTTTTAAATATATGCTTCCTGGATGAAGTATAAAACAGGGGGGGTTATTGTTTTTATATACAGCTCAAGACCATTTCCATCACTTTACATCAGATTATTTTAATTCTTTATGTTATCTTTCTCATCTCACTACATATTTACACGTTTTGTTTGGCTAGTCCCAAACAAATCTAGAACAAATTAGAACTTTTGTGCATTTCTGAACAACACACAGCTATTTCGCTACTAAATAACAATTGCAATGCATGTTTCTGTAACTAGTTTTTTTAAGTTATATGGATTTCATAGATACATTTAAGGAGAGCTGTTTTGGTCTTGACTCGGTCGGCCTGCCTTGGTCTTGTTTTGGCCTTGGCCCCTCAAAGTCTTGGTCTCGGTATAGGTGGTCCCGTCTACAACTCTAGTTACAACCCTGATTGATATTGAACACAGTTATCTCTAAACCTTACGGATAGCTTTGACAATGACGGGGGTCAACATTTTTACAACATAGTTAGACACAATATAATTCAGCTATTTTGATGCATGTATGTGCTTGCCAGGAGAGGTGCATTTCTGCCAACTTTGATATCACTGTCCTCCAGGTTGTCTTTGGTCTTCCTTGTCTTCTCTTATGGAGCATTTGCACAGCGGGAACTTTCCCCCAGAACTCAAACAAAACAAATTTCCGGGTAAAAATCCCCCCTCCCAGAAAGTCCCTGCTCGTGAGGTAGTACTTTTCCGGAAGATTCGGGGGTGGGCCTCGAATATGCCGATTGGTTGAGTTCACAATTTCATTGGACGAAATCCAACGGGAATTGGAAAACGATGACTCGCAATGTAAAAATAAACTTAAAAATATTGAGTCGGTTGTACAAGATGGGCATTGTCACACAAAAAAAGTATGAGTGTCCATTTCTTTATGTGATGTAATCGTTGTTCCACATTACCACCCCCTCCTGGACTGGGAGGAGCCGTCATGCAGTCCTACGTCATGGGATTGATTTGAATAATCTTCACGGTACTTTAGACAGCTATGGAAATGCAAACAGCAACAGGTCTGGGGAGAAAAATGTTCCTGGGAAAGAAGTTCCTTGGACAAATTGCTGTCTGCTGTGGTTCTGCGCATGATACATTCAACGGCAACAAGAAATCGGATACAACCCTGTCTTACACCAGACTCCACTGGGAAACACCTTTTTGAGGCTTTGATGGCATGCCTTTCTACATCTTCCATTGATGGATTGATGTCCAGGACAACTTCTACTGGTGGTGGATTTCCAGGATCATCAGGTTTCGGTCTATTGAGTGATTCATAGAAATGTTGTTGTTCCCAACATGTTCTGTTTCAAGGTTGTTTCCATCTTTGTCCTTTACAGGGACTAACTGAGTAGTCTTTTTGCCACAGAACTGATTGGCGATCTTAAACACTGTGCTGATGTCCCCTCTAGCAGCAACAGTTTCTTCTATCCCTTCTGGCGGTTTTCTTTCTCATCTCGTTCTTTGGCTTTGTATGCCTTCCATGTGAGTTTGTGGATGTTCTTGTGTGGAAAGTCGGTGTCTCCTATCACGCAACCATTATCCAAGCAAAATTCAACAAATCGCAGAATCGTTCCATGTCGGATCTTAAATTTAGCAAGGTACAGTCCAAGAAGCAGGGTGCATAAAGTTTAGTAGATTATTCCTTAAAGTTAAAAACATTAAGCAATTGTTAAATGTGATCATGAAGAAGCTGAGGAAAACTGAGATGTCTAAGCAGGTTAAGAAACTAAGAAAGCTCTCAATTTATTTAACTGGTTATGTGAGCGCTGTGAACTGTTATTAAAGTGATTACTCTGATGGTTCTGAGATGCAAAGATGCTTCTGTTCAATCAAATCATCATTAAACTACCATTACAGCTGCCATTAATGTTAATAAAAGAAAATCTTGTTTGTCTCTTTACTTACCATTTACTCTGTAGTCAATATCCCATATATGGGCTGAAATATATCTCACTTAACTTGTAACCATCTGTTTATAGTGTGGAATTTGATTATTTTATACTTAATAGTTAAATCTGCAATTTGTGACATCCTTGGATATCAGAGTTTATTATTAGTGCTTTATTCGATTTTTTAGTGGACTAAATGTAACTGATCGCTTTCCATGTGAGGAAATTACTGTGAGTTTGTCTCAGATTTTCAACATAGACAAAATTGTAATAAAATCAATTGACCACACGAGGGCAGTAGCTCGTTAGCTCTCTGCTCATGTTGTGGCCAGTGGACAAAATTGAAAATAATAATTGTTGTTTTGACGCATTCATGATTTAACAAATTAATATTCTAAATCTTAAAGTAAAATGTTTTAGTTGGATGATGAAAGCAAAACAAATAATTCTTAAATTATGAATTCTGCTACATAAACCAGTGTTGCTACATTTTGCACAAAGACAGACATTCAATTTCAGGAATTTGTTCAACTATAATGTGCAATTTATTAACATGAGACATAAATATCTAGAAGTGCAAATATTTCACATGCTAACATTCTCTGACTCATGTATACACTGTGAAAATATGTAATGCTGCAAGTTTGTTTATTTTACATTTGTTTATTGTGAATTACCTCAATGTGGTCTTACTGCATGTGAAATTGATGGCAAAACAAAACAATGTTTTTAGAATGGAGTGGGTCAGATTAGAGCAGTCATGGTTCTAACAAATGAGTTGTTTTTTTAAATAGTCCAACTTAAAAGAAAATGAGACTTAAGACTGGGTTTTAAAGCAATTTGGTTTATTTTGCTTCTGAACAAAGAGGTGATTGAATAAAAATTACGCTGTTATTCCCAAAAAAAAAACAGAACAGTAACTAGATTTACATTTTGTTTTAATTGACACATTTTGAAACAACTGAAATAAAATGTTCCGTGTAAACACATCAAGTGATGAATTCATTTTTGGAGTCATTTTATGGTAAATCCTTATCCAACATTTCTGTAAATTGTGTGACATAGGAAGAAAGTTCAAAGAGAGGAAATGACACACAACTCTTCCCCAAGCATGTTTTGTTCTCTCACCATTGGTACATTCACATAGTTGTCCAGCATTAAAAGGTGCCTGAATGGTTCTATTGTAATTTTAAGTCTAAAAAGCATAATGACTTTATTTATCCTGTCTCAGGTACTGAGGTGTGTTTTTTTCTTGTATTTTCAGGAAGCCTGGTGCAGTGGACTGAGTGTGTGGACTGATGGACAGTTTTGGTTTTGGAAGACAGTGAGGTTGTCATCTCAGGCAAAACATAGCCAACATATGTTGTGATTTTTCACCTCTTGCTGAAAGGAAGACACATAACCAAACATACATTCATCTGTTCATTATGATGGTAAACAAAACCCCCTCTTCTCTCCTTTTTTCTTGCTTACATTGTGTCAAAAACGAACGCATACACGCACGCACGCACGCTTGCACACACACGCACACACACACGGTCATTTTATAAATTCAAAAGGCAACCTTTTTTCTTTGTTGAGTGATTTAGACATTCTTCAGTGACAGGCATGTAGATGTGGTCATTGTCTTCTTTTGCCATACCGAACAATCGAACACGTACAAACACAATCTGTACAGTCTTTGCACAGTTATGTCATAGAAACAGAATCTTAATTTGGAACTGTAGTTCGGTAAAGTTCATCTTGTTTTAAAAGATTGCAGGATTAAAGAGACAGTGTGTTGTTTACTGTGGAAGTATATAACAGATTTTGGTTTTAATGAGCTGTTTTGTGTTCGAAGAATGATACTGTTGTCTAGAATTGCATTAGACATCTAATCATATTTTATGCATGAGGACAAGTGGAGTTCATCACATTATCTATGGACATCTTAAACTGACAGTTATCCCTAAAAATTAAAATTCTGTCATTTTTTACCCACCATCTTTTTTTCTTCCGCAGAAGAAGATTATTTGAAGAAAGTTTGTAACCGAACAGCACTGGACCCCATTCAAAATAGCTTATTTTGTGTTTTGCAGAAAAAAGAAAGTCGTACAGGTTTAATATGACAAAGGGGTGAGTAAATGATAACATCATTATGTTTAATTTGATAATTTTTATAAAAAAAATGATCAAATACCTATACACTTTTCTATATTTTTCTATATTGAAAAGTGTGCTTGTGATACTGTGTGTTTCTTTGAAATTATTTTCATTTGATTGTTTGTTGTCTACAGAGATTACTTGTGATGGTTTGATAATGATTTGTTTGAATATTAAAACAGCACATTTTAAGTAAAAGTCTAAATTAAATGTGTTTTTTTATTTTGACCGTATCTTACCTTATGTTTGTCCTGGTGTTGATAAACCATTCAGGTCATGGATTAGTAGTTAAGGAGTACATTTACTTGGAAATTAGTAAAGGAGATATTTTATATTCTACTTTTTCCTGGTGTCTGTGTTTCCACACTCCCGTGTGTCTTACCCCCCACTAGGCTGTCTGGGGGAATTCATATCATGCTTGAGGAAACTTTGCTAGACTTTTCAACAAAGGTCACAAACTAAGAAAAAACACATAAAGCTCAGAGTGCAAAAAAGGTCATTTACGATTATCATTTTTTTTCTGTAAAAGTAAGCAGCTTTGAGATTTTAAGACTACAAACTGATCATTATGAAAAGAGTTTATATCTTGGCTATTATTTTTGTACAAGTTTAGAAATGCACACATACACTTTCCTTCTATCTCTCGTCTTCTCATGTTAAGTTCCATGTGCATGCGTGTTGTGTGACTGACATTTGTTCATACACATGCATATCTGTCACTGTGAGCTGAGCTGCACTGCCTGCTGGGTAGCATGTGGCAAACATAGCGACTGAACATCATTAAATTGAAGCCATGCTGTACTTTGTCTGATGTTGCTAAGTGATTTTTAAAAAATATCAATACTGTCTAAGTCAATATGGAAACATTTGAGGTATTTAACAACTGGTTGTACAGTTTTCATCAAAGACTGTTGTGCCTGTGGGTGTTTTTTTTATTGCAGTAATAAAAAAATATTTTTTTAATTTTAAGCTATTAAGATAATAACGTTATGATCATACAGACCATAATAGAAAATATTTCAATAAAAAGTTTATTATGTTTAAAATAATTTATTCTATAATTGATTTATTGACTAATTGAATTGTGTTTTGTTTGCCAGTAAACATAACTCTCACAGAAATTCTGCATTTCAGTCCACACAATGTAGGCAAAACCTGACATATACACACATAAACTTGCTACTGTATGTCCAAGTCTATCACTCTGGTTTAATGCAAAGTCACATTAGATTTACTTAAGGTGCTAAATGACCTTTTGGATCAGACTCTGGATCTGTCCGTACCATAACATCCCATCAGCTTCATTCATGTCTATGCGATGGCTCACATTGTGAATTCTTTGCTAAATGAAAAAATATTTTCATAATCCATTTTAATGTTAAGCTTGGTGTGGTGATCCTCTGATGTTGAGAACATTCAAGCTAAAATTTTAAGAGCTGACCTGAGGAGAGGAACAGAAAAATTGTGTGAATTGGAAAGTTTAGTCTTCACAAAAAATGAGCTCAATATAGAAATGACATGCAGTTTCCTTGTTTCTCATGGTAATGTATTGCGTTGTCATTTATATAACACCCTTATAGCAAAAAACGAAGCATTGCAAAAAGAGAGAAATATAGTGAATTCATGCACTTATAGTCAAATACAGCAGATTTTCAGGGTTAATGAGCTTCAAAACAAACTATCTTTAGATTCTCTTTTCTTAGTGTCTCAGTGTTTTTTTTCCTTTAAAAAACTTTTTAACAAGTTTTACAAATAATGAACATAACTTTCAGGGAACTGTCATGAGATGAAACAATTTCAGTAGCTTCAGTAACCCAGACCGACTACTGAAATTGCATTGTGTGTTTCAAAGTGTCCCCAAACCAACACATGTGTGTGTGTTCAGTGTTGGATATGCTGGACTGTTTCTCCCTGATCTCATACAATTTCTTTATACTTTTATATCTCCGCTGGCCCAGCAGGTTGCTTAGGAACCCCATCAGATTAATGACCAGCCTTATTGAGTCACCCTCCCAATTTCCTGTAGTGGCGTCCCTCCTGGTAGATGTTCCCCCGGAGCGTAGCGACGAGGAGAGGGATGGGTGCGACTAAAAGTGTAAAGAAAGGGCCAATGAGACAGATGGAAAAAGGAAACAAACAGACAAAAAGAACATAAGAGAGCGACAGCAATGGCGACACAAAATATATTTTCTGTGCAAACACAATATTTTCTCTTTGTTATTGGCTGATAAAATCTCAATAAGAATACTCAATATCATTATGAGCTTCTCAGATGATTATCTTTCTCAATATAATTGTGTAGGCCTATTAACAGGAACGTATTGGTAAATTGGTTAGGTTAAATTGGGAATTAAACAACTGAAGTGCACGTATAGAAAATGATTCAGATGTATCTGGTTTACAGTGTGAAGCACTGGACAAAATTGATCTTGATGGCTGGATTGGACACTCATGATCTCACAGATTGTGTGATTTAGCTCAGTTATATATCTGCCTTAGGAAGGAATGTGAGAGAGTCAGTGAAGGTTCAGCAATGGTTTTTGTTGTGTATTTACGAAACGCAAATTGACTTTTTTGTCATCTCTTCACTCTCCGGTGTTACGTGGTTGTTACGCAACTGCTGTAGAAGGGTGTCCAGCGTTACAAGACGAAATAAAGACGGCAATCCTCTGATGTAGCCCCCGTCTCTTCCTTGCTATTTTTTTTTAATAGTAAAAAATACATAACAGTTTTGCATCAAAAACAGACTTTCATGCTACTTTCATGCTATAAAGTCATATTAGTTTTAAAAAACACATAAAATGAACCATATCAATTAAAAAAATTCCTAATGATTTTAGATTTTGTTTTACATCATTTGTGGAAATAATGCAAATGAATGAAGTGTGTTCAGACCAAACGCGAATGGCGCGTCAAGCGCGAGTGATTTACATGTTAAGTCAATGCAAAGACGCGATAGACCTACTTGCGGCGCGAATCGCGCGAATGAGGCGGCGCGAATGACGCGAATTGCGCGAATGAGGCGGCGCGAATGAAGCGAATTGCGCGAATGACGCGAATTGCGCGGATGACGCGAATCGCGCGAATTGAGCGTTCGCGTGATTCGCGCGATACGCGCGTTTCGCGCGATTCGCTCGAGTTGAAAAATCTGAACTTTGGCGAAAATTCGCGCCGCGTTAACCAATCAGTAGCTTGCTCTAGCAGTCAGGTGATTATGATGTTGCGAGGGGACGCAGAAATCTCAACAACAATGGAGGACAAAATCACCGTTGCTTTATGTGGATACCTGGAGCTGTACGATACATCTTACTTTTATCGAAACTGAAATAAAAAGGATTTTGCTTGGAAGAAAGTGAGTGAGGTCGGACAATCTGGCAAGTTGTCAAAAACGATCTTTACAAAATTTAAGCAATTTATCTATAAGGGAATGGAGCCGGCTGGCAGAAGCCCCTCCCATGACGCGAATTCACGTCTGCATTGAAGTGAGTTTGACGCGCGAATGAAGCGAATTTGACGCGCGAATGAAGCGAGTAAACTAAAATGTTCAAGCGTCCAAGTACACGCGAATAGCGCGATTTATTCGCGCAATTCGCGTTCGGTCTGAACACAACATAACAGTCTCTAAAGGAGCAGTCTGAAGAGCAGTGTGTCCATTTAGGGCTACTTTAGAAACAAAATTGTGAATTTAATGTAAGGGGACCTGTGGTGTATATAGAAACAAGGATCATAAAAACGTAACGCTTCATTGTGTAAGGGTTTTACACACCTCTGAAGACATAGTTATGTATATTACATTGCATTTCTTTCAATGCATCCTACTAAATATTACACACAGGACCTTTAAAGGAAAGTTCACGCTAAACTGAACATTATTGTATGACTTACTAACCCTCATTTTTTAAACCCCTGTAACTTTTTTTCTGTGAAACACGAAACATGATTATTTTGAAGAATGTTCATGGTCTCAGGGTAAATGGGGACTAAAGCTGTTAAGCTCCAAAAACTCATTTTGTGTTCCACAGGTAAAAAAAATCATATGAGTTCTGAAAGACAAAGAACACTATTTTCATTGTCATGTTCCTGTAACAAAGTAGCCTTTTATTTTATATTTAAATGGCTTTTTTCCAATATATCAGATGTCCTTTGGCTTGGTAGTGAGAGGTCATCTCTTTGATTTGCGCACATCGTGATGTTGTCTACAGGCTGCATGTCAAGGGTACATCATTTATGTTTGTATATGTAAACCCGCCCCTCTCTAAATCTCCCTCACATACATCATACAATAAAGAACACTTTACACATGTTGGTGTAAATGGAGCTTTATTCACTCATGCTTCTTCACACACACATTCAAATTCGTGCGCACACGATCAAATAGAAACAGCAAATAGAGTTTATGTAATTGAATTTCACATGTCAGCAGTTTCTCTCTCTCTCTTTCTCTCTCCCTGCTCCACTCTGTAACCAGAGGTTGTACGGCACTGATAAAGATCTGCAACAGATATTCACAACATGGCTTTTCAATCAGTATGATACGGATTACAATAGCAGTTAGCAACATGATTAGTCCTAACCCATCCACCCAGAAAGATTAAACATGAATTTAATCATCAAAGCAACTAAATACTTTTAAAATGTGGCGCATTGGTTCATTGCTAATCTCATTGAGAGGTGCATGTGTGTATTTGTGTGTCTGCGGGTTGTATTACAGTAAGGTTCCTTTCAGTTGCTATATCGCAGTGATTTATTAAGTCTGCAGAGAGACTGGGAAGTGTTGCACATTGTCAAACAGCTTCATTAAATCAGTTGCATTCACAAGTAGCTGTGTTGCTACAAGAGTGCTGTTAGCTATGAATGAATGTGTTATGGCTCCAATAACTAGAGACTTACATTTGAATACAGTCCCTTCAGGATGTCTTAACGGATTTACAGAAAGGTCATTGTAGCTGGACGTGGAAATGCAATATCTCATTTGTATGATGAGATGATGTTTACGTGTTTGCGTCTGTTTGTCAGTATTTGTTTTTCTGGACTGAGACATGCTGAGTGACTAAGCGTAATGATTTTAGGTCCCTGTGGTGAATGGTCTGTCCTGCCAATGTGTGATAAGTAAGCCAGATCCCCAGATGCACACTCACTCTTGTACTCTCACTCTCTCTTCCTCTCTCCGAGGGGATCTTCTGAAGAGATGCTAAGCGCTTCCTGTAAGCTCCTCGGATGCTGGCTAGCTTAAACAGGCCCTGAAAGAAAACCCAAGGGACAAACACATTCATACACACTCGGTGTATGTTTTTGGTTCACCTTACTTTGCTTTCGTCAGTTTTTTTAAGGGGAGCCAGAGGCAGTGCAGTTGTTGGGATACCAGATGAAATAAACTAAAAGCTCTTGAGGTTCTTTCAATGAATTGCAGTGTGGCGCAGTGTATCTGCGTGAGTCTCTGTTTGAGAGCACACTTTTAAATACAAATTAAGCAAAACAGGGAAACATGATGCTGTTAGTTTGGCCCCCACAGTGAATTTTTTAAAAAGAACACACCATGGCCTCCTAGGGGATCCGGGTTCCCAGAGTGCTTTCTATTATGTGCAACACCAGATGGTGCAGAATGCAGAAACATCAAATGAAACCTTTCATGATTATTCTAACCGACAGAAAACCATTTATGTGAAGACAGTAAGCTAATAGAGAATAATAAGGGTTTATATACACACCATTTTTATAGTATATTCTTCTATTTGCAGGCAGTACAAAATCCATGATGATCATTCAGAACAATGCTTTTCATCTAACACTATCATTGTCATGCAGTGGATTGCCCGTTTTTCTCTCACACATCTCGGCCACTCAGGGATAATGCATTCATTTAGTCCTTGCACCTTCAGACCCTGTAATCACATCTGCATCGGTTTGTTGGAGACCGGGGTCTCATTCCTCGTGCTGATTGGCTTTCTCACCTCCGTGCGCTTTTCCTCCTCACCGTCTTGTTGGACTGTGATGTTGTGCGATAAATGGCTTTTACATGAATCTGCTTTGTACGAAATGTTGTTGTTTCCATTGAAGCACACATGACATTTGCATAAATTATGCTGAGATAACCCAGATCATAATTGTTCGTTCCAGTCCTTATAGCGACAGCTCCCCCAAAAATTTTACTTCTGTCAGGATTTACGCACTCACAGGTTTTTTCAAACCTGTGCAATATTTTTTTCTGTAATACAAAGCTAAAGATATTTGGAAGAATGTTAGAAATGTTCAGTTCTGGGACATCATCCACTAGCATAGTAGAAAAATATTGTCTATTTTTTAGGCAAATATTGTCTATTTTTTAGGAAAATATTGTCTATTTTTTAGGAAAATATTGTTTATTTTTAGGAAAATATTGTTTATTTTTTAGGAAAATATTGTTTATTTTTAGGAAAATATTGTCTTTTTTAGGAAAATATTGTCTTTTTTTAGGAAAATATTGTCTTTTTTTAGGAAAATATTGTTTATTTTTAGGAAAATATTGTCTATTTTTGTTATGTTGAACACAAAATTAGATTTTTAGAGGATTAAGGACTTTAAGCACTTTGACTACCATTGTCATTTTTCCTATTACGGAAGTCAATATAGTATAAGAAATGTTTGTATACAAGCATTCTTCCAAAATATCTTTTCTGTGTTCAACCGAACAAAGAAATTTATACAGATTTGGAGGTCCATTTAGGTTTAGATATGAATACATTTGGTACCAAGATGTGTCTTTGAAATACTAATATGAACTCTTTGGTACCAATTTGTACCCATTATGCCATCCCAGGAACAGCCTGGCTGATTTTTTTGCCATTTTTTTATAGTGTTGCCTAATACTATTCTCTACCAGAACAGATAAAGCAACTTTTATATATCTCACTGATTTTAAAGGTTTAGACTAAAATCTTGACATTTTTGACGCAACTTTACGCATAAAGCTTTCAGTGTTTCTGTTGTCTGTATCCGCTTTACGTGCTCTTAAGTCTCATTTGTAATTCAGAGTTTGAGATGTATACATGCATCATTATGAAAGCTGTCCTTCAATGGAGCCAAGCCCACACTTTGTTTTCTGTCTGTGTACATGTGTGTAAGGCATTTTACACATAATTGAATGGAGCTCAGCTCTGGCGTTTCACACTTCAAAGAGCTTCCAGTTTGGCTGTCACAGACCTGACAGCTGCCAGATGAAACGTATTTGGAGCATACACACACACACACACACACACACACACACGCACACGCACACACAGACACACACACAGACACAGACAGACACAGACACAGACACAGACACAGACACAGACATACAGACAAACAGACAGACAGAACATATTCTGTGCTTCTAAGAAAATCTCTAAAAAGGCAGACAAAGGATAGGCAGTTAAGCATAAACAACTGAGGTACTCACAGGTTTAATCCACAGAGGTCTTCACCACACGCACAGACGATACATGACCTTAAACCCTTGCTCTGCTGTTCTTTTTTTTGTCAGTGTGCATGAGGACACAACTTTGTTGCATTGGAAAATATTTTAAATACTCTCTGTTCTCTGGCCTATTGATATCTTAACAACAAGTCACTTGAACTAAAGGTCCTCTTTAAAAAATGTTAACCATATGTCCCAGTCCAAGTTTAGAGTACAGTAGCTAAAACAGGAAGCTTTTTCCATTCTTAGAAATTTAACAAACATAATTAACTTAATTTAAATAGCATTTTTACAAAAAATTTAACCTAGGAACAAATTTGTGCACCAAGCATTGTTAAATAGACTTGCACTCACAGTCACGAACTGGGTTTGGGCCGGTTCGGGCTCGGAGCCCTCTCCCTGGACACCACGCCATATACGCATAACCTTCATACCCCTGCTCTATCGTTACCTCACTCATTTTTATTATCTGCATAGGCCAACTCATGGAGGAGTTGCATGAATGACTGTTGACATAAATCTATTCTGATGTAGCATAAAAGGCATGAAAGCTCATTTGTGGTGAAATGAAAAAAAGCCAGCCATTATGTTCTTCTGTCTCACGCGAAGTGGCACTTCAGCTGATGTTGTAGCCCAAACTCAATGGTTTACACAGGACAGTTTAATTATATCCCTGACTTGTGCTGTGCTAAAACCTTTATCTTCGGTTGCGTGAAAGGACCAGACTGAGAAAGGCCCTATGTGATGGATGGACACTGTTACATCACTTTCCACAACAACATATCCACAACATTCACAAAAACAACATGCGTCATTGTGTGGGCACTTTTATGAGAAGAAAAAAGATGATGTCTTTGTTTGCCATTTCAGAGTATACAGTATTTGCCTTTACATGTATAAAACACTTTATAACATTTAAAGCTAGACAATTTAAAGTTTGTCTTTTAGAAAAGTGCAGATTGATGTAAATACGAGTAGATTACATCCCTCTTGTTCTATTTCATTTGTCAGTTTCAGTTGATGTTGATGAAACAAAGATAGGCACTCATATATGCTGTTATATTTTTAGTATCAAAGGCAAAAATTGTCACACGTAGTGGAACACAAAAAACAATACATCAAAAACTTCCTGTACAAAACAAATCTGTTTACATTTCTTTGTTCTGATGAATACAGAGAATGCTTGTAAGAAACAGTTCTCGGCCACCATTGACTTCCATAGGAAAAATGACAATGGGGGTCAAAAGTGCTTTCCTACATTCTTCAAAATACCTTCTTTTGTGTTCAATAGAACAAATTTTTATAAATTTATAAAGCAACTATCCTACTATGGTAGTCAATGGTGGTCAAGAACTGGTTACACACATTCTTCCTAATATTTCTCTGTGTGCACAAGAACCGAAGAAATGTATAGATTTGTAAAAACTTGAGGGTTAGTTAGTGATGACAGAATTTACATTTTTGGGTGAACTATTACTTTCAAGCCCATTTAGTCAGAAAATCACAATAAATCTTTCAATGCTCTCACCCTCTCTCTCTCTCTCTCTCTCTCTCTCTCCCTTCATCTTGTTGTGTGTCTGTAGTGAACAAGGATCCGTGAGGTCACCATGTGCATTCGGAGATGGGAATTTTTTTCTGCTTTGAAGTAAACACATACACATGCACGTACACACGCACACACACACACACGCGCACACACACACACGCACACAAATACTCACACTTCGTGTTGCAGACACACTTGAAATGCCAGAATGCTAATGCTAACATTTACTGTGGTGCTGTGGGGCTGAGCTGTTCAAACATATGAGGTCAAGAAGATTAAACATGCACTGTGCATCTGACATGGTGTATGTGTGTCTGTGTGTCCTGCCCATCGCACAACACAATTATCTTAATCAGTATTTTCGTTTGAAAGGTTTCCAGTAATAATATACATTTGATTAAAATAAAAAGAGTCAAAATATACTGGTATAAACATAATTTTTGATTTCTAGTTCTGTAATTCGAAGCCTGCATGACTTGAAATCCTGAGATTTATGAGTGGAGAAGGAAAAAATGAGTAAGTGTGTCAAATGAAGTGGGATTGCTAATTCCCTCACACCCTCTCAAATGTGTCAATCTCACCCATGCTGTCATATTTCACTGGCAAACACAGAAGGTAATTCCACTTCACGGCCACACTCTGGTATTTTATATGATTAAAGAACATGTGTTATATCACCAGACCAGTAACAGGTTTTTGCGTCTTCCTCCTGCAAGAGCTAATATCTTTTTCCACTTCCTCGATAGCGTCCTATCTTCACTCTCCTACATCTCTCTTACAAAAAGCAGGCCACTACGCCACTGATAAGGACTTCAGATCATTCTCAGTCCGTGTCACACAGGTCAGTAATAACTCTCACAGGATCTTACCTGTGCCTACACATGTCTCACACAGCAGCTTTCATCTCTACCCATCATTTCTTCCTCACTGTAATGTCATAAGGGAACACAGTGTTGGTGTGTAAAGCTTTTTCTTAGAGGAAAGATGCATGTTACGCAGGACAAAATACTGATACGTGTTTCTTTATTGCATTGAGTCTTTTAATGAATTGTAGCTCCATTTATATATGTACGAAGCACAAGAATTGTGTGTTGAGGCCATTGAGAGCCATGCGATATAACAGATATGAAAGGAAATGAAAACCAGTTCATTTGACTTGCAATCATTTTATCAGTATTTCTATTTCAGTCGGGGCTCAGTCAATACTGTGTCTAATCTCCTTCGGTAACAGCTGCTGGACAGTTGCAGAATAATACATTTACACATTTTCTCTCCCTTAAATGAAGATTCATAACCGGCAGATTTTTAATTGTCGTGGTGTCAGGGTTCGCGAAGCTTTTAAATGTCTGCCACTATGCACTTGCATCTACACTTCCGAACATATGCATTGTTTCTACTTCAACATCAATTCCAGTTTACTGATTTTTCTCTTTCTCCACCTAAACTCTGTTCCAGGTAACGCACCACTTGTCACCTTCGGTAATCCAGCGCCCTCTCTGCTATCAGGACTCCTGCCTGTCCCACAGGGTGGCCGAGGGCATTCCTGACTGGAACGGTGTTAAACTGACCTTTAGCTGCCTCATTAAGGATGGTGTGATGCGTGTGGACAGATGGCCCTGCCGGAGGGCTTCGGATCCCCACACCAGTGTCTTTGTCACCCACTTTAAGCCCGTGTGGGCTCATATTTGCTGTGGAGATAAGGTGCATGGTTCAGGTTAGATTCGTAATGTCCCCTCGCCGTTCCTTTGCCGACGTTCTGGTTCTCTCGTACTCTCAGATGAGGGTCATCAGGCGGTGGTGTGCATGTGATAGCTTGCCTGTATCTTACGTTTTTCCTTCTCGCTTCTCACCTTGGTGAAGTGTGAATTGGACAGATAACCACAACACCTCTGCTTTCAGGAGGCCTTAAACACCTCCTAAAATAGCTTTCCACAGAGACAATCGAACAAATCGAACCAGAGTATGCCGGCCCACCTGAGAGAGGCATAATTCTGGGTTTTACCTTTTTTTGTGTCCTTTGTGACAGCTAAGTTTTATTTTTAAATAAGCTTTATTTTTCAAAACGGTTCCCATTTAAAGTTTTATAGTGTTGTCTGATCATCCATTTTCATGCATGGATTGTGGAAATATTGTATGTCTATTGAGTTTCATGGACTTTATAAGGAATACATTTTTAGATTTTAGCAGATGACGACAAACTTATTTTGGGGCAGGTATCCCTTAAATAACGTGGTCCTGTTCAAGGACACAATGGTCACATTGGTCACCCTAACCCTTTCTCATGGTGAGACTTGAACCGGTGTCCTTCAGGGTACCAGGCCCTACTAAACCACACCACTCCCATAAAGATGACTGTTAAACTGCAACTTTACCCCCTAACACACAGGACCCTCTTTTCCATGGAAATTAGCTGTGTTAATGCTTTTGACCGTGTCGGGCGTTGCACATTTGCTTCTCTTAATCAAAAGGAATATGTACATATATTATCATAATCAAAGCTGCATTGCTTCATTCACTCGGCCATTCCGTGCTGAATTATAACCGAGTTTCATTATGTTTAAACATGCTGCAGGGCTCTTAATGTGTCCAGACAGACACCCAATCATGACGGTGTCGATTTATGGAGCGGATTGAAATTACATCCTGTCGCTTCTTTGTGTGGAACAATTGCTTGGCTGATAAACTGTGTGGATCTGCGTGCACTTGCATGTGTGTCAGTTTACTCTCACCTAAAGTTGTTTAAACGGACACTCCTAAATACATAGTGTATCCCGCTCCCCTCAGCAGGATGAATTCATACTCTGATAAAATATAGCTTGTCACGTTTACTGAAACAAACAAATTAGCTGAATCGAGGGAGTGACCGTGTATGCTCTTGTTTGAGCAAAGGTCTCCTGATGCGTATATTCCAGTAATCATAGATGAATAACAGATGAAGCAAATATTGATATAAGTCAATGTGGTGAGTTACAGACCCAGGTATATAATTAAATCTCAAAGATTGCATTGCGTGATTTTTGTCAATTACAAAGACTTGTGCAGAGGTTTCTGGAAAGAGCCATGTGACTTGTTCTCATTGGAAATAACAATTTCAGAAATTCAATGCACTAATTTAAGATTTGCCATATTCATTTATGAATTCCAGTTTCTATGTTAGGTTAAAGCTGATGAATGTTTTTTATTGGATGGTACAATACGTTTTCATCATTTCTGCTGGGCAGAGACGAAAATACTTGTGTTTTTTATCCAAATTAACATGTTTTAAGCATTTTTACATTTATAGGTTCATGGAGGGGTTATCATCTTTGCTCTTTTACATTACTTTGAATTTGTTTATTTGCTTTGTCAGACATACGATGATGGTCAAACAACAAACCATTAAGTCTATAGACATATCCTCCTTAACTGATGCTGATACGCAGTATAAAACAGAAAATGGCATGTCCATTTGACAAGGGCATGTAAAATGGTTTCAAACAAGCTTTTATGAGATATTTTGAGCAATGATTGTGTGAGTTTGCTTGCTTTTAATCAACGGTGGTCTCCTTCTCAAGGTAATAACGTCACAAGACAATGTTATGAAGCAGTAATTTTGCACTGTCTATGTTGGTATAATAACACCTGCTCAATGTGTTTCTAGTCAGCAGAGTCGGACAAAGTTAGACGGAGATAGAGTGAACTCCAGACAGTTCTCTGCAGAGCTAGAATGGGCATCTGAATACCTGAAAGCAACTATGTTTTCTCTCTACAATAAACTTTGTTCATTTTCTTATAAAATCACTTCGTCTCCTGCCTGCTATTCTTCCCCTATGACATCCAAGTCTGTAGGATAGTTAGATCTATCAGTATTTGGCATGTGAACACTACGATATCATTTTGGATCAATTACAAGATAGCCTAGTAGAATCTATCAGATCGATCAGAGCCAAGAATTCCAATGAGGCGTCAGGATGAATTAAAAAATTGAACAAAATGAGCATTTTGAAACAACTATTTTCACAAAACCACAAGGCAGACGAGAGCACAGGAATTCTTTTATCCGGGGGGGTAGGAATATGAAATCGTGTGGAGAACATGGCCCATCTGTAAATCTTCAGGTGTTTGGCATCACGGAGGTACTTAAGGTTCTAGTGATCAGTTAGGATGAGGAACCCCTCTAACCAATGCCTCCACTCTTCCAGTGCGAGTTTCGCAGCCAATAACTCCTGATCTTTGATTTTATAATTTCTCTCCGCCGTGGTTAACTTGTGTGAGTAGAAGGTACATGGATGGAGAGTTGATGGATTCCCCTGCCACTGCGACAACACCAACGCTGTGGTTGATGATGTGCTGCATGTGCAGTTGATCAGAATTGAGTCTCCATGAGACTATAAACAAGATATTTGTGTCATTTATTCATGTCAAGCTCTGAAATATTTTATTGGGTAGAAATTTTGAATATTGAATATTGCTGAATACATCGGGGTTTTGGAGTAAAAAAAGAGAATCCCTGGACTATACCGTAAGTAAGCCTTCTCTAGAGTGATTCACACGAAAAGCATCTATGTTTGCGGTTAAAACATTGCTGTGTTTGTTCGAGCATTCACACACTGATATTGGCTCAACAGATAGTTTGGATCAGAGCTGTTTTTAGATCCAGTGACTGAAAGGCGAGTGTCTGGTAATGTTTTGATTAACCCCAACGCTAGTTTGTTTGTTGTTTTATCGTAGAACCCTTTAAGGAAGAGTTTTTGTAAAAATGAATGAAAAAAGTTTTTCAGTTATTTTCTGTTCCTCATTTACTCTCTTACATTGGTGATGCGTATTGCACAGAAATGACACACTTTAGCTTTCACCCCTGTGATTTTGCTCATTTGTCAGAAAAAAACACATACAACTTACAAGAATGGGCGCAATTTCCTGTTCAATAATACAACAGGCCCTGTGACTATTTAAACTGCTGTTGCTAAATTAACCAATTTCTATAATAGTATTTACTAAGCAATATTTCCATTGCATATTCATTAGAATCAAGTTTTTCTTTTAAGTCAACCCTTATAAATCGAATCAATTTCCCAATTTTATTTTAGCAAATCTTATATTTTCTATGGGACAAAACTTCATACGGCACACAAACATTCAATTTGGTTTTCATCCAGCCTTTTGGACTGAATGTTTGCATTGTCGTATTGCAAATCTGATTTGTCCAGTGTGCAGTGTCATTTGCTGTAGTAATGATGTAGTTTCACCATGACACTTTCTAAAATGGCAACACTGTTATTTCATCTTTTTCATTTGTTAACATTGTATTGCATGTGCTTTATGCTGTCAGATTAAAAACCTATTGATCTGAATTGGAAAAGACAAAAAAATCAGATTTTTACTCCCTGTCTGAACAAAGGAGACACCTTTGGATGCCACAGCATTCAAGCATCAAGTCTGCTTTTCTAACAACAGCTCTAGACATTTCTAGCCAGTGAAAACAACCAAATTAAGGCAGGTTAAATAAACTGCTTCATAATTTCATGCAGAATTTCAAATATTGTTAATATATCGATTTTTGATGAATAACAACCACTTGAAAATAAAGAGGGAAAGACATTTTCTGAGATTCTCCTAAGATCCATGTTAAGATGCTGCATTTTTTTATAGATCGATAGATATTTAATATTTTAATTTCACATTTCTGTCTGACTGTGATAATATGTGGCTTTATTGTATCAAGCAGATTCATTATTAAGTGAAGTGCAAGTGATGTTGTCGGGACATGAAGATGGCTGTTTAATAGCATGTGTGTGCTAGTTTTTGTGCTTCCCTGGAGAGTGAAAGACGGTTGATAGGATGGTAATGAACGAAGAGAGCAGAAGAACGTGAGAGTGATGCTGTGCTCATGACATGTATTACTGTGGATGAAACCCACATAGACACTCTCTCACCTCCAAAACCCTTGAGTTGTGTATTTACAAGCAATTTTAACCGGTCACGTCCCCCATGCAAATGTATTTCCTATAACAAATTAGGTGTGTAATCATGCCAGTGTTAAGACAGTGAAAACACACACACACACACAGTATTGCCTTTGACTGCCAGCTTGACACACATGCTATGCTATTTCTGAGGTAGGCTGAAACATCTACTTATCTCAGAAGGGTGTATGTGTGTACTTAATACTTGTATGTGTGTGAGAGAGAGAAGGATGTGATTAACAGCTGAAATACCACCTTGTGTAGACAGAGATCTGTTAGAAGCACAGGACAGTGTGCCAGCAGCAACGTGTGGAAGATCCAGTGCTCTTGTGGCCGTCTGTCCCTCATTGCATCACCACCAATGCTATTCAGTGATGATTTAACAGTACTGCTTAAGTCTATATTAAAGAAGAAAAAATATGCATAATTCACTTTTTGTTAAGTTGCTTGTTAAACTGCATGTAAAATCACACCAGAAGCTGCTTTTTTTAATCAAATCTAGGGCTTCTTTGTCCCTCTAGTTTGTGAATGATGCATCTTTAGGCACACTGTCACATCATTTATTGCAATGACTGCAATTCATTTATTTCCCTTCCAAAATTGGACTGTGGCTGTGGGCTCTTGTAGATATTTTGAATTATGGTTTGAAATTTGTCATTGTGACGTGAGGAAAAACACCCACCTGACTCAAAACCCACCTGTTCCAGTGTTATAAAATATATTCTGCCATGAGTCCAGTCAAAATGTTACATTTCGGTTTCCAAAAATAATGATTCTTTAAAATAAAGACATTTATGCATGGTCTTTGCATGCATCACTCCATTTCTTTCCCCCCTCCCCTCTCTCTCTCTCTCTCTCCCTCTCTCTGTCTCTCTCACCCACACATTCACATTTTAATTCAATCAGGTGCTAAATCTGCTTGTTTAATTCAGTATAATGAACTGTAATGAATTCATCCAACATTTTCTGGACAAAAAGCGCATTAAATTATTTTTTGTCTGTTGTGAATTAAAAATGAAACGTGGAATAGATAATAACCGAACTCCACAGATGAGTCTAGACTCGGTGAGAGTGACAGGAGTAGGAGGGAGATGGAATGTGGATGTTATTAGCATTCATTGTTTTTCTGAGGGATACTTATAAAGACTCAAATGAAATCTGACAAAGTGACGCCCACCGATGCTGTCTGACCCACGTTTACCATCTTTTGTCTTTCTTTCTTTGTACCTTATTTGAAGAATGAAGAGGCTTTAAGAACAAGGCTGTGTTAATGTAATCAAAAAGCATAAAAATATCTGTAATAATCAGTACAGTTTTATTAAGCATGGGTTTTTGTTAAACCCAATGATCCATGTTACAATCTTTTTTCCACACAAACAAGATATTCAGTGTCACAAAAGGTTGTGAAATAGTTTAAAAAAAAGAGCAGAATTTTGTTTCTAAAATTTTGAAAGCCTTCAAAACTTTTTGTTTATTTATGGTATAAATTAATAAAGCCCAGGTTTTTTGAACACCGCTGTACAATTCTTTCTTCTCTCAGTATTTTGGTTGTGGATTCATGCATGTGTTTAGCAAAGCAAAGGCAAGAACATGTCAAGTATTGTTTACTGAAGTGGTTCATCATTACAAAACACAGACATGCAGATAATCACTTCAGTCTGATTCCCTGTCATTAAACATCAAAACACAGGTGTGCTATTACGCCGCATGTGTGTATGTGTGTCTGTGTTTGTATGATAGTCATTGCCGTGGGTGGATACTGATTGAGCTCATTGTAAACTCTTGAGCAGGTGTGTTCATCCTTCCATCATCACACAAATAAATATTTATCATCAGGACTCAGTTCTCCGGCAATTTTCTCTGAGAATGACAGCAGAAGTATTACAATGACTGTGCTTGATAAAATCGTCTCCATGCATATTCGAGCGAAAGACACAATGAGGGGCTGAAGGGGTTACACTCGGTTAGCTCAATTTAAAGTAACGCCTATCTGAAATGATCTAATTAATAATCTTTTCCAGTTATTTCCCATTCCATTAGTCCAAAGGAAGTGCTGGTCTATATAAATGTTCCGATGCCTTTCCTGCCTTGACGTCTGAAATATTGAATGATGACTGAACCGAGGCAGCCTGCCATCGTAACAGACTGAATTCTAGTCCCCTGATGCATTATTTATCACAACACTCCCTTTTTATTTAAAAGATAGAAGTCTCCGTGATTTGAGGCAATTTATGTCTAGGCCCTTCTCGAATCAAAGATGGACTTCAATTGCAACAGAAGGTTTTAAAACATCAAGTAAACAACCATGAACAGGCAAGAAACAAAGAACAATGAGATTATTGATTGTGATCCCTGAATTTGTATGCTAGGTGATTTCTTCTGATTTCTTCATTTCATTTTGTTCTTCCTTTCTTGTGTAGATGCTCGTGCACTGAATTTGAATGCATTCTTGGGAAAATATCACAGAAATAAAGCCATTTTCAACAGTTGCCCTGGTCAGCCCCACAATTTCAGTTCTAAGATCTGTCTAGCCTCATTGCCGACAGGAAGGGAGATAAGGGCATGAAAAGAAAGAGGATTGGAGGGACAAACATAGAAGGAGAGAGAGGATTCATGGTGGATAAGAGGTGGTTTGAAAAGGGGAATTAAGGTTAAGAAATAAAGCAGGACTGGACAGAACAGAGTTGCCATGGTGTTTTGAAGAAGCCACTTAGCCTTTTTTTACACAATGGACAATGGAGGGAATCAGCTGTTTTCCGTTTTATGTGTTTGATTTCATGATCATGGCTGCATTTAAAATGTCCTCAAATGTATAGCAGGACATGTTTAAACTTTGTGTGACTCTCACTAATAATAATATATTGAAAGCTGATGCTGATAATCCTGTGACTTGAATTCTCAGTATAAAATGATATATGAAGAAATATGTTTGTGTATTTTGTAGATCATGCAGTGTGTCACGGAGACACTAGACTCTCTCACATGCCACTCTCGCACCCAGTTTGGATCACCTGCACCTGCACTCAATCAGTGCCCTCATCAGCCTCACCATTAAAAGACACACACTCAGTCAGAGTTTGGTCTCAAAATTGAATTTTTCCTGTTACCTACCAGTTTTCTACGTGATTCCGAGTCAACAGAGTGATACCGAGTCGACAGAGTGATTCGGAGTCGACAGAGTCAATTCAAGTGTTTGTTATGTTTCTGGCAAATTATATTCAGTTAAGTCTGCATTCAGCAAACCAGCGGCGTCTTGTATTGCCTTGATTTAGACTACAAAACAAAGTTTACACTCAAAAAAGATGGTTCTTTAAAGGTTCTTTATTGATGCTAAAGGTTCTATGTAGAACCGTGTCTTCTGTAGAACCTTTTTCTGCTGAAAGGGTTCTTTGTATTGGGAAAGGGATCCTTATTGTTAGGATTTGCACAGTAGAACCCAAGTGCAGGCAAGCACGAGACGGTAGGTAGGAGTAACAGGGATTTATTATTAACAAAGAACACTACAACAAAAAGGCAAAACAAAACCCACAAGGGGGAAAACAAGACTGGAAAACTAAATGACAAAAACAAGAACACGGACTGACTAGACTAAAATAAAACACTTTATGCAAACACTAAACTAGACTTACGAGACACGGAGAAACAGGAACTTGGGAGACAAGGTACACAACATCTAGCCACATGATACACGAACAAGGTAAGGTAAACACAGAGCAATGTATGATATGCAGAGCTACATACAACGAACCAGCACAGGACAATGAAACAAGAGGATGTTATATAGGGAGACAAACACAGGATAATTAATAGGAGACAGGTGACACAGATGAAACACTAAGGGAAAGCTAACGAGACAGAAAGGGCGGGAACAGACGAGACTCAGGGAGAGAGTACGGAAGGCCAAAAGGCCAAAAACGTCTCTCCCCACATAAAACAGGGAATTCTGTTTTGGTTCTGCCTCAAGACCAAGAATTAGCCAAACATGATAGGCAGAACCGTGACACCTTATTCCCTTTATTCCCTTATTGCCTTTTAGTTTAAATTAAATCAATAATAATTTGTTAAACTGTTTTTCACTATTTTTCACTCGGAAACATGTCAAAATATAAAAGTGAAAAGGAATTTCAAAGGAGAAAATTAGTGGGCGTGGCTTGCCTTTTTCACTGCGAATTGATTGGATGTGCAAAAAAAGCTGTTGCATTGATTTTGAAATGAAGCCGGCAGGTGACTGACAGTTAAGGGAAGGATTAAACAGATGCTACGGTCAAGCTGTCTTATTTGCGTCATTTGAGATGGATAGTCATTTCAGGGTAGATTCTCATTTCATTTTAATTGAATTCTCAGATTTTAATTGAAGATTATGAGGGTTGATACGAATCTCAGTGTCTGCTCTGTCTTCTTTCTTTGTTAATTTGTGTGTATGTACATGTGTGCAGGGATTGGCTGATTACCCAGGAAGCCTGATTGGTCAGTCCGGTGGTGAGATGACGTAAAAAAGGGATGACGTCTCTCAAACGAGGAATTCATTCTGGCGTGTGCTGGGGTGGCATGCGAATTCTACCTCCGGCAACAGATCACCAATATTGTTGGGATGTTGGGATGTTGGGATGTTTTGAGAATTTGACTGATTTGCTATTAAGGAAGGTTTGATACCTTAATGAGGTTTCGTCTGTTCTGTGATTTTTGTCTGGTTCTTTAAGAGTCTATTGGTAGGTCTTAATGTTTATGAATATTGAATATATTAATGGATACAATGAACATACCATGCACTCTTTTTTTATCTTCACACTGTGTTGCGTCAAAAATGGACAAACTCGCCAGTTGGGTTATAAATTGTGCTTTGCTGGTTTGTTTCAATTCAAAATGCTGAATAGTTTTGACCCATTTTTTGGTCAAATATATACATTTTCTGCGTTAATTTAACTCAACAGTTGGGTTTGTTCATTTTGACCCAACGCTGGGTTGAAAATACCCCATCATTTTTAGTGTATAATAGGCAAGTTTCCATCTAGCTAAATGTCGGTGTCACATGACTGTGTTTTGTTGTAATCTGTGTAATCTGTTTAATAATTCATAAAGGATATTTAGCTATTATCCAAGAGGCTTGTGTTTGGCTACCCCCTATGGAGTAAAGGAAGTCTGCTCTCCTGGTCTAATCTGTAGCAGCACAAACAGAATGTCTTTCAGCGTTTTAAATATGTTTAATGTGTGTGCGCTTTTGTTCATGTCTAGGCAAATCCAATCAAGGAAATGTCAAGTGGATCGTCTCACTTATATCATTTTGCATCAAATCTCTCTGCTCGGTGAAGTGTGTAGCTCATCTTGAGTGTTCACACACTGACACAGACCACACGTTTTGTTTCTGCACACACACGCACAAATATAGTCTAAAACTCTGATGATGATTAGAGACCGAGGGCATTTAAGAATTTTGAATGGATTTGCTTATAAAGTAAAGCCTCTCTTATACTTTACACCAATGACATAGTCATGCTCTGCACATCAATCGCAGTCTGACTTTTGAACAGAGATACAGTAGTAAACTCTCATCTGATGTTGCATTTGTTGTCTCTGTCATCATTTATTTACCCTTATGTCATTCAAAACCTGTATATGACTGATATTTGGTTACAAACGTTCTTCAAAATATGTGACGCTGGATGACAAAACCAGTCTTAAGTAGCACGGGAACAAATTTAGTTAAAGACAAAAATACATTGTATGGGTACAAAATTATTGATTTTTCTTTTTTGCCAAAAATCATTAGGATTTAAAGTAAAGATCATGTTCCATGAAGATATTTTGAAAATGTCTTACCTCAAATATATAAAAACTTTATTGTAGTGAATGGATGTTCTGTCACAGTGCTTCTGACTCTCAACTTCAAAGACAATTTTCTCAATATTTAGATTTTAAATATTTTTGAGTTTTAATCGGTTGTATCTCAGTCAGATATTGTGTTATCCTAACAACTCAATTAAAATTTTCATTTTTGGTTGAACTATCCCTTTGGCATCGTTTCATCTTGATAATCACAAGAGACCTCAGCTGATATATGACATCTACTGTAAGATACCTTTTGATACATACAATATAAAAAGAGAAAAAAGTTGCTTTGGATAATAATACTTTGTTAAAAGACATTTAAATCAGGTACAGACTTTCATGTATTTACCAAAATTTGCTTCATGGCACGTTTTTGACACCTACTGAAATGTTTTACTTGAGACACAGTATCACAAATATTATAGTCTACTAACATTTCAATTAATGTAATTTGGATTCAGCGTCCAGTGTCAACAGATAAACCCAGCCATTTAACACATGATGAAAGCTTATATGTTATGTCAGCCAGACTTGACTTGTGTGGGTGATCCTTGGCCATGATGTCCTACAAAGTGAGCCATACTCAATGTTGTTAGTCAAAAGCCTGGCAATGCAATACTAGGCACTACGCCACCAGCCTTTCTTTTTTTAGTAAATTATGTAGATGTTACTCTAAACACTTTGTCATAAATGATTAATACATGAAGCAAAAAAGATAAATTAAAACAGATATATTTCATTCTAAGAATTGAAACTCAGGAACATTGTGTGCTTGTCTTGTGACTGTTTACTCAGTGTTACAGTGACCATGTTCATTACCCAGAGATGCAGCTCTGTGTGTGGTGATCCTCCTCTAACTGCATGTGCACGGCTTTAATGTGCCTCTTTATTGAGGAATACCAGAGCTGAATAACTGCACTGCATGTTCCAGTTCTACCTGGAAATGACACTTAAGAAGATTGTTGTTTTAATCCCACTGAAGTTGATTACTAGCCATTTTGGAAAAGCTATGAAGAATTTAGACTGCAAAAGACTTAATCTGCTGACTAACTGAAAATATGAGCAAATATGTCTTCCTTAAATGCGGTCTCATTAGTTACAGTAGATGAGTACAGTGTGTTCTGTCTGTGATGGGTGTTACGTACTATTATAAACACTGTAATGTTTTTTTTTTTACTAAAATAAAGACGGCTGTTCATGGTAATGTCTCTTTATGTTTTAAAAGTGCATTGCATAAGGCGAGGTGCCACAGAATAATCTGTTCTGGGCCCATTCTGTTCCTGGTTCTTTACATTACATTCCTATCAGAGATACGTTAACATATAAAGACATATGATTGACATGTTCACACATGAAGACATTGATGAACGTTGATGCAGGAACAACACAACAGGTTTATCTAGAAAAATGTCCTACTTGTGTAGATCACACAGGCATCGTCTTAGTTGGGACTGGTTTTGGATGAGATTTGTTTTGAGTGACAAGATGCAATGAGAAATGAGCATGTCCATTCACCTAAACTAATGACTCATACACAAAATGTCAGTCACCTTAGAGTACAACGCACACACAGAAAAAAACACATAAGGATTCACATGCACGCATGCTTATATGTCCAGACACATACAGCATAGATCTCTGAGAAAGTGTACACTTCATAGAGCAATATTTTAAATCGGTGTGAATGCAAATGTGAACAGACATTTACTAGGGATGAGAGGGGGTGGCAGGCGTGCGAGACATTTTTACAATACTACATTGAGAAACTGAAGTGAATTACAAACAATTCTTTATAAATGCTTACTACTCTTGATACAAGGGTTTGTTCATCTAAATTGTCAGAAATTATGTTCACTTGAAAAATAAGATCATTGTTGTTACTGTTGTTTTGCGTGTAACTGGAATTTTCTAGTAAGATGACTGAGACTGGCAGTTTACAGCAATTTTCTTTCGCAGACTGGACAAATCACAGGTATAAATGGCCTTAATCATTACTCTGGGTAACATGCAGGTATTCAGACCCAAGAGTTTCAGTCCACTGATGGACACTGCTGTCTGTCAGTAATAATCGTACACCTTCATCAGACATTTCAAAGAGTTTTTATGTTCTGTTCTCTTTTTCCTCCCAAGTTCTACTGAAACTTTAATGTCAGAGGTATTTTTACATCAGCAGTCTGTCGGAGTCATTAGTGTCCTCAACTCCTAGACACTCTGAAATTGATCTGGGGAAAACAGTCATTTCCCAAACTCTGATGTGGAAAGATAAGAAATCTAACACGGTCAGTAGTTGAAGATCAGTAATTGTTTAACTGTATATTAAATATTTTACATTTTTATGCTTTTGGCAGACACTTAAAAGCGACATACATTGCATTAACCTATACATTTATACTTAGGTATGTGCAATTCCCTGTAACCACAACCTTGCATTGTTAACACAATGCTCTTACCACTGAGCTACAGGAAAGCTCTTTTAATTATAAACGTTTTATATTATGTAGTTATTTTATAGTATAAATACATATAAGATGTTTTTTTTTAAATGCAAAATGAATATTCTGCCATTGTTTGATTACACGCTTGTCTTTTCAAACCTGTATGACTTTATTTCTTCTGCAGAACACAAAAGAAGATATTTAGAAAAATGTTGGTAACCGAACAACGGCGGTACCCATTCACCCCTATTTTATGGACACGAAAAAAAGTCAAAGGGAACCATCATTGTTCGGTTACCAACATTCTGCTAAACATCTTCTTCTACTTGTTCTACAGAAGAATAAAAGTCAAACAGCTTTGAAATGACAAGAGGGTGAGAAAATGACACATTTTTATTTTTTTAGTGAACGCTCCCTTTAATTTGTTATATTTAACATGTTGTTATATTACCCCATCAGTGCCTGACCTCACTGATAGTCTTGTGTCTAAATTAAAGCTAATCCGTTCCACATTCCCAGAATAGTGTTGGCTATTTATCAGTACATTAAGGGTCAACTCCCTATTAATGTTAATGTCTTGTTTTTTAAATGCTCAACAAGAACATATGGGTGTGTGGGTTTGAATGTCCACATACTTTACATTTGGACACCAATATGCTCCACTCTCTCCTCTTTTTCCAATTTTCTGCCCTTTCAAAATGCAGTTCTTTGTCCCTGTTTTCTATCTTTATTTTCCAACTTTTAGATCTCTGTGTCCAAGCGATATGTCAGTAAAGTCTATGGAGACATCCAAACTCCTTTCTGGGGTCATAGAGCCCTGTCCATGGTGCTGAAAACATTTCTTTCTTTCTTTCTTTCTTTCTTTCTTTCTTTGTGTGTTACGAGTCTGTATGTGGTCTTAATATGTGTATGTGTAGGAGTCATTCCTTCCTGTCTGACCTGATGAATCCTCTGTAAATCAAACTGTTCTTCTGTCAACCAATCAACACACTTTCAATCCCCAGGAAACCAAGCACAGATTCTCCTTTTAACCAATCACAGTGAAAGGTTTTAATGGATCATTTTGAGGCAAAATGGACATTTAATGTGTTCTATCTTGCCATGGGTAATGATTAGGGCATCAAAGGTTCAGCCCCACGCAGTGAGAGTGAGAGAGGTGACAGATTGATTGTTTGAATGTGAATAATTGCATCCTGACAGTGAGCTGAACTGTGACCATTTAATGTATTTTGTATTCCACTAAATGATGTAAAATTTTGTTATAATTTTCGTGTCATGTTTAGCTCCTCATGAAGTTTCATTCAATGATTAAAGTCAAGCTTTTTGTCAGTAGCTCTTGCCAGTAGAAAAAATTGATGATCATGATTTTTTCTATAAAAGCATGCATTTTTAATTTGACAGATGTAATAAATGGACGAGCTGTTTGGGTTTTGAAATAATTAATTAAATATTATGAATCTATCAGATCATAGGCTAACCTCTGAAGATGAATGAGCCTAGACTAAAATATATGTTCACCCAAAAATAAAATGTTGTCATCATTTATTCACTCTCGTGTCGTTCAAAACTCATGACTTTCTTCTGTGGAACTGTTACGTCCCCTCTTTCTCTTTGGCGTCCAGGGTAAAAGGAAGAGTAACATCAATAAATATTTTAGAGAACATAAATAAATATTTCAGTTGTTGTTAAGATGTGTTTGAAACTTAATTTGAGAGATGAGCTGTGTGCACATGAATTTAACAAGCAGAGTCACAGAATAAGTATCGACTTGATTTTAGTTAATTTTGTCACTCCTACACGAATGGACATAATACAAACTAACAAACCCTGGTGCTGTATAATAGGTCACGTGACTTACTAGCCCAACATTGTCCCATAACACAAAGCAGAGGATCCCGCAAACAAACATTCATTTGTTGAACAAAATAATCGAGTTTGCAAGCACATCCAAACCACTCGGTAACAGAAAGAAAACAGCAACTGGGAATCACAAAGTTACTCAATCGAGACAAACTAGCATGCAAACAGCATAATAGAGAAACAGGAGCAAACAAACAAGAGAGACTGGGCCAGCGAGCAGCAATGAGCTTGGGAAGGTGTGCGCTCCCGAACTTGCAGAGCTTGTTGTCCTTATACGCTCCCATCCGATTGGCCGGAGAGGGGGGCTGACTAAATCTGGCATGAAGGACATCCAATAACAGGACCCTACAAGGAATAATAGGCAAGATACAAGAGAAAAAAGAAACAGAAAGTAAAAGGAATATTTTGAGAAGTGCTTCAGTGGTTCCCTTCCAGCCGAGCTGCGAGCCAGAATGCAAGCATGCTCTCTCTCCACCACAACGTAGCGATCCTGTGTGCTTCACCTATGAGGACCTAAACTGAGTGCCAGTGGCATAGTCTCGTTCGGCGGTACAGACAAGCTGGATGAAGTTTTATCCCACGCCTCGGAGTGCCACGATTGGGCCGCTTCGGACGAAGAAGCTGTCCCCCCGGAGAAGGAATCCAGTGACGCCCAGCTCTGTCACCCACACGTTCTCCTCGGACAAACTTTTTGACATTGCATCGTACAGCTACCTCCTGGCATCAGATGCGGAAGACTCCTTGCAGCTCCAGCCTCAGTAGAGAGAGCAGTGCTTCCTATTGTTCCCTTACGGTACCAGGTGGCTATCTCGCAAAATAGAGTAACAACACAACCGGGAAATGTCTCTCAGGTTCATCAGCCCAAAAAAGATGAATGAATGGACACCAACATTTCCTTTTTTACCTGTATGCAAGGGGCGGAGCATACAGGTAAAAAACCCAGTCTGTCTCTCAACACAATGTCTTGTTCCCTCTTTCAGGGAACAAACGTTACAATCGTAACTGAGACGTTTTTGGGTGAATTTTCCCTTTAAGACATAAAAGATTTCAAATACACAAGCTCCCAAAAGCAAGTCCAAAAAACTAACACTATTTTATGGCTTAATAAATAGCTTATTTATTGTAACTAGTAATAACAGAGAGTTGTGTGATACACAAGTAGTGATGAGAATTAGGCATGCAGATATTTGTAATTGTTGAGTGTGTTTGTGACATTTCTAAATGAACGTGTGCACAAGACACACTGGGTGATCATATAGTCACCAGAAAACTGATAAAGAATTAAAATAAAAGTACTTCCAGTTGGAGTTTGTGCTTTCTGACAAAAACAAAGAGACAAATGACAAAACAACTAACTACATTCCATCTCTCATCATTTCTAATAGTTTTCTAACTCCTACATTTTCATTCATTGTGCAGTAAGCAAAGTTCATTCTTGACATTCATCATTCCCCACAAAAGTCCTCTTTCAACTCCAAACAAAATATGAGCTTTCTGTACTAATCTGGGAATAGCTGTCCGTCCTCCTTTTGGCAAATTTCAATAAACACTGAAACTGGTCTCAGATTAGCAGTTCCAAATGCACATCTAGGTTAGCGATCTGCATTCATCCTCCGTAATTTGGCAGGCAGGTTATCCTCCGGTCGTCCGCCAACGGAGGTCATAGGCGTATGTGGAAGAGCGTAAGAGTGCGTGACTGCTGGAGTAGGAGGCAGACTCCTCTGGTGAAGATCTCCGGTGGACATGGCCAAAGGTTGAAACCCCACCTTGAGGGCTTTGAGGTGGAATCGTGCCTCTACGTCACCCTGCCCGGGACTGGAGCTGAGGCGCTGAAGTTTAAGAGGAAGGTCTCCAGTGCTCGAAGCTTTTTCCGATTGGAGAGAGCTGAGACGCAACACCCTCCTCTGCAGATCTTTGCCGGATGAACTCATTTTCTGGAGTTTAGTGGGTAGTTTGCAAGAAGCGCTGCCACTTCCTGGACCCGCCCCTTCCTCACCTGCTTCCAGGCAGTCCATGGAGAACACGTGCTCGCGGTTCGGAGTCATCATTGGAGAGGGTGTGGAAGATTTTTCTTCGTATTCTTTGACGCTGTAGGGTGGCGTAGGCACCTCGAAGGTGCTGTGGAACTGGGAGTAGTCCACCCTGAAGAAGCCCTCCTCCAGAGACATGACAGGAAGGAAACGGTGGGCCCACAACACCTCATCTTCTGTATACGAGGTACGAGCCTGACATGTCATGCCTGTGGAGAGACGGCATATATTAAACATGCGTAACAATAGAGAAGAAAGATTTGCGCTTGAACTGTGATTCACATAAGAAGGCTTTTATTGTTAGGATAGCCTGAATGTGACCATGAAAATGAAGTGTGCAATTCCTCCAAGAATCTGATTTACAGACACTCTGTATATAATGTGTGTGAGAAGGTCATGCAAGGCAGAATTGAAGACTCCTGCAGTCATAATTCAACCAGAGTGCCATTCAGTGACTGATAAGCATCATTCAGACTGAAAACACAGCCTGCTCTTCAATAAAAATGAAAAACATCAATAGACCAATCACCAAATGTATGGTTCCCTGAAAACAATTTCAATGTTGTTGTTTTACCAGGAGGATTTGGTCATAGTTTTGATGACAAACCTAACAGTAAAATCAGAGAAGTTCAAATATATTTAAATGTACGCTGTACAAGTATTCATGATAAAATAGGCTAATGCTTGGATACTTATTAAAAGGTAAAGAACCACCCTTTTTTTGTGAGTTTTAATGTAAGCGATTTTATTCAGAAATTGTATTAATGGACAAGATCTTGGATTTCATGTATTAAAATGAAAGAACTTAAAATGCTTATTTCATCATTATTTATTTTACATTGTTAAGCATTTGAGTGGTGTATATTGAGATTTGTAAAGTTTTTTTATAATGTAAAGCTGTGAGACCATCACTGAGTTTGTAATGAAAAACTTTTCAATTCAATTTAATTCAATTCAATTCAATTCAATTCAAGTTTATTTATATAGCGCTTTTCACAATGTGTATTGTTTCAAAGCAGCTTTACAGGGGCAAACAGGAAAAACAGATAAGTTAGAACACAGCACAGTGCATGGTGTTTATACAACGAGTAAGAACTTTTAGTGTTGATTTGGCTTTAAAAATGAAATCAATGAAAATCCTAGGTTGATGATTTCACAGCCTTAATTGTACGATGTGCTGTCGGCATACATAACTAAGGTCCGTCTGTGATTCTCCTTATTGCTCTGTTTAATCAAAATCAATAGATCAGCTATTGTATCGATTGTGATTAAACAGAGCCGCAAACTTCTCCACTTCTTCATGGATTTACTTCATTACGTGCATTTCGATCTTGTGAGCTCTATAAGTTTAATGGTATGACTATAATTAAAGCTATAATTCAGTGAGTACCTGCTCACTGCTGCTTTGCCCCTATAGGGCTCTGCAGTCGTACAAGATGGAGCTAATCATCCAAACGCTGTGTAACATGTCTTTTTACAATGATTAACTTGACATTTCTGTGTCCAGGGTTTCAGTGGATCAATAAGCACTTATGAGTACATGACAGAATAGGTCCCAGCCTGCAGGGAGGCTGTCTGTTTTAAACCTCTGTGTGCGTGTTTGTCTTGTTATTGACATGACAAAAAAAGCATGTGAATGAATGATAGAATAAATAAATGAATAGAGAACACTTCCGAAGACGTAAACAAGTCTGGTAGAGTTATTTTTTGTTTTCTCAAACTGCACAAATGTTTTAACAAAATCCAACCTGCAGAACAATTATAGCTAAATCAAAATGTTAAAAGATATCTTTAAGATTTACTATGTATATACGATTAAAAATGCTTTGATGTGTTCGATAACTGTGTGTTTTGGCCATCACTGGTTTAACATCTGAATGATGAGCATTGCTGGCACAAAGACACTTTGCCATGCTCCATCTCTTCTGGTCGCCATCCTCTTTCTGAGAGCAAGAAACAGAAAACAAATTGCAAGTCTCCCTGGTGTTTTATGAATAGTACCATTTTATTAAAGGTAATTTAAAAGGAAACAACCAACACACAGAGCATTAAATTAAATAACCTGTTTTTCCCCAGGAAAGGATAGATAGTTGAACTATAATTTTCGAATATAAATTGAATGTTGTTTCTCTCGAAAGGTTTTGTGGGTGGTTCCCTGAGTGACACTACAGGCCTAGAACAGGAGTTCTAAGGTTTTCAGATGGATTTAATTGCAATGCTGTGTGGTTTCTATGGCGTTCTCTCTGGTTGCTTTCTGGCCCAAATCAAAAGACAATATCACAGGTAAAAAATGAGGCAAGAGAATAAATCAAATTACATTACTGTCTGTTTATGCGGACGAATCTCATTTTAGCAAACATGAAAAAGAAATGTCCTTTCTTCTCCTGTCCTCAAAAGAAAATTCCACCCTGCTTTTCACTCAGATGCTTCCTCACAATTTGCCGCCATTAAGAATACCAGGAACAGAATTAACTCATAGAGAGTTGAAGTTCAAGTACCAAGCTGACAAGACACTATTATATACCGGGCACTTTTAAAAGGATGGTCTGATAATTAAATCAGAAATCCACTCTTTAACAATGTACTAGTTACCACTGCTGCCCTGCCTATACTTAATACATCCATTCAGCTTTGAGGACGGTGATTACAGTTTACAAGATAAAAATGAATGAAGAGAAAGGTGAAATGTTCAGTCTGGTTAGATTAATGGAAGAACACAATAAACACGTTGACTGGAGAGATCGATGTTGTAGTGAAAGACCAATATTAAATCAGTAGTACATACAAATTAACATTTGTGACAACACGGTCTCAAAACAAGTTTAAAGACTTGCCTGAGGAGTACAGTTATTATACTTGTTATTCGTTTTCTGTCTATTCATGATTTAATCTTTTTTAGATTAACTCACCCGTTAAGGGCATATGAAAGCAAAAACATATATGTGGATTCATGTGTCAGCCAGGTGCTTCCTGTCTAAATGTGCATGTGAGACTGATATCACAAATAAGTTGGTGGAGGTTGATAGGGGCTGTAACTTTCCCATTTTAAACATTATTTGACTGGACAAAACTGTGAACATGACAATGAGTGACTATGACAATCTTTGTTTTCAGGACTTTTTAAACCCATACCAGGTAAAAAATGTATATTATGGACTTTTAGGAGTACATTAACTTATAGGGGTAGTTTACCCAAAAACTTTTGTCATCATGAGGTTTGAAATGACAGGAAGGTGAGAATATGATTACAGAATTTTCATCTTTATTTCATCTCATAGTTTCTATGCTAAACTATCCCTTTAAAGAAAATATAGAGAATAAAAAAAAGACATAATTAAACTGATTTCATGGGTTGGAAGATCCAACCTACCCGTTGTCTCCACGATGCCTTCCAAAATGACGACTATCTCAAACTGCTCATTCATGAGTGAGCGCTTGGACAGGTCGAAGAAAGGGCTCTTGGGAGTGATCTCATGGCAGATGGTGAGGGGAGAGACCAGGAAGAGCTGGTCAGCACCTGTCCCAAACCCCACGTCCAGTTCACACTGATCCAGCGGCAAGAACTCGCCCTCTGGGGTCTGACGAGACTGCAGAGGAACATAGAAATCAACAGCACCATTATCATCACTCGGGTAATCAACATCATTAATTTTAAATGGAAATAATCACAACATCAATTTAAGACAATGTGTCTGATATTCAAGACAATTTACAGTGGGAACAATCTGAAAAATAGACCATCGAGGTTACAGTGTAGGTGGAACTGAAAAGAAAAATGGATGCTTATATATTTAAAATGTTGTCTGCTGTGTAACGTGCATTATAAATGCATAAATTGAACATTTTGACGTATTGAACTTGTTATTATACATTGAATTAGGGTTGCCAAATCCACAGTTTTCCCACGGAATTGGACTACAAATTTGTGTGTAATGCATAATCTGGTATTTTACCAACACTGTAAAAACATTCTGTTTACATGCTGGTAGCAGTTAGTTAGATTTACAATATTAACTGTCAAAAAAATTCAAAGATAAATGAACATTAACAAGTCTTTATCTTTAAAGAAATAAACTGTAAAATAAAAGCCTCATGCAATGCAGAAATAGGTTGTTAAGGATTTCTCGTTCCCAGAATGCTTTGCAAGAGGTTGTTATTTTATATACTTTTTCTGTAAAGATAGAGACTTGTTAATGTTTAATGTTCATTTATCTTTGAACAAACTGTTGTCGGTCAATTAGATGATTATGAATTATGATGATTATGATTATGAAAAATAGTAAGTTACTGGCAACTAGCTGCATAACTACAGCAAAAAAATCTACAGCGTACTGAGTTGTAATAGGGATGGGGTCGCTGAGCTATTTTTTGTCATGCAAATATGGCAATTTTTTGTGTGCTAGGGTAGTATCACTTAGCATGAAAGTGCAGAGAGAGTTTCTGCAGCAGGCAAAGAGTGAATGTGAAATTCTGACAAGCATGAATGCTCAAAACAGACAGAATGAACAGAGAAGAAGAGGATGGCGTGAGAAGAAAATTCCTACAAAGCATCATCTTGTCATTCAAGCCTTGATTTCAGTCTTTTCAGAGAGCGAGTAAAATGTAAGATCTGGTGATGTACTGCGAGATGTTAAATCAAAGAAGAGAAAATCTACGATTGATTTCTCTTCTACAGCGGGTGAAGAGTTTCTATGCATGCGTGTGGAAAGTAAGGCGATCTCCACAAATGATCTCCTTCACAGTTTTATTCTGAAGACAATGTGGAAGAGAATTTCTCAGATATTTAGCTAGTTCTTGGATATCCTTTCTCTTTTTAGTGTCTGTTAAAGCATCCCTAAGGGTCCCTAAACCTCATAGGGATGTTAACCAACAACTTTTTTTAAATAGGTCCATTACCTAAAACAATGCATATGAATATATCCATGTAATGTGTATGCTGACGTTCCTATGTGAGTTTGAAGTTTCAGGGAGCTTTGTATGGACAGGCCTGTGTCACTCGTACATGTGGTGCAACCAAGCAGAAAAATTTAATAGTCCTCACACAGACACAGTATGACATTTCATTTTTCTCTGTCACACTATTATTCTTTTCATCTCACTCCAGTTTCATTCATTCTTTCCTTGTCTTTAAACCCTCTTACAAAAAGAAATTGAATGGTCTTACGCTGATTTTGTCCTTAAAGTAAAATTACATTCTAGGGCGAATATAAAAAAACTTTCCTAACTTCTTTTCACTCAGAAAAGAAATAAACTCTTTACACATCCGTTCGCTTCTGCAAACATTTCCGACTCAAAAGATGTAGTATAAACCCATTTTTTGAAATCACACTATCCCCAAACATACACAGATACACAACCTTCACCCACACAAAGGTTCTGGAGCATCTCCACAAACTCTCTTTCAACCCACAAGAAACACTTCCACGGCAAAGTCTCATCACACCAGGCATACACACCTATATACACTGCAGAACTCCCCTCACACACACACACACACACATCCTGGCCAAAAAACTCATGCCTACTGCTTCAAATATAGCACTCACTGTACTTTCATCTACTGTAGTGTTGTCTGAATATGCGGAATAACTTTGCCATCTCTGTTATTTTATTGTGCTAGACACTGAGTTGAATCTAAATTCAATTCAAAAAATGACATTGTTACTAAGCGTTTTGTCTTGTTTTTAGTAAAGATATCAAAAACTTCTTAAATAAATATACAATTACTTGACAAGAAAAGTGACCAACGATATTTAGTCTTGTTATGAAAAATAATGTAATAAATAAATAAGTTTATTGTAAAACAAGCAAAACAATCTGCCAATGGGGTGAGAACAATAAAGTTGAATTTAGTTTTTACTTTTTCTGAAGTACCTAATTCAAGTAGATTTTTCACATCCCATTGACAGATTTTTTGGCTTGTTTACCATAAAAAAACAAAGAGAATAAGTATATGCACTTGTCAAGAGAGTTCATCTTGATTAAGAATTTTTCGATATTTTTCCTAGTACAAAACAAGAAAAAAGCACTTATTGAGAATGTCATCTTTTCAATGGAGAGACACTGAGAGTGATATTCAGTCATTTAAGCGTATATGTGAAGCTCTCATCACATTGGAAAAAGCTGGCGATGATAGAAGCAGTAGTCTCCTGTTCAAAGCTTTCAACATACCGTTTACTGTTGCTCTGATGTTTGGTTTCCCCATGAGCTCACACATTTCACACATTTCTAATCCCACAGTTAGGAGAACGAGCATGCACATGAAATACACAACCCTCGATACATAAAAGTGCATTATCTTTACCATGATGTGCGGTTTATTGGGAGGTTTTGGGTATTGTGGCATGAATGACATTGTGCTTTCCATCAGACTGTTTGTATTGGTCCACTATCTGTTTTTTTCTTCTTCTTTCTTCTTCTGCTTTATTAATCCACTGCAGGCGATGTGTTTTTTTACTCAGTTCTAGAAAACGTGCTCATTTTACACACCATTTTTCCTGCACAGGAAAGTACAGACGTTTATTCAAAATCACAGTGGGCAGTGGTTATCTTGAATGGCTTAAGATGAGGAATTTAGTTTATTTGAGTAAGATGCTAAGTGATGAAATGCTAGCATTTGCTAATGATCACTTTCAAATGCTGATATTAATGCTGATTGATTAATGTTAATCAAAAGTCCAGAACGTCTCAAGAATTCAGTCTCTGTCAATTTTTAAAGCACATTTAAGGCAGTAAATAAAAAGCAATTTTAAAAAGACCACTATAAGTAAATGCAGTACTAAAACTTTCATTGAAATAACCATTATCGTCTCAGGTTTTGCTAGACAAACATATTAAATAATGTAATAAAATCATAAAGACATTCCTTCCAGACGTAGAATAGGGATTTGAAGAAAAGTTGCCCAGCAGCATGATAAAAAAATATGTATGTGGGTTCACTCACTGGCCATTATGGCATTGAATGGAAGATTTGATTTCCAGTCAAACTTGATTTCAGGCAAATCAATACGCTTCTCAGTCGACTACTTGGGTCCCATTAAAGCAAATGCAATCTTTTGTTATGTCTTTATAGTATAAATCAACAATTTTCCTAAACATGCAAGCATATGTGCTTTGTACACTAAGGAGACACCCGATCAAAAGTGTCATTCTTTCCCTTATCTTTCAGCAAGTAGGAAGAGGATGAGAGATGGACAGAAGAGAAACAGTAGGAGGTGGATCGAAACTGAAGCAGGTACCAGCAGCCATCATTTGACTCACTCATGTGCATGGCTGAATAAAAGCTGGGATTTCACGGCTTTCCTTTCCTGATTTACAGCAGCTCTGACAGTACAGCTGAGGGGAGGGATGGAGTTGCAGGCGACAGATGTGACTCACTTTTTACACATATTTTAAGCTGTTAATAATGTGCCACTACAACCATAATTTAACTTTAAGAAGGAGGACCAGTGTAATCAGAATGATTGATCAGAATAAAATAGAATCCAATAGAATGGAATGGAATAGAATACTCTTCTATGCATAATTATTAACATCCTGTCCACTTCACATTTCAAACATCACTGCCAGCCCTGCACACACACCGCGTTAGGTTTCTATACATTGTGGGGACTTTCCATACATTTACATTTTTGAATATGGCAGACGCTTTTATCCAAAGCGACTTACATTGCAATATCCTATACATTTATACATAGGTATGTGCAATTCCCACAACCTTGTATTGTTAACGCAATGCTCTTATCACTGAGCTACAGTGGTAATAACATTATACTGTACAAACTGCATACCCAACCCCAAAACCTATCCATCACCTTTTTACATTTAGTATGTTTAATAATCCATTTATATTGAGACTTTACTATTATTGTGGGGACATTTGAAACCCACAATGTATAAAAACAAGAACACACATACATAGACACACATATAAACACATATTCATACAAAGGTATCAGAGCATCCTTGTGTAGGTCTAAGGTTAGCTGTGCATGCACATTGTAGGTAATTCAAAGAGGTTTTTTTTTACAAAACATAAATGTCATGTGTGAATTATTTACAAAAAAACATTACGAAGACAAACACACTCAAAAGAAACATTACAGCATTAAGATCTACACACCCACACAAGACGCTGAGTTACAAATAATCATTAATCATCCATCTGAATCTTGCCATTTGTGTCTTGTTGTCATGTTTGTTTTTTCCTGATCATTATATCAGTACATCGTTATTTTGTATGGAAAAGAGTGTGAAGTTATCATCACTTGGCTGAGAGCTGTTTCAGACACACTACACAAGCAGAACACTACTTTAAAAAATGACAGATAATCTTTTTGTTATTACAAAAAACAGAGAATACAATGATGTATAATTTGAAAAGCTAGTAATTTATGTTGATTCATGGCACCGGTGTTTGTCACCTCTTCTACTCGTCTGTGCTGTTGTAAAATGTTGAGGTTGTCTAACTGCTTGCAATATTTGATCTTCCTTGTAGTGCTTTAAAATCCAACATTCTGTGTTGAATTTACAGTGAAAGGGTAGGAGTCATGCATTATTCGTTTTGTAGATCAGTTTGTCCGTTAAGTTCTACTGTGCAAACAACATGTAAGGGCACCCGCGATGTATGTAGATCGAAAAACCTCATTCATTGTAAGATACAGTATTAAAAACATAACGCTTCATTATGTGAGGTCTTTACATTGAGACATATGTGTATTATATTGTTTTTCTGTCAATAGATCCTCCCAAAATATTACACACTGTATTTTTAAGGCTTACATATTCATACTAATTACTGTGGTAAGGGTAATTACATCACTCAATACATTTACTTCATTTGAATTTACAGCAACCTTATTAGAAAATCTGAATATGTCCAGGTTTTGATTAAATCATAATATTCTTGTGTCATGTAAACACAGTTTCCCCTCTCCTTTGCTCCTAAATGTAAATGTATTCCTGTGTCAGCCAGATTCCCAATGTCTCTGTCAATCACTCTTTTATTGTATTTTCTCTTTGTTTTACCCCTTATGATAATGATTTCAGCTTCCTTTCATCTCTCTGCTCTTTTCATCGTTTTTTTTCCCCATTCTCTCAACCCTCTCCCTGCTGTCTCTGTGTAGACGTAGAGACACTGACTCCCTGGATTAGGTAAGAGAAAGGTGATAGTTACTATATCATTTGTTTGGATTTGAAGGTAAAATAACTCTATGTAAAAAAATCATAGTGACATTTCAATCAAATACATTGATATGGTAAGACAGAAACTGTAACTAGCAATGGAAAATAAATTAAGAGATAATGTGGGGACAAGCAAAAATACCTGTTTTTTAAGGAAATATATGAGGAATGAAAAGGTCAGTCTGGTGCGAATCTATGCATATGTACCTTCAGGAGATGCTGTGAATCTTATCATGTATCCAGTTGGATACTGAAGTCGATTCCTGGTTACTTTGGAAGATTTTGATTTATACATACTCAAAATAAAAATAATAGGATTGTCACAAGAATACAATTAGTGTCAAAAGAAATTATTTAATGCGATCAATTTTTGTTAGTGGTTTTGATGGGTTTTTGTAGCGAACAACTTAACCCATTCATTTGAATGTGTATTGTAACTTTAAATAAACAATCAACATTGTAGCAACAATTTTGTTTTCAGTTTTGTGTATGGGCCATGACATTATTTGAAATAGGTGACTGACTCCATCCCAGTATGTTAGTGTTAGTGTGTGTGGGCGACTGAATCTAAAATACTTGATTTGCAGGTTAAGGCAGCTTAAACCAAAAATCAGCAGCATGGGGGGCAAGTAAGGGGGAGGACAGATAGAATTCATATGTAATTAAAACACATACAGAGCAATGCAAGCAGCGACTGAGACTGTCACTCTAGTAAGAGACCACATCTGCTCCAATCACACAACCACACTCATACACAAGATATTCCAAAGTGTATAGTAGCCTCAAAACAGTTCCACAAGACACAGTGGGAGATCTCTGCCTGACATCCTCTGATTTTAAAAGAACACTGCCACTAGAACACCACTAGCTATAACTACAATAATAATATTTTTTTTATTTACACATTTAATATTTTATATTGAGCATTTAAACAATAGTTATTCAGTATGTATCTAATTCGTTTATTTTTATATCATTATGTAATTAAAAAATAGTTTAAATTATGATATTATAATTATATTTTTTTATTATATGATAATACATTAGGGACATCATTGGTGTTCTGGCTGAGGGTTCTTTACAGAAAAAAACACAGGTTGCATAAGTAGCCCTGGAGCGCAATGAGAAATACTGATTAGAACCAAGGTAGGGTTATGACAGAAAAAGAAATAGAGATAGAGTCAGAGACTGCTTCTTTCCAATTTCTGTTCACATTTCTTAACACTCTTCATCACTGCCATTCCCCAATTTTCTGACTTTTTGATTTTTCAAAAAATCCATTTCCTTCTTGTTTGAGTTTGCTCACGCTTATTATCACGCTAATATCTTGTAAACCTCTCACTAACTTACCTTGCCTTCTTTGTTTACCCTTTCTCTTGCTTAATCCTCTTCATATTCTCTCACAGAGAGAAAACGTGAGCTTCACCTGACAGTCTGGCTAATTAAGTCTGACACCATTGACCAAAAGCTTTTAATAAAGCACTGCATTCACTTGGCACTAGATAATTAGTGTAAATCCTGTGAGAGATTTTGAGTGGGTTTTCAGAGTAATTCACCAACATTGTTGAAGACAATTCACAATTTTAAATGGATGACTGAGATGCTATGGAACAACAGATAGACAAACACACACACACACACACACACACGCACACACACACACACAGTAGAATTATAAAGCTAGAAGTTTATAGAGTGCAGATATGGATTAACAGTCTTGTTATTCAATCATATTCTTTTAGAAAACCTTTGAAAAGATGGACTGCTCTCCCCCCTTTACCATAAAAACATATGTTAAAAAGTCCTCAGCATTTTTATGAGGACGTGTAAGATGCTGCCTGAGGCTGTAAGAATGCAGATTTTCTGGCATTTCATGTATTTGACCTTAGCTTCAGCAGGAGTCTTAGAGAGGCTTATGAACTCAAACCCAAGAGCAATTGTTTTTTTCTCTTCTCATTTTGGCACATGCCAGCTAAAACCAGCGGGCCACATACAGCTTTACATCACTGACAAAAAACCGTCTTTCAATTACAGTGCAGGTCAGTTAAAACACTGGTTACAAAGTGAAAGATGTTAGACAGTTACCCTTCTTTTGGTCTTTAAACAAATGCTTTGTCATCGGATTGTTTTTCAGTTGTGATGATGGCTGTCCATGTCAGAATTACAAAATCACACTTTATCCCCTTGTATGTAATGAGTTGTGAAAGAGGTAACCAAATTCAGAGTAGCACATCGGTCTTGCTAAATAATATTTCACAGCTCCCCTAATTGTCACTAATGCTCAGAAAATCTGCATGTTGTCTGTAAAGAGAACTGAATATTTCTCAAGGAAAAGAGCAGCCATTTCATCCTAACTAACAGTACACATCAGTGAACAATACTTCCAAGATCTGAATGCATCTAGGTTTTTTAACATAAACCAAAAACATAAGAAGGCTATCTTTACACTGACATACACAACAACATTATAAAAGAATGAAGATATGGAAGACTTATTGAAAAGCATGATGAAAAGTTTATGCGTTTGTAAAGTATTTTTAAAACCTTAAGTGTCTGATATTTCTACAGTGGCATAGTAGCAATAAATAAAAGTTAAATTAGCTTTTAATGCTTTTTCACCATATCAAAGCATTTCCTGGCTATGGGTCACTAACATGTCACTTTAAATGAATGCTTTCAATGCAGTTTGATGATTTTAAAAGATGCCAAAATATCGTAGTCATGCAAAGTGGCATAAAATTAGCATAAAATTGTTTCCAACTTTGTTAACATGGTTGTAGTGTTGTGATATTTTTTTGTTAACAAAGTGTCAGTAAATGCCCGAGTGGGTGCGCACGTGTATGTGTGTGTGTTCACCTTTATGAGTTTACACCTGATTTGCGCGGACACCATATGGCTGTTCCTCAGATTGCCCACGCGGAACATTAAGCAGAGTTTTCCGTCTCGCTGTGAGATCACCGAGTACTGACTGAACATGAGCGTCTCTGCGCGCTTCTTGGGCTGAGACATCTTAATGAACATACAGCCGATGAGGAACGCGTCCACTATTGAACCCAGCAAAGACTGGAATAGAAACAGAATAATACCTTCAGGGCACTTCTCGGTTATGTAGCGGTAACCGTACCCAATGGTTGCCTCGGTTTCAATGAAAAAGAGGAAAGCTGACGGGAAGTTGTAAACATTGGCGACGCACGGAGTGTAGGAAGCGTCGTGGTCGTGATTTATGTCCCCTCTTATATATGCAATGATCCACCACATTGAGGCCATGACCAGCCAGGCGATGGTGTATGTGAGAATGAAGATGAGAAGGTTCCATCGCCACTTCAAGTCCACCAGCGTAGTGAACAGGTCCGATAAATAACGACTGGTCTCTCCGATGAGGTTCCCGTGCTGCACGTTACAGCGGCCGTTCTTCTCCACAAAGCGTTGGCGCTTCTTCTTCACCGGCGCGCTGGGGAAAGTTGCGCCTCTGTTCGTGTTCACCACTTGATAATCTTCTCCAAATTTACGCCTAAGCGCAGCCATCACTTTAGCACATTTGTTTGATCAATCAAGTACTTTCTAATGTAAAAATCCAACTCACTTTCTCTGTAGCATAGTTTTTTTTCAAAAGTAGATGAAAAAGGTTAAAGAACGCAAGAGCGCGTGCACTGTTTCAGCAGCTCTCTTGTCTTTATCTCAACTTTTTCCTAAAATACGGTGTGAAGCTAAATTGTAAAATGTACTCAGGTATGAGCTGACAGTTCACGCCTTCTATTATATTGCTTTACAGGTACCTGTCAATACGCATCTATTTCCTACTATACTATTCTCCTGGTCGGCTGATGTTCTCGGTGCCAGGTCCACTGGACGTCCGCGTGGAGCGCGCGGGTTGTTATCTGTGCACTCACTGCTCCCCTTCACATAATATTGCATGAACAGGAGAATAAGAGAGAGGGTGGGTGTGAAAGACGGTGGGAGGAGGGGGTTTGTGAGAGAAATATATTTTGTACACTGGAGAAGATCCAGTGGAGAGGTGGAGTGCGCGCGCGCGCGTGTGTATAAATTAAATATCCTACGGAATAATACACATACTTAGAATGTTAAAATGTAAAATGTGGTTCGGGTTAACTGCTCTAAATAATGAGTAGGTCAACCATGAATGAAAAGTCCCATTGGTACTAAGAATAAACATTTATTTGTAAGACATTTCAAGTCAAATGCTGAAATCAATATTGTTCACTTGACTACATACCATTAAAACTTTTTTACGTTTTGTCAGTATAGTATGTGAGTTAACCATGTGCTTTCAAATGAAAAATTCCGTCAGAATCTGAATGCGTTTGTGCAGTGACTTAATCAAACGAACAGCGCCATCTGTTGACTAAAATCCGTGAGCACACTTTATCAACGTAACTGACAGGACTGTAAAAATTAGGGATTAGTAAATTGTTATTAAGGGATAGTTCACTCGTGAAAATTATATCATTTACTAACCCTCATATCATCGTCCTAATTCCTTAATGCATCAAGGCCTACATGTCTTAGTTTGATGTTAATGTGAAACGCAAGCCGAAGCTTATTGTTTTTTTCATTATAACTCTTAACTGTAGAGAAACATGAACACAATATTCCCAGCTGTCTAAAGGTTTATTGCTGGCTTTGCAATTATTTGTTGAGTGCAGAAATTTGAAACTGTAGTCTCCTCTGTTTGCTCCTTTGGGACATCTCAAATATATGGGCTTCTATCAGTCCAGACTCAATGTGAAAGACTGCACCACGGTATATTCTAGCTATTTGTGTATTATATTAGAAGTTATTATATTTACTAGTAATAAAAACGCCCAGCGATGAACAATAATAAGCAAAGATGAAATACTATCTCGGTTGTAATCTGATTTGGATCTTCTCTGTATTTTTCTCAGTCTTCGATTGAAAATTGGATTAAATGCATTTATCAGAGAAATGAATATAGGCCTACAGTAATTATGAAATACTAGCAGTGCCTGCAGCGTTTTTGATCTGTGTGGGTCCATAAAAGTTATTAAAAGATTATAATAATGCAAGAAGTGTTTGAATAGAAATAACGCGCATATATGAATTTATGTTCATATTTGCTCTGTGATAAAATTGTACACAAAGAATCATTGGTTAAGGTGTGGAAAGTTTTGACTCAAATAAATTCAATCTTCGCCATAACAGCAGTAAGACGGTAAATTTTGTAGAGAATGTCACACAGCTATTCAGATATTGCTGAGTATGAAAAAATAATGATGGGAAGGAAAAAAGACAAATCGATGAGGACAGTGAGTGTATTAATAGACATGAGTTCTTAAATAATAAATAAGGTCTAAGAACTGATGACAAATACATGATATCACATGACCTTTCAGGTTTCCTTAAATACTAGTCATAAACTGAGTCTGGATTAACCACTTCAACAATAGACAAAAACTATTTCCCAAATCCTTATCAAAATTTACACAATTTGCTGGCCATTATATTCTATTTTGTTTTGTACAGTAAATGTAGTTTTTTGCATTTTGTATTCCTCTTGCAGCATTTTTTCCCAATCACTGACCACTTTTCTTTGTGAAGTGTGTGTACATTGACTTTTGGGGTTTGAATAATTTAAATATGATTAAAAGTTTTTTGGTTGTTGTTATAATCCCTTTTGGGTGTAGTATTGTCTGATCCTATTCAAAAAATATATTACATAGTGCAGTAGACACATCATGAACACATTTATTGCCACAGGTCCTTCTATGACAGAACATGGTAATGATTGTCAGACTAAAATGTTTGATGGTCCTTATGCGTTTTTTAAACAAAGATGGAACAGATCTTAAAGATGCCGCTGATGACTTCAATCATTGATATGGGCAGTCAATTAAAGGATAGCCTAAAAAAACTGAGGATAAACTGAGCCTGCAGTCCTTTCACTTGTCATTACAATTATCGAGACTAATGGGGTCATAAGATAATTTAGAGAGGCAGCCAACAGCATCTTACTTCCACTGGCAGGGACAATTTGTTTGTTTTTACCAACTCCTCTTGTTTTCCAAAACTCTTTTTTTAAAGTCTCTTATTCTCTAATTTTAGGGGTCATTGTGTCTGTTCATAAATAGGGTAAAAAGTCTTATTAATTAAGAGCTATTTGAGGAATTGTTTTTCCCCCCACTGAATTGTGTCACAGTTTTGCCATTAATTTGAGAGCTGCATCAGAATGGCATGATGTGCTGTGTCCTCATTTTGTGGGTCCCACAGGGATACCATTACATTTCCAAGAGCACAACACAGACAGAGAGTTAAAACTTCAAAATATAATGGACAATTGTTCTTTTATCATACACTTCAAATAGACATATATGGGAGCAGACGTTCATGCATAGGGCTTTCTGAATTAGATTAGCCATTTGACTTTGGTAAATCACAAACCGATGTCAAGAGGAACGGGAAACAAATGTATTAATTTGAGGCTTTTCCACAATGGATGCTGTGTGCTCTTATTTAATAAAAAACACATGAATTTGGTGCATATTGGCTGCTGGTAAAAATCGTCCCAATAGCACCCACTAGGTCCAGTCTGCAGCGTGATTCCTCGTTGCGATAGTTTACTATCGGACGCTGCTCCAATGCCCTGGATCAGAGCGTCTGTCTCCTCGCAGGACCCGTCCGCTCTACCCACAGTTCCCCGCGCTCGTGCAAGATGGAGGAACGCAGCAGCTGCGGGAGAACAATGTTTGGACTCTGAAGATTAAAACAAACGTCGGAGGGGGCAAAATATACAGAGAAAGCGCCAACGGTGGACATGCACTGGTAAGCGAAACGCGGATATGGGCTTTGCGTGAAGTTTGAAGCGCCGGAGAGGCGCGTGCGAGCGGAGCAGACAACAAAGCGCAGCGACGTAATATAGCATGTAGCACCTTAGCTTGACGCGAAGCATCAATTGTTCGCTTGAGTTGCATGGCTGTTTATTATGGGTAAGCGTTGTGTCTTACACAGCCACACCATTGTACCTATTCTATCTCTCTACATTTCATTGTTTCGAGCTCACGGGGGGAATAAGATAAGTTCTACTTTTGAATAATGTTGCTTTTTCTAAAAACTTGGATTATTTTCATGTAAATATGATTAAATGAGCGCATAACGTGTGCCCTATGCCTCGCCAACGTAATTGATTTATTATGCGTCGCTTAGCCTGTTAGCTAGCGCGTTAGCGATGAGGGCCTTTGTGAGTCGGCATGAAGTTATTAATATGGATCCCACCATAACGGTCCAGCGAAACACAAAAACTTTAAACGCCTCCAACCATTTCCACAGTATAGATCACCGGGGCACGTACAGCGGAGCCGCGTGTGTGCAGATATGGCAACTAAGCCTCTTGGTTGAGACCAGCGTTGATTTGAGTGTATAAAATAGATGATTTGTGTCTAACGTTATCTGATTGATGGGCTAGCTCAGTTGGCTAACGTACGCACGCGAGCTATTTACATACCATCTGCGTCGCGTGCAGTCTGCGCGCACTCAGAACACAAAGAACCGAGAGCTGTTTCGCGAGATAAAAGACTTGACGCTGGGACGTCGTGTTCCTCATCATTCACGTTTCTGAGCTTTCCATCAAATGTGTTTCGTGCACTTACGAGAAAGTTCGACTATTTGGGAGTTAGACATGGTTTAAACCTCTTGTATTAATTTTGGATATGGTTTATTCATGTAGCACATGCATGTTCGTGGATTATATTGATGCTGGTAGTTTTGCCTCGAATCCGAAGCGCTTATTCAGACGTGACATGGATGGAGGGGTTCTGACTAACGCACCGCATCTGGTTCAGATCCAGTCAACCGGCCTTTTAAGGGAAATGAAAGGTATGAATCATCGGATGGCGCATGAACCCAAAGAAGAGAAATTGGCTTCCAGGAAACATTATGTACTCTCTATACACGCGCACACCGTAGACTGAGGCTAGTATGCAGTGGTCGTTTGCGTCATTTAAACAGAAAATCTTAACTGTCCTATAAAAACATTGTGGCCATAGTTTCAGATATGATAGTTAATACACAACCATGCTATATGGGAATGTATTCGAGTTATCTTTCATTGATCTTTTTAATGACATCAATAGCCGTTTTCACAGTTCCTTAAACAAAAAAGTAGCATCTTTTGTCTTAAAATGTGTTGCAAGGATGTTTTTTGTGGTGTACGATACTAGGACATTTGCGAGTATGTTCATCATCTGTTGTAAACAAAGCGCAGCGATATGCTCTCGGTGACGTCAGCAGTAAAGCAAAGCCAGACGCCTAGCATTCAACAATAATGCTTTGACATTAAATAACCGACACCACAGACTGAGCTAGGCCTCATGTTAAAGTTTCACATACACACACGTGTTAGTAAGAATTTAAACTGCACGGGGCATAAGAGTTTAAGAGGAATGTCACCCAGTCCTTTAGCATTCATTCCCTAATACTAGGCTAGTTCAGGAGGCTCAGCATCTGTGTTTGTATTTATAACATGTACTTAATCCTTAACGTTCAAAATAGAGCGTGTGCCCGAACACCGACCCTTTGTTTTTGCATACATCTCCTGAAGTGACGCGTGTGAATGTCACGTTTCTTCAGCCTTTAAATAGAAATGTATTCATATTTGATCCTGCCTCCTGATTTAGGATTGTTTGTATTTTAACATGGCAAGCAATACCAGTTTTGTAGATTAGAAAATTTGATCTTGTTTTGTTTACTCATGTCTGTCTAGTAGAATAACAGTCCTGTTGAAACAAAATATGCAACTACCAGATTGTTCTTGAAAAGTAATGCGTTATCATGATCTTCTGGGATCATTAAGATCTAATGAATAGGATGAGAGCACAATTAAATGTTTGGTTTGTTAACTGGTGGTCGATACTAATCATGTTATTCTGGTTAGAATGAAACTGTGTGTTTTCAATCCGCTATTGCATTACCTGTAGTAGTCATTTTATTTTTTGATAAACCAAAACTCCATTATAACACCAGGCTAGTTTAAGGTTTGTGTGCAAATCTTTTTGATCTTGTATATTTATTTAAACACTTCTTATTGAAAGTAATAACAGTAAATTGTTTTCTTTAGGCCTCTGATGTTTTTTTAAAGAATGACAGTCTTTGTGTAGTGTCTGTAATGTACTGGAAGCTTTCAGTTTGCTTCAGTGTGTTAAACCCAATTTTTTCTGACCTACAAACCTCCAGTTAAACATAGGATCAAAAAAGTATACAGGATCCTTTGGTAATTGACCATTACTAATAATAATCCATTACTCTGTGAATAAATAAAAATTGGCCTTTTTTCCAGGATGAGCGAGGTGCCTTCGCATTGAAGTGGTCCCCATCGCCCCTGATCCAGCATTAGCGTCGGTGTGATAAATCTCTAAGCATTGCCCCTTCACCATGAGCCTGATCCAGGACAAACTTGGCAATGAGTTCCTGCGCTCCAACGGTGGCATGGAGCCAGGCTTTGGTCCGAGCATGCTCATGTTCAGCCACCTTCCCCCTGTCACTAGCTTCACCCGTCTGGCCAGTCAAACGGTTATGGCTGACCTGCAGCCTCACGAGATGATCCTCAAGAAGGAGAGGGACTCGCCGGATTGTGGAGGAGGGCTCAGTGGAGGCATGTGTGGCGGAGGTGGCATAGCGGGCATGCTAGGAGGTGTGGGAGATTATGTTCATGCCATGGGCATCAAACAAGAAAAAGTTTCTGAACATGATTACAGACTGCCCCTCTATTCGGGGGGTGGAGTCGGGACTGGACTACGGAGTGGAGGAGAGCTGCTGGAGGTGTCGCTGGGCGACCATCAGAACCTGGTGGTGCATGACCTCAGTCTGGGAAATGTAAGTGTGCCTTTCTGTAGAAATATCATCAAATCTTTGTATATTTAAACATGGTTTTAGGTAAAATGTCAATCCTACTGTATAAGTCATGTATTGAATAAAACAAAGTTATGAATTTTAAAAATGAATGAAAAACTTGTATGAGAAGCTTTTTGAAAAACTTGCAATCTGCAAGCTCATTAAAGATTGACATGAAAAGTTATTAAAGATAATATTTTAGAACTGAAAGAAACTTTTTTCCCCTATATTTTATATTGCCAGATTTGGTGTTTTCGTCTGGGATTTGGGGTTTTTGATATTTACGTTGCTAGTAATGTTTCCATGGATGTCTTGCATCAACTGATCTAACTGGAGTTATTATATTTGACAGATTTACATATGTGCCTTGTTGCATTTTCAAGTAATCAAAATTACCTGTACTGGTACATGAAGGCAGATTTCCATTCCATAAAAATCTGAGAGCCCTATCCCAGGCCAACTGCTAAATCTATAGTAATAAACCACTCTTCCTGTCAGTGATGTCATCTAGTTTCTGTAAGGAAGAACGGGTGGGATTTGACAAGGTCAAATGCAACATGAGTGAAGAAATACTCACTCACACGTGCACAACAGCACCCTCTTTCAAGGTTAAAAGAGTATTAAGTAAATGATGATCTATTTATCATTATAAGGATTGATCATCTCATGATCATTGCTGAAAAAATATAATATTGCATCCGCCTTGTTCTCACTGTGGTAGCCAAAGGCTACGGTGTAATGTTTTACAATTTGATTAAACAAAATTTCGATTCATGTTAATTCACGGTTATTGCTAACAGAAATAACATGCAATGTTTTCGTTCTGTCTTTTTTTTTAATGGATGGTTGGCCTTTTTCTAGTAACACATCTTCTTATGCCTTTTTGGTCATACAAATAAAGGAGGTCATTAAAAAAGCCAAACTAAAGAAGGAAAATGGTTTTTGTTTTGGCTAGCTTGGATTTACACAGCAAAATCTCTCTCGCTCCATTTCTTAATTTTTCTGCCACAGATGCACAAGAGCTCTATCAAGAATATGAAAGACGATATTTACATTTTTGTTCAGGATAAATTTGAGTGTGTTTATGTTGGAATATTTTAATTTGCAGCGGTTCAATAATCTGAATGGTATTTTTCCGTAGATGCTCAGCAAATTGAGGAAAGTGGCATTTACTCTCAGGGGATAGATATAGAAGCTCGTATATAAAAGATTTACCACCCTGCCTGCTGCCACATACACATTAGGGAATACTTAAATATTCAAACAGCCTCTCATATACTCCGTATTATGCAGTGCAGCTTGATTTCTGTATGTGCATTTGTTTACATTTTTAAAATCAATCTAGACCTGTCACAGTTTACTAAATAAGACACTTTTAGTTTCATTGCATTGCATTTCATTGCATTGCTTATTTTACCTAATATTTCTTTGTGACTGAATGTGGTTTTTTGAGGGGGATTTTGACCACTCTCAATCCAGTCTTTGTTGTCCTTCCAGCTGTCAGGGCGGTTGGTAAAAGAATCCTCAGGGAGGAAAGGGCGAAGGTCAAATTGTGAGGGACAGGAGGGCAAGACGCGGAGGAAACGAGGAGAGTCGAAGGTGCGAACAAGCACACATATTTTACATACAGCTGTGTGTTGTTTGTTGCTGGGTGAATTGTTGAATCTTAAAGGGAAAAATGGAGCTTGTTAAAACCTTTTTCTCAAACCACTATATAGAAAACATTATCTAATGCCGTTGCTTTTGTCTTGTTTATAGTCTCTGATGCTGGATCCAGATGGAGGCAGCTTGTCTCCAAACTCCAAACCACACATCTGTGAGCACTGCAGTGCAGCGTTCCGGAGTTCCTATCATTTACGCAGACATGTGCTTATACACACAGGTAAGCATGCACTCGCACACGTACCAGAGACCCTAATATAGGTTAGTTTGTGAACTGCATGGTAGAGATTGGCTTTTGTATAACAAATCTGTATACACAAACTGCAACATTGTTTAAATGTGTTTATATTATATATTTATTTATTTTAATATATATAATTATATGCACATTTTGATACATAGGATTTTTATTTTATTTTAATTATTGATGCAGTTTTGGTGATGATTGTATTTGCTGCATAGTTAAAGGAGTAGTTCACCGTCAAAATTAGAGATCGACCGATACATCGTTTTCCGATATTTAATAGATTTCCCATCATGGGTATCTGTTTTCTAATATCGGATTCACCGATAAGGTCCGCCATCTTGTGGCCTTTTAGAGAATTGCATGCAGGACCGTCACTGCAGCAGAGCCTCTGAGGGGAGACTCGACAAAAACGAAAGCGTGCACAGAAGGTTATGTTTACTCACTTGATTTATTAATACAATTATATTTAACATGAGAACAATTAATGCACAAATGAGATGTTACATTTAATGCCTGATATGTAGTTTATGCAGCTTCGCTAAGAGAGACAAACTCACAGTCACAATGCCTAAGATATCTATTCCTCCCCCAATAAAGGCGTAACTTTTTCATGAATTACATGAAATGGCCATGAATAAAAGAGTTGAATTCAATGACCTTTGTTGTCTGTGCTCATCATTCATATTGCTGTTCACTCACCGGGTTGATGCTGAGGAAGTTTTAGCATAGCCTCCGCATGTAGCTAACTTTTTAACAAGATGAACTTGTTTAAAACACCCCAAGTTATACTTTCATCGACTATATTACTATTATTTCACTAATAAACATTTAAATAAATACAGCCCTGTGTAATTAATGAATTATTATCTCCACATGCGATCGCAGTTCGAATGTAACGTTAGTAATTGCATATATAAACGGTACTTTAAAGATATTTAGTAAGACTGACAAAAATATAATTAACGTAACATACCAGTTGAGATATGCAATGATTTATATTCCGTTTTGTTTGATACTTCCATGACAATGTTTTATTCCATCAGTGTTTCCCAAACAATGCATTTACTTATTCGGCGTCACATTTTGTAATGTTTTTATCCCTCTGTGATAGTGACTGTATCTGTGATCGAGTAACAGTAAGATAAACAGTGCTCCCGCGTCTTCTCTCTTTCCTGTCCTGTTTGACGCCGACTGCTCTCCCGTGTTTGCATGCGCTCTCTTTTCTCCGTGTGTGAGCGCGAGTCCTCGGTCCCTACCAATGAGTTTGGTGCAGTATTTGTGTTTCAGACCCCTCTTTATATTTTTTTAATTGTTTAGAATGATTTATTTTTGAATAAAAACACTTGAGTAACAGTGCACTTTATTTTCACTCTTCAGACCCCTCTATTTATTGGTGTATAGATGCAAATGTTTTGCTTTGTATCCAAGGAGGGAGTGATTGTTTTAAATAAAATAGTTTGTTCAGTTGTGCTGTAATCAGTTTGTCAAATAGAGAATTATAACAGTAAATAAATATCTGTTCTGCATATCGGGTATCGGGCACATATACATGCAAATAATCGGTATATGTATCTGTTTTAAAAAAACAGGTCGATCACTAGTCAGAATGAAAATTCTGTCATCATTTACTCATCCTCATGTCATTTAAAACCTGTATGACTTTTCTTCCGCAGAACACAAAAGAAGATATTTTGAAGAATGTTCAAAAGGGGCTGTGCTGTTCTGTTACCAACATTTTTCAAAATATCTTCTTTTGTCTTCTGCAGAAGAAAGAAAGTCATACAAGTTTGAAATAACAGATGGGCTCTTTTTTAAGAGTATGCAAATTTATTCAATTCAATAAAATTGCTCAAATTGTATGTTATGGTTTTATTTATGGTTTTATTGCATTGGCTATGTTTTTTTATTTCTTTTTATTATTTCTTAAAACAATCCAATGCCTTTTTATTGATATTACTTGGAAGGCTCAATTAAACACAGAGTTTGTTTATTTGGGCACATCAATATGATATGTACAAACACTTCAAGAAATTTATGCCAAATCAAATTGTAATACTTAGGGGTGCTTTAATCCATTATTATTGAGTTGTGTGTTGCTTTCTCTGTAGTAACGCAGTTAAAATCTTCTAAGGGATAGTAATGGAACAACAGTTTTATTTTCTATTTTTAATATGATTTGATACATTTAATTACACTGTAATTACAGCATTTTGACTTAACCACAAGCGCAGTCAAAACATGACTGTCATTGTCCATTACAGGTGAGAGGCCTTTCCGCTGCAATCAATGTAACATGAGCTTCATTCAGAAATACCTCCTACAAAGACACGAAAAGATCCACAGTGGTAAGTCACCAATTTCCTAATTTCTAGCAAATTTGTTTGCAAGGTCATTATTTAATTTCTTTTCCTGGGTGTCGATTTTTCAGGAGAGAAGCCATTCAGCTGTGATCAGTGCAACATGCGTTTCATTCAGAAGTATCACATGGAAAGACACAAGAGAACTCATAGTGGAGAAAAGCCATACAAGTGTGATACCTGCCAACAGGTCAGTTTCGTCCACACCTGGAATATTTTTAACCCTTCTGAAAGCTTTGCATTTTCTCATATTTTTCTTCCAACAGTATTTTTCTAGGACGGACCGGTTGCTAAAGCACAAACGGACGTGTGGAGATGTCACGAAAAAGGGCGCGGATGGATCAGAGCACGAGTTGGGTGTCGCAGGTGATGGGGAACATGGCAGCTATGGAATCACTCAGGGAAATGTGGCCACACCTGGACGCAAACGAGGCAAGTCAAAAAATGCTGGCGAAGGGGGTGAACGCAAGCGCAAGAAGCCCACTGGGGCTATGGGGGCGATGCATAGTCAGGAGGCAGAGGCTTATGGCCTTCATGACTTCAACTTGGTCGCAAACAATGGGGTTTCAACAACATCTTCTGCTCAGTCGGACCCCAGCATGGATGGGGATCCTGGACGTGCTCCCAAGATGGCCTTTAAGAAGGTTAACAGGAAGTCCATGGAGAAGAATGCTCTCTCCATAGATCAATCCAAGCCAGGAGGCATGGAGTTGCCTGGAGGAGGCTTGGATACCCTTGGGCTCCTACCAGGTCCTGGGGCCAAAGTTGGTTCCAACAGCAGCAATTACGATGATGCCATTCAGTTTCTGAAGAAACGACGATACCTCCATGTAACAAATAATGGGGCTGCAGGTGCTTCCGACTACGACGTAGGCGTCAGTCATCTGCAGTCGCAACCTACAGTTATTCAGGGTGTTGTTTCTGGGGTTCTTGACACAGATGCCTCACTTGGCCTGTTGGACTCCTCCCCTCTAGGAGATATCAAGCAGGATAAATCTGGAATCCCAGATGAGGTTCTGCAGAGCTTGTTGGACCACTATGCTCATAAGCCTGATGTGACCTTCGACATCTCGGATACCCATCACGTGGAGCTCCAGACAGCTGCCACGGACTCACTTGGACATGATGACTCCCCCTCAAGTCCCAACAGTGGAGACAAAGCCGTGATCATGCACGAGTACTCGCGTTTTCTCTTACAGGCACTAGAGCGGACCAGTCACAGTTCAGGCTTCCCGTTGGGCCCATGTCCTGGTTCTGCCGCTACTACCACAGTACAGTTTTCAGGGCCAAGCCCACTTCTCTCAGACAAGCATGTGTATACATCCTCACCTTTGGAGTACTCATTCTCACATCCTGTTTCTTCCTCCCCTTCCCTCTCCTCTGTGCCGAAGTCCCATTTTGGTCTACTAGAGGGCTCGTCACCTCCGCAGGGCTTCCACATGAGCAGCCTGGAGCAGTCTGCGCACGCACAACAGCAACTCACACCTTCCCAGGAGCTTACCGAACAGTTGGACAAACAGCACACGTCCCCTCCGCCGCCTCCGCACACCCCCAATACAAATACTTACCAAATCGCGCCTCAGCCTCCAGACCTGGGTAGTCAGAAGGAACCTCAAGGGCAGAAAAATGGAGCGACGGCCACCACTGGAGGATTCTCCCTGGGCACATCTCAGGATCTGACAACCCTGGACTCAGCCAAGGCCCATTTTCAGATCGAAAACTTTGCTCAGGCTTTTGGAGCGCAGTTTAAAGGGGGGCGCGTGCCCCTTGCCTTTACAAATGACTCGAGGGGTGAGGTGAATCACAGCATACAGACACAGGTTTCTGAATTCTCAGGGTATAGCAGTCTCTTGGCTGATGCCAGCGATGCCGTCAATACCGGCTCCAAAACCCCAACAAGCCAAAGCTACAGGTGAATGGGCTCACGTGCCTAGATGCTCAGATGGAGGTTCCCTATTTTATTTTCTCGTCATGTGGTCTTTATTTTGTATTATTGTTATTATTGTTATTATTATTGTTATTAAGTTCTGCTATTTTAATGAAATGTTTTTTAGTTATGTTTTCTCACTGCCGATATGTTCATAAAATCCCCACTCCTTTGGCCTGCAATCCCTTTTCCAATGTTTTTTCCTTTGAAAATAAAATGCATCAGTTTTATTTTTTGCAAGTAGACATTTAGGTCTATTTTGGTAATCAGTAGGGAGGAAATTCTTTTAAAGCCCAAGTACAGTATCAAAGGTCTTGTTCTGTTTACTTTTTCTGATAGAAGTTCACACTTAACAAACGTGTAAGGATAACTTTAAAATAGCAATGGCAGGGAGTATCCCAGAACTGAAATTGTCTGTTACATTGATTAAAGTATTACTCAGGAACATGTGTAAAAAGCAAATCTATCGGAAGGGTAGCAACCATTTAATGAAGAGGCAGACATTTTGCTAAAAGAAAAAAGTTTTGATTTTCAGGAGATTTATTTTTTAATTCTTCTGAATAAGTGCAACAAATAGAAAAAAAATGCTGCCTGCTAAATTACACTGACACCACTTTTCACTTAGCTATATAGAGATTATGGTACTTTTATGTCAATGTGGATTGCTCACATTCTATTTCCGTAAGGGCCATATATATAAATATATATTTATAAGAATATCTGTATGTACAATTACATGTAATCTTTCTTAAGACTGGCAGGTGACTTGGAGGGGATGTGGAGGGATCGAGATGTCCGATTTATTCTTTGGGTTGTAAGGCCAAGGGCTACACACTAGAGGGTGCTGCATGCAAGTGTGATTAAGTCCGTTTATGGGATTCTTATGTGACTGTCTAGATTTCTCATCCCTCTCTCCCTCCATCCACTTCTTCTTTCCCTTCAAAATGAATCCCATCTAGCACTTTTTTGGAACTGTTTATTTTTTAAAATACTACCCAGGCTGATTGCACAGAAAATAAACTGTGTTACTGATATGCTGTTTTAAAAGGGGCAACATTTGGTCAATTGGGAGTGGGCCGAAAAGGGGCGGGGTTCATTTTTTTAACTGTAGATTATGTTAAAAAAGCCATTGATAATGTCTTTACTATGGAATGTGCTGGAATTGTGGGTGGGATTTCGGTTCGGGTGGGACTGTGGTATCTTTTATATTTTAATTCCCGTTTTTTCACGGATGTGTGTTAGGCAGGTTGTAGAGGGGATGCGACTGGGATGGACCTGAGTGCTTTTTTAATATTTTTTCCATTTTGTGAGTATCGGATAGGGAAAATGTCCTATGTGTTAAAATGTTTTTTATACACTTCACCAGAGATGACTTGTCCAGCTCTTAATTTATATAGTACAGGTCCTAAATTGAATGACTGTACACAATAAATTCAGCCAATTTATTTTAGTGTGGATGCAGGGCAAAGTGTTACCTAAACTACATTTTTATAAGACGTTTTATTTTGTACTGTACAAGTATTATTGTAATATCCTTTTCAATAATGATCAACAACCGCAATGTCTTCCATCAGCGCTGTTGGCCACTGTAACACCGATTGTAAAATTACTGTCATGTTGTTCTGTTGCATTCGTAGTCCTCTGTACCCCTCCCGAATAACATGATTCTTTGAAGGACAGAACAACAGACAAGATTTTTCGACCACAATGCATCTCGGTGGGAACAAAAACTGACCACTAGGACTGAGCATAACATTAAGGAGGTTGGGGTACACATTCACAATACTGGTGGAGGTATAACAGTCTTTGGTTGGTCTGATGACTTAATAATATGAAATAATTACAACGGACGTCTTTATACCTCATATCAATGACGAAAGGGAAGCAGGGATATCAATGTGTGAAGTTATGTAGATTGACAGATGTGCCCCCAGATCTGTTGTGAATAGAGTTGTTCGGTCTCAATACACTCAAAGTTTATTTGTCATGTACATGTGCGCTGGCTGTGAATTGACTTTTGTCCTTAAATAATGCCCATCCACAGGATGTTCAATTGTACTGTTCAATACATGAGATTTTGTCATTTTTGTTTTAGGGTGTGATCTACTGGAAAATGGTTACTGGTTAAGGTTTAATGAAGTGCAGATATCTCGTATGCACTGTTTGAATGATATCCTGTTTGGCTTGAATATCCCAAGCCATAAATTTGTCAGTAATTGCTACAATAAGGTCCTCTCCCTCTCTATACTACTTTTTGCGTTTGGCTGTATATTCCTGAAAGTATTTATTTTGTTTACATACAGTTAATGACACTAAAGGTTTCCCCTTGGTTTTTTGCATGTACATTTGTATACTCTTATACTTTGCCCCATTTTTTTTGTCACCATGCCAAATTTGTAGCGAATGGTTTTTTTGTTCTCTCCGTCTTATTTTATTGCAGATTCTTGTGATCTGATTCACAGGGCTATACTTGTCCATTTCGACTTTATTATTGATTAGGAAAAACAATAAAACTTCTGATATCAGTATGATTTGATCTGTGGGTTTTGCTTTGGTGATGTCACATATGGAGATATTTTCATGTGCCATGCCTTGTTTGACAAACACACCTGTTATTACTCCACAGATAGCGTGTGGGACTGGTGTGGTAATATTTCATATTCTTAATGCAGAAAACTGCTGCAAAATCAGGTATTTTTTGAGATAGTGTCCGTTCAGGGTACTGAAAAGAGGCACCATCCTAGCAATTTGCACGTTCAGCATTCAACACATTCTTATCAGCCATGATAATTAGAGAAACTTTTAAAGCAAGTGATAGAGCAATAAAGATTATCAATTTTGTTCTTCGAGTCTCATGGCTTACAACACAAGCCATGAGATCGGGGTGGAGCAGAGTTTCTATGTGAGGTCATGTCTCTCTTTGCCTGCCCTGTATTTACGATACAGTTACTGTGCCCACCCAAAATGTTCCTCACATATATTTCCAGCCTTCAACCGGTTATGTTTTGGTATAATGTAGGCTTTTCATGTAAACCGAGCTTTTATAAAATGCTCATGTCCATTAAATGAAGATTCCTCATTATTAATTTATCTCCGTGCCATACCACAAGTTTATGCTTTCTTTCTTCTGCAGAACAAAATTTCAAGTTTCAAGTTCTTTAAAATACCTTCTTTTGTGTTCTGTAGAAGAAAACCTTGCAGGTTTATGAATGACATGAGGGTAAATGAATAATGACACAATCATTTTTGGGGGTGACCTATCTCTTTAACTCTTTATCTGAATCTGATAAAAAAGTGTGACTTGTTCAAAGACTAGCTATCAAAATCAAATGCCTAGTTAGTCCTATGAAACATCCTTGTCTGTTTTTTCAGAGTGGCTAGAATGAAGTTTTTATTATGCATCTTATAAAGCACATATAACTACCATCTGTATATGAATACAAAATCATGTTTAAGAGTCATAGCTCATGACCTAGGTTATGACAAGGTTAATGTGGTACAATTAAATAAAGGTATCAGATGGCAGGTAATATAACAGAGCCTTTGTATTGGAAAGTTAAACATTTCAAAGTTAATTTATTATAGAATGTACTAACAATGTCTTGCAAAATCAAGAAAGTTTTAATAAAAAGACAGTCAACAGAGCCCTCATGACTAAGAGCAATAACGTCAGCTTGACAGTCAACAGATGCGTTGTTAATTTCTTTGTAAAGTCATTTGAATTTATGATAAAATGACACAATTACCATTTTTTATTTATGTAAAATAACATTCGTGTCAGATGTTATCATTCCTTTTTTACAGATATATAATCAAACTTTTCTTCATTTGTGGCCGTGGTAGTAAACATGGAAGTTGCTTGTAGATCAGAAAGCTATGAGAGAATACATTTTTGGTTACACTTTAATAATGTTGCATTTGTTAGCGTGAACTTACAATGAGCAATACTTCTACAGCATTTATTGATCTAAGTGTATAATAATATCAACATTTATAACATATTTTTTTAAAACAAACTCATACGTTAACATTTGTAAATGCAACCAACATGAATAAGCAAGCAACAGCAATACATTCTGTTAAAATATTGCTACCTTTTTAATAGTACCCTATACATTTTTCAAACCTAATATGACAACATGGGCAATTTAAAGTCCAAAGTCCACATACTGTACTAAGTAATCATAGGTGGCTGCTTGTTTACAGTCATTCACGTCGCACATTAGATATGCTACAGTAGCTCTGATATGGAAATAAACTTGAGGAATTACTTTTTAGTGCTTCTCTTATCAAGCATTTTGTATCCTACATATTTGCATCAAGTCTCAGTAAGCAAGCGGAGCGGTCTTGTATAGAAGATTTATGATGGAAGGGTGCTAGTCTTTGTCACCACGACAACATGGCAACGAGTCCAAAAGCCATAATGATGTAACATGCTGGCTCTCACTAAATCCTTGGTGTTTCGAGTCTGACATCATCACGCAATCGTGTTTATTGGCAAGTTTAAAAATCATAGGTAGTTAAGATGGTTAAGGGTAGGGTGTGGGTCAGGGTAAAGGTTTTGTAAGACTTGAAACCCCAAGGATTTAGTCAAAACCAACAAGCCACGCCGACGGATCTGACTAGAAACATCAAGGATTTAGTGAGAGCCGTATCATGTCCTGTGCACACCTGATCAAACAAGGTGTTCGAAAGAACTATCCTGAATTCATGCTGAGCGTGATCATAATATGTGTTTGTTTACTGAGTATTTGATACAAATAGTCAGATACATATGCAAGTCTTTCTTAGTTTGGGCCAGCAGTTGAATGCTCATGATTTTTAGTTGATTTGATTTAAATGGTTTTGGAGTAATCATAGGAAATGAAGGGTCTATTTTGACCATTTTGTATGTTGCTCAGTAATATCATATGACCCATTGCTCATAACTATATTTGTCCTCCAATTTCTTTTTACGTCTTGTCAATCTTCCCACATGTCATTTATTTTATTTGTTATTTATTTATTTATTATTTGTCTAATGAACATTTAATACAGTATTCTTGTACATGCGGGGCATAATGGGTTGTCCGAATATGTAATCGGTAAAATGGTTTAGCATTATTTTTGCTTTGTTAGAACAAAAGGAAGACGAATCTGCTGCAGATCTCCATGTTTAATGAATTACTGGCCACACATAAAACAGTTTATCCTGTGCAGCTTTAAAATGGGCAACTTATTTACACATTAAGAGTTTAAATGAATCATGCTGACAAAACACTTATTTACTACTTCTGGTCTCACCTGCAAGTGGCACGTCAGATTCCTGCTTGTAAGTAGCCGCATGTATTTTTGTATGCAAACCCCGGAAGCGAATTAGCATTTTAGGACTTCCGGTTCCATCGCTCCAAAGTCTATGGGTTTTTTAAATGTATTTTTCGTACATCTGTGGTTAACAAAACAAAAATTTTCTTAAGAAATGGCTGTTGCTAACAAGTTGCTGAAAGCAACTACTTCCTTTGGTGAGGACGTTAGACGTCATTTTGCATATAAAGTAGACAAACAATGCATCATTGACACAAATCTCTAAAAATGTAGATGCAGAATCATTAACGGAGTAGTTACTTACCAGGGAACACATTTTTAAGTTTGAAGGAGTTGTCGGAGGCTTAGTGGTAACTTAGTGATGTTGATATCGAGCGACCATAGTGTAGTCTGTTTATAGCATCATGTTAGCTTTTACTTCTGGCGATTGCATTTTGGCTTCAAAAAAACAAATGTTGTGTTCATTTGTAAAGATTATCTTGATAGACAAAACGTGTAAACATCCTAAACCTTTGTTGATCACTGGGCTTATTTTTTGTGATCTTCTTAAAGTCTATGGGAAAAATATATAGGCAACTGCAGCGCTAACTTCCGGGTAGGCCTACAAACACACGTCATCTCGTTTTTTTATTTCCACAGTTAAAATACAACAGTGCTACATCACACTGCTAGAGTGAAAGAAAGACGTCACTAAATAAAGTTAATGGCTTTTAAACTATTACACTGCCAGAGTGAAAGAAAGACAAACAATACAGAAAAAGAAAAACGTCACTAAATAAAGTTAAGTGCTATTAAACTATTACATGTTTTCAGAGCTTCTTTGCTATCCATTTGTTCCAATGTCATGACATATATTTTAAAATCATTGATCAAATGTGAAATGTTTGGTTTATATAAGGCCCACTTCATTTTTATGTATATACGTATAATAAATAACTGTATATTAAATTGTTCATTACTTATATTATTATATATTATTATATTATATAAGTATAAAGTAATATACTTATATGACTAATCTTCATTACTCTGTGGCTCCCTAGAGGGTATACAATGACATCACTTTCCCAGTGATCATTCTGAGACACCTTCTTGGACAGGCTCACTTGAGTGGAAAAACACTTCCTTACGGGCAAAGTAATCAGGTGTTCTTGGAAACTCAAATGTTGCGTTGAACTGTGATTCCTGATATTGTAACCATTCATTTTCCAGATTGTTTTACCACTCAGGTAGGCACGTTCCGGCATGTTCACGAGGTGTTCAAGTGATGACACGTGCATACATAAAATGTAAATGTATATTATAACACCCTCAAAATTTCACAGAAACGTTATTTAAAACCCAATACAAACCCCTTTGTCATTATTTGCTTTTATTGCTTGTTCTGTATGTGTCATATAAGTGGTGCAGAATGTAAACAAGAATATTCTAAAAGAACTTCATATTTCAGTGCTTTATCACTAATGTTAGAACAACATTTAAACAACAGTCCATTTAGATTTTATAATATAAAAAATAAACTAAAACAGGACGTGCTCATGATGGGAAGGACAGAAGGTGAGCAAACTTACCTTTGAGGGAGAAGCAATGTTGTGTTTGTTCGTTTAATTTGGTTTTAATTATGGAAGGTGTTTCTCAAAAATCACTTACTGAACCTTTAATTGTATAGGTGTAATGTGAACAGGTTGAAGTCACACAAAGGATAATCCAGGCAACTTCCACTATGAATGTAGTATGTTTTAGAAGAAGCTTTATTCACTTGTTTCCTCATTATACTTCCTATTTCTGTATCTGTGACTAACAATTAGTATCAGTCATTTGCCAGAACATGTCTGCTCCTACACGGCACATACGTAAAACATGCTCATTTGTTTGACTCAAGATGTTACAGTAAATGCATTCTAGAAAAGGGAAGTTGGCATCATATTACAACAAATTATTTCACTATGTCAATATCATGTTTACAAGCAATGAGAAAATTCGCCAGCAAATATGCAAACACGGTTGCATGGTTACAGTGAGGATAAATATATTTTCAAAGCTTTTTCAAATGATCCCTTAAATTTATTCTTAAATAGCAAGAATCGCAACCGCTTTCAGAGAGTGCAAATATATTAACCAGTTTAGATTAGACTTGAATAAAACATTTTGTAAAGAGTTATATATGTAATTTAGAAAGGCAATTTAGGTGCTCTTTGAGTAGATGTATTTGTATGTATTTATTTAGCATAAGTTGGTATAGACAAGTTTTCAAATGGTCTTTCTCCATCAGGATGTTATATGATGTAATTGTTAAAGATGCTGCTAGACTCTGTATACTGATTAAAATAGTTTCTAAGTAATGAATATCTTTTACATAACATAAGAATCAATGGGATATGAGGCCCTTGTCATTTAACAGACCCATGTTGTCTTTATGACAGAGCAAACAATGCGTCAGACTTCAGAACTTTGTTACATTTTTCCATTTGCAATGTTTGTCTGAATGCCAACACTGTTCACTTATCACACGGTTCATGACGTGCCAAGTGGAAGCATTTGATAAATATATGTGTAGTGTGTAACATTATCAAGTAAAGAGATTACAAGGGAACACCAAACTATGATGTTCTGATGAGTTAAGCTGACAGACAGATTATATGTAATTTATCTACGAGATCAATGTACTGTATATGTTTAAATCAGTCTGTGTTTTCATTCATTGGTGTTGTGAGAAAAAAAACATAAACATGTACATGTTCTTATCATAGGTTCCAGCAGAAGCCAACCAGCATGTAAGTTGTTAGTTTTCTGAAATTTTGTTGAGCCTGCTTTGTGCTTGCTAGCCGACACCAAGGCTTGGCCTAATTTTATCTGCTTGGATAATTCTGGAAAATATGAGCTTGGAGTGTTCTCAGTCTTTATTTCTATCACAGCAAGCTGAAAAAAAGCTTTGTGTTGTCATACTGTCCTTGGCCATCCACACATTTTCCAGAGTGATAAGAAGGAAGGGAGTGTCAGTAAATGTGCTTGATACAGACAGAAGGGGTTCGAGCACTAAAGTGTCAAGACATTCTTATTTGAAACAGTATCAAACAGCCAGTACTCAGTGCTGATATGGGAGGATTCCCACCCTCGTTGTGAAGGGCTTTATGAATGATTTATGAGCAATAAATGTTACGTTTTTAAAGCTATACTTTTTTCCAAGATTTTAATTGATGAAGTGTGCTTCTGGGGTTTATAATGCTCATGTGGTCTGCAAACTTTATCCCCACGAAGCTGCCATCTCCTGATACACTAGAACCATAGGAAGTAAATCTATTTTTCAAGCTTCAAATTTAGAAGGTTTACGATGTTTTATCTGACATACTCTCACTTAGACCCTTTAACCATGTGGCATTGGTTGAGCATATGTGAAACAGACAGTTTAAATTGTTAACCATTTTAAGTTCTTAAGCCATTATCTAGATCTGTTTATTCAAACTCTCTTGTTTACAGTATTATATTTGTCATAGTTTGGTGTCATATTTAGCTCATGACTCATTGCAGGGTTAGAAAAAAGAAAATTCCACAACTAACCCAGAGCTGGCAGCTTTATGATGGTACCTATAAATATCTATAAATACAGACAATACATTGTATTAATGACTGACTTTAGGATTAATTTTATTTTTGATTCTTGATAGGATACAATTACATTATCTTGTTGATTTTTAACTTAAAAACCCCAAAGCGAAATCAGAAGGTATAAAAATAGGAAGTTAACCATTACTTAGATTTTCCATAATGGACATTTAAAGGTTAACAAGCAACAGATCTATGACGTCAAACTAAATATGTGTTCTGCTGTTATTCTGTGAGTTCAGTTTCACTGCAATTTTAGCATGATTGGTCTTGCATTGTTCCTAGATTCAAAGCAGACAGTAGATTTAATTAACATCTATTATCAGCTTTGTCATATTTGTCATATTTTTTTAGTTTACATTGTCTATTATAAAATGATGTTCTGTGTTTTAACATGCTATTATAACTTTTTATTCAGCAATTTAGGAAGCAAGGGAATTAAAATTGTATTTTAAGCCGATGACAACTTTACTGCTTTAATATGTAATACCACTCAAGTACAGGTTGCATATGTCTATACCAGTGGTTCTCAAACCTTTGTTGTTGCTGTTGTAGGGGCCCCCTTTGTGAAGGGTGCGGCGCTTTGTGCCCCCCAAATAAAGACCATATCTTAGAAACTTAGAATTTGGATTAAACCAAAAACGTATTCAGTTACAATGCTAGAAAGTCGAATCTTGTGGTTGGTGGGCTTATTTTTCTAAAGTTTGGTTGCAAATAATTTATGATGTATTTCTATATTTCATAACATACCACAAAATATGTGCCCCCCCTGGATCTCTCTTGGGGCCTCCAGTTTGAGAACCACTGGTCTATACTACTATTCGTTCAGCCTACCAGATCAATCATCTGGAAATAAATCTCAATAGCCCATCGGGAGCAACGTTGTAAAAAAATAAAATAACATAACAGTAATATAAGCCTGATACTACTACTACTACTACTATAAACAATAACAAAACACAAGAAAGTAGCCATAAGTGAAGCATTGCCATCACCTGTGCTATTTCACAACGGTTTTATTGCATGTAGGTATCCTCCTTCTTGGAGGCGTATTTAACTGGATCACTATCAAGGACTCTTTGAAACCACCTGTAGCGGATCTGTACTCTCAGCACAAATGCACACTGTGTAATAAACCTCTGAAAGCCACCGTGTTGAGGAAAACCGAGACATCCTCTGATCCAGAATCAGTTTTTTTCTATTTATTTGAATGAGCGTCACTCCTATGAAACATAATGTTATTGATGCATCGATTGTTGATCGGCCTATTAATATTCATCTCGACACCAGGTAAGCCATCATTTCTATTTAACATCCGTGTGTGTGCTGCTTTTAGATCTGAAATAACCATATTTAATAATGCATTTCTATTTAATAGACAAACCAGTGATTTGATTTGACTTAAGATGGTGCGCCAGGTTGTTTAAGGACCATGGACAGTCTCATCCTTTGGACATATTCATAATATTTCCATCTTTTTTATAACATACTGCTTTTAGCTCGATCTCTGCCAGGAGGTTGTAAGAGTCAAACTTTTGCTTGAAAACATCAAACAAACGCGACGCATATTTGAGTAATGCTTGGAAAGACTTTGAGCGCAGAGATTAGGAGGAATAACAGATGAAATCACTATTAACGTCTCTTGTATTCACTTGTAATCTATTGTAGTTGAGTTTGTAACTATTCGAAGTTGGGAGTGTCCCGAAATCTTGCGTTGGTGAGCATCATTTTCTTTTTATTTAGCGTCACGCTCCGTCATACATTACAGTGTTGTTATAAACCTAGATACCCTTAAAAGTGACAGCAGTTTGTTTGCTTCCTAAGAGTTTTACAATTTATTTTGTTTCACGCTTGTTATTTTGGGGCTTTGGTGAGGGTTCTCGGTGTATCACACACACATTCACGCGTGACTTTGAGACTCTCAAATGTTCATTCACGCGCGCACTTGCTCGTGAGTCAGCTTTTGGGAATTGTGAACGTCACATTCTTTTGACTTAAGTACCTCAAAAGTATCAAATGTCATATTTTGTCATTCAGAGAAAGTGCATTTGTGTTGCAGCATTGAACGTGTTGGCCATATCTAAGTAGAGCAGTCATCTGATAGGCTACTCCCTGATCTGACTCCCTGATAAATCAAACATTCAACTCAAACTCCAATTTATAAAAGCAGCATTATGGTAGACCTAATATAACACATTTATTATATATACCGAGTCACCTGAAATCAGAAAGCAGTTCTGTTAATACCAGCATGAATGTCAATGAACGTACTATAAAGGACACACATGGCCCTCAGACCTAATTTAATGCATAAATGATACAGAGTCACCTGAAATCAGGAAGCAGTTCTGTTATTACCAGAATGAATGTCACTGAATGTACTAGAAAGGACACACGTCACATGGCCCTCACGCACCTCAGGGCTGTTTGTGTTTCTAATAAAGTAATCACACTGTGTGTGTTTAAAGTTCCAGGACTAGGGTAAAAGAATATCCTGGGAAATATCCTGTTGCGTGGTCTGACATCAGGTCTAGATGTGGGCAGATCAATCGACCCCCTAAATATAGAAATAAAGAGAAATACGGATCGACGAGAGATGGAAAGCTTTAGGTAACAGGTTTTGTAAAAGAAGGGAGCGAATACAGAACGGAAAGTCAGATGAGATGAAAGAGAGAGGAAATGACATGCATATGTGGAAGTGTGTCAGTGAAAAAGTGTGTGTGCGAACGCAGGAGAGATTCTTTCCTCAATAACGTTCTAATAGGTTTAGTAAACAGTGCATGATGTTTATTTGTGAGAGATGTATGCATATATATGTATGAGTTATCCAGAAGCCATGGAGGTACAGATATGTGGGCTGGAGTTTTGCGGATTGTAAAATAACCCTTTGTTATCCTTTGTTTTGAAGGGTGCTGTAATCCAGACAAAGTGCTGTGATGCTAATCTGTGTATTTGATGGATAAAGAAGGTCTTTAAAGGAGTCAGTGTAGTATAATAAAGTCTGTTTTTTAAATCAATTGGTTTTAAACCGAAAAGAGGGATACTTGATAGTTTTTATATTCTCTTCTCTTCTCTTCTCTTGGATTAGATGTCTAAATCTCGTCTTTAATTGGACAGCATACGCTGGCTCTGCTTTAATTGGATATGATAGAGTGCGAGCTGGTCTTGTGGGTCCTAGCGCAGGAGTGCTGCTCATGGGAACCATCTGTTACCTAAGAGCCATTTTGAGCTCTGTAAGCCCTAATAAGCAAGATAGAGTAGGAGAGAGTATATGGCATCATAATGGGCTCTTACGTTGTCTCTCCGTGGCAATATTAACCAATGTAAGAGACAAAGAGGGAGTTAAGTGAAAAGAAAAAAAACAAAGGCAATGGGTCGATTACTGTAATGAGGAGGCTCAACAACTAGAATATGGGCAGATGAGTTATGCATAATTGTGAAATGCTTGTGTGAAAAACAGAGTGATAGGGTGTAACATCCACATTTCACATTTGTGACCCTGGACAACAAAACCAGTCTTAAGCAGCACAGGAACATTTTTAGTAATCGCCAAAAATACAGGGTATGGGTGAAATTGACAGATTTTTATTTTATGCCAGAAATCATTCGAATATTAACTATCTATGAAGATATTTTATAAAGTTCCTACCTTAAATGTAAAAAAACTTTATTTTTGTGAGTGGATGGCCTGCTCCAGTGCCTCTAATCAAAGCCGATTTTCTAAAAAAAAAACTCAAATTCCAGCTTGGAAAACATTTGTTGTTCCACCAGATATTGTCCAATCCTATTAAACCATATATTAATAGAAAGCTTATTTCCTCAGATGATGTAAAAATCTCAATTTCTAAAAATTGACCCTTATGACTGGTTTTGTCGTCCAGGGTCACATTTGTGGTCATTAACATCTTTTAAGTTGCAATGTGGTTTCAGTTTTGAGTCCAGCCCCTAATCATACTCTGTTCTTGACGTATGAACAGAAACATGATGTTTCAAGTATCCCTTGTCCCCCAAAAATCTTAATGCCTCACATGGCTCCATATTTTGATTGTGAGCAGTTTACTTTTACTTTATTTAACAATTCAAGGTTTTCCTTTTTAAAATTGCATAGTTGTTCTTTTGAGTGGGCCTTTGTCCCAAACCTACAGCCGGTTTACTTGGCACACACTCAAATCTGAATGCATTGGCCTGATTGCTTTGTTGTGGCTAACTGAATAAAACTGATCTGTTGCCATGCAGAGCGCAAATCATAGCGTATGTGGATTTAGTTTTAAATTCATAACTAGTTCTGGAACATCAGGATCTCCAAATAGTAGTCACGTAAGTCAAACTCTATTATATTGATATCATAAATACTGATAAGTGGTTGCTAAAGGAGGAACATATTGAATGGGAAAATATGTTACTGCCTAGCAAGAGAACAAGGAAAGATAAGACAGAGGAACAACAATTTCATTGGCAGGAAGTTAGGGGCGTTGGCTAAATTCTAACAATAAGGGGAACACACAGTTATGAGTTTAAGAATATTTGTGTCTATTAGCATTGTTTATACAAAGTACCCTGTAAAATCGATTGATATCATTGTGTACGGACTGATGAAGTGTTCCACTTAACGCTACTGCTGTAATAACCAGGAAGTTGCAAATGTCATTTCATTAACAATCGTAGGTAAACATTCTTCTGATAATGATCTGAATCACACATGTGTAGTTACAATCATTATCTATAGTTCTGCTTTAGCGTGAAAACAGTCTCGATAATTTATTAGCATTGTTGACACTGTATTTGGGTCAAACTGCACCTGCTATAGGTGCATAGTTAGAGCTGTCAATTAATAAAACATTTATCTTGAAACAATCTCATGATAAACTAATTAGTTAAACAACTTGAACACAACTTTCAAAATATCAACAATTCTTAAGACAAGCCTCAAATGAGAGTGGTAATATAATACATTGCATTCGTGTAACACAAAAGAAAACCTTAAATAAACATTAAAATGTTGCATTGAAAGTTAATATTGAATATTATGTTACAGTCACATAGTCTGTGTACACAAATCGTCTGTCCGCTCTGTGGGGCGGGACTACGAGCACACAATACATTGTCGCATTATTCCTGCTTAACTGTTTATTCACTATACGTTTGCTATCTCTCTCTCTTGCTCCAGCGTGTTGATGTGTGCGCATGCTCCATCTCCGACTCTCCCTGGTTGATGCGTGGGCATGCTCTTTCATCTCGTTCTTGTGGGTTGACGCGTGGACGTGCTTTTCCAGGAGAATTGTCCAATAAGGGTGTAAGAAAAGTTGTTACCTAAGGGAATTTCATTTGCGGAAAAAACTTTCCGAAACCTATACGAGCGCTTGGGGAGTGAATCGAGGACAGAAATATTATGTCATATGTCCAACTCGTTTTTTGACAAGTTGACCATGTCAAGCATGTGAAGTCAGCACGTTTAACATTGTAAAGAAGTCAGAATGCATTGAACACTGTGGCACCTCCCCTTTAACCGATTTAAAGGTGCCTTAAGCCTTGAATACACTTCCTGACATCTATTCAGATTTTTCCCCAGATTTCCTGTCTGGATTAGTCGTCAATTGTTGCAGAATTGTCTCCCGATTTTGGACTGTCAGAGCAGATTTTTTTCTCATAAAGTTGTGTAGTTGATGATGTGTATAGACTAAATTTTTTATCTGCAGACTATCGGAGGATATTAAAACATGTTTGATATTTTGAGGCAATTTTACAACACATACCGCGCCAATCTACTCAGTACCACATTAAAAAGTGCACCAGAGATGTCACTCGGTATATGCGGTGTGAGAAATCACAGGATGCGAGCTGTTACTTGCGCGTGTTGTCAGATTTTACCAAAAAAAGCAATGTAAAACAAAAAGCTTGTATAAAAAGAACAAATGTAAATGTTTTATATTAACATAAATATTTATTCCCACAATTGCCTGCTTTTATATCTACATAAACCTATTCACTTTACAAACCCAGCCTAAATTATCCTCTCAAGAAACACGCAAAACATGGCAACACGCAAAGAGATCGCTCTGCAAACATATAAACACACAACGCATTTGCAGGTATAGGTTTGTTAAAATTGCAGAACATAACAAGTCTTTTGTTGCCCTAATACTACTTTTGTGTATTGAATGGTGGGTGTTAAATACCCGAAACGCATGCGAATGGCAGCCATGGCTCTGAGCTCTGCTATTCTTCTCACTATCACATATGTTTGCACTATGTATGTACTTTCTTCTGCACTGGAAGCTCCTGTAGCCAAGACAAATTCCTTGTGTGTTTAAACATACTTGGTAATAAAGCTCCTACGTGTCAATTATCAGCGTTCCGGATTTTTGCTAACAAACACGTAATAGCGTATGGCGAAACTGGACGTGGTAATATGCTGACCAAAACAGAGGCGCGCAGTTACGAGGCTATAACACCACTGCACCTATATCTTCTTCACATCCATGTTTGTTTCGTTGTTCATGTGTCTCCTTGCATCGAGGCACGTTTGCTAGTGTATGATACCAGTCTTGTGTATTTTAGCCTTAACCGTTTACAAAGTTGGCAAGTGTATGATGACTAGTTTTTCAAAATCTGTTCAGTAGTGTATTCCAGCCATCAAGCGATTTCTAAATACTGCCGTTGATATTTGAAATCGACGATCAAATAAACTCGCCCCTTCCTGCATTGCTCTGCCCTCAAAATAAAGAATGTGCGACACACACACACAAAGAACAAATGTTCAGCAAATAATAGCAAAATTGTTTGTTCATGTGCTTTTTTATTTTCAAATAGCATTTCTCATAAATCACTTACTGTACCTTTAATTAAAAAAATTCCAAGACATGACAATATCTAAGTGCTGTGTCATATGTAGCCCCTTTAAGAAATAAATAATTAGAACTTTATAAATATAAAACCTTCTTTACACTCACTATTGTCACCAATGCAATTAAAAGGCTTTATAAACAAAGAAGTTAATTAAATGGAGAGAAAGAGTTATCAGAACTTCAGAGAAAGTGACGCATGCTCTTTGTTTGCGAGAGAGAAAATGAGCAAACATGTATGTGAGTGTTTGCATGTGCATGAGTGTGCGTGTTTCATACAGAGGGCCAGCATGATAGATGATTGTGTGCTTGTGGGAGTGTGTGTTTATCTGTGGGATGGCATGTCTGTGGGAGGTGGAAGTGAAATCGGCTCACAGTTGTAAGGTTTTCCTGCTGCCTGGCGTCAACTTTGCTCCTTTGAAGTAGTGAGCCATAACTGCAGAAGGCTTTAGCCTCAGGGCTATATAGATCTCCCTGTCAAACACCCCACATTTTACACTCTCTGTCCGCCTGTGTATGTACGTGCTTGTGTCTTAAGAAGAATTCTTGGCTTTAATATAAAAACTGCAACAAGTATTCAAATAAATAATATTTAAATGTATTTTTATTGCCAAAGTTTCAGTAAATCTGCCACTGTAGGTATTTTTTGTGTGGCAGGGAGTAAGACAAGCTTCAAGGTCATTTTATACCTTTCACACACACAGTTTCGAAATAGAGGCTGTACTGTACCAAGCAATGGTGGAATTTGGTTAGAGGAGATGGTGTTGAGACATTGGCTGCTCTGGTAACAGTACAGAACCATTTAGTCTCCCTTTGCCCCACATTAATGATTACTGTCAACATGTTGAAATTTTAGGACAACCCCAACAATGAGCTCTCTCTGAAACCTGGTACTTGCATAGGTTTTGTGTCCATACAATAGAAGTGGATGGGTGACGGCGCTGTTCGGTTACCAACTTTCATCAAAATATCTACTTTTGTGTTCTGTGAAAGAAAGTGCAGGTTTGAAATCAGTAAATGATGACAGAATTTTTATTTTGGTGTGAAAAATCAATTAATATTCACATTAAACAAGTATTGCAAAGTGTTTATATTGATGCTTATTAAGCATTCGCTTATAGAAATGATGGAACGTGGCTTGACCTATGCTGTGGTCAGTAGTGAAGTGTTTTGTGCAATTTGACCCAAGCAAGCTCAGTCTATCTCAGTTTCCTGTGTGTGCTGTGAGCTAGACCTGATGTAACCCTCTCCGTCTGGATATACTCTGCGTCTGGAAAGGATTAGCAAATTGTAGGCTAATCACCCCGAGTATCCCCACAGCCTTGTTGGTTCTCAAACGCACATGCTGCATTCACTAAAACCAATGATGTTTGTGCAAAAATTACGTTTCGATTTTATTGGGAGCGTGAAAAATATATAGGACCGCTAAATTAGTTAGAAATTATATTTTTAGTGTATGTTTTATAATGGTGTATAATAAATGCCAAAGCTGACATATTGTACAGAGCTAGTAATTATTCAAATAAGTTTTACATTTTGTTTTCATATTTCCTCTTCTGATATTCTGATTTGCCCACAGCGCCTCTAGTGTATCTTATAAAGAAATGTTTATGGGTAAACAAAATAAACATCTAGAATTTATTTCATATTAAAATCTTGAACCCAAAAGTCACTAAATGTAAATTTTAGTAAATAGTAAAATATACTTTAATTACTAAAACATTTAATCAAAGATAAAAAAAATGTATTAACAAAAATCACTTGTTAAGCAGTTAGGGTTACCCAGATTCACAATGTTAAGTTTATAATATAGATTTATTATTTGAGCTGTCACAACAGATTTCCCATAAAGTTGTCTAATTAACCTGCAATTTTATGTTTAAAATAGAGATGGCGATAGAGAGCAAAAAGTTACAAATTGCAGCTTTATCAAAAACCTGCATTTATTTCAATTCCAAGAACACCGTGTTTGATTTTTATGGTTGACATATTTTTTATTTTAAAAAGTGGTGTTTAAATAGATTACTTCACATTTTCCACGATACACTAAGGTGCTGTGTCCACCGAGGCGCATTTACGCTGATCATTGGAAAAATGCATAGCACCATTGTGTGCGTGGTAAAAAAGTGGTGGCGGCAGCAGTAAATGCCTCGGTGCATGAAGGTAACAAATTATTATTATGCAAATAACCAGGCAGTGCTTCATTTCTGCAGTTTTTTTCTGTGTATCTGCCTGTATTTGATTCTCTGAGTTATATCGAAAGCAAACAACAGCAATAACTTTGCCTGAAAGCTGTTTTATGTGAGCTTTGAAGTTCATTTTTCTTTTGTGTGTGCTTTGGTTGCTAAGCAATAACACTATTAGACCACTGCATGTGATATTTCTGTATCACTGTTTGTTCCTGGAAAACAACAAAACTTCTTACCAGACATGATGTGTACTTTATAGAATTTCCGTGTGTACTGCACCTAATTCGATGCTACATGGGATTATAGGACAGTCACACTTCAAATTTATATTTTGCTCCAGGATTGTATGAATTTTCTGTGTTGTGTAGCGCCTGACTAATTTTTCTGTGTTTTCACAGCCTTGATCAATTTGGTAACAAGTGCAGACACATCTATGTCAACAAGTTCCACATCCATAGACACGGCTGCTGTTGCAACTACCACAAATTCGACTACTACACATCCTCATACATCATCAGTGGGAATCATTACAAGCACAACTATTAATACAAACTCAGCAAACACGAAGAATTCTACAAGCACAACCCCTATTAGCTCTACTGGTGGTAAGAGAACGTCTGTCTGACTTCTTCTAGTGAAACTTCAGCTGGTTCAATCATAACTCTTCATTCTCCTTAGTCAAGGATTCTTATAAGAAATAACATCAAGAGAAACCTCAAACTTAACTTTGTTCAAAAATAACTTCAGCATCACCATACCTGCATTCACTAAAAACAAAGATGTTTGTGCACAAATTACGTCTCGATTTTATTGGGGGCGTGACAACTGAATTGGTCAAAAATTATATTTTTATTGTATGTTTTATAATGTCTTGACATTATTTTCCCAAACTGACATATTGTACAGAGCTAGTAATTACTCAAAAAAGTTTTACTGCTTTTTGTTTTCATATTTCCTCTTCTGATATTCTGATTTGCCCACAGCGCCTCTAGTGGATCTTATAAAGAAATGTTTATGGGAAAACAAAACGAACATCTAGAATTTATTTCCTATTATAATCTAGAACCCCAAAAACACGAATGTAAATATTAGTAAATAGTAAAATGTACTATATTTACTAAAACATTTTATTAAATATATACATGTTTTTTAAACAAAAATCACTTGTTAAGCAGTTGCGTTAAAGTCAACGTTACCCAGATTCACAATGTTAAGTTTATAATATTGATTTATTATTTGAGCTGTCATGACAGATTTCACATAAAGTTGTCATGGGATTATAGGACAGTCACACTTCAAATTTATATTTTGCTCCAGGATTGTATGAATTTTCTGTGTTGTGTAGCGCCTGACTAATTTTTCTGTGTTTTCACAGCCTTGATCAATTTGGTAACAAGTGCAGACACATCTATGTCAACAAGTTCCACATCCATAGACACGGCTGCTGTTGCAACTACCACAAATTCGACTACTACACATCCTCATACATCATCAGTGGGAATCATTACAAGCACAACTATTAATACAAACTCAGCAAACACGAAGAATTCTACAAGCACAACCCCTATTAGCTCTACTGGTGGTAAGAGAACGTCTGTCTGACTTCTTCTAGTGAAACTTCAGCTGGTTCAATCATAACTCTTCATTCTCCTTAGTCAAGGATTCTTATAAGAAATAACATCAAGAGAAACCTCAAACTTAACTTTGTTCAAAAATAACTTCAGCATCACCATACCTGCATTCACTAAAAACAAAGATGTTTGTGCACAAATTACGTCTCGATTTTATTGGGGGCGTGACAACTGAATTGGTCAAAAATTATATTTTTATTGTATGTTTTATAATGTCTTCACATTATTTTCCCAAACTGACATATTGTACAGAGCTAGTAATTACTCAAAAAAGTTTTACTGCTTTTTGTTTTCATATTTCCTCTTCTGATATTCTGATTTGCCCACAGCGCCTCTAGTGGATCTTATAAAGAAATGTTTATGGGAAAACAAAACGAACATCTAGAATTTATTTCCTATTATAATCTAGAACCCCAAAAACACGAATGTAAATATTAGTAAATAGTAAAATGTACTATATTTACTAAAACATTTTATTAAATATATACATGTTTTTTAAACAAAAATCACTTGTTAAGCAGTTGCGTTAAAGTCAACGTTACCCAGATTCACAATGTTAAGTTTATAATATTGATTTATTATTTGAGCTGTCATGACAGATTTCACATAAAGTTGTCATGGGATTATAGGACAGTCACACTTCAAATTTATATTTTGCTCCAGGATTGTATGAATTTTCTGTGTTGTGTAGCGCCTGACTAATTTTTCTGTGTTTTCACAGCCTTGACCAATGTGGTAACAAGTGCAGACACATCTATGTCAACAAGTTCCACATCCATAGACACGGCTGCTGTTGCAACTACCACAAATTCGACTACTACACATCCTCATACATCATCAGTGGGAATCATTACAAGCACAACTATTAATACAAACTCAGCAAACACGAAGAATTCTACAAGCACAACCCCTATTAGCTCTACTGGTGGTAAGAGAACGTCTGTCTGACTTCTTCTAGTGAAACTTCAGCTGGTTCAATCATAACTCTACATTCTCCTTAGTCAAGGATTCTTATAAGAAATAACATCAAGAGAAACCTCAAACTTAACTTTGTTCAAAAATAACTTCAGCATCACCATACCTGCATTCACTAAAAACAAAGATGTTTGTGCACAAATTACGTCTCGATTTTATTGGGGGCGTGACAACTGAATTGGTCAAAAATTATATTTTTATTGTATGTTTTATAATGTCTTGACATTATTTTCCCAAACTGACATATTGTACAGAGCTAGTAATTACTCAAAAAAGTTTTACTGCTTTTTGTTTTCACCTGATTTGCCCACAGCGCCTCTAGTGGATCTTATAAAGAAATGTTTATGGGTAAACAAAACGAACATCTAGAATTTATTTCCGATTAAAATCTAGAAGCCAAAAACACGAATGTAAATATTCGTAAATAGTAAAATGTACTATATTTACTAAAACATTTTATTAAATATATATTTTTATAAACAAAAATCACTTGTTAAGCAGTTGCGTTAAAGTCAACGTTACCCAGATTCACAATGTTAAGTTTATAATATTGATTTATTATTTGAGCTGTCATGACAGATTTCACATAAAGTTGTCATGGGATTATAGGACAGTCACACTTCAAATTTATATTTTGCTCCAGGATTGTATGAATTTTCTGTGTTGTGTAGCGCCTGACTAATTTTTCTGTGTTTTCACAGCCTTGACCAATGTGGTAACAAGTGCAGACACATCTATGTCAACAAGTTCCACATCCATAGACACGGCTGCTGTTGCAACTACCACAAATTCGACTACTACACATCCTCATACATCATCAGTGGGAATCATTACAAGCACAACTATTAATACAAACTCAGCAAACACGAACAATTCTACAACAAGCACAACCCCTATTAGCTCTACTGGTGGTAAGAGAACGTCTGTCTGACTTCTTCTAGTGAAACTTCAGCTGGTTCAATCATAACTCTTCATTCTCCTTAGTCAAGGATTCTTATAAGAAATAACATCAAGAGAAACCTCAAACTTAACTTTGTTCAAAAATAACTTCAGCATCACCATACCTGCATTCACTAAAACCAATGATGTTTGTGCACAAATTACGTCTCGATTTTATTGGGGGCGTGACAACTGAATTGGTCAAAAATTATATTTTTATTGTATGTTTTATAATGTCTTCACATTATTTTCCCAAACTGACATATTGTACAGAGCTAGTAATTACTCAAAAAAGTTTTACTGCTTTTTGTTTTCATATTTCCTCTTCTGATATTCTGATTTGCCCACAGCGCCTCTAGTGGATCTTATAAAGAAATGTTTATGGGAAAACAAAACGAACATCTAGAATTTATTTCCTATTATAATCTAGAACCCCAAAAACACGAATGTAAATATTAGTAAATAGTAAAATGTACTATATTTACTAAAACATTTTATTAAATATATACATGTTTTTTAAACAAAAATCACTTGTTAAGCAGTTGCGTTAAAGTCAACGTTACCCAGATTCACAATGTTAAGTTTATAATATTGATTTATTATTTGAGCTGTCATGACAGATTTCACATAAAGTTGTCATGGGATTATAGGACAGTCACACTTCAAATTTATATTTTGCTCCAGGATTGTATGAATTTTCTGTGTTGTGTAGCGCCTGACTAATTTTTCTGTGTTTTCACAGCCTTGACCAATGTGGTAACAAGTGCAGACACATCTATGTCAACAAGTTCCACATCCATAGACACGGCTGCTGTTGCAACTACCACAAATTCGACTACTACACATCCTCATACATCATCAGTGGGAATCATTACAAGCACAACTATTAATACAAACTCAGCAAACACGAAGAATTCTACAACAAGCACAACCCCTATTAGCTCTACTGGTGGTAAGAGAACGTCTGTCTGACTTCTTCTAGTGAAACTTCAGCTGGTTCAATCATAACTCTTCATTCTCCTTAGTCAAGGATTCTTATAAGAAATAACATCAAGAGAAACCTCAAACTTAACTTTGTTCAAAAATAGCTTCAGCATCACCATACCTGCTCCATACAAATGTGGGCCAGTCTATATAAACCTAGCTGAAGTCAATTTTATTTGTAATTTATAGTTTTTAACATAATATCATCCTACATAATATAAAGAAATTAAGACGTTAAATGGTAGTATTAACCGTGCTGCATATCCATTAGGAACCACCACTAATTCTTCTTCTATCACATCAGGTCATGTCACAACTCCACCTGCATTTTCAACTACTGCAGCCAACACCATAAGTCCACCTGAATCTACAGCTGGAACTGCTACAAACCATCCTACAACAGCCACAAATCCCCCTGTTACCACATCAGGAACTGCTTCAATTCCATCCTCAACTGCAGGAGAAAATGTCACTTCTACTCTTTTTAGCACATCTGGCAACACAACAGTTGTTGTCAATACTGCTACTCTGATTACTCCAGTCAATGTCACGCCTACATCAGGAAACCCTGCAACTACACTCATAACTACCCTAAGCAAGGCTACATCTCCCTCCTTTCCCACACATGTTTCCCACCTAACTACACCTGGAAATGCCACAGTTCCACTGGTAACCACGCCAGGCAACACAACGTCAGCCCAGACTATTCCAGTCAATGCCACAACCCCACCTCAGACTACACAAGGTAACATTACAAGTGCACCCATAACAACACCAATTAATTCCACTAATCTACTTATGTAAACATCAGGAAGTATCACTAATCCACCGCTAACATTTCCTTCACTAACCACACTAGGTAACGCCACTGTCTTACCTACAACTTCTTTTGACAATGGTACCATACCTGCTACAGCTGACCCTCAAACTACAACAGGCAATGCCACATCTCCATCACTGAGTACAACTAACATTTCTATAGTTTCACCGACTGTAGCACCAGGAAATGCGACCACACCACCCCTTATTACATCAGATAACACTACTACACCACATATAATTACAACAGGAAATGCGACCACACCACCTCTTATTACACCAGTAAACACTACTTTACCACATATAACTACACCGGAAAATGCTACCACACCACCTCTTATTACACCAGGAAATGCTACCACAACACCCATGACTACTATTGGAAACAACACAAGACATCCCCTCACTACCACAGGAAATGCAACCACATCACATATAACTACACAAGGAAATAATACCACACCACCTATAACGACTATAGGCAACAACACATCACAACCCCTCAATACACCAGGAAATGTTACCACACCACCTATAATTACACCAGATAATGCCACCACACCACCCATAACCATACCAGGAAATGATACAACACAACCCCTCAATACACCAGGAAATGTTACCACACCACCTATAATTACACCAGGAAATGTTACCACACCACCCATAACCACACCAGAAAATGCTACCACACCACCCATAACCACACCAGGAAATGCTACAACACAACCCCTCAATACACCAGGAAATGTTTCCACACCACCTATAATTACACCAGGAAATGTTACCACACCACCCATAACCACACCAGGAAATGCTACAACACAACCCCTCAATACACCAGGAAATGCTACCATACCACCTATAATTACACCAGGAAATGTTACCACACCACCTATAATTACACCAGGAAATGTTACCACACCACCTATAATTACACCAGGAAATGTTACCACACCACCCATAACCACACCAGGAAATGCTACAACACAACCCCTCAATACACCAGGAAATGTTACCACACCACCCATAACCACACCAGGAAATGCTACAACACAACCCCTCAATACACCAGGAAATGCCACAACACAACCCCTCAATACACCAGGAAATGCTACAACACAACCCCTCAATACACCAGGAAATGCTACCACACCACCTATAATTACACCAGGAAATGTTACCACACCACCTATAATTACACCAGGAAATGTTACCACACCACCTATAATTACACCAGGAAATGTTACCACACCACCTATAATTACACCAGGAAATGTTACCACACCACCTATAATTACACCAGGAAATGTTACCACACCACCCATAACCACACCAGGAAATGCTACAACACAACCCATAACCACACCAGGAAATGCTACAACACAACCCCTCAATACACCAGGAAATGTTACCACACCACCCATAACCACACCAGGTAATGCTACAACACAACCCCTCAATACACCAGGAAATGCTACCATACCACCTATAATTACACCAGGAAATGTTACCACACCACCTATAATTACACCAGGAAATGTTACCACACCACCCATAACCACACCAGGTAATGCTACAACACAACCCCTCAATACACCAGGAAATGCTACCATACCACCTATAATTACACCAGGAAATGTTACCACACCACCTATAATTACACCAGGAAATGTTACCACACCACCTATAATTACACCAGGAAATGTTACCACACCACCCATAACCACACCAGGAAATGCTACAACACAACCCCTCAATACACCAGGAAATGTTACCACACCACCTATAATTACACCAGGAAATGCTACCACACCACCCATAACCACACCAGGAAATGCTACAACACAACCCCTCAATACACCAGGAAATGTTACCACACCACCTATAATTACACCAGGAAATGCTACCACACCACCCATAACCACACCAGGAAATGCTACAACACAACCCTTCAATACACCTGGAAATGTTACCACACCACCTATAATGACACCAGGAAATGCTTCCACAACACCCATAACCACACCAGGAAATGCCACCACACCGCCCATAACCACACAAGGAAATGCTACAACACAACCCCTCAATACACCAGGAAATGTTACCACACCACCCATAACCACACCAGGAAATGTTACCACACCACCCATAACCACACCAGGAAATGCTACAACACAACCCCTCAATACACCAGGAAATGTTACCACACCACCCATAACCACACAAGGAAATGTTACCACACCACCTATAATTACACCAGGAAATGTTACCACACCACCCATAACCACATCAGGAAATGCTACAACACAACCCCTCAATACACCAGGAAATGTTACCACACCACCTATAATTACACCAGGAAATGTTACCACACCACCCATAACCACACCAGGAAATGCTACAACACAACCCCTCAATACACCAGGAAATGTTACCACACCACCCATAACCACACCAGGAAATGTTACCACACCACCTATAATTACACCAGGAAATGTTACCACACCACCCATAACCACATCAAGAAATGCTACAACACAACCCCTCAATACACCAGGAAATGTTACCACACCACCTATAATTACACCAGGAAATGTTACCACACCACCCATAACCACACCAAGAAATAATACCACACCGCCCATAACTACTATAGGAAATGCTACAACACAACCCCTCAATACACCAGGAAATGTTACCACACCACCTATAATTACACCAGGAAATGTTACCACACCACCTATAACCACACCAAGAAATGCTACCACACCGCCCATAACTACTATAGGAAACAACACAACACATCCCCTCACTACCATAGGAAATGTTACCACAACACCCATAAACACAACAGAAAATGCTACCACACCACCCATAACCACACAAGGAAATGCTACCACACCACCCATAACCCCATCAGTAAACACTACCACACCACCCCTATCTACACCAGGAAATGCTACCACACCACTCATAACTACACAAGGAAATACCACCACACCACCTATAACCTCACCAGGAAATGCAACCACACCAATCATAACTACACAAGGAAATGCTACCACATCACTAATAACTACTCAAGGACATGCTACTACACCGAACATAACTACACCAGGAAACACTACCACACCGCCTATAACCTCACCAGGAAATGCTACCACACTACCCATAACTACACCAGTAAACACTACAACACCACCCATAACTACTATTGGAAACAATACAACACATCCCCTCACTACATCCGGAAATGGTACCACACCACTTATAACTGCACCAGAAAACATTACAACACCATCTTTCACTACACTGGTAAATGCTACGACATCACCCATAACTACACCAGGGAACTCTACAACAGGAATTGCAACCACAGGCAATTCTACTTCTGGACCTACTAACCCAACTAACCCCACAACCCCACAAGGTGTGTTGGAATGAGTGTGCTGTGTGTTTGTGTGTCTGTTCATATAGTGAGGGTCCTCACAAGTGCCCTTTATACCTTCTCTTTTCTTTCTTTTTCTTTCTTTCTTTTAGTTACTTGTCCTGCACTGCCATGCCCAGCTCTCAGTGTCTGTGTGAATTCCATCTGTCAGTGTTTGCCAGGAAACTTGTTTGATAATGGTGCTTGTGTTGTAAGTAAGTATCAAATGTGATGCCCGTCCATCACATTTTCTCTCCCTTACATAAAACCACATATGAGGCTCATTAGTATTCGGAATTTTATTCTTTTCACTGGTATAAACAATTAAACAGTAGTCTCAAACTCGGTTTTGGGGAGGGCCAAAGCTCTGCAGAGTTCTGCTCCATCCCGCACCTGCTTGGAAGTCCCTAGTCATCCCAAAGACAATGACTTCACGAAGCTACACAAGAATCGGCTGGCGGATGACATCTAAGTACAGTGAGAGCAATTCGTAACAATAAGTAATTTGCATTTGAATTGCTCTCGGGGTACATTGATGTCATCTGCCTCGTTTCTTGTGGCGCCGCATGAGGTCAAACAAGCCTCTTGATACGCTTGATCAGGTGTGTTTCATTAGCAGAGCTGTTGCCCTCCAGAAATTGAGTTTGAGACCATTGAGTTAAATGCTTATGCTTACAAAGATGGGTTGACAAATCTTGTTGTGAAACCTGAGTTGTGAAAAAACTCACTGTATACTAGGGTGTGCTACGGTAGCATCGCAATGATAAAGCTTCAAAATACCAAGATGCCTCTCTATTTTTGAAACGGTAGTATCGTAGTACCGTAGTTAATGTTGCATATGCGCATTGATATTAATTTGAATATTACATCTGCCTTTTTGCGGTGTTCATCTCCTAAATGAATGTGTGTTTTGAATGACTCAGACGAGTTAATGATTCAATTTGGCGTTTGAACGAGTTGGTTAAATGATTCACTTACACAGTGGAAAATAGACGCCACCTACTGTCCGTCGTAGTTCTGCATCTAAAGTAAGCCTAATATATAACACAGATGTATCAATAAATTTGTGTGTCCAACATTTGAATTAGTTCCTACGTGAAAAATGATCTAGTGTGCTTTAGTATATACTACAGTTAACTGCTAAAACTCATAGATACTAGTGTTTTTGAGTCTAATCATAGTAAATATTGAAGAAAACCACAGTATTTGCTAAAATTTATCCAATCGCTACAGTTAATTCAACAACATATTCTAGTGTAAAGTATAATACAGTTCACTATATTGAATACAAAATGTTTAATGTAAATCTGTGGTATAGTATCGTAAAACAGGATTATGGTATCGTGACAACCCTACTGCATACACAATCAGATCCCTGGAATCCGTAGCTATTTAACAAGGTGGCTTATTCATATGAATTTGTAGGTATACAAAAACGTACGATTAGTATAAAAAAGCAATGCTGAAGCCCTGCCCCTAACCACAACATCATTGAATAAGCCAAAATGAGCTACATTGTAAAAAAAAGACCATGGGATTGTGTTGGTGTATATGAGTTAACCAATGTTTTGATTTGAGTGAAAAACATCTTTTCAGTTTTGGATGAACAGTTCTTCTACATTGAAAAATAGTCTTATAGTAAGAATTGTTTAGCTATCGCATTTTTTTAACATCAAACTCTCCTCACAACCTGTTTATTTGCAGCCAAAACCTTCCCTAGTATGCTGCGCGTGAATCGCACTTTTCACCCCAAAATGATGAATTCCGAATCCAACGAATTTAAGGAATTTGCAAAGGAGATCATCTCTGCGGTAGGTCACAAAGTTGTATGCTCAAAACTAACATCAATTAAGTACAATATGAGAATATTTCTTATATTCTTATGTTCTGTATACAAGAATATAGACAATTTGTTTCTATTGTTTTGGCAGTATACCGACTTTAATAGTTTCACATTAATGTGAATAAAGACTCAATGAGCTGCCTTTGAGTAAATAGTTTCACTTCCAAAAACAAATCCCTATCCTGGATCAATATCCTTCAATTTCTATTACTCTATATCATCATGCTCTCCTCCTCTTTTCTCCTAGGTAAATACGACTATGCGTAACCAGTCAAGCTACATTAATAGTGTGGTTCTTAAGTTAGAGTAAGTAGCTCTTCCAACTGTACTTGAATTAAGCTTTGTAAATGTTTATTATAGTTGCCAGTTACTAATCTCTGTGTAAATATTTCCAGGAGCGGCAGTGTAATAGCTACAGTTAACAGTTTTTTTGAAGCTAATTCTCCAGTTACCCAGAAAACCTTTGACGAGACTATACAGGACGCTATAAAAAATTGCAGTGAAAATTCCTGCCGCATTCTTGGTGATGCTACGTACACTGGTGAGTAACACATGACCTCTCATTCTCATATTCAATCCAATGGTGAACAAATGAACTAACAGATCTTTACAGCAGAAGTTAAGTAGAACATTTACATTGCATGATGCTTTAGTATTTCTAGCACTATATATAACCCTAAAGATGCCAATATGCTTTTTACAAACTGATACAGTACAATTGCAAAATGTAGGTAGCAAAGGTGTTTGTTTAGGACTGTGGTGAGGGTTTTCAATTTATTTTATTTTTAAATCTTAAATAAAAAGTGAAATCTTAAAGATACTGGTTTAACATTTTTTTATAATGTGATTAAGGTTCTGTTAGTTGTATTTTGTTCAAACCTTTGTGTAGTTTTAAAAACTAAAAGTTTATCTGGACCAGCGTTGAATCAGCATGGCTTATATTTTTCCAAATTGGTCTATATATTGTTATTGTGATATTCTTCAGATCAGGGTTCCCCAAACAGGGTTTGCAAAACCCCTGGTGGTTCGTGAGAGAATTGCAGGGTTTTTTTGAGCCGTAATACTGTAATACATTAAAAACAATTATTGTAAAGAAAGGGGTCGCACACCGGCCACGCTGTCACGCCATATTTCTAAAATTCAAACATATTGTTTTCTTTAACAGTACACGCACTGGCTGCACCCTGCGACGTCTGGCATGTCACCCTAATATTTCATTCAATAGAATTGTATACAGATAAATCAAATTAAAGTTAAACATGCAAATGTGCTATTTAATTTTTGAAATACTTATTAAAAATATCAAGGGTACTTCAAGTCAAATGGGTTCAGCCTACAAAAAAGTTGAAAATCCCAGCTTTAGATGATAAAGGTTTTCCGCAACTTGACATGCTTTTATTATTCTTAATCTTATACTATTTTATCATCTTTTTACCAACAAATTCCTGTAAAAAAGCAGTAATGTTTGGCAGCTGGTGCACTAGAAGAAAATGCAAAGTAACATTGTTTTTAAAGTATAGATTACTTGGTTTTCCTGTTATTTTACATATGAACTTCAAAAATGTGAAAACTGTGCAGAATTAAAACTGTAAAATCAACTGTTATTTTACAGAATTTTACTGTGATAGGTCAAAAGAGACTTAAACGGTGGCCAGTTAAAGGAATTAACATATTCCTTTTCCCCTTTTGATAGTAAGCAGCCTGTGTCAGCAGTTTCCTGCTCCTTGTGATAACACCTCAACAGTTTGTGGCATGAACAATGGTCTTGTCAACTGTGACTGCAGACCTGCCTATGTACCCAGTCTTTACCAGAGCAGGAGCTGTGTAGGTGAGTGACTGTGTAAAAGTAAAGAAACACGGATGAAGTACAGTTTGGGGGAAATAATCAATTGTGTTTGCCTTTATATTGTCTATTGCAAAATAACTATTTATGTGTATGTATTTAACATGATAGAAGAAATGCATAAGATTTAAAATCTAAGTGAGTTCCAGTAATGAAGTTTGCTCAAGCTTTCTTCAATTCTCCCTCACTTTATTCCTTTCATAGTCTGCCCCAGTGGCCAGAAAGAGGACAAAGGGAGCTGTGTTCCGTGAGTACCTTTTTAATTTTTATTAATTTAGATCAACTCTCAAACATCTATGCAAACTTTGTGTGTTTGTCTTATGGATGAAATGTGTACACAGAGGGCGACAGAAATTCATTGGTTGAAAGCACAACAAATATGTGTCATAGAAACTACCGCCCCCTTGTGTCATGGCAATATTAGGTCATCGCAGTTTTCATGCAAAGCTTTTCCATTTATTTACCTTTTTTAGATGTCCGTTTGGCTATTCTGGATTCAACTGTAATGACTGTAAGAAGCCTTTTTTTCATTCATTTACTATTGAAGCAGTCATTTTAATGCATTAATTTTATTGGATCCGCTTGTATTGAATAACTGAGCATGTAGACATGCATATTCTCATATTTGTGTAATGAACATTCTTTCTCTGTCTAGCCTCTCTGTTGGCTCTAGTGGTAGTGGCGTGTGTCTTAGGGGGAATTCTGCTCATTGGCATTTTGGCTGTTCTCATCTACATCTGTGTGACTAATAGGTGAGTGTTCAACATACAGTACTCATGCATGAAACCCATCAGACCTGAATCTGTCTTTCAGTCAGCACTTTTTGTTTGCAATATGCATTGGCTGATCACTGTGGTCAGGTGTCCGTGCCAACTGAGACTGCTGGTCAGCTGACCAGTCCAGAGCTCACACCTGATGACTGTGTGTGGTTGTGTTTCCAGAAGGGAGAAGTCTCAGGATAGATTTTACAGCACCCCATACCCTATTGAGAACATCCAGTCCACGTGGTCCTCGCAGGGTATCGCCCCTATTCCTCGTGCCACTCTGGCTTCCAGTTCCAGCAATAATGCCGGTGACATCTCTCTGGAGATGACAGAAGGGGCGGGCAAAAGAAATAACAACGGATTGGTGAGTGCTTCGCCTCCAGTTAAAATCTGCATAAATTAACCATTATCTCACATAGCAGCTACATTCATCTTTAACTTACAGTGGGTTAATAATTCAAGTAAAAAAAAAAAATTCAAGCTTGTTTTTAATTATTATTAAAGTTGTGATTATTATTATTTTGATCATCTTAATAAGAGGCTTCCATTAAAATCTAAATGGTCATTTTAGTGAAGGACAAACTTCAGTATTACTGAAGCTTTTCACTCTGTGACGTTGCTATCCTGAAGTGCTTACTAGTGCTTTCTGATAAAGATTTTGATTTGCTCAAGCAAGATCAACTATGAATGTTTGCCTCTGTAAGCTTTGTGAATATAACAATGCTAATATTATTCTCTTGCTATTCAATAATCTTGAATCTAAATAAAATTAGCCCACTGTAAACTAGAGGTCTGTACATCTCTTAAACTCACAAATATCTTGTCTCATACTAACACCAGTATCAGTGTCACAAAAGTAATTTCAACACACTAACAGATACTAATGCTATTTTTAAAAACAGAACTAAGTCCATAATCGAATCTGTACTCTATCTGCCAAGCTGACTTCTGACATATTCCTTTTTTAACCAAAGATCAGATTAATATAATTTTCTTCCAAGTATTACTTAAATAACAGACTTTAAATCCGAGATGCTGTCCAACTACAGCCACACACAAAACAGGTATTGTATAACAATAATAGAACAACTGAAGTTTGCAGTTAACATGAAGTCAAGAAAGATCAATACAGCCTAAAGTGATAGTTCACCCAAAAATTGAAAATTACTCACCCTCTCGTCATTTCAAACATTCTTTCTTCTGTAGAACACAAAACAAGATATTTCGAGAAAGTTAGACAATGGAGGTACCAATTGACTTTTATTGTACAAAACCAATGCAAGTCAACGGGTACCGCTGTTGTTCGTTCAGCAGCATTCTTCGAAATATCTTCTTTTTGTATTTTGTTGATGAAAGAAAGTCTTACAGGTTTAAAATGACAAGAGGGTAAGTAAAAGATAACAGGATTTAGATTTTTGGGTGAGCTATCAATCTAATACTTGGAAAACTGAGGTTACCCTCTACAGATTTTTTGTTACGGTTGTCACAGTCACAGCTTGGTATAATAGAGTTTTTTGATCACCTAGTTCTTAAACAAACCTATTTGTGTGTATGTGTGTTTGTGCATGTTTTTGTCATGTTGTGTATGTGGTATCCCGTGTGCTTGGTTTTGCATGATTCCCCCTCACATCATGTTCTATGACTGTAGAAGATTAGAGGAAAGGTAAGTCACAACCCTGTTCCCTCTAACCCTCCCAATGATGAAAAACCGTGTGTGCTGGTGTGCGCTTTTCAAGCTCCTTTTACCTTTCGAAGGAATATTCCGCGATATATGCAACTTAATTTCCATGACATACACTGCCCTCCCCAAAAATAGTTTTTCAGAAAGGTTTTACATATCGTCTGTTGGCTTAAAATACTGTATGTCATTGTTGTCCATTGGTGTTGCTGTGTTGGGATGGTCAGGTTACTTTTACACAGGTCACAATTAGGATATTACATACAATAGTTGACACGTTGTCGTGACATCCATCAACAGTAGACCTGAAAGTCCTGTACAGCTTTGCATGAGCATTGGCTTCAGTGACATGATGCAACTGAAACCAATGCCTGCTTTGGTTAGGACAAACTCAAATTGTCACAGATCGGATAAAGCTTGAATTGTATTTTATCCAGAATATTCCTTCAGTATTTATCCTTACACTTTGTGACTGTACGATCTCAAGTGCTTCGATTTTGATGTTTGCTCAAGCAAGATCAACAAGGTCTATATGCCAAGGTGAGCTTTGCTTGTCAATATAACCAGTTTATTTATGGGCGTAAGTTATTGAAATTTTCCTGCATGCCGGTATTTAAATAGTATGTGGATGGGGAGTGTGAAGCGGTGGTGTTGTTTTTGTTAATGTATTTATCTGCATGTGGATAATACGGAGTGTCACCTCTCCTGTAGACGGGCTCGTATGATCTCACAACGGATGGCATGAGGACCTTTAAAGGGAAAAACCCCTCACGGTACTCGTACTTGGTAGGTCAGGAAAACCCCTACTACCTGGACGGAGAGGAGAGGAGAGACACATGAGGAAAGATGGAAGGCTTGGCTACAGGTGTATAATGCACGGGCTTACGCGTAAAGGGATTAAGAATAAACAGTGCAATAAAGCAACATTATAAAAGAACTTGGATCAAAAAGTAGAACTCTTCTTGTTTTAAATATCTATTAATTCTCAACATCTCTCTCACCCAGGATAAAATGCTCGCTTCCTTCAAGTGCATTAATGATTGGGTTATACTTTTACACAGCATGCATTTACTGAAGCATGCTCATTTAGCTAATGAGAGCAGTGAACATGTTGACGTTTTTATTTAGTTTCATGTTGAATGTTTTGTTACGCGCCGGTCATTTTTGTTCAGATTTCTCGCAAATGTTACTTCTACTGAAAATGCTTTGTTATGAAGGATCAGGTGTTGAGACACATTTGAAGTTTACAACCAAAGATACTTTATTATGAAGAATTACAACAAATGTAATTTATCTAGCTAACCTGTGATAGGTGTGCGGTAGAGTGACGTTCTGCCACCGTCTAAACTTTACTTTGTTGCTGAGCAGTGAGCATGTTTCTTCACACAGTGATATCAAATATATGATGTATGTTTGCGTGTGTGTTTATGTGTCTACCTTTTGAGATGATGTCTACCAAGAAAGGTCTTAAACTCTCAGTCTTGAATAATTGGCTGAAAGCTCCAAAGAATTGTTTTATATCAGGAAGATTCATGTCAACAGAAAATCGCTGTGTCTGAATGTGATGTTGTTTTTTGAATGGGAGATTTATGCAATAAAGAGGAGCTTTTAAGGAGGCCTCCTTTTGTAGTTGTGCCAATCATTATATTTATTCAAATTAAAAAACGTTGTTTATTGGTTCATATTTACTAATTTATGTTTTACTGGCTGTGTTCTGTATGTATAGGCTTTTGTTAAAAAATGCTCTTTTGAAACAAAGTGATCATCTTATTCTGTATACTGAAAGGAAATAAAGCAAATATATAGTTGTTTTACATTTATTATTTATTAAGTGTATGCTTTTTGTGTATATTATGCACGTGCACACTGTATCTTTCTTTCTTTCTTTCTCTCCAGTCACAAACACTCATATGGCCTGAGAGTTGAAAAGTAAAGATGAACTCGATTTTGTGTAAGGTTTAAATTGTATTGCTTTAATATATACACTGTAATACTGGAAAATAAGTTCTTTATACTGTCTCAAATAAATGTAGGTGGGGCTTCTCTGTCTTGATGAAGAACAATAGGTCTTACTAGAATGTTGATTCTTATAGTCTTAATAGTAGGATTTGAACCGTACAAAGGACACATTTTTCACTGAAGAACAGGTCTTATGAAAGTTGTGTGTTAATCTATCCCCCATTAGGATTCAAAGCTTTACTTATTTACTCATTAAATAAATGTTTCCTTAAATACACAACATAAAGACATCTATATATCAGTCAGGTCAGGGTTTTGAGCTTTGCATCCAGCCCATAGGCTGTGACCCTGGACGACAAAACCAGTCTTAAGGGTACATTTTTTGAAATTGAGATTTTTACATCATCTGAAAGCTAAAGAAATAAGCGTTCTATTGATATATGGGTCTATGTCTATTTGTCAGGATAGGAGGAAGAACAACCATTTACAAAGCGGGCGCTGCCTGTGGGGCGCTCCAGTGATAGCTGCCCACTGCTCCGGATGTACGTGTGTTCACCACTTGCTGTGTGTGTGCCCACTAATCACTGGATGGGTTAAAAGCAGAGGTCACATTTCGGGTATGGGTCACCATACCTGACGAATCGGTCACTTTCATCTGAGGGTGCAAAAAATAAACATATTGAGAAAATCGCCTTTGAAGTTGTTAATCTGAGGCACTTTAGCAGCCCATCCACTCACAAAAAATAACCTTTTTATACATCTAAAATAGGAAATTTATAAAATACTTTAATGGAACACGATTTTTACTTAATATCCTAATGATTTTTGGCAAAAAGAAAAAACTTTATTTGTTACCCCTACCACATGTCTTTTTGACGATTACTAAAAATTACCGTACTACTTAAGACTGGTTTTGTTGTGCAGGGTCAAAAATGTTGAATTCAATCATTGATTAATTTATTTGTTTTGTTTGTTTTGTATAAATGCATTGTTAAATTGTCTGTGTTAATGACATTTTTAAATACAAATCCAGAAAAAATGCTGGGGTGCCAGAAATAAACCGTAAAATAACAGGTTTTCCTCGTTTCCAGTAAATGTGCGTTAATAAATTTGATTTCTTTTTTAAAAAATCTGTATTTTTTTACCGTGTATGTGACAAAAAAAGTACTTATACGTAAAGAAGGTTAAATTAGTTTTTTATATGTATAGTTTGTATTATTGCTTTTGATACAATTATTTATACACAGTTAAAAAGAAATTCCGTGAAAAACGGATAAAGTTCTAGCAGAAAATTACAGCACATTTTCCTTTATTTTGTGATCATTTCCGTTAATGCTATAATCCAATTAACTGCAGTGAAAAATGTAAATTACAGGTAAAATAACTGTAAAAATTAGTTTTTTTTTTAGAGTAGGTCATTTCATCCTATAGCCCATATGGCATAGACTAGTCACTTATAACAAAGACAACTAATAACTGCTCCATTGTACGCTTAAAGTTAAGGTCGCGTCCCATTTAGAACACAGAATCTACAAGTTGAAACAGTCTTGTCAGGTCTAGCTAGGAAACAGATTATTTACATACAAAGATGTGACCTTTCATTCCCTGTGTGTGTGTGTCCGGTGACAGAGGGACACTTGTAAATCTTTCCTCACAGTCAGATCCTGGGTCACAGATGTCTCTGAATAAATTTAACAGAGGTCCCAAAAACAGCCCTATCAACCCTATAATGACCCCTACAAACAGGTTAATGAGCTCTCACGGAAGAATGAGCATAATTATGTATATCCAAGATACTGTTGCAGAGGACCACATGGCCATATCAAAAACACATGAACACAAAGGGTTTAAATCTATAAGCCTCTGATTAGTTTCAAAACTGTTCACGCTCCCTGCAATGAAAAGCCAAAACAGACTTAAGCTTTAAATAAGTAATCTTTATCTAAACTCTATCTGTAGTATATGTGTTTTGTATTCTGCACCTGCATCTTTTACACACTCATTATTGCATTGCCTTATCTTAGTTCAATTTAGGGAATTAACAATTTGAGAATGTTTCAAAAAGCATCCAGTGAGCTTCAATGAAAGCAATAACATCTGAACTTTTGTATTAAATTAAGTTTTTTTTTAATAATTATCCCACTTTGCAGAGATTAATATTTTCCCTTTGTTCTTTCACTAGGTCATATATTGAATGCCGATTTAATCCACCTGGTTTAATCCACCAATCCACAGCAGAACAAAGGAGCATCAAACTCAGATAGGCCACACACACATATATAAACAAGCGCCCATGAAGAGTGTGTGTGAGGGGGGATGGGAGCGACTCTGCTCTTTTTCTGAGCTGTTCAAGTGAACCGAATTATCTGTGGGGTGGTGGGGGGGGCACAACGCCCACCTGCTTCTGTCTCTGGTGACATGAGAACAGCAGGGAGAGAGATACTAGCTGGAGGAGAGAAAAGAGGAGGTAGGAGGAGGGAGTTGATGTGCAGGGGAGGGGGGTGTTCTGTATATGTGTAGAAGAGAGAGAGAGACAGAAAGGGAGAGACTGGGGCGGTAGCTAGAGGAAGAGTCGCAGTAAAACATCAGTAAGGCAGCCTTCTATACACAACATATCCAGCAACACTGGAACAGAAGAGCAGACACAGAGCCAGAGGTAGGCTGCTCATTTCTTTATCATGCATAGGCTTCAATAAAACAGATATAATATGGAACGCGGTTCTGCAGTGTGTGAGATCATGTGTGCATGTATGTGTGTGTGTGTGTTGTTAAATACATCATCTACTGTAGCAGGTCTTTATTCATTCTACGAGTCAAACGGTGACATATGTGCAGATCAGCAGCACTGCAGAGGGAGGAGGAGAGAGAGTCAAAGGAAGAGAGAAGCAGAGAGCAATAGAGAAACAGAGAGGAATGCATTAGCCATGTAGGCAGAGGAAACGGCAAAACTGTTTTATTAATGGCAGTGGGTGTATATGTTTGTCTAGGATACATGCATGTCTGTTGCATTGGTTTGTGGGTTGTTGGGTGGATGTGTGTGTGTGTGTTGGCAATGCAACAATGTACATGAAAAGGAATTAGGTCACTGCGAGTTTATTTCTGAAGGTCTGGATGTGTTGGAAAGATGATGTAGGTTTAGAGAAACGCTGTGTGGGCACAATACAAGTTTAGGTTAGTTTCTTGCCAACAGGCAGTTGAACTATTAATATTTGCTTTGGTATGTACCAGCGCAGAATTATGATTGTTAAGTGCTGGCGCCAAGCAACTATTTCACACAGCTAAATGAAAGTTGCACACTGCTTTAAATATAAACAAATGTATTGGGACTCACAATAGGCACTTCTGTTGTGATATTTGATTTCCCAGTTTTCAAATCTTCACCATAATATGGCACTACAGTCAGGCCAGATTTCCAACTAAGACACACCCCCTATTAGTGGACATCATAAATGTTATTTGCATCCTCTCATAGAATCCCAGGTATCATGCTTTCTGGTGCATATGCTCATCAGATAGAAAAATAAGCAGAAGTTATTGCAATCATTACTTTTATCTGTTTTATAGATTTAAACAAAAAAGTAATAACTCCAAGTGCACCTTAAACCTTTTATAAAATACCCCTAGGATAGTTGAGCTTCTTTAGGTGATAAACAATATGGTGTTTTAATAAAAAAATGCTTGTTGTATAATTTACATAGATTATATATGCAGGCATTCAGTAATTCTTTACAGTGCTTTTGAGGTTGACTTTCAGTCCAAGTCAAATTTGAAAGCTTTATCTCATCATTTCACATGTGCAGATCTATGTCCAGCACTGACTGGATCAAATTTATCCTGTTAGATATTAAACGATTTAACAATCCAAGTCATGTCTTTTTTTCTGTGAAACCTGTGCAGGTCTTCTATGAATATATTTTTTTAAATGTGGAATATTTAAATCTGTGCCATAAAAAAGAAAACTTGTGTATTGTAGGCAAGATAATTTCCTGAACATAGTCTCTCCTCATCTTCTCATTCTATAAATATTCCTCAAACGGGATGCAGACAGACAGCATCAATCTCTTATCTCTCGTACATTACATTTATAATCAATCAGTCAGTCAAAAAAATAAGTATATAGAAACTTCACAGCCACAGAAGTGCTGTAGAGTGTCATACAATAATACAATATAAGATACAATAAAGATAAAAGCAGAATAGCACTATAGATTAAGTTAAACAGAAACAGTGATGATAATAATAGAAAATAAATAGAAAATCTTAAAACAACGTTACATGATAAAACTAATTGGCAAAAACCTTATCAAACAAATATCTGTTCAGTCGGGTTTTAAACATGATAACTGATGTAAAACTTCTAAGGTATCCTAGAACTTTGGAGCAGCAACTGTGAAAGCACGATCTCATTCGCTTTTTAGCCATGACAGAAGAGTTTCAAGCTGGTTTTGGGATCTCAAAGATCTCTGTGAGCTAATAAAGTTTATAAGATTAGAAATATATTTGGGTGCCAGTCCATACAAAACTTTAAAAGTATACAGAAGGACCTTATATTTTATTCTGAAATGAATTGATTACAAATGTAAAGAGGATAGAGGATATATGATTCCTTTTTTGTGTTAGTAAGTAACCTTGATTCTGCATTTTGACTTAAAAGTTTTCCTATTTTCCACACATACAATAAAATGTAATAAGGTGCACCAAACAGATGTATAATCTAGTGATGACTCTGTGACCTAAAAAGAACTTTAAAGCCAATAAGGTTGCATGAAAAAAGGTTTTGGTGTGCGTGTGAGGCTTCCTCAGATCCAAGCCCCAAAACCAAAAAGGGCTCTAAGCTCTTTAAGATAGAAAATAGGACACGTGATGACATGTCCATGTTTTTATGCCGAAATATCTCGCCTATAAATATCTTGCTCATAAATAGATAGCATTTCTTATACATATAGTATTCATGATTCATAATAACTACGTTTCAGCAAATAACAGACACCAGTGCAGCACACACACAGTCTTTCACAAACACACCTCATACCCCTGTGCATTGTCTCCACAAAGCTCTTTTGCCAATTACATCATTACCAGAGAAGCAGGAAGTGGGAATGACATCATCCTCAGAGCAAGTGTAAGTGGTTGTGGATTCCATGTCTGATTTCTTGGGATGGATTTATTAGTTTATCTCTCACATTCTCTCTCTTCAAACTGAATTTCATCTTAAGCATTATATGAATAAAGTAGCATAGTCTATCTGTCTGAGAAAGCATCCAGCTTTTTCTATGTCTTCTTATGCATGAAAGTATGATCACACATGGTTTTGTGTTAACAAAATTGCATATATATTTTACATATATTCTTTTCTAGATATTCTTTAGGTAAATGCATTAAGTCGGGTGGTTTGGTTTTCTAAGTTTACTTAACCTTAAACTTAAAGTTTACCTTCATTCACAAACTCCGCCTGTGAGGTCATTGACTGGCTAAACTATAGTTTCTGTCCTATAAAGCCAAGAAAGGTATAAATAAAGGCGTTTTCACCTGACTGAAAAATAGTATGTTTGGTGTTATGCGGAGAAACACAATTAAAGCTTTCTGCAGCAGTGGTGCACTGAGGGATCAGTGTTGGTGAAAAGTTTCACTGGTTTCTTAAAAAGTGACATCTCCAAATTGCTCTGGGAGAAGGAAAGGGCATTTTGTGTTCCTGCTGCGGCCTCCGGCACCCACAGAAATAGCACTCCAGCCACTCTCTCTGATCTTTCCCGGCACTTTATCATAACTGAATATTCCTTAATCATATCAAAGCAATGCACACTCAGTACCCTGAGGTGAAATATAAGTAATATGCTTAAAAGTAACAGGATATTGATCTGGCCATCAACTGCAGGGATCTCATTGCTTATGGCTTGAGAAAACAAGGATGAGATAGATGGTGAATGAAAAATACTTTGGAAAGGCATAAGTAATAATGATTAACAGATTACCTCAATGATCATGCTTAGTCCTTGTAGACAATTGACAGGCAATGCAACGGTCTACAAGAACAAAAACATACTTTGAGTGCATACATTAAATTACATGTATTGTACTGTACTATACTGTCATGTGCTGGGGTTAAAACCCTCTCAAAACTTGCCCGTTGAGCCAGGATCAGAACATGAAAAAACGACTTGGCCCTGACGCACTTTATGCATAAAATTTTAAAGAGCAACATGACTCGCTCTGTCTGCTGCTTTCTGTCTGTCTTTGCATGTATGGGTGCATAAACTGTAGTGATGATTACCTTTCTTTTAGGCCAAGCTAATCCATGAAAGAAGCTATGCCAGTCCTCTCTGCCGGAGCAGGTGAATATCACACATGTGCACAGACACAATGTACTGTATGTTTCATTATTGACACTTGCTGATCTCACGTAGGGTTGCATGAGACGCTCGCCCTGCTGACCTCACAGCTGCGTCCAGATGCCAATCACAAAGAGGATATGGTCTTTCTCAAGGATGTCTTTAGCGAGAGGAGTCTTGGCTATCTTATGAAGGTGTGCAAATTGTGTACATAATTTCTCATAGTAAATTAATTGAGTCCAACACTTTATGTTCCTTTTCCAAACCATACATTGTATGTTTACACCTTGCATTATTTTAATTTATACAACTTTTGTATCCAGTACCTTGGAGATGACGTATTTTTTTATGCTAACCTGGAAGTAAATGCCACCCTGGTTCCCTCGATAGAAAGCCTATGCATTATTCGTATAGATTTTTTGAAGACCGCAAAAATAAGCTCTGTGATTGACAAATGTTTATGATGTTTACACGTTTTGTCTGTCAAGACAATCTTTACAAATTTACACAACATTTGTTAGCCTACTTTTGAAGCTGAAATACATAACTCGGAATAAGTAAAAAGCCAACAAAGATGCTATGAACAGACTAACGTTACACTTAAGGTCGCTCGATATCGACTTCATCACCCCCAAGCCTCCGACATCTCTCTCAAACTTTATTAAAAATCTGTTCCATGGTAAGTAAGTACTCCGTGAATCCTAAAATGCTAACTCTCTTCCGGGTTTGGCATACAAAAATACATCATCCCCTCGGCCCCCCATGCATGTGCATTGTTTCTTCTAGATCCATGAGAAGTTGCGACAGTATGAAAGGCAGAGCCCCACCCCTGTTCTCCACAGCGCCTCCACTCTAGCAGAGGATGTAAGTGCTGTTGCGTCTGTCATTTTATATTCAAACAGGAAAGATTGATGGAATCTTATTCAAACTTGCATCAAGTTTGACTTAATGCTACAAAATATTTTGATTTTGGTCTACACCTGATTGGCAGGTGGCAGAGGAGTTACAAAGTGGACCGATGAGTGTTGAGGAAAAAGAGCTTCTGCATCTGCTGACATTACCTCATCTTAAGGTACAAACATCTTCATAACTGTTGTGCCTTTGTGATGCATCTTAAGAAACATATTTAAAAATAGAAATCTGTCAGTGTGTCCAGCTGTTCATAGTTCTTGTTTGTAGGCAGTTTTGTCGGTTCATGACACAGTTGCGCAGAAGAACTTTGACCCTGTGCTTCCTCCGCTGCCTGATGACTTTGAAGATGAGCTTGATGAGGATTCTGTCAAGATTGTGCGCTTGGTCAAAAACAAAGAACCACTGGTGAAAGAATTTACAGTTGCAAGAATATGCAAAGGCTTTTCTCAAATGATACAAAAAACTATGAGAAATTCATAGGGAGCAACATGTTGTTCTTTAAGCTCTCTCTCTCTCTCTCTCTCTCTCTCAGGGAGCCACAATTCGTCGGGATGATTCCACAGGGTCTGTGATTATAGCTCGTATTATGAAAGGAGGGGCCGCAGACAGAAGTGGTGAGTGACACCTCAAAGCATGTCTTTAATATTTCATTTCAGTCCATGCAGGAATCCATAATAATCTTTATCCAAAACTATTTCACTTACAGTTTTTCTCGATTGCTTAAACACATTTCTTGAAATTATGCATCGTATTCTCAAAAAATTATAAGAACAAATCCATAACATCTCACCCGATTCCCAAAACATCCAATTTACAGGTAAAAATTAAGCTCTCCTCTCAAACCCATTAAACCTGGCTTAAAAAACAAACTTTTCCCCCAGATATGACACACAAGCCCTCAAAAACACACCCACACCACAACATTCAAAACATTGTTACTAAAATCTCTTTGTGGGATTCAAGAATAATATGACAGTTTAGTGTTTATCCGAATACACAACATAAAAGAGTGCAGATGCAAGAATGCAAGAATTTAAATAAAACATTACACTACTGTAAAGTAAATGAAGATGATCTTACAAGACAAGAAAAGTTCAAAAACCAAAGAACAATATGAACTGGTCTTGCAACACAAAACAGTACACAACTGCATAAATAACATTCAGGCATTTACACAGATACTTTTATCCAAAGTGACTCACAAGAAGATAATGGAAACAAAACATTGAAGCGATTCTAGGATGCACAATTACCTGTGCTCATATTGATATGATCCTGAGATTCTGATAGGTGTGTCATCAGTTTTGCTACTGAATGTTTACTGATGGATAAATGTGTGGTATTTGGGTTTACATCTTGACACTTCTGTTCATCATATTGTGTGTTTGTGTTTTCTGAATGAGAACATGGTAAACCTTTGCAAATTGAGGCTGTTTGTGTGTGGGGATGTACAAGTTGGTTAATTGTTTCATGAATTCTAAAATATATCAATGCTATCATTCTGAAACCTCCAATCTCCATATTTCACCATTTGTGTTTTTTGATAATAAATCATTATTATTAGTTACTTTATGTTTGTCACTGGGTTTTGCAAATATCTAAACGATAAAAAGTATTAAAAATGCTTGTCAACTTTGACAACACAGTATTTAATCATTTTAAAACTACAGTGTTGTTTCCATTTCCTAAAAAACATCGATTTTGGAAATACAAGGTTTCGAAAGGACAGCGGTTATATTAAAAAAATATTTTGCCATTGTGTATATCAAAGAAAACCATTCTAGTGCTTTGATCTTCAGACACTATTGATCTTTGTCTCTATCTGATCCTCCCACAATCCCTTGCCTCTGTGCTATACAGCAGGTATGCTTATTTTCATGCAAGCTTGTCTGCTTTAATGACACATCGCACATCTGTGTGGTCAAGCACAGTCCCCAGAGACCTGATCAAGAGATTCAGACTCACTAACCACCTGACCACACCTGTCATCATAATCCATCCTCCAGGCTGTTTGTGTGGTGCTTCTCGCTCATTAAAAAGGAATTCAACTGCTCATATAAAGCGTATTTTGAATTGCACAGCAGTTATGACTAGAATGTGTAAAAGGCAGTCTGTAAATCTGCTTTCCTCTCTCCATAGGTCTGGTGCATGTAGGTGATGAACTGAGAGAGGTCAATGGTGTTTCTGTAATGAACAAGAGGCCAGATGAGATCAGTCAACTGCTGGTATTATTTTAATTCTGGACATCTTCTGAATATCATTTCCATTTGTTGTTATAATAACCAAATCAATTGATTTGTTTGTGTTAGTCTCAGTCTCAAGGATCTATCACATTGAAGATCATCCCAGCCATCAAAGAGGAAGACATGCTGAGAGAGAGCAAGGTAACGGACTACTGAAACAGACAAAGCTACTCACTTAGTGAAACTCCAATAACTTACACATTTTTAGGGAACACCACCTCATAAACGTACTGTTTCAGGTGTATATGAGGGCGCTTTTTGATTACATTCCATTGGAGGACAAGGCCACGCCCTGTCAGGAGGCGGGGCTTCCGTTTAAACGAGGTGACATCCTGCAGGTGGTCAGTCAGTGTGATCAGACGTGGTGGCAGGCCAAGAGAGTGGGAGACAGTAATCTGCGTGCAGGACTCGTCCCATCCAAACTCTTTCAGGAGAGGTGAGACTAAAGATGGGCACACATTCATTTAAATAGTCTTTTATGATTGCTCTATGAACGTGATCCCAGCAGAAAACCATGTCAAACGTTAGACTCTAAGACAGTAAAAAATGTATGTTCATTGTGTGTGTGTGTGTGTTTTCCCTTTCAGGCGATTAGCCTACAGAAATAAAATGGGCACTCTTCCAAATTCCAAATCTCCAAAAAAGGCTGTCTGTGAGTATTTACCTTTTGCTTATGAAAATCCCTCTATCATTATTTAGTCTTGACTAAGTCAATTGATGAATGGGTACATAGAAGTGGTCAGGTGATTATTGAGCTTAGGCTTTATTTTTACTATTCTAAAGATGATTAGAGAACAGACACATCTGCAACATGTCCTCTCTCTCTCTCTCTCTCTCTCTCTCTCCGTTTTCCTCTCCCTCTCTTGTTACTTTGAAAGTATCTTTTATACCTTTACTTTTATACCAGTATAACTCTGTGTACCAGGGTCAGTGCCTGTAATGATAAATGTGAATATTTGATTTTGTGATGTTTTAATTTCTTATTAATGCCATCAGATGATCAGGGCTGTGATAAAGGTAGGTATTCTTCAGAGTTCACACATTCACACACATACAGGTATAGACGGTGGGACTACGGATTTCAGGCAAACCTGTTACTAAATCCACTTTAATTCCAAAGTGCGCCTACTACTAATACACTGCTACTATTCTTTATAAACACATACAGTATGTACACTCACTGTTTACATCAAGTTGCATAAAATGTATTTCTAATTTTACTATATGTCAATGTTTGTTATATACAGTATATGTATGTGTGTGGATTTTATATACATGTAAACAAAGCACGTACGCATGCAGACACACACACACACACACACACACCTACACACAAACACACACACACACACACACACAGACACACACAGACACACCAGGTCTATTTAAAAAGTCTCTATTAAATGGGGTTTAAGATCTAAAAAATTGAGTATTACAGAAAAGGATCAGGGAAATACAGTATAACAAGGTGGAATTAACACATCTTCACGTCATTGTCACCTTCTGTTTATCATCTTTTTAACAAATGTTCTGAAACAACTAATGAATCATCTCTTTATTTTTTACTCTTTATCCTTAAGCATTTTTATGTTCCAGCTCTCAAGTGATGCAACAGTGCATACAATTGTATCTGTATCTCAATCTTCAGCCTTATGTTCACTTGGGTTATGGACAGTGTTCCACTTATCATCAAAAGATTTTAAAAAGGCAACTAAGAAAGTTCTGTCATTATCAACGTGCATTTTACCTTCACCATTCTATTTTCTATTTTATTTTTATTTCTAAAAAACTGGACACTGTGAACTATTGTATCAAAAAATAGCTGCAAAGTTTTTTTGATACAGAAAATGATGAAACTGTGGACAATGACAGAGTCTTTATTTTGTAATGAATGATTCCTGAACATTACATCATAATCTTTCTTCTGGCAAATAACCACCTCGGTTGGCCATGGCCACTTAAAATACCCTCTGCCCACCTGCCTGCTTACTCTCTGAACCTGCTTGTCTAACTTTAGTTGTGCAGTCCTCCTTCCTCTCTCCTGGGTTCCTCTGATCACCCCCTCTCTCCCTGCTTGCCTCCCTACAGAGGACTGTGACTGTGAAGGCTATTTCAATGGACAGTATATAGGTGAGAACCTGCATGCCCACTCCTCTTCCCGGTATCTATACTAACCTTTTGCCTGAGTGTGCTTTGGTTGCTGCCTGCTTTCGTGACAAGAGGATTTTTCAAAGACGCAGAGCAATGGGAGATCTCTTCATGAGGGAAGTCTAGACTGAAAAGCTAGATGGTGCGTTGATATTTGTTTAGAGGAGAGACGAGGATGGAGAATGTGTAACTTTCATGTAATGGATATGTCCAAATTCTTTGCAGAATAAACATTTCTATTTTAAATGTTGCAATAGAAATGGGGAGAGTATTACATTTTGTCTTAAATAAAAGTAAAATATTTTAAAGTAAAAAAAACGACAGCTGCAAGAGAGAGAGTTGGTGAAAGAGTGTCAGCCACATGTCTATCATGTTTGAAGTCTCATTAGTTAATGAGTGTAAATTTGAGAAGCTGTTAAGAGAGAAGAAAGCGATGTCATAGGCGATTGTGTTATTCACTCATATGGTGTTGATCATTCTCAGCCGATCGCTCTACTTTTTAGTAAATATATGAACATTGAATCTATTAGCTACAGAACAGCTCAGAATATGTCTGAAAGGAGAGAAGCAGGTGGCAGAATCTGTTCTATGACTTTAGGAATGACATGTAAAACACTGATAAGTAAATTAATTTTATAGATACTTCAGTGTAGTAAACGGGATGCTAAAATAACCCAGACAGCTAGACAACAAGTATCTATGGCCTATGGCTAAAATGTGACCAGATCTTAATTAAAATTGGGTGAAAAGACCTTCCTCTCCTCAAGCAGGTAGTACAACATCCTTGTCCACTTTCTTTCTGAATCTGTTCCTCTGCTGCACCCGTCCCCTCCCAAAAAATCCCCTTCCCTTAAAGCCACTGTAAGGCTGTTGCCCTGCTAATGGACACTCTGCACATTCCACCCTGCACGACTGGCTGTGCACTCACTGAGTCAAGTGTGTGTGATAGCTCATGTACGTGATGCAACTCTCAGCCCTCATAAACTGACCTAAAATCATTTAATGTAGTTCATTCATTGAATGTAATGTTAATTATGGGAAGGGCCAAACATAAGGGTGGTAAAGTCTAAAATGTTTAACCCCCCTAGAATTCTGAAAAACAAATGAAATGTTTGTAATTTAGCAGTCTTCTTATAATTCATTATTTTAGATTATTACTACACAGTCAAAAAGCATGTACTGGGGCAGTACCCAGAAGAGTAATGTAAATCATATTACCCCCAGTGACAAGATAACAAATCTTATGTTTCTGTTAAACAATTTTAACCATTCTTAGATATTTCAACTAAAACTGTAGTAGTCTGTGATCAATACATAGCAAATATGCCAAATGCAAAAATCGAAATTCACCAACTCAGGTATGAATAAGTTATATAGGTTGTTTAAGGTGATTGTGGGTCAGTTGTTAAGGGCAAAGTGGTGTTTCCACAAGTGTGAGGTGGTCTAATGCGCAATGTAGTCTCTTCAAAGTGTAATGCAGTGGCACCCTCCTGTGGCCAGGTGTTTTCCTGGGATTTTTATTCAGGTATAGTGCTCATCTTCCCATACAGTTACCAACACTTACCTCCATGTCTTGATAAATAACACACTTTACATTTTGTCATAACGCTGCTGTAGAAAGCAGGGTGAAGATTAGAGTGAAGGTTTAGAAGTGGCACTGGAGTGTGAACTAGTTAATTAGGTCTTAGTTAATGATTCAGGATCAGGTTTGGTCATTTCTTTATGGCATTTTAAAATAATAAAACAATAATTGTATAAATGATATACAAATGTTCACAATGTTAAATATTCATTTGCTTAACATATAAAGCTGTTTTTATAAAATATCCACAAAATATATAATAAAAAACAACAATAGTCCGATTCTTCTGTTCTCTGTCTCAGCTGGTTTGCGGAGAAGTTTTCGTCTGAGTCGGAAGGACCGTCGTGGTTCTGCAGGAGATGCCAATGTTTCTGAACAGAAAGAATCTGAGTTTCTGACCTATGAAGAAGTGACACGCTACCAGCAGAGGCCCAATGAGAGGCCCAGATTAGTAGTTCTCATTGGTAATACAATAGAAAATGTCTTTGAATGCTGTTTATGAATGTGAAATTGGAAATAATTGATGAGAAATGTTAATAGCTGATACCATTTGTATGCACAGTGGTTGTCAAAATTCTTTTGAAGATTTGTTCTTCCGTCGTCACATGGAATGCTATAATTAGTTTATCCTGGACTAAGTTTTACCTGTTCCAGGAAATATGCATATAAGTAGAACTTGTGTAAACAAATTCCTGATTACAGAATCTGAATATTATCAGCATGTAGGCCTACACATTTAAGGGCAGTTTCCCTGACAGAGATAAGATTTAAAAAGGACTAGGGCTCAGTTAAATTAGGACATTTAAAGGCACAGTTCCTCCAAAAATGAAAATTCTCACCCTCAAGTTGTTCCAAATCTGTAGAAATGTCTTTGTTCTGATGAACATAGAGAAAATATTAGGAAGAATCCTTGTAACCAAACAGTTCTTGGCCACCATTGATTGTAGTAGTAACAATCCTTTATAAATTTGATATTTTGAAGGATTTAGAAGAATTTAGGAAAGCAAACAGTTGCGGTGCAATTTTGAGTACCATTGTAATCTGGCCTACTATGGTAGTCAATAGGGGCCAAGAACTGTTTGGTTATAAGAATTCTTCCAAATGGTGTGCATACTGAGACAAAGCTGATATGTTTTTAGAAATGTAATTGAGAGCTGGTTTCAGTTAAGACAGCTCTAACATTATTTTAGTCTTAGACTAATCTAAAACCCTGTCCGGGAAACCACCCCATAATTGAGAACTAAGCCTGGAAAAGCATATTAACTTCAAAGAAAACAGCCTTTAATAACTTCTGTTCAAATGATAACACTGCCCCCTAGTGGCAAGTAGTAAAGCTTGGACTCACTGGCTGCCCTTGTGTGCAGGTTCTCTTGGAGCAAGAATCAACGAGCTGAAGCAGAAAGTAATAGCAGAAAATCATCACCTGTATGCTGTGGCTGTGCCTCGTAAGTATGAACACACGTTTTATTCAGGATTCACGTTTTGATGAATTTGAACCCTTTTATCATCTCATTAATGCCACACAATGTATAAATAGTTTTTATTTTGGTAGATTATATTGTTAATTGCTGTTAGTGCTTTTCATGAATTAACTATTCTAATGTTACATTACATCTGCAAGCACATATCTGAAGTACATAAAAACTTGGAGTTTTGTTCTCCAGCAAACACAAAATTATAGCTTTATTCTGTTTCTTCACTAAATTTGAAAAAAAAAATACTTATTAAATACTTGTTTTTTAACAATATGAAATTTCACATGATTAAAATAGTGATATGCCTAAGTGTATAAATGTCATTATATACCCAAATTCTTCTGCTTCTGTTCCATCTAACAGACACCACACGGCCCAGAAAGAGTCATGAAAAGGAGGGCGTAGAGTATCACTTTGTGACCAAGCAGGGCTTTGAGGCTGATGCCCAGAACAACAAGTAAGTGATACATACTTTAACTTTAGCAGTGTACATGTATCTATGTATCTGACTGTCTGGTGTTTTGTCTGTAGATTTATAGAGTACGGGGAGTATAAAGAGAATCTGTATGGGACCAGTATAGAAGCCATCCGCTCTGTTCAGGCGAAGAACAAGATGTGTCTGGTGGATGTACAGCCCGAGGTAAATTACACCAACTTTTAAAATCTATCTTGGTTCCTTTTTGGGTAATTGATCATTTAAGTTTTCAAAGCATATCAGACCAAGGCACTCGAGAGATTGAGAAAAACATATATAAAAGCCTTTATTTAATCTTTAACAACTTTTTGGAGATTTGTAACTTAAATCTTACAGCACCATTTTCCTCTTAAACTGTCATTATTAGCATAAATACTCAAATACACAAATTATACATGTCCTGTAACATTTTGTAGCACATTGTTTTGTTTTTTGCATAACTCACAAGTAATTCTTCAAGTAAATGTGGTGACTAGATTTTTCCTTTAGGTGGAGCCACTTGTCTACAGCAGAAATCACAGTGTCTTTATACACACATACTGTTCATCATGTTAACCTTAATGTCGACAATCGCTCTTCTGGTCATGGGGGAAACCTTAAACTTGCTTTCATGCATTTTTAATGTGAGAATTTACAGCCACTCTTGTTTAAACTGAGTAACTATGTAAGATATACAGAACTTGAGTTTGAATACAGTTTTACTCAAAACATTACTTACTGAAAACCTTTGTCTTTTCAATGCTAGTCCACAGAATGGGATGCTTATATATCCACCAGGCTGAAACTAGCTAGATTATGAGATATATTAAAAAATCTCGTGTAACCATCATAAACTAGATGGAATGCTATTTATGCATGAAATCTCATAAAAAGGGTAGTTGTGTATTTGGGTCAGTTAATAGAAGATTGTGTCTATTCTCTCTGAAACAGGCACTGAAGACCCTGCGGACAGCAGAGTTTAAGCCTTATGTCATTTTTGTAAAACCACGAATTCCGGAGTCTCGTAGACGTCGCAGTGCTGGCACATCACCAGGAGGGGGCGAACAAGGGCGAATCACAGTAAGTCTGATCAAAGGTTTACATCATTCATCTCAAAGGACACACCTGGCCGTTTCTCAATATGCGCTCGCTTCAACGGTCTTGTCATCATGTTCTCGATCTACGTCATCAATAGCCGTCATCAAAAGTCCATTCCAATACTGAAGAAAACAAGAACAGGGAATGCATGACAGTACCCCGATATGTTCTTGATATCAAGGATGCATCGAATGCAGCCTTGCGTGAGGATGCACTTGAAGTCACTGCGACACGTCCATCCAAGTTCGTTCTTCCGAGGCTGCAAGATCTGTCTCTACGAGAACACAAGTCCGTTCTTTGCGTTCTCAGAATTGAGAAACGGTCCCTGTGCTACTGATGAAGGATAATCTGTCCAACCTCTCGAAAATCAGCCTTAAAGTGTATAATCTGATAACAAGTGGAATGAAATTTTAGAGACTGTCTGGTTTCAGAATGAGCCAAATTTCACATGTTAAATTATCGTAAAAGCGAGCTTGATTTTTTTGTATGAAATGCACACATCCATTGTCATCTCACTTTCGTTCGCTTCATTCATATTCATGCACTACCCTTTCATGTTTGGCTTCAGGAGGAGGACATGCAGGAAATGCGTCTGTCGGCACAGCAGATAGATCAGCAGTACGGACATCTTGTAGATCGGGTCTTGATTAAAGAAGACACTGCCAGTGCCTGCGCAGAACTACGTAGCATCTTGGAAAGACTGGAACGGGAGACCTTCTGGGTTCCTGTGAGCTGGGTTAAGGCTTAAGACCCCATACTCGGTTCCAGACTGTTGACCCCCACTGGTGCTGGGCTTAGTTTTCTTCCATCGTGTCTAGCTTGACTGCACTGACCTTCAGGGTGTGGATTTTTTGAGCATGGGTTTGGGTTTGAGGAGGTAAATTTGTATAAAATAACGAGACAAAGAGTAAATATCTTAAAACAGATTTTGTTTTGGGGCTGGGACAAGAAGGCAGATATGCACTTGTCATGAATGTTTCAGTGATTTTTTAATGACATTGGGTATTTATTATATTGTATTATGTCGACGTTTGTGGCTCACTAGGTTAATTTTAAATAGACTGTTCATGAAAGCCATACATCCAACTATAACAAAACAACATTGGTATTAAATGCCTATGGATTATGGTTATCACGGTAACATTGATGTTTTTCCCGATCTCCTAATCTGGAAAGGTGAAAATGGGACTTTACAGGATGGACCATACACTTGCATATCAAGCTGTAATGCACGCTCATAAAGAGACTTCCTAAGTGACTATGACACTGTTTGAAATCACTTCAGAAGTTGTTTTCATTTTATAAAGCTGTAGCAGCTTCTGATGTCTGCTTTGATCATAACATCCTGGTTCTCTCTCTGCAGAGCATGACTGATCAATGTTTAATCCTACTTAAGAAAATGGTTAATTTCTGCTGTGACAACAAACCGTCTCAATGCACCTACTGTAGTTTTTCTTGACAGCGGATCTCCTTGAACTGTGGAGGGTTTGGAAAGATCACGCCAAAGCACTTAAGCTGTACAATATCTATGTTAATATGTTTAAACCTAGCTTTACGAAGCTTATGTGTTGATGAAAAGAGACAGTGTTTAGGTGAGATTAAAACCCATGCCACTTATTTTAAAACAAGACAAAAAAATGAAACGGTTTAAAATTAAAATGGGGTAAAGCTCTGACAGTCTAATATGTACATATTGCATCAAGAGCTTGTGTTTATCTTTTTCCACTTACTGTAACATTTACCATTTTTTTCTTACTCAACATATCATACAAATCCTCTCGATCCTACCTCACCCTGGTTTTGACTGAGATGTGTTGCCTATGTTGTAAACTGCCAGTCTTCTATGTCAAATTATATTAAGTGAATGTTATATTCTGGTTGCAAGTAAAAAACTAAATCTGAGAATCTATGGGTGTGTTGAATTTGCAGAAATACACAGTACATGACTAATCCAAATAAATCCAGATTTTAGCACATATTTATCTTACATTAGGATATTTATTTTTCATTATAGCCATATATTCAGTGTGAGATGGTGACAGTGCTGCAGGGTTTTCCAAATGATTCTGCTATAGGCACTGCACTGCGTTGCACTAACATCATGATTATATTGAATGCTTTGCTGCAGGCGAACAAATCTAAGACTGTTATCCCATTTTCAGACTATTGTTTTTTGTTCTCCTATTTCATGCAATATTACTTTAAGAACTTTATGACTGTACCTAGAACAAACTGAAATATCTCAAATTCAATCCCAAATCTGTTACCAACAGTATGACGCTTGGGTGAATCATTGAGTTTATTATATGAGCGTAGTAGCGTAGACATCAACAGGCAAAGTTCTTCCATTGCCAAATTTAATTTGGAACTCATAAATCATAAATCTTTTAATCTGGCAGAAATCCAAGCTTTCAAATAAACACAACACTCCGCGTGTAACAACCGCTTATCATTATTTTATTAGTGGATCACAGTCTTTAATTGGAAGCCAGACACAAGGCCCTGACACTTTGGAACCTCGTCTATCTGTCAGCAGCTTTATTTCACAGGTCTCTGAGCAGCGACATATGTGTGATAGAATACCATCCACTTAGTAATTGGGCTGGGGGGGCATGGGACGCTTGCTAATTGACATTTGTTTGATTGTGTGGGAAGAAGTGTTATTTGTTTGGTAACAGAAAGCCCCTTGAAATAAATCCCTTCTCTGCCATGTTCTCCCTCTCTAGCAATTAAGTCCTAGAACATTACGCTTGCCCTATGAGACAGCTGGCAAAACAAGAAAAAGAAAAGAAAGAACAATTAAAATCGGTGGCAATTGATCTCATTAGTATGGAAGTTGTGACAGAAATGGATGTCTGTTAGTAGCACTGAATTATAATGCCAAAACATGTCCCATTTTCAGAATAGGCAGACGGAAAGCTCAATCCTCCGACAAGCACTTCCCTACACATATCTGTGTTGAATATGGAAAATAGAGATCCATCTCAGTGCGGAGACTCATTACGCAGTTCTCTCGTTTATCTGTTGAGCCTTCTGTCTAGTATGCGTCTAACAGCACGCTGATTTACACCACACAGCATTGTGTATCAATATGAGGTACTCCTGATAACATTGCTAAAGGCCAACATTAATAATGTTTAGAAAAGGTATAGGTCGTTTTAATCTACTTTTATTTATAACCACCAAATGTCGGAGAGCAAGTGTTACTGCAGTATTTTCTGCGCCATCTTTCTTGTGAAGCCTGGAGAGACCTTCTAACTTAGTTTTTGCTTTTGCAGACTCCAAACTCTGAAAGATTTTCCATAACGTAGCAGTTATTTGAAATTATTCAAATGTATGCCTGACCCTGAGGCTTTGCTATTAGCTTAATGGACGTCAATTAAATTAAACTTGCATTAGATCTGATGATGCTTTTTTTTAAACTGCATCAAAGACATCCAATGAGCATGAAACTTTGCATAAATTCACACAGCATTAAAGAATAGCCTATAGTTGTCAATCATGTTTGAAATTCTAAATGTTTTAAAAGTAGTTAGTGATTTTACTAAAAGGTGTGTGACTGGATGTTTTCATACAATACCTTTCAGGAGCATTTGTTTAGTGCAATGACAAAACTAGCTTCTTAAATCTTTTTAAGAAATTCTTGTACATTTCAATGCATGTTAATGTATTTTCGCAATTTTAAAATTGTCAGATTGTTCAACCAAGTTCTCAACCAAACTATTTACTATTTACAGATCCAGTGTATGAAATTTAGCGATATCTAGTGGCAAGGTTGTGAATTGCAACCAACGGCTCACTCCACCCCTCCCATTCGATTCACTTTGGTGGCTGACAACTAAAATGTCGCCATGTTTTCTCTTCTTTGTTGAGGGAGGTAACATATTTATGAAACACTCTTTAGAGCAGTTTGTGCATTTAGGACTACTGTAGAAACAACATGACGAAATCCATCTCTGAACACATAGTTATGTATAATTTATATAATTTTCTGTCAATAGATTCCTAAATATGTATGTAAATGTATCAAGTTATTTTAAAAGAAATAATGTTCCCGGACACATAAATATGCATGTCATGTCATTGACCCATAAATGAGTAACCAAAGTCTTTTACAAAAGACTTTACAAAAGTTGCTTCAGACACCACTTATACCACATTGATATGTATGACATCGAAGTACCGCTCCAAAATCAAAGCACTTATAGCGTTTTTACAGGACTTCATATTGTATGCTGATCAGTTGTATGATATTAAACATTCCTAAAGGCGAAAGAAAAAGTATTTTGTGGCCAGGGAGTGAGACAAAATTGCAACAATTCCCAAACAATTTGAGAGCCTCCTTCTTAAAATACTGACTAAACCCTATAACACCTCATGTAAAGTGGTACAACTGAAAAGTTGTTATATTTGAAATATATATTATAAAAGTTTTCTTATAAAAAGTGTACAATATTTCCCTTCCTAAAGAAATCTTTTTGGTAGAGTACAGTCGCTAGTCATACAAACATGTGACCTTATCTTGTCAAGATTTATTTGGAAAATTCTTACCAGCTGATTTTAGCTAAAAATATGCATTCTGTACATGACAGCTGTGCAGGGAAAAAGATTTGTGTCAACGTGTAAGCATTAAGACAAATTACCTCCTGCTGAATGTTTTCTCTCTACATATATCTGTTGTATTTAGCCTCGGGGGTTTAAGGACAGACATCATATTTTCTCCAGATTAAAGACATCATGTCACCAGTTTCCAAGAAAATACGACGATGAATTTAGATGAGAGATCTGTGCCTTTAAAGCATTCAGAAGGGTCTCTTACATGCTGTGTTAAGAACTGATGATATTGTTACAATACTGTCACATCATAAATCACAAATATTGTGATTTCAATTTTGTGACATCAGATATCATTTCTCTTTCCATTTAAAGAATATTCCGGATTGAATTAAGGAATTTGTTTTAAATTGTAAAAAATGGTTAATTAAAAAATAATCTTTTAAAAAACACAATAACTGCTTGGAATGGAAGCCTGATTTGTTTGTCAATAAAGCGCCACTTGTTTTCAATGTGCAATATTTCTTTAACAGTTATGTGAATCCATCGGGTGGAAGGACTTCAGAGTAAACCTTACTCTGTAAATACCTCAGGCTGAGATTGTTTTTTGTCAGCGTGGAGAAATTGTGAACGGTTGACACTGGTGGCACATTCTTCATTAGAGCTGTTGGTCCTTGGTGAAAGCAGTCGTTTGAGAATACCATTGATGTCCCCAGCGCTTGTGGTGCTTACAGTGCAGGCACACCATCTTCAGTTTATTCACCATTCAACCAACCAGCAACCTCTCAGAGGATATAAACAACAGCAACAAGTGATTACATAGACCTGCCGAATATTAGAAACATCCCTGGTATTTTTGTGGGAAAATGACTGATGAAATGACTACTTTTATGATGAAATGGTTTTAAATCACTGTAAAAACTGTGCGGGGAAATGAATGTGTCACAATGAGTGAATTGCCATATAAAGAGTTAAAAGTTGGATGACATCGTGCAGTGTGACAAGGAATCGATTGTTTTTTTTTCCCTCTGTCAATATAGTCATGATCGTTCGTGTACAGTTATATCTCCTAATAGTTACTTTTAAAATTGATGACTAATGACAAATCAACAATGTTTTGACACTGTGACAAACAGAACATAGAGTGATGATGACAGGCATGTGACCTGAAAAGGCCCATTTTTTATTTAGACTCCACAATTTTGTAATTGTGTTGCAATGTAAGTTTGAATAAAGTTTATTGGAGTGGGCAGCTGTAGCAGTTTTTCTCAGAAATAAATGGCCTTGCAAAGCCCCCTGACTTCAATGCATTATCTCTGAGCTCAAAGACAGCTCTTTTGTCTTCATTTTTGTTTGTGTGTATGCATAAGAAGGGTGAAAATGAATGTCTTTTTATTTAACGAGATCGAGTTTCTTGCATTTGTCACAAGTAATAACATGGTGTCAAAAATCTTTTTTGCCGTTTGTTACTGAAAACACAAAGGCATGTATTCATGTTTATGCACATGCTAAAAAGCAGCAACGTAACTGAGAGACAAACATTAATAAATGAAAAATAAAAGAACATTTTCTTCACATTAGAAGGTTATCATTGAGATCTGGGAGACAAATACTGTATTTATTGAAAGCTTTCTTTTCCATGTCTCTATCCTAAAGCTAACAGGAGAAATATAATGAACTCAAACGGAACAAAAGATAGATAGAAAGACCAGGCAAAGATATAGAAGTTGTAATCCATTTAGCTTTTATTGTGTTCATCTCTAAAGTCTGAGGTACTGTTGCAAATACCTTTGGGGTTAGAAACCATCAACCTGTCTGGTTTCTACTAATGAGAAAATAGCAAAGGTGATGTGACTGCCCTTTGGTGTTTTTTCCACATGGCAAGAAAGTCTTCTAAAATTATTTGACATTATGAAGGTTTTCACATAACCGTTCGTTGTCGAGTACATTTTACACTGGTGCCGTAGGTTTATTCATGTCAGTTGATTTTTTCTTCTGCACTTGCTTGGAACCTGGTGAGGCTTACAGATGTATCTTTGTTACAGGTCTAGAAATCATCACAATTTATAACAAATAAAGATAAGAGTTGTTTATCCTCCACGGCCCATTACATTTGATGAAACTGCAAATTGTATCCAACTGGTCTATTGTTACAAAATGTACACTGATACCATACTTCACAAATCAGAAGAGTTTCCAGACGGGATATCTGCATGTACCACCCAGCGCTGTTTTCATAGAACGAAACGTAACAACATTAAGCAACGTTTGTTTGCCTTAAAACAATAATATGGCTCTGTCACGTGCAACAAACAACAGGTACTGCAACACATACATCCACATTCATCTAATCCATGTGGCAAAAATTGTTTCCAATTTTAAATTGTGCATTATAAGACATTAGGGGCAAATCAGTCTTCAAAGTTATGATGCCCCAGAAGGAGACATGGAAAAATAACTACACAAAAATAGCTTCACATGGATATTTATGAATGATATTTGCATACTCTCTAAGGTCAAAATAACAAAATTCGACAAGAATTCCCAGGGTCATCTTTGGAATTCTGATAAAAGCCTGTGTTTAATAAACAAATCCAATATGCTTATATTTATTTATTTGTAAGATTTAGGAGCTTGTCAACAAATGTGCAGTGTAACTGCGGTACTCTGTAAGGGGACTTTGTGTCCCACAACAATTTGTTCAAAATACTCACAAGCTAGAAGCTTTGACAAGCTTTTATTTGTGGCTAATCTATGCCGGTTGTTATTATTATATTGAATATTGAGGTGGAGCGTGTTTTGGAGAAATGCAATCAGGGTACAAGCTTGCTCTTCTCACCCGGGACTAACCAACGAATGTTCTGCGAGAATATTTTGTCCCTCGGTTGATGAGTTGTGGCTCAAATACTGTACAAATTAAAGGAGGAATGGGTCAGCTCATGTATATACTCATGAGAAAAGAATCTTACATTTAGAGCAAAAGAAACACAACCACACCTTTAAACGGGCTATTGTCAATTATCAAAAAACACTGTGGCACGGTAGTAAATATCAAATAACAATTATAGTGTTACAAACTTCAGCACACATGAAGAGCTGGACTCATGAGACAATGATAAATCTCTTAATTCTTCATGTCTGCGATATTCCTGTTAAAAGATGGACAGGTATATGACAGCATGAACGTCCTTTTATCATTGAAAATTGCTGTTTATGTGTTTCTCAACAATGACAGCCTTAATCGGGTGTATGGAGGATCACATCAGGTATCTAGCTTGAGGGTCAAAATGGAAACGTTTTTTAGGCTCTGCTAAAAAGAAGTAAAAAATGTTGATGCTTTTGGTTTTATGATGCATCATTGATCCCTAAACAAGCCAATTCAAATGCAGAAACACATAGCAAACGAACAGCACAAGAAGGCAGTACAGTCTCTGTGTGCCAGAGGACGACGATTGAGAAAACCGTATCGTAACGGATGAAATTGACACATGCACAGTTAGAACAGTTTCACAACATTTTCTGTGGTTAATAATTTACAGTGTTTTGGCAGTAGACTTCAAAATGGCCAGGCTGAACACGAGAGCACACTGAGGCCATGTGCATTTGCAGTTCCCCACATGCTCGTGTTTTTGTTTACAAGCGGTTGTCCTGACAGGTCCACAAGCTTCTGGTATCCTTCATGAGTCCAGATCAAACAGATGGTGTTTGTGAGAAACGCCGAGGTCCTTGTGTTGCTAAAGAAGCTCCTTGGCTTCGGGTTGTCTTGTTTGTGCCAGATGATATCACAAGTTTTGAAAGTTTGAAAGAAAAAGAGACTCAACCCCTTGTTTTCCCTTCTCTTGGCCCCAATGGGTCCTAAGTCTGTCTTTAAGGAGCGAGAGGCAGAATACCTGGCTCTCCCTGGTGGTGTTGAGAGTAAATGCACTCAGCAGGCTATCTCCTCGAGGGTGCCCAGGGTGGTCTGCAGGGGGACGCTGACTGTGTGACTAATTGATTCAGAGTGATTCACTACTGGATCACAGGTACTCTGGGATAAAGATACAGATGCTATTGTTAAGACAAATTCATTTCATGCCTGTTCCTTAGAAACAATTTCATGCTTCCTACAATGTGAGGTTTTGTCAACACTAATACGTTTACATTTAACCATTTTTATCTGTGTTTTGACCTTCTGTCCATACGAGAGGATTTTTGTCAACTTAAAGAAAGCATTTTTGAAAACTTTTGTATTAACAACAACAAAGCTTTTTGAAATCACTCTCCAAAGTGGATAAATTTGAAACTTCCGTTTGTTGTTGTGCGGACTGCGAAAAAGTATTTTTAAAACCATAATGGATTTCTGGTCATGTAACACAGACATGTGACCCATTCAACTTAAAGCAAAGCCATCAAAAAACGTATTACTTTATATGAAGGGTTCATTTGCAAACTGATCATTTAAAAAAATCTTAATATTCATATATATTTTTTTAAATAATGTGAAACTGCAGTTGGGTTGTTAACTTATTAACTGACACAATAAAACACAACAAAAACATGCTAACATGCTAAAAAACATGCATATTTAGCAAATAAACTCTTTAAATAGTTCCTTTTTTATTAAATTTTCTTATATTTCAAGCTGTTCGCCATATTTGTTTTGGCTTGATTGTCAGTCTACATTTCACTCGCATTTGCAACTTTACAGTCGGCAAAAACTGTTAACTTCACCAAAAACTCCCACCTTATTGTCTGTCCATAAACTCTTTGCCTCTTTAAAAAGTTCCAGAAATAAAAAGGAAATATGCAAATAATCGCATGACAGAAATTTCACATTAAAGCATCTTACTCATGCGCAGTAATTGGATTTTTACGCTTGGAACAATTGCGTGGACGAAGAGTATTTAAAAAAAAAAACTCTGCTTTCAATGTATCTGGATTAGTGTAGATATACCCTCACACAAAACAACTACAATTAGTAGTTATATTAACTTTTGTTTAAAGTGATATCTACCAATGCTGATTCTGGAGACTATATTAATAACTCTAAACTTTCTGAATGTTATTAATACATATAATGACTATTAATATTGAACATGAAACTGGTGATGTTTCTCAACATTTTCTATATACAGAGCAAAAAAAATGTTTGCACTTCCTGTCCTCTTTTGATTGACATGATATATTGGCTCTGATCATCCGATAGCCGTTAGTGTGAAAATTTGCTTTTATCGTCCGATACAGATTATTAGCCGATATAAAGGTGCATCTCTAAAAAAAATATAAAAGCAATACACTCATAGTAAACCTGCACCTGCACAGCACCTGCAAAGCTATGCTGATATTCAGTATCACAGCACTCTTGCTTGTATAACATTGCTTAAATAAGTGATTTGACACATAGGAGATTCGATTACCACATCCTCTCCATGACTCTCTTCCTCCTCTTCTCGGTTCAACATGTCCAACAGCCTTTCCTTCACCACCTGCCAAAACACATCACAATCCACCATCTCAATCATTACTGCTAATTCTGGTCTCAAACTGCTGGTTCCTTTATAGATATGCCAGAGCTATGCTAATTAAATCAGCACGGCTCGTATAGCCCATGGCCTTCACCACTAGGGGGCCCTGGAAACAGACCACTTTTAAAAATTAGGGTTTTGAATTGCTTTCCAAAAATATGCACTTCAAAGAAGCACCGCAGCTTTTAAAGTTCTGTTCCAAAAGAGAAGTCAAGAAGACTGCTGTCAGACAGTGAGAGCCTTCAATGTAGAGATATCATAATGCCACGCACCAGGGGGGCTTAACACGGCCCGTGGACGTTATTGAATCTTATGAATTTAGAGCGTCGCTGGCTAATTGGTCAGTTCCTAAGATGACCACATTTGCAAAAATCTCATACGGCATATACAGTTTAAGGCAACATTATTATTTTTGTGTCGGCTTAAAAATCCAGAGGGGTTTAAGCTTCAGAAAAAGATGAAATATCTGCATTTAAAGCAATACTGCATCAAAAGTCCATTAGAACAGGACAGGACCGAATGAAAATGAGTATGTGTCCCCACCCCAAGGGTATGAGTGGTGTAAGGGCATGTGCTGGCTTCTGTCCACAGAGTAAAGACACCAGCAGCATTGCAGAGTTAATGAAGGCTCATTATGGTGAAACTCTCCATCATGGTGTCATTCATCCTACACCAGAGACAGACTGATGTCTCGAACAGCTATCACTGTGTCTGGGGGGATTCTGTGTGCGCGCGTGTCTCTGAATACATCTCCATTTTTTCCACATCTCAGTGTGTGTTTATTAATGCTAATGGTAGTGTGAATCTGGATCCGGTCTGTGTGTTTTACCTCATACGCATAATCAAAGAGCTCCAGAATGGTGAGGATGCTCGCGCCGATAAACAAGCCCATCTGACCTCCAATATCACCTGCCACAAAAATTTATTTATGATTTAGAGAAAGAGATGAAAGAGAGAACATTGATACTTCTGTATGTTGTGTTACCTAGTAGACCTGCCACCTCATAGGCCTTCTTCTGTTCTATGGTCTCATAATTCAGAGCCTCGAAGAAAACATCCAGAACTAGGATATTGTCCCTGCATTGAGAGAACACAAAGATTGTTTTGAAGTTTGCGTTCATGCATTCAAGCAAAAAAAACAAAAAAGGAATGGTGTGTCAAGTTGTGTGTGACAGGTCATTTGTAAATGACAGGTAGTATTTTTTGCTTTATATTTAGCTGTGCGGGCCAATGGCACCAAAGGCCTGGCTATGCAGTGTAACGCGACACAAACAGAAACCAAGAAACTTTATAAAAGGCGCAGAGCAATTGGAGCGGAGCGGGTGTTTTCAATTCATTCTCGATTGAAGCCGAGTGTCAGACTCACACTGGGGATTGTGGGATTGACTGCGGTGTGCAGCAAGCGGTGAAAGCATCATGAGGTTAAGAAATGTTCGACTTAATGCAAATGAGGTGAAAAAACAAGGCCCCGCAATCTGTCTGAATAGTTTCAATATCTGCCGATAGTGCTGGAGTCAGAGCTTAAATCTATATACAGTATTACTATATTATATTCAGATTTCAAATTCAGTTTACAAGTTTTCTCGAATAAAGGTTGATCATGGGCTACCAGAAGTGTACTAAACTGCCATTGTGTGTTTACTTCGGATATTTGTAAATAAGGTTTGCATTTTTCCAACCATAATCATGCATAATAAATGTGACCCTGCCGGTGAAAACCCAGCTACAGTTATTTTTTGTGATTTACAGTTTTCTATATGAGGTCAGCCTACATAATGTAAACATTCCGTGAAAATACAACTTTGATATTACCTTTAGTACTGACTTAATAAGACCATGTGAAAGAAATGAATGGATCACTGAATTAAATTTAGATGAAAGAGCCTGGATTTCACAGACTGGGTCATACAGACCCAGAAAAAAATGCCATTTCAAATGTGCCTGTAATCAGCATTTCTAGATATATCATGTCTATTCCAGTCCAGTGTCTGTTGAATTTGAAGAAAATCAAAGCTCAGGAGTGACATAAAGGCATCCGACGGCAATGTGAAAGACTGACAGCATTATAAGACACATGGAAACTATCATAAAAATGATCACATAAAAAATATTTTTGAACTTTTCCAAAAAAAATGTACAAATATTACTGTTGTATAGCATAAAAGTGATAGGAACTTGTCTTCTATGAAGTATATGAGGGCAGAAAAAAATACAGAGCATCTTTTCTGTTAGTTTGACCTGTTTTTCCAGTTTTCATTGTCTGCAAATAAATAGAAAATATAAACAATATTTGTATTTGAAATTTGGTAGAAATATTGTTAAAAGTTCACAGAATGAAACAAAAATTATCATTTTAACTAAACACATACAAATAAATAGTACATTAAGAAAAACTGAAAATAATTCTTAAATGGTCTCTTGAAATATTCTACATATGATCACCCATATACACTGTGGTACATTTTACAAACACACTCTCATTCATTGACTATATTGAGGCCATTTTCTCGGTGGCAGTGGACATATAGTGTAACATGACAGAGATGGAAGTTATTTAATGCCTGATGTGCTGCACTTAATAAAACACGCCGTTCGCTTCCTTGCGCACACACAGCTCGGGTCAGAGGCAAATTGGCTGTTTTTGGATATTAGTTGTTAAATTGTAAAAGGTCTCAACCCCAAATCCTATGATGCAGAAGACAATCAGTAAAACAATTACACACCTCCACCATTCATTCTCTTTCTGTTACCCTGCAGACATCAATGACCTTGGCGTGCATGTGCATGTGTGTGCACAGTTAAACGTTTTTTACCGTAATAAAACGAAGCAAAAGCTTATCTCCCTTTTGGTAGAGCAGAGCAATGATATGCAGCCTGCTTTGTGGTGATTTAATTCTCTCTGTTCTGGAGTAACAGCTGTGTGTTTATGTGTGTGGTAGAGAGTCACTATATTCCCACTAGTTTTGCATCTCAGGCACATCAATCACAAGATTTAGCTCTAGGATGATGAACTAATAAATGGTGGGGATGTGATATCTGTCACTATATAGAAGAACACCTCTATGAGTCTTCCTGACACAAAGCGAAAGTGTTCTCAACCTGTCAGCTAAATGTCTTTAGAAGAAATGTTGCAGTGCCAAATCTAATGTCTTTATATACTATGGCTGTGATTAGTGTGGAGAAGCATGCTTTTGAATCGAGATAACATTTTAAACACATAATGGTTTGGCTTTTAGTCGAGAATCTGATGCCCACTTCTCTTTAGTCATGGACAAGACAAAACTTATGGACTTTTAGTCTTGGCCTGAGACAGCCTGACTATGGACCGCCCTGAATGTCTAATATGTATTGTTCACAAAACTGGCGAGAGTTGCCTCAATCCCCCGTTGTAATCTGACAGACTAGTGAAACTTTAGTGAGCTCCAGTTACTTGTTTGCCAAGTGAGTGACCTCACCTTTTTAAGTCTTTTGTTTAAAATTTTCTTCCACTGTACGTTTTTATGAATTATGTCAAGAAAATAATTATTGTGGTATAAAGGTCCAGTGTATAAAATTTCGCGGCAGTGGTGAGTTTGCAAATTGCAACCAATGGCTCTCTTCACCCCCCCTTTCGAAGCACTACATACAGAGATGTCGTCACATTTTCACCCTTTTTCCCTGAAATATATATATTTTTTACGAAACGGACTCTTTACTGTAAATCAGTTTGTCTGTTTAGGGAACTGTAGAAACAACAAGCCGAATTCCATGCAGGGGATCCGCGGTGTGTGTAGATAGAAATAGCTCATTCTAACTGTGCGTTCAGACCGCCGCATTCGAGAGCGTCAAAGTGGCGAAAAGGAAGTCATTCCTTTTCAATGTGAGCCGGCGGCGAGCAGCGGCGCGTCTCGGCCGTTGATGGCGTCAAGGAGAGCTGAAATCAGGTCAACTATATGTTAATGTGTTATGACGCGGTTTGGCGCAACCAATCTGAACGTAGAAATCCACCGCTTGAGAGGATTCCAAAGAATGCAGCCGTGTAAACTTTGGTTCCGACCACATTAGATCCCAAGCAACATGATGGAGAGGTTGATTATTGTTGTGGCGGGTTTCGCAATCATAGACGACATGTCCCTGTTTGCGTACAGGACAAAAATGAAAAAAATATTTGCGTGGACCAAGGTGTCTGAGATTGTTTGTGTTCCTGGTGAGTTGCTGATGATGTGCATTATACATTATGGGCGTTATACATTTTGTGTAAATAAGCGGGAATTTCATGCTAACTTTACTGTTTGACCTATGTGTCCTGTTTTTTTTGTTTGATTAACTTTTGAAATTTGACTGTTGCTCAGCTCCCGTGGCCTCATGGGATAGATTAGTGTCAATCTGATGCACCCTCACAAATCTTGGTGGAAGCAGTAGACCAGTAGACAGTAGACCATTTCTCGCCTACTGTTTTGTGCATACTGAGGTTTCGGACATACTACTATTGACACATATTCATTTCTGCTATGGAAGAAGGCGATTTCGGGTGCACAGCATTTTTTTTGATGTAGCTGCTAACAATACAGTTAGCAGTCCTTGTTAGAAAAGTGCAAGCTTGTGATCATTAACAAGTTCACGCCAGTATCTCTGTGATCTTGGATATGAGGTGGCACATAAACTGGTAATTTCACAAATTGGTTGCTGAAATGAGGTGTGTAACTTTGAAGTATAAATCCAGCAATTACAAGGACAACACTTAAAAAGTTTGGAGAGTTGAGGCGAAATCGCAGGGCAGATGAAATATATCTGAAAACTGTTAGATGCTGAATTCAAAGTGGTTTTGATGTGCCGGAAACGGAAAGCCCCTCGTGACGGGGGTGCACTCACGTGATGTACTTCTCAGATCTGTTGAACTTCTTCTCCAGGTAGCGTGCAGAGGTCTTGCTAGGGATCTTGACCATGGAGAGCTCTTTGTTGTATCGGGTCATGTTACAGGAGCTCCGGCAGATGCAGTTAGTGCCTTCAACAGACGACAGAGCAGCTGAAGAAACAAGGAGGTAAGCAAAGCGAGGTGTATATGAGAGAATGAGAGAACGGTAGTACGGAAGAAAGTGAGGAGGGACAGGAAAGGATACAGAGAAAAAAAGGAAAAACACATGTCAGTTCATTTGGAAGGCCGTTTTCCTGGAGAACGTTCTATACAGAATATGACATCCCTGTAGAACATCTGACAAGGTGGAGAACAAGGGCTTGTCATTTCCTTCTCTGCTCATTGAGGGTCTCTTCAATGTTTCTTTCTGACGCATACACTCAGACATAGAGATCGAGACAGTATAATTCCATTTTTGGCCTTGTCAGAGAAGTTTTAAATCACCAGTGTCAACGCTTGGCAGAAATATATTACCACTTTAGATTACCTTTAGAAAGATGAGCAGCTGTAAGAAGTTTTCATGAAAACCACCACCATCACAAGACAAAACACAAGGATGTGAATTTAGATTTATTTCAGTTTCTTTTAAAGTCTTTTTTTCAGGCCTAATATTTCCGATATTAAGATCCTGTTGAAATTGGAATTAGTTCTTAGTTTTATGGATTTGTAGATTCCATCTGTATAATACTAATATTTTTTGGATGGGTGTATATAAGCCTTAAAAGATCCACCTGGTCGTAGTCAACAAAATAAATCAGTGTGGGGTCAGTGTGAATTAACCGTTAAAGGTCTGATGAACTGTGCTTGTTTATTGTTTTATACTGTTATATGAGGTCTACTTATGACGTTTGCGTGGTTTTTACATCCAATAACATCAAAATCAATGAGTAATAGGCTATTTTCTACCCAGGTTTTGAGCCCAGCTCTGCAAACCCTCGGTTGTAATGGGCATGCCGCATTGAAGACACTTGGAAGTAAATGTCCGGAGCCTTCTGTGTATTTGGTTCGAGACGTAACTTTAGGTTACACATTAGCACCATTAGTATTATCTGGAGACCTCCTGTGATTTATAAATGACCTCCCCACATCAGTATTTCATGTGACGCATTCGCACAGGATGATTTAACTTAAATAGACTGACTTATTTCCCGGATGTGATGGCAAGGCTTTGCGTATAGTTTGTATAGCCTATAGTTGTATTGCGTTTAATGATATATGACCGTAACTGTCAGCATTTGAGACCATTGTAGCCGGACTGGACAAAAGATTACAGCGATCGCAGGTCTCAAAGGTTACGAATGTTTCCATGATAAAGAAACACACGGGAGACTCCCGGTAATTCATGGATATCACCCAGCTCCCCAATGTGTGACCAATACCAAGACACTTCAAAGCAGCCTCCATTATTCACAAACGGTGTATAAAAACATCAAGCAATCTCTTTTTTTCTCACATAAGATTGCTGCGCCATTCCTATCGGATCCAATATTGAATGCACAGCACTGCTTTTTAATTTTAAACTCTCCACAATTTCAGCGTCGACCTGTGCCTTGTTCACGAAGGAATCCTCGGAAAAATGAAACGAACAATCGCTCTATGTGTTTCCCACATGAGCTGGAACGTCTTTTAAAATAAACTCTAAAATAAAATTAATATCGGAATTCGAAGGACGGTTATGCAGCGACTGTGTTCTTCCACAACCAGGGATGGCACAATATTTTTTACAGCATGTTTGTCTATTGCTTGCTCACTCGCTCTTCTGGTTCCGATCTAGTTCCGCCCCATTGGTTCTGTAATGCGTGAACCAGTGGGCGGGTCTAGAGAAGTAGTCGTTGATATTTTTCTGTGGAGGCGGTGTTCAACCTATCAATGTCGTCATAGATTTGTGCATTCCAGAACATGCCGTTCGCTAGGCATGGTGTCAATAACAGATGTAATCTCAGTAACAAGGGCCTTTTCAGTTCTGACACTTACATGGTGTTCGCGTGAATACGATTCCCTCTTATATAACAAAAGCTCGGGTTAAAATTTCATTAAAAAACAAAAGGTAAAGAACAACATTTGTATTTTAACAGACACTTTGCTCTTTTTCCTCATTTCTCCTTTTTATTGTAAAAGTATGTGGAGAAACAAAGGAGAACAACTTGCTGTTCTCTAGCCTGTTGCTCAGGGCTGAGATATTTTGCTCATGACTGTGATTTCTAATCAGCTTATAACTTGCAAACCTGGAGACAGACTCTGACCTTTCAGAGGAACATTTTGAAATTCATCCATCTCTGCCCTTTTCTATCTCTCCCTCCATTTCTTCTTCCTATTTCCTCCCCCACTCAGTACAGCCCTGATTCTGCTACAGTCATGTCATTTAATTGGAGAATTAAGTTAGATATAACCTCCACTACACACACACACGCACAGACAAATAATAAGACACGCATTCACACTAGGGTATTAAATCTGCCAAATTTCTGCTAATCTTATAAACTCCCCAATGTGTGATCTTTAAGGCACTGTTTAAGGCACATCCCTAAGACCCACAAATCTTCAGCCCCTCCAGTCGTTGCCTGTGGCAGATCCTGTACTCTAACCCTAAATGTTCTGGAATAGAAATGGTTTGGGATTGTATACTATATTTGCAGTATGCAGTGTATTAACTGTTCACATATCAACACTTTTAAAGGTGCCATGAATTCAAATTACAATTTTAACCTGAGCTGTTGTCATATATGCCATAAAAGAACACAGTCGCTGCATAACCTTCCTTCGGATTCCGAAATTAGGAATGTCTGGTTAAAGTTTATTTTTAAAGATGTTCTAGCTCATGTGGGAAAAACATGGAGTGTTAGTTTGTTTCATTTCTCAAAGGATTCCTTCGTGAACAAGGTTCAGATCGATGCTGGATTTGGGGAGAGACTAAGATTAAAAAGCAATGCTGTACCGTCAATATTGAATCCGACAGGAATGGCACATCAATTTTATGTGAGTACAACATATTTGTACAGCTGCTTTGTTAGAGACTGCTTGATATGGCCTGAGCCCTATTCGCTTGGGATTAGTGTTACCTGGGGACCTCTAGTCATTTGTAATACTTACAGAGGTTGTCTTTGATCTTAATCCCGTGCGAATCAGCCATATCTGTAATTTGTAAAGTCAAAATTCATCCACAAATGACCTACCATATTTTGCGATCGCGCGGATCTTCTGTACTGTTCGCGATCACGGGGTCTCAGATTCTGACTAGTACGATCATATATCATTAAACACCATACAACTATAGGCTATACAAACTATACGCAAAGCCTTGCCATCCCATCCGGGAAACAAGTCAGTCAATTTGAGTAAAATCACAGGCTTCACTTATCCAATGCGAATGCGCGAAATAGCCTATAACTTATTGATTCTGATGTTTTAGAATGTTAAAACCACGCAGACGTCATAAGTACACCTCAGACAACAGTATAAAATAATAAACAAGCCCAGTTCATCACACCTTTAATGCATAAGATAGCTGAATGACAGTATATTTTAAATATGTAGGTCATTTACATATGCGTCACCTATACATTTAAATATACATTATATGGTCAATATTTTAGATTTCTGTATGGGCATTATTTTAAATTTGAACAATGAATAATGAATTCAGGATCGGTAATAATAATTGTATCCTTCGTGTTTTCTTTTATTGACAACCTAAGCTGGTCGGATTTCTGAGAGCAGTTCCCCATTTCATACCTCTATTAGCCTCTCAATCACGTCTAAATGTGATCTGCATTTTGTTCTATAGTGAAACTGAGAGCATCTCGTTTCTTTCTCCTCTGGGTGCTGGTGATCATTTTTTTTCTCAAGGATAAGGACCAGCTGTCAAGCATTTTGATGCCAACAGCTAAACATTTTCGACAAGCTGTTCAGCCTCTTTTTATGTGCAGTTACGTCTTTACTTGTCAATTGAGGTCAAAGTTTTACACACGAAACTTTCAGCTGCTCAGAATCCTGCCTTTTCATTTTTTTACCATTATCCATCATTTCACACACGGAGCTCAATATGAATGTAAATTGCGTATCAAATAACCTGAGGAAGCTGTTGGTAAGACTTACTTATTGAACAGTTAGAAGCAGTATGGTTCACGCTCTGTTCTGATCTGTTACCTCATTTCAGGAAGATAATTAGTGAATTTAGAGCCAACCTGCTTATTATGTATGGGATAGACCGCTGGTATATGCTGTCAGATGGTCTCGTAGTGAGAGAGTTAATGAGGGACAGACTATGTTCTGTTGGTAGGGGTTTTGCACAGTGCAGTTCAAGTCTTTGTTTTTCCAGAATACATTTACAATATAATGAGTAAATTGGGGTATGCTGGCAAGGGACTTTTAAAGTTCAATAACGAAGTCTCGGTGTCAAGAGAAATCAAACTTGGCAAAGAAATAATAATTTATGTGAGAACTAAAGCACATGTTTACAGTTCACAGTCCAATATAGTATGTAGATACAAACCTCAGCCTTGAATCTAGCTTTTTTTTTCAAATTCTACAACTTAAATTATGCATTTATGTAACATAAAAAACATAATAAGGAGTGCACTTGTCTTCCCAAATCCCACTCCCCTCCTGGGAAAATCATACGGATAATATTTAATTTCGTATTTATATCAAACAAACTCACAAAACATGGATGAGTCATTTATTAAATGAAAGCTTTCACTCTCAAGAATATTATTATTTCACAAATGTACCACCACAGGGTAACATAACATAGAAATCTGGTCAAATTCAGAGAAATATATTTGGAAGAATGGTTGTAACTGAACAGTTCTTGGCCACCATTGACTACCACAGTAGGAATAATTGCTTTATAAATTTCTTGTGTTGAACTGTGTTGAATACAAAAGAAGATATTTTGAAGAATGTAGGAAAGCAAACAGTTCTGGGGCACTTTTGACCACCATTGTCATTTTTCCTACTATGGCAGTCAATGGTGGCCAATAACTGTTTGGTTACAAGCATTCTTCCAAATATATTTCTCCTTGTTCATCAGAACAAAGAAATTTAAACAGATTTGGAACAACTCGAGAGGAAGTAAACGATGGTAAAATTTTAATTTTAGGCAAACTATCCCTTTTAGAGGTTAAGTTTCTCAATTTATGATGACACTGGAAGTGTTCTCACTTTTAAGGTCTTTCATTTGACACTATTTTCTACAATTGGTCCATTTAAGCCCTTTTAAGGCTGTGCCTCACCAATAAAAGACAGAAAGCAGATGCAGACCGGATGATGAAACAGGGGCAGCGGCTGCCTCTTTTATTCGCTTTTCAATAAAATTGGATTTTGTGCGGTGTCACTGCAGTAACAGAAGCCTGCATATGTATTTGCATCAGGTGCGTGTGTGACATGAAGGAAAATGAGCATTAGCATTCAAAGCACATTTCATTTGTTCAGTCTGTCTCACTGGTGAGACAGGCGGTCAAGTACACCTTGCACGTCTAAACTAGTGAATTCAAAGCGCTGTTGCTGGCTTACACTCAGGGAAAGTTATATTTGCTCTGTATTTTACTATACAGCATATGTACACTGCATATTTGCACACATATTATAATAACATATAACAGTTTGTGAACGATTGTCACTGTTCTTTTGTTGTTGACAAAATGTCTTTGTTTTTTATTGTTCTCATGCGCAACCTACAAAAAACATGTGCATATTGCCATGACAACAGCGAATTATATGGCAGCCGCACATGCAAGCTCCAGAACAGAGCAAATCTAAAGCTGCTCTGCGGCAACATCCAAATTCTGTTATTTAGTACAAAGCAAAGATCTTGTTCCACCGAAACACCATTAAATTTCATTTAGTATCAGTAGTTTAATAACTTTGGGTAGGCTAAAAGAAAACTTCATCATGTCAATAAAAGTGTGCAATACTAATATACTCAACACAGCTCTAAGTGTAGATGTTTTTTGTTTTTAGAGTGAATGTGAGTTACACAAGCTAATGAATGATGACACTCACCAAGAGCAGGTTCAGCACAGTCTTTATACTGCTCAGGTGTGCAGTACGGTGAATCACCTAGAGACAAAGAAACACAGCGAGAGAAAAAGAAAGGCTATTCTTCATTCAGCCGCTTTCAATGAATAATGAAGCATTCAAAACATGTTTTTCAAACATTTCTGAGAAAGAGAAAATCAGACCCAACCTTCAACTCAATGCAGGAAGTAAATCAACTAGCACAGGGTGTACTTTACTAAAAGGACAGAACATTGGGTGGTCCTCGCTGTTAAAATATGGTACAGTACTTTGCATTTTATAAAGTCAACAACTCTGTGAAGGGTTGAACGGTATTGGAAATCGAGAGCAACCACTAGAAGTCCCTTTCAGTTGCTCTTTGGTAAAATGTACATTACACAGCAGTCATAATCAGTTAATGAAATCTATAATTACAGTATTAGAGCCGTCTGTCTATATCTGAATGAGACACAATAGTTATGAGATAATTGCTCTATCCTGAGCATCCAGTGATTTGAGGTCGGCACCTTTTGGTCACCATTAAAATAGACTTGTTTGAAAAGGGAACGCGGTACAAGAGAAAGGTTAACATGGAAACTGTGAAGTGTCATTATAAGATACCAGCTGGAATATAAAAAGAGAGCTGCGGTGCCAACTACTATTCTATTTATCATCAGCTATAATACCAGAAATAAAGGAATAATGAAAGTTTCCGGCTTCTTTAAAGTACCGTTTTATAGTCTGTGCCGTCCGTTTGTGGAAATGTTCCAAACAACCTCTGACCGACAAAACGAAATCAGCTTTATATTCTGACCCCACGACAGCAGGTTTGCATTGACAGGCAGCTGCATGTTATCTCTACGCACAATGCCACGCTGACGTGCTTTCCGCGGGCATGTGAAATACAACCTGATTCAATGATTTTTTATCAGGAATTAAAGACTTTGACAGGGAATTACGGAGACAGGATGAGTCCCTGCTGGTTTGTTGTGACAGACAGTACAAACATTACATGTCATAACTATTCAGTCAGAGTCTTTATTGGTGATGTCTTCATTATGCCTTTCATCTGATTACATAAATCCAATGAACAGACAAAACGATTGACAGGAAGACAGTGACTTAAACTCATGTTGACTGGGTAAACAAATAATTCGGTTTTTAGTTTAAGGGCATGTCAGAGCGACAGATGTGACAATTTACCCACTTCAGTCTACAATAAATGTCCCAGCAATATGGAGGTTTTATGCATGCCAATCCATAAATTTGCTTATAAATGGTTAGTTCCAGTCGTTGATTCTGAATGGTCGATAGCTGTGCATTATTCGCAATAAAACACAGCTACACTCTCAAAAAAAGGTGCTTCAAAAGGTTCTTCGATGCCATAGAACAGAGGTATTCAATTACATTTACATTACATTTATTCATTTGGCAGACGCTTTTATCCAAAGCGACTTACAGGTAGGAGAGCATATAAAGATTTTGTCAACACACTAAACAGTACCGTTAGTTTACAAGGCCATGTTACTAGGGGGATTAAAGCTGAGGTAAGCAAAAGAGAGAATGAACAACAAGATCTTTTTTTATAGACAGACAGAGTTATTGGTCAGTCAAATAAACAATGAACAGGTATGTTTTGAGCTTTTTTTTGAAAGTTGTTAAGGATGTGCAGTTTGGGTGGAGGCTGGTAGTTCATTCAAAGTTTCAAGAGGTCCGGTCTTTATATTTTCTTCCAAACGGAGGTCCGGACAGTATGTTTTAAAAAAAATAGAATTTAGCCCAGTTATATATGAATAAGATATGTATATTTATATGTTATATATACTAAGATATGATCTTTTGTCAGGCCATTGATTTTATATTTTGATATCCACAGTTTGTATGTATGTATTGAAGTCTCTATGGCTAGGGGAAAGCCCTCTTAATCGATGTCTAATAATTCATATTTTTTAATAAAAAAAAACTACTGACAACATACAAACAGCAAATGTAATGTTAAAATTAAAATGCTCTCATCATAAACATAAAACAAATTTACTTACTAAATTAGCCTTTCCATGCCATCCATACCAGAACTACATCTATCTTTCAATAATTTCCCAATTAGATTGTTGTTCATTATAAAATGTGACCCTCCTTGTGAAAAACAAGTATTGTATTATAATGTTTTCTACATAAAATCATTCTAAAGAATATTCTGTGAAAACATAACAACAATATCTTCAATATTGACTGAATAATGCCATTTCAAAGATTGAAATCTTATTGAAAGTAATGCTTGAAATTTATTTTTAAACAGTAAACGGACAGACAGATACAAATACTTTAAAATTGCTGCATTTTGTTAACTGTTGTGTGTCCATTTACCTGCTCTGTGCCTGCACTACCGTTGTTAAAATTACCACACGTCTACTACTCTTCATGCTGCGTATCTTTGGTTGGAGGGAAGCAGTGCGTGCGGAGCGGAAATATAGCGGCAAATGATCAATTACATGAATGTTCCTGAAAGCACACGTGATGTGATTCTCAGTTGTGTGGACACGCAGCTCGATTTAAACAAACCATCATAGTGAAATGTTTTAAATGGTTTATTAGGCTATGTCTTGCGGTCCGGATGGAACAAATGAACGATATATATATATATATATATATATATTATAATATATTGTTTGGTAACTTTTTTATTATGTACTTCTGCCTAGTTCTTTATTGTGAATAAATCATGGCTAAAGGGCGTTATTGATGCCAAGCGGAGTGCCTGCAACCCCTTCATCCATGATTTATTAATAATAAAGCACTAGCCTCAAATACCTTATTGCTTATTCACAACACCTTTATGATGAGAGGAAATGTAGGTAAAGGAAAGACTTACTCAGTCGAGAGACGTACCTGGCATGTATACCATCCTGCAGTTGCAGTTCTCAACAATGTAGCGTGTCTCACACTCTATTCGACAGGCGGAGACGCTGTACACTTGGAAAAGGCCCGAATCCAGGGCTCTGGACACACACTCGCCCCACGGAGGAGGAAGGTAGGTCAGCTAAACAAGTACAAAAGGGTGCATTAGAACAACATATGCACTCATCCACATGAGAAATGAAGGTAGAGTATAAAGTTGGATTCACATAAAGTGATGTCATGTCACATTTCAATTTATCTGAAAAACTAGTAACACTCATTTTGGACAATAATGGACCAGTCGCCAAGAAAAAAGTTTTATTTTACACAATGCTGCTTCCTTCTTATGGTGGCCACCATGTTGTGGTCACATTCTATACCAACTGGTGTCAGTTTAAAGCCCAAGAGTACTGTGTAAAGTCTAGTGAAGGATTAAAAATGCTAATTAGAACTTTGTCACACTAGATGCCATATTGATTTTTACATGCATGGAAATGAAGACGAAAGGAACAGACTCACAATCTGCACACTTTCATCCATTGAATAAGGTTATAAACTATGTTCCTATTCCTCACAGCCTTGTTTTCATTCCTATCAAAAATTAAACATGGTGCTATTCTTACTGAGGTCTTTTGGGAATGCCAAGTACACACAGTTGTTACCTCTTTCTGTTCTGTGCAAAAATGATAAACAGTTGCCATTATGATCATTAAATTAAGTAATGATTTAAATGTGGTTTTGCAGATTAAAGAGGCCAAGGTTTTAAAGAAACATAAGCTTATTACAGGCACCCTGCTGGAATATGTGTACTGGCTGGAGTGATATTTAATGTGATATAAACGACTCCTACCATATAAACCATCCAAAAAGCCCTTTCAACTCAACTCAACTCAACTCAACTTTATTTATTTAGCGCTTTTTACAATTTTCATTGTTACAAAGCAGCTGTACATGAGACACATTTAATACAAGTATGAATTCTAAAGCAGCCCCCCCGGCCAGGCAGATAGTGCAAAACAATATGCAAACGGTGGTGAGGAACCCAAAACTCCCATCGAGAAAAAAAACCTCAGGGGAACCCAGGCCCAACCAGGGGATTCCAGTTCCCCTCTGGCAAAAGCTGCTGCCTCTGCACAAGCTCAACAGTGCTTGCACAACAAGGCTTAGTAAAAATATAAAAATTAAGGATTAAAGATTATCATTAACAATCTAATAACAATCTTTCATGAGCAAATGCCTGATGAATTCAATCTTTTCTGTGAACATTGCACCCAACAGATTGAACGTGAGGAAGTGTAAAAACTATAAGACAGAAGGTGACAAAAGTAGTAAACAATGAGGGTGAAAGTGTGGCACAGCGAATGCCTGGAGGAAAGGAGAAGGAGCCCATCTGCCCAAAAACAATAGGTCACCTAAACCCTCACTACCCAAAGCATAGATACCCACTATTCCACCCAAGCTAGCTTTATTCAGTCTCAGTGGGTAATGAAGTCTTGAGACTAGTTGTGCCAAATGTGAATAATGAGCTGACTTGTAAATGATACGAGGGAACATAATCTCTTTTCAACTGTGCCTGGAAACCGCCGAGCATCACAGGCACAGATTCAAGACCTGATATCTCACGGCAACTGATCAGAAGAAAGATATCTGACAGGCAAATGAAATTTGTCGGCGCTGATGCGCAGATAAATCACAGTCAATTTTGGCATAAGAAGATTTTAAAGGCCTGTCTTACCTCTGTGGAGGGATTTGAAAAACTAAACCTAGTTTCTGGAGTATCACAGGGAAAACACTGAAAAAAGCTGCCTGCAAAAATGATTTTCACCCAAACAAACTAAATGAAGTTCTTTGGCAAACAGCATTTTTAAGAATCTCGTTTGCATTTCTCCAGTTTGAGACTTTTATACTTTCTTTGAACTGAAGAAGTGTTTAGTTAAATTATCATCATAGGTTATGAAGTAATTTATATAGTTAAAGCTAGACACATTATCAACAGGGAACAAAAAGCTTAGAAATGTTATCATAACTTGTTAAATGATTACATCAGTTTTACAATCAGCTCTTTCCATTATGGCAAATCAGTACAAAGCTGTATCTGAGAAATCATTTCAATTCAATCAATTGAAAACGCTGATGTGCCATTTCTTTAATTTATTCATTAATGATTAAAACAGTGAGTGTGTAAATCAAGGCTCTGTCCTTCATGCTGACCTTCTCTTTCAGCTTGAGTGTGTGTGTGTGTGTGTCTGCTGCATAATGTGTAATTACTCTATCTGTGATCACACTCAGCTTGTTGTGATGGTTGTGAGTCTTGACAAACCACCTTCTCTTTACTTCATCATTAATGCAGCAGTCATGAACAATAGGTTACATTTTGTCTCCTGTCCTTAACCAATGCAAAGTCAACTTCAGTCCCAATATTGGAAAACATATGTTGTGTCTCAAATCTAAAAAACTATTAAGAGGTCATACAAAATAAACATTGAGGGCAAAATCGCTTTGTAAAAGCCTAAAGTAAAAAAATATACTATTTCCTGTTGCCAGGGCTGAAATGTACCATTACTATCAAGGACGGTTGAGAGTTAAGCTCTCTAACGCACTTACACTTAACACTCACAGAGCCGTGCAGACAGTAACAAGTCTCTTTCTGCTAAGTGCTTCACAGTTTTTTTTTAAATAAAGAAAAGCCTTGTGTGTTTCTCTGTCAATAGGATATATAAAAAACACAAAACCATTAAGTTTTTGTGCCATAAAACATTAGGGTTAGGTGACGTCTATTTTATTATAAAATAGGATTATTTGTTTTGTATCTATGAATATGATGAATGGCAGATTCAAAAATAATAATAACTAACGGTTTTATTATTCTTATATTGATTTATTATAAATAATATTATAAAAAAGTTCAAGTTTGCCAATTTGTTTTGTTTGCATATATATGTATATATATTTAAAAAAATGTTATGCATTTTGATAGACACTTTTATCCAAAGCGACACTTTATTGCACTATACATTTTTAATCCCCTGGGATCGAACCAATAATCTTGGCGTTGCTAACACCATACTACAACCACTGAGCCACAGGGAAGCTCGCAGTTATTAAGTATAACATCAGTGGGATATTTCACTGTATCACTACTTATTTTTTCCAATTTCATTTATATCTAGTTATCTTATATATATATCTCTTCAAAGCTTGAACTGACCGTGTTTAACAGATAGTAAAATGCCACTTAAAATGGCTAAAACGAAACGTTGGAAATGACAGATTGTTTTTAAATTGGCCATAAAATGACCTACTTCTGCGTATTTGCTGGCAGATTTAGAGATAGGCCAAAGCCAGACAGACCACTAGAGATGCTCTCAAATCGAGCAACAAGAGTTGAGATTGACAGAAGGGAACTGAAAAATATCCTGCCGCCGGATGATTTTAGTTTTTTTCTGAGCTTCTATAAGCCTGAAAATAATTAGCCAACGCTAAATTTACAGGCTCCCTGCTGACACAAGCAAACGGATGGAATGAAAAGAGAGAAAAGTATAATTCAGTCTCGATCTGTAAACTCAAGACACTTCAACCAAATGAAAATCCGAGTAGCTGCATTTATAATGCATGGCCCCAGAAATTGGACGCATTCACCTTGTTTGTTCTTATCCTCTCTCTTTCTCTCTGGGTCTGTTGTAATGGGTCTTTTGCAACAGCATCAGTGATGCATTACAGCCCCTGGCTAGGACATCAGAGCTAATGATAATTAGTTGGAGAAGCACCTTCCTGGATACTTGATTAAAACCATGACGTTCTCTTGAATCTAGGACTTTCTGTGGTTTAAATATTAACTCCATAGCAGTATTTGTTCAGTTTATTTGAACATACATAATAATGCTGTCCGTCATAGTGAAATAATGAAAATTGTTAACAGCACCCAACAGAAAGTTTGGAAAGGAAAAGTGAAGAGATGTTTTATTAAAAAAATAATATCTGAATCGAAAATATATTTTAATATAACAATTCATGGCCCACTAATTTGACTGTCCAAGTGGTATTCCAAGCAGTGATAGACCGATATATCGGTGTGGCCGATAAATTAGATTTTTTTCTTTATCAGCATCATCCGACAGATATTTCTATTCGGCCACTATACATCAGGTCAGCATTTTTTTCTGTACATTTATTCGAAATACATTTGTGTTATATCAGCCTCTTATTTGCCACAGTGTTTTTTTCGGCATCGGCCCTTAAAAACCATATCGGTCGACCCCTAATTTCAAGAGTGCCGATATTTAGCATAACAACACCGTCTATGTTGCAGACCACACAGGCAACAAACAGTACATGAATGCAGATCATGACTTGCCTGGAGCAAAAAAGGAAACAGTGTTTTCTCTCACCCCAGGATCCCTCTGAGTGGAGTTTCTCTTTCTAGCGAGTAGGAAATCAGTTGAGGTACTTTAGCTCCTGCGCATATGCTTAAGTGAATGTCTCTCTCTGTGATCTCTCGGTGACAGTGCATTCCGAGAGACAGAAAGAGTGTGAGAAAGAGCGAGAGAGATGGACGACCAAGAAAACAAAAGGTAAGACAGTGACAGATAAAGAAAGTCCTGAAAGGAATATTGATGTCCTTCCTAACCTCGACATTAAGCAGATAACTGAATGCAACCTTGATTCTCTTTCAAAACATCAGGAGCGACTGGAGGGCGTGTAGATGCACTCAAAGAGAAACCCTATTCATGTCATTTCTGCTGGATGTGTGTCATAAAGCTTTGCATTTATGACAGATTCACGAGTTCGCCTCGAAGAAAAGAAGTACAGATGATAAGGGACGGACAGTATGCGTATTTGTTGTCCTGTCCCGAAGAGAGGGCTCCGAGCTCAGAGCGCCCGTCTCTTGTCCGGGGTGGGCCCAGTATCTGCCCGAGTTGGGTAGGAGGAGGAATGTTGCGAAAATGTAGAGAGAATGAGGGTAAGGCGTCTTGTCTATTTGTAGGGTTTTTGTCCGAGCTAAAAGGATGATTGGTGAGATTGCTTATAGGACACCAGCCGGGTTAATCATCTGATTTGTGATATTGGAAATTGAAGGCCCGCTGGGTTAGTTAACTTTGTTAATAAACCATCATGTTGCAAAAATGACACACATTTGAGTCAAAAAGGATGAACGCGGTTGCATACTATCATCATTAAAGTGGATTCTTGTTCATGATCTTTGTATATTGTGCTGCTATCATCGCAGTGCTATCAATAGCTGAGTAAAAGCAAGACCATTCACTGGTGCTTGCCAATAATAGGCCTAATGTTCATAAATGTAATTATACACCACAACTAAAGAGGTCTGAGGTTACCACTGCACTATCATTAGCCTGTATTTCAATTTAACAGCGACATAAACATAACAATTAGCATAATTCAGGAAAGCAGTAATCCTGCATAAACATAATTAACAAGAAAGTGCCAAAAAGCCCAAATTATTTCAGTGATGTGCTACGTTGCGCTGTTAGCAATCATGTTCATTGCTTCTTAAGACACTAACATAGTCATCGTAACATGAGGCTGTTTGTTTGTTTGACCAATGCTGGGCAGGAGATGAGTGTGTTTGGGGAACATTATTTTTACAGAGACGACACACTTTAGCTTTAGCTATTAGAAAAGGGGGATTTGAAAGGACTTGCAATGCCGGCTTGTTGTCCCTTCGAGACTCACGACTCACTGCAAACAACTGGCAGTGGATCTGCTGATAGCAAGGTCACGGCTGGAGGTATTGAAGCCTCACAGCACCAAGACAACATAAAGTAGAGGAATTAAAACATACAGCGCAAACCCCTTGATGTCTAAAATAGTGGCGAAGCAGATCTCATAGTGAGCAGTCACGCTCAAATATTGAGTCAAGGGCCTTCCAAAATAAACTGTACGAGAATACAAACACCCTGACCACACACACAGACACACAAACCTCTGCGATGATTCATTTACATCGCTTTAGAGAGCTTAAGACAGAGCACCCCGAGGAGCTTGACAAAATATAAACAGCACATGAATAGAAATGTAGAGCAATGAGGAGCGAGAACACATGGTCGTGCATTATTTTACCAAGGCACCTGATATTAACATTCACTTTGGGTGATCTGATCACAGGTGGACAGGTGATACACAATTCTGTTTACACCTCACATTGAAATCAATCTGTGTTAGACAGCTGGACGGAGATCTTGAGACCTAAGCAAATGTCTCTGTGCTTCACATGATTTGTATTCATAAATATACATTTATTCATTCAGCAGTTTTATTAATCTTGAGGGAGGTTTCTTTCACTGAATGCTGATATCAGGGATACCTGAGGTATATTCAGTGTGCAGTATAATATATGTAGCCTAGAGTAAACGCTTTGAGTTTTTCTTAATTGTTATCTTCCTTCAAGAAGAAGTAAAGCCAGTAAACATAAAACGAATCTAATCTTGAATTGGTCTAGGATGAATCAGATAACATCAGTGTTTAAACTATATGAGAATGTGTTTATCATAGATATATATAGCTAGATGCCTCATTCAAGCGCTCTAGGCACGTAGACGTCACTCACAGTTTGCTAGAATGCCACAACACTGGGCGCAAAATGTGGTACCCTTTCATGGTTGTGATGTGTTAGTGTTGTAGATATAATGTTTGAATTGACACAACAGTAAAGAAGTGTTGCATAATCATACACAGTCAGCTTGCTCTTGAGTGTTTACGGACCGGCTTGGCAGGGTTGCCAGATCTGTGAAACAAAATCTTCATTACGTGCCAAACGTCCCTAGTCCAGATAACAAAATTTTACATTCATAAATAGAAAACATTTTAATATTGACTGCTAAATACCAGAATCCTTCCACTCATAACAAGTGGATGACACAACTCGAAGCAACAGTTTAAAATAACCCAATTCCATGGGAAAGACGCAGATTTGGCAACATAGACCAGCTCGCACCTTTCCAATATGGCGGACAACCTACGTATAGAGGCCCAAAGAAACAGTTACTAATGTGGTCTAGTTATTTGTATCTATGGTGCTTATGATTTGTGTTTTGAGTTGAATGAGGTGTAAACATGGTCCTATTAATCAAGGCATTTAGAAAGGACACAAATATACAGGAGGACATTGGTGATGAAAGGAGAGGTGAAATCAGTAAAGGTGGAGGTAAGATCAAAGTTTACTCACTCTCTGTTCCTGGGTTGCCACAAAGGTCTGAAAGCCCGGGGAGACTCCAAAACCAAGTTCATGCACGAAAGGAGGCTCCGCCTGACTGTGGATCTGCACCCTCACACCTGCTTCAAACGCTGTCTCTTCTAGGACAAAGAAAGAATGTGATACAGAAGAATGAGAGTCAGAAGACATTTGCCCGCTTGTTATTGTAAATAGACATCTTAGTGAAGTTTTTATGCTATTTTGGGGTATTTCTGTATTCATGGTTCTTAAGTAACAACTCTGCATTGTTCCACTAAAACCATTTTGGCTCCTTTTTAAACAAAACTAAGCTGCTTATTTTTCAGCTGTGTATATCACCAACACTATCACAGACAATTTGAAGCAAAAAAACATATCTATCATTAATTGATCTATCAGTAGGTTTGCGGAAAAGCTTTTGTACATTAAAATCAAACTCACGGTGGCTTGGAATGTATAAAGCTGAAATTTCATTTCATTTTGAATTATTGGAAATGTAAGAACTGAGGGACCTCACAGTAAGTCTTGATTTATAGTATAAACAGCGCATATGGTGTTTCAGCAGTTTGAGAATGACACACCTCTAATCTCTGAAACAAACTTGATCCCAAAACTGCTTTATACTCAACACAACATCAGCACAATCTCAGTCTCCAACAATCACGTATAGATAACAGATTTAGGAAATTGGACACACACCACAGCCGTTGTTTATCTCGTTTCAACAAGATTGCTAAGACTCACAGGACACTCACACTTTAAATTTCTGTCATTGTGTTTGATTAGCCCTGCCTCGCTAGCCTGTGATATTGGTTGTGAGGCACGTGTTGATTCAAAGGTCTGCTAAGGAAAGAAACGCCATTCAGTCATCCGGACCCCCGCAAGCATCTTAACAGCCATCTATAACAGGAGATAACAGTTACAAAGACCCTCCGCCCTTCAGACACACTCCAGGCCGGAGCGCTGATTTGAAACCCACCGTGACAGCAGCTCCAAGCGGCCTCACACACACTGGGACCAGTCAATACTTTGAGCCTTGTGTTTGTGTGTGCACACGCAATCATGTGTCTCATATAATAAGCAGCAAAGTGTAACCTGTCAAATATGATCGGTATTCGTTTTCAGAACTCAACGAAGGAGAGAAGAGTCAAGGAAAATAAAATAAAATGAACACGTTTAAGTTCCGAGAACCATTTTTTTAGAAGTGGGTCCATTTATTGTAAATGCTATTACTCAATGACTCACTCACATGAGTACACAAGCGTTTATTACTTTTGTGTGCAACTCAAAATAAATCTGCTACTGTGTTATGTAGGAATGGGAACCGAGAACCGGTTCTTCTTTAGAACCAGCCCAGTGAATCGATTCCTTGGAACCGTTAGCGTATCTGCTTAACGATTCCGCTTATCGGTTCCGCTCGTTGCAAATGTGTCACCATCATGACGTCACACACGCGCTGCGTTGTTTTGGTTAAGCAGCAAACATGTCATCGAGGCAGAAGCGATCTAAAGCGTGGTTATATTTCACTAGAAAAGACGCAAATGCGGTCATTTGCAACAACTGTAAAAGTTTAATTTCGGCAAAGGGCGGAACAACCTCCAATATGCAGAAACATTTGGCCACACAGCACGCAATTCATTTGCAGGACTGTCGCGTGTTTGATACACTACTACTTAGCGACACAACAACAACAAGTGAGTCAAGCAGCAGCGGAGCTAACGAGACGTCATCTGCTATTAATGCCGAAGGTAACTTCTCTATTTTGTTCATGTGAGCGCCATTTCATAGTGTAAACTTTTACTATATGAATAATAATCTCCATTGTCATTGTCACAAGCTCTTCCTTGACTGTTTAGTCTGTGTTTTTAGTTTTTATGGCACTTAAATGGCAGTTTTATTTTATTTTTTGTCTGGACCAATACTTTGTAGCCTACTTTTAGGTTTGTTCTGAGGTTGCTACACATAATTTGTGTATACTCTGAGTATGTGCTGTGTTCTTATCAGATATTAAAGCGAGTTAATACAAAGAAACAAATTTGTACTTATTCCCTCACCCAGTGAGAATCGATAAGAGAATCGATAAGGAATCGGATCGATAAGCAATATCGATAATGGAATCGGAATCGTTAAATTCTTATCAATTCCCATCCCTAGTGTTATGTGACGCTAAGCTTGTGAAACTTAAATCAACGTATTAACTGACTGCCTGTAAAAGAAATTGTAAATGTGTAAGCAAGATTTATTCAAATGTCATTATGTTGTTTTTGGTACCTTTGTTTAGTATATTTTAGGAAAAAAAATTAAACAGTTTAAATTTACATTTTTACAAATGACGAAGTTTATCGCCTCTATCCCTAAATATGTGTTTTTCCACTGTTATTATGTCATACTCCAATTTCCCATAAATCCCCTACTGTAATTCATACATATATACTCACATTCACGCATTCACATGCACAGAAAAACCGGTACAAAGGCACAAAACCATACAGTGTACATGTATGAACACACACCCGCAAACTAACGCACACACACACACAAATAGTGGGGGCTTTTATTGACTATTGCTTTTACTGAACTAATGACACTTTTTATGCTTTACGCTCATAAAAACCTTTCTGCAATTGACAGCTTAATTAAAACATTTTATAAGTCTATTAAGATGTTTTCCTCATGGGGATTGTGAGATGTTGCCTACAATGCAAGCACGCACACACACAGAATCCGTCAATGTGAATACCCTTTCATACAATTCAAGAACACATAAAGTCCTCTATAACCAGACTTAATTTTTTTTTTATTGAAGTTCATAAAGACTACTATAAAGAACTAGCTAATAAAATAATACATTAGAATTTACAGTAAATTAACAAAGGTTTATTTCAAGATCTGGTTTATGGTTAGAGAAAGGGTTAAGAAAAAATATAGTATTTAATGGAAAGTAGCCAGTTTGACAGAAAAACAAACGTGTGTGCATGTGTGCAAAGACCAAAGCTCTTCTGGCATATGCCCATAGCAGATAGATGAGAAGAACTCTCTTCATCTCAGAACAGCACTGCAGCTTTTGAAGTCTGTCTCGTTGCCTCTTTTCTCTTCCACCTGACACTTTAGATATTATAGATGAAAGACAGGTCATTATGAGCGGATGATGGGTGATGAGGTAGAGGATAGGAAGGAAAAGTCAACATCATCTATTTGGAGAGCCTCTGCTTTATCCTCTCATGAAACAACCTCTTTCTGAAATAGGGAGCTTTGGTATTTTTGTGCTTTACTGTATTTCTTCTTAAAAGAAGATGAAGGAAAAGAGGTAAAGTTGTTTTTCGCAGTGTTTAATTCATTTGCGCAGCTAAACATTGGAGGTTAAAATGACTGTTGACTAAAATTTTGCTATGGCTCAATACGTAAGCAAGCTGGCTTTAATTAAAATTTCGAAACGGCAAAATTCATCAAATATTTGCCATGCGAGATGTAATATCTTTACAGATTGAGGCTGTTTATTGGAGACTTACTGATCACCCACCAAACCCTGCCAGCGTTTCCACAGCTACAAAGTGAAAAACAACACATGTTGAGCAGAATGCATAAATATCCTGCTTTGATCAGGAACCGAGAGGAGAGGACGGCATGAAGGACAGGGAAACATAGAGAGATTTGTTCCTGGGTGCTTCAAACCCATTGTCAATTTCATTTGCAAGACCAGCTACAATGTATAGCGGAGGGACAACCTTCAATACACACAGGCACGCAATTTCATGTTCCTTATGGGGACATTTTGTAAGGCAATAGGCAAAACACACGGACACAAGCAATATAATTGAATTGTTTTTATAATGGCCTTAAGGTATTTTCTATCCCCTGCACCCCACACCTAAACCTAACCTGAAATTTTACATTTTCCAAATAATCGTCATTAATGACTGTCTTGTCTCCAGGTGATCCTCAAGTTACTGTCCAGACAAGGACAAAGAAGACCCCCCCACCTACATAACAAACGGAAGCTAGGCCTCAGATGAACATCTCAGATGATGGCGAAAGAGACGGCAAATGAATTAATAAAATTGCAGATAAAAGAAACATGGAACAAACATGAACGAGGCCATTGTTTGATGAGCATGAACATCCGAGTTCTAAGAAGCAAAAGCCTCAACACAGAGAAAGAGAAAAATCCAGACAGTTCCAAGATGTGGAGGCAATTAAACCATCATCGTGAAAGACGAGGTCAACATGTTCCTCTTTTGAGGGAGACAATTAAAAAATACAGAATTCACGATTGTCAGAAGAAGAGATAATGAATGTACGAATCTGCATGAAGTTTAGTCAGCATGAGGGTTCCAATTCAGATAAATGGAACAAACCGGATGAAACCAGATCCGAGGTGATATGAAATGAAGGAGGGCAGTGAAATAATGGGAAAGGATATTACATATTGTATTCAACAAACAAGGAAATCAGTGATCTTTGTACTCAATACTGCTGCGCTTCACCATAGCATTTAAAAAAATTCAACAAACACTCATATAAATATTCACATTTCAACAACAGAGAAATCACAGCAAAAAGACTCTTGCTCTACATAATCTACTGTTTGTATTCTTTCATAGTGAATAAGTTCTTCATCACTCTACATCCATAAAAGCCACCGTAAAGACAGAATGACGGATTGGCTGCACATTTATTCAGTGAAGCTCAGAGATCTGTCTTTGAATTTTAAAAAGATGATGGAGAGTTTATCATATGCTCTCGCTCTGCCTCAAACGTGTCATCTTCCAGCTTTGCGCCAAGGTTCTTGAAGACGACATATTACATATGCATACGCACACTTGCTCTTTGCTTCGCTCATTTTCAATTTTTCCATCTCTTTCCCCATGGCCCTCCAAAAAAGTTAAACTCCGCTTAGCTGGGAACTCGGTAGAAGGTATCAATAACACAGCAAGAGATCTGCTGCCTTTATAAGCAAGCCTTTCTCCTGGACGCACTCTAGTCAAAGAATTCTTAAAACATCCTCAAGGGACCAGGGAATAAAATGATCGGGTAATATTAATGATGCGCCAACATGCTTTTTATTTGGCTTTAAAATATGCATCAACCAACAATAACAGCTATGGCCTGTGTCTCGTGTTTTTATTGCCTCATTCATCAAAACAGTAAGTGGTGGCCTTTTCTTAAAGACATCTTTCACATTTCAGAATCTTAAATGGAACTAAATAGAGGAATAACATACAAGAGACTGTAGATGTTCTACTGTGGTTTTACTATAGTAAGTTGAGGTATGGTATACACAAACATAAGTTGTTTATTGCTCTTATAGACCAAAATCCTGTTCCAACAGGGGTCCAGAAGAACTCACATAATGAAGCATTTTGTGTTTATTACCTTAGAATGAGCAATTTCTATCTACATACACCATGGGTCCCCTTACATGGAATTCACCATGTTGTTACATTGGCCCTCAATGGACAAACTGCTCTAAAGAGCGCGTCTCGCAAATATGATATCTCCTTTGGCGAAGAAGCGAAACAGTGACGATATCTTAGCCCCGGGGTCAGCCGCCAGAGTGCTTTGAAAGGGAAGGGGAGCGATGGAGTGAGCCTTTGGTTGCAATTCGCAACCTCACCACTATGTGCTGCTAAATTTCATAAACTGGACCTTAAAAAAGGTCTGCTTCTGGACCAGTGTTTACATCAGGAATCTCCAACCCTGCTACAGGTGAGCTATTGTGCTGCAGACTGCAGCTCCAACACTTTTTCAACACACCTATTAACAAGCAACTCTTAACACCTTGATTAGCTGCTGAAATCTTCAGGACGGGAACTCACCAGGAACCGGGTCGGAGACCCCTGGTTTACATCTTGGCGTCTATAAAACATCAGAAACACTACAATAAAACATGAAACAATCACAAATAATAAAATAATTTACTATCAACAATTATGGAACAGCTCTTCCAGCAAGCAATTAAGTTTATGCTGTTTGTAGCCAGAAACCAGATTCATATTTTTCCCAGTATTCATACAGAACGCTAGTGAATGATGAGATTGTTTGCATGTCCTGATGCTTTGCCTCTCAACTATTAAAAAAGGAAATATGACTTAATGAACTGTGAGACCTTTCGTGAATGAATCGAATTACTCCGGCAATTAAATGCAAATCTCAATATAAGTTCTACATCCTGTCTGCACTGTAGGAGAGCGCAGCACGACAAAACTAGATTGCTCTCATTAACAGCTCTTGAGTGTAGGCAGCTTCACTGAAAAATACGGGAACATCCCGTTTCGTCGAATCACATTACAATCGTCTCGCTCACTTGCCGCGTAGACAGCACTGTTCAATAAAATGGAAGCATTCTAATTTGACATGTAGCGGTGAAAATACAAAAACTCTCAAAAACACGTCTGGATTGTGATGGCAGGCTTCTGATAACCTGGAGCGCCAGTCTTTGAGTGTCCTATAGTTTTAATGGCTGATCAAGCGGCAATTTCTCTCACATAATGGTAGTTCATGTCGTAGTATATGTCATCAGTCAGATTTGCAGAATAAAGGAATTTTTGAAGCCCGACAGGTGTGATTATTGTGCATGTCCTTCATGGGTGTTTGAAGGTTAGAAACTAAATGATTTATCAGCCTAAGAGGTGTAATAATGCAGGTATTCTGTGCACAGTTTTAAAGGACACCCTTCAAAAACGGCTGATGAAATATACAGTCTTCATGCCCTACTTCCTTTTCATTTTCTCATTGTTGATATTTCTTGAAACAAATTTGAATTCAGCCTCCGCTAGACTTGTAACCTTTCAAATGCTAATGAATCGTTGACAAAGAACCCTCAATGCATGAATTTTAATCCTAAATGCTTTCATCTCTATTGAACCGTCTCGTATGCTACAAGGAAAGGTGTGTTTTACCTGGTTATCAAAACATTATTAAAAAAGTGAAGGATTTTTGTACCGCTGTTCAGAACACTGTAGCTGCATCAGGAAAATCAAACAGCATGCAAGAAATTCTGTTTGATAACCAATCCCATAGGATTTGTCTACACTACTGCAGTATCACAGATATTCTTCAAGGTTCTGTAAATCTTACAAATATTCACTGTTCCCTGGGGATGATGTCACACCGAAACCATTGAGTAAACCTGCCCTAATCAGACACCTGTAGGACCGCATGTCAGTGTAATTGTGGAGGAATGTTTAATAAAGAACAGTACGAGAAAGCTTAAGTGTACATGTCGACTTGAGTTTGTGTTTGGCTATGATTGTGATGTCAACAGGCTTGTTGATAGAAAATAACTCGAGCCAAAATGCAAACAATGGAGGGTACTAAAACTAACCTGTGTCTCTGTGTGTGTGTCTCTGTGTGTGTGTGTTTGTGTGTGTTTGTGTGTGTGTGTGTGTGTGCATGTGTGTACCTGTTTCCCCCCACACAGGTAGGTACTCATCTTGCTGGATGTCTAACATGATCTCCAGACCATTCCCTGTTCCTCCTTTCATTGTGGTCCTCAAAGTCTTGCCTTCTTCTGCAGCATTAAACATGTAACACTTCCCATAGCGTGTAAACACCTAAAAAGAGAAAAATACCAAGTTAATTTGATTTATCGAATGAAATGAGCCGACAACAACTTATTTACACGCTCAGACGTTTAACCGTTGAACCATTCTGTTCATGTGACTGAAGACCTAATGCAATTATAGTGACAGTTTACGCAAAAATGAAATGAAAACGCCCCCTTGTCATTTCAAACATGTATGACTTTCTTTCTTCTGCAGAACACAAAATAAGATATTTGGAAGAATATTGCTAGCAGAACCACAGCAGTACCCATTGACATGCATTGGTTTTGTGTCCATACAATAGAAGTCAAGAGGTCCACCATTGTTTGGTTACCAACATTCTTCAAAATATCTTCTGTTGTGTTCTGCGGAAGAAAGAAAGTCATGAGGCTGTTATTTATATAACATATTTATATAGTATTATTTATACTATATATTTATAGTGTTTTTTTCTGTTAAGGTAAAGACATGTTAATGTTGTAATATATCTTTGAACAAATTGTTGCCGGAAAATTACATAAATGTAAATCTTCAGTAAGTTACTGGCAAACTTCTGCCATTAACACTGTATACAGAATGTTTTAACAGTGTGAGTATAAAGAAGCAACATACACGATTACAGTAAATACACATAAATGCAAGATTGGCACTCGAGTGAGTGAGCCAGACAATTTAAAAGCATACATGAAGCTTAAACTTTGTTAAAACACTTACATGAATTATTCATTACAAAATGCCTATAATTTGAGTTTACGTTTTTGAGGTGAAATTACTTTTTTAGTTGGAGAAACCAAGGTGATTCTGAGATAATGAATACTCAAGTAAATACTCAGTTCAATGTAAACAGTGTTTCATGAATCACATCATGATAATATTAAAGCAATAAGCCCCAAGAAGCAGTGGGGTACCTGGGTATTTTATAACGGCTTAGAACTCCGCTCACCCAATCAAAATCAAGGACCAGAACTGACCGTTTTATAATATAAGATATGAACTTGCGTTCTCTTTTATAACTGGTGATATATGACATAAGGACATAAATAACGTTACACATGCAGGACTGGTAATGATTATATTACGACCATCTCATGCTTTACAAATGTTGTATCCTTTCAGGGTTCATGTATTTACTGTAAATGAAAAAAATACTGTACATTCACATACACATGTTGTGCTTATGTACAGCATATAACATATATAAAATAGCAGGTTAAAAATAACCTGCAATATTCTTTCAGCTATAATCAATGTACATCTGCAAAGGATAGGGAGAGGAAGAGAAAATCACACATTATCTGGGTGTTATGGGGCTATAGCTTTGAGACTAGTTTAAGGAACAGGGCGAGAATGGTGGAACGTCTTTATTTTTACGACACGTCCTCCGGCTCACCCTCTGACCATCCACATTAAAGGACACGCTCTATTCTGCTGTGGGTCTCTGAATCCAGGATTCAGAGTGTCTTTCGGACACTCTTTAGAGCGAATCATCATCATAGCCCTCGAGGAAAGAGAGACGGAACGACCCCAGCACACAAGGTTCAGATGAAATGGAGGAGAAAAGACGGAAGCCCGGGTGCGTTTATATTCATTTCCCGGTGAAGGTTTCCTCCACACAGACTAAACCAACCATTTGAAAGTAATGGAGCAAAAAGAACCACCTTTTTTAAAACCACACAGCTTTATTCCCTTCATTGATTTATTTCACGCTGCTTTTAGCAACATGTCTAATGTGTGTTTAAAGTAGAAAGTGAGATGATATATGTAATTAAGAGAGAAGAAAGATGGTTTTGATGATGGACAATAAAGAAAAGAAGTGAATCGGAGGCATTGGGCACCCTCATTTTGATGATGATGATAATTATGATTAAGAGTGAATCAACACCCTCATTCTCTAATCTCGCTCACACCCTAGAAAAATAGGAAAGATGGATCGGTAACCTTTAAAAGCCAACTCAAAGCAGAGAACGTCCTAGCCTAGAAGGTACTGTTACAGATCTTCGGTCAGAAATAAAGTATGCAGAAATGTGCCCACCTGGGATTTAAGATTGGTGGTAAAAGAGAGACATTGGAGCGTGACTGATGCATGAATGATTGAGAAGGTGGCACCTTACAGTACGCGTGTGCACAGAGAGACAAATACTCAAGATAGATTACCAGTGCCTGAGCCTTCAGACCGGATCCCACAAAATCGACATTAATATTCACATATCCTCATTCTTCATGCCTCAACTATGGTTGATAAGAAACACCCTTTAAAAGCAAGAGAGGTAGAGCGAGTCAGGAAAGGAAAGCATGGCTCACAAGAGAATATTGTGCTCATTTCCTGAAATGAGTGATAGCTCATATTCTTTTCCTGCTCTCTTTCAAATTCAATTTCATTTTAATTGACAGGACAAACAGTAGAGACGATTTTCTGTGAGAGATGGCTTACATTTTATTAAACAATGATAACACAAAACTCTAAAAGCTGTCCTTCTTTATAAAATCAAAGACATGTTTTTGGACCAGACTCATTCATTTGGCAATTTAAACTTGCAGTTTTTGGATCAATATACACACACAATTTAATGTAAACAACACAACTGCCATAGCTTAGCTATTATAAATGGCACCTGCTAGAAACTTCGCAAAAAATTAGGACGCACGCCACGCAAATAAACAAATCTCTTTAAAGGTGTCAATAAAGCTGTTGTTTGAAACAAAGATGGAGCTGCCATCACCACTTACTGTCTGGCGTGTTAACTTGCATTGTAAACATGCCAATAGTCATTTACTATTATTGACCAAGGATGTTTCTCTTTAGAGCTGAAGAGAAAACAGCTAAACATTTCTGATGGCTTTAGACCAAAGTTTATTGCAGCGCCAAAATAAATTTACACTCGAAATTAACTCACAAAAAATGAAATAGCTAATGTTCTTTTTTCCCCCTAACAACACAGAGGAACCCACCTGTAGTCCTGAAGTTCTGTGAATTGATGTGACGACGACCTCTGTGACCGTGAGGTTAGCCGGCTACCGTTAAAACATGGGGCCAATTATAAAAGGCAAAAATTCACTTTCAATTAGTACGAGAGCCACTTTTGTGACATGTTCAGAAGTGTATGTATGTGCGTGTGCCTGTTAAAGTAAGCTCATTAGCTTTCCAAGCCAGCATTACAAGAGTGTACGTTTCTTTGAATAAAAAAGTCTTATCAAACATTCATTGAAAAGAATCAGATTGAATGTTCTGGAACAAAATGGCATGACCTGGTTTGACTGATGACCACAGTTTAAAGGGCTGTAGATAGAAGGGCATGACTGATTGAATGACATGAATTCTCTGACAGGTGTGTGTGTGCACAGGGTCAAACATATGAATAGTGAAAAAAGAAATACATTATGGAAATCATACTGAAGCTACATGAAAGCAGTAGTCAATCAGGACATCAAAAAAAAGAAGAAAAAAAGACCAGAAAATTTACCAGAAAAACATGTTATTTTTATCTGAATTTTTTTTATGGCGGCTCAGCTGCCATATAATTACTGTTTTTAAAAGGATTTTTTACAGTTGAGGTTTTCACCATACACCATTCACATGTCAATATTTGATGTTTTAAAACCCCTGTGAGGTTTTTAAGTTATATTTTTTAAGTAAGTTTGTCTATTGTCAGGTAAACACCAATTATCACAACCATTACAGTCCATATTCCTTATAAATGGGCACATGAAAAATAAAGTATAATACCTATTTTGCGTTCTATAGAGCCATACATTCTCCGCCTTGTTGGGTATTATAGCTTCTGGTTTGTGCATTTTAAATCTTAGAAATCCTACAAAGTATGACATTTCTCAAAAATGTGTCTGTTTTGTCACATTCGTTTTAGGTCTGGATCACTCAGCAGAGATTACTGAAAATATAAACAGATGATTCAATATATTAATAAAAAAATACATTCCCTGAGAATTTATCTTTCAAGTTTTGACTGAAATGTCACATCCGTACTGCTGGAATTGAACTACTGTAATGGTTAAACCCTTTGCTCAACCCCATGCCATTCCAGATGACATAACTGTGTATCTTCATTTCAACACTATTGCTCGTTTGACTATCAATGCTATCTTCTGTTATCTTCTTACTGTCTTTGGGTCTTAAAAAGGTAAAACTCTAAAAAGCATATTCAGTAAAGTGACCCAAATATCTCCAGTAACTAAATAAATGCCTTCTGAAAAGAAACAATGTATTTGTGTTAAAAGTCTCTCACAAACATATCTCTTGCACAATACAATGCGTGTGATGTTCCTCATTTGTTTACCAATTGCTCAATGATTAAATCCGAATTAAATTGTGATAGGCTTATCAGTGATTTTTCTGAAGACTATCCCAGATGGTAAATTCCGACGTTATGGACGTGACATAAAAATGCTTAGAGAAAGAATTTGTTACGCTTATATTGATCTATCTGTTTATATTTTATTGAAACCTTGTTGATAGAGATTTTTTCTATGAAAAAAACATATATTTAAAAAAAGGATTATGGTTGTGACAAAAAAAACACGTTTTTTGGGAGTAAAGTTTTTAGGATTTCTGCAAAATAAAATGCAAAATCCTGAAACAAAAATACCCAATAATAAGTTCTGGATCAATAATCCAGAACTTAATAATAACAAAGTAGTTACTTTATATTAGTTTTCATGTGTTCATTTATGAGGAATATGTAGCATCATGGATGTACAATCCTGAAAATGGCACTTACCTGACTATGAAAAATCATGCACTAAAAATAAAACAAATGCTTTACAAATTTGAAGAGAGCTCTCACATGGGTATTTGAACACGCAAATGTTAAAACCTGTTCTGTTACCATACCAATTTAAAAATTTTCATGGTCAGGTGACATTTTCACAGAATCGCCCAGATGTCCTAAATGTGGGCTTTTCAGCAAAATGTGGCACTTTGTGTTGATCCAGTTGGAGAAGTTTCAAGTGCTCTGCCAGGAGCTAAATGTTTCGAGCATTTTCCATCTAAAGGCTTTGAACAGATCTACCATGTCTCTATGTCTTATCAGTCACTGACCTGATGAGTTTTTGCACCCACGTCGACCTGCCACACAGATTATCTTAGATATGGATGCCACCATTTTCCCATTTCATTTGCTCTCCTGTCGCCCATCTGAATTCTTTTACTCCACCCTGTGGAGTGTGTATATCTCTAATTGTGGCGTCTATGGTCAACCTGTTGCTTTTAGCAAAGTGATTAATATATGTCTATAGGCTTACCTCTCAGTTTGATTAAGTTATCATTGAGGCTCTATAAAGGGAGCAGAGAAGAGGATAGAAGAAGAAAATTGACAGGAGGGGAGAGGAGAGACGCAAAAGGAAGGGAGAGGAAACAGAAGGAAGAGGAAGGTAAAAAAAAGAGATGGAAGGTGAGCAGACAAAATTTCGAACAGATCTTGCTTTTGAGTGGAGGAAAAATGAAGTCCACAAGCATTACTTTCTCAGCGGGGAATGAGTGTCAGCACCCTCCAGCTAATGGCACAATGCCAGTATCTTTTTGACAGCCTGCCACCCAAACCTTCCCTGCCTCCTGATTTAACACACTCACCCATTCAAAAATGACACGCTGATATCTTTCACAGCCACCGGAACACCAAAGGAAACGCACAATTACCAAATTTAGATCAAACCATTGGACATCTTACTAAACATCTGGTGATTTTCCAGTGCATGGCAGACTAGAAGAAACCAGCAAGAGTCACTTTAAATGATCATCATGTACAAACTTCAAGCAAGTCGTTCGTTTTTCCAAATGAGCGAAAAATAATACCAAAACTTCCAGCGATCAGTGAAAATTAGACAAAGACAACACCTCTTTCTCCCATACAATAAAATAAAACCGCTATATAAGCCCTTTCATGCTTACTGCGGTAATTGTGCTACCTCCATTTACTCCATTATGACATAAGCAGGTTCTACAACACTTATCTCCTGAGACAAATTCCCATTCTGTCCCAGAGGTTAGCTGGAAGACCAAGCAGCGATGATGGGAAAATTTAAATCAGGAGTGTTGAGAACCACTTAAACGCTTTTATCAAAGCCAGAGAGGGCTGGAGCATTTCAACCGTTTACATAAGAGTTTTATTGTGATGTGGTCTTGTATTGTTTCCTTAAATCGATTTCCATTAAAGGGCCAATTCTACGGTGGATTGTCACAGGATGGAAAGAAGGGGATGGGTGGTGTATTTACCGGCCGGCGTGTTTCTGAAGATCTGTAAAGTTGCCAGGGTGACCACTTTTCTTCATAAAGTATTAACAGTCAGTGTCTGGTGTGAGAAGGTGAATGATTTGGTTTTGGCAACCAAAAAATGTGTCCGGACTGTAGTTTTTCACAAGCATGCACACACATACATGTAAATGTGTATATATTCACATGTGCACACACACACGTACACTCATTCACATATACAGCTCTCCTGTAGCTCAGTGGTAAGAGCATTGCGTTAACAACGCAAGGTTGTGGGTTTGATCCCAAGGGATTGCACATACCTATGTATAAATGTATAAGATAATGCAACGTAAGTCGATTTGGATAAAAGCATCTGCTAAATGTATACATACACAGGCACACAGTTACATTAAGGTGTATTTAAACTTTATCATCTTTTCATCCAATTAACCAAAGAACATTACTGGACGTGCAACATTACACAAATGTAGTGTTTTATCTTCCTTGCCATAAATGTTATTGCAGTTATATATGCCTGACTAACACAAATAAAGGACCTGATGTGAGTATTCCAAACAGATCAACAAAGCGAGTAATGTTGACAGAAAAAAACAATTGCTCCACCGTCTAGTCTGTTTTTATCTGGTCATGCACATGAATAATAATTCCATACAATGGGTGTGTGAAACCATCCATGGATAATTCACTTATACAGTCTGCAACTCATTTAACGCCCTTTCTTTGCTTAGTTGTCTATTTTAAGCAACTCGATTGAGATGAGTTTTTGTTTTATACCAAATTCATCTGCAGCGTCACTTCAAAGCATCCTCATTAAGATGAATTCATTAAAATATGATAATGCTGTGCTCTGTACAGTGGCACTGCCTCGACAGGGTCCACAAGGAATCAATATGACTTTCAGAGTCAATGGGCATGTCATCATTACAGCCTTCATATAATGACCGATAACAGACATGTCAAAGACGTGTCACTCATGAGTTCATAAGTTGACATGTTTCACCGTCTGTTGAACATTACAGTAATGGTCATCTTCCCATGCTCTGTTCTATGACTGTGAAGGTTTTCTATTCAATGAAACAATAAACAATAGAGTGAATAAGTGAAGTGAATAAAGAAGTAAAGTAAAATAAACAATCTGTTTCGCTTGTTCAATCGGAAAACAGACACTGCTAATGTGCATACCTTGAATATCTGCCAAAATGCAGATATATGTAGTAGAATATAATAAGAATCAACATACATACAAAGTATTCTCTGTATATATATAAATACACATTTTCTCTCAGAGCCTCTTTCTTTTTGAGTGATCCATCGTTCTAACAGCCCCCTCATCTTCCCATTCTCAACCTGTCTCCATCTCTTCCTCTCTGTCTCCATGTGCAGAAGACATTTCCTTCCTGACACCACCCCCTCGGGTATGCTTCTATCCGATCTGTCAGTCATGGGGTCTTGCTGCCGTGGCAACAGGCAATGACCCTGGCATTGGCTCATCAATCACCACGCTTAGCCAACGGCATCATTTGTTATCTTGCATACGGATGCACTTGTGTCTACTCAAGAGGTCCTATGTACTGTAGTTCTTCATTTAGAGATAGTGTAAAAGACACACCACATGCAATAATGGTTATGAACACTCCATTATAGAATAGAACCATGCACTCAGTAGAATAAGATGACTCCAACAAATTGGTTTTCTAAACCTTTTAATGTCAGACCCCACCTTCCAGCATGTACCGCCAGTCCTCAATGATGTTCATGTGTCTCAATGCGAGTCTCTCTCCAGAAGAATAAACGCTGAAAGAAGGACAAACTACTTAATATCAGTGGTGGTTTGGAACTGAAATGAAGCACTGTCTACACACTGTTGTTATGTAGTTCTACAGCTGTCAAAGTTTATCTCTTAGTTTCATGGGTTGATGGAGAATATCAAACATGATACAATTATAAAGTAATATATAGGTAAGACTGGCAGGTACAAGGTACTTCCTGTCCCCAGCGTACACATGGACAGCTAAACTAAAGATAGAGAGTACATCATAAGAAGCAGACAGAATAGCTCAGGGACAGAGGGATTTAGGATTGCTGGTGATGGCGCAGACTGTCAGCGCTAGAGGTAAAGGAAGGAACGAAAGAAAATGTCGAGCACTAACACCCACGAGTCAGGCGCAGGAGTTTGGCGGGACACATCACGCATCTCTGATGAGGTTCACTTAAGGTGAAGCGAACTGACTTGTTAAATCCTCAGTGGGCTTAGTTTGCCATTCAAACCTCCGAACTGTCAATTACTTATTTACTGTTGATATGTATTTCAGAATAAAGCCCCATAAAGGCTGCACAATTCAAAGAGACAAGCGCATTGAGATTCCCTAGCTTGTACAGAAGTGCTCCTTGTGCACATTGGCACCTCCTGCTACGGAAACCAGTCTGACTTAAACGGGAAGCCCTGGAGCAGATGGTGAAGTCTGCCCAGCCCTTTACCATATCTGCTTTCCCTTTTGCCACTGACACTTAGACCGTGTTTCAAAAGGACCAAAAGCATCAACTCCTGCATCTCTAAATTACCTTTTGTCCCCACAGTTTTCTAAAAGAAGGATATGAAACCCCTGAGGTGGAACCACCTGATACAAAAACAGCTTCTTTCCATTAGGATGCTCAGCATGAGCCTCCATCTACCTGAGAGGTGTTTTTACCTACCACAGGGCAATAATGTGCATTAGGGATGGAAGTTAACGGAGGTTTGGGGCAAAATTGCCACAGGAAGTGTAAAATTTGCTACTGAAAATTCACCAGATGTTAAAAATGTGGGGCAATTCCTATAGACCACTTTGCCAGGTGAAATACTGGTCCAGAAGCACATCTAATTTTTAAATCTTACATGTTTAATTAAATCTTTAAGATGTTTGTTTAACATTTGAATTCGGTTGTAAATATTCTGTTGGTTGTGTTTTGTTCAAATGTTTCTGTGACCAATGTTGGACCAGTGTTGCTTACATTTTTACGAAGTGGTGAACACCATTGGCTGTCCAACATCCACTAACAGCATCTTCCCATGCAACACAGGTGCAGATCCTTCTCATAAAGAGAGCTGGAATTACCTACGCCAGAGTCAAAGGAGCTGCTGAAACTAGAAAGAGAACCCTTCGCACAGCTCCGCCCAAAATCTGATGAAGGCTTGACACCTGCTGTCCCAGCCTGGGGACCTGAACCCTGGTGATGCCACACTACCATATAAAGGCAGCATCCCATGTCCCACAGCCACCACTCCAGTTTGCAAATAATGGAGGCGAATTTGAAGTGTTTTGATATTAATTTGGTTGCTATGTCATTTCCATACATTGCCAAAACTTTTGTTTTGAGTGGGAGTCTCCCGTTTCTTTATTTATCATGGAAACGCTTGTAACATTGTCAGCATTTGAGACCCGTGATCTTGGAAGACAAAGACAGTTAACTTTCCCTCCAAAGGTACCATCTCCTGATTGGGTCAGTCACGTCTGTAAGGTGTGACATCCTTACAGTTTAAAAAAGACCACCGTCTCTTCAGTTTTGCTGGCTCTTCTCTCTTTTCTCTCTTTTGCAATTTTGGTCTTCTTTTTGTTCGTGTTCTGTCTGTGCCACCTCTACAAGCGTAGAACTATCTCTATATTTGTAGGTAAACATGCCAACACAATCTCATGGTAAAAATATAACTTTATTACGATGTGGCTAATTTTGGTTAAACTGTATAAATTCGTACGATTATATTTGTACTTTTTAGTACGATGTTCTTTCATGCTAGTGATGTAAGGTTAAGGGGAAGGGTTAAAGGGAGAGCTTCAGTATGAGTGTATTTACATGCAAATTCATACAAATAAGCCAACTCGTGAAATAGTTACGAAATCAGGCTGAAAATGCCCATGAAAATAAACAAAAAAACGAACAAAGTTAGTACTCCATTACATTACACATTATATATGTTTTCAGGGCATCTTTTTATATAACGCCTGGACATGCACTTCAAAATCTATACTGACTTTATTCTAGTATATATATTATTTAATGTGGTCTTTTATTGCTACCTTTCGTGCTGCATCTCAGCATCAAAATAAAGAAGTAGTTTCATTCCATCTAGTTCTTTGCAGGTGGGCAATTGAATTGACAACGAACCTTCACTTCACTTGATGGCACAAATGTCACATTATTCTGACAGATTGAAGTCTGTCCTGGTGTGATGACAAAGCCATGAAGTCTGTCATTCACATTTGCTTTCAAAGGGAACATCACACTACGCCCCTCAGATTCTAACAATTTCTCGGAGACTGGCTCGAGATGGCAAATCATTGCCGTGGGAACTGCTGAGGAGATCGACAATAGGTTTCTCATGATATTCAAACCCGACAGCAAAGCTGTTTTCACAGAACTTGATGTTGTTGAAAGCAAAACCAGCGGACTGCATGGGGGACTGGCTGTTACAATCCTTAAGTCTTTTGACCAAAGCTCCTATACTTTCTGCTCCTGCAGGGCAATTTCACATGCACTTCATGGGTCAGCAGATCAGGCTGTTAGTGCCCTGGCCTGTGGCTGGTGGGCTTATAACCCATCAGGCAAAAACATGGCCAGCTTTACAACCAAACATGTGTTAAAGAGGAAAAAGATTCAGAAGACTTGAGACTTGAACTGAAGAAATAAAATACAGTAAACCTCCACCTGTCCTCTCACTATCTTTATTTCCACCTGCTTGCACAGGATTACAACTTCTTTATTTTTTACTTACAGGTGATAAAATGTCATCGGTACTTCCTTATATTCAAGCCCAAATCTGATACGGAAAATGAAGATGACCAAGCCGATACATCAACTTTGTCAGCGGGACTTGAGGAGGATGTAAACTATAGCTTACTGTTTTACCTCTTATATACAACGTTTTAAAGACTATAAATAAACAACCATATACAGCATACAGAGTTTGTGTGAGATAGAAACAAGCTCACATTACAGCAGGGAATGGTAACATAATAAATAACGCAAGTGCATTGGCCCTTCCTGATCAACCAGTGTTACACCACGTCTTGTCGCGACTCAGCAAAGACAAAAAATCCCATTATAAACACGACATTTGTTGCCTCTAGTTAGAACATCGTTAATGATTATTAGGACTTATGTTGTCTTTTTTCACGTTGCGCGCGTGTCTGCATTTGCAGATCACAAACACACGACAAACTCAACCCGCATTTGTCCACAGCAAAGTCTTTTACAATGACAATGTACTTGCAGGCTGCGAATCTGAAGCGCCTGTCATGCAAAGTTGTAATGGTTGAATTGGCCCCACTTTTTAACCAAAGCTTTCGTGCATTGCCAGTCTTGATATCTTCTAGGTTCAGGAAGCAATCTTCGGTGAAATGCGCTTAAACTTGAATATTCGGATTGTACTTTTTTGGAACAGTGTTGTAAATAAAATCTAACCGTTCATTCTTAGTTGTGTCATCTCTTGGAAGGGCAAACAAAGAGGCTTTCTTTTCGCAACGAAACACATAGCGTCTACACGACATGGCTGTGGCAGTGACGATACAATGAGATTTACAAGTACGCCCCCTAACTTGCGTTTACATTTGGCCGGTCTTAGTCTCATACCAGGAAATGACGTACATTTGTAGGGGTGTGGTTACACAAGGCGTTTCAGACAGGTCTGGTTGAGCAATTGCTTTTAGATATAATGATCTTTTATTTCAACACTTTAATTTTTGCAATTTTACGTGTCTAATACATGCATGGGCAACTTATAACACACCAAAGACACACAAAAACATGTATTCGCGCCATATGACCCCTTTAACATAAAATAAATTTAACAAAAACAAATGTATGAATATCACAAGTTATGAAAATGTTATTGCTTGAGCCTTTGCAAAAGTGATCCTGCAGATGAATGAGTTCCAATTGCAGTTCAGATTCAGGTTTACAAGCCCCTTTCATCTCAGTTTCTCAGTCAATACCCACATGTTCCCCCTTAACGAACATCAACTTTTGCTACGCAATAAAAACACCTTATGGTTTCATGGTTTGATCGATTTAAACATCAACGCAAGATCGTAGGCATTTTGAGTCTGTGATAGTGAATTCCTAATGAGAAAATAAGTCTGTGCCCTCCATCTGCACTTTACGCAGTGCCGTGGCGTTGTGTGCAAACAATCTATATAGCATCTTATAAATAAATAAAATATTTGTATTAAAATGATATCCAGATGGGACCAGCAACAGTAAAGTACTATATTCTATGAATTTCGAAGGACCCTAACATTATAACAAAATGTCTCGACTGTAATAGAGTTTACATTCTAGATGCTGTGTCTTTATGTTAAAACATTTAAATGCGGATTTTATTGTCACTCTACATACAAACATCCATAAAAATATATTTTTTATTAATTTTCACTTAAAATGACTAAAAGACTGCATTTAAAAATAACACACTGTGTCCAGCAGAGCTGAAAAGCCATTCGCCCTTCAAACCTTCAGTTCAGCTCAAGGCCAAGAGACCCGAGTACAGTTTACTCCCATGTGCCGCACAGATAATCCAACCTACACGATTGCACGCATCCATCACAAAGACACAGATGAAGGATGAAGATTATTAGCCGTGACCTTTAGAAACTGTTGATGAATATAGAATGTAGAAAATATCGGCCAATCATGCGTGTGCATGTTTAATGTTTTAGTTTAGTGAAACGTTACACCTCAGATCATTTGTGACTCTGTGCACTTAAAGATGCGCTTGCTGCGTCCATCATATTAATCTATGAAAATGTTATCTGCATTTACACGATGCTTTAGTCTCTATGTTAATGAGTGCGCAATTGAAAAACACAGGAGAATGATCTGGGGTAAAGCAGGAAGAATAAAAAGCCAATTACAGCTGTGCAAGAGAAGAAGCTGTGCAAAGGCACAACATCTTCAGAGATTTATTTCTTATTATTGAAACGATACATCAAAGCACAAAAGATATCTGCAGAGGTAAGATAAATATTTAGACTTAAACTTCACCTCAAAACCAACTACATTTTATTCCCCAGTGCAGTGCAGCAAGGCTTGAATTTAAACGCTTTTATTAATGTGTCCTTCATGTTGGCATGCAGTATCTCAGCAGCCCAGGAGTGAGAGATGTTATTTGGAGTGAAGAACATTGTTTTTTCACATCTTTCTTCAACAGAGCCTCAACTATAAAAAACGCTATGAATATTAATTTATTCATCTTATTAAACATCATTACATCTGATAAACGTATGTAATTTAACTTGTTAATGAGAAACTGGCTGATTATACATATGGACAAAGAAACCCAAAGTTTCTCCAGCTGCTTTTCGAGTCTGATATGAATTAATAACTAGTATCACGCTCTTGGCATTCCTGGCAACACTGATAAACTAATCCATGCAACATGAATGTGATGCATCACAATATTTGATAAATGAATGCAGCCTGCCTAAAAAACAAACGGTGATGCATATGCTTCTAATGCAACGCGTAATGCATTTACTGTATATATGCATGCCCTTGCATGTGATAACAATATGCAACATTAATCTCAACCCTATCCGTATATTCTCCTGAGATAATACAGTATGTATGAATACAAGTCTGACAAAAATCTCATACAGTTTTTTCTTGTGGAGGCTTGGAGATGTGCTTTTGAAGAGATGTATGCAAGATGTAGGAAGAGATGTTAAAAAATGTTGATCGTTTGTGCAATAATGCGGAAGAGAGAAAGCAGCATTCAGCATTTCTGGCATGACGGAGCCTATCGCTGGCCTCAGATTTAATAAATACAGTCATCACGCACCACCGCATTCAGACTGTGACTGAACCTTTCCAGACGCATTCTAGAGAATCTCTTTTTCCAATTAGTTCCTCTGCAGTAAACAATAAGATATAAATATACACTGTCTGAGTTTGATAGATCTACAGTAATTTCAGTTTTGCATCTGTTCAACTTCAAAGATAAAGTGGAGGTTCTGACTCAAAACTTCCCCTTTCCTCTTTAAACTGGTATAATTGTTATCTGCAACAAATGTCAAGAAAAACACTTTTTTGTTTGTGTGTACTAACATGTACGGACCCAAGTATTTTAGTATTTTCAACCTGTTTTGCTTTGATCAGGACTAAAAATGTTGATGGTTTCACATTCAGTTAGTCATCAAAAACAATGGCCTAAAATTGTGAATGTTTTGGAAATTTTCACTTTGTGAATCTTATTTTATTAGTAAGCACAGCTTATTATACAGTAGATATAGCAGTTTGGTGCACAGACTCACGGACCAAATGATTCACAGTGTTAAAGCAATTACAATGTGCAAATGTGGCAGATAAACACTAAATATATAAACACAAAGGGCATGAGCTGTTTTTTTGTACTACAATATCATTGAGCACAGTGATACTCATATGATCAATATTCATATGGATCTTCATATATCATTACCACCAGTTTTCTCTGATTTTAAGAATTACTTGAACAGAAGACATGCTTATCAGTCTATATTTGAAAAGAAGTGGACAGAGATGTATTAATTTTACTATAAATGTTTCTGTAATCTTAAAATAACAGCAACAAATAAAACTGGTTTGTCAAGCGAGAACTAAAGCAAAGTTGATAACGTATAACACATGTTGATCAATGAAAAGAAGGATGTGATTGTACTGTATTCCTTAACCTCAAATGACTTGGTATTAAGAACATCACTAACCACATCTACACAACCTCAAATATATCATCTCAGTGAAAAACGAGAAAATGATTGAGAGGGAGACAGTAACCTTTCTGTGAATGAACAGCTCAAAGCACACATGAAGTGACACGTGTCGACATTCAGAAAGAGACAGATAGGGAGAAAAGAGAGAACTGGCATCTTGATACCCTGGCAGAAGGCAGCAGGCTTCTAATTGGTGAGCATATGTTCTGATCATACAGGGAGAAGAGGTTTGGATTCCTGATCCAAAAACCTGACAGGAACCATGTGCTTCCCTTCCAGAACCAGTGATCAAAACCAGACAAATAACCACAATCAGCATCTCTACTGTACAGCAAGAAAGAGAAAGAGAGAGAGGGCAAAGACTGAAGAATGCAGTGGGGAAAAGAGCAGTCAAGAATGGTTGAATAAATGCATAAAAAGAAAATGAGAAGAAAAGAAAAACAGATGAAACAGCAATTTGTTCTACCTGCCTATAAGATAAACACACCACAAGTGCACACAGCTTTACATTAACTCAGCGCAATGTTTCTTTAAAGCCAAAGGCAACTCTTTTGTTTTAGCTAAGATGACTGAACTTAAAAGAAACAACACGCAAAATGGTCAACAAAATTGAACAACGATTCAAATGGTTTTCCTTTGACAATAACGGAAGTGTGTGGGTTTGTGCGGCCTTGTTTTTATATAAAGCTCATAAATCAAATAGAATCATATTTTTTGAAAATCTAATAATGCAAAAAGTTTTCTATGATCTTTAGGTTTAGGGGAATGGGATAAAATATAGAGTTTATACAGTATTAAAATCAATACGCCTATGCACTGTCCCGCTGATAATAAACCAGATGTGTGGTTGCGAGAGAGAGTGAGAGAGAGTAATGATGCTTTCACTAATAGGCCACATGGCCAAACGAATGTGAATACCCAAACAGCTATCCGTATGTGCTTGTTTACATTTCATTAAGAGAGATTTGGTCCTCTCTAACAGTTTCTGGGATGATTTTTCACTAGAAACATGGCTCCCATTCAGACACAAGAGCACTGGTGTTTTTCAGCATTGTGTACTTTATTTTTCTGTTACTGCTTATTTTTTGGTAATTATTAAGCTGATTTAATTGTACTCTTTTTTATTTCTATCCATTTGGTTTGTTATTTTGGCTTTTAGCCACCCCAAAGTTATGCTCCTTAATAAATGTAATATTTGTTCTCTTTGTTTATACAGTATCTGCTTGCTTGGTTATCAACCGAACTGTGTTTTTCCTCTTTTGGGACTTCAATTCCACAAGCCAGTTTTTTTATTATGCTCCTTCGTAGAGATTTCTCAGCTCCATAGACCCAGGCCTTAATAACTGGTTATATCACACAGTGTGATGAGTGTGATGGTGTCTGGCTCATATTCAGTGATCCAATTCATTCTTAAAGATTTCAGTTTTCAGCTCTGTGCTTTGTAGAACTGTAAAGATCTCTATTTGCACACTGTAAACGCCATCCACGGATAAAAAGGACCCTCAATCTACTACAATGTTTGCTTGGGAGATCACATGGCTGTATATGTTATTGATGCATCTGTTAGTAATGGCTACATCTTATAGCCAGAATCAATTATTAAAAGTATATGTTCACATACTTTTGGCCATAAAATTATGTGACTGCCTTTAAAATATTTTTTAAGCTGGATACATTTTTTATGATTTAAAACGTCTTGGTTACGTATGTAACCTCAGTTCCCTGATGGAGGGAACGAGACGTTGTGTCGAGAACGACAGATGGGGTTCGCCCTCGAGAACCAATCAATTCTGACTACTATAGAAAAGGCTAATGAAATTTGGCAAATGAAATTTGCAGCATTCATTTACCTCTTGTTCTGAAGAGCCTGAGAGCCTCTCACGACTGCAGCAGCATACGATACGTGTTTGTGGCATAAGGGACACAACGTCTCGTTCCCTCCATCAGGGAACTGAGGTTACATACGTAACCAAGACGTTCCCTTTCTGTCGGTCTCTCGATGTTGTGTCGAGAACGACAGATGTGGTTGCCTATGGAAAACGCCACAACGTTGTATCGCGTCACAATCTCAGCGAAGCGACGGTAACAAGCCTGGGCGTGTCAGCTCGAAGCTTTCGTGAAACTGTAACCTTCCAGTGTGGTGGTCGGGGGGTCCCAGAGCTTTCTTGGAGAAAGATGGGTACAGCCCTGACCGGTAACCTTTCAAGGACGGGGCCTTAGCTCTCTACAGGCGAGAGGCCATCCGGCTCGGGTTTACACCGGGTGAGCGCAACTCTTAATCAGAGAAGCGCTGCAGAGGCCACCTCCTACCCGTGGGGAGGAATGGAGTTCCCCATATCACTAACGCTGCTAACATGGGTGGTCATCGAGGCCGTAGCCACAGATGTCACAGCCCAGGTATCAGATAAAATGGTGGCTGGTTCCCGTAGGAAGACAGCCTCCCGTGACCGCAACTTCTGAATGACAATCTGCCCGCAGTGCGAACGCGTGCTGGACGCCCAGACATCTAATGCAGGCTCTGAAGAACAAAAGGTAAATGAATGAAATTTGGCGAATGAAATTTGCATGCCGGTCTCCGCCCCCGGATGTCCGGTATAAAACGAAGCCGGCATGCAAATCATTAGCCTTTTCTATAGTAGTCAGAGTTGATTGGTCTCAAGGGCGAACCCCATCTGTCGTTCTCGACACAACGTCGAGAGACCGACATAAAGGGAACTCGTAGTTAACATTTTTAAAAATCCCTCTATCATAGCAAGGAAGGTGAAGTTTTACTACCCTTACTACTGGTGTGTAGAAAAAACGCACATTAAAAGACAGGACTGACCCGAGACCAGAGGCTTCTGTGATTATGAAGTGCTTTGTAGTGTCTAGAAGCAAAAGACCATAAATTGATATCTTCTTGAAAGATCTGCTGCTTTTGCGGTGTCACAGGCTTGGATGAAGAGGAAGAATACTCTTGACCTATTGATACCCTTCACTCTCCTGTCATCTTTTCTTCTATCAGCTCTTTCCCCTGGCAAAAACTTCTTATCTATGATTAAGGTGGTGATGTTAAAAGGTCCATAGCCCTGCAATTACAGTATGAAGCATTTTATTTCGTTTCAAGAAAATCCATTTTTAATATTAGTCAAGCTTTCTTGCACTAAAAAAGACCTTTAATCCATTCTGCTAACCTTCTTAAACTCCCAGTGTGTCATTTTTTGAGGGATCTATTGACAGAAATGCAATATATTATAACTGTGTTCAGAGGTGTATAAAGACCTTACATAATGAAGCGTTATGTTTTTGTTACCTTAGAATGAGCTATTTCAATCTACATACACCGCAGGTCCATTCACTTGGAATTCACCATGTTGTTTCTACAGAGTGCTCTACAGAGAGCGTTTCGCAAATATGAAACCTCTGTAACCTAAGTAAACACATGAGGACATTCTAGTTCTGTGTCAGCCACCGTAGTGCTTCGAAAGGGAGGGCTGGAGTGAGCCGTTGGTTGCAATTCGCAACCTCACCACTAGGTACCGCAAAATTTCATATACTGGACCGTAAAAGCTTTTTAAAAAAGACAACACAAAATCTGGTTTTCTATGATGTCACTTTTAAATTTAGTTTTTACTGTAAATCATCATAATGCAGTTGTGTTAAACCCAACCATCTAATTGTTATGCTACTTATTGCTCTAAACCACAGCAAGTTGTTCCTCTCGTACAGTATTTTCTCTTCACTGAATTCCTTTAAATCTCCTCCTGTTGCCTCAGGGTTCTCTCTGTGTATTTGAATTACACTTTGTTCTTCCTGCTGAGGTGTTTCTAACACTAACACATTGTATATTCCATTAAGACGTCTCATCGGTCAAAATGAAATCCGAATGTAAACGTCTTGAAAAAGGTCCATGGATGAAAAATTTAACAACTTGACATATTTATGGACAATACGTATGCTCGGGCAAAAAGCATCTCTTTGAGGAATGGTGGCTTATCTAATTGAAACTTGAAGTTTCCGTGGGGGGAATACAATTTAGTGTAACACCAAACATGCAGAGAGGCATGCAGGGTGAGATTAATCTATTCTCATGTCTTTAATTACAAGGGTGGAATAATGTTCAGCAGGTGTTTTACAAAGAAGGACAGAAAGTAAACAAGCTATTAAAGAGTCATGCAAGGAATATAATGAATCTCTCTATCTATGATTGTATTGTATGATATAGCTATGACCTTAGACAAATAACAGCAAATGTATCCTTCGAAAATTCTTCAATGCCCCCCCATGAAAGTGTCCAGCTCCCATTGACAACCAACCTTGATCGTCTTTAGAAAGTGAATGTGCAAGTCCCAGTGCATGCTGGGAAGGCTGAGGACAATATTCATTCTATCACAGTAAAGGAAGAATTATGGAGTGAAAAACTGGCATGCAGGGCATCATGTCATTCAGTGAGAGACAATAAGACAAGGCTAAGGTCGGGAAAAAGCAATATTTTTTGAAACAGGTTGAGATTCAGTACACTTGAATATAAAAGAGATAATAATATCTGCTGCATGCAACCATGTGTGCCCATGAGTGGTATGCAAGCATGTTACATATATGCATAAGTCTCATGAGGAGGCGGTTTCTCTTCCATTAAGATTAGGCAGGCTGTAAAATATTCATACAGAAAATGAGAAACTGTATTAGGGCTAAAAAGGATCTTAGCAGAATGAATCATCAATAATACAGCAGCTCTTCTAAGCTCATCAGAGCCTGAGACTCGCAAGTGTCGAGAGCGCTGTACCATCAGAGGCTCATCTCAGTCCTGTGACACAGGTAAATCTCCTGAGCCCTTACATTTATTCTTGTTTAAAAATGTGTTAATATTCTAAACAGCTTACGCTTTGGTCTGAGATCACTGGGTTCATGTTAAACATATATCTGACATGACTTGGGTTACGCTAAAGGTTTCGTGTGATGCTTTATGCTCTCTCTCTCTTTTCTAAGGTTCTCTTCGTACTTCATTCTCTGCTGTCTTGCTTTCATATTTAATCAAGTCTCACCTCCTCTCACTTCAGTTTCATTCTCTCCACTGAACCCTTGTTAATTTCTCCCCTCAGTACAAGAAGATTTTATGATGGTGTGTCAAAAGGCAAAGTCAAAAGCTCTTTTTACTCTATTGATTAAGGACGAAATTTCAGGTTGTGTCATTGATTGAAATTGTGCAGTGATGGCGGGTGAACAAAGCAGATCGAGGTAAGAAAAAATTTAAATGGGGGAAGAAAGAAAGAATATTTGGATTTCTTGTATGGTTTGTCATTTTTTAAGCCTTGCAGTAAATATTCATTTTAATTGTATGAAAAAGTTTTGACATTCTACTGAGACATCATAAAAAGATACACTGAAACATTTGAACAAATGTTACTTTTGGAATAATGCTAAAGGTTTAGTTGATGTGTCAAGTAACAGAATCCAAGAAAGAAGCTGAACATCTAAGGTGTGAAGTTTTCATCAAGGATAAATGTCGAAAGATGATGTGCCATCAATGCAAAATTTCAAAGCACAAAAATAATACCTCCGTCTTTGATGCCAGCCTAACACAAACAGAATAAGGCCTTCATTTACAGATAACCCCCTCATATTTGCATTATAAAACAAAACAAATCCCTCCGCATTTTGTTTGTCAGCTAACCTTTTCAAAATGTCTGTCTGTATATCCGTTCTTTTGATTTTGGCTCTAGACAACTGTCATGTTTTGCTGGCTTAGTTTTATCAAAGGGAATCAGACTGATCATGCGTGAATATTCAGCTAATCTGACAGTACACTTAATTGACACAAGATAGAAATCACTATTGAGGATGGCATATGATACTCATATAGTGCATCCGATCATAGAATTGTTTTTTTTCACAGATTGCCCACTTTGTTTTAGGACCTTAATTCACTAAATATACAAATGCATTTTAAAACAAACTGGGATGAACTAACTTTGCCTGCTGCGATTCACTACAGTATCATATGGTATGAAGCTTGAAAGACATTGTCCAAATTGATGAGACTGCAGTAAAGAAACCGAAACACAAAGCATAGTCATATTTCATTTCATCCTTTACGCTTGCAAATTATTTGCATTGACGATTTATAAATGTACACTTTCTAAATTAAATTATATTTTGGCTACTCAAGACAGTCAGATAAACTGTCTAAATAAGTACACCATGATTTTTTAATTGACAGGTATGAATGCCATGTGGAATGTCCTCAGAGAGGTTACGAAAAAAACATCAATATATGTTGTTCCTACTTGACACCTGCTGTATGGTCATTGTTAGGTCAAGTTTAACATTGTAAATTATGTGAATACCTACAGTATATTAAACCTAATTGGGCGAAATTCTATTTAACAGCTGAAGATTTGCATTTAAAACTATATAAATAATCGTCACTAGTTAAAAAACCCATAGAATCTATATGTGATTATTGATCACCTAAACGAACATTAGCTTCAAGAGAGAATTTAATTGACAGGTATCCAACTCCGCAACTCTGGGCTTAGAGAAAATAAAGAATTTCCTAATGTCTTGTAAATACAAGTTTGTGGTGGCATTTATGAGCACTTTTCTAATAAATAGGATCATTGCAACATGAGCCATGCGCGAATTATGCAGCAGAATATCACAATATAACATATTTTGTATATGTTAACGTGCACTTAAAATAATTTATTTATTTTCTTAAATGTCATGGTCGTTTAAAAACTATACCAGGCCGATGTTTGCTAAATTTGCAAAACTCACACATATAATGCAAATACAGCTCTGCGGCATCAGGGATTTTGCACATACATTGCGAGTGAATCAAGCAACAATTGGACTAAGCATTTTGCTCATGGAGACAGGTGTGATGCTCCAAAAAATAGAGACACTTTGAAACACATGAATCACTTGGACAGAGATTTATCGAATGCAACCCCGCCCCATCTGTTTAAGCTCTTAATGCCATATTTTAAGAATTTAGTCAAGCTGAATGTTGCGAGCATACACATGTATATTATATACTTACTTCACTGATATCCATATCTATCCAAAGTAACGCTTGACTAAACGAAGGATAAATGAACTCATCTCTCTCCTAGCTGGCGGCCTTGTGGTTTCGCATCTATCCAACATATTAAAATGCAGAACACCCTGTGGCAGATACGCTGTCTGAATCTTCATGCCATGCTGAATGTCCTCAGAGAGGTTACGAAAACAACATCAATACATGTTTTTCCTACTTGACACCTGCAGAATGGTCATTGTTTTGATAAAATCACGTTCAATATGAATACTTATGTTAACTGTACGTATGTGCATAACTTCTATTAAACGGACCTAATTTCATTCTAAATAAGAGAAATCCTATTTACTAACAGCTCATGATATGCATTGAAAACTAACTAAATAATCACTGGTTTAAAAACCCATAGAATCTACATCCTATGTAACTTTTGATCACGTAAACCAACATCGGCTTCAATTAGAGCGCTTACATCAGGGACACATGGGGGATAGCGCTAGCGGCTGTTTTTGTTAGGCCACTTAAGACAAGTGCCCTTTAGCCAAGGGCAATCCAGTGACAGGAAGTGAATTCACTCAGCTGGAAGTCCACAGACAGAATGTGTGGGTGCGGTGCTGAGCTTAGAGGATGATCGTGAGCCTCCATGATTTAGAAGGTCATTTATTTCTGCTAATTGGCTCTTAATTTGAGTCAGATCCCTGTTGTATCCATTTACTTCCACGTATGTACGTGTGCGTCCAGGGGACGAAACGTAGACACGAGCAAAAGCTATCTGTCCTTCACACGATTTTGTCATTGGCGGTCCAGTCTCTCATAAAAACTGACAGGGCTTTAAGGAAACTATAGGTTGTTACCAGATATGTGCGTTTGTAAATGTTGTTTGACATAAATATGTGTTTTTGACAACACACCTTCTCATATAAAATGCTTTAAAGCACAATATGGTTCTTTCTTTGCCAAAGGATTAAATACATTAGATGATAATATCATAGCCCTGCTGTGTAAGCAAACTATAAGTCTTTCAGGATCATTATATTCTTGAGTCGCCTGCCGAGACATTTCCTCATTGACCTTTAACAAGCCAAAACAGGAGAAAAAAATACTTCAGGTAAAAACAGATAAGCCTGAACGACACTCGAAAAGCTCATCCCTAAAATGAAAGTGTGAGAAAAATCAGCGCCGGAGGCTTTGATTGCGGTGTATGAAGACTCACTGTGTCAGAATACCAATCAGTTGTCAGGGAAGGTCATTTCATGTCTTTGAAAACTATTTCTGCTCTGTGGTCATGATGGCTGTGTTCACACAGTATGTGTGTTTGGGATTGACAACCGAATTGTGTCTCAAATTGCACTAGCCGTTTATACAACAGCTTAGAGGCGAACACGGTCTACATGAACAAATGACCAAAGTCAAGCTCTTTTTCCATTTTTGTGACAGTAATTAAAATGGCCATAACCATAGTGACATACAGCAATTATGTAAAACAATCGAGACAATATTATTTAATAAACCCAAGTCTGGCTGAAAAACAGTGAGTCAGAGGTCGGCCCAAAAAAGTCGAATAAAATGGTCACTACACAGTTTGTCCTCAACATAGTTAAATGAATTCTGCACTCGGGGTAAAGATAGTTTTTGGTCCCCGTTCATGCAGGGGGTACTCAAACAAATAGACCACTGACATGAAGAGAAACAGCAATTTCCTGCTTCATCGATTCCCGTCGTTCTCTCCAAGCTCTCTCTCTCTACTCTCTTTAAGCACATCCACTCCTCAAGCTCCACGCGTGAGGTGCTAACATGCAGACTGGATCAAACACTGCCAAACAAACCCTTCCATTTAAATACATGCACACAAACATGTCCAGGAATAAACAAATCGAGAGTGGAATAGAAAGTTTGGGATTGTGGGGTGGTCAATGGAGTGCCTGGCACCATCACATACTGAAAAACTTCGGTGATTTCCCCTGAGCATCAACCGTCCACAAACCGCCTTTTCCCGGTGCAAACAATAAAGAGACTTGGATCACACAAGTCTCGGAGTATGAATGTGAGAAATTCATGATCACAGTACGATTTATTTGATGGATATGCTACAAAATGATGTTATTGATTTGACCATCCCAGGATATTACTTCCTTTCTTTAGGCTGAATTGCAAAACGGCATCAATTGGAATTGTGTTTATGATTTGGGTCAAATGACAAATAAATAGCAGGCATAAAAACAAGTCAATGTCAATTCATTACAAACGGGCGCTTTGAACGGATGCACATCACATATAAAGCCAGCAATGAAACCACAAGGGGCATGTTTTTCCATTCCTTTGCACACTTTTTTATTGTTTTCAATGTAAATATGCGTTGGTGTTAGACATTTACGCCGTGTCTCATGCCTTTTGTAACGTCGCGCACATTAGGTTTGCATTTTTAAGATGTCATGTCAAGTAAAAAATTATTTTACTATAGCGACGCAGCTCATCAATGTCAGTTCCACAGCAGTGGAGCAATCAGATGACCCCGAGGGCGGGTAAAGCGTTGCAAGCTTTTGTTTAGAGCTAGTTGGCGCGTTTGTTTCTTTCATCAAAAGCACGTGTTGAGAGCACTTTTTCAAACAATTCATGAATGCAACATCTTTGTTTTTTTAAAGACAGGTGTTGCCGAAGTGAATTGTGGGTCTGTTGGCGTAGATTTCTCAACTTTTCAACCGGGAACGCAGGCGTCTCCCAGTCAGATCCCCTTATGCAGGCGCTAGCCAATTGCGTTCATGCAAGACCGGAGAACAATGTGATTGGCTGTTGTCACTATGACGATCGCGTCAGGCCACACTTCAGACACACCCTCCTTGACGTTGACGCCCCATGTGAATGCAGGGTTACAGCGTAGATGTCTTTCGAACTTATGGGACAGAAAGCCACACATGATGGAACACTGAGCACTGTATGGAAGTGCTTACTGGACACATTCAATGCTGTGTGATGGACAGTTTAGTTACAGCATATAAACTAGTGACAGAGTGCTAGCGCAGCTAAACTGCAGCCTGGAGGGAAATTCAATCTCACTGTTACCTTCACTCAGCAAAGTGTTCGTCTGCCATTCTGTCTGCAGATCCTTTAAGTTCTTAAGGTAAAAAAATAGGATAATCCCCTGCCCTGCTTCTTCTTGCTTATGGGGTAAACATTTAAGAGTGACATCCTGACATTTGCTTGGGTGAACAAACTGAGATAAGAATGCTGTCTTATATTTCCAGCACATTGTCAGTGTTGTGATAGGGAGTCTGAGTTATCTTGTTGCATTACCTCAGGGGATTTCAACAACTGCAGGGGGATAGTAATTATTGTTTCATCCTAAATCTGTGCAAAAATGCAATAAATGTTCAGTTTGATGCAAGGTTATTTTATAGTTCACTCAAATTAAAACTTTGAAAACACTTCTGTTCATTAAAATCTAACAAAATATTGACCCCTAAAAATTATAAAAAAACCTTAAACTAAATGAAAAATTCAAATGTTGCCTCAAAAATAAACTGAATTAAGCTGAAAGGACTACAATTTTAATAATAAACAAAAAAAAATGAATTAATCTTACATAGCAACCGAAAAAATCATAAAATGACAATTAAAATTAAAGGGGCAATTCCCCGTGATGCCAATTTTCAACTTTTAGTTAGTGTTTATTGTTGCTGTTAGAACATAAACAATATCTGCAAAATGATAAAGCTCAAAGTTTCCAAAGTTCAGTGCCAAGCGAGATATTGTCTATAACGAAATTCGCTTTTCAAGGACAACACAGAACGGCTGGAATCGGACTACAGCCCTTTACCTCTCGGGTACATGTTGTTACTATTTTGATTTTTTTTAAAACCTCCGCCCAAAGGAATAGCCCGATAAAAAGGGGCGAGGCCTTCCTTAAGAGAAGAGGAAGAGCCGCTGGAGTAGTGTTTGGTTATCAGAGATTGCAAACATTTAACTGAGCTATGCGCTAAACTATTTTCACTTTCATCAGAGTCCAACAGCTGGTAAAAAGAATTCAGCTACACTCAGTCTCCTGTTCAATCTGCTTGTTTTATTATCCAACTCGGGTCCAATATAAAAAGGCAAAACTAACGCTTCTGTTATTAGTGTAAATTAATATAACTGGTCTGACCCAATCGGTCGGTGTCATTTCCTTGCCATAGTAGGGAAGAAAATGCGATCTATAACAAAGATTAACGTTTGCACATGCACTTGCAGACCTCCGTTACACTTCGATTGATCGATTGATCTTTGTTAGAGATCGCATTTTCTTACCTAGTTTAGCATGTTTTTAACTGATGAAGTGAAGTTGACGCCATTGTTACTGTTTATTGCCAAAAGCCAAAGCTTATAAATACACGTGCACTGAGAGGGGCAGCGGCCAATCACAACAGCCTGAGAAGCGGAAGCTCGCTGATATGGTGTGGGTGGGAGATCTTCAGACAAACGCTCTAAGCTGGGAACCAATCACGACAGACCTGGTCAGCTTGATATCCTAGAATTGAAAATGGCTTACATAATTCCAAATATCTTTCTCTGTGTTCATCTGGGTTAACTATGCCTATAACTTAAAGAAAAAAAAGCTGATTGACTATAATAATGCAACTAAATAAAACTAAAATAAAAAGTATAATAACTCTGGTTTTTATGTGATGTATGAGCATGTCAAAGTGATTGATTTTAGTACTTTATATATATATATATATATATATATATATATATATGTCTTTGTTTTGTTGAACACAAAAGAAGATATTTTGAACAGCAAACAGTTCTGGGGCACTTTTGACATTTTTAATACTATGGTAGTCAATGAAGGCCAAGAACATTCTTCCAAATATCTTTCTCTTTCGAACTAATGCGAGATGAGATAACTGCTCCGCCAGCTTCTGTTTCTGTGTCCAAAGTTAATATCTTTAATGTTTGTCTCTTAAATCTACATGTATGCTGATGACAGTGATGATGCACAAGCAGACTTATTAAACTCAAAGGAACTATTACAGCTTTTGCTTCGTGTCAGTCCTTTTCTAATTATTAAGTTATTTTACTTCTTACTCTACACATCCCAACTTTGCGGTACAACAGAGAGATAGAAAACTTTAAAACTGCCGTGAACTATATGAGGTCAAATGCAGAGACGCAAGAAAAAAAATGCTAGCAGAAACAGTAATGTTCATATGTACATATAAACAGAAAGTGCATGGGCGACATGGGTAGTTTGGCAAATACATGAGAAAATGTTAGCCACTGTTTTGAACAACTTCAGTGCAGAAATGTTAGAGTGTTATGATTGGGCCAAAGCAGTCCGTGCATCAAGCTTTTAACAGAAATCTTCATTCTTCGTTCACACACCGCCACTTACTGGAATTTGCCGGTAACGTTACTACTTTCTAGTACTGGAAAATTGGAAGTACCGATTTACCGTAAAGGTCCTGTTCACACATGCTATGTTAACTGCAATTTTGTATGTGACTGTATGTGTGAAAGGGACTAATGATTGACAGAATGTTTATTTTTGGGTGAACTGTTCCTTTAACAGTAAACTCTTAAACAACAGTATATTTAAACATTTTGTGTTGAGTTTAGTATGCGCTGTTGTTTACACAGTGTATTCTCAGATTAATTCTTATCTAACAAATTGCTCTAATTTAAACCAAATCTAATCTTGAACGCTTGATACTTTAAATACAGCAACCAAACCAAAACTATGTTGAGCAAAGCTTAAAAAAATGTCTACAGAGACGATCTCCTTTACTCCTCTTACTTTTGTTGCATTTGGCTGAATAAGCCTTTTCTCCTCTTAAATTGGCTGTGAAACAGACGAATAGCACATAGTCATTGTAATCTGCCTTTCAAATGAAAGCAGAAAGGGGAGAGGCCCATCTCTTAAATCTGGATAGTAAATTCATGAAAGGTTACAAAAAAGAGAATGTCTCGAAGATTTTAATTCGCCTTAGTTATGACCCTAACAATGAGTATGCAGAAATGCATAAAGAAGTGGAAGAACAGTGACTGTAGATAAATATGATGAAATTGGATAAGAAATGTGAGAGTAGAGGTGGGCTTATGAGATCAGGGCTGGTCTACTATAATTTAATAAAGAGCTCTAGCTCTTCAAAGCAGCGAGATAATTGATTTTCTCCTCACGCAGAGATGAAAAATGACCTTTTCTGTTCTTTGACCTCCATATATATGCGTATGGGGTTTATATGCAAAATGCGTAAATAGTCCTTTGTATGTGCTGTGAATGACCAGAGATTAAAGACTGCGATTTCAAACTCTTGCCTCATTTTTTCGTTCTGTATCACCGATCCTCGTTTTCATTTCCCCAGTTTCCTTTTGCTCTTCGCCCTTGTTTTGAATGTACTTGAGAATCCCTATTTTGGAAGATTTTATATTATTGTTGTGACTACACAGTAATGCACTGAGTGAAAGGGAAAGATTTTAAGCTTTCTGTTTTTAACTCTGTTTACAGTTGGGAATGAGGGACCAAGGCATAGATGTTCGGGGAGGTGAGCGGAGGTAAAATAACGCTTAAAAAGGAACTTCTTATACTTTGCCCCCCTTTCCCGCTGAAAAACTTCTGGTTGTTTTTCGTTCTGACCCTCTCTGTGCCTGTTATATTCTGTCTTTCTATGTTTGTATTCACAGATGCTGTTAATCCATCATACATTGTCTAATTCATGAAGGGTCACCTCGGGGGCTTCACAGGTCTGTTGTTCTTTTTTAATCTGTTCTGTTCAATTTAAATCACCTCACTTCCTGTCTGTCGTTTTGCTCTCTTTCCTCTTTCATCTCCTGTTTGCCTCAAATCCATTCATCATAGTGGCTCACAAGAACATTACATTAAAGTGGCTGCCTGAGACACTGGAAGTAGATGGAGAGAGAGTGAGACATTCAGAATGTTAGCTCTCCAGCTCTATATTTTAAGAAAATATAATTTTTCGGTCTAATGAAATTAAAATTCCAAAAGAATAAAAACTGAACTTGTTATAGAGACACTGCTTTTCAACACTCCCTTTCTAAGAGTGTTATAAATCAAACTTGTGATCACAAATCGCATTGTCTCGCACTGTCTGGATGTCCTGATCTGACAACAGGCTTTACTTCTATAAAAATCATCAGGTTCAGATAGATCATGTCAACACTGACCCAACACATCAACAAGTGCCTGAACTAACAGACTTTTTCAGTGTATTTCATTATGGGAGCGTATGTTAAATCACACTGGGAATTAAATGCATAGAAATGTGTAGCCTATGTGTGTTGCTATGCAGATGAGATGGTATAAGAAGAGAATGTGAAAGCAAGTAAAAAGGACCACTGGGGGAGAAAATATCAGCATAATGAATGAGTGAAACACAATCTAAAAAGACAAAGTGAGCCACGGTGGATTAGAGATAGCAGGCAAGAGATCAAAACAGAGAAATAGGTTTTGGAACGAGCTAATTAGGAATGCATGCAAGTTTGCATCAAAGCGATATCGCCCTCTTCTCATTAAAGATGCCGGCCACAATTTCTATTGCACGTTCACATGATCTGCTTCAATCTGAAAACCTTGATTCATGAGTATCACTGGTGAATAATAAGTCAGATGATCCAGACCGGTCAATATGAGGAAGGGCGTGTTTAAATTTAACTGTCCCAGAACAGATCAGGAGCTCTCATTTAAGAAGAGGTGGAATGGACTGGAAGGAGATTACAATAATTCACTGTAGCCGCACAGCAATGATAAACCATTTAAATTTGGAAATGCATAAAAGAACTGGTGCTTTTGTTTATTGACCTATGAATACAAACCCTTTCAGATTTCTTAATTAACAAGCTAAAAATCCCCTGTTATGGCTACAGCCACTATTAAGAGGGAACTATGAACAACTTTTGTGTAATCAGCTCATTAAACCAAAATGACAGACAATAAAAATAAACATTAACATGAATATGCGCCGTCCACACCAAATTTTCCAGAGAAGAACAATGTTTAACATTAAGTTCAACATATAATATAAATTGCCAAATCATTTTGAAATAAACTGAATCATACTATATCTGCTCCCGTCAAAACATTGTCTGGTCACAGCATCGTGCGCCCAAGACACTCCTACACTCCTATGCACTTTTCCTATTGACCTTTGGAAGATCGCAAAGCAAATAAGCTCTGTGATTAACCAGGGTTTATGATGTTTACACATTTTGTCTTTAAAGATAATCTTTACAAATGTTTGTTACTTTTAAAGCCGAAATACAGGCAGCAGAAGAAAAAAGCTAACATCCTTTAACTATGCTTTAACATGCTATAAACAGACTACACTATGGTTGCTCAATATCAACGTCACCACCACCAAGCCTCCGACAACTCCTTCAAAATGTATTAAAAATGTGATCCCTGGTAAATATCTACTTTGTGAATGAATCCGCATCAAGTTTTTGGAGTTTTGTGTCCGTGTTGCATTATTTTTGAGCTTTATATGCGTGCCTAACGTACCGACCAAAGGAAGTAGTTGATTTTAGCAACTTGTTAGTAACCACCATTTTTAAGACACAATTGGCTTTAAAAAATCATGAGCGGGTTATAACTGGTGGAATAAAACGTGAAAATATTTAGAAGTTTTGTTAACCACAGACCATTTCAGGCGATTTACCAAAAACCCCTAGACTTTGGGCCGTTGGAACCCGAAGTCCTAAAATGGTAACTTGTATAGCTTAAATTAATGACGAGACAACCGATGGAATATTATTATACTTTACTGGACTAAAGTTAACTGAAAAGTTACTCACGTATTTTGTTACAGAAGAGATGGATGCACAACCAAAACGCTATACAGAGTTACTCCCTGTAGGATAGTATTTTTTAACAATTCCAGAGTTTCCTGAACACTCCATACACTACAGCAGTATTTTACAAAATACTGTATTATACCTTAATATGTACTATTGTACGGTCAAAAACACTGTAGCATCTATGAAGTTTACTACAGTTTACTATGAAAAATAATAAAGTAAACTGCAATATTTTTTAATTGGACTGGTACCTTATTACTTTTAATTAACATTATTAAAAGCTATGATAGTTAAACCTTTTTTTAGATAAGCAGTCATTATATGTTAAAATCACAACGAATGGCTTGATGCGCACCCTCAAAAAAATGTTTTCACCATCCGCCATTGAAACCTACACCCGCCCACATGCACAAAATCATTACGGCAAGGTGCTATCATTCTCAAGAGCATATTGAGCTTGAAGCTAATTACCTGAGAAAGAGCTCAGCTTCACACGCTAGAAGTATTTACAGCAAGACAGGTGTTATCTTCCTTACAGGGGATTTGAGAAAAAAACAGGACAAAATTTCTAAGCAGGTTAAAAAGTTCAACTCTGTATGATTTAAAGGACTATTTCGAAACTGAACAGCTTGTAATTCGTCTTGTCCTCAATGAAACTTGAAAACCACAAAACCCTCAGTGCGGAGCAGATAATAAGGATGAAATCCTTCCTCAATCAAAACCAACATAAGGACAAATAGACATGGAGGAAGAGAAGAGTGGGTCTTACCTAACCTGAATTTCATCAGAGAGAGTTTAAGGAAGAGACTGACCATTTACTGATGAAAAATTGATGGGAAATATTCACAACGTTTAGAATTGAAGTTATAAAAACAAGTCCCACCTTTCATTTAGAAGAGTCGATTACTTTTTTGAAAGCTTAAATCCACAGGAGTTTTAGTATGAAACATATATGATTTAATGGTTGTTGCATTGCACCACTTTACTGTTTGTTGTTCTGATTAGTTTACTTAAAGGTCCAGTGTGTAATTCGCCATGTTATGTCAGCCGTCATAATGTTTTGAAAGGGAGGGCGATGGGTTGAGTGAGTAGTTGGTTGCAAATCACAACCTTGCCGCTAGATTTCACTGACTAGACCTTCAAATAGTGAATGTGATATGGCTTCTCTGATGATGGTTTCTTGGTAGTTGTGTCTATTGGCATCAACAGGGATAGTTTGTTTATTAGGCTTTCACACTGCACAGCAGAAATACTGTGCACACATACAGTAACACAATATAAATCAACAGAACACAGCTACACAGCTTCTGATGTAACACAACTCCTCAAGGGTGAAAACATAAAACAACAACAATAAACACATGCCATCTGCACTTTGCCTGCACAGAAAATAGCTGCCCAGGGGTGTTCTCAAGAACCAACTGGCCTTAAAATGCCCACGAAATAGGAAGGTGCGATCGTTTTTACTTCTGTATTCTGACACATGTCCAAGTGAAAAGGAATTTAAAAGGATACAATTAGTGGGTGTGGCTTGCGTCATTCACTGCGAATTGATTGGATGTGTAAAACAGCTGTTGCATTGATTTTGAAATTAAGCTGGCAGCAGACTGACAGCTGAAGGGGAGGAGTTAACTGATGCTCCGTCTAATTTACGTCATTTGCGATGGATAGTCAGGATATTTTCAGGGCGAATGTGCATTTTCAGATTTTAACTGAAGATTATGAGGGTACATGAATTATAAAAAGAAAATGACCACATTGATAAGCTCCTATAAATGCTGCAATATTTATAATATACAAATTTTAATTTCACTGGGACTTTAAAGCAACTTTGCTTTCATGCATGTAGAAAACTAACACGGAGTTCGACAAGGATAAAGTCAGAAACTTTCCAGACACACATCTGATTTCCTGTGAAATATTCAGGGGCTTGATAGGCAAATAACCTTCCCTCCACAGACCAGACGAAAGAGAAGAATTATTCGCACAACGTGGCTTTGGGAGACGGTAGTCTGTTTATGAAGACTAAGGCTAAAATGTTTTCCGACAGCAGCTTGGCAAGAGACTGAGCGATTGCGGTGTACACCATTCAGAAAAGATTTAATGCATAGTTGAAATTACACCGGTACAAGAAGTATGCTAATCGCTAATCCTCTGACGCAATGCAAATCACACACCTGCGCAAAGACCTGTGAAATACGCAGTAAGGGGGCGAACACATAGAACGCGCTTTTCATGTGCGAAAATGCGAGATGCGGCGCGTTGCTCTTTTGGTTGACAGCGTGCAGCAGTTTTTTTATGTTGCTAGGTAACCACAGAAACAGACGTCTTGTCATTCAAGGATTATGGCGCAAACGCTCTAGTTGCTGTTAGGCCCGATTCTCATTTCACATCTAAAACCGTGTGGAAAACTCGATCTGTGTCGCTTTCTCTGTTCAAATGAACTCCAAAAAGTTTAACTATTTCGATCTTGATGCGGTGCAGATGCGCCTACAAAAATTGCCGCCCAGACCGCTAGCCCAAAACGTGAGGCGCCTGGCAAACGCTCCCTGCCAACAGAAAACAAATAACAAGATGCGTGTCTAACAGCAAAAAATGCATTCTGTCTGAGCGACCCCTAAATTTGGACAACAAAATGAAACGGTGTGAACAGCTGGTTGACATAAGATGACAGTGTCACCACATCATGTCAGCTACTACACTTGAACTATTTAGGTTCGATAGAAACAAAGCAGAAATAGTGCTTCCTTTAATCTTTTACGCCACATAAGTCAAAATAAAACTAGGCATCTTTAAAGCTGATTAAACTTTGATTTGTGTGGGTGGAAGACTTAGCTTTAGGTTATTCGGATTCAGGTTAATTTTCCCAGATATGATTCGATCTTGAAAGCGGTGAACCATGAGGTGCTATACTGCCTCAACACCAAGATAGCGTCTCGAGGCAACAGTTTGTCTGTTTAATCTGCACAGACACAAGGGCAGATGCGTCACTCTCCCTCCTGCATGAATTACTCTCTCACCTCAGAGGCTGCCGGCTCATGTCACGTTGTTTTTCTTGTTTATAAAATTGTGAATGTCCCATTTTTAACTTGATGAAATCACAGAGTAATACTTTGGAGTCATGCATCAAAGTCAGGGGAAACAAGAACATGAATGATGAAAGTTTCTAGTCAAGAAAGTCACATCTAAACAGGTCAGATTAAGCTCTTGTTACAAAAACAGTAAGAGAGAGATAGATGGAAAGAGAGACAGAGACTTTCAGCGTTTTCTTAACTTAAAGTTAAATAGACTGTTAATGTGGAATACGTAAGAGAGTTATCCTTGCTCTGACATAAAAAACATTCCATCCGTTGAGTGTTAAAAGCTTTGTACTCTTGTGTTGATTGGTTTCTTCGAAGTCATTGAAACTACACCATTTTTTCTGTTATTTACAGAATCTTTTACATTTTTGAATGATATTTTCTGATATTTAGATGTGTTAAAGTGGAAAAAAAATTATGTCATCGTTTACTCTTGTGATTTAAAACTTGTATGACTTTCTTCTGCAGAACACAAAAGAAGATGTTTTGAAGAATGTTGGTAATAATGCCAATACCCATTCACATCTATTGTACTGTATATACACAAAACCGTTGGGTACCGCCATTGTTCGGTAACCAACATTCTTCAAAATATCTTCTTTTGTGTTCTGCAGAAGTAAGAAAGTCATACAGGTTTGAGGGCTTGTAAATAATGACAGAATTATAATTTTTGGATGAACTCTCTCTTTAAATGTATTAATGCAAGTGACAAATTTACAAAGGATTCAATTAAATAAGTTTGCAACCATTATTTAAAGTATGAGGCACAATTAACTGTATAAAAATGTGTTTGACAAATAATAACTGCCACTGTCAAAGACTAAATCAATGACCACAATCACAGTTATTTATTACACAATTATTCATCAGACAAATTTCAGTTGTATCATTAGATTTAAATAAATACTCTGTCATGTGTCGGTGGTTTTAGAGACACAATTAAAAGTGCTTCTAAAATACTGGTATGATGAGCACCACTGAAGTAATTTCAGTGGCATGAGAAAGAAAATGGAATGTAGCTCAGTATTAAGTTCTCTTGGGGCAATTGCACACCTTCTCCAAGCCACATAAAAGCTCAGAAATGAACAATAGCTTTAAAGAGAATATGCAGAAAAAGTTATCATATTTAATGCAATATGACAACATAAAAATGGAATCTAATACAATATAAGAAGAAGAACATGAAAAAGTACTTGTGAAGTTTAAATACAGAGGGAAGTACAGGTCTTGCCTGGTCAGGGTCAATGTGCTTGGTTTCATTCTAACACAAAATAATGCCTATGGTGGCCCTGGTGCTCAAAATCCTTACACAAATAAGCTCATAAACCACTCAAGCTCCTCATAGAGACACACCAAGGACAATTCACAAACCCAACTAAATCTCCATTTCTCTACCTCTCAATGACTCTTTTTCTAACCTTCTACATTCATCTATGTGTATAAAAAACCCAGGATAAAAATATTTTAAAAAGAATGATTCTGTGGTGCACAAAAATCTATTTTGAGTGTCCATACAATGAACGACAATGGGGACCAATGTTGTTTGGTATTATTATAATGTATTATAGTGATTTATTTAATGCTTCTCCTTTAAAAACATCATGGACTTGATGTGCTTTTGCTATAGTTTTGCTAGGGCACCTCAGTGCAATGCAAGTCCCTGACCTCAGCTGTCAAAGGCAGTGCTGTTTGAGGTAAGCACGAACACAATAGTACAGAGCAGAACAATGCTGACTGCTACTAATGCTTTACAGCACTTTTGCTGGAGGCCCATAACACTGCACACTCTCCCTTATTTGACACCCATTATAGGACACGGGCCGCTCTAATAATGAGCTGATGAGTTGAATCAGAAGCGTTGCATTGGCTAGACAACCAAACTATGGAGTACTGTGTCTCCAACACACGCATAAGAAAAATGCCCATTCTGGATGAGGTCCAAACTTTATGTTGGGCTTAATTTAGAACAAGTCGGATTCAGATACGGCTGGAATCTGAATGAAGTTTACGTTAGTTGCATTCCTATGACATTCCTGAAAAATGCACAGCTTGGAATGTGGACAACTCCACTACTCTAGTAGGAGCAGTGAGGTTTTGATGAATCCCATTAAACCACACTTGAATTCTCAATGCTTGAAACATTACAATACCTTTGTACTACAGGTATGCCAACTCTGTGCCAAATTAAAATAACAATTCACAGTGTATTTGTTAGATGTGCCTCATGATGTGGTGTCCAAGAGTCAGCTTGTCCTTCAGCTAAAGGGAGTAGAGGAGGGGGCTACCTGTACCATTTTTGTCCTGGGCACAATGAATTCAAGCGAATGCGTGGTTGGAGCTTACACGGCACACAAATCCACACAATTTCTCTCTCTCTCCAGCATTTGTCAAAACCTTGACTGCGCTTCAAAGCGCCAGCAGTTCAAAGCTTTTTTGTGTGTATGTGTGTGTGTGTGTTTTTGGACTATCTACTGGTGGGCAGTAACACTCCCGCCGATCCTTTGTTCATTTGTTTTTACAAGACCAGAGGTTCAGCAACCTGAAGATTACGGGCGCTGACAAATGCAGGTTACTCCTATTGCAACATGTGTTATTCTTTGATTTATTTGACGTGTCATCGCCATGTGATGGGATTATTAGGAGCGCAGCAGGAGAAGACAGCAGTTGGAGAGTTAAAGCAGCAGGAGAGAGGAGACACCCTGGCTGCGTAACGCTCTGTTTTCTTCTCGGTCTCTCTGCACATCACAAGCACCTGTTCATATGACAGGCAGAGTGATGGTGCTGCTACGCTTCTGGTTATTTTAATCAAAACAGTCATGCCTTCCCTTCTACTTTCATACCTCTCGTTTCTTTTTCTGTTTCTTTCTATCTCCTCAGGTAGTCATAGAGAAGTTGACTACAGGCTGTGAGGTTTATAAAATTTAGTGGCATCTAGAGGTGAAGTTGAGAACACCAACCAACCGCTTACTCCACCCCTTCCTTCCATACTTCACACTACGGCGGCAGACACAGAACAAAGATGTCATCATGTTTTTTGTTGTAGGAGATAACATATTAACAAAATAAACTCTGTAGAGGAGTTTGTCCATTTAGGGCCACTGTAGAAACAACATGGTGAATTCCATGTAAGGGTACCCGCGGTGTATGTAGATAGAAATAGCTCATTCTAAGGTAATAAAAATATAACGCTTCATTATGTAAGGTCTTTACACACCTCTGAACATAGTTATGTATTTTATATTGCATTTCTGTCAAAATATCATCCTACACACAGCACCTTTAAGTGATAGTTCGCCACAAATTCTAGTATCATTTACTCACACACATTGTTACACTGTTCCAAACCCATATGACTTTCTTTATCTGTTAAACACAAATGAAAAAGTTTTGAAAAATGTTCACTTAATGTAATGTTTCATACAATGAGGAAAACCAGGGGCTCCCAGGCTTTACTATTAGATTGAACTTTCTTATGTTCATAACTTACCTTCTCAGCAACAAGATAAATACGGATGAACATAAGAGTTTACCTATAACATAATTTTCCGCTAACCTTGAGCAATTCTGATCAAGCCACCCAACTGTTACAAACAGACACATTTCTGATCCAAAATCCAACAGCTACAGCACAAAAGCACCCAGCCAGAAAATTACAATTAGTCTCATTCACATTTAATTTCATTCATCTTTAGCAAAGCACTCACACACATGATCCACTTACTTTTTGCATATGTTTTTTTTGATTAGCAGCTCACAAATTTCTGCATGACTGGCTTCAGACACATAGCCATACCACACAATATGGATGGGGTGGGCTTGCATCCAATTTCAAGACAGATTGAGGGAGAATGCGTGGAACAGACACAAGGTGAAAAGAGTAAATGAATGAGACGATAGGTGTAGACCAGGCCAAAGAGAGACGACATCGATCCTGACTTATGATGGACAGACGGGCCAACAGACGATGACAGAGACTTTGTGAAATACGCAGATTTAAATAGACCGAGGAACAGAAATGTGTGAGGGCAAGTCAAAGAGTGAGAGAAGATACAAAACAAAAACAGGATCTGACAAAGCACTTTCTCTAACCCATGCCTCACACTTCACTCTTATCCGCCTCTCTCTGCTGTGGAGATTATTCTGATGAGATGCGTTCTGACACAGGCCTTGATGCATCTGACTCGAGAGCTCTTTCTCTGCCTAGTAAATGGACCACGGTCCACAGCAGATGTGATCACAAACCTAGAGCAGAGATAACTAATCCTCATCGAACATTTACTTTAAAAAAAGTGTCTTTTTTGGTATAAAGCAAGGGGTCAGGGTTTGTTTATGTCACGTCTTTACCTTCAAGTGGTGCAAAGTTTGTATGGGTACAGTAAACATAGAGCAATTCATTTTAAATTTACTGTGATGGTTCTCCATAAATGAAAGTTCTGTTATAATTTACTCATCCTCTTATTATTTTCAACCTGTACAACTTTTTTTCTTCCACACAACACAAAAGAAGACATTTTAAAGAACGTTGATAACCGCACAGCGCCGGCATGGGTGCCAGTTAACAACGTTCTTTAAAACATCTTCTTTTGTGTCCTGCGAAAGAAAGTCATACAGGTTTGAAATGACACGAGGGAGGATAAATGATGACAACATTTTCATTATTGGGTGAACTACCCTAAAATCACTTTCCTACCTATAAATGAAATGATGATTGACCGTCTCATGAACCTTGCTATGAAACGTCTGAACCTTTTATGCTCTGCACTGAAGAGCTTTTCTTTCTTTTCTAAGTATGTTTCGGAGTTGCAAAATAATGATTTTTAAAATATTTCTACTTTTGTGTTCCACCAAATCAACAACAACACAGCATGCCGATTTAGACCAGCATTAGGGTGAGTAAATATTGAAAGATTTTCATTTCTCTGTGAGCTATTACTTCAAACCCCATCATCTTTCACTCTCCTCTAGAAGATGTGATTTAATAATCAAACATTAGTTTTTGTCCTGTCTTCCCCAAGTCTGTCTCTATCACTCCTGCCATTTCCTTACTCCAAGTCACCACGGAGATAAATCAACAAAATGGCTGCCACAGAGTGTTAAATTCATTACAAGACAGCTTTTATTTACATACTCATGGCTTTTCCACACGGAGCCTGATGAAATCAGAATCCAAGAGGGAAGAAAGGCTGGGGCGAGTAGGAGAGCTATAATACTCAGGGAGCTATAGGAATTTTGGTGTGATGGCTCCCTTTGCTCGTTTTATTAAACCGTAGTGTTCTTTTCCACACTCAAAGAGCGGCAGAGAATTGAACAAACAGAATATTGCTGGTTTTTAACTGTAAAATCTGGTCTAAAGAAAGAGGTCTGCAAAATTGCTTAAAGTTCCTATACATGCTGCGTTGTATTAGTTTGGGTATCTGTAACCCAGGACAGCCCAAGTACCACACTTTATGACCTAATTAGATAAAAAAGAGAAGAGGTGCATCAACACCAAAATGCAATCTACATTTAATTCGACATTGAGGAAAGAAATTATTAAGACGATTTCTTGAATGGTGCAAAGCTGTACATCACATTTTACAGGCCTCAGACGAATACCCGTTTGTAGGTTTACAAATAAACAGCACTGATAGGGTATGAAATGAAGCAGAGCCCTAAACCTCTTCACACCCCTCTCTCAAGAGGTATAGAGAGGAGAGGGTGGAAGCGGAAAAAATATAGTGCTCAGAGGAATTGATATGGAGGGATTAGATGCCGAGTTGGAAGGAGGTCTCTGAACTGTAATACGGCAGAACAATTTCAATTTCGTCTGTGTGGCCCCGCAGGTCTTTGACAAGAGGCTCCGATGGAAGCGTGTCACGGTTTTAGTTTCAACCAACTCAGCCTCCGACATCCCACAATCCTCTCTCTTGCCTTTATCAATCTGCGCTTTCCCTCTCAGTTTTTGCTTCCCATGTTTATCAATTCACAGGGGTGAAAATTAACATTCGACAAGCACTGAAAGCAAGAAATTGCCTTCAAAATGATGCAGGTAGACTGTTTAAGGAAACGAAACGTAAAACATGGTTTACATTTAAATTGTGAGAATAACAAACTGACTTTGTTGATGTAAGTGATTTTGATGTAAGTGTTATTTGCTACAGTTCTAAATGGTGGCCAAGCATGAGGGATGTGCATTTACAGCCATTTTACAAAGACTTCAAAAGTATCTCATCCAATAAGATCTATTCATTGTGTTAATAAAACCCCCCACATATCTGTGATAAATTAAAGCAATACTGAATAAATACAACTTATGCAAAATACAGTTTTATTGGCAGTAAATGTTAACAGTCAATAAATGTTCTCCATTCGTTGGCAGGTGTGGCATGCGGTTCATTTTAAAGCCTGCCTGTCTTTCAGTCTGCTTCACCTCCATTCACGCTGTCACTCTCCTTCATGACTTTATGATGCATTGAATTTATAGAGTGAATCCACACAACTACTCCAGATTACAGTTGAAAGGGAAGAGGGACGTCAGAGACACTGACACACTGCGGCAATGAGGTATCGATCCAGTGTTTGGCTCCCTTCGCAGAGAGGCGGAGCAGACGGGGATGAAATATAACCTCCAATATGTGTTGCGTTTGTTGTGAGCAGCTTATTTCAAAAGCTTTCATTCTCTGATACAAGGTGTTTGCGTGTATGAGAGTATGAAGGGTGGCGAAGAGAAAAGACATAAGAAATGTGGTGTAGGAGCTGAAAAAAGTTTCAGAAAGTTTTATGAGAATGACCAGCAAAGAGTGCAGCCCTCAAACAATGTACTGTAGAATATAGAGTACAGAAGGAAATGTTAATAAACCCAACAAAATAGTAAATTGTATAGCCAGTGATCACAAGATTCATCAGAAAAAAACTCATCACAGTGTGTAAATAATAACTGGACAAACCAAGTTGACATGTGAACTGGTAACTATTGTTACAAAACTTTTGAGACAAACACTACCATGAAAAAGAAAATACCAAGTGCCTACTAACTACCGATTCCATTTCCTTTAAAGGTGCTGTGTAATTTTTGGAGGATCTATTGCCAGAAATGCAATATAAAATGCATAGCTATGTCTTCAGAGGTGTATAAAGACCTTACATAATAAGGCGTTATTGTTTTTATAACCTTAGAATGAGCTATTTATATCTACATACATTGCAGGTAAACGGAAATTGGCATGTTGTTTCTACAAAGTCCCTAAACAGACAAACTGCTCATGGCGTGTTCCGTAAATATGTTATATCATTCAGCAAAGAAGTGAAAACGTGACGACATCTTACTCCTGTGTCAGCCTCCATAGTGCTTCCAAAGGGGTGAGTGGTGTAATGATCAATAATCAATTTAACCTATAATCTTTTTTTTCTATAAATGTTAAATATATCATCTTATACTCAAAATGTCACTGTTGAATTCTGGGATACGTATTTCCTTGTCACATCTGGCCCATGGCTGCATCTCTCCTCATAAAAAACATGCACATTCATAAAAATTTTACAGCATCGGCCCTTAAATGCATTACAGACCCCTCAAAACTCAGCACCATACATTATACAAAAGTCAAGAAACAATGCATTACAAAAGCATTTGGGTGCAGGGAAAAGAACATACTCAACTCACATCTACACTACTGCGCTTACTCGTAATAAACCCCATGAGCACCGCCCCCATGAAACATCCTCTAGGACAGCAGTGCCGTCGTCCCCAGATTGACACGCTTTCCATCAAGAATTGCAGTGGAACGATGGAGACACCAGAAAATAGATGTGTCATAATAAACGCATAATCACGGAAACCATAAATATGAAGGAGGGTGCGGCTGGTGCTGAGTAAGAACTAGGCTGAATGATTAAGCGGATAATTAATCTCTAATGAGATGGATTCTCTTGATTCATCTGCCCTTTAAGACAGACGTCATTTTACAGAACAGCTTAATGACCTGGCTTAGTTGTTCATAAAAGAGGAACAGCAACGTGTGTGTGTGTGGGAGAGAAGGGGCGGTGACATTTTGGGAAATACGTGTAAATGGCATTTTATGGTCTTATGTAACAGTATACTAATGCTCTCTCATTCACATGATTTACTTCATTAAGTGTTTAACGTAATCAGTACAAGAAACAATGGCCACAAATGACAAAGAATTGCTTATTGAATGACGTCACTGATTTATGTGATGTGGGTTTGGACTTAAAAGTGGGTTAAACACTTATGACACACTCATTTCATCATTCAACAATAGTCAATCTTTAATGCTGACTCACAGTGAAATTAGCAATCATTTGAAAGGTCTCGTATTATTGAAGCCTTATACCAGACACAATAGATCAGCAGTCACCAACGGCATATAGGTGCCCTTAAAGTCAACTGACATACAATTTTGATTTCATGTTCTTTAATATTCTGTGGAACAGGTTTTGCGCACTGACATTTAACTGTGGTATGGGTTGCTAAAATAGAAACTAAAATGGACAACATGTCTCGTCTCATTTTAGAGCATCTTGATAAAAATGTATTTCTTATCACAAATCGTGCTTGGTTAGAACAGCTTTATTCCCAATGACAAAACCTGGGAATGGACTATCAAACATTTTAGTTGTAAATTTTCCTCGTCTTCCTTGTTACATCTTGAAAGCATTTTTTTTTTCAGTGTTAAAGAGATTCAGTTCACCCAAAAAAGGAAATCTGCTCATCATTTACTCTGTTTGACAATATATTTCTTCTACAGAACACAAAAGATGATATTTTGAAGAATGTTGGTAACCGAACAACAGCGGTACCCATTGATTTGCATTGGTTTTGTGTCCGTGCAATAGCAGTGAATGGGTACTGCTACAAAAATATCTTCTTTTGTGTTCTGCATAAGAAAGTAATATAGGTTTAAAAGGACAGGAGGGTGAATTAAAGATGACAGAATTATTTTTTTTGCTGAACTATCCATTCAAAGTTGACTGCAGTGCAGTTGTTCAATGTTGGATTTATGATTAATGGCCATCCAGCCAAACAAACAGCTACACATGTGGTGCAAACATAAGACACATACACGCACAGACCATGAAAAATTCAACTACCTTTACCTCTTCCCAATTAAATGGATTTACAGTGCAGCTTCCATGATCCCCCATTACACAAAATGTTTTATGAGCCAGTATAGACTGTGGTACGGCCTCAATGATTCATCATTAGTGCTGTGGTCACTTCTTGTGTGGGGTGTAGACTGTATTCCCTAATCAGAAAAACCAGACATCCAGAGATGCTGCAACAATTGGTAAACACGGAAAACACATCATGTCCGTCCCTGGCTGCGATGACCTGGTTTAGGAATGGTCCTAGTACTACAGATCAGAAAGATGAGAGAGATATCTTACACACACAACGCAAGTGTGCACCCCAGTGGAGCGACACTTTAAACAATGATTAGTTAGACAGAACTTTCTTACACTGTGCCCTAACCAAACGCAATGCTACGCCGCGACGCGAGATAAAAGGTATCTTTTCAATGTTAATCCAAGATTTTGTCCTAAACAGCCATGACAGCCCTGCGAGAAGAGAGAGAGAAAAACATAATGTAGGGTGAAAGAATGTAGCAGAAAATCGGAACCTTCAATGTGAGAGAAAAACAAAGACTAAAGGAGAGAGTGTGACACAGCAGGAGAGAATCTTCGGGTATGGTAGTCTGACAAACATAGAAATTCACAGAGAGAAAGAGAGAGAGGTGTATTTTAAGCAAGAACATGACCAGAAAGGTGAAAAAAGGCAGAGCAAGACCTTGACAATACCTGGACATCTACTGGGAGACATAATTCACCTGCTGCAGTTGTGTAATGTACTTTTGATGCTGATGGTGGCATCTTTGCAAATGAAAAAGTTGTCAGCATGCTGTCTGTTACAAGATGACACCTTCGGAAATTGTGCAAGCCTAGTTTTCTCACACCCTCGGTAGGAAAAATCTGTTTAATGAACAAAGTGATGAAATTTGTAAATGAATCTATCAACAGGTTACTTGATAAATACATCACACGAGACTCAACCAAACAAAAATTACATTTGTGTCTCGTCAAATATGACACTATGGAACTAAGAATCACGGACAGCTCACCCAGAAAAGAAAATGTTGTCACCATTTATTCAAATCTGTATGGATTTCTTTTATATGTGGAACACAAACTTATTTATATACAGAATTCACAATGTCACAATGTGTCCCATTTCAAACAAACCATGCGTGAAGCTGACCAAACCTAAAAAACACTTCTCTGGACAGAACTTTAAACGCCAAGTTTCAATGACTGACAAATGTGTTTATCAATCTAGTCCACAGCAGGGCCTTGCAGCCCGGCTGACTTTTCGAAGATAAAACAAAGCGAGACCTCCAGAGACACAGGCATTTCTTTTTGCTGTCAAAAACCCCTCTCTGAGACAGACAAGCACAGGGCTTTTACAGACAAATCTTGGAAAAGTAGGAGAGATATTTCTTTTTGCCACAACAGGTTTTAATATACATCAGAGTTGAAGGTGGGGAAGGGGAGACAAGATAGACGTCCTTAAATCAAAAATGCTATCTGTACATCTCTGCTGTGTTTTTCCTGGCTTAAGGAAAAGAGGGTGAAAATGGAGCAAAGTCTTTTCTATTGTTTTAAAAATCAGTCTAAAATAATCTGCACAAGAACAGCATTAATAATTCACATCTGTACCAAGAACAAAAGCACAAATGATCAAACGAGTGTTGGTTTGAGAGTGCGTGTATGGAGACCCACATGGGAGAGTTACGAGTCGACTGTGTAAATGTGCATGTAAAAACCACATCCGTGCATGTTAAGATTGGGAGGTCAGTGTGTGCTCACAGCTAAAAGATAACTCTCAGTCTATGCATCTTTAAGGTCAGGAACTTTGCATGCGTGCAGTGTGATCATATAGCACCCATACAGGAGTCTTTATCATTTTGATGCAGTTATATATCCAGTTATATAACCATCTCTGACCACTCCAACTGACAAAACTTCAAGGGCCGTCACAATCAAATTTTGCACTGAACTGCATGAGAAGCTGCAAGCAGCATGATCACTAGATTAATATTAGATTTTAAGTACATGCTTAGTCCAAATACATGTCCATAATAAAGCCCGTGACCACATTTTTCAACTTTTAGTTAGTGTTTATTGTTGCTGTTAGAGCATACACTATACCTGCAAAATGAAAAGCTCAAAGTTCAGTGCCAAGCGATATATTGTCTTTTACAGAATTCGCTTTGAAGGACTACAGAGAACGGCTGGAATCGGACTACAGCCCTCTACCTCCCGGGTACATGATGTCACTATTCCAAGTGCTTTTAATAACCTCCGCCCAAAGGAATACGGCAAAAAAGGGGAGGTGTCTTCGTTAGAGAAGACGAAGAGGCACAGGGGGAGGGTTTGGTTATCAGAGATTGTAAACATTTGACTGAGCTACACGCTAAGCTACTTTCACTTTCATCACAGTCCTACAGCTGGTAATAAGAATTCAGCTACACACATTCTAAGATAACCATCAGTCAAATAACAGCTTCCATGACTTTACCATCGGCTGTGAAAGTTGTTCTGTGTAAAACACTGATATTGTGTGTGTGTGTATGCACGCATACCTCTTAAACATTTCTATGAAACATCCTTTTAAGTCCTGCTTGCAAATGTGTTTCCTGGTAAAACTGCTTGTTTTATTATCCAACTCGGGTCCAATATAAAAAGGCAAAACAAACGCTTCTGTTATTAGTGTAAATTAATATAACCGGTCTGATGCCAATCAGTCTGATATCATTTCCCCTGCCAGTGCCCTAATAGGGGAAAAAACTGCGATCTCTAACAAAGACTGACATTTGCACATGCACATCCGCATGTTTTTAACTGATGAGGTGAAGTTGATGCAGTTGTTACGGTTTATTGCTAAAAGCCAAAGTTTATGAATACACGTGCACAGAGAGGGGGACCGACCAATCACAATAGCCTGAGAAGCAGAAGCTCACTGATATGGTATGGGTGGGACATCTTCTCACACACACTCTAAGTGGGGAACCAATCACGACAGACCTGGTCAGCTTTAACAATCAGAGCATTTCGGAAGGAGGGACTTTATATAGACCGGAACAAATCCAGTCATTTTGTGAGAAGAGGGACAGCGGTGAACCATAGACTTGAAATATGTGAAATATAATGCATTTTATTTACAGAAGCATGAACATCCATTGTTAAACACCCAAAAAACATAATCAAAGCCTCTTAAACAGCAAAAGACTGGGACCTTTAAAGCATGACATCATATCCTGCTTATTGTAGTGCACCTACAACTCAATTTAACATTCCTAAAGCTTCATTCTTCTTCAAACCCCAGAATAATATTGATATTACAACTGTTTGTGAATTTGTGTTCTTTGGGCCACTAAGAGCAAATTTATAAACCTGACCATAAAGCTGCCTGCCTAACTATCGAGCTATCGTGGCAGGATACTTTAATATGAAAGCATATGCCCCCGTGTGCATATTTAAGAGAAATGGTACAAAATAAACATTTATATACATCTACATACCAATAAATTTCATTGTCGATTATCTTGTATATAAGCCATTTACAATGCAAGATTTGACCTTTCACAACAAGAGCAAAAATAATTCCTTTGAGTCACACCATCATATTTAGCATATCATATACTCCTCCAATCTCATCCTGTTTCTTCTCCTCTTGACCCCATCTGACTCGATCTAAACTTTTAAGGGCACGCATTACACAACACATATCAAACCTTCCAGCTTTGACTCAGGCCAACACAGGATGTCATTGAAGCCAAATCACTCCCTTACTGAGATCAGCCACACTCCATAATTCACATCCACATCTGACAGCAAGATGCTGGCATGATTTAGTCAAGTCGCCCCCTCACTCAAAGGCCACACTTCTTCACCGTGGCCCATCAATCTTTTCGTTAACCTGAACGCCTGAGGGTGCACGGGACCACCTTTGCGGACTGGACACATGCAGTTCAAAGATCATCCTCTCAATCTCTGAAAGTCAGGTGGACCATCAACAGTCATCAGCAGATCAGATACAGTGAATTAACTGTCCTCAGTCTAGGGCAAATGAGAAAGCATGTTGTACTAAACTATCAAGCATGAAACTGTTTGGCTGAATGCAGAGGCAGGTAGAAAGATAATTCAGAGGCTGGGGATGTGATCCATGCAAAATTTTCTTACAAATCTATCGGGGCACTGCTGGGATTTTGGTCAGGGATGTCAAAGCAGACGCTGACAGCAAGAGAAAGAGATATGAACCAGGTCGCTCAACCCTGGGCCTGTGAAAAATACTGTGACTTTATCACACCATGACATGATTTCTTTATTTGCTTGTATTGTGTTTGGGCCATCGAAATATGTGAAACATGTAAAGGGATAGTTCTTCCAAAATAAAAATGTTTTCCAACATTTACTGTGACACATCTATACCCGCTCATTTCTTTTCATAGTAGGATAGATGACAATGGTAGTCAAAAGTGGACCAAAACTGTTTGCTTTCCTACATTCTTCAAAATATCTTCTTTTGTGTTCAACAGAACAAAGAAATCTATTATGTCCTACTATGGTAGTCGATGGTGGATAAGAACCTAACTCACCTTAACATATGTTTGGGGATTGTTACACTGTCAAAAAGACTTTGTTCATTATTAACACAAAGTTTGTGTGTTGTGCTTTTTAACACATTATGTGTCATTTTACCACATTTTGTGTTTATTTGTGTTAAATAAATGAAAAGAGTGTGAGTTTATAGTCTTAATGGCTTGACTAAAATGAGAAAGTTAGTTTTCTGATTTTAGACACGCTGCACTGAGAGTTTGGTCAACAGGGTGAGAATATGTTACATTTACAAATTAAGCTGTATGAGGCCTTTCTACACCCTCAAGGGGCAAAATATGTGCAGAGTCTGTGAAAACCAGGCTAAAGTCTCAAAATCTAATTCTGAGATAATAGGCATCAGAGTTAGATCTCATCCATTAATTTCACTATGATTTCAATCTTTGACATAGGCAATCCCAGTCAATATATATAGGTTATATTTTCACATGTTTTTAACACTACGTAGATTGATTCTATGCAGAAAACAGTAAATCACAAGGCAATTTCACAGGCAATTTTTTACCTTTAATCTAAACATGTGCGGGTTAGGTTAAGGGATGGTTTATTGAATTTCTTGATTTTATTTGATTTCTGGATAACCTTTCCTAACCATACTCAACTGTATAGGAAGAGCATGAGAAAGTTGATAAGGTTAAAAACAAATGATAATATGGATCGAAGAATAAATCCTATTTGGTGAAGTCATATTCACCATTTTAAAAAAAAGATCATAATACTGTGATCAATATCCCTAGCCTGGTATGAAAACAATATAATTCTATGATATGTCCATACTAATATGATGAAAATGTGTGTACAGTGTGTGAAATAGTGTGTATGTTCACTTATCCCCTTTTTCCTGTCATATGCCATTCTTGTCTAGTTATACAATCTCATCAAAAACCACTAAGGTTTACTGACAGACATATCAGCACATCAATCAGATATTAGCTGATAAAAGCAGTCGGGATGTTTATTACTTATTGATTTCTTTACTGTACAGTATACGTGCAAGTCAAGATTAAAATCGTTTTCAATACTTCTGTCCACACTTGGGAGAATTGGTCCCAGTTTTCCCCAAGTGGCTGACAGAGAAAGATTCTAAAGCCACAAATCACAGAGGGTGCCTGTGTCAGATTGTGTGTTTATCAGTGATGTTTGACTGTGTGGACTCACTGCACTGATACATTTTCCCTCAGATAAAAAAAGCATTGGGAATAGAACATCTGTGGAAATCTGCTTGTGTGATATGTCTTGATAAGTCTCCGGCTGTCTGTCGCGTGTGGGCATGTGTGAAATTATGATGCATTGAACTGTGTTCTTGCAACTCAATCTCACTTTCACCCGGTGGCTTTCATGACCGACCACCCAGAATGCCTGAAAAGTAATATGGTGTCTAAAGAATTTAAATAAATGCATGTCACATGGTGTGGTGAGACGTAAGGTTATGGGTTTAAATGATCCGGGAGTGTGATTGGAATAGGTAAATACCACTCACAAGATAAGCCTCATTAACTCTGAAGTATAACCGATATGTTTGGAATGCCACAGCTTCGTGCATTGAAACACACACAAACGAAACATGTTAGCCCATGTACACAAGAATTTACCCAACACCTGAGGAAAGACATTTATATCCTTGCTAAAAAGAGAGCTCAAATAGTTTGCGGGTCTTCGTATGTCCATAGTCAGAACAAGCTGATCTTATCCGGTTTAAACTGGTCTTCTAACCATCATGGTTGTCTTTCTGAGAGAATGTTTGCAAACACCATTCCAGTGTATCAACATCCGTGGTACCAAACGGAATGTGTTTAAAATGTGGATTACACAGCAGTAAGTACCGTCACTAAAACACTGTCATAGATTCAACAATGCAGTTGGCATAAACAATCAATAAACAACACTTTTGATCGCAATTTTAAGCCCTGAATTCTCCTCGATTACACAAACTATTTCACATCTCTCCTTCTCTTTCAGGAGTGACCACAGTGTTTCCCTCAGCACTGCAATACAGTGAAGGTACAAAACAGCTCGGTGGAAAAGAACAGACGTGACAGTGTTCTGAAACCCCTGTGAGACTCCAGCCCAGCTAATAGCCGCAGCAAAATGCCACTGTTTCAAACCGTGAAAAGTGCCTTCCTCAAAAAGCTGAAAATGGACCACTATTAGCGGTATAGTTAAACACTGGAGGACATTTTTCCTACCCCTGAGAGCCCATCTATCAGCACTAATAGCTTCTGAAATGTACAGACTGAGCTTCAATATGTGATATTACTGTGTTAAAAAGGGATGATGATGGCAGATTGAAAGCGGTTGTAAGATAGTCAGTAAGCAAAGCCATTGCCAAAGCAAGCCGACGTTAAGCAGCAAGTAAGAAGATCTTCTGCAAGGCTGATCTTGTGGACATATGTTGTAAAAGTATAGATCAGAACATCTGCTATCGGTTAGCAATTGCATTTAATTACTGACAAAACGCACACTTTAAAAAATCTAAAACAAAAATCTGCATAAAACCAACAAGCCGAATCTTGGCAAAGGTTTGCTCGAGCAGATTTTCAGAACCATGGACAGTGACCGCATGTGTATACACATAAAGTTGATTATTCAGCACCATGGACAGCGACCTGTCACAGGCTCATGGCTTTGGGGTGGACAGCTGGAAACAGACTAATGTACTGTGGTGTGAGGTGCTCATTGGAGCTTCACAGCTCCGTCAACCCAGAAGGAAAAGCAGCTTATGGATTGCTATTGATCAAGCACATATTTCATATTTTACATCCAAACACAGAAGACGAAAAAAAAAAGCAACTTTTGTGAAAGACAGAATGAATTTGGGAATTTGATGGACATAAAGTTAGGGCTATGGGTGTGGGTTACATACATTTTTGAAAGGATCAGACATTCACCTAGACATAACACTAACTGCCATGGCAGAATCAGCAGTTTTTTCCATCATCAATATACTGCAGCACTCAATGTTAGAGAGGGGGAAAGGAGAGAGAGTTGAATGGGTACGAAAAGAGAATGAGTGAAAGAAACAGAAATGTGAAGTAGGAAAAGTTGTGAGAACTTAAGCTCTTCAAAAGCTCTTGCCAAGGTCAAGTTCAGACTCACGTGGCTGGGAAATGGATGTGAGGCATTTGTTATGTGTTCTTGTGTCTTGTTCGTGAAATCAATAAAATGGTGATTTACTGTAAAGAGCCAAACACACACACAGAGTCTGATAAGAAAATTGTAAGAGAGCCAAGAGCACAACCTCTACATATCTTGAAAGAATATCGCAGTATAAATGTTATGGCATACAAAACACAATCTCAGTACATAAAAAATATACCATTCATATCTTTACATTTTTGAATTTCATGAAAACTTTAGGTCAAAGCTACAATGCAAGTTTGAAGTTTTTCAATTCATGTCAGTTTGTGTGTGTTCTCTTGGAATTTAACCCATGACGCAATGCTTCAGCAATGGAGGTAAAGGAACATTAATCTCAGTTTTTATTTGATTTCTATTTGTCTTTCTCGTTTCCTAAATTTTTTAACTTGATTAAACGTTTAACTTTAAATTTGATACTAAACAAATTGAGCAAACAAGACTTAAAACGCTAGAGATACATGTAGCTGTGTGTTTGTGAAATATATGGTATCAATATAGTATAGCTTTTAAAGGCAAAGATTGATTGATTAAGTTAATATGTGCCTTAACAGTTTCATTAATATTTTACAGCTCACTTTCTTTGAATGTCAGTTAAGAGAAGTCAATATCACACAAACACTTAGCTTTTGTACCTTTATCCCACACCTATGCCATTTGATTAAAAAGCCAAAGGCTGCTGTCTCAGCCTGCCAAAGAGGGGACTTAATGAGCAAAGGAAGTTAGAGTTTGTAAAATTTCTGCACAATGCTTAAAACCTCAAACGAATACAAATGCCTTTAGAATCAACAGACCTGAAGAAAGCTGGGTATTTCCAAACCATTTGTATAACCTAAAACCTTGAATCTGAGCACACATCACACGTCTTTTTTTAATGTTATATAATAATACAAGCTAGAACTGATATCTTGTTTTTCATCTTTGTGTGTGCTGTGGCTTCAGCATGCCCTGGAAGTTATTGCATTAAATAGTTCACAGAGTCTGAACACTCACTTGTTATAGATAAAAGTACCCAAACTTTTTTTTGACTGGTTTTGCTGACACACTGTGTGTAAAGTCAGGCATACGATAACCTCTAACTCCTTACAGTTTACTTGACGCGCTAAAAATATTTCCGGAGCAATTACAAACAATAAGCCTGGAATCACTCAACAGCCCAACAATTTCTAATAAAATATATCTGAATAAAGATAAAACCACAACATTTTCAGTTTTTACATGAGAAGTTCCAAAAGCAATAAAAATGAACTCCCTGGGCATTTTTGCAGAAAATCACTTTTCTGAACCTTACAGAAACTTTGCGAACTATAACAGTATAACCTTAGGACAACAGAACACAAACATTTGAGGATAGAAATATTTCACAATTCAAGAGAAAGACAGAAGTTCTTTAAAAATCTGATGCCTGACCTTAAATTTAACTCTGCTGTTTCTGACCTTTCCTATTCTGTATTGCCGTCAAAGCCTCAATCTTTCTCAGAATACCACAACAGCTAAGAAACAGCAAGACTTGGACATTGCCAAGCTCTGATCAACGTAGATTGTCAGAAATACGACTGAGCAGATGGACGAATCGCTCCATTTGGAAGAGAAGGTCCATAGTGACCGGCTCCCTGGCCTCAGTTTTTTGCTTGAGCAGGCTGTTCTGGGGCAGTGGGAGTAACCGGCCATAGCGGGCTACTCTAGCCTCTCAGCAGTAGGATGAGGAGGGCTGGATTGTCCACCCTACTTCCTGTCATCTAGGAAATGGAACAGCCTAAAAAGAATAAATCTGCTCCCTCCAGTCAAATGCTTCTATTCAAGTTTTTCTATGCGTGCTAATGTAAATGTTGATATTAGGTGCTTGGTTGTTAGCATGTGTTTTTAAAAAGATACCATGAAATTTCAACTAACAATCCCAAAGTTTTTATTGCATTTGTGCAAACAAGATCTCCTTTCTGCACGATGAATATCTTGGCCTGGGGGTGTGAATATACTAAATTGGCCAGGCTTGCAACTTCCAACGATCAATCAATTCCTGAAGAAAAAAAATCAAGCCCCAGCCAATATTTTTTCTCATGTTTCACTCATGCAGATATACAATGCAAACAAGTAAAAGAAAACCTAAATGTATTGGGAATTTTCAGGCAAAGACTGGCTTAATTGGGCTATTTTAAAGCAAAACCATCGCAACTTCCGTTTTATGCCGACCTCATCTTACCCATGGATGCGTTGAGTTAAAAGTGTGGCTACACTCAGTCCTAACATCTGTTCAAGTGTTTCTGTTCATCACAAACATGCTATTAAATCTTACTTAAACAGGGAAGGAATCATGTTTCTCTTTTTTGACATAAGTCAACACTTCCCAACTGTTAGGGTGAGAGAACAGGCTGGCAGCCATAATTGTATTCACAGGTCCAAACAATCTATTAGCTTTTCTATTTAAATAGCTAAACATGTTTTCTCAGATGGATTGACCCTCATGAATATCAAATAGTTGATTATCTTACCATATGCACCGCGTCTTAGCACAACAACACTGGAAATCTCCTATTAATACAATTAAAGTGCACAACACACATACTGTTCACTGTCACAAGAAAGGTTTAGAACATTAGCTTTTCCATCGCTGGGGTACCTTCATGAGTGTACAAAACATATAATGTTGTACCTTTCGGGTACCCTATTGGCCTATTGTGTACCAGTTAAATATTAAGGGCACAGCATTTATAGTAGCTTTGAAGGTACACAATAGCTCCTTAGGGTACAATAATGTACCCAAGAAGGTACAACACCATATAATATGTCCTGTATACCTGTAAAAGAACCTTAGGGTACAACCCTTGTGGGAGAAAAGGTATAATTTTAAACCTTTTATCTGACAATGTACCCCACAGCCTTTCTTTCCCCATGATAACACAATCTCACAGAGGAACTGATAACGTCTGCAATAGCCCTGTATGTTTAGAGGCAGCGATACAGATAATGTTATGGACTGTTAGTGTGGGCTGCACTATAACTGTGTGTTTACAGAGCATAAATTAGATCTACATGCTCCACCTAGATCGGAGTCATGCGTTAATAAGATTGTCGTAGATCCAGCTGACCCCAGACCCCGCGTCTTGCTCGGCACGGCAATCCCACCTTCCTTTCCTTTGGGTCTAGATCAATAGTTGGTCAATAAAAACGAGTTGACGGTTTATTACACAAGAGCTTTTAAAATACAATTCGTAATTTCCACAACACAGAGCCATCGCACGCCGCAAGTGGTTTTTTGATAATAGTAATAAAGCCTCTGCCATGAGATTTTAGTCAGCAAGCTATCGAAAATAGAACCTTTACATAATGCGTAATAACCCAGCAGTTCACACAGTGAAGCAAGAGCATCCTGAGGAGTTAACGCACCAATTAAAACATCTGTAAATAATGAGTTTTAAATGATCACGATTAGTTTTAGTTTAACGGGAGCAGTCTGTTTTAGTTTGGCAAGGTCAACCCTCTGAATCCATTATGAACTTGCATCGCAACTGAAGTGAAATAAATTATTGATAAAAGCCACCCCTGCAATCAATTGTTATCACAGATAAATCACTGGCAATGAAAAAGAAAAAAAAAAACAAGTCCACATTAATAACTCAAACTGATGCCACACCAGCACTCACACTAATTCGCACACGTGCATGGACCGGCAGGCATACGTGAAATCTGTGAGCACGGTTAAATGTAAATTATTTAATATTCAAATATGCCCTTGAGAAGACTATCGCAACAAATTGATTTCCAATTTTGCTTAACCCCTTAAGGCTATTTGCAGATACAGAACCACAAAAATAATCTGTAGGCTATGCAAATTTTAAACGCAAGGGAATTTATGATTGGAAATGTGGATCTGCTAAATTAAAAGGATGCGTTTGAGTTTATACTATGTAGTAAAGCTATGGGAAGACATTTGCATTTGTCTAAAGCTTACACACACTTATACACTGGACACCATATTGAAGTGTACCTCCATTCAGCAGGGCAGGACATATTTATTGATTTTAAGGGTCAGGGTGTTCAGTACAGTACCTTTACATCAAGAAATATAACATCTGAAGGAAGCCATCCATTGGAATTCCCATTCATCTCAATGACTGTTACTTGGCTGCTGTATATATACTGCAAGATTTTAATTCTGAACACTGATTCTGAAAGTTTTTCCCAGGAGCTGTATGACTCAAGAGCTGCAGGAAAATTAAGTTACTTTGCCACACATTGACACGCGCACAAACACAACACGAACACAAGCAGACCGTAACCCTGCGACCTGGAATTCCATAAAACTCCTTTATTTTCTTTATGTGTGTCTTATGACATTGTGCACACAGTTTCTCTGTCATCTCTCTCTTCTCCCTTGTGGAGTTCAAAGGCTTCTCAGCACTCTTGGACCTGTCACATCTTCCACTCATCAAAATGCCAGTGCATCTCCATCCAGAAGCAATCTGAGCTGCTTCTCTTTCTCTCATTAATGCTGATGTATGTGAATAGTGATGTTGTGAACTCCAGAGAACAGCTGTGAATCTACATACACATGTTTGTGTCTGTATAGATGTGGAGGTGTGTCTTTTAATGTGTGAGAAAGCTAAATAAAATATGTGATCTAAGCGTTATATTAGCTTAGAAACTGAACCACTGCTAAAGCAGTAATACCTTTGATTCTATTAAAAACAGTGCGGTTACAACTAAATTATCTGCAGTACAATATACAGCCACTGAATTTTTTTTCAGAATTGAATATAAGTATGTGTTTATGTAAATTTATTTTTGTATCACTTTGTTTCATTCTGTGAACTACTAACAATATTTCTTCCACATTTCAAATAAAAATATTTTTTCAGACCTCAAACACTGCGAAGAAAACAAATTCAGATTCACTTGTAAGCAATACAAACATTATATTTGTTCATGTATTTAGGAAATATATTCGATTTTTATCCCTATTTTCATTTGTCAGTTTTTCTACATTGCTGTTGGATAACATTATGTCACTCCTGAGGTTTGATTTAGTTAAAATTCATTTTCTGTGGGTGTAACTGAAATAATTATCCACGACCTGCACTATTAACTGAATAATTACTGAAATCACAACATGGCATTATTATTAAAAATGCTGTGATTAAAATGCCCAAAATGTTGTGATTTATTTTTATACATACTGCATATTCTGCATGTGCGACGTGCTTCAAATAAAAGGGTGCCAGTCTGTTTTTTGTCTACTATACCTACTCTAAACCACATGGGGTTTATGACATTGTGTTTTTACAATAGATTTTCCTTTAGCCTGTGAGTGGTCTCAAAGTGCATTCGAATGTGCACACAATCCACATGAACTCAATCTCTGGAGGTTAGTTTGGGTTTCTGTAACATGCATTGTGAATGCAAAGTGCTCCAGGTTCACTTTATTTTCCACATTCGCTGCTATACAAATCTAAATGAATAATATCAGATTGCAAACAGAATTGTAACGCGATTTTGCTTTTTCTCTTTATTTAAATATCGAACCTAAGCAAAAATGTTATGAAATGATAAATATGTACCATATTGCAGTCAAAATCACAAAGAGGGATGAGCCTTACATAAGCCATTTTGTAATTTTTCAAAAATAATGTCAGCTTGCTCACTGATATGGCAGTGACTGTATGTGAGGCGATTTGGATTTAATTCTTATCAACCACCATACATACACAGCTTTCTCAATAACAACCAAGAGGACCAAAGGTAGCAAGCATGCACATGCAAACGTACTGCCTCACCTGCCAGAAAATTGCGCAAGTACAAATAGAGCTGTAACCAGGGGTTATTTTTTTTTTTTTTTTTTTTTGAGGGGTGCATATACAAAGCCTATACTCATAATAATTAATAAACTGTAAAATATAAGTTGAGCCCTCTGCTATGAACAATACAATTATGATTAAAATCATTCTTGATGCCAGCAGTGTACATGCGATATGAATAAAATCTTTCTGAATTGACCATATGCCCTATTTACATTTAAATTGTATTATCATTTATTAACATCCACAGCATTTTATGTAAGACCTGTGTAATTCCAATACTTCAGAAAACATTCACAATTATTGAGATGACCCATTGTGCATTCTTGTCACACACCATGAACCAAATCGCTTTGAATGCTTGAATTTAATTAGAATTACATCATTTGGAAGTTGAGCCTTTCTTCACAAACAGCTCTTTATGACTTGAAACGTGCAGTCAACAGTGGGCACATGACAAGAAGTGCGTTATGTCTACAACTCGCATATTGGCAGTGCGTGGCTGTAAGCTGTACAAAGGAAACGGATTTCTGCACGCAGGCAGTTAATGTGCGACTGAGAATTGGGTTACTTCGTTGCATTTTTACTTACTTAAACTCGAGATTTATAATGGGGCACAACGGAGTGCCGCTCCATAACACCAGAAGAGGCGCATACTGGCAGGGAGCAGAGCAAAATGCCTTTAAGCCGGGGCCGGCCCCATTTAACCCTTGGTTATAACCCATTAATGAGGGAAAATATGGAGCGCGCTGAACACAATTCCTGGCACATTGTGTGAATAATAGCAGTACTGTGGCAGAACACTAAAATTCCACTAACATTATTTAAGGGTTGAGAACATCTCAAGCTGAAAAGCTCAGCTGGGTCCGACAGTATTCATAGGTCATGAGATAGCATGGCAGAGCTTAATTCATCTGCTAGTGAACTCACAATGATGCCCATTCTCAGTCCATCGCACTCTAGACCTTCATCTGATACAGCCACGGGGTATCAAAAATACACCATTCAAAAACTCTAGGAAGCATGAGGATGTAAACATGCCTACAAATATTGGATATGACTTTGGATGCAACTTCACAGAAACGTCTCACCAGAGGCACATTAAAAACTGATTTGGGTTTGTTATAAGACTAGAATTTTAATAGCTGCGTAAAACAGCTGCAGAATAATTAAAAATACGACAGCATTGGATGTTATTAATAGCTGCAATAAAACACAAGTTGCAGTTTTTTTCATCTTTGGTTGTCTCGCCTTTGTTTTTGAGCATGATTCATCTATTATAAATGATATTAATGATAATGCTTCTATATAATGAATCTTGCTTCACCTTCCATGTGTTTAAACTAGCGTTTTAAAGCTTTGTGAAAAACTGTTTTGCTCTGTCGTAAATATTTTAACAATGAAGATTAATTTAATATTATATCGATATCAATATAAATATATAAAAAATACATTATGAACAGTCTGTTTTCAAACTTTCGCAGTCACAAAGACACCATAGGACACATGGTATGGTTTATTTGTCAACTACCCGTACATAGAAAGTTGCCAAGAGAGTTGTCAGATCCATGCTTTGTAGTGAAAGAATGATTAAAGAAGACTGTATTGATGTCTTCAGGCCTGTGTAGTTCTGTACCATTACAGTCTTGTTATGTTGTATTTTTCTAAGATCAATTCTTCTGTCATCAGAACACTTTCTATTTTTCTCAAAACGTATTGTACTTTTTGACGCATCATTACACTGACACTTTCATACATTCTAAAGTAGAAAAGTTTGGCCATATTCACAAATGCACACAGCACATTATCCAAGTCAACATGCTGATATCTGCTGGGTTAGTAATACACACAGGACAGAAGGTGTAATCTGCTGAATTGTTGATTGTGTATAAAAGAGGCTGTTTGTAAAAATTCAATGTTAAAAAAAGATACCGGGGTCAGAAATCAAGAGGAAAAAGAGTGAAGAAGATGATGATGGGAGAGAAACGGGCAACGATGTAGGAAATGGAAGAGCAGGGCGAGATGGAGAAAGTGAGACTAGAGGGCACTGAATAAGTTAAGGAAAGAGCAAGTTGAGATGGTGTAAGAAAAGGTGAGAAGAGAGGAGGCTGGCAGCAAACAGCAAGATGAAAGTGGAGCAGGAGTGGGCATAGGAGAGTCTCAAATAAGATGAGAGCTACTATAATTGACCATGTTATGAATCATGATCTCTACTTGAGAAATGCTGTACTGAGACTTCACCATAATGCGAGCAGATCTACAGTGACTTCAATTTCAACAAGCGTGCCACAGTCTGCGAGGACACGACATCACCATCTGTGCTCTGCCGTCCTGGAGCCATACAAAATAACAAGACTACTCATTTATTTATTGTAAACCTACTCTTTCCACAGAAAGAGCGGGAACAAGCTACGTTTTCTTGTGGTTTGGGACAGTGTACATGCGACTAACATGCGATGCCGAAGCGTGAGTAATTTGAAGAACACAAAATCTAAATTATTTCTTAAACTAGAGGTTATGCATTGACATCACTTTCCACCATGAACATGTCGGGATACACCCTGGGATATGCTCCCCTGGGTGGCAAAACAACCAGCAAAATGACTGCGAAGAATAGGAGAAGCAAAGAAACGGGACTAAAACACGCAATTATTATTTTCTGAAATATCAAGCAGCTGAACTCGACGGTGATCCTTACGACTTCTCTACGACTTACGAAGGAATCAGGTGTTCCTTGACACTGAAATGTTGTGCGGAATTGCGTTTCCTGATATTATAAGTCATTTTGCCACCCACAGGGGCCCATGGTAAAGTGACGAAAGGTCCATACAATCTTAAAATCTGATTCAATTTCTACTCATTAGAAGAACCTTTTGGTTCCATAAAGAACCTCTAACATCTGAAGAACCTTTCTATTTCACATAAGGTTCTTTGTGTCAAAAAAAGGTTCTTCCGATTAGGGGTGGGCGATCTAGAAAAAAAATTCAAATCACGATTTTTTCCAGATAGATCACGATTCACGATTTTATCGCGGTTCTTCTTCAAGTTGGTTTCAAGACTATTTTGCAAATTAAAGGGGCTTCAATACAGCCAAACTAAGTCCCCATATAAAAATATACTCTTTACCATTTATATTTTGAAGAATATTTTAATCAAATTAATATTTAATGCAAGTGCAAGAACATAAATCAGTTGTTAGCAAAAAACTTTACATTTTGAATTTGTTTTTTCATCTTGTTGCGGCGCTCGGAGTAAAGCTGTGGAATGGACGTGGAGGATAAATATTTTTGGCTGGGTATTTCGTAACGTGGATCTACGACTTTGAGCAGTTTTTTAAAGCCCTCATTTTCCACAGTCTTTATGGGAATCATGTCTTTGGCCAGGTAAAATGCGACCGCGTCAGTGACATCTTTCCAGCGCTTGTTCATTCTGTCATACGGATACGGAGTTCCTTTCTCAAATGGTTCTTTCGCTAAATTCGTTGTTTAAGCCTTTTAGTTTCCGTATGCTTGGTTGTACCTGATTTACTCGCGTGGGATCCCTTTATAATTTGACTGTCGGCATACTTTTTCAGTCCCTTTTATATTGAGGTGGTTAAAAAGGTTTGTTGTGTTGCCTTACGACGCTCGAATCTTATCATTGCCACATTTGCAAATAACTGTTGTTTGGGCCGTGTCAGTTGGGGAAAACCCAAACCATTTCAATATTACTGATGTAGATTTTTTTTTTGGGACCAAGTCCTCCGTGTTTCCCTCCATCTTCACTGACCGCGTCACTTAATCTTACTGAATTCACAAGCAACGTATACGAGCTTGTTAACATGGCGCAATCTATCGCAAGTATGTTGACGAATTCTATAGAACACTACTATATAGGACGATTTAAAGATTTTCCCGAAAAAGTGGATCGTGCAGTCATTATAATCGTTCGCGATCTAATATCGTCATATCGCACACCCCTACTTCCGATTATAAATTAAGAAAGAGATGGTTCTTTAAAGCAGCGGTTCTCAATCCTGGTCCTCGCGACCCCCTGCTCTGCATATTTTGTATGCTTCTCCTACCTCCTATCGGAGGTTTGTTTAATACGCCCATAAGAGCCCTGCGAAGTAAACATCGCTAGATATTCTGCCATAAATCCCGTTCGAAATGTGGATAATGTTGCGCAAATCTCAAAATTATGGTTAAATTACCCTTCAATCTTCCGTAGTAAGTTTTGTTCTTCATGTTCTTAAATTAACGTCAGCCGATTTCATGTGTGCAGGGAGTAGAGAGCAATGAACACAGTTCAGGGAACACGTCAATCGGAACGCGGTTCATTCATTAAGCTCTCTTCTAATGAGCTAGAGATTTAAATCAGGTGTGTTAAACAAGAGAGATACACAAAATATGCAGAGCGGTGGGTCGCGAGGACCAGGATTGAGAACCGCTGCTTTAAAGAACGTTGGCTCTGTGTGAAACCAAAAATGGTTCTTATATGGCAACGCTGTCAAGAACCTTTTAAGCACCCTTATTTTTAAGAGTGTACCCTCTATATGAGTCGTTCTTCTGAAGATAAAAATGGTCCCACATGACAAAATAACTTTTTCAAGCACTATGAAAGCTGCAGAGACATCAAGGTAAGGATTTAACAATCACGCTGTTCTTTCCATAGATCCACGGCTTGAGAAAACACATTGTGTGCTTTGGATAAAACTCTCTGGCCAGACAGAAATAAGAGGCTTGAAGAATATGTAAATTTATTGGCAGTGGCATGTGAACTGCTTCAAGAAATTAAAAAAGTACATTAAAATTAGTCAAATATATGACTCTAATTCTTCTATCTACTGCTGCATGTAAGAAAACTTTCCACTCTTAAGTCACGAAATAAATAGGCCACATTGCGGAGAAATCTAAAACTATTCTTGCTGAATCTCAAAGCTTCTGTTCTATAAAAAGCCCGGAGTTTGAAGTAGCAAGGCGCGGCATCAAATCTTGCTCTCGTTCCAGACGGGGGACCCCCTGATGGAAAGCTTCAAGCTCAAGGATCATTACAGTGCCAGACCAAACTAATCAACGCAGTGTTGGAGCTAATGAAACTCATCCATTCCCATCAAGTGATGGACATGGCGGACGAACAGTGTTTCCATGGGGATGTAGAGATGGAAATACATGTCTTCATAACTCTATTCTTTCTAGTGAAATGAAAATCTCAAACTATGTGCAGTAGGGGTGTAACAGTTCAGATTTCTCACGGTTCGATTTGTGTCTCGGTTTTAGGATCATGGTTTCATTTCAGTTCGTGCTAGGTTCAGAGAAAAGGGACTACTGACAAATAAAAATATGAATTAATAATCAAGCTACAAGTAACAGCACCAATAAAACGACAGAGCAAAGCAGAAAATAAAGTAAGATACTGTATATGTACCTTTAAGGTAGAAATGGATTAAAGTGTAATAAAACATAACATTGCATATGTACAAATTAAATAAAGATGTATCCTAATTGAAGTGACAGAAGCTATTAAGACACAAGAAGTTAGTGATTTCCTTGACTTTTAACAGACAGCAGGAATATCCTGCTGTTGCTTTAAGAGGAATGAAACAGATCCAGTACAATGATACTGTACAAATGTGTTGTTTTTCGTCTGTTTCGTCTGTTCACTTAAGACATAACCTACTATGTTTGTTAAGATACTCGACAAGAGTGGCATTTTGATCTACTTCTTGTGTGAATTTGTCCGTTTAATTGCTTCAAAAGACAACTCAATATTTGCGCCATGTCTGAGACTTTTCTTGTGTGCGCTTCGGATCTTCTCACAGTGCACAAGCGAGTTTTCTTGTGCATCATCTTGCACTTAAATGTTTAAATTGACAAGGCTTGAATGAGTTTAGTTTAAACAGCAACGTGCTGTTCAGGTCTCACCTGCACTCGCGTGCTCACAACACCCGCGTGAAGAAAGCATAAATGACTGGTCATATAACAGCATAATTGTCTACGTTATTTGATTTGTTGTAGGTATTAAATGTGTATCCATCGACAAACATTCATAAGCTGAACTTTGTCAGTCTGTTTAACGCATTATAATTTCTAACGAACAATATTATAAATGCGTCGTCAGATTTAAGATAATCCGCGTGGCGAACCGTTGGTGGAGAACCGTGCGGTCACAGTTTTTTACCGAGAACCGTTACGCCCCTAATGTGCAGCCGATAGTCCTCTTATATAAGCTTCTAGTACTTCATTTACAGCAGTATTGTAAAAGTAGTTTAGATTATATATCACAGTTATTGTTCATACTGGTATATTATGACACCCATGTCTGTAATTCTTGGTTCCATAAACGATCAAGAATAATGTACTACTCAACATTCAAAACATACCAATTCATCAAAATAATACACATGAACGTATGAAGAAACATGGAAAATACATCATAAGATACATCGCTGTCATTAAAAAACATTCTAGAGCTGGGTATTAAAGCTCTTTCTCTCTCTCTCTCTCTCTCTCTCTCTCTCTCTCTGAGGTTCTGTGATTGGCTTACTGGGTCTCTAATACACTTTGTAATGAGTGGATAATGTCTGGGTAATGATGAGGAGAGGAAGACTGGTAATAAGGAAGAGTGAAATTAGGAGTTTCACAGGGGCAAATCCACTTTCTAAACTCTTAAAGTGGAAGAGTATGTTTTCCTGTGTATATTTATTGTATTGCAATTTGGGTGTACAGCGATACACAATAATGCACCATATCAATGCTTCATTCATTCATTCATACCTTCCTCTGCTATTTGGGCTAATTATCCAAGGATTTGCTGTTCCAACAAATTAGACGGTGAGCACGCCAAATCCGACATAATGCAACGCTTTGGCATAATGAAATGTACCCTGTTCCATGTGATTGTCAACACGTCCTGACGGCACCATTTTCAAAATCACCTGTTGGTCACTTATCGGTTTAATTGTGATGGTTTTTAAACAGCTTTCTCTAAAATCATCAGTATTTTTTTTATGCCACCGGGAAGCTTGGCCCCCTAATTGCTGCTCGCAGCTCTATTTACTTAATACTGCGGATCTCTTTTTCAGAGTTGCTAAAATTCTCAGCAAACTGCTGTGCCATTCCCAAAAGTGAGAAAAACACGTCGGTGACATGCGGCCCTAATTAAGAATAATTGAGAAAGAGTTGTAAAGTAGTCTCGCACAAACACGCAGACAGAGAACTGAGATGTAGCCTGAGAGAGAACATCTGCCTCTGCTCTTTCATTTCTCACATCAACAACAGAATAAGAGAAACAACTGCACACAATGGATTCAGAATGACACTGAGAGAGACAGAGAGAGAGTGAGTCGGGACAGAACCTACAGCAAAACATCATCCTAACAAAACACCCCTTCCAAAATCACATAAACTTATTTAAACAGTGCCAGAATAACAGTGTTTCCTACAGCTGTTACTCCAATTCTACCTACCACATATTTTACCTATAATAGCATGCTAAAGGAATTTTCAGCTATGTTATTTGTGACATGCACGATAAAGTCTTTTACTAGCAAATGTAAGGTTTGAATCCCTTTATTGCACAGTAACATGTGCAATGAAATTCTTTGCTTTCCACTGTGCATGCTTTCAAAATAATAAGAATCTAATGGAAATCAACATAAATAAAAAGTATATAAACAGTGCAATACACTCACCTAAAGGATTATTAGGAACACCTGTTCAACTTGTTATTAATGCAATTATGGTGGTGGTGTAATGGTGTGGGGGATGTTTTCTTGGCACACTTTGGGCCCCTTAGTGCCAATTGGGCATCGTTTAAATGCCACGGCCTACCTGAGCATTGTTTCTGACCATGTCCATCCCTTTATGACCACCATGTACCCATCCTCTGATGGCTACTTCCGGCAGGATAATGCACCATGTCACAAAGCTCGAATCATTTCAAATTGGTTTCTTGAACATGACTATGAGTTCACTGTACTAAAATGGCCCCCACAGTCACCAGATCTCAACCCAATAGAGCATCTTTGGGATGTGGTGGAACGGGAGCTTCGTGCATCCCACAAATCTCCATCAACTGCAAGATGCTATCCTATCAATATGGGCCAACATTTCTAAAGAATGCTTTCTGCACCTTGTTGAAGCAATGCCACGTAGAATTAAGGCAGTTCTGAAGGCGAAAGGGAGTCAAACACAGTATTAGTATGGTGTTCCTAATAATCCTTTAGGTGAGTGTATATAGACTGTAATGTTTAGAGTAATGTTTTTTTTACATTAACAAATAAAAAATGTCACTCTTCTTTAAGTTAACTCAATTTTAAGCTGTATCAACTCACTATTGGCCAAAACGTGTTTTAAAAAAAGTCGACATGACTTGTAATGGCAAGTTGATTGTACTTAAAAATTGAAGACATAAAGGTCCAACTTTTTTTTGTACCGAAGCAAAGATTATCTAAAGTGCAATTATAATACAATATTGTTGAGAAATCAAATTATAATCAAGTACAATCAATTTGGATTTACAAATAATTTTAACTACTCTTATTAATGTTTAAATTAATGCAACTAAGTTGCACTAAGTAAATAAGTTGAATTAATGTACAAAAAAGTAATTTCAACAATAAAAAAGTAGTTTCAACAATTCACTGGCCAAAATTCATAACACAAAGTAGAAATGACTTGCCAAAAGCCAGTATGATTGTACTTAAAAGATGTCTGTATTATTATTTATTTTATGTACATATGTCACATTGATAGGTAAAACAGCAGGAAAATGTATTAAAGGGAATGATTAGCCGAGAGATTGTGGGACATACAGCAGCACATTGTACAGTAGAGTCAATGTACACCTATAGCTAATACAGATCCACATTTATTAATATGAATAGATTTGATCTGTGGTTTTGGCTGTTTTCACATGAGGTTCAACTGCTTGGTCCACATCTGAGTTCAGTTCTACTGCACCAAAAGCTATTATGTGAAAGCCAAACTAAATATCGCTGGGAAATTAGATTTCTTTAGATAATTAGCTGGTGGGATGATAAATTAGTTTTAACTAACAGGCTGCACGATACTTTGATAACAGTGCTGGGCTCAAAGAGATGGGATTAGATGTGGGGCTTCCTGAGAAAAAAAATGGATTCATGAATTGGGGTCATAGCGGTCAGACATGGGTGTAAAAAAATGTGCCGTGAAAGATCTGAAGCATGATAGAGGGCAACAGAGGACAATAACTAACAAGAGGTCGGTGCCGACCTCGAGAGCCCAGTTCATGGACAAATTAGTCAGAGAGAATTCAGCATCTTGAAAGTGCGTGCAAAGGTGAGAAAGAGAGAGAGGTGTGGAGGTCATTTGTTCAGACTTACCGTGGAGAAGTTGTGAGCTCCACAGGGTTCTCCGCGGTACTTGCATCCCAGCAGCATATCCTCCAGCTGGTGACCCAGACGGTCCATGAACTCCAAGCTGGTGCCCTCGAAACGCCGCGGTGGCAGGAAAAGACGGAAATCTGAGAGCTTGCTGAACCAGGCCTGCTTGTCATCTTGAAGCAGGTCCAGCACCAGGGGCCTGGCCGTCCGATTGGCTAGCAGCAGTCCCAGCCAGTGACCCGCAAAGTACAGATCACTCTTGGTGAGGTGATACAAGCGCACTGGGTTATTGTTACAGATGGTGACCGTAGGAAAGGCGAGTTCTCTCGCCCACTCCGTGTGTACTCTTGTGTGGGTAGGGAAGGCTAGCCAGTGAAGCAGGCGATTTGATGACCAAGACAACAGAAGACCCAGAGAAGTACATAACGCCAAAAACCAAAATGCCCGACGGCTGAGAGAAATTGATGGGGAGCAGACGTGCCGTAAACCGTGCAGGCGAGTCCGTGTCAGGAGGGTGGTGGTTAGGTGTGACAAACCGTCCCGCGTTGCTCTGGAACGGACAGGACGACGGCGGGCCCTGCGCTGGCCCGGTGTGGGTGAAGCAGGGCGCAGACAACGGCCTTCCAGAGCCATGAGGGCCCACAGAGCTGCTAGGGCAGCAGGGGGGAAGGCTTCATCTCCCAGCCAGGCCTCCACGGCCGGGGGCCTCATGGGGCTCCAGCAGGACAGAGAGAGCCACAACACTGACTACCTGAATACTAATATGTCGTTAAACGCCAAGGCACACTCACTAAGCAACTACACAAGGTTAGATCAAAATAATGCACTTTTAAACATCATAGTCTATTGTTAATATTATGTAAAGCATACAGAAGCTTGTTTCTGAATAGAATGAATTCACACTGCTCCCTAAGGAAACCCAAATTTTGTATGTGTCTTCATACCCACTGGCAACACAATATTACCCCCTAGGCAAAATCCCCAGGCTATTTCCTTTATTCTCTCTCTAAAACTCTCTCCCTATCTCTCCGGATGCTCACAGTTCGAGATCACTGTTTTGCGGTCTCCATCAAGCCTCTCTCTCTGCAGCAGTCCAAGGGAGCGAAACCGAACAAATGAAGCAGGAAGTGATCCTAATGAGAGAAAAGATTCAACAGATACAAGACAGATAATTGTAACAGAACATAATGAAAAAGAGAAGGGTCGGATGAACCGAGACATTGGCAGAGGGCCAACAAAAAAGACAAGGATTGGAGGGAGCCTTCTGGGAGGCTGACCTGCTGGTGAAATTCTCCACGGTCATGTGAGGGTCCCACAAACACTAGCTAGATCTGCTTTCACCGGCACACTCTAAAACGAACTCACTTTTACTTTTTTCTTGAAGCTGACTCTCAGCCATACTATCTCTCACATGAATAACAAACCTGGTGAGAGTGAGAGAGGTCGTTCTTCATGCTACACACACACACACACACACACGTTTACATTTATAAGCGCGCGCGCACACACCGCCTCGTGCCTGCAGGAAAGCTGAACGCTGCTGATGTTGTATCTGTTCTGACAAAGTCTGAATTCAGCATCTCACTCAGTCTCTTTTCCCATCCTTCTTTTATCTTCTACTCCTTTTATCCTCGAGTTTCTCTCTCCGCTAAAAATATCCATCCAAATCTCCAAAACAAAATCAAGTCTTAAAATTGTCCGCGCGCCCCGCCTGCACTGTCAATCAAAGCACGTTCGCTCCTCCTCTTAAATCTCGTCCTCCTCCTCTCGTCCTTTATCGTCGTCTGAAAGTCTTTGGTCGTGCGAGAGAGAGAGAGAGGGGGGGACGTCAGAAGTCATTCCGTGTGTGCGCTCCGCTTCGCGTTCCGCGGTTTAATAGCCCGTCTGTTGCCGCCGCGCGTGTTCTAGTTTTCGCGCGCTGTCGGTGTGTCCGCTCAGCACCGCTCTCCTCCTCTTGGGTCACTCCATCCATTCACTTCTCCTGCTCTGTCGCTTCTGCTCTCTCCGCACTCCTCCGTGTCCACACAGCAAGCTCTTGGCTCAGCTCGTGCCAGCGCTTTCTCTCTCTCTCTCTCTCTCTCTCCCTCCCTCGCAAGCACACTCTCTTTCCTTCTGAGTCTCTCTCTTTATTTGCTCCTACATTTGTTATGCACTCAGATTTCTTGAACGAGGCTGGAAAACAAGAGTCACAGTAAGGTTCCTTACCTGCGTTTGTGATAAAAAGTGAAGGAAATCATGCTTCTGTATGTGTACTGTAGGATGCATGTGTGTGTGAATGGGAAGTATCTCAAGTATCTCACCGGTGTCTCTCAATGTTCATTCCTTTACATTATTTCACTTCTTTCTCTTTTGTTTTAAAAAAGCACATTAAAAATAACAACTTTTGATTAAACTTATAGATAAGCCTGTTGGTGCAGTTCTTATAGAAGTTGTCAAACCTTTATGACTTTCTTTCTTCCGCAGAACACAAAATAACATATTTTAAAGAATTTTGTTAACTGTCCCCCATTCACTTGCATTGATTGTTTATCCATACAATAGAAGTGAATGGGGGACAATGCTGTTTGGTTTCTAGCTTTTTTAAAATGTCCTCTTTTGTGTTCGGTGGTAAAAAGAAAGTCATAAAGGTGAGTGTGAGTAAATGACGACAGAATTTTTCTTTTTGGGTGAACTATTTCTTTAACTGTTTCACAGTTTATGTGTGGCTATGGCAAATGTAGTTTTAATAAATAATAAATATTTAATTGGATGATGTTTAATCGCTCAATTACTCATTTTGTTCATTAATTGATTTTATACATCTTCATACAAAAGCAGATTTCAAATACGCTTTAGAGAGACCTGCATGTGGATTATTTTTTGTCCAAAGACTTTTTTGCATATATTCAAAGATTAATAATGAAAAAGGAACAGACTGAAAATGAGTAAAGAAATGAGAAGTAGTTCAAGTTGTGATGTTTATGATAGAGCAAAACATGAGCTGTTGAGATTCTTTTACTTATTAATGTAAATTGCATACAATCTTCTAGAAGTCACAATGTCTTTTTGTTGTTTTTCAGAAATCTACACATCACAAAAATGACAAATCTTATTTAAACATCAATTTAAGCAAAAATATTTGTAGCAAATGAAAATTGTGTATTGATGCCATACAACACCTTCAAACAAGAGCTTCATTCAGCTCTCTTGAAAACTTAAAAGCTTAAAAAAAATTAAAGCAAAATAAAACTAAAAATACCGACTACCCATGGAATAACAAGCGAAATCTAATGATGAAATTACCTAAATCTCATATAAACATATTTGTAAAGTGTTTTATTATCCTTTCATTCTTTTTACACCGTCATATTTATTTTTGATCATATTACTGTTGACTCCTTCTATAAACAAAATAGAATTCCTTAACATAGAGTTATGATTGATTGATTTGTTAAATTTATTTCCTTATCCATTTTGCATTACTAGCCATAGCAGTAAGTATTTTTATAAGACGTAATAAAATTACAATAAATGTGATTTATAATTGATTGGTAAACCCTTAACTTCAGGATTTACATGAAAGCAGCAGACCGGGGACTTGAGTGTCTTGTAAAACAATGTGTTGGCTCCATTTCAAAAAGTTGTTTGCATAGTTATATGACAAATAAATGAAATTGAATTGGGCATGAAAGGTAATTTTAATATGCCAACTAGCAATCACTGAACTGATTTAACGCCAGTCTTGAAATCATACATTTTAATTCATTTCAACATGGAAAAGATTTATATTCGCTTCACTCTCCTCAAATCCCAAGTATAATCTACATCTTCTGTCTGGAGCCCTTCAGCCATTACTTATCAGTTAACATCACATTTCCCCTACATTCTCATATCCTCTACAGACTATTCATCCTCCCTGGTCATCAGTACATATACTGGCGCTGGGCTCCATTTCAGAATATATAATGCAACCCATTTGCATTTGTTTTTAATCTTTTATTATTAAACAATTTTATGAGCAAAAGGATGTTAATATGAAGAGACCTCAATGTCACTGCTCACGAGAAACTGTGTCTTCCCGAACGCCCATCACAGTGTGAAACCCTTCATCTTTTACAGTACCTTATGTAGTTAATAGAAACATACAAACAAGTCAGCAGCCATTGGGAATAAAATTTGCTACTTTACACATCGTGTCTTGATAAACAGCCTGGAAACCCCAACTTTACAGTTATAGTATATTTACAATATATAAAGTCTTTACACAATGGTGTAAAGTGTGTCAGCTATCAATTTCACTAAAATGACACTTCATTTTAAATACAAAAAGTGCAAATAGAAAAAGACAGATGTAAGAGGGAAGCTATAACTTCACCCACCTAGCCATTGCCATCTTGTGATTTACAATCTTGTTTTATGTATTTCCATTTCTGTGGTTATAACTGTGGCTTTCTAGTAAAGTGCTTTACTGGAAACTGACCATTTTTTAAATCACACATATTGCTTCTACAAAAGAATATACAACTGTTCAACAATCTTGAAGCTCATGGTCTTTCCCAAAAGGTTTATACCTTCATCACTTAAAATTAATTTCTCTATTAAGATTTGAAATTGGATATTTACCTCCAGAACCCTACTGTGTACTCGATTTTCCCACAAGTTAAAACTGCTTCAATAGTAAGCAAGAGGGCTTTTAAAGATCAGGTACCACACGCAATTTCTGCCAATCTCATATTAGTCTTGAGTGTCTATGCAGCAGTATTGCATCGTCATATCTTCAAAGAGCATTTAGTTTGATTTATAAATCAGAGATACAGCCGTTTACGATTATTTCCGGAAAAAGATGAGCTGCTGGAGGCAGCCAGGGGGTACGGAATTACAGCGCGAGCACACAATAAAGAACATAATCAGATTAATCCCTTCGTGTTTTCTACATTATGCACGTACAGTACATGCCGATCGGCAACAAAACACAGACCTATGACTTAGTTTGACTTACCGCGTGCAGTTCATGTCCGGGATCTTTTTAGCACTGGGACCGCGTCGTCTATCGGTTTCAAACGATCTCCAATTCCTGCATAATATCCACCATTTATATAACATCCATCACTGAAATGCCGTGAACAAACAAACACACCTTAACTTCCCTCACTATCGCATGAGTAACAGGCTGCACAGCGCACAGGCCCACAGCGCAGCCAATATTGATAAGCGGGTCTTCCTATCGATCGTTGGTTGGCGCATGTGCAGGCTATTTCTTTTGCCTTACCGTGGGCGTACTTTTCCAGGAGAATTGCCCAATAAGAGGAATAGGATCCCTGTTTTGAAACAGGCATCCAGACCTAAAAAAAACTGTATGAAACAAGTTGGAGTGCTGGTGGAGTTCATCAAGAAAAGAAATACAACGTCATACGTAGAACTAGTTTTTTAACAAGTTGACCATGTTAAGCATGAGAAGCCAGCAGATCTGACAGTGTAAAGACTTCAGAATGAATGAAATAACATGTTACACGATCTTTAACTCACTAACAAGAATGTCCAGCTCTTACTCAAAGCAAAACATACTGAACATGACACCAAACACCAGAGGGGTGCACACAACATACTTTAAACAAATAGACACTAGATCCAAAAACATAACTATATGTCTAATTTCATTAAAATGAATATATTGACCAATAAAAGAGAAATTGTAGAACAGAAAGCAGCAGAGAGAAATTTTACAAAATTCTGTTCACGTTACGGGTCCTGACACAGATTAAAATACATGTGTGTGTGAAAGAGCGCTGACGAATATAAACTTCTCGGCTGAACAAGGTCAGTCTGCCTTATTGAGAGTGTTCACACATTCATAGTTCTCACAGACTGCACAAACAAACAGGACTAATGCATATTAAATATTACTGAAATATCACTGAATTATAGATGAGCACACACACGGGTCTTAAATCTAAGATAAGTATGTAATTCTCCTGAGTCCAATTCAGTCGTGGCAAAAGTGCTGAATCCCAGATAGCCAGTATGGACAACTTATTGATCCAACAGTATTAATTACGTAAAGCTGGGAGATTAAACACAGGTAACACCCACTATCACAGGGTCAGCAATAACCTTTAACAAGTCAGACATCTATGTAAATTGTGTGCATGCTGTTGTTCATGTTGAACATGCCTATATTGTAGGAATCAAATGTTAGTAAACCCTTAATTCACCATTTGGACAAGCCAACAGCCCCATCTTTAGAAACATGACTTTAAAGGGATAACTCAACTACAGCTTTCCTGTAGCTCAGTAGTAAGAGCATTGTGTTAACAATGCAAGTCTGTGGGTTCGAGCCCAGGGGATTGCAAATACCTATGTATAAATGTATAGGATCACACAATATAAGTCGCTTTGGATAAAAGCATCTGTCATCATTTATTTACCCTGTTTGATTTACAAACCGGTAATATTTTCTGTCATCTACAAAACCCAAAGGAAGATATTTTGAAAAATGGAGTTTTTGGAAACCAAAAACTTCGGCCCCATTGATCTCTATTGTATGGACACAAAACCAATGCAAGTCAACGAGGACCAACGGTTTTCTGTCCAACATTTTTCAAAAGATCTTATTTTGTGTTCAGCAGAAGGAAGAAAGTCCTTCAAGTTTGAAATGACAAGAGGGCGTGTAAATAATGACAGAGTTTTCATTTTGAATGTGAACTAGGCCTATTCTTTTAAAACAATTGAAGTTGATGGAAAGTCCCAACCTTGACTGAAAACAAACACCCTTACAATGTTGGAAAATATGAAATTTGAGTTGAGGACCCAAAAACAGATAAAAAACAACAGGTTTCTGTAGGGGTTAGATTCAGGGTCAGGAAGTATGATTGTGTGAAGAATATATACTATAAAAGGGAGACAGAATAAGTTATGTTATCAAACAGTGTTATTTTATCTGCTGTGATTGTGCATGGCAGGGTTTTTTTCTGAAGTGATCTCAGTAATGGAGCTGCAACATGCAGAATCACAATTGCATAGCCAGATACACTCCAGTTCCTTAGAATATGCAGCATTATGTCTATATAAGGCAAGTACTTTCAGACTTATGCAAAGACCTGAACTATAAGTCCAGATACAAAGATATGTTCAAATCCATGCCAGAATGACTGAAAAGTGGCAGAATCTCTAACTGCCAATCAAAGTGAACAGTAATGAATTACTGTTTCTATGAGGCATGCTGTATGAGGCATAATCATCAACAACAAAGCCATTCCTGAAAATGAAAGTCAGAAATTATGCACATCTTCGCCAAGCTGTGTCATTTGTCATCTGTTATCTCTATCATGCTCTTCGTGGAACATTTACAGCATGCATACTGGCTTGTACAACTGTGAACATTTGCACAGACTGAAATTTAGAAAAATGGCAGCAAACAGTCAATGATCATGTCAAACAAGTCAAGAGAGTGCAATAAACGACAACACAGAAGTGCTTGAAATTTCATAAAATGCCATCTTGAAATATTTGAGTATTAGTGAAGTCTAAGGGACTTATAAAAAATTCAAGAATAGATGTGTGCAATATTAGAAGTACCAATGGGCAATATTTGAGGAGTTTCTCATTGTAGTGATCGATTATGAGAGGAATGTGCAGCTAAAAGAGTTTGTACAGCCTTATCTCTAGAGATTTTTTTTACTCATTTACATACAATTCACCCAAGAATAAGTGATGACTGAAAAAGGACAAAAAGGATTTTTATGTTTCTTTCAAAAGTCTTACTGTTTATGTCAAGTCTATAAAACGGAAATGGTGTTCAAAAATAAGGATGAATAAGGCATATTAAAATACAGAAGAATAAAGATTTTTGCCAAGGTGATCGATCAGGAAGTGTTGTGAATGAGGACTACTCCAATAGCACAGTAATCTATGACCTCACTCTGCTCAATGAGTTTTTTAATCAAGGCGTTGCCAAATGTGTCTGATGTGAGAAATGGCTGTACCACAGATCACAGAGCTACTGCTTTAAAAGAAGGAGACTATTGAAATTAATGGTCGGGCATGCCTCATCAGACAGGAAAAGGAAATGAATAGTGTTTATGTGTGAAGGCGAGATTAAGAGAGAGAGAGAAAGAAAGAAAGAGAGATTGAAATGCCGCATGTTCTCAATGTCGTCTACTCTACGTCATTGGCAAATGGTGGGCATTCTCTAGTAGATAATGCTTAGTTGCTAGTGGGTGGGCGTTTTGCTCAAGAGAATGAAAAAGGAAGTAGATAGTGAGAGAGATGGAGGGAGGTGTGGCTTTTCATCAAGACCACATTAGAAAGCCACTACATAGCCACCATGTTGTGATTTGTGCGGGGCGGATATCACTCGGAGATTCACGCCCTGGAGAGGTGGCAGTCTCAATCAGCGTGCATTTATTGCATCAATGGATCACTGCATTACAACACACATCCTTCAGTTAGATGGTGCATCACGCGCACATCGACACGCATCTCTTACACAACTAGTGCAACATCTGTTGCTTCCATGGCGAGACCTAATTGAATGGTAATTAATTTGCAAGTAGAACCTGTGTCAGGTAACTTTGTCCCCTGTGTGATGCAAGATGCAACGTCAATCTGTAAAATGATGCAATTTCCAGAATTAGATTCTGATTTATACATTTGACAGATGCGTTTTCGTAATTGACTCACGGTGCGCTGTACAGTAGATTTGCTTTTGAGCAGTTCCTTGGGATTCAAACCCACAACCTTGTGCTAGCAGGTGGGCAGCAGGAACAGCCGGTGAAGAAAATGAAGTCTGCATGTGTTTATTGGCACTCACAGTGTGGGTGTCCAGCAGGAATCTACGGCAGTCTGTCTTGCAGTAAAGTCCCTGAAAATGAACTCATTAAAGGAAGGATTAGAGCAGGAGAGAGGGTGGGTGGGAGAAGAAAGGAGGGGGCGAGATAACAAAACTATGGTCGACTAATCGACGGTCAGAATGAATGGGTGAAAGCCTAAGAAAACATAGGAGTGAAAGATAAAGCAGCATACCGGTGATTTAATGAGAGCCAGGAGGAGAATGCAATCTACGCTCTGTGGTTCTTATCCAAAGAGTGTTAAAGTAAAGGTCCTTTTTTGTCAGACTCCATAAAGTAGAGCAGCTGAAATACTTGTCAACCTGTGGTGCAACCTTTCAGTCTAATGGTGCTGCATGGGAAACTATTCAGCATCTCTCATTCAGTCTCGCACAGATTTAAATCATCAGCACGCACACCACCAGTACAGAAAAACCTCCATTAGAGATTCATCTTACACTGATGTGAGAATGTACAAACTATACTGAAACAAAATCACAATGATTAAAAAAATATTCATGTCACGAAGAGCAAAGTGCTTTTTGTTTCTTTTTTAGAAAGAAATATAATTTTCAGTTAAAATCTAAAAATGCACTTCCGCCCTGAAATGACTATCTATCTCAAAATTCTCAAAGATGTAAATTAGACGCCTTGGGCAGAGCGTCTGTTAACTCCTCCCCTTCAACTATCAGTCTGCTGCCAGTTTCATTTCAAAATACAACAGCTGATTTTATACATCCAATCAATTTGCAGTAAAAAAAGTAAGCCACGCCCACACATTTTCTCTTTTGAAATTCCTTTTTGCCCAGAAATACATCAGAATACGGAAGTAAAAATGATTGCAACTTCCGGTTCACGGTGACTTTAAACTGACAACATTATAATCAAACACTGGGAAAAACATTAAATTACTTAAAACTCCCAAAGACCTACTATAATACCTTTCAATACTGAACAACTGAAATTGTCCGTTTCGTAATTCCCAAAATGCAAAGAACGGACTTGTGTTCTCATGGAGGCCAGTCTTTTGAGGCAGCCTTGAAAGAATAAACTCGGATGGACGCCTCACAATGACTTCTGAGACTTCAAGCAAGTCTGCCTTCCATGCATCCTTGATATCAGGAACACATCTGGGTGTTTTGATGCTGTAGTAGAGTAGGCGGGGCGAGACCGTGGTTCGAGTCCGGTGAGTAATTGTGAATGAGCGCCAGCTGTGTGCACACCGGGCTCGAATCACGTAGGAGATTGGGAGCATAAAAAAGGAACGAGCGACCGGACCGTCGAAGAGAGAGGACCGGGCCCGAACATATGTTAAGTTTATATTTATGTTCTTGTGTTTTGTGTTTATGTTTTGTTTGCCGGCGGTCGTCCGTGAGGGGCCACCGGCTGTTATTATTTCTGTTATTAAATGTTTAAATGTTTGCCGGTTCCCGCCTCCTTCCTTCCATTTTATGGAGATGTATTACAGATGCGTTCTCTGTACTTGTGTTTCCTAGTACTGTAACCAGACTTTTCAGTTAAAGACAGCGGTGGCGCTAGGGGTGGTTTAAGGAGGCTGAAGCCCCAAATGTTGTCTGTAAAGCCACAAATGTTTTTAGTATGCCCTGTACGAATCACATAGGGACTATTCATTTCACATCTTTTGCATATGTATGTTTGTTATTTTAAATCTAGACGTGCGACAAGAGCGAGAACTCGAGATCGCTGAAGAACCCGTTTGAAAAATAGCCATCAACTTTTAAAGAGGAACAAACTCATGCTGACATTTCAAAATAATAAACATGATTGCACAACTAAAAACTATGGAATATATAAAATGGTACAAATGTATTATTTAATCATGTTTAAGTGCATGATGGTAAGGAATTGAAATAATGAGAATTCAGTTGTTGATTTAACTTAAAGAGTAAATATTTTGTGATTTTTAAGGTCCTACTTTGGTTCATTGAGTTTCCAACAACAAGATTACGTACATACAAGGTGTAAAAACACTTTCATTTTCAAATAATAGACAATTATAATTACCTAACTTCTTGTTTAAGTCTCAAATGATTCATTTGGCGATTCATCTTTCTGACCCCTCTTTTCTATCAGCCTGCTCTGATCTGATTGGTCAGATGGTCTAGTCTGCTGTGATTGGTCTACCGCTTGCAGTGTCAGAAATGGAACGTAGGCGAGCCGCGGGCATTACACGAAGTGAAGCAAATCAGAAAACAGGGAAACATTTGGTAACAATTTAAGTGTAAATAAGTACATTTTACAGCGAACACCTCACATCTGACAGAGCAAATATGGGAAAATGATTTGGGTAATCAGAAAGAATGGTTCTTTAAAACAACAATTTGGCTAATTGTCTTCCATGTAATGTGTTGTCACACGACCAGCTATGGTAATGATTGGTGCAGTTCTAGACTGTTCAACAAATTAAACAAAGTGTCTTCAATCAAACCAAGGGAAATGGGAATGTGTTACCTATAATGTCAGGGGTGTTTTGTGGTCTTACTTGTGGATAAGCAGGGCAGGATGCAAACAGATGTACTACTGCTTTTCAATCAATTGCAATCAACAACAAGGTGAAGCCCTGCCAATGGAAAAAAGCAAGTGCGTCGTTTCAAATCGGTTTTACAGCAAGGGATTGCTGTTTGTAGCATGACCACACAAGAACCCTCAAAGCTATTCTAGGCATCCGAAACAATTTTGGTACTATTAACATTGTGTTCCTGTTTTCAAAATCTTATTTTTTCAAGTATCTGAGGAAATAGCTCTAAACGGCTTTAATAAAACAACCAATATATGTTTTGGCTTAGACAGTTTTATTAGGATTTCATGCCAGTGAGGCTGTTTTCCAAACACAATATCGTTCTAATTAGCTCGTTAGGCTGTTACATTGGATGAGGCTATTTGCTCATAAATTACTAACAAAACGCTGCAACTTGTTTAAAGGAACAGAACGTGTATGCAAAAGAGCTAGCACATAGAGGGTAGTGTGCCGTGATGGTTAAAGTTCAGTAAATACCAGGAAGTAGCTATTTCAATCCATGAGTTGTAGCGCCATACTGTCCGTGACCAAGGCGCTTGCTTCAGGGAGTCTCTGTTAGAACTCAGATTCAATATAGATAAAACCTGATCTAAACCGATGTTAAATGCTCACTTAGACATCAGAGGACAACCCTAACCAGAAAAGTGGCACTAAACTGTTGGCAAACACGTTGTCTCTAAGTTCACTACAAGTTTATGTTACATTTTTGAAGGGACGCTCAGCCAAAAATGACAATCCTACCATCATTTACTTACCCTCAAGTCATTCTAAATCTGTATAAAATATTTGTTCTGTTGAACACAAAGTAAGATGTTTGGAAAATTGTTAGCAACTGACATTTCTGGGACATCATTGACCACCATAGTAGGAAAAATTCAAATAGTCAAAGGTACCCCAGAACTGCTTTCTCTCCTAAACACTTCAAAATATCTTATTTTGTGTTCAACAGAACAAACAAAAAAACAATACAATAATAATTCCCAATATGGTAGTCAATGATGCTCCAGAAATGTCAGTTACTAACATTTTTCTAAAATATCTTTATCTGTTTAACAGAACAAAGACATTTATAGAGATTAATCAGAACAATTTGAGGGTAAGTAAATAATGACAGAAATTTCATTTTTGGGTCTACATCAGGTCATGTGTCTTTTGACACAATTTCAAGCCATGTCTCATGCACTTGCTAACAGTTTTCACCTCAGCACAGCTTTTGTAAACCTTAAGGAATGGAAATTATTTTTTTTATTTTTAAACCCAGTCCACAGGCACTGGAAACGCCACACAACCCATGTTTCCCTTGACCAGGTCCACCAATAATTATGAAAGCCTGTCACTAAATGTGTCAAAACTGAGGGAAATAGGAGTGAAATACCCTCAGATAGCTTTCTGCAATCGCTGAGGTGAAGAGAGAGACACATAATCACAGATATTAAAGGGTGCTGACAGCTGAGTTAATCGAAGATGAAGTCTTTCTAAATCTGGCAACGCTTATGGTTACAGGCCTTCATTTTTCAAGTCAGGTTCTTCCAGACAAAGCAAGAAGGCATAAAAAGTCCTCGCCAATAAAAGCAAACATTGAAAACACAGCAGTAAACATGCGCTGTTGCAGTGCCGCTAGCTGTTCCAGGTCATCTCATCTGCAGGCAAGTAATCTCAGTCGCTCCCAGGGCTCTTTAGAGCTCAGCCTGTATGTGTACTCTAGACCAGCTCGACCAGGGAGCAAAGAGGCACAGCACAAATTATAAGCAATGATTTACTGGAGCTTCTCTGCCTCTTTTATCAGGTCTCAGAGACGCAATGGGAGAATATATTATAAACTGACTATAAATGAATGCAATTCTCAGACTTCCTTTAACAAAGTAAATTATCCATTAAACATATGTTTGTTTGTTTGTTTGACAGAATGCGAACGAGGTATAGAGTAGATTATGAAAAACTGAAACTTTATGAAAATACTGATATATAGCTTCATGAAAACATTAAGAGACAACTTTAGTTATGCATTTAATCAGCATTTCTGCATGTTTTGCATATTTTTCAGTGTCTGGTGAATTAGAAATGACCTAAAGTCAACCAACAGAAATGTGAAGAGAGAGATGCACGACAGTTTTTGGAAAAAATCGTATCATCAAATATTTTTTTAAGTGATCCTAAAATGAAAATCAGTATTGTGTACTATTGTCCCATTTCAATGAGATTATATAATGTTATCACGTATTTATTGTGTTTTATTGTGTTAGTAAGCTGTATTTTTTGTGGCTTCAATAAAAACAAACCAGCTGCAGCTTGAATGATATTAATTGGAATGCACAATAACAATACAATTTTAAAAACAGAGTTATCTCATTTTGAAAATAAACTCTTCACTTTCATTTAGAATTGGGAAGAAATGTTGTCCCTATTGACCACTTTGAATGACGTAAACAATGCTGATCGAAAGCTGGTCCAGAAAAGCATTCTGTTTTAGTTTAACACAATAGACAAATGTTAGAAGAAAATACAACTGTAGCAAGATTCCAAGGAATGGGAATAACGAGGCGGGAACCATAAAACATTCAACAAACTTAAAAAAAAAGGTTCCTGTCGCTTGTCCTTTTATGCTTCCGATCTCCTGCGTGAGTGATGTGAGACCGGTGCAACTCCTTTTCACTCGCGTCACCAGCCTTGCGTCATTACCTCATGGCTCTCGTCCCGCCTTCCTCGCTACAACAACCAACAGAAGATTTATAACCGAATCAAAATATCAAATAAAATCTTAAAGCTTTAATTATACATGTAAGATTTAATTGACCAGTGTGACATTTTTGGGATGATCTATTGCAATATAATATATATATAAAGCTATGCCTTCAGAAGTGTCTTAAGAGCTTACACAATACACCACTGGTCCCCTTGCATTTTATTCGCAACCTTGGCGCTAGATTTCACTGACTGGACCTTTAAAAATAAGATAGAAATGAAACCGGATGTGTTTCTGGACCAGTGTTTATACCAGGAAATGTGGTCTATAGTTCACAGAAGGTAACAAAAATGAACCTTTTCAACTCATAACTATAAAAAGAAAATTATGAAAAATAAGGAAATATTATTTCAAAATGATCTCTTTTTAATGATATGAGATATACTGTATGTATAAAAATCATACATAGACTTCAATCATGGCGGAAGTTTTTGTTTCAAAATGAAAAGAGGCTGTCCGTTTCTGACAATGATTTGAAGATTATTCTATTTCTCTGGAAGGCCAGGAAAGAAAAGTTTCTCAATATGTCTGTGTTGACACACTTGAAGCCTTAGAAAGTCTGCTCACCATGCCCATCCAACATATCTGACCTTTTCAAATCACCAAGCAAGTGGAACATTTCACATACAGCTGCTTTCTGTTTTCAGAACAGCAATAAAATCATTACAGAATTTCAGCACAATGGGATGTTCCTGCTTCCTATTTCTACCATCACTCTTTCTCTCCTTCTCTCTTGCTCGCGCAGAATGGATTGGAACAGTAATGTTTCATGGCATCTTTCTCATTACTATCTTATAAAAACATCTGCGTCCAGTGACATAACACATAACCGAATGAAGAAACCCTGACAGTCCTGACATGATGAAAACATCAAGTCCTTTATCTCATATATACCATGCAATTACATTAAATGTGTAAGAATGTGTTTTAATTTAGTCCCACTACCTTTCTAAACAATTCCATAGAAGTTTCCTTCGGTTAGTTGTTTCGGTGACCAAGCCTGCCTACCAAGCAATGGTGCTGCTCAGAATGTGCGTGTGTGTTTGCAGAGTGATTCTGACGTGACCTGAATTACCAACTGGGCTATTTATTCTCTTTTCAAACACATACACTCAGCTGTGACTAATCACTGCAGAGTCAGGCACAACAAGCACCAACACAAAACTACATCCTCTCGTGGGCCAGGCATATGAAAGGATAGTCGCCACAAAATTTAAATAGTTTAAATAACCTGCACTTTAGCAGAGACCATTCAAACCAGCCACATTTAAAAAATGAACACAGATGCAGCAAACTCTTCAGAAAACATCCTACCCATGTAGCCTTGGAGCTGCACAGTAAATTAAGTTCAAACCAGACATGCAGACTTCGAGCTCTGCTGTAAAAAGCAAATCCAACGCAGCACTTACCTAGACCTAAAGCCCTAATAAAATGAAATTAATGGTCCGTAAAGATCTGATATACTTTAAATAATTTTCCTCTCATTAGGACCTAAAGAAAAGCTAGCACATAAAAGCTGAATTTAATTCCAGTCAAAGGTTGGTACTGACTATAAGAAAACATTTGGCCACCTGCCACAAGTCTTATTTCAATGTTGCTAATGACCACAACCACAGAACTATAGTAAACGTCTGAAACCTTAAGCACTATTCGGACAGGACAGAACGCCTGTTACAATTCTTATTATCCAACGTCTGGGATTTTATTTACGAATTCAGACAGGACTATGCTGCATACCAGATATTTGGGATTAAGGATATTTCCATCAATCATTTCTGGAACAGCGCTGTTTTAACATTAACTTAATGTTACTAAAAACTTTTTATGTCACTCAACCAGATGTTATTTTATCAATATTCTGAATCCAAGGTGTATTGAACGCAGAACACACTCTCTGTGTTTATTATGATACAAAAGTGTTTATTTTCTACATCTGTGGAGAAGACCACCTCTTTTGAAAGTGTTGCTGGTGTAATTTCTGAAATGATGTCATTTTAATTTAGATTTATTAAAATCAATAAGATTACTAAAAACTTTACTAAAAGTTACTTAACATAATCTAGCTGCTACAAACACACACACCCATACAATAAAATTTAAGACATTTATAATATTATGACATAACATTATTATTGAGTAGAGAAATCAAATGAGTACATTATCTTATCTGAAACGAATATAACAGTGGCAGTTTATTTTGTACTTATTTTTTGTCAATGCCAAATACATCTTCATGCTTATTGCAGGAATAATATGCGTAAAACGTCTAAATCTCAAGGTATACAGAATACTGAACATCACAAAGTACATCTGTGCAATGCCAACTTTTCAAATCACCTTCGGGAAAACGTATCCCTTCCTAACAGGGCTTGGAAACAGTGAGGGAAATGCTTCTATTGTGACAATTATCATGCATCATTCTTCACGATATTCCAAAATTCCTTTATTGCTCTTCACATGACCGAGAATTATATAGATTTTACATCACAGAAAACTAGTTCACTTTTGTAACTTTTTGTACTTTGCATACTGTCTCTTAAAGTTCATGACAGCAACATGCTGTATAACACAGAGCTGTTAATTAACAAACACTTTAAATGAGAAATGCTTTTTCTTGGCCATTTAACCTAGCTTTAATATCAATAGCACAGCTCCTTATATATTTCACTGTTCTGTGGAAATATTGGGTTCTTTACTTCTTATCGAATGCCGGTGCGTTTGACATCAGTCCATATACGCTCACAGTTCTGTCATTACTCATTAAAATATTTGATTTAATTAGTAATCAAGATGCCTGGTAAGGAAGGAAAGGTTTGGTTTTAACCCTATTCACATTCCAGGGAAGCCACTTATTTTAATAATATTCTTCTGTTGAAAATCTCTAAAGCCTTATATCTAAAGGGCATGTTCTTAAAAAGCGCATATAGCGCATACACCCTGAACAGCAGAATGTGCTAATAAACTAATTAACAAGGTGGTACCATACATACCGAACATGTGACAGTGTGCATTAAACCCACGTAAAAATACCACAGAGCTATCCAATAGAGCATATAAACATATTGCAGAAGTGGTTCTCATTAGTAGCTTTCACTCCTACTGTGAGACCTATGACACGTTTAACTTAATCACACCTGCTCTTCAAATTTAACTGTAATGATATCATTTGAAGGCTCCAGAAATAAATTGAAATCATGAATCTCAGTGGTGTTTAGCAGCATATGAGCTGTAAGTCACCTCCTAATCGGATGATGGTAATAGGTCTGACGGATTGATATAGACAGTCTGAAAATGCTCCAGTATTATTTCCTTTCCTTTAGGGCTGTAATGAGAATGTGATCTAACTAAAGTAATAAATGTGCATATTTTCTTTGAAGACTTGTCTCTCTTTCTTTCTTTCTTTCTTTCATATCAACTTTGCCATTGGTATTATATTTTTTACTGCGTGTTGCCATGGTAATTGCTCATGGTAATTGTAAACTCTCTGCTCTTCACTGTTGGTGGTCAGGGGTCATGAGTGTGGGTCTCAGAAAACATAAAAGACTAATATAAATTGTGTCCTAATTGGTACCTTACTGCCGTTAAAGAAACTTTTTTTGTATCCTAAAAATGTAGGCAAAAATATCTGTAAATTGTTACTGTCCAAAACCTTGGATGTCCAAAATCCTAGTTTTTTTAAGAAATGGAAAGAAAACTTTGCTTTTTAAATTATTAAATGTTGTAGCCTTTTTAATTGATTAGATATTCGCAAAATGGTGAAAAACATAAAAGTTTACTAATAATAATGATTTTCACGAATCACAAAATATGAATATGCAAAGTTTCAAAGGACAGCGGTGAAATACATTATACTGTATTAAGCTGTGTGTGACATGCATACCAATGCTAACTTTTCACATATACTCATATTTAAACTAATAATAAAATAATAGGCTAACCTAGAGATTAAAGCAGTGTCCTTGCTTTTGATTCCTCGAAATGTGCCTGAATCCGCTCCATGTCCCTCACACCCCATGAAGAGGCAACACAACAGTGAAAAGTTGGAATATTGCTAATGATGTCATTAGACCTTCAGCGGGGAGCCGATCAATCACGGGGGTTATTAGTGCTAACGAAAGTAAGGCACGCACACCATTAGTCAACAACCATCGTTTTCAACTGTTTACTAAACGGACACAGAGGGAGATGTATTGCTGTCTGTATTGTACCATCAGTGTGCAAATGAAACTGTATATGTGTGTGTGTGTGCGTGTGTGTGTGTGTGCGTGTGTGTGTGTGTGTGCGTGTGTGTGTGTGCTTAGTAGCAGGGCATGCCAGATGGCTAATATGCCAAATCAGCAGGAATGTCACAGTGTAATCTTGTCTGTTGACAACCAGAAACAAGTCCGGAAATCTAAAGGATCAGCAATAATGTATCAATGTTGCCTCCATGGTACTTTCTTAGCAATTTAGAGTTCAGTATAAAGTTCCCATAGAACATTTCAAGGAAATGTCTCGGATGAAAACTACTGTTTATTCCGAGTAAACTGAGTAAAATAATCATAAAAACTTAGGAAACATTTAAGATTTTACGTGAAAATAAAAATACCATGAATGATACTGCAGAACCAAATATATTTGTAGTATATTGTTTTTTTTTTTTGGAGTCTGTTCAACGTGTACTAAAGGTTTACTTACAATTACAATTTACACATTAAAATCAGTCCAATTATCTCATTTGTATATAAAATGTAAATTGTTCATCGCTATTTCAATTTGATTAAATTGTTCATCCCTATTTCTTTATCCATGAACCAGTTTGTTTGTTCGGAGTTGTACAGTATACATACTGTAATGAAATACTTTCACCATCAAACTACAGTTAATCACTTGAAAAACACAAAACAAAAGAAAAACAAAGCAAAACGTAAAGATAAAATAAATGTAATTAAAAGAAAAATTGAAGAATTTGTTTAATATGATAATTTAGACAGCCTAATGCTTGGCGAGATGCATTCCCTCTATGTAATTTCATTTCCATAAAAGTGCCCTGGAATATTTGAATAGTTTGTTGAAGAATAACCTAAATGCCTTCTCCAAATAAAATATTTGTACCAATATGAAATCTCAATATGAAGTCTGAGTCATCAGAAAGTGGCAGCCCAAACAAACTGCAGGGTTTTATTCCTCAAGGGAAAGCTCAATGGCAGCACCCATGTTTTTATCATGGAGATCTCTGTCAAGATTGAATCAGAGTTGAAGGAGGGGAAAGAGTGATGACACGGTGGGTACAAAAGGAAGGAACCTGATAAAAAGCTTGGAGGGAGAGAGCGAGAGAGAGAGAGAGAGAGAGAGAAGAGGACAAAAGGTGAAATGTTTTACAGTTGATTCCCTTAGGGACCTATCCGGCCTCCCCAGTGATGGGATTAATAGACGGCATTAAAAACTGTTAAGACACTCACCCTCATGCAGCAGCCCAAGAAAAAACACGCACATGAATTAAAGATGAGCTTCCATTATTCCAACGGTACTTGAATTGACTGGAACAGATTTTCAATTTGCATTTTTCTGAAAAACCTCTAGCATCATCCTGTCATTTGGCAGGAACATATATTTTGATCATTTTGTTTAAGATTCTGTTATAAATAACCAAAGTTATGGCTGGTGTCAACCAAAAGTCTCTTCGTCTTACATTTTCAAATTAAAATAATTTAGTTTGTTTCATTTAGTAATAAAGTGCTTATTCATTCATATGTTTTTTTGATACAAAATGTTTTTTATTTGTGCGATCTGCGATGTTCGATGTGGATTTTTTCCATTATAAAGTTTTTCCATTGTTTATTTGTGTCTTTTTTTAAATACCAGTGCATGATATTTTAGCATCCAAGCAATTTTTTGATTGCTCACTTGTTTGGGCAAGAGTTGACAAGCAGAGAAAGAGAGAGAGACAGCGAGGGCACTCTGCCAAGTGACTGAGAAAACGGCACAATTTAATATACAAATAAGTTACTAACAATCTACTGTCATTACAACAGAATATTTGCGGGAAATGCAGCCTCTGGGTATTTGGGGTCATTTGTGAGTTTCGGCAGGCCTGTTTTTAAAAATAAAGTGCTCCCACACAGAAGAACTTTGTTGTTGTTTGTTTCACAACCATGGACTGGCCCATCCCTGGCATGCTTCCTTATTAACAACAATACTGCTAATTTATTTTATTACTTATTATTTATACATCGTTATATCGAAATGAGCAATCAACACATCTCAAGTCCAATTACTCCGTATTCATAATACAGCATTCGTGATGCCAAGATGACCCACACTGCATGTGCTTCAATTCTCAAGTGTGCAAAGATACTTTCTAACCCCAGGTAATGAGCTGCAGAGCTTAACTGTATACTACAAATTCATACCTCCAGAAGATCATTGGTCAAGTACATCAAATTCTGAACATAGGAATTGGGACGAAACCCATAGTACACAGCTGACTTGTGGAAGTCAAGTGAGGACAACGAGAACTTTGGGCTAAATGGAGACCCATACTTAGCACAGATGGTTACAAGACTAAATGAGGCATGAAGGCTGGGTCCTGAATCAGATTGTTCCCATGGAGACACTCTCTGAAGAGAGAGGTTGTTATCTTGATGTCAATGCCAAGTATCAGATCATACATTGATTAAATCTGGCCGCAGATCCGTAATCCGCTCACTGTACCAACTGCCACTGATCACAGCATGTCTATGGGATGTTCTTACAAGAGAACAAACTGAATATTTTGTTTGGCACGTCATGCAGAATCCAAAATTGGCAACAACTGATCAACCCTATAAAACAAGAGAAAGAGAAAAGTGATGCTTTGGTCACCAAATGGTTTCATGGACAACTAAATCCCAGCATGCACAGAATGTCTTTCGGCCAATATCTGGACACAGTACATTGATGAAGGGAAATGGGGCATGTAGCCATAGCTTGAGAATAACGTTAACATTGTGCTCTAGCTACATATAAGCGCTGGTCATTATCTTTTTAAAGCAACCATGGCACAAATGAAAATGCCACTGCGTTCTATGATCACCACTTTGCTAATGTATCACATCCTGCAATCTTCTCTAAAATGACCGTAAGAGGCACGTTAAGAATATTCATGAACCTTTTGGGGTGTTTCTAATCTCTAGTCATTCTAGGCTTCTCGTTGCTTTCATCAGATGGTCCCGAGACCCCCGGGGAGAGAGAGGGAGCGGAAAAGGTCAGTGATCCTGGTGAGGGATTATCCGTAATGAGGCTCTTTAAAGGTTACCTGCATTTGATCAACAGCGTTCTACTTCTAGCCCACACAGTTTAAAGAAGACAAGCACACGGGCATTGATTCAGGCTTTTTGCACTGTTTTCACTGTTTGTCGCTTGCGTATGTTTGTGCAGATAATCTCTGTTAACAGGAACTTTCTTTTTCTTTGACAGAATGAATATTGTTTTTCTTATATACTTTTATACAGAAAAACATATTCTGTATTTGATTAATATTATATGAGAATAGTGATGAAAAAAGATGTTTTGATACTTTTGTGGTTGTTGTTGCAATGGTACTCTTTGACTTCAGTTTCTAAATTAAGATAATGGCACAAGCTATTGTTACACTTTTCTGCTGCGGCAACATAAGGAGGGACAAATAATATACTCTAAATAGTCTAGACACATGTTTGTGCAGATAATCGCTGTTAAAGGGATAATTCACCCAAAAATGAAAATTCTGTCATCATTTACTTACCTTCGAGTTTTTCCAAATCTGTATAAATTTCTTTGTTTCCTACTACCATAGTAGGAAAAAAGTTTATCAATATAAAAAGTAGATAAAAAGGGCCCCAGAATTGTTTGCTGTCATACATTCTTGAAAATGTCTTCTTTTGTGTTCAACAGAACAAGTATTTGTCCTACTATGGAAGTCAATGTGGGGCAAAATCTGTCTGGTAATAAGTATTCTTCCAAATATCTTTTTCTGTGTCAATCAACAACTTTTTTTTACAGATTGCGAACAACTCGAAGGTGAGCAAATGATGACAGAATTTTCATTCTTGGGTGAAGTATGCCTTTAAGTAACATTAATGAGGTGGTTCAACATGTAAAGCCTCTGTCTTTTTTCTTTTTCTTTTACAAAACTAATATTGTTTTTCTTATAAACTTTTATACAGAGAAACATATTCTGTATTTGATTAATAATATATGAGAATAGTGATGAAAAAAAGATGTTTTTATACTTTTGTGGTTGTTGTTGCAATGTTACTCTTTGACTTCAGTTTCTAAATTAAGATAATGGCACGAACTGTTGTTACACTTTTCTGCTGCGGCAACATAAGGAGGGACAAATAATATACTCTAAATAGTCTAGACAAGAACGTTCTTGATTAAAAGTTGTAATAATTATTGGTTTAGAGATGCAAGAAGAAATGAGCTCTTATTTGTAGCACACAAAGAAAAACAAGAGAAAAACATAAAGCGTGGGCAGCTTGGAAAGCTTGTGTCAAAGAGTTTCATAAATGAAACTATGCTTTAGTCTCTAAAATCCATACTTTCCCTGCCAGTCTTCTGTAAAGTCAAGTTGAAATGAATAATTTTTCTTAACGTCTTTGAATAACGTCATGAAATGACAGGTTCTTCAAAACTCACAAAGGTTTTCACAAACAAATATTCCAAAGACATAAGAGGCACTCAAGATTTGGACCCTATTTTAACGATCTAGGGCCCTTTCATACACTGGCGGCAGTGTTTTTTCCTAGTTTCATCTTGACGCAGTTTACATTTTCACATCCTGCGCCATGTTGCATTTGCGCCCATTTGAGCGCCCATGGACGTGCTGGTCTGAAAACGAGGTGTGTTTCATGAGCATTGTTGGCACATTGCTTTTTTGAGGCAACTGAAATAGACTTTCCTGCAACTGTTTTCAATCCATTTTGTATATTAAACCCATATATGCTGTAGTTTTCTTGTTAAGTTTAAAAATGTTAAGTGTTTTGTTCATTTTGTATACCATACACCTCATATTTTGATGATTATTCAAACCGTAGGGAGAATTAAAAGCAAATATTGTTCTAACACTGTATATCTCCCCTACATCACTTGTGCCTTGAAAAAGTACTCATCCCACTTCATTTTATTCATATTTTGTTATGCTGCTGCCTTATCTTAAACTACTTTAAATATATATATATATTTTAATTAATCTACACCACATGCACAATAATGACAAAACAAAAAACATATTTTTGACAGCTTTGCAAATTTATAAAAAATAAAAAAGTTAAACATTGCATAAATATTCACACCCTTAACTCAGAAGATGGTTAAAGCACCTTTACAGACTCAAATCTTTATGGGTATGAAGGGACAAGCTTTACACATCTGTATTTGGCAATTTTGTGCCATTCTTCTTCTCAGACCCTCTGAAACTTTGCAGGTTGGATGGAGATCACCAGTAGACAGACATTTGCAGGTTTCTAGAGAGATGTTCAGATGGGTTCAAGCCCAAGCACTAGTTGGGCCACTCAAGAACATTGTTTAAGCTGTATGCTTAGAGTCATTGTCATGTTGGAGAAAGAACCTTCTGCCCTGTCTAAGCTTCTAAATGTTCCGGGCTAGGTTTTCATGATCATTATCTCCGTATTTTGTGCCATTGAGCTTCTACTCTGACAAATGCCCCAGTTCCTGCAGCTGAAAAACACCCCCACATCATGATGCTGTTTCCAACACACTTTACCGTTGAGATGGTATTGTCTGGAGAAAACAAGGCTCTGCTCAACACCTGTACATGATGGATAAAACTGAGATTCATCAGACCAGAGAATCTTGTTTCTGACAGTTTGAAAGATTTTTTGAAGCACGTTTTTGCATATTTCAAGTTTTCATGTGTCTTCACTGAGCAAAGGCTTGAGTCTGGCCACCCTGCAATAAAGCCCAGATTGGTGGAGTATTGCGGTGATGTTTGGCAAGTTTCTCACATCTCCATATATGTTCATGGAGCGACAAGAGTGTTCATCAGCTTCTTTGTCACCGCTCCAACCAAGCCCCCATTCTCCATCGATGGCTCAGTTTGGACAGGAGGTCAATTCAAGTAAGAGATCTGGTGGTTCCAAACCTCTTTCATTAAGGATTTATGGAGGCTACATGCTACTGTGAACCTTTAAAACAGCAGATTTTTTCAGAAGTCTTCCCCAAATTTGTGTCTTGATACAATCCTGTCTCAGAGCTCTACTGGCAGTTCTTTTGACCTCATGTCTTGGTTTTTACTTTGATATGCATTTTCAGCAGTAGAAACTTTTATTGAGAGGTATGGGCTGCTCCGAATCATGCTTATTCAATTGAATTTGCAACATGTTAACACCACTCGCAGTTTGTAAACATCAACAAGCAAATCTAATGCTTCTGAGCTAAATTTCTAGTGTCCCAGAAAAGGGAATGTGTACTTATGCAATGTACTTTTTTCTCTTTTTTATAAATTTGAAAAGCTGTCACAAATATGTTTTTTGTTTTGTCATTATTGCGCATGGAGTGTAGATTACTGTAAAAATAATAATAAAGTAGCTTAAGATAAGGCAGCAGTATAACAAAATGTGAATAAAATGAAGGTGGATTAATACTTTTCAAGGCACTGTATATAGGCCTAAATAATTTACAAAAGAAATACTGCACTCAGATATTCCTATTTTCCAGGAGCAACACACAATTTCAGATTTTGATGATTCACTTATGCAACAGTTTTTTTCCATCAAATGTTCTCTAAAATTACAGTTTTCCTCCCTCTAATCCATCTTGTCTCCTAGACTAGAGTTATCTAGCAGGAAATCAATGTTCATGGTTTTGCTGGGACTAATCTACTGATCTTTCAATATGTCTCGCCCAAACGTTCTGTTTCAAAAGGCGATACATCAAAACAGTTATAGTCTTGTTAGTATTCTAAGTATCAGAACAGGCAGGTTTCAAGGGCTACTGTCTTTTAAAAATACTGAGATTGTTGGTAAAAATCTCTTTGAGATAAATGCTATCATATTTGCATAAGTGATGGTCTGAGTGATCAGATCAACATGCAACGTTTTTCATAAAATTAATTATTTGGCAACAGTCCATCGTGTAATTGCCTGCCCTTCACGGCTGCTGAAATTTTATTCATTTACTGACAAAACGTATTATCTTTAGTTAAGAGTCTGCTCTTATACAGGAAATATGATGGGACGTTTTCCTCTGACACATCCATTAAGTATTGCCCTACATCCATCACAGAGGCTTAATCCAACCTCCAGCTTCAAAACTGCTTCCTTCAGCCACGATAATAATGTAGATTATATTGTTATTTGGAAGTAACTTCAGTCGTATTCTTTGTGGGATTTCTTACCTCTTCATATCATATAGGAGAGAGTTCTCAAAGTCCTAGAGTCAATCAAGCAGGTTAATGTATTTATGCCTGACTAACTGAAAGTGAGAGAATAAAAGTGATGGATGACTTCAATGTTTGATGAAAAGCTTGTAAACTTTAATAAATACAAACCACAGAAGCTCACATAAATCACTGAAATTATATTTCCTTCACTGTTAAATAAAAGTGAGAGGTACACTATTCATAATGTTTCATATCTCAGTGACAAACACACCACATGATGGTAGTATATATTCACAACACTCATTTATTTCAGCCAGACTTTTTTGTAATCACATAAGACCAATTAAGATCAAAGGGTGCTGGTTATGTGATTGTAATGCATGTCTTTCCACTTGGCTGTGAGGATAAAGGGCCACCTGAGCCCTTTTAGGCCCTTTAGCCCTTTTTACTAAAGCCATGGAAAAGCATTTATCAACACACCTTCTATGGGTGCACACCTTTCATTTTGCTTATTTATGAACTATCTTCATTTTGCATGAAGACTTCTACTATTCTACTAATATACTATATTTATAAAACATTATTTTTATAAGAGATGCCATAGGCTTTGAAAAATGTGAAAGATCATGTGAAACATGTAGTTAAATTATACTCTAAAATGTGTAGTATGCGTTTAAAAAACATCATGCATTGTAAATTGACAGTTTTAACTTACACAAACATAATTTGAACATATTGAACATGCATCGGTGAATGACATTTTAAATCATTTGGATTTGTTCCAAACGTAAAGCCATTTTATAGCTCTTCAGTGTACCATCAACGTATTGACATTTTTAAATCATTTAGATTTGTACCAAACGTAAAGCCAACTTTAAGCTTCACAGCGGAATGTCGACGTATTGACATTTTAAATCATTAGGATGTGTACCAAACGTTGAGCCAACTTTCAGCTTTCGACTTTCAACCTGTATATTTTTCCACTTCCTACTTGATCTTAAGAATGCTGTTACACACCCAATGCACAAAATGAATCCATCATAATTAACCTTTTATATATAGCTAAAATAATAGTGATTACTTCAACCTCATCCATTAGCAAAAGCTAATGTAGAACTGTAACCATGACTACAGCACTTGGGTATCTTAACCTCTGTCATCTGAAAGCCAACAGGTTACAAAACAAAAATCTCAAAATTCTCAAAACTCAAGAGCCCTATGAAAAACAGTAGCCTATTGTACAGCAGAAGGATATGATGGTTAAAGTGCTCTTTCTCAGGCGACTCCATGAGGGCCAGAATAGCCGCATACATTGAGACACGTGAATTAGCTTGCCAATTATATAAACTGCCATGGGAACAATCTCTATTCTCGGCAAGTGTTATCATATGAGAAAAGCAAAGAAAACTAGTAGATATGGAGACACTGTGATGCTAAAGAGTCTCTGTGGGTCACATAATCTTCACTGCTAATGATTTGAGTTTTTTCTGTCCTTACTGGCATTTGGGGAATAAGTGGAACAAAAAGACAAGACAAGAGAAAGTAAGAACCGTCTGCATAGAATAAAATGTGAACCTTCAGACTTTCAGATTTCAAAGCACGTTTTCTGAAGTTTAACCTATAAGCATCTTCTTCTCAGGCATGAAAACCAAATCCTGCCACATTCAGCAAGGCATAGTACTAAATAAATAAATTGATAAAACAGCACTAGCTGAAATGGTACTGTTGATTTTGGGCCGTGCAGAAAGAAAGATATCAATATCTCCTACACAGGTAGTCATCTGCTGACACCCACTTCATTTCTTCCCTTCAGTGTGAAATTAAAATGAAGGTTTATGCACTGGCAGCACGGCAAAGTGTTTTTTCCTGCACCCTGGCTTTAGAAAATCGCTGATTTTGGCAGTTTTACTGTGCAGAATGCTACCTACTTCTTTGATCCTGCCACAGGAAGAGCAAATGGAGGACTGGTTGTTAAGCTCTTTCAAAGGTACAGGCATGTGTTGAGTGCTTGGTTTTGGTAAAAGGAAATTTGAATTCAGAATGGTTTGCCTCAATGTTTCTAGCCATGGAAATGGATTGGAGGAAAGAAATGGCCGATATTGTCTGCAATTTACATAATTTACGTAAAGCACCGGAGATACTGAGACGTTTAACAGAGAAAACATAACAGTATGATGATTTATATACAAAATTTGGCAGCTTGGCAAACACAACAATAGAACAATATGCCTGAAGAAGGTTTAAGTTGAACGTTCACAGATCTAATTCATAGTCTTAACAATTTTAATAACAATTTTATTGCCCAAAAGTTCATTAAACACAGATTCCTCAGTTGTGACACATGTTGTGTCAGTTTATAAGTTAGGTTGTCACAATAGCAGGGTATATACACGAATCATGGTGCTAAATTTAATACATTTTTAAGACTCTTTTCATACATTTTAAGACCTCATCGACACTGGTTACATTGGCGACACTTTAACTTACATATACTGACTGTAAGATAGCTCAACTAAACAGCCTCAGTTTGTGAAAACTCCTTGGTAATGCAACATAGTTCAGAAGGGTGGGAACGAAGCACAAGAGTATTTATTGAGTGACTAACCCAATGGAAGGTTTATTAGAAAGAGCATTGTGTCTAGCACTTAGCATGTGGGACCGCACAGTTTTGATCCCGATCGAGGCTACACTAATCGCCTTCCGACACATAAGAGCAGTATGTCTAACGGTTATTCCCAGAGACAGCCATGGTTCCAATTCCTTATCCTCCAACCATTTGCAGGCAAACTTGCATTTCCCCATTAGTCAACGATGTTGTTTAACAATTCGCCTACGCAATGATTCAATTCAGGCAAACTTTAGCATATGACCTCTTTGGACGAATCTGAAAAGATGATTCACAATTGAATACCTTGTAAAATGGCATTTAAGACTTTTTAATACTTTTAAGGGCCTTCATTTTCTTTTAATACTTTGTAAGACCCCGTGGACACCATGAATAGGAACCTGCCATTTACAACATATTTTTATGGTTGGCCATAAAAATCACAGCAGTACAAAACAACATATTATCGCTATGATCAAACCCCATGACAATTTTAAATACATTAAGAGAACAAAGTATTTAAAACCAATTCAATATACAGAAACACGTCTACAGAAAATCAAGATTTTTACACTTGATAGTGTCCCTGAGAGAGAGAGAGAGAGAGAGAGAGAGAGAGAGCACGCCAGTCTTTCCTCTGGTGGGTAGGTACACAAATAGTATCAATTTAAAAAAACAACAAACGTTTTGTTTGTGGGTTTTTTGTGTTCTTCAGTTTGTGTTCTTTCCTTCCGTGTTCTAATTCACATTTGTCATCCCTTGTTTTGTTTCTATGAATTTGTTTGTGTGACCTTTCCAGAAAGCCTGTAGATAAAATCCATCTCTGTGACTATAGAATGGAAATGTGTTGTTGATGTTAGCAGGGCTGACGGATGCGCCTTCTTAGGGGGCTTATCTCACTAGGAGGTCGAACTGACACATGCTGATGTCCCATTTAATTTACTTTGACAGGGCTGGACAAATTCTCAAGTTCAGAGACAAATGTATGTACTGTGTCTAAGATATAACTTGTATTTTATTGCATAGTAAAAACATACTGTAGCATAAGAAATGTCATACAAGTGGAATCTAGTGTTATAAGATTTTAACCTTTGAACTAGAGCAAGTAAACAAAGTGTACAATTCAACACAATAACAGGAAGAGAAAAGTAGCCTTTGATAATGTAAATTAAAGGAGCATTGTGGAGATTCTAGTGGCATCTAGTGGTGAGGTTGCGAATTGCAACCAGCAGCTCACTCCATCTCTCCTGTATCGAAGCACTATGAAACAGATCAAGTGTGTTGTCACATTTTTGCTTCTTTGCCGAAGGAGATAATGTATTTACAAAACACACTCTGTAGAGCAGTTTGTCCTTTTAGGGCTCCTAGAAACAACATGCTGAATCCCATGTAAGGGCACCCGTGGTGTATGTAGATAGAAAAAGCTCATTCTAAGGTAATAAAAACATAACACTTTATTATGTAAGGTCTTTATACAACTCTGAACACATAGTTATGTTTATACTGTTAATATCAACAAACACAACCTTATTGCAAAATGTTATCAAATATTGTTTCATTTTGACGATATGACTCGTGTTTACACATTAACATATTTTGTTGATAATTCATGACTATTTGTGTTTGCAATAAAGAAAAAGTGTGTTTCTAAATTGAAATGTTTAACAGAGAGAACTTCCCTGTAGATTCCCCATAGAAACACTTTTTCTTTTTTTAGAGCCGCTTCCTTCATGATTTAGATTCATAAAATTAACAGTAATAAAAAATCAGGCAGGTTTATGAGCTTTCTTTTTTTTACGAAATAAAGTAAAAATACAATAACAGTCGAGTCTACTTAAATACAGAAGTATTTCTTTTTATTTCTGCATGTCTCTGAAAGCATAGTGGCCATATGCAATCAAATATTTGTATGAATATATAATAAATGCAACATATGTATATATATGTTTTTTTTATCACTCATCCGTTTAAATTTTATTAAGCATTTAAAATCTGACCAATTAAGGGCGTGGTCTCTTGAGTTACAGGTGGTTTCACCTATCAGGCAGCTCAGGCAGCTCCTCCCACGTCCCGCCTTTTTGCCCATTCCCGACTAACCGGGAGTGACGCACTGCCCACTTAAGGCTTTAGAATTGCTCTTCACAAACCTACGGGTGACATCACGGACACTACGTCCATTTTTTATACAGTCTATGATCTGTCCATGCAACAAGACATTTTTCTACATTGCATTTACATTTAGTCATTTAGAAGACGCTTTTATCCAAACCGACTTATAGATGGTGTAAGCAATGGAAGCAATTGGGACAGCATAAGGACAACAAAAAGCATAAGTGCAATCAAAAAAGAAGACTGGTCTCATAATTCCTAACACAGTATAAAGAGCTAAGTTAGATTTTTTAGTAGTAGAGAACAAATAGAAGTCAGAATTGATGAGTCAGGTGTTGACAGAAAAGATGTGTTTTCAGACGATTCTTAAAGATGGCTACAGAATCTGCAGATCTTGTAGCAGTGGGCAGATCATAGGTGGAATCGATCCGGAGAAGGTACGTGAGAGAGATTTTTTTACCTTTTTGGGATGGCACCACAAGACGTTGTTCGTTTGCAAGAGCGTAGGGATCTGGCAGGTACATATGTCTGTATGTCTAATAAAAATTAAACAAATAAGAAAAAGATTCCAAGAAGATTTTGTGGCTTTCTACTTTCGAACTTATCAAATAAATGATTAAATAGATGAAGTGTGTCTGTGACCGTACTGTGATCAAGCAGTGTGGTGAAGAGGGTCACTTATAATCTTTTCAGAATCAGATCATTTCAGCCAGAGCACAAGTTTTATCCAATTGCTGGACAAGAAGAGTAAAAACATTGCAAAAACAGAGGCACTCGATCTCTGATGTCATCTCAGTGGAACACTTCGGTTGCTCCCACTCTTACTTTTTGTCAATGTTGTTCTCAGCTCCTAATTGAGCAGAAGGGAAGAGAGACAGGAACAGGGTGAGCACGAGTGCCCGAATGTGCATCCCTGCTGACGCTTGACACCAGTTTCTCGGTCTCACCCTCTACTCTCTAAGATAATTAATGACTTAAAAAAACACCTGGTCAACATCCCTCAATTGAGGAGATCTGAAATGCAGTCTGCACCTCCTCCAGCTCCAGTTCTCTGTCTCAGGTGGATTCAACCGTTTCTTCTCTCTCCAACTGTGCCACTGCATTTCTCTGGGGCATTTCTGTCTTTCCTTGCCTACCGCTCCTCACATCATTCTGCGAGACAGCTTACTTCCACTCTTGCCTTATGTATTATTGAGGAGAAGACTCTGTGCTCTTTACTTTGTCTTTGTGGGCCTAAAGGCTCTCCAAAGGATTTGTTTAAAAACCCTACATAAGAAGGCGAAAGGGGGCAAATGAGTGAGGGTGTCTTGATCTGACCGCCTTGAGACCCCTGGGCTACCTGGAAACATCTTGGGACTGCACTCTGTGTTATTGAATTGAGGACCACGAGGGCAGCGGCTCTTAAATATTTCATGAAGTTTGGTAGACAAGCTGGGCTAAGACTCCTGGGCTCTGGATTTCAACTGTCTGACAGAATTCTGGCTTGTTTAACACTTTGCGACTAAGGGCAATGTGGCAGGCCGACTGGGCTACTGGCAAATCCACAAACAAGCTATTATAGAAAGAAAGAGATTACTGACACAGGAAGATGCTTATAGAAAGAGACAGATGGCAAGGGCAGCGATGTGCACGAAACATATTTTACCTCTTCAAAAGTTGATCAAAGACTCCATTTAGTAATAAGACAACACTGTAAAACTTTACTGTAGTTTTGCAGCAGGTTTACCAGTAGTTAGTTTTAGTTCAACTTTACTTTAACCTAAATTAAAGTACTTTGACTTAAGATTCATTATGAGCAAGAAGAGATGACTGGCATTAGCCCAGAAACACTGCAAAAAATACATTCTTCCTACACATTTTTGGCTTAATTTTCTGTAAAAATATTTGAAACTTCAATTACGATACATTTACATTAGAAGAAAAGTGACCTTAGATATTTAGCCTTGTTTCATGAAAGAAAATATAAGAATTTGGTAAGTTTATGTTTGAAGCAAAATTGTAAATTAAATCTACAGTAAGTTACTAGCAAACCTGCTGCAAAACTACAGCAAAGTTTTACAGTGTATTTTCGGCACTGTTGAACAGTTATCTTGTATTTTCTGACATCTGCACATTCATTGACTTCTCATTTGCGATGCTGATAGACCATATCGCTATTATAGTCTTCAATCTTAAGGCACTGAAATGACGTTTGCCAACTTTATCCGTTATGCTTTTATAAACTTTGTGGTTATGAATGAATGCAGCTCAAAGTTGAATTAATGACTCGACTGTCTCCACATCATTTAGATCATATTATTGCCACGCTGATAACATGAGACAGATTAAAGATTTCTGTTTAGATAAGATGTAGAGATGTAGTTTTTAAACAGAGACATTGATTTAGATGCACGCTGTGTGGCTTTCATTTTACAAAAATATTACTGCATGTGGATTTCTGCCACATCAAACAAGACTGCTAAAAAACAGATTGTATAACAAAAATCTGATAATACATATATTCTACTTAAATTGCACCATTAACAGAAGTCGAAAGGCTCATTAAAAAGAATGCAGCTCGCCGAGTTCATCTTAATATCAACACCTTTGGTCACACTTCTGAAATTTAGTGGTCTCTCGACATTGCATAACTACGCTATGGGGGGTTATTTCCAATTTATTTATCTTTCCTGAAGCCTTATTGAATAACGCCAGTGCCAGTGCTTTTGCACAGACCTCCAACCCAGAGCATGTTGTTATATATGCGGGCTGCTGTATGTCTTTGGTCCCAGCCTCATGTCAGACTCCAGGAGACAGTGTATGGATTGTATACAGTCCCCATAGCGTAGTTACGCAATGTCGAGAGACTTCTCTCATAAGGAACGTCTCCTGTTACTGTCGTAACCTTGGTTCCCCTGTGAAGCGGTAACAGGTCATTGCGTTAAATGCCGTGTTCACTGCTCAGATCAGATAGACTATGCATTTGGTCGAAGATTCTGAGGCAATGCAGCTATAAAGGTGCATTACATAGTTATGACAGGGCCCGCCCCTTTTCGCCATCTTGAGCAGTGAGTTGTTTCACTGGCGTGATTCAATAAGGCTTCAGTAAAGGTTCAGCATAGTTAGGTGTTTCTGCAACTACGTGCACTTTTAAATCCCAGCAGTGAAATATTAGATTTATGTAAAAATTTGTCATATGACGCTTTATAACAGTGTCATTACACACCTTGACAAACAATATAATTAAATATTGATGGGATTTAATATAAAATTATGAAGCATTCATAGGTCCAAACACCATTTTTGGTATTATCCCACAACTCTGGTCACAATGTTAAAATACTTAAAATAAGTTAATTGAACTGCAATTTGACCTTATTTCAAAATTAATTGTTTAATATATATATATATTAATTTACTGCATATAAATTTGTATTATTTACTGATGATTTTTAAGATTTTTTTCAAGTAAATGTGCCCGTCCCACACTTTTGAGTCTTTACCGCAACAAAGAAAAACATATTTTATTATGACATTTTGTCAAAGACAAACCAGGCTTGTTTCTAAAAACAGATAAGGCACCTTAAGTACCTCACTCACAAGATCCCCAAAACATAAGGTAAATATCGTTTAATAATTCTTTACTTTTATCTACATTTAAAAGGAAATGCATATTACGGTTTAACTCATGAATATTAAGATGCTAAGAGTCAAACCTAATGTAGAAGACCTTGCTAGCTGCCAGTTAGCTCCAATAATTGCAAAAATATAATTTCAGCAAGATGTGTTTTTACAGCAGCACATTTTCAATGTTTACTGTATATTAAATGACAAATATGAAAATCTTAATGACTCCATGCAATTTTGTTGATCGTTTTACACATATTAAAATATAAATTCACAGGGGTTGATTTTAAAAAAATTTGGAGAGTCAAATGTGCCCGTAGTTCCAGAAAGATCTCGGTTACGCAATGTCTCGTTCCTGCTTCTCAGGCAACCGAGGTTAGGACAGTAACCGGAGACGTTCAATTTATTATTTTGAAGAATAATCAATAAACAGCATATTTTAAAATAGTTTTTAAATAGTATGCTTATGTAAACATGCAAAATCGTAACGGTTTTCGTTGCTTGATAAAAGTGTTATGTAAGCATACTCATATGCATTTAACTCCTGTAAACATCAAATAAAATTGGGACAAGACTTTACATAGGACTTAAAAATATATTCAAACATAATTACAATTACCTGCATGCAAATCATTCAATATATATGATACCTTTCATCTTTTCAATTGCATTCATTTAAATATTGTATAGCATGTCAATCTTAATAATGAAACACAACATCAATTTAATTATGTAAACAATTACATAATACAGAGAGGAAGCCTTTGTGTAGAATTATACTTGTGTAACAGTGCTGTCACATTTGACTGAGGGTGATATTCTCACAGATTCTGCAGCACAACAGAATGATTAACACTGGAAACTGAAAACATCTGGCATCATAAATACTGTTTTATGTATAACCAACATGATGAATACATTCCTGTCAGCAATACCACACGCCGCAAATTGATTTAACTGAAGCAATTTTCCAATGACGCACGTAACCTTCATAGACACAGTTAGGTAAACAGTTAACGGTAACCTTTTACGTATTTTTTGTTTTTATGTATGCTATGATAATTGAAAGTTCAGATGTATATTTACAAAGAAATGAAGTCAGCTAAAATGATCAAAATAGCACTGCAACCATTATGGTCCAGGAAGAGAGTAGTGTTTTAAAAACAGAAAGTTTCACTTTACCATTAAAGTTAAAGTAGGAAACATACTGTTAAATTAAATTTGTGTAAGATTTGTATAGCTGCAGCTCTAGGAAAATGAGCCGATCCCAGCCTGAACCTTTGATTGTTGTAAATTTGTGATCCAAGGAGACAGCGGGGACATGCAGTGTGTGAACGGAGGATACTTCAGTACCTATCCCTTTGCCCCAACTGCCCTTTTGCCCTTTTTTTACTAAAGTCTCTGTTGTGAAGGCTGGCCCTCATCTAACTATTAGTAAAATGAATAATAATTTAGCCATTACCTATAAGATTACCTTTCACGACCTCATCTGGGATAGTCCATACGCTCAGCTTTATTATTTTAGGACACAACCAGGATACCGTCAATAGCACAATACCTATTTAAAACAGGTAGAGTGCTGATACGCCAATGAGCAAGAAATGCATTCCCATATTGTATGTATTGACATAAAGCCCTATTTAAAGCCTTGTTTAATGTGCCCCTGTTACAGTATACAGTATCTCGAGCACCTAACCCTCTAAAAAAAGTCTCTCCACAGCCTGGGAGAAAGTGGTGTGGGTGAAAGGCACAAGATGGGAAGTGTTAAAACCAATAACATCCCCACAAACACACTTTTATCTCCGTTACATCACGAGCAGTTAGATGAGAGACTCTTTACTGTCAGGGTCACACTCAATGCCAATTATTTTTGAGTTTCTGAGTTTCTGAGTGGACAGCAGCATCACACAATCTGATCTCATTAATAATTTAATATAATCTCATTATTTAAAGGTTAACAAATCCAACCACAGCTGGAACTGCTTATCACTAAGAAAGCACAAGATGTTGTAACATGCAATTATCAAATCCTCAGCTTAAGGCAAATGTGTAAATATAAAGGCTGTTAATTAGCTTTCAACCAATTAGGAGTCATTTAGCTGCTGCACTTAATTTATTTATCATGGACTGCAGGCAACATGATGAAGGCACACATCTCTTTGAATATAAAGGAGTAAAGTGACTGCTTCTGTTTTATGTGTTGACTAGTTAAGTGAACTGCAAAAACAAGACTACACTATGTATTCGGCGAGTGTAGACAGCACACGGTTTCATTAATAAATAAGTTTAATGTAAAAAAGATTATTCATTTTTGTACTTTGGAGTGAAAAGCACAGAAATGTTTTCTATTAAACTTCATTTGAGTGAAGTTTAGTTTGCCAGAGATCAAAGTTATAATGTTTTTTCATAATAGCTCATAACCTTCGAGAGAAAAATTCATCTTCAAGCATTTTTTTTTCCAGAATTAAAAACATTCTTGGTTTTTATAAATAAAATTTTATCACATATACAGAGATTGTAAAAAGCTTTGGAAGTCTGGCTGATAACAAAACCTTTACAGATTTAAATATTAAGCAGATGCAAATGTATCTGACATCTTAAAGTGTCGAGTAAGTGTATAACCATGGAAACTACAATGACTTCTGGTAGAATAATGCATCTGTTAGCTTTACAAATGAATGCAACATATGAATAAATCAAAAATTATAACTAATGCTCCTACTCAAACAAACAGCAAATAAACCGATTTTGACAAATGTTAAGATGCCTGGTACTTTAATGTGAGAACAAAAAAAACATTCAGGGTCAGTTTTTCCAAACAGGATTTAGCTTAAGCCAGGACTAGGCCTTAAATTAGGACATTTAAGCAGGTTTTACAATCGTGCCTTACAAAAAAGCTTTTCTCGTGTGCATTTTGAGACAAGACAAGGGCACTTTTGATTATATAAATATGTCACTGCAAGATATAATCAGCTTCGACGGCTCTAACATTTACTTTAGTCTGGGACTAGTCTCAAACCTTATCCAGGAAACTGTCCCTCAGAGTTTCAACTGATACAGCAATACCCTTTTTTGCGCTGTGTATATGTTTGTGTGTCTATGTGTGTGTGTGTGTATTTTATAAGGTGAGCAAGGAATTGGTGATTTGAAGCTTAGGTTTCCCCTCGAAGAATATTTTTAGAACCGAAACTTTGGAGAACTTCAAAGTATTAAAGTTCCAATAAAAAAGTTCAGAGGAATATGTTGCTAGACAGCTGATGTGGTCTAATCTTAAGCCTTTCCGTAGGATGCTGTGTAGGTGTGTGCGTGTGTGTGTATGCGCGCGAGTGTGTGTGTGCATGAGCGTGTGTATGCATATGTGTGTGTGTGTGTGTGTGTGTGTTCGTGAGTACCCAATTTACTGATTTTGAATGTTCATACAGAGCCAATGAATATAAAGTTACAAAGATTTCAACCAATTAAACAATGCCCTCAATCCCATTCCAAAAGCTCTGATAATCTTATACACACAACCCGATTAATGTATTTACTTATATTTCTTGATCAAACTTCAGAACTTTGTTATTATCAACAATAGAAGACAGGAGAGTGTAAAAGGAAAAAACCAAAGCATAGAAAATGGAAAAGAAAAAGAAAAAATTGAAAGCAGCAACCATGGAAAGAAGGCCAAGACTTCATTTATGATCCAACTGTCATGTAGAGACGTATAAAGGCAGAGAGAGAGAGAGAGAGAGAGAGCAATTGTGCTCATGGGAAGCACTAATACCAACTGCACTTTTTTTTAAATGCCTTTTGGTGAAAAGTCAGGATTTAAAACGAATGCTCATTCAGTCAGTCTGCTCTACTTGTACAGATCTGAAATGTTCCATTAAGGTTTGCAAAATTCCATCAAAAGCACTGCCTTGAGCACAGGTGTAGAGAGAGAATATAAAAGTGAAAGACACAAGTGTCCTTTAAGCAGCGTTTTAGTGTAAGAAATGCAGGCGTGCTGTATTCTGTAGACTGTCAGTTTACTCTGGATCGATGAGGCGGTATACTTTGTCGTATGTTGTAAATCGCACTGTGATGTCATTAAATCAATATACAGTAGCTCTTTCTAAGCACATAGGGTCGACCTTTTAGTTTGTGTAAACAAAGGATATGTGGAGACAAACGAAGCTGTTGTATCTTCAGAGGTCAGCTCTGGGGTATAACAATTTCTGAGTTATGACTGCACAAAGACACAGAGAGATAGAAAGAGACACTGTACAAATCTTCTCAAAACTCTCAGCAGATTTTAATAAGGCTGACTCAGTTGACTTCATGACTTTTTGACATTATCATTCTCTTTCAAATACAGTTTTTTTTCCATCTAAGTGATTTGATCATATCGATGTTTGAATTTAATTCTCATGCAAGATACTAGCAGTGTTTCTAACTAAATGAGCTCCGATGGTGATTAAAAGGGTCGGGATTTAAACTGTAATACCTGGAGAGAACTATTCAACATTCTCCTTTACGTCAATGACATTCGCTGGGATGTCACTTGTAGAGCTTCTATCCGTGAATTCTCTTATCTTGCCTTAAATGCCCACTACAGCAGTTATTTATGATTTTGTATAATGGAAACACAATTCATATAAGTGATTAATGCTGTAATATGCTGAAAAGAATTTGATTTGTTCAGTCAGGGCCATTTAGTCAAAAGAGCAAAATGCACATTACAGCACGTCCTTCTCTACAAAGATCCGCTGTTTCCGCTCATTTGCTTCACTCGCTCCCTCACTTTCTCCTCTACTTCCAATTTCATGCATTGTGACTTTGAGCATTGTGCAACAATTATTTAAAGTCCACAGTATTGATGAGTACAAGTTTATAGGTCTGCACACACAAGCACGCAAAGATTGAAAGTGGTAAATTCTTGGCCAAGTTAAATCTTGACATATCTCACACCAGCAAAAATTTAAACCGTACTAAAAACTGGGCAATCAAAAATCTGATGTTTACAAGAGACAGAGATGAAATGCACTGAAATGATCTTTGACTGAATAATGAGAAAAGAGCAGTCAATAGAATATCACAAGCTACGTTTTCTTTTGTTTGTTTTCAATTTTTTGTCACAACATAGTTCTGTCAGGAACGGGGGGGGGGGGGGGGGTGAACCCAATTGCAGGCAGCCAGGTAGACAAAAAACATTTACTTAAATAATAATCCCATGGTGGGGAAACAGGAACTCAAACAAGGGTAAAACATTAAATAAAGTACAAAAATAAAACACAGGGAATAATCCACACAGAAAGAGAAACAGCAACCACGCATGGCAACAAAACCCGAAACAAGCACAACGTAGCAGCACAGGACAGAACCCACGAGGGCATAAAATAGGGAACCAAATCGAGAGGGGAACAGGTGCAGGGCTTGAAATAATAAACAATCAATAGTGAGGAAACGAGAGGACGGGGCCAAGAGACGAGACCAGAGAGAGCGCATGGCAAGCAAAAACAAACAATGACACACAAAACACGTGGGTCTCTCTCCAGACTAAGATAACATGATCAAAAGAGGCAGAATCATGACAAATTCTCATATTTCCCTTTGTGTTATTGCACAGCTTTAATGACCTTACTATTTTTTCTAAAATGTTCCATGAAGATATTTTGTAAATTTCGTTTAGTAAGTAGCCTTAATCAAATGTTACTTTTGTGGGTGGATGCACCAAAATTGCTAACAAAATTGGCCAGAAACACACCTTCAAACCTAACTCGCTGCTGCCCGCTATTTGAGAATTACCCACTCAAGTTTGGTATCTATGTAAAGCTAAGCATTTCTGCTTTCTTGTTCCTCTACTCTCCACAACATCATTACATCAGAAAGTCAAAAGAGAGCGTTAAAACAAACCTGTTTCTTCTTTGCAGGGCCCTGCTACTGCACCTATGATGGACAAATTTAAAGACGATATCCTAATTATTTAGATTTATTGCACCCTCAGATTCCAGATTTTCAATCGATTTTTCATCAATGTAATAAAAGTCATTTCGATTTCATTTCATTGTTTTATGTTTTCTGAATCAGAAGGCACACGGCTGGCTGGAGAATTTACAGTACAGTTAAAAAGCCCAGCCTTACATTTACAATTCTTGAATTAGTAGCTAAGGGGGGAATGCTAAGAGTTTTAATTAGGAAGAACATCGAGAGTGAAATGAGAATGTAAAGCCATCTGAATGAATCACAGACCAAAAGACAAATCAGATATAATTACTGCCACAAGAATGACAGAACATCTGCATGTTCTGTCATCACCTGAACATCTGCATCAACAGTGTGCCAGCATGTGTTAAGGCAATTATTTGGAGCAAAAGTACAGTGAATGTTCCAGTGACTCTGGAATAGGTGGTGATTTTCTTTCCTGTGCAGATTCAGGTAACACATAACACAATACACAACCATGGCAAGGTCACTACATCAACCTCTGATCTAATGCCCCAAGCTGCTGCTGCTATCGAGAGCATGAATTCTTTATACTGTACAGTTAGATTGAGACTATGCTTTTAGATTTAATGAATGGTTATAAATCTTTAATGCCCTTAATTCTTTTCATTCAGTCAAAAGGTGTGAATTATTAATGCAATTCAGGAGTGTAATCAACTTTTAGAGTGTCAATTGTAAGCGCTATGGATGCAAGGGAACAGGCCATTTAGGGATATGTGGCTGAAGCCTATGATGGCTGAAGTTTCAGAGATATGTGGCATGGAATAATTTCATATGTAAATAACTGAAGTGGGATGAACACAGAATAAGTTAGAGAGTCAGTGAGGGACCAGAAGAAGAAAAGTAATTAATCTTCAAGGAAAAAACGCTTATTTCGGCAAATTCAATGCAGTAGTATAATTGAAAATGAACCCATATAAACACACAGCTAACCAATAAAACAAAGACATTTACTAAAGTTTAGACGCACAGGCAACTGTGCAGACGGTATTAAAAACCGCACAAATGTAAACACACATGTTCAACAATCTGTGCCGAGAAGGGCCATAATAATCTGGACTTTAAATGCGTGACAGAGGTGTGTTAATCTTCTTGGCCCGGGGCATTAAGAGAACAGCAGGGGAAGAGAAATGAGGTACAGGAAAGATATGGGCATGCTCAATTGAAATTAATTCAGAACAGAGAGTCACGCTGCATGAAATCCCACCGCCAGATGATAGTGAAATTGTCATTGGCAACACCACCAATAAGAGAGACGGAGAGATGGAGAGAGACACTTGTATGCTCTACAGGGGCAGAATAACAACTCAAAGGTCCTTTAATGGAACAGTTCACCCAAAAATGAAATTCGGTTATCATTTACTTACTCATATTGTTTCAAATCTGTGTTTATTTCTTTGTTCTGACGAACACAGAGAAAGATATTTGAAAGAATGATTGTGACCAAACAGTAACCACCAGAATGTATAGGAAAGCAGAGTGTTCGGGAGCACTTTTGACTACTTTAAAAAGCCATTTAGACTTCACCACAGTTCTTGGAACAAGCCGAGCAGCATGGGTGGATGCGGTATGAGTGTGTCTCTGGTGGATGTTGTACAGTATGTGGGAGTGAGGTGGTGAGATATAATGAGCAGTGTGAGTCCAAAACCCACAACCCGCCGAAAGGTATCATGTTCACGGAGCAGAAACTGCTGTGAACGTACAGTTCCCTAATGACGGACAGGACTGTACTACGGGTTTGTTTTTTGGTTTAGAGGTGAGCTGCGATAATGAGGGCTAATCATTTTCTGTATCCGTGTGTCATATAGGTCAGCTGCCTCAGACAACAGTCGGGTAATGAGATATGTCTTACAGCAGCCACACATTACACACAGTAATGGCAGGGTCAAAGGTCACTGCTTGTTTATATGTGCGGACTGCATATCCCACACAGAAGATATAGGAGTATAAAGGAGTGTGCTACACCTGCATGTTTGTGGAGCTCAGTTTGGCTCTTAAAGCCAACAATGAAAAATCATATATGTCTTTCCAAACTTGTATGACTTTCTTCAAACAAAACAAGATAAGATAAGATGATATATTGAAGAACAAAAACACAAAACCACTGAGACAAATATCTTATTTTGACTTCATAAACAGGTTTTAGATGATAGAAATTTGTTTTATTTTTAAGTTAAATCTCCCTGTATGGGAAAATGCTTTGGATACAAGTGTCTGTTTAACACATTTTTCAATTATCTTGTACTTTAGAGTTTTACTTACATTTTACTTTACAACAAATATCATACTTTTCACTCCACTACATTTCATCAATACTGTACATGTACATTTCTTGCCTTTAATACTTAAAGTATCTTTAAGTATCTTTAAAAAAATATTTTCCACTTTCACTTTATTTAAAAGCAGGTCAGGGTCTAGAGGGTCATTGCCCTTCCAGATTTTTCTTGGGCCCCTCCAAAAAAATCAAGCTAACAATTATAATAATTTAAAATAAAATATGTTTTATTAAGTTCTTCATACATACTTATTTGCATGATCTATTAAATAATGATCTGTCAATTTAATCACAGAATTTTTTTTGAATTATGCATGCAATGAACTATGATTATATATCAGTCGATCAAGCCTTGTACTGGGCCTGCTTAAAAGCACATTTAAAGTAAGAGAGTGCTAGATTTTTTGTACACTTTAAAAAAATGAATAAAAATTACTTCTTTTATGTAGGAAGTAGGAAAGAAGTATTTGGTAAAAACTAAATGTAAAAATGTATTTATGAAATGCAGTGAAGTAATAAAGCATAATATATGATTTGTAATGTAGTAAAGTAAACTTTCTTAGTAAAAACATAGATAAAGTTAAGATACTTGAAAATGTACTTGAATAAAATTATTTTTAAATGCACAATACTGAAGGAGTACAACAGCTTGACTGCATTTATACATAATATTGTGTTTTAAACTGTTTTAAATTTGATACCTAGTTGTAACGGTTAAAACACATAAAAGTGTGCATGTGTCTGTGTAAAATAGACACAATCCTTTGAAATAATGCATCTCGAGATCATTTACAATCCATTAAAAACAGAGACATTCACAAAATAGCACTTGAAAGTGCAGGTGCATTGCACAATACATTTAACCCACCTGAGTATCTGTTAAAGACAGATGATGACACACATTGTTCAGTTCAGCCGCCGTACCATTTAAAGAACACTTGATGAAGTGAGTCAGGTGTGTGAGCTCTGCTCCACAGCTCCGCTGTGACACGCCAACAGAACATTGAACAGTAAGTGACAAATGATTGGTCAGCTCATTCCATCATTTCTCCCTTACAACCAGATCTCTCCCCATCTATCTCTCTCTAAATTTCTGCATTCCCCATCTCTGCGGACAGCTTCGATGTACCTGCTCCAAATCCTGTTCTAATCCGTCTGTCTAAACAGGGGTTTACCGCTGGTGTAATGGGCTCCTCTAACAAACCAAAGGCCAACCCAAACGTCTTAATAAAAGATGAGACTGAAGCTATTTCTGCTCGTTTCAAAGAGAGATTTAGTGTTTTGTAAAGCAGAAGGGTTTATTACGCAACTGAAAAACTCCGACTGCAACACAGACCAATAAATGGCCAAGGTAATCGTTTGTGGTGATGCAATGGAAAAATTTGTTTTAAGGGGTGTTTGTGTTACATGAATCATCCGGGATAAACACTGATCTGGGATCAGGCAGTGCATGCTTTGTAGATTACATAGATACATGGAGTCTTGCAGCTTGTAATTAGCCACTGGAGGGAAACAGCGTTTGCATCAGTCGTCAGCTCTGTTGACAATTCCTTCCTTATTAAACAAAAACTCTCACATATAAAAGGATAATGTGATAGCTGTATATCTGTGCCATCATACAGGGTAAATTTAACATGAAAGTCAGCATCACTATGGACTATTCATGCTAGAACACCAGAAGAGAGTACTTGAGTGACTGTCTCATTGTTTGATACACTCCATATGTAATTTATTTCAATGAGCGTACCATCCTTCAATGTACTGTAGTGTTTAGAAAATGAATATAATTTTCCTCTATAAAATGGGAAAAATATTAGATGTATAGTACAAAATGCAAAGCTTTTAATTTTGTCAAAAAGGCAAACAACGGTGTATCAAGTAATATGTATTTCATTTAATTAAAAAATGCACAAAATAAATAAAAAGCTCAAAGAAAATAAACCAAACATTGACTGCTGTTAGGGCCTGTGTGTTGTGTTGTTTTGAATGTACAATACTATGATACTTCTGTTCTGTTTAGCCTTGCCCTTGTGTTAACAGGTGATTTCCCTTATTATTTGGTGTATATATACCCCAGTGTTTTCCATTGTCTTTTGTCAGTTATTGTCTGAAGTTGCATTCAGTTTTCATGTGTTCTTTCTTCATGTCATAAAATATATTTGACCTTTTGGATGTATACAATTTTAACTCCACTATAAAAAAATGAATTTTACAGATTCTGAAACTGCAAGTTTGAGAGAAAGAAGTAATTTATACATGAAAAACTGTTATTTTACACAATACGTCTGGCGCACCATCTGCCAGAAAATCTCTTTCTAGTGTGCACGTACTGTAAATTCAGTATATTTTAATTTATTTTATTCGCTATTAATATTTGTTAATCCCATCTTAATTTTCCTGGGTTTTGTCTCTATAAACGTTGCACGTGTTGTGGCCATTTTTTTTGCCTAAAGCCTCCTTAAATCCTTCTCGAAGCTTAGCTTCAGTTTATACTCCAGTACAACTATGCAACATGCATACACATTTTTTGAATAAAAGATGAAGCAAAGAAGTCAATGTTCTAAAGCTGCTTGGTCACACTTAAAAATGTTGCACTGATGCACTGTTTAGTCTAACAGAGGAGACCGCAGCCATGCACACACCTCTTAGGGTGAGAGATGATCTGCAATGTCACTCTCTGTCTTCCGAAGCAGCTGGAATCAGACCATCTGACACCTGCCAGGTAAAAAGGATGGAGAGCTTCTTTAATAAAAGCACCCCACATAAAGTGTTAGCATCTCTCTCATGTGATTTAGCTGAACACATTTTGTTGTCTTTTCGACACCCTCCTGTTCTCTCTAAGGATGCATTCACACTGGGGCCAGATTCCAGAAAATTCCCGGTAAAGCCTTCTGTGCGACTGCAAGCCTCTGTCGGAATACAGAAACCATGGGCACATTGCTGGCAATAAATTATCCACAATTAATGTGCAACAAAACAAATATGACACAAATATAAGATATCTATAATATACTAAAAATATACTTATATACTACTAAAATGTAAATACAATTACTGTAACTGAAATGTAGGGATTTGCTTAGTGACACAACATGATAAAGGAGCTGATTGTCTAATAACATGTGAAATGAACAACAGAACAAGAAGAACATTTCCTGTGGACTCTTATTTTAGAAGAGATTTGGAGCTGTGTTATGATGCTCATTGAATGGAAGTGCATGTGTGTCAGGATGATGGTCAGTAAATGGTGTTCTTCTGGAAGTGGCTATTGTCATACCTTAATTGAACAACTGGCAAATGATAGGGTGAGTGCCAGAGGACATCCATGTGTGACAACAGGAAAACAGACCTGTAGCCAGCATATCCTACAGTCACAGCCAAATCTGCTTGTTATTGTTTGACGGCACAAGAGAGAGAGTATTTTAAGTCTTTCTACATCAGATTTATACTTGTCCCCTTAAGCAGTATAGGGTTATAAAGCTGAACCAGTATTAAATAATAATAATAATAATAATATGGTTAAACAATAAATTAATCAAATGAACAAAAATCATAACTTTTGTTTGTACCATGCTCTTGATCTCAAGATCAATACTTAATTTCCTTATTAACCCATTATTTGTTTGGGTCTTCTGTTCTTTGGGTTTTCCACGGGGAGTGCTCATCTGCTTAACAAAGCCAAGTTCATTTGGGAACATTTTAAATGTTGGCACAGCACAAGAGACAGTCCAATGAAATGTTGTGTTGGAACATCTCACACCGTGAACAAAGATGCAGTGCGGATCTACAAACAAGCAGAGCCGAATGAAGCTGGACATTAAAAAACAAGAGATATTGAGGCTAGAGCAACAACAACACAGAGATATATGCTTGTGAAGACACCAAACGGTCAATAAAACAATAAAGGCTTATCAAGAGCAATCTATTGTGTCTCCAGGGCCTGTAAACGCTGTCTGGATAACGCTGCTTAATTACTTACAAACACTGCACTCAAAGCAAAGAAAATAAAAAAAATTCTCCATTTCCATAACCAATATCATTCCTCATATCGATTCAGGATACCCATAGAATCTAATTATTTCAGCTTGCAATATATTTGAAAGCTAATTTACAGATGTGTAAACAGCCAGCTGCTGTTTCGGTAACTTACCCTATTATATTTATCTTTGGCAGTAAAGCAGTACTAAAATACTTTTCTGATTTTAGATCAAAATGAGAGAAAAATAAATCATTTTTGAGGTTATGAAAGGAAATGGGACATTTAATCAATTCAAAATATATTTTCAATATGTTACCAAGCCTCTACTAACGGTATGTGTTCACAAATAAAAGCTACGCCAACTTACTAACTAATACCTGTCCATAAGAGTAACATTCTTTTATATTCTCCTGAGACCCAGGGGGGAAATATTGGGAAATTCGTTTTTTATTGTCATTACATTGTTGGAACGTAAGAAAAAATTGAAAATTTAAATTTTTTGAGAAAAAAAATACTCCTCTTTTATAAAATTCCTGTTGGTGTGTTCTGTATTGTAGTGGACATTAGGATTCAGTTGTTCAAAACTTAAAATAACATTAAAAACAGTATAGGCAAAAACAATGGATTTGGTTTTTCAGGATTTTCTTTAACCAGACATTATATAAAGATTATTCTCAGCTATGTTATGTAAAATATAACAAAGTATTTGATAAACTATAATACTCTATACAATATGTGTGTATAATGGCCATAAATTGTTTATCTCATTCTGTCTATACATGGCATTTATTCATTGTATATTTGCGTATTAATGCAATTTTAGAGGGAGTATTAATTGGCAACATTTTCATAATATCTATTATTTCACAGGAATATTTATATATAATTTATTTCCCCATTCCCTTCTGTCTCCCAAAAGTCCTGGTGTCCAGTACAGTGGACATGTGAAAACAATGTCATGTTTTTTAACGAAAATCATATTTTGATTTAAAACCATTAATAACTATAACCATAACGATTTTGTGAACAGTTCATTTATGAAATACAATTTGACAATTAGTCAAATTTAAATGGTTGTTGCAAAATATCAAATTATCAAAATTTGATCATTCAAACAAGTCATATTTAAAGAATAAGGAGAGGGAGTGATACCAAACATTTGTTATGTCTGAAAATCCCTGAATGTGCTCCAGAGAAAATCACTTAAATGAGATGTCCATTAAAAAGACAAAATGCTATGCTTGGGTCTCAGGAGAATATAACACACTTTTAGATCTTTAGCTTTTCAAAAAACAACATGTTGGTTCAATTAACACTGAAGCAGAAGAGCAACTATCCAAAAAATATCTAAAACAGTGAATTACAAAACAGTTCAAAAAAGCGTTTTGCTTCTCTTGTAAAAAAACGCTAAATTAAAGCTCAAACCAACATTGGTTTTCTATATTTGTTTGTGATATTATCTATATTTCCTTTAATATACTTAATCTCAGAGGGTGTTAAATGAGATCTCTGTGGAGAAACTCTCAGTATGTGAGCTGTTTTATTCAACATGTTTCTGGTATTATCTTATGATGAAGTGAATGCCATATGTCGGAGTCCTGCTGCATGTAAACAAACAGATCTGGTGGCGGGGTCTCTGACAAAGCATTCCTGCCTGACAGGGGTTGCTATATTGCTGTATTAGACAATTTGTCTTTGAAGAAAACATATAAAGCAATAACAGCCATATGATGGAGAAAAACAAAGCCAAAGGGCTGAGTTGCAGCACAAGTGTGTGTGTTTGTGTGTGTTTTCTATCATACTCACACTGTTATGAGGCCTAAGGTGGAAAACCCACTTATGAAGGAATACAGTAATAAGATCTGCAAGAGCCAAATTCTATTAAGGGCCGGTGTGTGTGTGTGTGTGTGTGTGCGTCTGCTTGTCCATGTTTGTGTAGTAGCAACAAGCAATCATTGAGATCCCTCATTTTTTGGCACTTGACAGTTATGTCCTCTATCTCAGGCTTGTGCAACAGACACCATAAACATAATACTACATTAAATCATGTAACAACATTACAAAATTGAATTCATTTGCTGGCTCCCTCTTTATGTACAATGGCGCACCTGCCCAGCCAGCCATCTGACTGACTGCGCTTTAAAAATCTTCAGGATGATTTGGATTGCTCAGGAGATGAGGGGAAATTAGTATTTGTGAGCATTGCACTTTTAGAATGATTGGTGGCTTTGAGCTGCTCGGTGCATTACCGACACGAAACGTAAGCTGTTTCCCTTCTACAAAAACCACTGCTCTGCATCATTAACACTTAAACACACACACACACATCAGACTCTGACCCTGACATTCCAGCACTTTTCTGATGCTTTCCACCCATCCACACAATGAGAAAGCTATGCATTGCATTTTGCAATAAGTATTAAAGTATTATGTAGTTTTAGTAGAAGATAGCCGTTGGTGTTGCTCCAATGGTAAAGGACAGATCTGCAATTCCAAGGTCATGGATTTGATTCCCATAGAAAGATACAGATGAAATGCATAGTTTGAATCAAATGCAGGTTGCTTGGGAGAGACACATCTGCAGTATCAAGTGCATAGAGCAAATGTTGTTTTACTGCGTTGCTTGGCATTGTTTGCCCATCTTAGAAAGATCTGATAAACTAAATATGGTTGTCTCACAAAGCTTTGGTAGCCTAATACAGATTAAATTAAATGTCTGATGTTTGCAAAACCAATTCAGCCTATCTGGATAGGTGCACATCTGTCACAATGTTCAGGGGATCAATTCAAATTGAATTAAGAAATAAACAAACAAACAGCCTGAAGCGATTAGATTATGTTGAATCTTGATTTGAATACTTGAAGTTAACAAATGTGGCTGGACATTAAGAAGACTGTCTGTGTGTATGTGTCGTATTTAGAATCTTAGTTCTAATACATTAAGTTATCAGCTATGGCTAAAGATGAGCATGTTGAAGTATTACATGCTTTAGGTTAACATCAGTGTTCAATGATTTAACCCGGATCAATATTCCTCACATCCAATCAGATTTATCGGTTAGATTTGTGTTAGGGTTAGACCCAAGCGTAAGGGCCATAAAGGTGTAATTCACCTTCAAAATGAAAATTCTGTCATCATCTACAAGCCCTCTTGTCAAACCTGGAAGATTTTCTTTCTTCCGTAGAACACAAAAGAAGATATTGTGAAGAATGTTGTTAACAGCCCACCCCCTTCACTTGCATTGGTTACAATAGAAGTTATAGGGGGGCTGTGCTGTTCAGTTTACCAAGTTTTACTAAATATCTTCTTTTATTTTCTGCAGAAGATAGAAAGCCATAAAGGTTTGAAATGACAAGAGAGTGTGTAAATGATGACAGAATTTTCATTTTGAAGGTGAACTACTCCTTTAGGTTTTGGTTAGGTGCTGGGTAAGAAATGTGTTTTTTTTTTTCAGGTTGTCCCAGGACGAAAAAGATGTTGACCCAGTAATGTACCTTATTCAGAAAATAAATAAATAGTGCACAGTGTTATCCACTCAAAACCAGAGGTGTCAAAAGTATTCACATTCATTACTCAAGTAGAAGTATAGATACGAGGGTTTAAAAAGACTTCTGTAGAAGTTGAAGTATCAACTCAAGCTTTTGACTCAAGTAAAAGTGTAAAAGTACTGGTTTCAAAACCAGTAATGTAAGGGAAAAAATGCCATGAAGGACAAAAGCTTAGGCCGTGCCACAGGGGCCTATTGTGCACTACCCCACCTCCTCAAAAACACATTTTTGTAAAGGCCATAAAGACTATAATGCTACATTAAAATTTTAATGTTGAAAAAAATTTAAACATACAAAATATGTGTGCTGTTGAGCATTAACATGTGTTTCATCAGGCATGTGATCAGCCCAGGACAAAAAGAAGGAAGACTGCACGCACCCTCGCCCAACCCCAATCCCCCCAAAATAGTCTTTAATGTTACTTATTAAACGTTAAATGATTAAAAACAGGCAACTGTTTGCCAAAAATGTATTTTTTTCAATTAGCAACACAAAACCAAACTTTATAATTCATATAAATATAAGTTCAAATGTTTATTAGTTTAACAGTCACCTAAACAATATTCAATAAAATAGGTTGATGCTTTGTGCAAATATCTTATGCTAATGTCAAATAAGATGGTATTAACAAATGGCACCCCTTGAATAGTTTATATTTATATATAACATATATGTATATATATATATATATATATATATATACTTTAAATTTTATTGTAATCAGCAATAATTCATTAAACAATTGAACACAAACAGTAAAGGGTTCAGCGCCCTCAAGAGACTACCACACACAGCCAATATAGGGTTACGTCATTCATACGGCGTTTGTCCAAAGTAATCTGCATGTAATAAGTATTTGCAAACGCTTCATAATACGGTATTTATACATTTACATGTATGCATTCAGTAGAGACTTTGACGCGTTTATATTAAACAGTGACTAGTTCAGGCATTTGTAGTTTTAAGCCATTAAATGGAGGAATGGCCTATTTTAGTCTCTGTATTTAGATAATATAAAGCATATCACATAGACGTCTCAACTTCTTGACTCTGGATTTTCTGTATACTTTACAAAACCCTTTTCAGTTCCCCACTTAATTAAAAATGACACCGCACACTATTTTGAGTACCAAAACAGCTGTGTTTACCGTTGATTTTTCACGGACTCTCTGGATATATAAAGATAGCTCGCAAAAGTAATAACAAAATTTCAATTTACCTCAATATACTTTTTAAAATTAGACGGCGAGTTTTTGAAAGCCATTAGCTAGTGGTGCTCGGGTGTGCAGAGCTTGCAGCGCTACAAACCAAGTTGTTTTTTGCGTACAAACCAATAGGATTTCGGAATAGTATGTTTACACTTCTCATCCAATCACAATCCAATTCACTCTTTCCGGATGGAGCGAGTTTTTTTTATGATGACAAGCCGGAATGAAAATAAGCTGAAATGAAGAAGGAGTAACAAGGCTGTTTTGACTTGACACCTCTGCTCAAAACTAAACCTTGTCACAGGGAACACACAATACTAAAATAACACATATTTCAAATAAAATATAAAAAATACATCAAATATATGATTCTTAACTAATATAGGCCTCAAAGCAAGATGTCTTTAAAGAAATTATCGTCAAATATGTAGTTATTTGTAGTTATTTGCCACTAAACAGTTAACCTTTACAAGTTTTACATGTTTGTCCTTAAGTACAAATTTCACATAATGGACAAATAATCTCAAACTATTAAATCACTGCAGATTGTATAATAAATTGTTCTCTGATAAACAAGTCAAAAATAATTTTCTGGCTTTCGGCATTAAAACAGTGTGCTTAACCCGCACCAACATTTTCCCACAAATTCCTTTATATTAATTTTAATAATTAGCTACACATAAATGATGAATGAAGGCAGAACAAATTGATTCGCGAACCGGGTGGCATGATTATACTGTATAAATCACAGGAGTCTTTCCATCTTTCTGTCTCGAGGTTTCTTCTCCTTGTTAGATCTCAACAGGACACTGGCCTCTGCTAGCAGGTAAATGAGCAAAGAAAAGAGACTGTGTGGGGGTGTCAGAGTCAAGCAAGGTTTTCACACAGTTTAGTTCCAGCACTCTGACGCCAACACATATGCCCCTAGAGACAAGAGATGGACCTGACCGGCCAAAGTGTTTTCTTTCCCTTCGTCCTTATTCATCGTTCCCTCTCTCAATCAACCCCCCTGTGTCTTTTCCTTTTAACAGCTTGCATCTCTCTCCCTCCCACTCCATCCCTCGTTTTTTAGTTTACACAGTGGAATTTATAATTGAGTGGACAGGGATACCAAACTTCAGCCAATTTGGCAAGGTTTTGGAGAAATGTATTGTTTGGAGAGAGATGGGGGATAAATGAGATTGCTGAACTCAATTGAGGTTGCAAAAACGATCCAGTGCTTCAAAATTGAAACAGAATTTGATTTGAATTTAATGCAATTCTTGTGAGCGTAGGTTTTAGAAATGCATGCATGAACTACCCAAACATGTTTTGAACAGGTTATGTGGTGCTTCAACAAACATTTGGGAAGATATTTCACCTTGTAACCTATAGAAATAGATGCCTGAATTAGTAAACTCTTCAAATTAAAAGAACACTTAAATAGTCAAAGCTTTTTAAGATAAGATTTTTAAATAAATAAAAGGTTTTTAAGGCTACTTTGTGCCTGCTTCAAAATTCTTTATAAAGACACAATTCTGCATAAAAGACGGATTAGTCTGCTCTGACCTGTTCTGAACCATCTCAGCTCTTACTATCTCAATATACGATGCAGTGTTGGTTTTGCATTCGAAAGTATAATTACAAATCATTTACTTCAGATTTGTTCACGAATCTATTTTAAACATCCATCTCATGAGATTATTTACACAACTATAATTGCTGTGTAAATGAATGTGGCACCTCCAAAGTAGCATTAAACAGTCTGTTGAAATACACCATTAGACATTCACTACACTTTAGTATGATTTTGTTTAACGCTGCTTTGAAATGAAATGTGGTAAGAAAAGCGCTTTTAAAATTAATGAGACTTGACAGAACCGAGCTTAGAAAAATATGAGTAATCGACATTATGTGTTCTTATAATTATTAAATAACAAGCATGATCTGTCATTAATCACAGCAGTAAAGTAATTATGTTTTTATCATGAAACTTTTGACAAATTACAAGTTTAGTAATGATAAACTTATGTTATGTTGTGATTCTTTGAACTGTAATCGAAGAAATTTAATTCAAATTGCAATAAATTTAATTCAAATTCCAGCATGAATGAATAAAATAAGATCATTCTTAAAGGGACAGTTCACCCAAAAATTTACTCACCCTTGGGTTGTTCCAAATCTGTAAACATTTCTTTGCTCTGATGAACACAGAGAGATATTTGGAAGAATGCTTGTAACCTCACAATTCTTGGCCAGCATTGACTACTACATTAAGAAAACTTACAGTGGTAGAAAAAAGAAATGTATAAATATTTTTTCCTACTATGGTAGTCAATTGTGGCCAAGAACTGTCTGGTAACAAGCATTCTTCCAAACTTATTTTTTGAGTCCATCATGAATGAAGATTTGGAGGGCAAGTAAATTCTGACATAATTTTCATTTTTGGGTGAACTGTTCCTTTAAATAAGTTCTACTCAACTCTGGTGTACATAGTTATTTGCTTTGTCAAATAGCTAGGATGCATGCAACCAAGCTGAAAATAAACAAATGGAGCACTATGGAGACTAACTAAACTCTGTTAATGCTTCACAAGGTGCTGATGGTTTCCAAACACAGACATTTTTATTCACCATGTTCCTGCTCTCAAACTCAGTAGATTAATTAGTTATGATTCAAATGATGCACAGACTTTGCATTTTTATATCAATCTGTCACAATCACAGGGACACATTTTAATCGAACACATTATATTGTATGAAAGACAAAGTCTGAATACAACTCCAAAGATATTTAGTTTTAGCCTGTCCTGTACTGCTTGGATTCTGCACACAGGCACAGAAAAACATTTTACATGCATGGTGTGTTATATGTTCGTGTCTATATAAGCAGAATAAAGCAGGTGCAGGTGGCCGGTAAAAGAGAAGGATGAGGCAGAGACGTCAATGTTCAGTTTATATTGTACCCAGCTGGCAAGTGCCCCTTTATCCCTTTAAAAAAGAGACACGTGTGACACATCTACAAATACAGTATGAACATGTGACTGCATATTCAGATACAACAAAAGGCAGGATTGCAAATGAAATAAATCAGTGCAGTAAATCTTCACGCACCCTTAGCTAAAGTCAAGCTGGAGAAATAAGGGCAGGAAGATTTAGTCGGATTGCATGTGTTATTATATTCCACTGAAAGCAATAACATATTTATAAGCTGTTTATGCAAAAATGAACAGAATTCATTATTTACTCCAGGTTAGAGCAATGAAATAAAATTAAATTAGAAAAGAGCAATACAATAAAAACCTAATAATCGTATATTACATTTTCAAAAATTACAGAGTTCCGTTTAAACTGTATTTTGTAAATACTAAACAGAACATTTGGTTTTAGTTTTCATGTTTTACTTACACACAAGTAATCAAATAAGGAAAACAAAAAAGTTGCTTTACAGTGATTTTACCATATTATTATTCTAAAATAAGCCAATGAAGACTACTTTTAATAATTACAATAAATTGCTATTTTTATCAAGAATTCTCATTTTTGGACTCCAAGCGAGAGCCAATGTTTCCTTTTTTGGTAGCAAACCCTCTTTCATTTGAGTCTGAAATTCAGGTGCACATTTAAAAAGCAGACACACAGTGCAACTTACATGTCACTAGGTTTATTATGTGAGCTCCACAAAGACACGTTAAATAACTCCTATAATAAGCTTTAATGACAGAGAGTAGAAAACAACATCTTCAGATCTCGTTTCTTATACTCTGATTTTGTAAATCTTCTCATGGTAAATAAGAGACTTTCACAGGGTTAAGTTGGCCGTAGCTCTGACCATCTCTGTCTTCTCTCTGTGTCTTTTTCCTTTATAAGTCTCTTCGGCACAGATACACAAACATCTGATGTTCAGAGGCTCTCTTCTTTTCTCTCCCTCAGAGGAAGGACAAATTAAATCTAAAAATAAGCATGCTTAGCAGGGATAAACACCGGTATTGATTTGGTTTTTACTTTCTACAGAATATTTCCTCTTTCTTAGAAGCACACAAAAAATTTAATTTTCTTCTCCATGTGGTTTTGTCTGCAGTCCAATTTTCCAGTGTTTCGGCTCTCTGTCTAACTACAAATACTGTAGAATTCCTGCCTCTCAATGTTGTGTCTCAGGTGACAGACAACTAATGATAAATAATTATGAAGGTAAAGCTTGTGTTTAAACCTACACCGTGTTCACCTTTGGGAAAATCCCCTGGAAGTGAATAGTACAATGAAGAGAAAATGATATAAAGAAATAGTTCATCAATAAATAAAAGATTCTGTTATCATTTATTCACCCTCTTGTCGTTTCAAACCTCAATGACTTTCTTTCTTCAACATAGAATATGTTTAGAGGATGAATATTACAAGAGGATGAATAAATTACGACAGAATATTCATTTTTGGGTGAACTATCCATTAAAATCCTGACAACATGAGAGTGAGTAAATTATCACAGAATTCTCATTCTAGAGTTAACTATCCTTTCACATGTCCTTTCTAAGTTCGAAATGATGATTTTATGTTCTTTGTAGGGATCAACAGTGACCTTTCATGATACAAGTCAAGATCTTTATCAACTCTGCTACAATCCCAGATTCTGTCTTTACAAACCAAACTGAATCATTCCCAAGCAGTTATTATAGTAATTACCATAAAAACATTAAGCGGCATCATGAGAAGTGTACGAGAATCTGAAAACTGTTTTGCATTTCACAGTTTCTGTCCCTCAATAATGGAACGGTCATGAATTTACATGAGACATAAGAGACAGCTGGAGGGTTAAAACGTTTCACAACCTTGTACTAGTGTTTTTCACAGGGATGTGAAAAAGGCAAAGCAAATTGCATACACAAACACACACAGGTTTCGAAGTGTTTCACTACACTCGTGTGGGCATTTTTTAAAAGTCACAAATATAGACAAACCTACACACAGAAACAAACTGTACAGACATATGTTCACCATTCTCATTGGACATCTATTGTTTTTATACCAGCGAAATTATATTTTCATCTCCCAACAAACCCGTGGACAAGTAAAGAGATCATTTTGGTCTTCCATGTTTTATGGGGATTTTATAATACAAACTGTATATTGTATCCCCTAAAACCTACCCCTAAACCCAGCCCTCACACAAACCTGTCAGCATTTTTATATAAACATCATTTAGTTTGATTTATAAGTTGTCAAAAATGTCCCCACAAGGTGAACGATTTCTGGTATTGCTATCATTGTGTGGACATTTAGTCCCCAAACTGTAGGTTTCACCAGGACCAAACACACATATATACTGGTGAATATTTCACTGGTCCTTGTTCTGCTCTACCATCTAGTGGACTGCAGTGGCACAGCACACAGTCGACGTGTCTGCTGCATCATCAGACTCTTCTATCATAACAAGCCAGGTTTCAAAAAATTCTGCTGTCATATACTGTCACATGTGTCTATCTCCCAGACGTGATTCAGATAGCGGAAGCTTCCGATAATCTCTAAGAAACTTGCATAAATAAAGCTGATTATCATAAACATACAGTGCAGAGTAACTGATGTCTGATTGCTTTGCTTTCCATATTAATCAAAGGATCAGCATCTCCATCTCTGCTAATATTGGAGTTTTCATTAGACAGTCGAGACAGCTTGACTTAATGTTAGAGTTTACACACTCACAGATGGTTTATACAGCATTGGAGACTTATCACAAAACATTACATCTTCCGTTTCCAGCCAAATCAATCCCACTTGCATGCAGCTGATATATAGTGTTGTATGAAAGTCAATGGCATAATCATAAAATTATTATTTATTGGATATATCATGTACTAGTTATTAAAAACAGAAGGCATTGATCATCATGTCAAATCCAGCTCCTGGTATATTGTGTTGTTGGATTCACATACCTAAAGCCACACATTCCTCCACCAGAGGGCATTAGAAGAACCAAAATAAAAATGATTTCCTTCTAAAAAATTAAAAATGTTTCTCTCTCTTTCTCTCTCTCCCTTCTCATATGGTTCTGTACAATTCTACCGTCTCCCAACACCTAACCAAAACATGAAAACAAGGAGCTGAATGAAAAGATTCAGCTTGGGGGAATCTTTCTGTCTTCTTCTATCTGTGTCCCTATCTAAGCTTCTCTTAGTTGCCCTTTCACTCTCTCTCTCTTTCTCTCTCTCTTTCTTTCTCTCTCTCTCTCTCTTCACTCTCTCTCTCTTTCACTGTGACTTAGGATCTTCATCTTCCTCTGATCTTCATCTTCCTTCCTTCATAATATGAGTCTCTGTTCAAGTGCTATTTCTGTGAACATGCTTCTTTTAAAAAGTGTCATAGCTGTTGCATATCTGTCATTCACGTGTTTGTGTGAGATTGCGTGTATATGTGTGTCATCTCTGCCTGGCCGGGTGACACAGCTTGTGTCTCTCATTGAAAGAGCAATAGTTCATTCTTAGTTCACACTCTCTTGTCATTCCGGTCTTCTTTGTAAAGTTGATGTGTGTCATTTTTGGTTAAAATATCCCAGCATAATGTGTAGAGACAATTACAAGTTATCCATTCACAGCCTGAAATCCCTGAAGATCCTTTTAAAACTGCTTTGTATGCTTAGGAAGCCAAACACTGCAAAACCCCCTCGATCAAGTTTTGGGTTTGATCACATGTTTATCAGTACAATGACAGGTGAGGACAACCTGTTGGAAACCATCAGGATTCTTTAATAAATCAGTTACATCTGGTGGTGCACAACTTACACTGCTGTATTAAACTCCTTAAAGACCATGTAGAAATTAAATGTAGCCACAGTTCAATACAATAGGGAGTTTTCTCCCTCATTATTAGCCTCAAAGCTCTTATCAAAAAGGGCAAAGAAGGAAAATACATACAGACTTACAAAGAAGAGAACAAAGTAGTGCTTTTATCGCCAACTGTTGAACAAAATTTACTCTCTAACACTCCACTGGACTGTGTCACCCTCTGCCCTCCGGCGGGAGTTTAAAGTGGAGGACAGAACAAGGGCTTCATTTACAACTGCAGTGCTGGCAAGGCAAATGGGTAGATAACTTACCTGTGTAGAAAAGAAAGACACATTGTTCAGATCCAGTGAGGTGTTGACAAGGATGTCAAGGACGAGAACATCGCCAGCATGGAAATAAAAGAGAAAAAACACACATTTAAAATCTTATACTGTATAAATATACATGGGTAGAGTATAATGAATATGAAGTGATGACTTGATATCCTGTCAACAGGCTTTTATAAAACGTATATGAGATCAAAAAAGAGACATATCAAACATCAGAAATTAAATGAAAAGGTCACTCAGCGGACCCTCAGTGCTGAGATACCGAAACAGTAGTGTAAAGCAACAACAGAGACATCATTTTCTACACAGACGTGTGCACACAAACACGTGTTTGAACGGTGTACATGCTCATATTTTTGTCTCACTGAAAAAGCAACATTGATTCACACACGCTGACTAAAATCAATGGCGAGGTGAGAGACAGACGCACCTACAAAATCCCTCATCCAGCTTTGATTTGTAACCTCATTCTCATCTCCATCTTCACCTCCATGCATCAGCTCATCTCCAGACAGACTTTAATGTTCTCATTGACACCCAGGAGTGTCCTGTGTAGGGTTTAGCTTAGGAAATTCACACTCATCTGGGCTGACGCCCTCTCTGATCAGCTGCCCCATGGCCTTTATAGAATAAAATGACCACACACAGCTTTGTCTGATCGTAGCCCTGCTGGTGTGTTGTCTCGTACAATGAATAAAAAGCATCTCTCGGCTGTTTTTACATAGCTCACATTTACAGTGATGTGACAAAATGCATCATTGCATCACTACTGTTTTATTAAAGGGACAGTGAAAATGAAAATGCTGTTTATGTTTATGCACCCTATTGTCAAGTTTTGAAAAAATGTGAGTTTCTTTAAAATGACAGACAATTTCATATAGCTGCTAAACAGTATGAATATGATGTGACTGTGTGTGTGTGTGTGTGTGAGCTCAACAAAGCCCTCTCTGTCTCGGTTTGTTAAAGCCGAATCCCACGAGACCATCAAAAGCCAGACACCAGGGATTTAATCATTGCTCTCAACTCAGAAGAGCATTGCTTAACTGCATTCTACTGCACAAGAGATCCAGAGCTCTTATGGGAGGCGCAGTCCTGGCGGCAGCCGGTGCGTGTGTGCCAGAGAGGCAGGAGGAGGTAGAAGGGAAATATAGAAAACGAGGGATTAGAGGAAATAAGAAGATATTGTAAGTTCGGGAGAAGTTCCATCTGCTCAAGCGTATGACATGATTGATCAGCTAAATTTCTGCCAGAGCATTATCCAAAACTCTACCGATCAAATAATTCTTTTACATTTTACAAGAAAGTTAAAGTCTGACTAACTCCGTCCTGTGTTCTAGAATGTTTGATAGAATTCCAAATGTAATCAAACACGCCAGTTCGTCGAGGTTATGGGATTTACTTTAAAGTTATAGGGGGATGTTACAGCAGGTTGAAACAAAACTTGGATGGAGCTCCAAGACAAGAACTGAGCATCAATGCTCCAAGTCATGGTCAAAGAAAGTGAGTCCACCTGGCAACACTCTAAGTAGAGGAACAGTTCACCCAAATATGAAAATTCTGTCTTCATTCACTCACCCTCAAGTTCCAAATCTGTATACATTGCTTTGTTCTGATGAACACAGAGAAAGATATTTTGAAGAATACTTGTAACCAACAGTTCTTGATCACTATTGACCAGAGGAAAAATTGGTTTATAATTTTCTTTGTTCTGTCCAACACAAAAGAAGCGATATTAAAAAATTAAGGAAAGCAAACAGTTCTGGTGCACTTTTGACAACCATTGTCATTTTTCCTACTATGGTGGTCAATGGTGTCCAGGAACTGTTTGGTTACCAGCATTCTTCCAAATATCAAGAGTGTCTAAATGATGAAAGATTTTTTTGGTGAACTGGCTCTTTACTGCCCTTACTTGAAGCCATTTTTAGTCATGCAAGAACAGTTCCCCTCTATATCCCATCTAAGCTCTTAATGCATGGCTTTTTCTCAATCAGGGGCCACAAAGGTACCATAAGGCTAAAATATTTGTCCTCTACTTACATAAAGCGTAATTCTTTAGTCAGTTAGCCACTGAATGGTCATGTCAATGCATAAACGTCCAAGATAAACACCACCAGGATTACTAAATTCAATACAGATGGGATTATTTTCCAACAGCCGCCTTTTGTAAACACTGTATATGGATTTGTTGGGATTATGTGATGTTTCTGCTGTCATTTAAAAACTTCTCTAAATAGACAGCGGGCAGGTTCATTCTCCTCAGGCACCGAAGACCTCTCAGTACCTGAGGAGATGCAGGAAGTTCTCATTAGCGATCAGGAACATTCTAGAGAAGCAACAATAAAGCTAAATAAGAGACATCTTCAAACTATTAAGACTGGGCCTCTTCTTTCAGATACCTATTGGCACAACTGAGAATTTAAAACAACACTTTGCTTTCAATTCTGAATTCAGACTAATCCAGTATCATCTCGGTGTCTGGTGTATTCATACAAAAGCACAAGTTCTTGAATAAAGCAAACGCATTCTCCCCAATGAAAAGAGATGGGGGTATTTTTTATTCTCTGTCATGACATGAATGATCTTTTCCAGACTCGCTGTCTTTCAAACACACACACACACGCTCACATGTTTGTTTTATACATCATGGGGACTTTTCATACAATTAACCTGTATTGTGGCACCTGTTCAGAATAAGTGTGTTCCCCTTAACATGACATTCGGAAGAGTTCTGTGATTCATTCATATCAGGAAAGTGACACAAAATCGAATCAGATTTATAATTCACAGCGGTGCCTCACACAGAAAATGTTTCCCCGCAGCTGCATTAGCATCCCCGTCTGAAGCCTGCGGTGAACCGCGGGACACGCATTTGCTCCAGACGGTGCAAGTAGATTTAAACTCCGTGGAGAATTTCACGGAGAAGAACTCAAGTGACATTGACTCTTCAAACAAACATACTAATTGACAGCTTTTGTAGCCGGCATACTCTGCTTGCTTGATTAATTCTCGCTTTAAAAGGACTTTGTTCTCACGATCCTCGCATCAACGTCCTCCATTGAGCACAGCTTCTCAGCCCTGGAGGGAATAGAAAGCTAAGATAACAGAACAAGGGAGAGATACCTGTACAATCAAGTGATGAATAGAGAATGGACCTTGAAACAAGCCTTAAGAGGAGTCAGAGGTAATTACGCTATTTGATATCACGAAGAGTATTAACATTGCTTACATTTGTTATAAAGGTGCTCTTTGTAATTTCTTGGAGGATGTATTGACAGAAATGCAAAATAACATAACTATGTCTTCAGAGGTGTATAAAGAGCTTACACAATGAAGCGTTTACATAAAACATTAAAATGTTATTATTACCTTAGAACGAGCTATTTCTATCTATATACACCGCAGGTCCCCTAAATTTTAAACTCTTTGTAAATCGCTTTGGATAAAAGCATCTGCTAAATGACTAAATGTAAATGTCCCCTTGCATAAAATTCACCATGTTGTTTCTACAGTAGCCCTTAACTGAAAAACTGCTCTACAGAGCGCGTTTAGTAAAAATGTTATCTCCTTCTGGAAAGAAGAGGAAAAATCACAATGTCTTAGTCATGTGTCAGCCACCGTAGTGCTTCGAAATGGAGGGGTGGAGTGAGCCATTGGTTGCAATTTACAACCTCACCACTAGATGCCACTAAATTTCATACACTGGACCTGTAAGGTTGTTAATGTGCAGTGTTCAAATTTAAGAAAGAGTTGCAGACAGTCATCTTAATCTACTCTTTTCTAAGCACTGATTCCACCAGACGCCGGGCTGGAAAGAGGATTAGAGAGCTGAACTAAGTGCTTCTAAGTCACTCAGTTCAGAGCCGCTCTGATTCACTCTTAGAATTCAGATTCACAGATTCACACCAGCCATTTCATTTCAACGAATGAAACAGTGACTGATTTGATAAAGGAGATGACATTCATTGACTGATCATTACCCATTCACAAGATATTTTTCATTCCGATCGCCAGAGATGAAGACAGCAGAAATTACAAAGGGAGGAGAGCTGTGAGTGATACGGCTGCATTATTAATGCTTCAAGCGTTTATTATTGTGCCACCTCCAGACAGAGTCATTACAGCTGTTTACACCCAGTCAAAATAACCATCCGCACAAGACCCGCCACAACACACACATTGGTAAAGTGGTCTTGAAAACAATTTGAAACCATCAGAATTTCCACTTACTTACTGTCAATTGCCTTGGGGAATACCACAGTGAGTTTTTCTCAAAAGCGTCAGTGCCAGAATTTCACATCTGGTACATACAAAAACAAGATGTGTTTCTTTACATGGGATGCAAAGAAAGTGGTACTCGAGACCTCAGCAGTTAGATCCTGTTTGTCGTCTCTAGACGGCATAGTTTGGGATTCTCGTCATTCTTGAATTCGCAGTTTGAGATTTTGAGAGATTAAATGCATTTTGTTTGAATGCATTAAAATTTAATACACACAGTATAACCAAACAGTGCTGTACTGTATGTTTAAATACATTTACTGTATGAAGTCTCAATGATTTGAGGAACGCAATGACACATGAAATGTAGCATTTAGCTGATCCTAGAAGTGCACACAACATCTTTTATTATCCTAAAGAAGAAAATTCTGATCATTCGGATCAAAACAAAATAGAAACATATATATATATATCACAAGTTGTCAGAATTTTGGACCCCGAAGTATTATAACCCTAAACGTTTTACTTTTTGCTTTGTTTGCTGCTGTTTTTTGCCAAGTACAAGCAATATCAACAGCTCAACGTTCAATAATATGTCAATGTCAAAGCATAACTCTACTTTATATCATTTTTTTCCTTTAGTTTGCTTTCACCCAGCAACCAGAAATTCTAAGTACAAGTTACAGCAAAATACAAAATCTTTTATATTTATGTTAAAGGTCTTAGTGTGTGTGTGCGTGTGTGTGTGTGCGTGTGTGTGTGTATTTTTTGCTTAAAATGTTTCTTAGTGGGCTGAGTTTATGAGTGTGTGCAAACAGTAAGGCTCTTTTTTGTCAATAGGTACGAGCCCGCAGAGAGTGAGTGAGCGATCAGGAAGATGGCAGTAAACTCCCACTCACCATATTACTATCTGACTGTGAAACAAACACCTCACACTCCTTCTCCAATTCATGGTCTGTAAGAAAACATGGCAGACGCCAACACACACACACAGTCACTTCTAAAAGAGACTAATACAGAAAAGAAAATATTTGCATCCTCCCAAATTGTACCTTTAAACTCATAAATGCACACAACATCAGGATTATGGGTTAACAGAATCCTTAATGGCATTAAACACTGTAATCAGTAAACAATAAAAGGTAATTGTAATCCGTCACAGTTAAATTACAAAAAACCTAATCGGATTAACTATTTATTTTGTAGTAATTTTTTGTAGGATATTTTATTTTATTAAGGCTATAATAGATTGAATAAGTGAATTCCAGCAGGACAACAGGTTGTCACGCACTCAGAGTGTCACACACAATCTCCACTTCTTTAGCAGTTCTCCATTCCACTCTCATTGAAAATGAATTGCTGTTGGTCGAAGCTGATGGTCCAGGCAACTGTTTTTGCAGACATGTTGTGCAAAAAACGCGCATTGGGTGACCCAAATTTGAATCCCGGCTCGTGGTCTTTTCCTAGCACCTAGCTGTTTTTTTTTGCCAATTTGAAAAACTATTGTAGTACGTTTGATGATCAATTTTTTTATTATAATGTTGTGTTAATTATACGGTAATTATTAATAATTATGTTGCTCTACAGAGATCATCTTAGAACAGCTTAGATATTGTATTTATATTGTAATTATTTTATATTTCAAAGAAATAATAGTGCCATTGTGCTGAATACATGTCATAGACATCTTCATTTGTGTTATAATCCAAAATAACCCTATTGTGATGATTGGATCCCCTCCAAGTAAGTATTTTGTCCTGAAATGTATTTTTCACTCCTATCCCCGCAGACCAGCACAATACTTTATCACAGTATGAGAGTACAGTGTGAGAGAACGTAAGTACATAGACACCAGGCCTAAAGTACTGCTGGTCCCTCTGTTAAATAATCAGACCATTAGACAAAGAGACCCGAGCTATTATGTGCTGAGCTGCTCAAGAAAACATATGCCTAATAATTAGAAGTCTGAAAAGCTTGTGTTTTCTTATCCAGAAAGTCAAAATAGACAGTGTGAAAGATTAGGGGCTCAAAGGGCTTGAATTACACATAATGCCATGAATAATAGTGTCATATAATACTGTTCCATATGATTTAGAATATGTGACCCTGGACTACAAAACCAGTCTTAAATGTTAATATTTCTAAATTGAAATGTTTGCTTAATCTGAAAGCTGAAGAAATAAGCTTTCTATTGATATATGGTTTGTTAGGATAAGACACTTTCTGGCGGAACTACAACTGTTTAGAAAGCGGCAATCTAAAGTGTGTCAAAAACAAAAATCTGTCATTTTTACCCCCGAGCGCTGACAAAAGCGAAAAGGGGACAAATGGGGCAAGGGGTGTGTCTGTTTTGGTGATTTGAGCATCAACAATGGCTATGAGAAATCGGACACCCTGCCTTTAAGAAAAAATATTCACTTATAATAGTACATAAATACAGTGTAAAACACTGATTACATGAATATCTAATGAGCTATATAGTCACATAAATCTTTTTTTACTTAAAAAAAAGAAGTGACCAGTACATTTTCCATTATTTTTCAGACATTTCCATTAATGCTAGAATGCAATTTAATGCAGTGCAGAATATAAAATAGAGGTCAAACAACTGTAAAAATGAATACGAAAAATACAAATTCACAGTATATTGTGCTCTATTTTTACCAGAATTTTTAAAAGGAATATTTAAAATGTTTTATCACAGCAATTGCTCAAACTAGGATTTTTTTTAAATGAACAGAAATTAAATTGCTCCATTTGACATTAATGGATGACCTGCTGCTCTCTGTCTGTATTTCTCACTGTGACCTGGTGGGCGGTGGGCTTCCCGATGCACTATACCTGCCATCACATCAGCCATGTCTGTCTCTCTTGCTCTCGATCTCGCTCTCTAGCTCGCCTAATGTGTATTTGATACAATTTATGCTAACTTTAGCTTTTCTTTCTTTTTATGAGCAGTTTTTGTTGTGTTACAGTACATGCAGTATAAGGTCGCTGCGCTGGGGTCAGATCCACATCCACATGAATGTCATGAACTTACAAACCCTACAGCCAAAAGCAAATAAATAAATAAAACAAAACCACCCAGCAGCCCTGCAGTCAGTGAGTGATATCTGAGTCATAACTTCTAAGCACTGCCTTCTTAAAAATGTGCAAAAATCCAATGCTTTTTTTCATTCCCTTCGAAAATGTAATTTTCTTTTCCAAACTCAGAGAACGATAAAAAAAAAATATATTAAACTGACATTAAAATTGTACATTTTAGCGCCTTCAAAAAAGCATTTTGAATTTTACTGCTTACTGAAATAGCACTTTTAAATTACTGTAATAAAAACAAGCAGAGGTAAAAGTTTGTAGGTAATTCATTAAATATTTAACACCATTTTCACTGGCTAGTCCTGTTTTTCATTGTTTTTATTATTACTAAATTTTAAGGCTATAATTAAATTGTAAAAATGTTACAATTGAACGTCTTTTTGTATTCAACAGGCCAGATATCACAAACATGCAGCCCAAACTCATCCTGACTCTTATTCTGTATTTTCTTGTGCAGAAGAGTTTAGTTATGGATGCATTTTTCACAGACCTGTCTCTTTATCCCCATCAGGCTGCAGCGACACACTGTGTGATCTCTGTGAGCGTAACCATCACTTTATCAACAGGTACCCAACATCTGTGCACTCCTAAAGCTTTCTGCTCAGTGTGACAGTGATACAGCGCTTCATTTTTGCTGTTGTTTCATATTTTGCTAGGAGCGGCTGAACGGTCCATTGAGGTTGTGATTACCAAAGCAGCAAAACAATTGTCCATATTTGGCTATATCTATTCCAATGAGACACAACAATGTCAGACTCCCCATGAATCTTGTTTTCTGTGTGGCTGAAAGTGCCATCAGGAAAATCACACAAGCTTGTGGATGAGGGATGTGGAGAGCCATGGACTGAGAGCGTAGGACCAATTTTTATACACTATTTTATAAACGGAAATGAAATACGATTTTACGGAAACAACTTATTCTGAAGCTTCAGAGGCTATGTTTATATCTTTCATGTTCTTTTTAAATTAGGTTTCAACAGGTTCCAGTACTCTCTCCACCAAATCCATCCCTTAATAAAGCCTTTAATGGATGTTGGGGGCTTTATTAGAGCATGTTAAACAGAAAATAGCAAATGGATTCTTAAACACATGGGACTTAAGAGAGCTGTTGTCTCTGTGGTGGAGGTTAAGAGTCTGACCTTTGCGTTCTAATGTACTAAAGCCGAGTGATTACGAATATGTTTCCTCAAATAGCCTTAAGAGCTCTGTTTGACTCTCTTATTTGCCACGTTGGTTCTTCTCTTTCATCATCTTTCTCACTTCTTGTTTTCTTTCTCTCCCTCTATTATTTCTGATAGATGAGCGGTGTAAAGTGACTCAGGCTGTATGCTTTCCTCCTGAATCCTGACAATAATTCCAGATGGGAGGATGAGAAAGCTCATGAATCCAATTAACAACGAAAATGTTCCTTTTCACAGAAACCGGGGGAAAACCATTAACACGTACCTGACCCCAAACTAAGAGGTCTGGGAGTCCATGGAGCGGTTAATTCGCCACAGCTCTCCTGGCCAGACAACAAGAGCCAGCTGCTGAACGCCAGCCAAAATGACAAAACCCAACCAATAAACTTGACTCATCTCTCTCCAAAAGCCCGGCAATTATAGAGCTTCAACAACTTAGTCACGTCACGCCACATGATGAGAACTCACAGAGAGGGAGAGAAGAGATGAGATTTGAGAGACACAAGTTGATCGTAAGCACCAGGGGGGGACGTTGATCAAACAGAAAGCCAAGTAAAGTGATACCCTGTTATTTATTATTTTAGGGCTGGAACAGATTGTTTACACTTGCACAGTCGCGCCTTTTGTAGCTCATTCGCTTTAAAGTGAAAGTTTTGAGTGCACTCGTGAGAAAACAGATGGAGTTGTGAAAAGCTGCTCATGGAAGAGGAACAGCAACTTATTACATTTTGATTAAAGGCTGAGCTTCAGGCTTTCCTGTAGGTAACTGAGCATGGCAACAGATTTCCATGAAACGCACACACCGCTTAGAACAAACCGCAGAGCCTGAATGCAAACTAAGTCGTTTTGTATTAAAGGTCCTGTATATGAAATTAAGCTACACCTAGTGGTGAGATTGTGAATTACCACCAATGACACACTTCAACCCTACCTTTTAAAGCATTATGGTGGCTGACACAGAACTAAGATGTCGTCACATTTTCGCTTCTTTGTTGAACTAGATAACATATTTGCGAAACGCACCCTGTTTGTCCGTTTAGGGCTACTGTAGAAACAACATGGAATATAAAGTAAGGGGACCCACGGTGTATGTAGATAGAAACAGCTCATTCTAAGATCATAAAAACATAATGCTTCATCATTTAAGGTCTTTATACACCTCTGAAGACAATATATTATATTGTATTTCTGTCAATAGATCCAAAATAATACGCACAACATTTAAAGCCTATTCCAAATATTCAAATGCAAAGATACTGTTTTTTATCTTGAATATAATACGACCTATAGTATAGCCCACAGTCTTTCTCCTAAGATTGGTTTTGTTTGTCCTTTTTTAACGCATTGAATCTCTGGGGAAAAAAAGCTCAATGAGCAAGATGTTTGTAAAAAGCTATAAAAGCTTCCCAGTGATTTCATGATAAAGCATTAAGTCAATAAATAACAGTGCAGGCTTCATTTCACTCAATCTTTAAACAGCCAAGAGGAGTAAATAGATCCTTAAGCAAACAAATGAGTAAACAAACCAAGACTTGAACTAAAATGTCTTTGTTTAGCTCACAGCTTGCGTTGATACTAACACAATATGCAAGCACGTGTGTGTGTGTGTCTTCTTGACCCATAAACATGTGCAAAAACATGTAATCAAATTGCAAGCACATGTGTGTGTGTTTTCTTGAGCCCTTAACATGTGTAACCTTGCTGTATGTCATATTTAATCACACATGTGTGTCTGTGTGTGTGTGTTTGTGCGTGTGCGAGTGCGTGCGTGCATGCGTGTGTGTGCGTTCAAATTTATTTACCAATACTGCAGATCAATACGGGAGACAAAGCCAAAACTTCCCTTATAAATATAAACTCTTTCTCTATATCATTCTGAGGATACTATAGATGGTCTTGGATCAGTAGTTTTATCCTAAGCTCTCAATAAATGTTTAGCCAGGTCAAAAAGTGAATTAGATCTGGTCTCAGGTCAGTGCTTTTCTCTTCAGGTCATCGGGTAATTGTCACATCTCAAGTCAGGCACTCCAAAAATGGGCAAGCATGACATTCTTACAACTACCATAGTAATGATTTAACTAAAAATAAAATAAAATGCAGTTAAAAGAGATACATGTTTAAATGCAAAAGAAGAAAATGTGTAAACCAATGCATCTGGATTTGACAATACCCCACAATGTTTTAAAAAAATCAGACCACAGTACTCTCAGACCCTGTCTATTTATGTAGTGTTTTTCTCACATTCAGTTCATATTTTTTGCATTCTTTTGTACAACATTACAGTGAATGTACACACTAAACTGCTGCTTTTCACTCTGTAGCAGAAGTGGACAAATGCAGCAAAAGTTAGCAGCAACTCCTCACGTGTGTTTGAAACATCATCTCCATAACTGAAAAATGCATTTAGGTGGTAAAAAACATCAGTGTCACATTTAGGACAATACTTCCCTTGAGTATACTGTAGGTACACAGTGAACAGTACATCGTTTGTGACACAGTTCTTTCTCTCTCTCTCTCTCTCTCTCTCTCTCTCTCTCTCAGTGTCTCTCTCCCTCTTTCAGTCTCTCTCTCATTGTACAATTCTATAACAGAGAAAATCTGAAAATACAATATCTATTAATGTAATAAATCATTTCCACTCTTATAACGAAGCTTCTCTGGTCACAAAATCTCATTATCAAGAGTCAGTTACTAACTATTCACACAATCCACCTAGCAATATTCATTTTGGCCCAATATGTGGCCCTCACTAACATTCAGCAATATGCATTAGTGACGGACCAATCATATGATCCCCAATATCATCTCTGCCAATGCAATGTCTGCTCACATCATTAGAAAAGCCATCTATGATTGCATACTTGTCTAATCACATTACAGTCAAAAGCAGTAGTGCTGACAGACCTACACAGAGGTTTGAACATCTTGGCGAGGAGACAGCTTCTTTATAACAAACTTGATTCTCTTTCCACCTTCATTTCTCCTTCCTGGTCTACTTTTATTACTTGTTTCTCACTGACTATCCACTAAACATCAAAACCTCCACATTTCATGCAGAGCGATGCGTTTTTATTATTACGTTCAGAGTAATTATTTTCCTATATTCTAGTTGCAGTGTTTTCTAAATCTCTAACCAAAAGTATTGATTGTCTATAAATAATTCAGCATGAACCTCTTTAGTTTCAGACGTCATTCAAACTTTACTTTGTAGGTAATTTTAGCCTTTAGGTGCGCTATGCATTTTTATTCTTCATTCCTAAAGTTGACTTTTACGCACATTAAGATTAATGTTTGAAAATAAAAAAATATATTAAAAAAATGCAACCTAAATTGATGACATCATCATACAGTAGGTTTTGGATATATTGCAATTAGTTGTTTTACACATCTATTTGCATTTGTGATTTAGAAGTGTTTTTTCCTCAAAACCTAAAACATAAGCTTGCGAAAATATAAGCACGAGTTTGTGGCGTGAGTTTATAGCGTGTGGCATGGTTCAGTAGCACAGCTCCAGCATACTGTAACAGTGATTTACTTATAAATACAGTATACTGGTGTCACATCACACACAAACTAAACTACTACACTCTGTCCTTGAGCTCATAATAGCCTTCCTGTCAGTGAATATATAACTCAAAATGAACTGGGAAGAAAATGATCTTGTGGCCTTTAAAAACAATGGTCACGGGTATGACTTGTGCCTCACATTCCCCTTTTACATGTGTCAAATCAAATGATCAAAACCTCTTCTGATTCAGACACATTTGACCTTCTAAGACCTTCACCCAATGTCGAGCGAGGCAGATTCTGTTGAAGCTACTTGATATGAATATAAATATAAAATGATGATTGACCGTCTGCTTTTGGCACACAGGCTGGGTGAATGTCTCCCTAAGGACCAGAGTCATGTTGGACTTTGTAAAGGAAGCCCATGCGTAGGCTGGAAACCATAGCAACTATATTGCTCCAGTTAAATTGATATTTTTTAAAATTGCCTGAAAATAATCTACATCTGACTTTGTCATACAGCCAAATTGCTGAAGGTGATGTTGGATAAAATACTGTAAATTTACAGTAATATTCCCTTTAGCACATCTGACCGTGATTCATTCCAGTCATTGTGCTTTTGAATAAGTCTGCTGTGCAGTAAGCTGTATTTATTACTGCCAATGGCCTAGGGGTTGCTGTTAACAAATACACTTACATACGATTTAACTGAAATAATGTTGTGTGTGAAAAGGTTGATAATCCCACTAACTGCAGAATAGCACAGCCAATTACTGCCAATGTAATGAAACACAACAACACAGCTATTAATACGAGCTCTGGAAATCAGAAATACACAAGCAATACAGGCAAGGTGAGAATTCTTAAAATAAAAGGGAAATTTCACTTTTATTGCTGCAAGTTTAATCATTTATGTAATAATTGAACTAAAATAAGGTAATTATTAAAGGCAGTCATTTACTCTCACAATTTACCATCAATAACCTTAATTTAAACTTTTTTTCCCCCTGAGATTCAAACCCGTACACTGTATATGAACTTGAGATTTATTCAATATAAATCCTTAAATCTACCTCTTAAAGACCAGATTACAAAAAAGAACTGCTGAGGACTGCAGCCCTGCACCAGACTCATATTCTACTAATTAAATTACTCATTCAGCAATCATGTTATTAAATTAACTGCTTAGTTTAAATGAAGTAATTAACATCAACAGGAGCCTTCAGGACACAAAATATATGAGATTTAAATTAACAGCTACTGTTACTCACACAAAGTCTATTACATTTGATCATAAAATGAAGGAGCTGATGGAGAATAAAAGAGTTTTCTGTTGATTGAATGATATCATAGTTAGCTGAGACAAAACCAGAGTCTAATTCTAGTATAAACAGTATTCAAGAGTAAACAGTTTTCTTGTAATGTAATACACACTTTCAGCATGTCAAACAAGAGACATTTCCAGTGTAATGAAAGATCTACCCCAAGAGGAACAAAATAAAAGTTTATACAGTATTGTTATTTTCAAGGTAACACAGTTCTGGTACTGAGAAAAAATAATAAACCACATTCATCTTTGTAATTGTATAATTGTATACAGTGCATGCCGTTCTTATTAACTGAGAAACATGGAATATGTATTTTAAAATTATCATAATACTTTCTGTAAACATCAAAGTTATTTCTATTTTTCCCATCTCCCACTCTTTTGTCTTCTCCCCAGGATATATTGATCAAGGAAGCTAGAAGTTGGATGATTGTATTGCCATGGTAAAAAATAAGTTCAAAAAATAAACCTGCAAACAGCTTTTGATTTTAGAAAGAGGAAAAACATAGATTTGATTAAAAGAACAAAATAAACGTTCTATAACATTCAGGCTTCTGTAGTGATATTTCAAACTATGAGATGGATGGTGGTTCTTTATAAAATGTTTACCGCATAGACCACCGTGCCCTGGAGGACTGATAAATATTAACGTTAGATAAGCCGCTTTTTCTTTGCGTATCACTGTCAAGTGAAAATATGATTTCTGACAATTATTTGCAGAGTTAAAGCCAAACGCTTATATTATTTATTATAATTCTCAAATATCTCAGCTTTTGTTATTTATTGTCAGTTACATGTCTCATTTATACCTTTTCTAAATACAGCTTAGCTTCAGTTTTGTAAGACAGACAGTATTGTGGCTGGCTTTAGATGGGTTGTGGGCAAAAAGCAGGAAGAGCTTGGAAACGATAAGGCTGTTCAGCTTAACCAGCTGAGCACAAGCTTCAATAAGGATGATTATGTTTGTCTTGTCTTGTCCGTCCATGTATAATATTACAATAGAATTATAGCAAAAGTGACCTCCACTGTTTAAACCTGTCAGACAGTGACTCTATAAGATTCATGTCATTCATATTTTGACATACCCTGTCTCAACAAAAAGCAATGACAATGGCAGGAGGCAAATCAGGTCGGTTTCCCTTTTCACCTTGAGCTGGCATTTCTCGAATGAGAGGTCACGGCGAACGTGACACTTTTCTGAGAACAGCGCTGTATCGAGCTATCAAGCTAAAGGCAATCCCCCACAGAGACCCCCTTAGTGAACTGAAATAAACTCTTCCTGTAATGTCCAATAATTGTAGGACTTTGTGACCTTCACATTCTCTTCAAAAAATTTTAGATATCACAAAAAAAATCAGAATTGTGACAGAATGAAATAGGAAGGTGTTCAAACCATGGGCTTCACCACCTCGTTCCCTCTTTAAATAGCCCGAGTGAAGGCACTACCAGACATTCTATTGTGCTGCTTTTACCTCCTACTGTTCAATCACTTTTGTGTACGCAGCAAGCAAAGAGTCTTGCGTCATTTACTCAAGGTTTCTATTCACAGGACTTTTGAAAAAACAGAGCTGGAGCAATTATCTGTCTGCTTATTTATTTCCACATGTCTCATCACTTTCTCTCAGCGACCGGGCAGAAATTTAATTTCTAACCTATTCCAAAACACATCCTATAATGTCCAAAGCTAAACAAAACTAAGTAAAAATCTATTTTTTACAGTAGATGGTCAATTTAGTTTTATTGTACCTATATTCAAATTCAGAATAGGTTTGTGTTCATTTTAGTATAATTTTTAACCGTTTTGTTATGTGCTTTTGTCATTTACCTTTAAAAAAATTTTTTGAATATTGTTATGTAAAGTACATTTAGTTTATTTGTTTAATTTAATTTATTTTCACTTCATTTTAAGAGCCTGAACTTGAACTCATGTCAGTTTATTGCTGCAACATTTCTCATTTTTGTTGAGATTTTCAAATAATATTTATGCTAATCTTTTATTTTATTTCAATTAACAGAAATGTTTTAATAGTTTTAGTAAACTCCAGTATAATAACCTATTTGAGCTACTTGTTGCGTAATCCATTTTACGAAAGCCATTTATATTAATGCTGGTGTTGTACAGTATGTAAGGCTGATGAATTCTGACACAGAATTTTTATTTATTCATTTTTTTTATTGCATTTACATTTTACATTTACATTTACATTTATGCATTTGGCAGATGCTTTTATCCAAAGCGACTTACATTGCTTTATCCTATACATTTTACATAGACATTTGCAATCCCCTGGGATCGAACCCACAACCTTGCATCGTTAACGCAATGCTCTTACCACTGAGCTACAGGAAAGCTATTGCTATGATCAATTTGCATAAATGCATCATAGCAAATGACAAATTCCTTTATTCCAAGGGTTTACATTTTAACAGTATGTGTGTTTCCTGAGACTCAATCCTGACACTAAGCATGCATTGAAATGGTCCTCTCTACACAGCAGTCATAATCTTCTATCTAACAAACTGGTCCAATAGTGAAGAATATTTCTACCACTATATTACCATAAGTATAAGATATGGAGAATTTTTCTCCGATTGACTTCGCATAATGAGTCACGTCCCATACATTTTCATTTTGTTATTTTACAGCAACAATTCCGCAGTTAAGCCGGTCAGTCCCTCATTAAAACAGACCAACCTCCTTTATTACCCCTAAAGGCAAGGTCAGGGTCAGTCAGTTAATAAAGTAACAGTCTTTGCATTGATATGAATGTTTTTCACTGCAGTAAGTTTTGAGTTCTGAGTTTTCATACCCATTGAACCAGCGATGAAAGGAAAGTGGAATTTAAATGGTTCAGCACTTCTGTAGAGTGAATAGGTGTAAAGATGTGAAAAAGTGAAGGTATCCTGGTTCATTTATAGAGATCAATGGCCATTGGATGTTGGCATGTGTGAAATTGAAGGGAGCAGGTTACAAACAGAACACCATTTTAAGCCATTCAGGATATTCAGTTTCGAGGAACATCTTTTTAAGTTTATTTTTTGGATCATTTTCGGGTCATATGACTCCTTTAAGCGCCCATTGATTTTGTGACATTATTTAATCTCATTTTACTTATGAGAAATAAGTGTATCTGTAAAGATAACGTTTAAAACAGGAACAACAAAAACTAAAATAGTAAAAGATTTAAGGCACATTTTCCTTTAATATTTGCATTTACACATTTGGCAGACGCTTTAAATTCCTACACTAAGAGTAACTTTTATTGCATTCTGCATTAATATGTCTTTTGGGCATCGAGACCATGATCTTGGCACTGCTAGCATCTTGCTCTTTCTCTTTCGAGCTACAGGAATCTTTATGAAAACAAAATTCATAAATACTCATTTCTTTTGAATATCTGACTGTAATCAAATTAATATCGGCAGTCTCAGTGTATCTTTTTCTGAAATGAACAAAACTCTAATCTTTGACCCTCGCATACATATTTTGTGAAAGTCTACAGAGAGGGCAGACACACGCAATAAAGCTTAATATCTTGATAATCAGTAATATAAAGAGTTTAGCAACAACACAAGAGATTATGATTATCACTTAAGCAGAAGTGAGGATCGCTTCATTACCATTTCCATTACCTCGGGTTAATACTTCTTATTTTACCACCTAAATTAGTTCTAAACAAGCTTTTTTGTTTATTTTCTTGTTTTTTCATTGTCTTACTGTGGCAATTGTCACAAAAGCACCTACAAATAATCCCTGTTCGTTTTGAACTCATTAACAAAACATGCTCTGATGATGCTTCATTTATCAAGTATAATTAAAGATAACACTAAAGAACAATTGCTCAAAAACACCAGGGATTGTGATGCACGGTTGCAAAAATAGTGCTTACCACAGGTAACAATCAAAAACAAGATGTTTCCGTTGAAGTTGGTTTAAACAAAATATTAATATTAATACTATATAAACTGAAAATACTATAAAAATTGCATGGTTAACTAAAACATGTACTGTTGTATGCAACAATTTCAATGTGCATTTCAAAAGTTAGGTCCATTATAATTCCAAATAACTTTTTCTGCCTTTCTTATGACAGTAAATTAAAAATATAAAATAATTGAACAACAATTATTATATTTTAGCCTTATTATTTGTTTTTTAATAACAAATATTATGGGACCATGCCTGTGAAAACTCGGCTTTAGTCATATTTTGTGTGTGATATACTGTTTTCTACATAAAATAGTGCAACATCATGTAAAGAACATTCTGTACAAATAATATATTCATGTGTATAATATTGAATGAGTAAGGTAGTGTCAATAATTGAAATCATAGTCATGAATGCTTAAAATCAAACTTTGATCCTCATTATCTTATAATTAGATTATGAAGCGAGGTTTTCACAGGCAGGGTTATTAGCCAACAACAACAATTCTTGAAAAAATCCTCAAAAGGATTCACATTGTGTGTTATATCACACCATACACATTCATTTTGGGGACATATTCATTAATCTCTGTTATTAAGCATTACATTTTTCATTATTACGTCTAAATAAAGCCACAATTCAATGAAATCTTTTGACTTTACAGCATCTGATATTGATGAAAGTAACTTTAGCATAATAATGAATGATCTATAGGTAGGTTTGGTAAACAGCAGTCGTTCCATTTTGAAATAACATACAAATTATCAATTCAAGAGGATCTTGAGAGGGTAATTCGTAACATTATGAGAAATCCCAGACCCTCTTTCTCCATCCTTGATACAGTTAATAAGCCAGCAAAGCATCGCACTACAATTACACCCCATGTCTGTTCTGGTTAAATAGCTAGAACCTGAACAATTGACTTTCTCATTAACCACATGTAAACAGTTTCATCTCCTCCTTGTTTTGCCAGACTACTTATTCTGTCTTCTGACTCATAGTTCCCCAACCTAACCCCACTAAAACCTTCCATTCATACGCATTCGAATGCGTCAGACCGGAAATGCAAGCCCGTCCAAAGATATTTCTCTGCGTAGCAAAGTGCAAGTATGGGGAACTCATTACCGGCAAATAGACGTCACTTGAGTGCTTGAGACCCACAGAAGATCAGAAAACATGACAGCTTGACCTCTCCTTACAGAAATGTAAAAACTGGTAGAATCACTCCAGCCCATTTTCGTCCCATCACACGACACATTTTGCATGCTCAAAGTCGGACAGCGGCATAACCCTCCAGCTCTTGTGGCCTTCAGAAGACAGATTTATCAATGTAGACGCAAAATTGTCTTTTCATTTATTTCACAGGACCTATTTAATATAAAAATCCATACAAACACATTTCCTCATTTAGATACAGGTATTAAAATCTTCATTTTAACTCCCACTCAAGCTGATTTAATTCTGTACAATCCTGCTGCAATTGCTCTTTTACGTTGCTGTTAACACAAGCAGGACTAATCTTGTTGTTTCTTAGAATGAGAAAATGCGTTTTATCCTATTTAGCATATTGAGGTGAAATCACTAATTTTCAGTTTTGAATAGATGTTAAGAAATGCTTTTCCCTATATACCTAATACATAGCTAAATAGCTAAATATTGTTATGTTTGAGGAAAAAGAGCAATGAATATTTGTTGCACCCTTACGTGCCAAGTTCAATTGTCAACGGGCTGCGTCAACAACCCGGAAAGAGCTGCTGTCTATACATTTCTAAAGGGGATTTTTACACTGATTTTTATCCAAATTAGAAAATAAAAAAATGGGATAATACATAGTAGATACTGTTAATATTCACATTTTTTACACGTAAGTTTTGTCTTGAGTGCTCAAACATAAATACGCAGCCGGGAAAGACCATTAAAACATTATACGCAGATGCATTTCATATTAAACGTAAATTTTAACACATAGGTCCTACATAATCATAAAACATTTAGAACAGCAATGTAAATATTTCACAGCAATGTAATTAAACTGTCAATTTATTGAATCATATAATGTGTTTACTTTGTGTGTTTCTCCGGCTTCTAAATGAGCTCAGAAAACGCTGTTCCACGCAACATTTCATTGGATCATATTTATAAGGATCACAGTTGATTCCAGCTGCTTTTAATAACAGGAGACAATAGCTTGGTTAAATCCGGTTTGGCTGTTTATTATTCAAAACAGTCGTTTTTCAATGTTTTGCCACAGAATGGGGGGTCAGGCCCCCCGCCCCCCTACTAGCTCCACCCATGAAATAGTATCACATTAATCAATGGATCTGCAACATTTATAATTCAAAGTGAGGACAACAACAGCCATAAATATAATCCATATAATAAATGTCACAATAAAATGCTAAATCATTATTTAGTAAAAGGAATAACTTGATATGATGTTTCCCTGCCATTCATTCTGATAAGCACGAGCTCTGTCACTCCTGTGCATACCTGCATGTTCATGTATCACATCCACAAAATGTTTTAAATTAATATAAAAAAAATATTAAATATAATATTTAATAGTATAACTAATATTAAAGCATCTGAAAAGCGACAAAGAGCTTCTCGGAACACTTTTGTTTACATGGAACTCAAATTAATGAATAACACAGCTCACCAGGCTGAACTAACTCTATCTGCCCGTCGTCTTTACGGGGCTCTCAAAACTACCGTCAACTCTCTATAACAAGTGGCAAAAAAGAGAAAACGGCACTTCATCATGAATGACACATTTCCGTGCTTTACAATGTCATCATGATCTACGCCAAGATTGGTGAAAAGTATGACGAAGGGTGATCGAAACTTCTTATAGTGGATGGGAAAGGGTCTTGTATCGGTGGCGCATCATATCATGTAGGTTGCATTAATAACAAAGAACGGCAAAGAAACAGATGTCAAGTTAATTCAAACACCTTGTGATCTGCTTCTGAAGTTGACTCCACTCTGTGCCGCTGTGAACTGAAGAATGTGCTAAATAACACAGCCTGCTGTCATTTTCATAATAAGAGTTTTGAAGAGGACTAAAGCGACCTCAAATTCCTGTACTAATTAGAATACAAATGCAATTATTGTTTTTAGTGGACAGTTTACTATTCGATGTAGGAAAGATATAATACAGACAGGGCTATTATTTGCATCCAGATGCCATCCAATTTTCCAGAAATCAATTCATGATTACCCGTTCAATAAAAAATAACCATCAGAATTCAGCAGGAGGGAAGATTACAGTAAATCGTCAGTTCAATTGAGAGCCAGTTTTGTTCAGACAAAACCACCTTGGAGCATAAAGAGATTTGTTCCTATTTAACTCATTGGTGTTAAAAATTATTATTGCGCTTAGACACGCGAACAGGTAACATGATAGTGTATGCATAACAAGTTTGAGTTAACCGCACAGCAGGACCTGAATCTGATTTCACCAAAAAATACATTTAGACTAATAAGCATTGATGGACTCCTCTGTGACATTAACAAGAAAGCTCGAATTCTGTGAAAATGAGTAAACAGCAGGTTATACTGTATGAGGAAAACATGACTTGCCCAGCGGAATTTCTTGCGAATCTGAATTTGATGTTGATCCAGCTTAAACAAACAAAAGCCAAGTGTATTGACTTTTACTCACTTATAATTTATGCAGCTATAAAATGTTAATGTTGTTTCACTGTGACCAGTGAAATAATCAACCTTTCAGTGCAAATCACTGCAACACTCTCGAAAAAGTATAAAGTGGAATAATATATACAGAAAAATGAGAACGACTCAGATATACAAAAGAGCAACTAGGGTTATTTCACACATTAGAAATGGGTGCAACATTTATTTTGGCTTGGCAGGTATGAAAGCTCATTTTAGAATATTTCCTGGGTCATCTCAGAGCACCTGTCTTCAAACCTGACTTTATATGATTGTGTTGATACAACATCTACTGCAGTAACTGTCTAAAATGTCTTCAATCTTAAAACAGATCATTTTAATATTTAATAGTCATCCTCTGAAAGTGAATCATTTATTTCAACAGAATGATCAGTGAGAGCAGTGCCAGTCCAAAAACACATTTGAAGTCAGAAAGATTTCCTCATGTGCCTTTTCGATAAAAGAAACATCAATCATGGCTTGGTTCGTGTTTTTCAATATTTGTGCTGTATACTGTATGAACAAACAAATGTAGTGCACAAACTGGGTCGAAATGAGGAAAAAGTTAAAGAAGTGTAAAAGAAAAAAGAGGATTAAATGAAGTGATGTAGGTGCAGAAAACTTGGAGAAGGTCAAAAGACAGAATTCCTCACGCACTTGAAATATGTGACCCTGGACAACAAAACCAGCCTTATGGGTCAATTTTTCGAAATTGAGATGTTTACATAATCTGAAAGCTAAATAAATAAGCTTTCTATTGATGCATGACTTGTTAGAATAGGATGATAACTGGCTGAGATACACCCGTTTAAGACTCAGGAATCTGAGATTGCAAAAAAATCTAAATATTGAGAAAATTGCCTTTGAAGTTGTTAATCAGAGGCACTGTGGCAGGACATCGAAGCACAAAAAGAAAGTTTTCATATATTTAATGTAGGAAATATACAAAATTTCTTAATGGAACATGATCTTCACTTGGTATCCTAATGATTTTTGTAATAAAAGAAAATATATAATTTTGACCCATACAATGTATTTTTGTCTTTTACTGAAAATGTTCCCGTGATACTTAAGACTGGTTTTGTGATCCAGGGTCACATAAGGCTCATTTCAGTTAGTCTCTTTCTCACTCAAACCTTGAAATGCACTTTATTCATTACTTTTCATCTTGCTTACTCTTTTCTCTCCCTCACTTTTTCAGAGATAAGGTTGTGAGATTCACAACTTCATAAAAATCCTTTACAGCAAAATTTTAAATCCATTTAAAACTGGAGTTTAAACAGACCAAACACCCAAACACCCACACACACACGCACACACCTACACACACACAAACACAGTAGAGCCCAAAGTAGATTCTTACACAACTCCCACACAAAGCCAATTAAATGTCATTATTCAAAGCAAAGAGCATTTGCTAGTATTAAAGCTCATCATAATGACTGAAGCAAAAATGGAGGAAACAAGAAGAAATGTGCCAAGGACATAGAGGGAGAGAGTCATTAATGACACAGTGGAACATTGCAGCCCCCAGCTTTGCTCTCTAATTACATTTGGCTCTTTGTAACATTCTGGAAGTAGTGCTGCGTTTCCAGCTTCCAAGTAGCTTTTAGAGAACCCAAGGACCAACACTCATCTTTATCTCTTTCTCATTTGTTCTCATGCTCTCTCACTATCTACCATTTATTTTGTGCCATCTACACTCGCTTGCCAAGTCCTAAAACAAACATTATGCCAATGTCAAGCCTTCCCAAATTGCTGCATGTTTTGTGAAACAGAACAAGGTAAATCTCAGGCCAAGACCACTGTGGGCAGTATGCCTAATTAAAATATTAATCAAAACTGAATAAATAAAAAAAAAACATTATAATAAATACAAAAAAATTGTTTATGCAAAATTTGAATTCTAAAGTTTTATCTCAATGGGTAATTTATGAATTTGGTAAACTAACACTGTAAGACTAGCAAATACACTAAACCATATCTCTTTAAATGTACTAAAGTATAGATTTGTTTGACTGTTCTCAATGAGCAGGTTTCTTAGCAACAAGTTCCTGACAAGTAGAAAAAAATTAATAAGAGTCAAATATTACTTGTAATCTTGTGTTTTCCATTTGACATTAGAGAGCTGTACCTCGGACAAAACATCCATCATTTACACACTAAAAGTTTTGGGTTATTTGGGTTTATGTCCCCAACTATGTTGTTATAAATTAAGCTCTGTTGTTGATGCTGGGTTGTTTTAAAATCCCTTGTTGTGTCATAAACATTCTCTCGGTTTATTTAACCCAACTGTTGGGTTTGTCCATTTTTGACCTAACGATGGGTTGAAATAACCTAGTGGGTTCATACTCAATATTACATATACATATTCAATATTAACCAAGACAAAAGTGTGCTACCTGACAATGGCATCTTCCCTCTTCCATCATTATGACCACTGTTATATTCAGCGTTTCTTTTGAATGATTCTTTACCTCCCATTTAATCAAACCTAATGACTTTGGCTACCAATTGATATGATGATTTGATAACTGTGCATCTCTTTTAAACATACACATAAAATGCAGGTTCTGAAGGTTTTTCAGGGCACTTCTGAGTGACATTTGGTTATTACATCAGCGTCAACAGAGATGAGGTCACTCTGCTTTAGTATTACACAGACGAGGAACACACACTAAAGCTGAAGGAAAAAAAAACCCAGAGTTCAAACTATCCTTGAGGACGGATGTCAACTTCAGGATGGATTCCGACTAGGGAATCATATGCTATTATTCATACATGACTGGACTTTTGAAGTCATACAGTATGGTTTACGGGTCTTTTCATAGCCATGATGATTTTTATACTGAGTACATTACATTTTGTACATTTTTACTTATGTTTGACAACCAGAAAGTAGATTTGATTTTGTCCTGAATGGGTGTTCTACCAATCTCTTTTCATGGAGAATGATAAACTGTATAAGCTAGTCAAGGGGATATTTTCTTTGAGGGAGCTATGAAAGACATGGTGTACAGTAGCTGCAACAAAAGTTTGTTGAAATTTTGACAGGCCTCTTGGTAACGCCTCTGGGCAGCTGTTTTTCACTGATTCAACTACATGAGGAAAGTCAAAAATTCTGCAACCTGAATATTATTAGATGACATGTACCAAATGACCACATTTTTAAGGTTAGTCTAGAGCAGTGGTTCTCAACTCTTGACCATTTTCCTGCCGATACTTCCTATCAGAGTTGGGGATAAACGGATCTCAAAAATGGATCTCGCAGGCCAGAGTTGAGAACCACTGGTCTAGAGAACGCATGTGTATTCTAGAACAAAAATCTAATGTGAAATGTTTATGATGAATCCCCCCCTTCTTCTCTCTCTTCTACGCACATACTCCAGGCACATTAAAGCTGTTCTTCTTTTCTCACCTTTTATCTCTCACCACACACACAGCCCCTGTAGTAAGACAAACTTTTAACACAAATTTAAAGACAAACTTCTTAGAATTGTCCACTTGACCTTATTTTATGACATTCAAAGCAAAATATGATTGCAAAACAGATGTGTCTTTGATCGCAACGTGCGCTAAAATGAGATAAGAGCAATCTTTAGGTATAGGATAAGGACATTTTGAGACGATGACATCATACATGGACCAGACAAGAGTGTGTCACGATAATATTCATCTAACTGTTTGCCATCCAATCAGGGTTTCTCATCAGCAGAGTCATTTCATAGAATCTCAGGTGCTGTAAGTATTTCAGCATCAATCATCTAAAGAGCGCTTACCACTAAAGACCACAACATCTCTGCCTATGGCCACCTGGAGGCGAGCCCACCAACACTCAGAGATCATTTGAGGGAACACTTGGGCTCATCTGAACTAAAGAAGTGTCAGCCAAAGTGTCATCCAGGCCTGTAATTGAGTGGGTTGTAGAGAACGTTGACGTTATGTCATGCCAGGTCAGTGCATGAGATCCAGGGTCTGGAGAATTTGTCTGCCATAGTATGCGTAAAGACAAAAAGGATCAAATTACTTTTTAGATAATTCTTTAAATATAAGCTATGTGAATTTTAAAGCATGTGAAGGGTTTGTGTCAAAATAAAAAGATTCACATTTGAGATGCTTTTAAGATGTTAAGAGTGAAAAATCCAAAATCAAACGGCTCAGAACCAAGACAAGAAATCAATAAACTAATAAAGGAAGAAAATGTCTACAGACTGAGATCACAAATTTGGATTATAAATCGCTGCAATGTTTCGACCAGTCAGGTCTTCATCAGGCATCAATCCATTGTGGTGTATTTAAAGATCAACTGAAGTGTCTTGAAATGAGCATCTTTAATCGATGCAATGACGTAATTTTTACTGAAAGTTGTTAGAAAAGCACATACAGTATATAAGAATACGGGATCATATTGCCGCAAATGTTATGTATTAAATGCTTATATCTTTTAAGTGTGAATTTTGTTAATGTTTTGTACCACAATAGTTAATAATAACTAGTTATAACTAGCAAGAATCTCTAAGGCTACATATTCATATTAAAGGCCACATTTTTTTTGCTAGGACTTTAAATCATCCATGTTACGATCAGTCACAAAACACTAAGTCACATGACTGAGGACAAACTTGATGACAAACTTCCCCCAGGCCGTCAGATTACTCAACATGGACAGAATCCATGACACAGTCCACAATCCACATTGAATAGACTGATATGATGCCACACACTTAACATGCTGCATAATGTATATTTCACTTTATGTCATGGATCGCAAGGAAAGAACCAAATTGCAGGCAGCAGCGGTGATGAAAGGGTTAAACAGATTTATTTAAACACAAAATAAACCGAAAAAAAAAAGCCCACGGTGGGGTAAAACAATCTACACAAACTGGGGAAGGATGACTAGACAAGATTAACCAGGAAATACTCAACAACACTCAACAATAAAACAATAAACTAACAAAGACTAGGACTCAGGGTAGTCTAATATGAACCATGTACAAGACCAGTGTTGCCAGATTGGGCGGGTTTTAAAATTTGGGCTGGTTTTTGATGCAACAGGCGGGATTTTATTTTTGACTATAAACTGTATTCTTTATTATTTTTTAATGAAAACTAACTATAAAATAAATTATATAATGTAGGATTATGTTTAAATTAGGTATGGTTCAAGTTAGCCAATAAGGTTCAGGGGAATCCTGTCCAATCAGATGTACAATTCTGATGTTTGATCATTTCTGAAACGTAATAGCTGATATAGTGTCTAGTGACGATTCAGTGTATCATTCAGTCATTATTTTATTTAAAATTAAAAGAAGGAAAAAACGAGAATTCATGTTGATTCGCCCAGTGGTCTATAAGTTAAATAATAATAATAATTTAATAATGATAATATAAAAAAAAAAAATAGTTGGTAATTAAGCACAAATTTGTAAGTAGCCTACTAATACAAAAAGAAAAGTATAATGAAATGATTTGAGAATTGGCCTATTAGAAAAGAACTGTAGTTCTGACAATAGTAGCACAAGAAAAAAAAATGTGTCCCCTTCTGAGATTTCCGATGTAGACCTTGTGTTCTATTAAAATTATCATTTATATAAAAAAAAAGAAAAAAAAAAGATGCACTGGATATACTTGGGGCGAGCCTGGTGCTCTCCAATGTGCGATTTGTTAGTCTGGTTGTTTAATAAGAAAAAAAATGGTGTGTTTTATTCTATAAGAGTTTTAATAACAGTATGTTTTTTGGGCTGGTATTTTTTTAAATGGGCGGGTTTTAAGCTGTAGTTGGGCTGGAAATCTTTAGTCCAATCTGGCAACACCGTACAAGACATACACAGCATACAATGAACGAGCACAGGACAATGAACATGAGGATGTTTTAAAGGGGACAAACACAGGATAATTAACGAGGGGCAGGTGTGGGTAATGAAACACTAATGGGAAGGCTAACAAGACAAAAGGGCGGGAAACACCGACGAGACACGAGAAAGCGCATGACAAGCCAATAAATAAGGAAAGACATGTCTTTCTCTTTATAGTTTTATCTTTATATATATGTTGTAATTTTTGCTTTTATTTTAATTTCTTGTGAACACTGCCTTATATTCTATCCTAATCTATCCTTATGTATATCTATATTTTAGTCTATTATTCTTCACTTAACTTCTTTTATACCTACTTTCCTCTCAGCTTAGTTAAATTATTTAAGTACCAGAGTTTGCCAGATTTCATTTTACTGCTGGATGTATGTCCATACAGTATAACTAAGTGTTTGACGAATAAAATCTTGAATCTTGATGTGTTCCATCTAAAAGCACTGCTATTGGAATGAATGAAGATGCGGGCAGCAGAAGGTACATTTTAGGAGAACATCAGTCTGTTCGTTATACAAAGCTATTGTATATGGACTATTTATTTTGCAGTTTCATGGAGCTTGACAGCCCAAACTACCAATCACTTTTATCATAAGATACACAGACAGGCCAGCACATTTATCAAGATTTCTGCTTCAAAACTGTCTTGTTCTACAGAAAAACTGGTTTGAGGGTATAGGTAAAAAAACAAACGATTAATCACACAGACTGTTCTTAAATATAATTGGCCATGAAGTAGGGCAGACTTTAACCATTTGCATATTCAAATACACATGCTTCTCTAGACAACTAAATAGCTCTGAAGAACCATGAATATTAAAAAAAAACATTCCATCTCTCTAATCATCAAACACAACAGGCTTATTGCTTATTATGTAAAAACTGCATACTGCTGAGAGTCCTGGAAAGCAAGATTTCATAGTTTGTCAAAATAATAGTGGAAAAGTTTATGGTTTTAAAAACCGTGAATATTTTAAAACCGCTTATAAACATTTGCTTTTACCTTTGATTTCTAAAAAAACTGCACTTGGCCGCTGCAACTTCAACATGAGAACACCGCAAAACACTTCAGCCTTTCTCTAACCCAGACAAAAGAAAATCTCTGAGTGAACCGATGACCTTTAGCTCTGAAATACACAGACAGAGCGAGTGAATCAACCCACTGCACTGTAAGACATCAGAAATTGTGCAGGTGATGCTATTATAAAACATGACTCTTCAGTGCACAGTGGCCTTTTATAGTCATTTGGCAGATGGTTTTATCCAGTGCAATTTTTTGCATTCAGTGCAAAAGAACTGAATCCATGACCTCAACATTGCTGGCACTACAGTCTTGTCTCGGGTATATCTGGATTCTTAAACAATCCAGCTTGTCCAAGAATTTACAAAGGACTGAAAGAAATGGAGACCCTGCATATTATTTATGAGCCCATGACACATCATCTCCGGTACAGTGTGCTTAATAAAGGGACAATAAGGGTTAAAATCCATAAACGACTACATTTGATTTGCAAACTAGTGAGGTTTTCTTCCTAAAACTGCTTGTTTCTTTCTCAGGTATATATTTAAAGTAGGGCAGGGTTATTTCAGCCTAATCATGCATACAGGAGCATCGATAATAGGGTTGAAGAGTAAGTAGAATTATGGATGCAGGGATATTGGGCTTGCGGAGGATGTGGAGGTGTTAATGAGGGCCGTCAGCGCTCTGTGTGAAGAAGTGCTGTATGGAAACAGGTAAATGCAGCTTTCATCTGCAGGTGTGAAAACATCAGTCGGTGTGCCAGAAAACAAAAAACAGCGTTGTCATGTCCATCACACAACTTACACAGGCAAACACACATATACCTCAATGTCCGAATGAGAAAAACAGACTTCTATTGTGTTATAAATAACGCAAAATATACTTATTTCATACTTCAAATCAAGACAAACATATGCTCTTGTGTTGAGTGTTTCTCAAACCTGAAAAGATAATGCAAATCAAAGGCTGTTTTCTGACGTACTTCGCAATAACAGTTATTTTCAGTATAAATCTGACATGCCCAATGAGAGATAGAAACCGTTTTTCTGAACATTATGATAGTGCTGTTAATCACTCCTGCAGGATCATAAAGACTCAATCTTATCCAAATGGCTTATCTGAGATAAGTCAGCTGCAAACAAAACCTTAGCTCACTAATCTGCTAATTTCTTACTAAGGTCTCTTTCAGTCTCTCTCACTGTCTCTTTTCATCCCTTTACTAAAATAGATACATAATATTATTAAGTTACTTATCAAAATCACCACATATTCAAAGAAAAACGCAACACATAGCTATAATGTTCATGAGCGACACATACTGTCTACACAGTATTGTATTTACAATACACTTTTACAAGAAATGGATGTTTTGATTTTTAAATAATAGAAGCAAGAATACCAGTACAGACCTTCCTGAAAACACTTTTATGGTTGTACGGGAAATTACAACTTAAGGTGAAATGACATCACAGTTCTCTAATTTTTAGGAAGATCTATTGACAGAAATGCCTTATAAAATACATAACTAAGTGTTATGTTTTTATTAACCTAGAATGAGCTATTTCTATTTACATACACCGCAGGTGCCTTGCATGGAATTCACCATGTTGTTTCTACAGTAGCCCTGAATGGACAAACTGCTCTACAAGAGCGTGTTTTGTAAAAATGTTATCTCCTTCAGCAAAGAAGCAAAAACATGATGACATCTTAGTTTTGTGACAGTTGTTGTAGTGCTTCGAAAGGGAGGGGTTGAGAGAGCCGTTGGTTGCAATTCGCAACCTCACAGCTACACTGGAATATTAAATAGACAATCCGTTTAAATTATTTTGAACGTTTCCTATGTAACAACTAATTTCATTTGTCTGATTTTGTTAAGGTGGACAGATTTAACAGAGGCTGAAAAACATGAGGTGAATGCCCCGAGGGGCTAATTGCTACTTTTCATACTGCTGCAGATTCCAGACCTGATCAGAAAGGCTGTTTATTAGCTGGTTCTTTTTAATATGACTGTGTTAATACGACAGGCCCTTAAGTCACACAAAAATACAGTATGGAAAAACTGATGAAAGTCTAATGTGTCTCTCAGTCTGAGAATAATATGTGAGACTGTACAACAAATAAATAAATACAGCCACATGAAAATGGCTCTATAATACGATAAGAGCTGTGGAAACTAAGGACAAAAAGAATTTGTGGGGATGGAGAATACAAGTGCCAAGAACACTGAAGAAGGCAACAAACCTGCTCAAAACACTGATCTGTGAGTCTGTCAAAGTCCTACTCTCTCTTTACACAGAATAGTATAAAATTAAGAGCAAATTATGAAATTAAATGCATCGTGTTAGATTTCTTTTAGGGGGTAGTGGACAAATAAACCATATGTGTCCTATGGTGTGACGCAGCAAAAATGAAGAAAACATATTTGAATCTCTCTTATGTTCTCTTATATAACAAATATAATTTTATGAAATAAAATGCTATAAGCAGTTTGTTTTCTACATTCTAGCTGTCACACAACACATTTACGGTTATTTATCAACTACACTAACACAAATGTAATAATATATTGTTTAATTCAATCCTTTTTTTCATAAAGCGCTTTTCACTATCTTGAATTGTTGCAAAGCAGCTTTAAATAAATTAGGCAGTGGTTAATGTAGTAGAGAAATAATAAATAAATAAATATACAAATGACACAATATATGGGTTTTCAATACATGTTATTATTGCATTTCTTTTTCAATTTGATGTACATTGATAAGACTTAAAATAAATACTATGTTGAATTGTCAAGCAGAAGATGTTAACTGTTTCAAAGCAGTATTACAATATGCACAGTTAAACTTTTTTTGTCGTATTGTCCAAATTATAGCCAATAAACTGTGATAATGTGAGAAATGTTGAAGGTGTTTTGTTTTGACTGGCCTCACAGAAAGTCCATCTATCATTAGTACCACCAAAATAAATACCTTTTTCTCAAACTATAATTCTGGCAGTATGTGAATAATAATCAGAGTTGTTTCAGCACATTCTTCAGCCGTTAAAAGGAGTTGCTCTGTTTCATGTTTGTGTTAGCTAGGTCAGTTAAAAATAGCACTTTTCACTGGTGGGACTAATGTCTGGAAATGTGATGCAGAAAGGGACTGAATTGAATATGTGTGCGTGTGGGGGGGGGGGGTGTTCACAGAAACTGATATGAATCTCACCCGTATAAACCCATCGCTCACTCCATATGGGAAAAAAACGCATTTATGAATGAAAATGTACCGTACTGTGTTCCATAATGTTTATTTCCTCTTCCACTCTTCTTTTTCCATCTCTTTCCATCTCTCTTTCTCTGAACATGCCATCATCCTAAGGGGTTGCAACTATCCTTTATACAGACAATTCTGATCCACTCGCTTTTTTCCTCTCTCCTCCCCGTTTTCATTTTTGGGTAATTTCCTTTTCTGTATCTCAGTTCATTTCTCTCGAGATCCTTATCTTCACAGGGCAACTTTTTAACTTCTTAACTGCAACATTTCCTTCCCATTCCTTCCTTCCCATCTTTCTGAAACACCTCTTGATCCCTCGCCGTGTGCCTGTCCTGCCTGTTTTCTCTCCTTTTCAGGAGCACAGCGGTGTGGAAATGCTTCATTATCCACAATGAGAACTACAAACCGCACACACCGCGTCCTCTGACCAGCTCTTGAACATCACACTTTAAATGCACTTCTACTTGACATCACATTGCTCGTGACAGGCTTGTGCTCTATCGCATATCTTATCGTGATCTCTTTTCACTCGCGTTTCTCCCTTCTGCTCTATGCATCTTGCTTGTTTGTGTGAGAACAATAATGTCTTGACAGCTGAATGATCACTCTCTCTCTCTTTCATACACACAAACACACACGCACACACATGCATTGCTATTTTGTTCTACTTGGGAAGCTATGGGCAACCTCCGAGTAACCTTGCTTGTATCTGGATGAAATATTCATCTAACTGTGATCTCGGAGGCATATGGCTGCATTGAAAAGAAAGATTTCTACAAGCACACCAGCGAGAGGAGAATGCATTTGCTCTACTGAAGATCATATATTTTGTGTGTGTGTGCGTGTGGATTTGCCTTATTGGCATATAATGTTGCAATCCATCATCCTGTTCAAAAAAGACACAAGTGTTCAAACGCCTGCACATATTCAGGCACAGACACTTGTTTTTCTACAGAGGACTTTCCATTGACTTTAATACTGATCTAATGACTTTTATCGTGTAATGTGGCTTCTAACTCCTACAATCAAACCAGATACATTTTTACACTTTTACATTTTCCTTGTGGCGGCCTGCTGAGTCTGGTTCTTTCCTACCGTTGCACCTATGGAGCTTAAAGGGACAATTCATCCGAAAATGAAAATTCTGTCATCTTTACTCAACCTCTTGTCATTTTGAACTTTTATGACTTTCTTTTTTCTGCAAAAGACTAAAGGAGATATTTTAAAGTATGTTGGTTAAAAAAATTGTTGGTCCCCATTCACTTCTGTTGAATGGACACAAAACCAATGGAAGTCAATGTGGACACACAGTCTTCAGCTACCGTACAACATTCTTTGAAATATCTTATTTTGTGTTTTGCAGAAGAAAGAAAGCCATCCTGGTTTGGAATTACATGAGAGTCAGTAAATGATACCAGAATTTTCTGTCTGGGTTGACATCACTTTAAGACATGACATGATTAAAAAAAAAGACTAGATGTGCCCTGACCATTGGCTTATCCCCACAATGTGAATCATTTCAAGTTTTACTATCCTTGCAGGGACATTTGGTTGCTTCAATGTAGGCAAAAACACACACATATGTATGCTACGCTATTTACTGTCAGGCACTATTTATTGTTTTGCTGAAACCTGCTGCCAACAGCGAAAGTATGTTGTACATGTTGCATGTGTGCGTTTGTGTCCCATAAGGACTGAACTTGTCCTCTTCACTCATTAACTGTGGAATTGTGGGTGATCTGGCATCCTGTTACCGTAATGAATTTAATTAGGGAATAACACATGGCACAATTAAAGCCATAACACATTCAGCTGTCTGCCTCTATGTGTGTGTTTGTATCACAGAAAAGAAATTAGAGACAGTTATGTAACATTCATCTGTAACACTCAACCAAATAAAAGGTAAACAACTGCACACATATACAGTACAGTGTGTGTGTGTATAGGCCTAAACGGTGCTTGTTGAACATGACAATGCCACAAATAACAATTTTTGACTGAACGGTTGCATAAAGAACTTTTCATACCTGAAGGACCTTTCTGTTTCATAAAAGATTATTTGTATTGGAAAAGGGTTCTTCAGATAATAAATGTGAAAGAGATGGTTCTTTAAATAATTCACCCATCTGTGATTATTTACTCTTGTCATTTCAAACCTGTATGACTTTCTTTCGTCTGCAGAACACAAAAGATTATTTTTTGAAAGATATCGGTAACAGAAAGCCATTGCTCCCCATTGACATGCATTGGTTTTGTGTTCATACAATAGAAGTCAATGGGGACCAACGGTTTTTGGTTATTAACAGTTTTCAAAATGTCTTTTGTTTTCTGCAGAAGAAAGAAAATCAAATAGGTTTAAAATGACAAAAGGGTGATTAAATGACATCAGAATTTTTATTTTGAAGGTGAATTATTCCTTTAGGAGTGACTGGTTCTTTGGGGAACCAAAAATGATTCTTCTACAGCATCGCTGTGAAAAACATTTTGTAGCATTAAAACATTTACTTTCATGATTTGGGATACATATGCAACTACAGAGAATAGTGCTTGGTGCAAACACAACCATTCATCAAAGAAATCTATATCTGTCAGATCAGACAAGATTTTTTCCTCATTCTATATCCATTTTTCATTTAGCTATTTACAGCTGACAGCAGAAAACCCAACTTGGTCTTCTGCAGCAGTGGCTCATCTGACTTCAAGGTCTGACGTGTTCAAATTCAGACGTGCCTCTCTGCATAGGACCATTCTTACTTGTGGTTATTTCAGTAGCTGTTGCCTTCCTGCCATCTTGAAGCAGTCTGACTGCTTTCTTCCGAACTCTTTCATTAACAAGCTACTCTCACCCACAGAAGTGCCTCTCACATGCTGTTTTCTGTTCTTCACACCAGTCTATGTTACTCTTCTCTATGTGAAATCCACAGGAGATCAGGAGTCTCTGTCCCTGCCATACCAACAACCATAATATATGTATAGATATGTATATATACACTTGAATATTAAGGTTAAACCAAGTGGTCAAGGTTTGGCTGGTTTCCAGACTACCGATCGACAACTGACATTTTGTAATTGTTTGTATTACATATATTTTTTCAAACCAGAGAAAGAATGATTTCTTTCCATTTTCTAATAAAGAGTATATGCTTCGAGTCTCTGAAATGTCACTCAAATGTCTCCTCAAGAGAGATGAGAGACAAACACAGTTACATAACTCTCCCTGAGCACATGTATGTCTGCAGAAGCCCCATATGCCTTTAGAGAGAAGGAGACAGAGAGATATTCAGATCAGAATGTGCTATGGATGAGAGCGATAAGCTTCTATAAGCTCTTTCCTTTTCAGTTAAGTTTTCTCACATCATCATAAATGTTTCCTGAACCTTCATGTCTGCAATAAATATTTTGATCTAGGTTTAGGAAACTAAACATATCTTTTAAAGAAACGGGGACTGGTGCAAACATCTATGTGTGTATCTGGAGATGAAAAATCACACACTCTTCGTGCATTTGTAGAACTGCGCCATGAGCTCTGATGACAGAACAGCTTTCCTGTTAGTTTCCCTGAGATTTTAAAGCTAATGAGGAATAAGGATATCTCTCACATGTGTGAGCTTTTGAGTGTACCGTAGGTTTATTTAAAAAACAAAAGAGAAAATTGCTTAAACTAGCACATGTTTGTTTAAAAATGGAATATATAATATTGGGTAAGTTTCATTGAGGTGCATTTCTTGTCCAACTTGCTGAAAGTTAAATTAGAATTGGGTAGCTCTTTGGTGTAACAAAAATGAACAACAAAACAAAGATAAAAATACCATCATCAAGTACATCTTTATGAGCATTGAAAAGATATTCAGAGTACAAATGATCTTGCACAGTACAGTAAATATTGTAGACGCAAGTGCATTTAAATTGAAACTGTATAAATGCTTTTGGAAAAGCTATGGGTTTATTAGAGCAACAGAAGTTAAGGTCAGAGCAGATGGCAATGCATCATGGGACATGAAAATGCTTGAACATTCCATTCTGTATTTATGGACAATACTGAAGCACTAAGGTATGATGTGGTTGAGAGACTACAAAGGAAAGGTAATAAGATGTCAAGAGAGACAGTCATAGGCATTTCAGTCATACGCTGGTCAGAAGGAGCACGCTTTCATTAGCAGTATGTAATATGTACGCAATTATGTAGAGAAATAAAAACATTGAGTAAAAATAAATGGCATAAACCTTTAAAAGAATATAATCTCTCATTTATACCCTTACTCAGAGATGTTTTATCATAATGGGTGTCTCATAAAAACATAAAACGCACAAAAACTAAATTTGGATCAATGACCTTCGGGCTAAGTATGTTACTAAGGTGATAACTGTCGGGTCTACTGTGAAATGTACTGTACTGTAGTTCCCGTGTCAGCATCATTTGGTGCATTTTCATTACAAAGGACCCAAATCAGATTTGTGCTGCCATCAGTTCTGGAGTCCACTGGCTGTTCCCAGTGCCCTATCGTGCGTATTGATGAGTTTAGAAAAGCAATTATCTCTTGGCAAGTTTGGATTATTTGCAACACCCGTGTGTGCAACAGTGTGTGCATGTGCATGAGAGAGAGACTATGCATTTGCATATGCATTTGAATAATTAAGCAATATTTGGGTTGAGCAGGATGTTCTTAATGAAAAGTCTACAATAAATCAACACTGAATGAAATTCTAGTTGTAAAATATATCATATATCACATTATTTACTTCTTGAGGGAAAAGTTTAAATGAAATCATGCTTTAAAAACAATGGTGGCACCCATTCACTTGCATTGAATTTGTGTGCATACAGTAGAAGTGAATGGGTAAAGCTATTGTTTGGTTAACAACATTCTTTGGTTAGAAATGACAAGCAGGTGAGTAAATGATAATCAGACTTTTGGACCTTACTATACATATTACAGTAATATTCAGTTTCACATTGTGGAAATGTGTGTAATCTACAAGTGAGAACAACGAATCTCACAGAGAATCACGTGTGTGGAGGGAGTGATGAGAAATCATTCAATGTGCAGATGCATTTTGCTACAGACATGTACAGTGGCGGGTGATTTATGTAATCTGAGCACAGAAATAATATCAGATAAACCAGAAAGCGAGTGAGTAAGCAAAGAGAGAGAGAATGGGTGGATGGTAATGAGCCATTGTGGATGGTGTCAGACTATGATAGACAGGGGCACAGTCAGAGAGAATGAAAATAGATGCATTACAGACACATATCTACACAACAAAATGGTAATGTAGAAAAATACATTCCGAACATGGAGTATATTGCTTTTTATTTCCACATTATGCGCAGAGAAGCAATGAGGTTTGATCATATTGTTGAAAATGGCAGTAACTCATGCAGAGAGACAAACCTCAAGGCTACATTCACCCAGTACCAGATAACAGCTTTCAGTCTTGTAAGGTGTGAAACTGAATTTTGAGAACGGGTTTGGTTGATCTTACTCAACAACCAGCTGTCGATCACATCCTTGAAATATGTGTGGTAGACACATGTGCTCTGTGGGTAATTCTTTGCTTCCATTTACTAATGATAGATCCATCAGCCTCTCTCAGGTTATGAGAGATGTAAAAGAAAACAGAATTTTGTTGTCAGAGAGCGAGACCTTTAGTAGAGCAGTAAAAAATCACAACCACATCATTTTAGACGGATCAGTTCACAGACAGTTCATCCGAAAATGAAAGTTCTTTTATTTTCCTCATCCTCATGTCATTCCAAACTTGTATGGCTTTCTTTCGTATGCAGAACACAAAATCATATATTTATAAGAATGTCAGTAGCCAAACAATATGCAGACCTCACTGACTTCCATTCTATGGACACAAACCACTAAGACCACTAAGAAAAAACAGAAGAAAGAGTCATGTACAGGGTTGGATAAACACAAGGTTGAATAAATGATTACAGAATTGGAATATGGTGGTGAACTATCCCTGTAAAGAACTATCCCCTCCACCTTGTCTCCATCTTTGACAATACATTTTCCTTAGAACACCACATAAAACAAATCACCAGAACTGCCTTTTTTCACCTGAAAAACATCGCCCAACTCTGCCCATCACTCTCCTTCTCTGCTGCAGAAACCCTCATCCACACCAGCATCACCTCCAGAATCGACTACTGCAACAGCATCCTGTATGGCACAACATTCAAAATCTTAAACAAACTTCAATATATCCAGAACTCTGCTGCTCGTCTGCTCACTCAGACCCGCACACGTGACCACATCACCCCCCTCAAGAACCTCCAATGCCTCCAGGTCCCCCAACGAATTCAATTCAAAATCCTCCTCCTCACACACAACGCCCTCCATAACAAGGCCCCTTCCTACCTCACCGACCTGCTCCTCCACCACAACCCATCTCGTAGCCTCCGCTTATCTGATGCTAACCTCCTGACTCCGTTACCCAGGACCAAGCACCGAACCTGGGGTGAAAGAGCTTTCTCTGTTGCTGCCCCCTACCTCTGGAACTCTCTCCCCAAACAAATCCGTGACTTCACCGACCTTTCAAGATTCAAATCATTGACAAAGACTCACCCTTTTAAAATTGCTTTTAATCTTTAGCTTAGTTCGATGTGTTTTTGGTGTTTTTTTCTTTTTAATGTTTGCTGTTTTTATGATTCTATGTAAAGTGTCTTTGAGTATTTAGAAAAGCGATTACAAACAAAATGTATTATTATTATTATAAAGAAGATAAATATAGTCAGAGTGTCTCAAGTACCAAAATCATTAAAAAGATTGTTTTTACATATGAGACTTTCAAATCCAGTAGCAGGAAGGGTAACGTTAGGGCTCCATCCGTTTTGCAACCCATTGCCTCTTGCAGCTCGCGTCACCGATTCATCAGAGTCCATCAGATATTGGTTCGTGTTCGGCCACGTGTCCGATCACTCTCTCTCTTTTCCTTTTTTTTTATTTGTTGGCTCTGCCATGGTGATTGTTTGGAGACTTGCGTTGAACAAGATTGTTATTATTGTAAGATGATTGTTTGGGCTTCCTCCCTTAGACCCTTGTGCTTCCCTCCCTAGGACTCTTGTGCTTCCGCCTTATGGCTTTTGTATTTATCATGTTGCCCTGTTTTTTTTCTGTGTCACTGTCTGTCCCATCTTGTACCTTGAGGAGTGTCAGGTTGCCGCTCCTTAAGGAGGGCCTTTTGTCATGATTCTGCCCAATCATGTCATGTTTCTCATGATCTAGTGGCAGATCCTCATGTTTTGTGTGGAGTGAGGCAATTATGGCCCTTATGGCCTTCCATACACTCTCTTGTTTCCTCATTATTGCTTGTTATGATTTCATGCCCCGCACCTGTTTCCCTCATGTTTGATCCCTATTTAATGCCCTTGTGTTTACTGACTTGTGCTGGTTCATTTCGATTCACGTGGGTGAGTTCCTGTCTTGTCAGTGAAATTTAGTTAATTGTAGTCATGTCTAGTTTTGTATTTTAGTCTTGTCTTGTCTTGTCTAGTTTAGTGTAGTGAGTCCTTTATCCTTCCTGTTCTCACCTTGCTGTTCCTTTGTTTTAACCCATCGTAGGTTTTTGTTTCATGTTTTGTTTCATGTTTATTAAAATCCTTGTTAACCCCAACCCGCTGTCTGCGCCTGGGTCCTCTGTCCTTCTGTCTCATCCCGGTCGTGAAAAAAAAACTCAAAAATAATTAAGCTACTTTTTCCATAGAAACAGGATTCAATGCACTTCAATCTGGTGCTCAGTTTAAAAGTCAAACATGTGAGTCACAACTGTGAATCCAGTTGTCAGTCCCAAGCACAGACCGTGTGAACGGTCTCAATTTTACACTAGTTTTGGGTGAAAAACCATATCTTGTGTTTTGTGATATTTTACCTTACAGTACTGTTTCCAAAGAAGCTAAGAATATAACGAAAGAAATATAATATAAAACTGTGAAAATAAAATGTGAGGTGTCAAAAACTGACCACAAAACATATGAACACATCAGACGTATGACCATCTGACAAAACATGCAGCTTTAAACAAACAAGTACAAACACATTGCAGGCTGTCAGACAGCAGTGAAAGCACGTAATGACACAACACAGAGCTACATTCAGACATATTGCAGGAGAAACAACATCTTTCCACCCTCACATCTCTGTGTCAGTATGCATCTGAGAGTTTCAGCTCTAATGACAGTTCATTTCCCCAGCGAAAGAGAAATATTCATCATATTTCATCTGAGCTTACTGAGTCTACCGGCAAATAAGCGAGAAAAGACTGAACGAGTGGCAGATGAAAGGAAATATATTTAGACAAAATGCAGTAAACAAAGGCAAAGGCTGCATCTGCCTGCGCTCTGTTGTTACTCTGAGGTAAAAATCTTTCTAATTGTTTTTCTGTGAGACGCGTGACGATCTAGCAGCGAATGTGTAAAACTCAGATATAGTGAATCAATTTGGCAACCGCACATGAACGTACACATTAACAAACAGATGGAAAAATGCAGACACAGTTACTTTGCTGTTAGGCAGAGAGCCAAGCTGACAACAGCAAAATATGCCCACCGGTCCTTCTGTCACTGTGAGAAACCAAAACCACACACATACATACACAACTCTATTATCCAGAAACACCTACACAAACAATCCAACCAGCCAGACACCCACACACTCTGTCAAACACAACACTGCACATGCCCATCTGAGGACCAAATTTCAGTATCATTCAGTCTACAGGACATCCTTTCTTACACAAAATAACGTTTCAACAGTAGTGTAAGGAAACGTATTGAGATACTGTATAGAGTAGACAGACAGATAAAACATCTGTGTAAATCTTCTGTGGCAAAGGGATGTGTGCAGAACGGCTGTGTTTAGAGCAGCAGGATGGAGTGGATAAGTTGAGCTGTGCGTCATTCAGAGCCAGAGACTGATTAGACACCACAGTGCTATAATGGAGGACATCATTGTGAAAGAATGAAGCAGGCTGAAGCCATAGAGAGGCTTCAGCCAAATAACTCGAACAAACCTTAACTATCCCATTCCCTAAAACAACAGTCACAACAGCAGGGGCCTACCAAAATGACTTCTTGTTTACCAATCATTTTCTCTGACATGCTTTCAGAACACGACAAGATGACAAAATGATTTTGGGAAAAAGAGGAAAATGACATCTAAGATGGTTTGAATAAAGAAAATATAACTATTGATTAACAATCTGAATAACGTTTATTAATCTTCACTGTAAAAAAAACATGGAAAATGTACAGGTCATTTTTTTATTGCACGTCATATGGCCATCCCCAACTAGAGATTACGCCAGCTTCAGCTGAAAATAGTGTGTCATCCTCCTACACGAGCCTATGGACTGACTGACCATCCAAGCCCCAGCTCAGGCAATTCCATCACCACCCAAGAGAAAGGCGACCATCTGATCATCCCAGCTCAGGAAATTTCATCCCCAACCAAGAGCAAAGACGAACTACTTGTTAATGCTGAAGTTACAATACATGGTATTTAATGCTAAACTTACATCACATAACAGCATTGTTAAGTCATAGCTGCACTCAGTGGCCCTGATTGGAGGTTGCAGGGTGGGTGTTTGTGGGTGGGCTTGTTGTTTGTGGTTGGGGGGGTTTCATTTGTTGGGCCTGTGTGGGTCTAGTTTGGTCTTGTTTTGTGGTCGAGTCGGACAACAGAGGGATAAAGTTACATTATCCCATTACTATTTTTCCCTGGTTGTTCCTCTGTTTTCTGGTTTCGATTGCGGAATGGGAACGGGTTGGACCTGCACAGTTTCGGCAAATGGGACTCCCTCGGTTGTGGGTGGTTAGCTCTTCTACGTGGATGTTTATTCTGTGGCTTTTGGTCGGGGTGACTGAGTGCAGACATAGCACGTCAGAGGAGATCTGGCCCTCCCAGCTGAGCCTGGTTTCTCCCGAGGTTTTTTTTCATCATTGGAGTTTGGGTTCCTCGCCACAGCATGGCAGTGTTGGTTTGCTCACCCAGAGACTGCATCTATTTATTAGATATTATTTATAAGAATGATCTTCCTTGGTCTATAAACACCATGCACTGTGCTGTGTTTTCCATTCTATTTCCTTCTGTAAAGCTGCTTTGGAAGAATAGACATTGTGAAAAACGCTATATAAATAAATTGGAAAGAATACATTTTCTCCCAGTACTTTATCCATTTATTTTATGGACATTTCCAATTATTTGTAAATGTAATTCAATGCAGTGAAATAATTAAAATACAGTTAAAACAACTGTAAAATATAACGTAAAATATGAATACAAAAAATCCTTTGTATTAATAAAGTATATTGTGCCCTATTTTTACAGGACATTTTTACTACTCAACAGTTATAATTGATTCTTTGCGAAGATCTATCAGAAGTTAAGTTTGGACCACATAACGTTTGTCTATGTTGTTGCAGCTGAAACTGTCTATAGAGAGAAAGAAAATACAATTTGACTTTAGGTTTACAAGAAAAATCTATTTTTACATATTTTAACCCTTTACTTCAAGATTCTGCTTTATAAATGTATGTTTTTTAGTTTTTATCTCTTCCAGAATGCACTCTTTAGAAAAAGAGATTGAGCACTATCTAACCTCATCTAGATTTACGGATTAAAATGTAAGCAAAGCCAGTCTAAATGCAGATTAAAGCATTCTTTACAACAACTAAACACTTAACTAATTGATATAATATGGTATCATCACACCTACTCCACCCTTATTGTACAGCACAGTACTGTATATAAAATCAAACAAACGCATGGCCAAGAATTCTGGGTCCTGGAACCATTTATGAGATAATACTTGTGCATACAATCTGCAAAAACAGGAAAAGGTACGCATGTAATATCTATCTGGAGGGAGGGGTGTTTATCACCTTCTACTCCATTAGCGACGGTCCTCTCAATAAGTGTGAGACTCTCAGCTCTGATGTGCCTAGTACTATAGTGCTTCCATGAACATCGAAGGCTCTGTTTGTGTTTTCTGTTTAGGGACAGAAGTGTGGGGTGAATTTAAGGACAGCAGTTCCCATCAGCAACCTCAAAGTGCAACAATTATGCAAAAGCACCTGAATTATCAGACACATTTATTTTCCATTTCGTGCCATCTTTCACACTTGCTGCATTTGCTTTTCTCATTTCCCCGTTTCATTTCTGTGTGCTTCTGTGTGTGCCTATACCTTCTCTCTCTCCTAAATCTTCTCTTTCTCTCCCACCCATGCTGTGCATCATCCAGAAATGAATTGAGAATAAGATTCGAAAAGAGGTAACAAAGAGGACGCAGGACTATCATTTAATACAATTCACCTGAAAGAAACAAATAGTTAGAGTATACAGTAAATACCCTTGTGTTGGTTGTCTTGTGTTTGTGCAAGGGTTTTCACGGTATCACAAACATATCTAACGATACTATACCAGCTGAAGTATCACAATACCAAGTAGAATCACGATCCGGTGCCATGTTCATAATTCAAATCAACAAATTAACCAAAATTTCCATAATAGACAGATCTGGATGATGGATTTTGTATTTACTATATTACAGTATTACCAAACTTATTTAATTTACACTACAGTATTTTGTAGTATTAAAGGGATACCTAACCCAAAAATGTTAATTCTGTCATAATTTTCTCACCTTTGATTTGTTGCAAATCTGTATAAATTTCATTGTTCTGATATACACAGAGAAAGATAATTGAAAGATTGCTTATAACCAAACAGATCTTGCCCCCCATTGAGTCCCTTAGTAGGAAAAATTACGTTTTGTTCAGTTGAACACTCAATTGCAGCGCTTATTATAAATAGTTGATCAATGTGAATTATAAATCATAAACCTCAATTGTAAATTATTTTTTTATTGCGAAAAGATCTGTAGAGCAAATTCGTGTTCGATTTCATGTGTGCAGGGAGTAGAGAGCAGTGAACACTGTGTAGGGACCGTGTCAACCAGGACACAGTTTATTTATAGAGTGCTCATCTTATGAGCTGGTGATTTAAAACAAGTGTTTGTAAAACAAGACGGACGCAAAATATGCCGTCGTGAGGACCAGTGCCCAGTTGCATAAAGCACCTTAAGTTTTTCCCTTAAATGTTACACTTAAGGGGTGATTTCACTTTACCAAAGACAATAGGAGAATAACTTAAGTAAAACTTAAGTTATATTTAAGGGCATTCTTAAGGGAAAATTACACTTAAGGTGCTTTATGCAACCGGGCCCAGGATTAAGAACATCTAGGCTGTGTTTGTTTGCTAGAACTGTAAAATGTGCTGTATATTATAGATGTATCATTTTAGTAATAGATTAAAACTTAATGAAATGCCTATATACAAATACATAATGGCCCCCTCTTTTACAGATTTCTGGCTTCATGGTCCAACCATGCAGTGAATGACCCAGAGTGGAATTCACCAATATACCCTAAATTGTCAAAACTGTCATCAAATATGGAGGTTCAGATTAAACAGAAGTCTTTTGAATAATTCTGCTTTCACATTACTGAACTGTTTTGAGAAATATGCGTAATTAGTTGTATAAATGTATTTACATTGCAAGGGAAAACATGCATAATTACTCAAATTGAATAAGTAATTATTAATGCTTGTTACAAACCTTTGTGTAACTGTGGTGTGTGGATTTCTTTCTAACTAAAATTGCATTACAACATCCTTTGAGACGTGGCCAATTCAATTCAAATGACTCATGAATTCTTCAATCCGGAACCCCCACCACCAGCAGCTTCCATTATTCATATCAACACTCGCAAACATTGACTCTAATCAGCATTTGCAGGACATTCTGTCTTACTGAACTTTTTTCACACTCTCATATTGTTTCTTTCTCCCCCCTTCTTTCTGTCATCCCCCAATCCCGACTCCGTTTCTCCTTTCTGTTCCTCTGACGTGGATAATCAGTGATGTTGGTGCGTTACCGCCTTAGGTTTCAATCAGTGGGAGGTTGTGTAGTATTTGCACGCTCTGCTGAAGGGCGAACACGCACACGCATACAAATACAGGCATTCTGCATCGTGACAGAACTAACTAAGATTAATGGTTTGGCTGTTCACGATTAACTGTGTGTGCGTGTGTGTACGTACACTTCTGTCCCACACAGCTGTGCTCACACTCTCTGATGTGTCTTACTCCAAGAAGGAACAAATCGTGTGTCTTTTCAGTGCAAAGTAGTTCCCGGGTGCTATTCTAGAGAGCAGGAAGTCCAAGTCATTACTGATGTGCAACAGTGCTAAACCTGCAATCCACCCACCCTCCCTAAAGACAGCTCATTAACAGAGGCTGTGCGCGTGAAAGAGAGCTCATTAACAGGGCGATGTCCGTAAGATCATTAAAATCAAACTCTCTCAGCAGGTGGCCAGTCAGTGCCAAGACCCCTCATTATTACCTGCTGGAGAAGCTCTGCTGCGTGCTGTCAGACGAACAGGAGGATCTGGCAACCCAGGACCTCTCTGCTCCACTCATCAGCCTGAAACATAAGTGGGCCTCTAGCACGCCAGTAAACCAATCACTGCGCCAGTGTGTGCCCTGTCATCATTAAAGACATTAGCCCCGTGATGGCGTCTGGTTCGTATTCATCACTACGCTGGTTAAAGGAATAGCTCAACAGAGAATGATTATAATACCTGTGATTTACTCACCCTCATGATATACATTTTTTCTGCAAAATGAGCTCAAAATATGAATCGATTTCTATCACAAATGTATCGTTTTGTTTCAGTGGACAAAAATACAGTTAGGCATGACACAATGACCAAAGATCTATTTCACACACGTGCATGCAAACAAACAATATCAAAAGACAGAGCATCCTTACTTTATGTTTTTATGGCAGGCAACTTTATCATCACTTTTTCTGTTCGTCATACATATAATTCCAGTCACACTGGTTTTGGTTAGAGGGTCGGCGGGGCCTTTAACTCGGCAGGAAATTGAGTCACTGGAGCTGTTAAAATGGTCACCCGCTGAGCGACGCGACTGCGTTCACTGACTCGCTTTGATTCTCCATCCACTATGTAAATGTAGCTGAATGAAATGGCCTAGTGGAAGGCCAGATTTTAGTACTGTTTAGAACCGAGGGAAAGCGAAAATACAGACCTGAGACACAAGGGCAATGTTGGAAGCAGAATCAGATGACAGATAATGTGAAAGAGCTACAGTACTGGAAGGCAGTGTGTTCTCGGGAACTGCAGGAATGAGGGATGGACAGGAGAAGGTCAGATATGTGCCTGCGCAGGAAGAGGGAGACAGAGTGAGAGAGAGATATACTAGCCCAGAGAGTTAAAAGATAAGCTTCACTTAAAAAGAAAAGATGAACTCTCTCTCCCTTTAAGTGTGCTGCATTGGGAAGACTAGACATAAGTACACTCTATGTATTATAACGTAGTTACATTGAAATACAATTCTCTGAACCCGAATGACACATGCCAATGTAATTACACAGAAGCTTTTAAGCTTTAAAAAGAATGAATAACACCTCTGATAACCACACAACTCACTAGCTACATTCTATGTATTTTTTGTACCCAGTCAAATGAAATTCATCATTTTGTTTAATTTACTGAGTTTCATACATTTTATTTAGTTTTAACTTCACTTACAGTATAAGAGTTGTAATGATTTGCAGGGCTGCTTTTTATACTTATTCTTGAAAAACTTTGTCATACAATATCGGATTCTGAACATTCACAGTTTCTTTTCATCTATGTTTGACGTTAAATATACATGAGGGTTGGGTTTTTACATCTATTGAGATCAGGCTGTGAGACACGACACAGATACAGAAACTTACTGTAAATTGAACTTGAGACCATAAGAACCAATTTATTTAAGTTTCTGTGCCCAGCACAAAAAGGCAATACTGCAAAATATAGAATTGCATGGAATTTTTGAGAAACATTTGTTGAATTGAAATCAAATGAGTAATGATTACAGAAACTCACAGAATCCCAGAAATTCTAATGGTTTCCATAAAAATACCATTGTGTACCATTAGCTTTTTCCATTAAAACCATTACACAATTCCTTTTTATTTTGGGCATTATTCCTATAGGATTAATCTGGCAGATAGCATCCCACCAATAAAATCCATCACATACCAGTAGACACCATTATAGTTTCGATTAAAACCAATGCAATTCCCATTACAGCCATAAAATCCATTACATTTTCTAATTATCCTGGGCAGGGTTCTATAGTTTTTTTTCAGCAGGGTGGTAAGGCGGTGTTAAAATTATGCATGCTCAACATAATGCTCAACAAATCATTATTAGCTGATGTTGTTTTAATTTTTCCTTCAAACTTCTGTTTCCAAAACATATTACAAGCTATTGCAAAAAGTGCAGGGATTGGTTAAAAATGCATTCATTCTTGCTATTGCAAGATCCTGGCAAGACTGAATAGGGTAATGACAAAATGTGTGATGAATAAATAGCACATGCCAAGAGCCTCCAGTCGTTCATAAAGATCAAATAACCTCAAAACAGATTCTATTACTCCGCTCTGTAGAAAAGCATTAATGAACTTATCTTCAGACAAGACTGGGTGGTTAGTTCCAATGGTCGGCCCATGATGATGAGGTTTCTTATTTGGCAACTAGCCTAGCTGAAAGAGGAGCGTGTGAATCAGAACTGCATGATTCCATAGCCTGAAAAAAAACACTATAACTTCTCTTCTACACTGTAGGAAATGTTCGCTATCAGTCCATTACGAAAAGCAGACAACTGCTTGATCAGTGATGTAAATGCACTCATACAGGACATTATATTGTTCGTTCTCCCTAAACATAGGATCTGTCTTCACCTGAATGTCTAACAAATTGTTCAAGTGTCTTTTTTTTTATGGCAAAATCATAACGTGTGGAGCTGTGTGTTTGATCAGTGCAATGTAAACGACAGACTTCTGCAGCCCAGACTGGGAAAGAACAGGACCCAGTGTTAGCACACAGCCTCAAAGCCCCAAAGCAATGAATAATGGATAGACGGCAATACAGAGAGAGTTTCGGTGGAAGTTTAAGGATGTTTGGATGCAAAACGCACTCCACATTACAGCAATTACTGTATCATCTTCATCTAATCTCTCACTGATGCTATCTGTTTGGAAGGATTCAAGAAAAAATTCACAATATGAGGGGAGGAGAAAGAGCAGTAGAGGTGGAATGATATGAAAGAGAGAGAGAATTCTTAATAGTCCTGACTGATATAAAATTATATAAATGTATCTCTCAGTATTTCTGTATTTGCTTTAAGTTGCATTAAAGGGACTCTTCAAGATACTTCTTGAAGAATAATGCAGTCGGAATTATAATATCACGTATACTTGTACTTCCAAGCTGTAGAAGTGCATCCATCGATCAAAGAACGACTCGACACGGCTCCCTGTTCTTAAAGCGGGCCTGCAACGACGTGTCATGCATTCTGACTTCTTTACATTGTTAAACGTGCTGTCTATTCATGCTTGGTCAACATGGTCAACTTGTCAAAAAACGAGTTGGGCGCATTACGTAGTATTTCTGTACTTGATACACTGCCCCATCGATCATACAGGTTTCTGAAAGTTTTTTTCGAAGATATAAAACGGTTTTGTAACAATTTTTTTTAGTCCTCTATTGGACAATTCTCCCGGCAAAAGCATGAAGCAACCCCAACATGGCCGCATGGAGAGCAGGAGAAGGAGCATGCGCAGACCTCACTTTCACTTGTGTACAGAAGAGAGAGCATATCTTCGCAAAGTTCAGGTGTTTGTTTGTTCACTGCATTTGGGTGATGAATGTTATAGAAATGGTGGATATAAAGCTGGATTTGGAGGTCGTTTGAAACTGATATGGAGCCGTCCCAGCGCAAAAAGATGCCGGACATGAACCGTATGCAGTGAGTTGCCAATGGGTGGGCATGTGCTTTAGTTCAGCCTACCCTTCCCCCCCACAAGCGCCATATTTTTTTCGGAAACAATCGTAAAGCTGTATCTATCTTTTACGAATGTGATCAAACTAAATACTCTTTGAAGATAAGAAGTATGCAATACTACTCTATAGGTACTCAAGATTAATATGAGATTGGCAGAAACTGCATGTGTTATTCCCGCTTTAACAATATCTTCTGAAGCAAATCGATGCGTTTGTTTAAGAGAAGTATCCATATTGACAATGCTATTAACGCTAATGTCTAACATCTGCTGCAGGTAAACGAGAGGCTTGTTTTTCCACTAAATGATGGCAATAAAAGCTCCCGCCTAGGGAAGACGGTGTTTCTATTGGCTGAAAACAGAAAATGGTGTGTTAGTCACAGGAACTTGCGCCTGCATTACGTAACAGGCTGGTGTTTTTTAGCGTTACCCGGTCTGTGGGAATTAATGCGTCATTTTATTAGCTGAGGTGAGGTCAGATAAGGTCTATATTCGAAATAAATACGATAACATTTGAGGAATAAAAGGGGGTGTTGGATTGATCGAAAACACTTGACCATCTCTCAACGTTATCGAGCTTCGTTTTACCCCATAACCCAAAACTAAAGCGCAATTCACCTGGACTATGCATAGCCCTTTAGGATGCCGTGAGGGAAAGTAAACATGTTAAAATTTTGATTTAAGCCTGAAGTATCCCTTTAAAGGGTGATTATTTTCTTCAAATGGAGGCAACGTCGTTGCAGCTAAATAGATTTGCTAAATGTTTTTCAAAATTAACTCCTCTTTACCATCATTTTTTGCTAAAATGAAGACAAGAATAATTAATGTTTGAGTGATGATGCAAACAACTCAAACCATGTATCAATTCATTAAAACCGAGTTTTCGATTCACACGAATTGATCAAACTTAGCAACTCTAATGACATTTTCTTCTGAAGCCGAAATTTTTGAAACTTTTAATCTCATTTACAGTTGGTTTATCCATCATTATGAATTGGAAAGAAAGGACAATATGCATTTGACAGTCTACACATGCAGCCTGGCAGCTGAATGTGATTATCTTGTGATAATATTGCTCACATCGAACAGTAATGGCACAGTGGCTCTGACAAGGGAAAATGAATGGAAGCTGCCACTTCTGTTTGTACTGCAGGGTGAGAAGTCAGGCAGGACATCAAATATAAGTGAGGCACTAAGATAAATCGAGTAAACAGAGTAGGACATGATCGAGAGAGCAGAGAAACAGATCAGGTCAGAGGTGAAGCATTAAACTCATCTGAGGATATATGAGGTGTATGGGGTTATCCCCATATATAAATAATAAGACATGCTTATGTATTTCAGCTGACCTCTTCCAAAAAAAGGGTGGTGATGATGGGGATGGGATATATCCCAGCTGCTTCGAGTCGTCCGCTGGAACAGATGAGTGATATAAAGACGAATGTGTGTCAGCAGGACTTCTGTGTGTGTGTGAGAGTGTGTGTGTGTACTGGTATTCATTCATCACTGTGTGGGGACATAAAGTCCACCCAAAAATAACAATACCAGTAGATTTTGACCTTCTGAGGAAAATGTTTAGGTCCCCATGAGGGAAACAACTTATAAATCATACAGAATTATATTTATTGAACATTTTAAAATGTAGAAAGGTTTGTGCAATTATTAGGTTTAGATGTTGGGATAGAGTTAGGGGATAGAATATATCCTAGCCCTGATATAAAATCAATAAAAGTGTATGAAATGTCCCCATAAAACATGGAAAGCGGTGGGTGTGTGCGTGCCTGCGTGTGTGTATGTGTGTGTGCTGGTCCTCCAGGGGAAAGAGTGAGAAAGCGTGAGTGTTAATTAAACCCAGTGTCAAAAATGTACACCGGCCTGGAGCGAAACAGATTAATAGATTAAAACATTTGTTACAAAGAGAGACTTACTGGATATATACTGTCTGAGGCGCTACATCGCCCGGAGTTAATGACGAAATAGATTTTTCACCCCGTAGGCCCTTACAAATACAGATAGAAGTAATAACCTGTCATCACTGGTATTGCCCCTTGCTCGCTGCTGTATATAGTTTCCGAGTAAGATACTATGCTAGATATATTTATTATTGTCTTGAAGAGATATTTAAGGGTTAGTCCACCCAAAAATGACATGTCTATCATCATTTAGGCCACATCCACAAGAAGCCAGAGCTATCCCTATACGAATTTTTTCCTTTTCATGACGATGTCTCAAGATTTATCTGCGTACACACGAAACCACTGAATCCAACTCGAAATGATGTGGGATACACGCCAAATCAGTATGTGGTGTAATTCTGCCACAGCGATACACTTAAAATGGAGAAGGAGAGTCGGAGCATGCGCATAAACTCTCTGTGCTGGGGGATGACATCATCGTTTTAGAAAATATACGGATTGGGTGGTATTTTCGGATGTATCCACTCTGGGACCCGGCTTCAAAAAATGTTGGTCTCGGGCTCCCAAAATGCCGGATCTGTCTGGACGAAACGCAGATACACGTCTCTGTGTGGATGGCCTCCTACTCCAAATCCAAATTTTTCCAAATCCGTATAAAATTCTTGGTTTTGTTGAACACAAAAGAAGATATTTGGAAGAATTTGGAAAACTAAACAGTTCTGGCGGACTACTGACTACCATAGTAGTGTTTTTCTGTACTAAGGTAGTCAGTGGTGCCATAAAGCTGCTATGTTACAAGTATTCTTCAAAATATTATTCCTAGTGTTTAGCAGAAAAACAAAATTTACACAAGTTTGGAACAACCAGAGGGTGAGTAAATGACAGAATTTTAATTTGTTGGTAGACTATCCCTTTAAAAATGCTTGTTTTTTCTTGCAAAATGAATGCTGCTATTGTTTCAAAGAATTGCAACATACATGTGTACATTCTAGAAATATGCAGTAAGTATTCGCAGCTGGTTTAAATCCCCCTGTGACGGTACATCTGTAGCAAAAGTTGAATTTTGTATTCTGGTTGAACTCTAAAAGTATTTCTAATGGATCCTCAGGGAGTTGCATCCCGCTGACTTGTTCTGGCACTGCAGCTGATCGATATTCTCGGCTGAAAGAGCTCGGAAGGACGAGCGTATCTGGAAATCCAGAGGGATGCAGTCCTTACAGACTCATTCACTCAAATAAAACCTCTACTCCATCCAACCAATCATACACTAAAGTCCTGAACCAATCAAATTTCTCTCAGTCTCTGACTTCAATACCAGTCTTTTAGAGTAATCTGTCCAATTGTTCAATCCATCAACCGGAGACTTCACCTCTCACTGGCCTACTGAAGCATAAACACACTTGGGTTCATCGTCATGGAAGTCCCCATCAGACCCATCCTCCCACAGGTCATTCAAAATTTAAGCCGGTCAAATCTACTTATAGGTACTTCCTGTCTGCTCCACAGCCAATCAGAGTGATTCCTGGATCGGTCAGTGGCGGAGCCTTAAGACCCTGCTGATTTCATTCAATTTTTATATTTCCACTGCAGAGCATCTGACTAAACTGTATTATAAATCAGCTTGGAAAATGTAGCACTTGCACGCTTTCAGAGCTCTGTGTCAGTTGCTCCGTGAGGGTTCGAGAGTATGACATTTATCAAACTATCAGCAGAAGTGTCTGAATTGAGTGTGCATATTGATCTGTGTTTCTCTCTGTCTCTCTGCTACTCACCCGTCTCACCCCGAGCCGTCCCTCATGCAATTGTCAATCTGTCATCATTGTAATTTCAGCAGTGAACAAACGTGCTGAATACATAATTCATTTTTCATATCTGGCCCTCGCTCCCCGGTTAAATAAGAGATAATTTACAGTCAGTCGATTATTATCACTAAATAAACACCGGCAGGGTGATCAGGATGTCAGCATGAGGAGGACGCTATCACCCTGCAGAGGTTTTATTTTGTAAAAATGACCAGATGGCTGTACATTATCCTGCTTATGACTGTAACCACATAAAAAATAAATGAACATGAAATATTGCTTTAACTGCATGCATTTCTAGAAGTTTATAAACTGCTTAAGCTGTTTGACTAAAAAAAGTCTTGCAATGTATAGTAATGACCGTAAGATCAGAAACGGCAATACCACAATCATCATTCCAAATTCATAATTGTAACATATTAAACAAAAATGTAACATGTTTTCCTCTGTGTAAATTTTTCTTCTTCTTGTAATAAAGTGCACCAGCATATGTGTTCAAACAGTGTGGATGTCACAGTTGAGGTGAAAGAGCTCAATAGTTCAAGAGGTGATATGTGGTCACAGCACCTCTTCATTAGTATAGTCACTGATACACTCACATGTCATGATCTCTCACGCTCATCCTCTGCTCCGTTAGGTGCAGATCAGTGCAAATGAGGATGGCTTGGGAGACGACTGCCCGACTCTGAACGTTTGAGAAGAAATAATTACATTAAACATTACGCTGCACTGTTGAGGTCATGAAATGTGAAATGACATTATACTTCTTAATCTAATTATTATTTAAATAAATTCTAACAAATATAGCCAGGAAAAATCCAGATGTTAATCTAGAGGTTTTCAAACTTGGGGGTCATGACATCCTTTGTGACCCCAGAGGTGCAGGGGGGTCAAAGGAGATGAACTCTCTCATTAAATCATTTATGGTGAGTGACCTTTAGAATTTACTACATTTAATACAAGTGGTGCTTCAATCATACTTAAAATGTGGGAAATATAAGCTACAAAGAACATCATTTGTAAAACATCATATACTCATGTCACTCCGAACCTGAATGACTGTGTTTCTAATGCAGAACATAAAATATATTTTGAAGAATGTTGAGAACCAAACAAGACTGGCTGCATTGACTTCCATTGTGTACTTTTGTGTACCACAGAAGAAATAATCACATATTTTGATGGTGAATAAATAATGGCAGAATTACATTTTCGGCTAATTGTCTCTGTAAGAGCTCCTGACCTTCTCAGGGTAAAGTAATAAACTGACTAACACATACACAAACTGAATATTGTCCTGTATAAATTTTAGGACAATATATATTATTTACCTTGATCGTTTATGGAAGCCAAGCAAAGACCTTCACCCGCTCACTCTCTAAGTGTTTCTCTATGTGAATGCTAAAATAAGAGCGTAGAGCAAACACAGCCTGACATTTACTGTTCTTCTGAATTTCAATCATGACTGTTGACATGAGATCCAGCAGGTCTGAACCTACAGCAGGGGATCCTAGAGACGTTTCCACATCACTCCAGAGAGAAAGCTCTCGACAGGCTAACTCATGTTTAAGGTCCCATTCAACACGATCGCATTTTCAACCTTTAGTTAGTGTGTAATGTTGCTTTTAGAGCATAAACAATTCCTGCAAAATGATAAAGCTCAAAGTTCGGTGCCAAGCGAGATATTGTGTCGGACTTAATGATGTCACTATTCCGAGTGCTTTTAATGACCTCTGCCCAAAGGAATACGCCAAAAAATGGACTAGGTCTTCCTTAGAGAAGATGAAGAGCAGCTGGGGGAGTGTTTGGTTATCAGAGATCATAATAACTATCCCTTAAGTCAAGAAACAAGGGAAACACAAGGGAGACAAAGCCACCTGTTCTGCCTCTCATTTTCCTCCTCCCTCTGCACTTCTCTTTTCCGACACATCCTTCCCCATCCATTATTCATGACAGTTATTGCTCTTTGTCTTTTGCTCTTTGGCCTGTTATATCAAGCAAACACAAATAATTCAGCCAATTAACCATCATCGAAAGTCCTGAATGCCTTTGCATACTGATGCCAACATCAGTTGTCCTCACAGAGGAGAGAGGAGTGGATAGAAAGCCAATGATGTTGAGAAATGCAGTGGGACTCAAAAACAGCCCTTAGGATTGGCCTATCACATCATAGTAGATATTACTCTACATCGAGCCCTGTGATTCCATGTGGGTTCTGAATAACGAAAGACTGACATTTTGCCGGGCAATTGGCATTTCAGGTTCCAGTACTGAACGTAACTCTGTAAATAACCACTTTAGGTCACAGCACACTTAAAATGACAAGAAAATGAGTGTTTTTGGCTAGGGCTGAGATCAGTACAATTAAAGGTGCACATGCATGCCTGTGACCTTTATTAAAGCTGCTGTGTTAACAGAGGACTTCATGACTAATCTTCTGAAATCAAGAACGTGTAGCTGAACAGCAGCAACACCTAAAAACTTAAACAAAACATTCTGGTTAATGTATTGTCATAGTTTCAATGTAAGTAATGTGAAACCTTGAGACTGGTGTGACTTGTTTTTTTAGAAATAGTGGGTTAAAGTTCATATTTTTTTTATTTGGTTGCCTTTTGATATAAGAGTATATAATAAATAGGACTATAAATGTGACCCATGTGAAAGATTTAGGAGGATCTATTGATAGAAATGTAATCTAAAATATAAAACTATGTCTTCATACTGTAGGTGTGTAAAGACCTTACTTAATGAAACCTTATGTTTTTATTATCTTAGAATGAGCTTTTCTCTCTACATACACAGCAGGTCCCATTACATGGAATTCACCATGTTGTTTCTACAGTCGCCCTACACAGACAAACTGCTCTACAGAGCGAGATTTGTAAATATGGTTTCTCTTTCTGCAAAGCGTGACGAGATTTGCGTTCTGTGTAAGTCACCGTTGGGCTTCAAAAGGGAGGGGTGGTTGCAATTCACAACATCACTGCTAGATGCTGCTAAATTTCACTGACTGTTCCTGTAAATGCTGCATGAATGTTAGAAATTAAAAAGGGGGGGCTAGGGGGGGACTTAAGACGGACTAACTCAAGAAGGTGAATTTTATGGAGGAACAGACTTGCAAATTGTAAAGGATTTATTTTTTTTATAGCCTCCAAACCCTCTGCAAATTTCTTCCATAAAATAATAGGATTTCCTGCATCTATGGTTTAAAATATGTCCCAGACTAGGGTCCCCCCACTGAATTTCCACCCCTGGTTTTACCATCTTTTCCTACATTTTCCGCCTTTTGGGAAAAAATCCTTCTCGGTCACTCTTTTGTGAAGTAACCATGCATAAGGTTATAATCATCTTTTATGCATTTTTATGCATGTTACAAATGGTACACTATTTATTTGTTACAATGGGAGCAGTAGCTGGAGCACTCTGAATGGCTTAAGTACCGCTCTAAACAGTATTGCACGCTTTAATGGTAGACAGTCTGATTGATTATAATGAGAGATATTTTGTACTGAGGCATTGCAGCTCACTTGCTTTACAGAAACGTGTTAAAAGTTCAAACTAGGTTTGTCCTCAGTGACCCAGAATCCCCTCTGCCCTGTGAGGTGTGGATAAGCTGAACTGCTCATACACATACACACTATCACTGAATTCAATGTCAGAACGGCTCTTCTTCCTCTGAGAGAGGACAGGAAAGAGCCTTGCGTTCTTATTTATTCCAGCTTTGCCGCTACAAAACACAAGTCCCATATTCAGCCAACTTTTCATGCAGAAGAGACTCCCTGGTGTTTACCATTTGATTCTGATAACCACTGGGGCCGCGTGTCCTGCGTTTGAAACCACAGGACGATGAAAGGTGAATACTGCTGTGCAGCTGAGCAGGATTTTGTGATTCCGCCTAACAGGCCTCGGCTACATTTGACACGGGCAAAATGTTAAATGCCATATTACCAAGAAAATCCTCCCATTTGGGCACAGGAACAGAATTTCTTTCATATTGCTGTGAATGGGGAAGCAAAATGAGAATGGGTTTGAATGCTGTCGTCAAAAGTCATTATCCTAGATGGCTGTGCATTAGACGGGCCGGGTTCAATGAGATTCTGTGATAGGACACTTTGACAGTTCATTCTTTCAATTCAATTATTCTTGGTTTGGCTGATGGTGTACATCTATTTTGTGCATAAAAATGAGAAGTTCTTTGGTAGCAGCAGGAGAAAAGTCTCTCCAGATTGGGTGGCATTCAGAGACTATTAGTGTGAAATGCCATGTGTTCAATCCTCTTTAAATAAGCACATCAGCATTTATTTCTTTGAATTTTACCAATTAAGACTGAAAATTTCACAAAATCACCAAACACAATGCTTTCCCTATGCTTGTCACAGGAGTCGGTATAATCCTGACCAAATAAAATGTATAATCCTGCAAAATATTACTTTCAATGAAACCTGATAAATGCAATCATGAATGACATCAGTTCCTGTGAGATATTTTTCCCCGGTTCAAATATTCAGAAAATAGAAAGATTAGGATGTCAAGAATAGCTCAGGTTCTCTCAGTAATATACGATATAAACTGATAACAGTTTTTAAATGAGAAAGAAATAAAATGTGTAACTGTGAAGGAGAGATAGTCTTCGGTCCGTGAGGTCATTACTTAACCAATTTATGATATTTCCAAAGGCTAGCTTTATAAATCTGTTTTACCGTCTGTGCTGTTATTTCTTTTAGCACTCAACTTACGTTTTGCAAAACAAGGGCTTTTGCAGAGGTAGCCTGTTAGTTTTAATGATAGCTATAGGGATGTAGAGAGAGAACCAAGCTTTCTTCAGGGTTTAAAGGCAGCTTCAGACTTGATCCTTTAAATCAAACAGAGAGAGTTTGACTTTGATTTCTTTGTCCTGATTATTTTGTCACATCCTCTACCCTCCAACACCTCCGTTCTTCATCTTTTCACTGAATACCGTGTTCTGATCTCAAAACACTGTTTTAATCATAACTTTCCTCCACAATGTATCAGAAGAATGTCCAAGACCATTGTCATAGAAACATGCAAAACATACGTACAAATGACTTGAATTTGACAAACAGGTGAATGTGATTTACTGTAAATGAATGCAGTAAACACATAAACAACACACTCACATTCGCATGCACGCACACGCAGAGATGTTGGGTTCCCATATCTTAAAGGGACTTACTATAAACAATAAATCTTATAGTGTATATTGTATCCCCTAACCTAGGGGTTTTCAAACTGCCGTCCGGGGGTCACCAGAAAATTTCAGGAAAAAAGATAAAGCAAAAATTTTGAAAGTCTACTGAACTTTATTAGTGTTAGTGTTTGCCTGCTTTTTATGCTGCTACAGTACAAATACATTTGAATGTCTCTTCAAGGTAATCCAACAAGTATAGCCAGCTATATAACAAGATATGTTGTTCCTATAATATCAAGATTACTATTAATCTATATAAAATGTTAATTCTATAAAATGAATGTTTTGAATGCTTCTTTGTACACAAAAAAATGTTAGATCAATGTGCAATTAAGAAAGGGGGTCCATCACAAAAAGTTTATCTTATTTGGGGGTCCTAGGCATCATGAAGTCTGAAAACCCCTGCTCTTACCCTCATCCTACACCTAAACCCAACCCTCACAGAAATCGTGCTGTATTTAAAAAACATAATTCAGCATAAGCTGTTTCACTCATAGAAAAACACACAATGGACTATTACCTAAAGGTCTGTAAAGGTATCTGTGCTTGTGTAAGTGTGTGTACTTATGAGTCTTAAAAAACGCATTTGTGAAGTTAACAAGCTCATGCTGAGACTGTAAAATGATGTTTACATGCATAGATTTAAAAAAGTACACAGTGCCACAAACACAGACGCACCATAGAGAGGAGAACAATCTCAGCCAAACCAAGGTTATTATTTGATGGTTAGATATTGGGCGGAAAAGGGTTTGAAATTGTCTGTCTGCATTCCCAAAAGGCTCAGAGAGCCCTCATCTTTAAGTGCTGCTCTAACAACTCGACCTACGCAGAAACGTATACGGTACACACACGGGCACTAGACATAAGAACGAGGGACAGAATCATTTCCAAAGAAAATAAATTAGATTTCATTACAAAAGGGTTCACTTCATCTCTCTTATACTCAGCCTTTGTTTATTTTAAAGGTTACTGATACATAGAGACATGGGGTTTCAGTAATAATGTACCAGGGTTAAGGCCTGTCATCATTAATAGAGAATAAAAGACAACAGTGTCTGAAAACTTTGCCTTCAAGCACGCTGTACGTCCACTAACCCAGTGAGACCCGCGCACATGTACACTGTAATACATAAGAGAAATGACTGCATGTGCTTTATTATGTTGACTGAACAAGCCAACAAACTGAGGTTAGGGCTTTTATTAAATCCAAAGAGATTTTTTCCAAATGTACTGTAATGCTTTCAAGCAATATTCTGCAAACACACTTTCAGCCTGTTCTGATTCGGGTTGATGTATCTTTTCAAAAAGATCAGATGTTTAGCCGTGTGTTGATCAAATGGTGATCAAATATCTTGAAATCCCAAAGAATTCTAATTGAGCACCAACGTTTATAGCAAACATTCCATCTGTCTATCCATCTGTCTGTCATTAAACTACGCAAAACCTACTGATCATTCAACAGACAGATTTTCACGCTTTTTTATCTCTACAGTTTATCTTTCTTCTTGTGTCAATCTGAAAATTGTAAGTTTCTGTGGTATTATGGCTCACCCTAAACTGAATTAAAAATCTGCAATAATACTTAGGCTATAAGGAAAAGATCATCTTTAAACATTCCTATACAATGCTACATTTACATGTGGTCACAACTGTTATCCGCACAAAAGATCATGTAAAATGATTTAAGAAGAAGATCCTTCGAATTCCCCAACTTCATTTGAAGCAACAAATGGCAGAACATGTTTAAAAATGCATTGAGATGCAAAAATGGAGAGCTTTCATGCAAAAAGTCAATTGTAATAGAGCTGAGAATAACTGCATCATCATTGGTCTGTCTGCAGAGAATTCAAACATCAGAGGCTTTATTTGTAATGGCTCACACATTTATCATTTCAGGCATCTGGAAATCTTTGATTGAAAATAGTCAGCAAGTTGTAAGACCTCTGCAAACCGATCTACCCAATCTTTGCATTTGCATTTCGTCAAAGAGAATACATTTGCTGCAAGCAGTCCTGAGCAAACCAGGTACTTTTTTCATAGCCACATAATACCTCAAAATGCACTATTTAATGTAGCTGATATAATTATGCTCCATATTAACAAATAAAAATACTATTTCAGTAGTTACAATAATACAAAACTGCATTACAATTATGCTATTTCCAGCATACAAGATACACCATATTTAATATATGCAGACTAGTCATTTAGCAGACAGGTGGATTAGTAGCAGATGAGTAAATATATTAGCACGAATGCACAAAAAGTTAAATAAAACATTTGTTACACTACTTTCAAAAAAATGGACTTTTACCCAAAATGGCCCATATGCAGAGACAAATCCAATGGAAAAAATAATAATGCTTGAGGAAGCTTTTTAGCATGCGCATATCATCTGGAGTAATTGTTGCATAACCATTTTATAACTAATATGCTATACAATGATCCAAATCGACACTGGTTATATTAAAGCTGTAATTATTGCAACCTGAAATATAATAAATTCTAGCAGATTTATGAAAACAAACATACCAGAAATCTATTTATAGGAAGCTGCTGGAAGGTTTTAAAGACATGCTTTATGGACAACATTTACACATTTAAGTGGGCTCAGTAAATGCAAATGTTTTTAAGTGGGCTCAAGGAATGCAAATATGTTTATGAAACTCTGTGCCAGTTTTACCCAATTTGTTCCTAGAACACAGATAGAGGATGCCCCCAATAAAATCATCTGAGCTGTCTACACCATGACTGCGCCTGCAGCATGTTGCACGCTATTTTACAGGAAGATAAACCAGTGAAATTGCAAAAGGAAATTTAGGCTTATTAGTATGAGTTTATCAGTATTCTGAGGAAGCACCAGTATGTAATCCCTGTGTACCCGGACTTGAATTCTGTCAATGGCTTGGTAAATTGGTGCCCTGCAAGATATGGTGTCTAAAGGGCAAGTTATGGTACTGGTTGGACTTACGCCGTAGGCATCACGGTGGTTCTCCTTAAGCCTATACTTGTGCGTCATTGTCCACGTTAACGGGCAATCACCACTAGACGTCAGTGTCTGCGCGTGTGTTGCTTGTGTATGCAAGACAAGAGCAGAAGAAGAAGCAACTCGAGAATAATCAGCAGTTAATGCGGCAAGTAAACAATCACTTTTGTTACAGCTTGAGATGTAAAATACAGAAGAAAAAATCATTTACATAGATAATTCATTTGGAAATGGGTTTGAGTAAATATTTACATGAGGGAGGGGTTAGACTAATCACAGTGCTTGCAGTCCACTTTGGGTCCGCGTTGAGTTGACGCGATGTTACATTTTGGGAGAGGCACACGACAGTCTACGCAGAGCAGCGCACAGCCAACAGCGTAGGTTTGCCGTAGGTCCTACGCACAACCATATATTACGCTTTAGACTGAGGCAGTCACCTGTGTCAACGAAATAAATGATGGCCCTGATTATAATACTTAATGATCTATGCTGTTAATATTTTAGAGCAAGGTAGGGTCATAATTCCAATACATACATTTTATTATAACCTGTGGAATTAAATTCTAGACTGTAATAAAACAGACCAGAATTAATTTACCTCATAATTCTTCTCAAGCATGGTTATCCATTCCCGGGTACAGTATAGTTTGTGAATTACAGTACACAGAGAGAGTTTCTGTGATATTCAAGTTGACTCTGTGACTCCCTCAAAGCATGATGGGAAGAGTTGCCTTATACAAACACTATATCTGTATTGTGAGCTGAGGAAATTCAGCTTTTACATGAATCAGAATAATACTAATTTACAGCAAAGCAGATTCATTCACTCCGATGGAAATATACATCCATTCAATATATTCGCATGACTTCATAAGCTTGTGACACAGCTCTCCAGGACACTACACGCTCCGCATCCAAAAACCCATCCTAAAGCACCACCTGTCATTCAAGTCTTGTGTTTGTTTCTTGAATATTTTGTAGAATTTGATTATGCAATCAGCTGCCAATTACAGTGAAGTATTTTCAGGCCCTTTTAACACCACCTTCGTAATGCCCTTGTTGTTAAAGTCACGCCATAGGCTGTTTACTGCAATAACACAAGCATACATAATGATGAGTCCTGTTGCTTAATGAATCTTAATTTAAAATCATCAACCCTAATAATTACACAGTGTCTCTGTGTGAACTGTCCTTGGATATGTAATTATTGTTTATTAAGTTAGAAGAGAGATCTTCCCAAAGGATGCAAATGGTTGTGTTTTTTGTTAAATGAATGAAATATATTGAAGTTAGTATTGATAGTTTGTAATGATAATGTTAAGCACGCATACCATTAGATGGAAATGCATTTGGAAGACGCTTTTAGCTACATTGCATTGCAGTGTTTCCCTAGAAATTAAACCCATAACTTGTAATGTTCTACCTGTGGAAAGAGGAGCTTGAAGAGAAGAGGAGTTTATATGCAGAGAGCTGATTCAAAGACATAGATCAGAGGTGTCATGACTCTATGATATACAGTACGGGTTAGTCAGCAAGAACTGGCAAATTTCAGAGTGGCCATGGTTACACGTCTCCCATGGTAACAGCCGTCTGCTCCACATTAAAGTCTGTCACAGAAATGACTGGTCCACTTACAAAATAAATACATAATATAAAAACACACAAATGTCTGCCTTGGAGATAAGTAAAGGGCAAGACATTGACACACATTAGGTATACACACACTTTTACTCACTATGTGGCCCTTGGTTTTATCAGACACACGTGCCTGGCTCGAAGTTAATTTCCGGTCTGTTTATTGATTGGTTTGGTGGCTAATAATATATCTATTTATACTTTATTGAATTTATATTCATTAATTTATATTACTATTTCATTTTTATAATAATTATATTAAATAAACAATTTGTTGAATTTTATTGTATGTTTATTTTATTAAATTAACAATTTGTTGAATGGCTTTTGTAACTTTGTCGCATTTATGTTTAGCCAAGTAACGGTTGTTCTTCTGGTTACCCACAATAACACTGGCGAGACATACTTTAAACTTGATGGCCAATGTAATTTCCTTGTTATGTCTTTTGCTTGTTATCAGAAATAATCTGCAGGGACTCCGTTCTTTGAGGATCTGTACCGGATGTTAAGTTTGGGCCACAAGGGAGCGCATGTGGAGTAACGTTAGTTAATGATGTTGCTTTGAAACCGTCTATATTAGAAATAATTTCTCATAGATGTGTTGTTATCATAACTGGCTATTGATATTTTTATCCCCTAAACCTAACTGTCATACAAAACTGCAGAATATTAGATATAAAAGAAAAACATGGTTTCTCAGGGATCACCTTGAGGTCATACTAAACTCAAAGTGCTGACACAGACACTGAGCTCCAAATCAAAAAGAATCCTCGCCGTCTTAACACAAAATGATAGAGCCGGACAATAAAGAGTCTCCCCAGAAAGAGAACATTTTGTACCCTGTTCTGCAGTCTAAAGAAAATGGTTTTCTCTGGTGTCTTAAGGTGAAGATACATTACTAAAGCGATATCTGAGAGATATAAGACTTTAATTCCAAAGGTGCAACATAAACTTGTGTGTGGAGAGTTTTAGCTTGCTTGATGCTCTAGGTGAGATAAGACACAAGTTGTTATTACAACTAGTTCCTTAAAAACATAACAAAAAAAAGTTAAATAGTATCATTTGAATTTGGATGATGGATTTTTAGTTGGAAGCAATTTCAGTTTTAAGATCTGTGGAAGGTGTCACTCGACTGAACTGACCTCTGTTTGTCTCAATAATACTTGTCAGATGTATATTTTGTCATGAGACATTCAACAACCTCTAAGATTTGAAGTTTCTCATATGCGCTATATTTTACGTTATCACTCCGATCTGTTTTTTAACATTTCAATTTAACTAAATAGGCTTAAAAATGTATCACTGTCTCTTGCAAATGCATCGTTTCACTTGAGAAAACATTTAATAACGTGCTGGGGTCATTTAAAAATGTTAATGATGGATGGATGTGTTTTTTAGAGTCCCATCATTTTGAGCCCCACATAAGAAGAATAAATGAATGTATTTTAATGTGAACTTAATTGTTTGTGGGTGAATGGGTGAAGAGTGAGTGAATTAGGAGAAAATTTTCATTTTCACTAATACAGGTATTTTCAAACTGGACTCCTGGGGGGCTCCAGAAAGTTCAAGGACAGAAAAAAAGGACAGCGAAAGTTAAAAAATTATCCTGAACATTATTGCAGTTTAATTTCTACAAACAACATGTTGTCTTCATGATATCACACTTACTATTTGTCTAACAGTTTTAATGATTCTTTATACAAAAAAGTGGATATGTATTTTAGAAAGGGGGGTCCTTCGCAAAAGGTACATCATATTTTGTGGGTCCTTGGCACGAAAAAGTTTGAAAACCCCTGACTGAACAGCCCTCACATCATTATACATGACAATATGTGTAAAAACAATTAATTTAATATCCTCTGAGGCTTTACACACCAAGCAAAAAATATCCATTTAGCATGCATTCTAAACGTGTAAGAGGTTTAGTTCGTATTTAAGATCACTTCTATATTAAGTACTACTACAAACTGGGAGTTCCAATAAATGAGTTTGTTCAGTCCAAGAGTATCTAAGAGTAAACATACGTCTGTTATACCTGCTCTTGCCAGCTCCCATATGCCTATAGTCATGATTAACTGTGGAAGATCAATGGTTCCAGCGGTGAACACTGCCAACGCAACAGTGTAGCACAGCCAAGCATCTCAGCAGGCAGGATTCATGGCTCATCACCTATGCCCATAATTAATGATCCTGAGGGGGAGTTTGCGAGTAAACAACTTCTTTCCTGTTTGGTTAGTTCACCATAACTGAAGCGCCTCCTACAGCCAGCTGAGAAGAACCTTTCATCATACTACAAAAGTCAAGCACCCACCAAGATCCGCCCTGGGCGGGAGATACGGAAAATCCCAAAGGATTGTGGGAAGGTGGTGGGATGAGCTGACACTTAATGAGGTGAGAGTGTTTCAAATGTAATATCAAAAAGAATTGGATATCATACGTTCTTATGAAACTCACAAGAGGAGATCAGGCTTTACGGATTTACAGGCGAGCCGCAAGCATTTGTTTTTCAGCGGAATGAGTGGGAGGAGTGTCAAAATAAAAGAAGGAAAAGAAAATCTAAATTTACATGGCAGGCATCGAGTGGTCCGTTTTCATAATGTTGATTCATATGCATGTGCCTGGTGAATAGTTGAAGGCATTGTCATTGAATGAATGTGATAACATTAGCGGCTCTAAATGGATCCGAGTGATGAAGCCGCTGTCTCCGTTTGCAAACTCCTTTTGCGTCCAGACTATTGACATATTTCTCAAAAAAGATATCACCGTAGCTCCAGACTCTGCAGTGGCCACTATTTATGCAAATCATACCGGAAAAGTAGTTAATCAGGCTAGAAGACCAAATCTTTACAGCTTGGCACCTCTGAAGTGGCCACTCTCAATCAAACTGAAAGGAGCGACTGATGGCTGGCTCTCAAAGCGCCGTATGATGAACCGGTCACATCGCTCTCTTATTTTTCTAAGGCAAACATGGCAGCATCCACCAATCAGAGCTGAGAAATATTTTAGGCGTACGCGACTGTCGGAATAACTTCAGAAGCCTAATCTAAAATCATCACATTAACGCCGAATGAAATAGGGAAAGCGCGAGAGTAGAAAAATGAATAAGCCACAGGTGCGGGGATGTCATATCTCCACAAAGGAGATGAGAAACAGAATGCAAATAGGCAGGGATTTGAATAAACAGCCGTAGCTCTTCAATTGGGTTTACCTGTAAACAAATATTCAGATGGAATTGATCTCTAGCTGTTGAATATTTCTGTTTCTCCATCTGATTCTGTTCCTCTCTGTCTCTGCAATGCTTCCTAGGAGGTCAGCAAACTCATTTCACAGCAAATTACAGGAAATTAGCATCTCCATCCACCTGAAGAATAGATCTTTGTTCAGTTCTTAAACAACAGGGACCTTTTTTCAAACAGAATTTATGTGTGAATATTTGAAGGTTTTGGCTGGCAGTGGGTTTTCGTATGGATATGCATTTTGGTCATTTTGTCTTGAACCCTCCAGACGAAATAACAGTTCTGGAAAATAGTTATTTGTGTGAGTGTTGGGAGAGGAGGATGGTCATTTTGTGCTAGTGTGTCTCAAAATGTGTCTCAATAAAGTCCAACAAAAACCAATAAAGGTCACAGTTGAATAAAAAAAAACTATTTAATAAAAAATGTAGGTGCATTTAAAGGCAAAACTTATCCATTCATAATACTTTCAGTTTAGTTTTATTATATACTTTTTTCTGCCACTGTGAATTACAAAAAAAAAACATTATTCAAAAATATCTAACACTAAATACTAAAATTTAAAAGTTCTATAGGTGTCATCGCAGTTTTGTTAAATAATGAAGAGTGGTAGTGTTTGTCACAAGATAAATTAACTTCAATAGGCCTGTAAACATTTGTGTTGATACAATAATACATGAAATTTATGACTTATACTCATATTACATAATTTTTAAATATATGGTAAATATTTAAAATAACATATTACTTATTGCTTATACTAGAATTTAATAGAACATATATATATATATAAATAATAAAAAGACTAAATATTGTTATAGTTTATGATAAAATATATAAAACTACTTTACAAGAGCAATGTTCGTAGTGTATTTTACCTCAAAATAAAATTACTATCATCATTTGACAGAATGTTTTTCTGAACCTCTATTCAAATTAGTTGTATCTCTAGAGCACAAAAAGTAAATGAATGAGCAATAAGAGGCTTGTGATTACGAGTGTTGAGCTTCAAAAGCACATAAACACATCATAAAAGTATTCCATACCGCTCATATATTCCAAGTCTTATATTCTGAAGTCAAACAATAGTTTTGTGTGAAGAACAGACCTGAATTAAAGTTATTATTCAATAAAAGTGTCCCTTTTTGCTCATTCAAATAAAAAAAAAACACACATGCATATTCATTTTATAGCACAATACCCTTTGTCTCATTTGATTCTGTTTGATTTTCAAAGCAATTTTAAGGGAAACATCATAGACAGTTCAATAAAACGCAACTGAGAACTCAATTAATTCTTCCCACTTGGGTTATGTGTGTGAAGAAGAAACATTTTTTTACTTCTGCCGTCATCTCAGTTATTATTTAACAATAGAGGTTAAATTGAGTATGTTGGGGTGTTTAAAAATCACTGTAATAACAATAGTGCTTTTGATAAAATGTTCAGCTTTAAATTTATTTTGGAATCATCTGCTGAATGCATAAATGTAAGCAGTTCACACTTTTGCTGAATGCCTGTCCTGTTGTCCTACTAAGCTATTTCAAAGTATGGACTTTAATTATTGATAAGAAAATATGTAAACGTATCTTTTATCTCTCTCTCTGTGTATCATGGTTACAAGAGCTACATGCTCCTGTTGTATCTGCACATCAAAAATTCTGTGTCCCACTTTACCATATAACAAGTGTATTACATATTGCCGCAGTTGAACGTAATCCCAATGCAAGAGGAGGAAAAGCTGACAGAGATATTTCTTGTGCTCCAGGAGAACTGCTCCCATATGGCAACCTCAATTTCACATCTAAGCAACATAATAGCTGGCCAAACACCTCGTTGTCCACTATCTGCTGTCCCGCGGCCAAAATATCTGCTGTTGCGGCTCTTTTCATATCTTCGGCGGTGTCAGTTTGTGAATGTGGGTCACTGAGTTTGCTGCTAAAGTGTTTGTGGCTACAAAATAAAGAGTGGCAGAGTGTCGGATTCTTGGACTCTTATTGGACACCTTTCAACCTAAAGTGAAAGTGGGATGAAAATGAAATGTTATAAGAGAAGAGAAAAAAGTGAGTATTTTGCACAATATATATGTTTATTATTTTAAACAGTAGCAGCGCTAAAATATCAACATGGGTGGTGCTTGGGGTGGGCTAAGGGGCTGAAGCCCCGAAAGATTTTAGTAAAGCCCCGGATGTTTTATTACCATGCCGTGTACAAATCACTTAAGGGCAGTTTACAATTTGCGTCTTTTGCACGTCTACCTAGTGATTGGGTCCTTCTCTGTAAAAAAACTATAGTGTAAAAACAACGCCACTTTCCCAGCAGTTTTTATGGTGTAGTGAGTAAGACACTTGACAAGTAGTATCAATACTACATATGCAATTTCAAATCCACCTTTTGCCGAACTACATTCACATCACATATTAGATCATACAGGAATTTATTTTCAACAAAATCATTTTAATACATATAATCATTTACACTTTTATTGTAATTGTATAATGTATAATATACAACATTACTTTGTTTACGTTGCTGTGTCGAAATGGAATGAAGTTTAATTTATATGGACTCTGAATGAACTTGGGAGTTTGCGGTCCCTTGGGGTCTGCCTTTACTAATTCACGCGATTGACACGCATCAACATTTAAAAAAACGATGTCTAGTAATGAGCAACGCAGTCTCGAACAGTCAGAGGCAGCCCTTTAAAAGTTTTTGCATATGGGTCTGGACCTGACTTGTTACACCACTGTATTCGAACAAATATGTGGAGGTCTCTAGGATAAGCCCTGGATATCCACTTACCTTAGGACCGCCCCTGTATATCAATAGGGTTAATGGATAAATCTTGCCCTTTTTTAAAAAGAATAGCCATGGATTGATGTCTTTGCCATCCTGGCTCATTTACAAGGGTGTTTAAGCTTTACAGATGGAAAAGCGAATTTAAAATATTATGTGTAAAATAATTGTTCATTTAATTTCATTTGAATTGGTAACATTATTTTATATACAGTCGGTTCCGAAAGAATGGAGTCTGAAAAGCTGTTGTAAAGAATAATTATCAAGAATAATTACAGGGATTATAAAAAAACCTTTGTGATTTTCATTAAACACCTGCTATCTTAATTGGTTCAGAATGACAACCGTGGCTATATATTTTAATCCCTAAAAATGAAGCATTACCACATAAACAGTCCAGATAACCTCAATCTCCACCGCAGCATTAGGCCAAAACAGACATGCATTTGTATTCAAAACTGAACTGACACCTGTTCACACTGTGACTGATTCTTGGGCTGTTTGACGTGTCAGCAGTGGATTGGCCTTTGCTCCGAGCGTGCAAATGCAGCTGCAAGATATTTTGGGGCTCAGTGTTAATCCAGATTCTGGCTCTGTGTGCTACAGCGTCTGCTGAATAATGAATGAGACGAGAATCCAGGCCAAGTGTGCCAGCATCAACTCATCAGGAATGACTGGGAATACTAACAAATGTCAACATGTCTAGAGACCAAAGCACAAGAATAAGTGTCAAAGCAAAGAGCGTGTCAAAGCATCACATAGACCTTGACATCATTTTTTTTGATTACCCTAAATGGTAATATATGGTCATAAAAAGTTATAAGAATGTCGGAACCGATAGCCTCGTGGGCAGTGCTCGGACATGGTTGCACATCGGGCGACCCGGTTTCGATTCCCGTCTCATGGTCCTTTCAGGATCCCACCCCCTTCTCTTTCCCACTTTGCTTCCTGTTCTCACTCACACTAAATACTGTACAAAAAAAGGCAAAAATGCCCCAAAAGAAACTTTGGAAACTTTTTTTGGAACATGCCTAACCTGCTCTTTTAAAACAAGATGATTTACCAGCTCTAACCCGCTGCTGTTGCTCAACATTGGCTCCAACAGTTAAAAGTTGCCAGGGGTTGCCATTTGAAAGCTTCACCCAGCAAGAAATGAAGACATAATTGCAAAACTGTCTAACAGTCAAAGCAGGTTTGGATGAGATTCCTAGAGGTTGGGATAACAAAATGTAAACACAGGCCTAGATGTGTCTTGTACTTTCTCTCTGTTTGTCTCTGTTATCTTATATCAAAATGTAATAACTTGCTTTGCCTTCCTCTACAACGGCTTGCCAATATTCTGATATAAAACTCCTACATAATCCAAAGAAAGGAAAGGAAAGGCGGAAAAGAAAGAAAACAAGAGGAAAGGAAAGAAGGACGGGAAATAAAATAAAAGGAAAGGCGGACGGAAGGAAGGATGGGAAAGAAAACGAAAGGAAAAGCGGAAGAACTGGAAAGAAAACGAAAGGAAAAGCGGAAGAACTGGAAAGAAAACGAAAGGAAAAGCGGAAGAACTGGAAAGAAAACGAAAGGAAAAGCGGAAGAACTGGAAAGAAAACGAAAGGAAAAGCAGAAGAACTGGAAAGAAAACGAAAGGAAAAGCAGAAGAACGGGAAAGAAAACGAAAGGAAAAGCAGAAGAACGGGAAAGAAAACGAAAGGAAAAGCAGAAGAACTGAAAAGAAAAGGAATGGAAGGAAGAGTGAAGAAAAGGAAAAGAAGCAATTACTCTGGCGATCAGTTGCCACAACATGTGGCCAATGATGAAAAACAATGCCAATGACAATTATTCAGTCTATTCTCTCTCCTTCTTTTACATTTCATCTTCTCATCCTGTCAAAAGCTCTGGCTCCCCTGTCTTTTCAATTTGCTCATCTCTAAAGCATAAAAGAAAACAATCAACTGCCTTATTATGAGCAGAACAATGTCTATGAGCGCTTTTCCACCATCGCGCCAAATCGTTCTCGTTGCTTAATCGTTCCACTCCGTGCCGATCCTTGCCAGCCGGTACGTGAATGATTTAATTTTCCACCGCAGGGCTGATAACGAAATGTTTTAGAATGTAGACAAAAACGTGTCACGTGCTGCTTCGGTATCACAAGAGACTTAGCCTACGCCTCTGCGCACATTCATGAGCACGATTCAGCACGTTTAGACAACCGTGCCGAAAGTTCTGAGCCGGCCCGAGAACAGTTCCTAATAGTGCTGTTTGAACCAGGCTCGATTGGAAACGGTTCGGCAGGATGGTGGAAAAGCGCTCTATCTTTTTTATGTATTCTGTCTAGAGTGACTTTGCAAAGATAAAACAAAACCACAGCAGGCTTTCTTCTGCCTTTAAACACACCTGTAATCCACAGCAGTCTGAAAGCACCACAGCCAAACCAATAGAAGTGTGATGTTCTCCAGTGTTCTAACAGTAGATGTAACAAACCTGGTGCATTAAAGGAAAAGCAGCGGAGTGTCGCCCAGCAGATTATTGATTCCTGTAGGGAGGGATTCAGTGGCTCTCTGGTTCAAGTCTCAGTAAAGTGTTACTGCCTTAGACCACTGACTCCCCCTTTCACATGTTTTCTATGTTTAAAAATGTATACATTAGGGTTAAATTAATGTACTATTGTTGCAGCTTTGAAAATGTACACTGAGTGTAAACACAGAAAATATGCAATAAAATAAAATAATGGACTGGAAATCGGATTCCTGACCACAAAGTTCTTCTGATGTAACTTTTGGTCGTAAATGTAACGTGGGCTGATGCATTCGGATCTCTTGCTACGCTTCTCACGTCCACATTAACCTCGAATCAAGATTTCGTATGAAAAGCATCTTGCTCATCTCGCAGCTGGTCTGTTTACCTGCCCGTCACAGAAACAGATTAATACTCTTCCCGTCTATCTTATCTCATAAACATATGCACACACAAAGATTAAAGCTCTGTGTTTCAGTATGTCAGCCACACGCGGGGGGCACGCTGATATGACATTTTGTTTAATGTCTTAGGGGTTAGAGAATGATATGGGTGATTCTTAAGATGCTAAGACACAGCAGGCGGCTCTGCACTTATATGATTGTTGTGGGAGCAGCTTGTAAAAATGCCTCATCCAATCTTCACCGTAATGGAAGTAATAACAAGTCTGAGGTAGACCGAGAACTGGCATTACTTCTGTGGTGAGTGATATCATAACCTCCTGACTAATGGATTAAACATAATGTCAGTGATTGATATATGGCTGGAATATAGACAAGCAATTCCTGCATCGATAGAAGTGACATCGCTCTGAATGAAGAGGATTTGTTTTCATTGCAACTATTTGTCCTTTCAATTATTCATTTTATTTCATGGACATCAATCTATAATCGATAAATAAATATGTAACCTGCTCTGAGAGGAACTCGAAATGGCAGTCGGATAGGAGTCACACGCTCTAACAAAGAGGGTATAAGCCACAACCTCTAGTGTCTGTCATCAGAGCACCTGAAGTGGCTAATTTAAAAATGGGTTTGTTTAGTATGATTGGATTTCGTGTCAGATATTCAGGTAATTTCTTCTGTAAAGCTGCTTTGAAACAATGCCCAGTGTAAAAGGCACTACATAAATACAATTCAGCTGAATTGAGTTGGATAAGTGGAGGTTCATGAGTAAATAAGATATGAATTGTACACAAACGTTTGATTATTATTCAAAAAATAATAATGAAGCCCATAGGCAAAAGCAGATCATCCTTAAATTAGACTGTATGGAGGTTGCAACAAACCCAATGGAGTATTTTGTACAAAGTCACATGAATTAGCACATTTGTTACAAATTGCCATAAGATTGTGTTGCAGTATCGCCACAATACACAATAAAATGAAAAAGACTGTAGTATAAAGCATGGTCATGAATACAGTGCTAGTGTCGGAGCTGACATGCTCTGACATGACACAGCTGAGCCTCCAGTGACCCGACTTCCTCACTTTTGAGTTTCCTGTCCAACAATCTACACTGTCCTATCTAAGAAAGGTATAAAAAGCTTGAAAATTATTTAAAAAAAAATAGTGATGGGTGTGTTTTTACTTTTTCTGCATAAAATCATCCTACATAAGGGGAGGGAACATAATACATAAATAAAACATAATAAAAAACATCAATAGTTTAAATATAGACTGAGTAATGCCATGTCAAAAATTGAAATAATAGTGAAATTAATGGATGATAATTAAAGCTTGATGCTAATTTTCTCAGAATTACATTATAAAACTTCAGCCTGGTTTTCACAGACTGGGTCACACATATGCCTTATCTCTTTAACAGTTACTGTATGATGTATGTATGTGTAATCCCACAGAGAGAGAGCTCTCAAAACAGCAGGATCTACAGCAGTACACATCAGAAGAGCGCTGGGGAGCCTTGAGCTCAAAGAGAAAAAACACACACTGTCAGACAGATAAAATAAGAAAGTCACAATGCCTGATTACAGGAAAAAAAGTAAATGTCAGAGGTCATGTGATGTGACATGATTTGAGTGTCCTTAATCCCACTGAAAAGTGCATTCAAATGTCAAACACTGATACTTAATACAGCGTTCCCACAACATACTGTGATGTTATACAGGGATTAATCTGACAGTACGTCCATGTAGTTTCTACAGAGTAACAGGAATAGATGAATGTCCTTGAGGAAGTGTCTAGTTAGGTAATTATCTGCATTAAAAAGTAGCGAGATACATTATGTAGGGTTGAGACCCACTTTGGGGTGTTGAAGTAATATTACAACGCTTTATCTGTGCCTGACATAGTGTAATAAAGAGAGCCGGGCTGTTTACGAGACAGCCGACTCCTGTGAGACAGCTGTGTCCTGGATATAATAAAACCTTTCTGTGTCCTTTCCAATGAGCTCCGCAGGGCTTGTTAGAACTATCAGGTAAATGTTCTTCATGCGACATATTCTGATAAAGTCAAATCTTTAGTTAGTCTTTGGTTATGTCTTCCAATTGCATTCAAATTTTTGCAATTATTGTGCGTTGTACACAAACAATCTGCCTGCAAACACAGCCCTCTAAAGATTGATGTTTAGGTTTATTTTAAAATGGGTCATTCTGCAACACATTAGAGCCCAAATCCCATCAGACCATGCACAGTGCAATAAATCTGTGGGTTTTTGCAGCACACACGTCTGCGGCCTCATGACAATGCTCATCACACACCCGCAATCGCTGCACCACCGTACAAGGCGTTTTGAAGTGCTTTGGGTGGATGCGGGGGTGAACGGGGGCTCCCCTAACAGCACAAAACAATAGTCTAAAACACTGCCCACTACACAATCTTTTCACCCCGTTTCATCACCCTGTTCTTTACTGCTCTCCCCAACTCTTTTCTTTGCCTTTTCTCTGTTTTCCTTTGTATAATTCCAGCAGAATGACTGTAGGAGTCTAGATTGCCTGTCTACTTGTCGTGTAGAAAGAAAGAAAATCTTTTGGCTCCGTTCAATCAGTTCTCCTCTCTCTCCTGTTTCTGTGAAAAGGTTCTCTAAAGACTGAAACTACTATTAAGACAACCTCTCGTCTTTCTCCAGACGCAGCCCATTCCTAGCACATCACATAAATGCGTTCATTGTCTGACACCCCCAAAATTAAAGGCTGTGTTGTGAAATAAGGATTCACATTTAATTTCACATGACAAGTGCAGAGGTTTGGCAAGTGTCAGTAAAACCCTGAATCCATAGTAACTGGATACATTATTCAATATACTGTAAATTGGGACCACACCTGGTCTGAGGAAGTAACTAAAGATGTTCCTCAATAGCATCTCTTCCTTGACATTCATACCTCATGCTCTTTTAAGCCTCTTTTACATATCTTGTCCTCCCTAAAGGTTTTAAAAAGTTGTGTGGGGAACGTATCCAAACCCCTTAAACTGATAATGTGTGTGAAATTACAAAGTTCACAGTGTTATTTAGTTCTGATGTAAATTTTGTTCAACTCTTGCTATAACACTGCATTAAAGGCTTCAATGTACTGAGTTTAACAGGATTATTGGTATTCTCAATTCACACATACTCATCATCCCAACATCCCATCAGCCCCTTGCTGGAAGTCCGACTGGTTGTTTATATGACAATGTTTAGTTATTATATTTAGTTCTAGGGATGCACTGTTATGTAAAACATAATGATAATTGATCATTCTTTATCATTCGGAAGCTGATGACTGACATACTGCCTGATGTAGAGTATCTGAATATGAATGATAAATATAAATTAGATATGCACGATAGATTATTGGCGATAATAAAATTTAGCCCGACACATTATAGCTGATAAATTATAAATAATTTCCATTTGTTAGATGCTGTTCACAGTTAAAACACAGTACAGCACTATCCTTCTGTTGTGATCAGTCAATTAATCCTATTAGCAAACATTGTTGATGTAGGTACAGTATGTAAACAGTATTTCTAAATTTGTAAATTATAGAAACAAAAGCACATTGCTCAAATCAGATGAATGCTTTCTGTCTTGAGACCTGTTAGACTTGTGGCTATAATTTGTTTATTAAATAAAAAATATACCAGTAAAGTTTGAAGGTTAAATCTTTTGCTTGTGTAAAGTGGGCTTGGTACATAATTGTAGTGCAGTGAATGTTTTCAAATAAAAGCAGTTCGGCCACTTTTTGCCTTTTGTTTCAGTCTTATGGAATTTTATATTCATATTAAGATACTGTATTTTGGCCAATATATTGATTATATTTAAATTATATATTAATTTACATATCGGTACATCCTTAATATGAATTGGAAAACGGACAACTGCTTTTAAAACATTGAGTGCAGACAACAAGGTAACATTTAGTTTTTTTTTTTTTTTAAATCAAGTACCGAGCCTACTTAATATTAGTTAAAGATTCTTTTGTATAATTTTGTATAAACAGATTGTTAAATTATAGGTTTCCAGTGCAAAACAGAAACATGTTCTAAATAGCCGCAAGTCTAACAGGTCTCGAGACAGAAAGAATCCAAACATCAATCTGCTTCAAACAATATGCTTTTGCTCCTAGGGTTTACACATTCATAAATGGCTGCATACTGTACCTACATCAACAATGTTTTGCTATAACAATAAGTGATGATCACGACATCACTGTGATTTTAACTGTGAGCAGCATGGACCTAAAGTTGTTCAACCAGAAGAAATGATTCACAATTGATTGTCTTTAATGTATTGGACTGATCTTATTATTGGGCCAATAAAGATAACATTAAAAATGGCCATTTAACGTCCGACACCGATATGACAGATTATTTATCGTGCATCCCTATAACTACACACTGTATTTAGTATATATGTAACCCCAGACAACAAAATCAATCTTGTGGGTCAATTTTATAAATATCTAAGCTTTCTATTGATGTATGGGTTGTTAGGATAGGACAATTTCTGCGGAGATACAAACGTGTAAAACTCTGGAATATGAGTGTGCAAAAAATATAAATATTGAGAAATTTGATTTTGAAGTTGTTAATCAGAGCCATCCAAAGCAGGCCATCCACAAATTTTTCATATATTTAAGGTTCAAAATTTACTTGTGTAAAGTAATTTAATATCCTTGTGGAACATGATCTTTACTTAATATCCTAATGGTTATGCCAAAAAATAAATATTTATAATATATAAATACACCCATACACCCATACAATGTATTTTTGGGATTTACTAAAAATGTTCCTATGCTACTTAAGACTGGTTTTGTGATCCAGGGTTATAAACTAATTATTCAGTGTACTTTTCTGACCACTGTAAGTCATTATTTTCCTCCAGAGAATTACATAAAAAAATTCATTAAAGAACCGAAATCAGAAAGTGAAAATCTAAATCAAAATCCTAAATTCCTTCAAATTCCCATTCCGCTTCACAGAGCAGTAAAAATATTTTTATCAACATAATTTCTTCAGAAATTATAAACCGTACAGAGGGTAGCAGCGTACCAATACAAGTGATTAAGAGAGCCGAGTATAATCTTAAAAAATTTCACAGTTTGAAAACATTTATGTTGTGCACTGAGTGTGACGCAAAATGATCAAGTTAACACAAACTTAAATGTTTTATTGCTATAGCTTAGTGAGGGCTTTACAGCATGCTGAGCTTTAAAAGAAAGCACTAAGGACAGTATTTTATTTAGATCGGATCTCCACAATCTTAACTGTAAACCTATTTTGTGAGGCGATTAGAAAAAACCAAAGAAGCATTTAGAAAATAAAAGCATGCAGCTAGATCAGTCTACCTCACTGGAAAGCTAAAAAATACTCAAACAAGTGAAGATTTTGATAAGCCATAGTTATTCAGAGAGGCCAGGCAAAGGAAATGTTAAACTCAGATGAATGAGGACAGCGTGTTCCTGAATGGCACATCATCAGGCCATCATCTTCAAATCATCAAAGTGATCATCAAAGTCTAATCAGAGCCTGATCACACACACACATACAACAAACACTAGCATGTATGAAACTACTAGCATGACAACGCTGCTGAAACAAGGGTATGAGAATGTAAAATTATTTTCAGCTAATGTATGAAATGCATTTTATTTACCTTCTTTTGTAAACTTAATCTCACATTTCCTCTTACAGCCACACACACACAAGCATATAAAAACAAATAGGATTTTCTTCTCACAGAAATCAACCAAAATATCAGTTCTGGCAGGTCACGTGAGTCTAGCTTGCATCCGCCGAATAATCATACAACACATACTAGACTGCGTTCTATTTAAATTGCCTTTCTCTGCTGCTTATCAGCTGCTTAATCCGGCCGCACAAAAAACCCACCTCCATCCCCATCTCCTCCATATCTGCCTGTATCTGTGGGATCATTTTAATTTAATCCTGTTACGGATCATGAACTGTTCTAGTTCCCCAGGTGTGGGTAAATGTATTGCTGCACTCCCGCTCAGGCATACAGTTTGCCCAGAACAGTTTCATTCCGCCAACATTAAATATTGCTATTGTTTAAATAGTGGTCTTGACAGAAATACTATTGTAAACCATTGTAAATGTCAAAAAATAGATCGCTTTTCGATAATACCATAATATAACCAATATGCTACCTTATAGAACCATTATATTATAGTGGCAGGCAGGTTTTCCCGATTAAACTGAACCGAGTCCTTTATACAGACAATAGAAACAAGTGTTTTGTATTTATCCCAAACAAGTGGTTGAAGAAGCACAGAACATCTGCTGATACAGGGGCCACTTTAAAACACAATTTTCACAAGTAAACAATAGAAAGCTGTTGAGAGAATGAAGCAGAAGAACATCTGCACAAGGCTCTCGAGAGCACTAAACTTTAAACCAGGATCCAGCATTCTAAACCCTGTCTATAGATTTCCGAGTTACATAAACCTAAATGCACTCCTGAGCATCCTCCCTGAGCTATCTACACCAGTTCAGTTCGCCTTGCAAAGATTAGAATCCCTTTAAGCAATTATCTGATACAGTCAAAGTAAATTTTAGTAGGGCACTAGAACAATAAACTCTGGATCTTGTTTAACAGAAAGAGGAGGTCATAGAGAAGTCAGACAACTTTTTAAGTCCAAAAAGTCACTTAAATACAACATAGGGGCAAGTCCAAAAGCTCATCCCGTTCCTCTGGCCCAGAGTTGCCTTTTTCCAAACACACAGAACTCTTCAAATTTTCCAAATTGACAGAATCACACAGCAGTGAGATCCCTGGATCTAAGTGAAGATTTAATACTCAAAGCATCAGCATATTACAGATTAATCCCAGGACTCCAGTGAGATGAGAGGACACAGCGCCACATTTAAGTCAAAACCACAGAGAGCGCCACAGGCAAGCACTGTGACTCACTACATCAGAAATACACGATCGAAACTGTATAATTATGGAGTATTGTTGTGGTCAATAAATAGTCATGCAGCGATTCAAAGAGAGGGAAAATGTTGGCCAACATTGTGCTGCACCGGCTGTGCTCTCTTACGCTTTTTATTGAAGTGTTGCATCGTGGGATGTGAAGGGACACTTGTAGCTGTCATTTCTGACGTCAATCTGTGTTTATATATTCTCTTTTAAAGAGTTTTGTTGATGAATAATATTGCTTGTTGGGATAGACTGTAGGCTCTCCTGTTTTTGCCAAGTTGTTGATATCTAGGAAAACGACAAAAAAATTGAACTTAAAAACAAACAATCACAAAAAGACAATGTATAACCCACAATTTATTAAAATAAAAAACTGCATTGTGGGCCAACTGGTTGAGTTTCTTTGAAACCATTATTGTCACTGCAAAAATATTCAGGTAGTCTATAACATGAATGGAAGTCAAAAATATGATTTATTTAATATGACAAAAAATTAGGGTTTGGCTGGTAGACGATGCCATCGTCCATCGCCGATGGCTGAGAGACATCACGATGGTGAGCCGGTATCTTGATTCCAACAAATGTTTCACTTTCGTCATGTGACTCTCGCTGCTCTGTGCTGGAAATCGCTATATGAACAAATATGAACATGGCTGGGGCATATAAGCATGCGCTGTACAGACTGGCCTGACTTTATAACTGTGAAGCTCGCACTGTAAAAAGAGGACTCACAGTTTGCGCAAGACCCACCTGACTTTAAAGTGTATGAATAATGATGTGTGTTGTAGCCCATGCTGTATAGAGAAGATGCATATCTGCACAGCCCAAGTTGTATAAAGACGATGCATGTCTGCACAGCTCGCATTGTATGAAGACGTGCCTCATTTTATAACTCTGGCACTGCCATCGTCCATCGCGATGTTTCACTGTAGACATCGTCCGATGATAATATAGACTTTTCTCTGCTTGGAGATTTGATTCATTTTATTATATGATTTATTATAGACAGGGGACCAGCTGTGTATGTAGATAGAAAAAGCTCACTTTAAGGTAATAAAAAAATAACACTGGATTATGTAAGGTCTTCATACATCTCTGAAGACATAGTTATGCATATTATATTGCATTGCTGTCAATAGTAAACATTACACATACATACTGTACATCCATACATTTGACCTTTAAAACATTTACTGTAAACACCTAAAACATCACTGTTGAAAAATTGAAAAATTGAAAAACACTGTATTATAGAAATTCCACTATAAAATTTACAGAAACATTTTGGTTTTTAATATACAGATATAAACCGAAAAGTCACACTGCAAATTTTTTGTGTGAAATAACAAATCCTTGTGATGATGACTCATTCGTTGCATTCTCTTTCAGAGCCGTTCATGTCAGATGGTCTCGACCCAAGTAAAATTACTTTCATGAGCTATTGCTGTAATTTAATAGGAAAGTACAGTGATAGGAAATGATGGAGAGGAATGGAGGGGTACGATTCGGAAATGACCAAAGGCAATACATCAACGCTGCGCAATAAGACAGAGAATGTATATCAGTCACCGGCCCACGTCTCCTACTTGACCCACTGAACAGATAATCTTCTCATCAGCATGCCACAGAACTCCACAGAAAGCTATAAATTACAAATCTCCCTACGCTTGCATGTTTTTTTCATATTTGGTAAAACTGATTTATGTTTGGATAAAACACATGCCACATTAATCTGTCTCTATACCTATCACTCAGATTTATATTAATTATTACAAGGATTGTAATATTATACCTCTGTTTCTATGGTAACGTTAACCTTGGGCACCAGCAATGAAACTTTATAAGACTAAAAATAAATTACCCAAGCTTGACTGATAGTAAATAGTAGTGGTGGGCATAGATTAATTTTTTTAATCTAGATTAAAATGGCTCATTTGAATTCTGCCGAAGACATTCAGAATATGTGTGCTACCCAAATAATGACTAAAAGTAAGTCTTTGAGAAAGGGTTTCTCAAGCCAGGTGGCGCATTAGACCAGGGGCTCATCTCCTGTTTCCAAAATGCATCACAAACTGCTTGAGAAAGCTGTTCTGCTGTGATAATTGGTGATGAAAATTAAATTATGTTCAATAAGATGAACTTGTGTTTACTTCCGCATTAGCTAAGGGATGATTTGCGTTTGCGTTTAGGTGGTACTTGAGACTGGAAGAGCTCCTACAGTACATTTACATTTAGTCATTTAGCAGACGCTTTTATCCAAAGCGACTTACAAAGAGTGAGGGAGCAACAAGCGATATGTCATACAGGAGCCATAATACATTAGATCTCAATACAAAGTTACTGGTTTCAACTAAAGCTAGACTAATTAATGCAAAGAGCCAATAGACCTACTTGCTGCGCGAATCGCGCGAATGAAGCCCTGGTTATGAGATGATGAGGCGGCTTCTGCTTCCGCGAATGACACGAATCATGCGAGTTGAAAAATCTCGTTCTCGCCCCGTACAGTGCAGTTAAGCTGGTATACATCCGCGCTAAAATATCAAGGTGAAAGTCATCATAGCTTGCGTAGTATAGACCCAGCTCCCAACCCAACTTTGAGAATAGATTAACGGCGACATTTTTTTTATCGCGCGATAAGAGTCTCACTGCGTTAACGGCCCACCACTAGTAAATAGTAACAACAGCACCAGTGTTGGGCGTATATAGTTACTAAATAATTATTTAATGTAATTTAATTATTTTTCCCTTGAAAAAGTAAAGTATGGTTTTACTTCTGGTCTAATTGAACTTAATACTGTGTGTAAAATATGTGTTTGCAATAGCGGAATTGACACTAAAATCCAAAGTCTAACCGTCAAATCCGTGCTTTTATTTATCATTATTTGTAATACTTTGGACAGTTAATAATATTACTTTATGTAGTCTTATATTATTTATTTGAATGAATTAAAATGGTCGTTTCATGTCTATCCTTGAATCACTTAACTTATCAAGGTTGAGATAGGATATAGGCCCGGTTTTAGAGACACGGATTAGGTTACAACAAAACTGTAACACTGAACAACACCCATTCTTAATGCCAAAAAAAGGGAATGAAGCAAGACCGCTTACTGACATTTTCGTCATTTATTTTTCATTTTGATTCCATCGTCTCTGAAGGGAAAGCACACAAAACCCATGTTTGACTACAGAGAGCACTGAATTGATACAAAGACAGCATTCTTCCTCTACGTTTGCTGAATGCATGTTTTCTGTTCTTTCCTGTCACACTGTTAGCATATATTAACACCTACTCAACCAGCCCACATACAGGACTTCAGGAATCGGGCAGACACAATATACACAAAATCCTGTTTGTGATCTCATTGCTCACAAAATCGGCTGCACGTGAAGAATCTCATCAGGGAATACCATAGCAGACTAACCTCTGCCTTTGATATCTGCAGCCTACACAGGAAGCACTTATCTCTAAATTGGAGAGAATCTTCAAAGTAAACCAGCGTACACAGGCATTTGATGTCTTGGCCTATCATCGCGCGATAACATAGCCTGCCGTGACGAGAGAGGGATGAACCTTATACTAGTCGTGACGGGCGATTCGGTAATACAGATGAGATGTACATCTGACTCATGGGATAATGGTCTCTATCTCTCTTTCCTGGTCCCTCTCTATTTATAATTCTGTGAATCAAAGCTCAAATCATTCTGTTCTATTCTGAACATTTTAAGAGTTCTGTATAGAAGACTGATTATTTATAAATAGTATATATATTTACAACACACTGACAAATTTAACCACAAAACAGTTGTATTAATGCTTAAACTGATAGTTCACACAAAAGTGAAAATTCTTTCATCATTTACTCCCCCCTTTTTTTCATATCAAACCTGTTCGACTATATTTCGTCCATAGAATACAAAAGAAGATATTTTGAAGAATGTCGGTGACCGAACAGCGCCAGCAACCATTCAATTCTATAGTGTTTAGTCGGACACAATACCAATGCATGTGAATGTTTTCAGTTTGAAAATAATCATAATCACTGTGTTGTTACTGCATGCTATTGTCTGCTATTTACTCTATATCAGGACTTGCCACAATATGACTAATGTGATTGAATGTCAAAGTTGTCACAACAAACATTAAAAAACAATAAAGATGCCGCATAGCCAAAATCATTTACTACATGAGATAAACAATATTTCTCATATTGAGATGTGCACATTTCTGTACATCAGAGAAAGAAAAAAAATCAGTGCCTCCACAACAAAGTGAATTACTGACTCGCAATTCAAACCTCCAGACTTACAGTATGCATATTAATTTGTTTAACATAATGCCAAACATTGCAACCACTGATTAATTTTGTCCCATTTGTGAGGTGTGAAGGTTCAGCAGCACATCTCTCGCGTGGGCGATTCCAAGCGTCCCGTTATAATTATAACAGGGAAACAGGTGTAGTCATTTTATGGTTTCTTTACCAAACTCCTCATCATTTATAACCTACCTATACTTTATCAAGCAAAACAGAGCAAAATAAATCTTTGTCTTATGCAGGCCTCTATTAACACACCCAGATTTACATTGTTGTAATAAAACTAGAAATTACATGAAAAGATGAAACGAGTATCAGGGAGCACAGTATGGCCATAAACATTGAACTGAGCAGGCCATAGTCTAATATAAAGAACCCTGCACTAGAGAGAAACAAAGATCAAAGAGAAGAGGTGATGGAGATGGGATGATATAATGAAAGGGTCTACAAAAACATAATAATATATTTTATTATCCAGAATTCCTTTGTATTTGTGTGTGTCTCTTCATTATTTTTTTGATACCAAACTTTTAAGGGGTCACGTATATGAAGCGTATGAAAGAATCCTTTAAGGTTTTATAGAGCCAGAGTGTGGTAGCAACTTTACTTAGGCCACGTTTGCCCAACGGAAAACAGAAATGTGTTTTTCTTAGTTTTTATTTAAGTTTCATGTAAGCATTCCAACATTGTCAAAACAATCTTGCTGCGTCCCAATTCACATACTTAAACTATGCACTAAATGTATGTACCGTTTTTATTATGGAAAAGTATATACATTTTATTGTGTGGCAAAACAATATGCACACATTGGGACATACTAACAGGAAACAGAAGTGGCCGTTGTTGCCTATACAACATTCTGGCCATTAACTGTCACACACATCAAAAAACAGCTCTTAATTCCATTTAAGTATTTATTCACTCATTGTTGCATATGTACTGTTAACTCTATAGTTATATTTATTAATTTAGTGATGCATCAGTTATTTAATTTTATTAAAGTTGTGTGTAATACTAGCCGTTAGAGTGTGCATCATTCTGCACTTCCAATTTCTACGGGAAGTAGTAGACCATCCGGGAATATTTGGAATACTCTTTTTAACATTCTACAATTTGGGACATACTAATTATATTTGCGAATACTATTTAGGTATACGAACTGGGATGCAGCAACTGTGTTGACACGGATTCACATAAACGCCTGAAAACACTGTATTATGCATGCCAGGCCAGTAGATAGCGATGTTAAGAAATATGAATAAAAGTTAATAAATATGTTGAGTACGGTAAACACAGTACTGGAAGCCGCCATTATTGTTTGGGGGATACTCACACATGTCTAAAGACTGAACACGTAAAATGAGCATGACATCAGGATTTTTACAGGTTTTCAGTTTACACAGCCACATCACTGCCGTTGTTTCCAAAAACTCACAGTTGGAGACCTGTTTTTTAACAGTTTGTTTTAAAAACAGCCACAACGTATCAAAACGTTTTAGTTTTCAGTTGAAAACGTTTTCGTATAAATGCCCCCCCTCCTAATAAGGCCTACATTTTTCACCTGTGTAACAGTACAGTAACTCATTATAACATGAGTTATCCGTCAAATGAACCTCCCCTCTGTCTCTCATAAATAGTCTATAAATTAAGCAAATTAAGTTCTGACAGTTTATTTCTCAAAATGAACTACTCAAAACACCATTCTTGATTCAAATCCCTGTACAAATTTTGCTTGTGAACATTGTACAGTTTGAAGTAAAATACTGTGATTCATTATGTTTCTGACATTCGAGAAAAACTGTGTTATATAAATTGTAATTTAATGGAATTATCTGTTAAAATGAAATCTGTCACCTTAATTGAGATCCTCATTAGTTTTGTGCCAGATACAGCTACATATCGCAAAATACTATTTATATACCCTGAGAGTCATTTAAAGTAATACTTCCATAAACTGCTATAGTGTAATTATATTCTGTTTGTCGCAAATGTGAAGAGTAGCTAACTTAACAGCTCTACTTAACAAAGAGATCCAAGAGCAAGCAAAATCATTATAATGCCTCCCTTCTGAAAACAATGACTCACTCGATACATGACCAATGACAAGGAAAAGCAGCATTAAACAAAAACCAAACTGTTACATAAGGCGGGTGTATCCCTGTATGTGTGCAAGTTTGTTTTAAACGTGCGTGTGTGCGCAGTTAGTACCAGTGAGAGCACACGTGTACCAACTGAGGGCGAATAAACAGACCTCAACCCCTGAGGAGAATAGCAGAACTCCAACTGAGTATCACACCAGCTATCAACCCTCATCATCTCAGGCAGTCAGTGGTGAGAAAAACACACATCTGCGGCCAGCATTAACATCTCCAGTAAGACACTAAACACCACTTTAACCAGTCACACAATACCCCACAATGATGGAGTGTTCCTTTTTTGATGTGTACAACCAAATGGCTCTGTCTCCCAACCTGCAAAACAAACGCGAAGGCGGTCACAAATTATAGTCGGCTGGAATTCGTTGGGAAAACACAGTTTGATGCAGTACTCTGTGCAGGTTTTGGGGATATAGGTAAATGCATATAGCAGAAGGAAGGACTGGTCATATGGAAATGTCACAATCCAATAAAAGCCCAAAGACTTCTTCTACATCACTATATATAAAATGCACATTTGTAACATTTACAGTGTTAACTCAAGTGTGCATAAAGTCACACGTCCTTGCTTCCCTTGAATCACACACATGCTGCTTGGAATGTTCTCAAGTTATGTTGAGCCTGAGATAACACATATCATCAGGTTTTACACAAACTCTTGAGTAAAATATAGCAAAAATAATACATCCTGACACTCAAACTGTTATGTGGATAATATCATTTGTTATATTAAGTAATAAAACAGAAGCATGTCTTTATGGGACATCACAAAACATCAGCTGAGATAAAGTCTGTTTTGAATCCTTACAAGTACTGTAGGAAATAAACATATTATTACAGATAACCAACTCATCATGAGTGCATCACATTACAGAAGTTTGGACTGTTGGCTGAACATCTGATGCATACGGCACACATTCTAGGAAACACTTCAGGACATTCAAAGTCATCATCTGATTGGGTTGATTATAAGAATTTCCAGAAGACGTACGTGTCGCGTTCTTTAACAACACAAAGCCATCCGATCCACTGACGCGCTTACATCGGTTGCTACAAAAATGCAACACGATCGACTAAACACTAAATTCTTAAATGTATGCGAGATGAACAGAATAAACTGTTAAATATTTGTTTCGTGCTGTTAACTCTTGACACGTTTGTGAAAGTACACCTTTCTGTAGCTGTGGGGACACTTCTCCACGCCTCTGAACGTGACGCAGCACAAAAGAAATGTGATGGCTTGCTTTACCTGTCAGTCCTCTGGCCTCTTGCGACCAATGAAAGCAGCCAAAATACCAGACCAAAGTTCCCAGACCTTCAGTATGTTCAGCTACGCAAAACTACTGAAGAGTACACTAAGACCTTATCTACACCGGATGCGAGTGGGGCTATGCGACTTGACAAAAGACAGTACAACCTATTAAGAACAAGGCATATGTCACGCCGCATCCAGTGCGGACAGAATTTCGGATTATAATGGGCTAGCATCGGTATAGGCATGATGTTGCAGTTAGAGTGCAAAGAGCTGTCTGGTCCAGACTAACTTTCTCTGCAACTCTTTCTGTCATATACAGATGGAGAGAAGCTTACAAAAGCAGTAAAACTGCTCACTCCACAGCTTAACATCCAGAACTTCACCATAAGCAACAATCAATACCTTAACGTCTTTACAAACCTACAACAAAGATTACAAATACACAGACTTTAAGGCTCACAGGTCTGAGCCCACTACTCTTTGGTCCAGAGAGGTGAAATGCACACCTTCCAGAATATCAAGCCTTAGGTGAAACGAAGCATCTTGCAGATACTCACGGTTTTGAAGTCCCGGTGGCTGCACTCCTGGCCCTGGAAACGGCAGTAAAGCATCATCTCCTTAAGGTCGTGACCCACTCGCTCTGTGAACTCCAGCATGCTGAAGGCCTTGGGCCGGTAGTTAGTGAAGTTGGATTTCTCTGTGAGGAAGGCCAGCACGTGAGGCTCGGCCAGTTGCGGATCGGGAATCTGCAGGTGCACGTCCAGCAAGGCCAACAGCTCCCCGGCGTGGTAGAGGTCATTCTGCGTGAGCCGTGTAAAACGGTAGGCGTTGAGATTACAGACGGTGACGGCAGGAAAGACCAGGCTCCCAGAAACCACAGCGTCCACGCTGGTGACTTGAGGGTAGGACAGGAAGTAGGCCAGCCGCTCCGTGCTCTCCAGGACCAGCAGCACCAGACTGGCCAGCAGGGCGGCGCCCCAAAGAAGCCGGCGTGAAGCAGAGCGATGGGAGGAGGAAGAGTAGGGGAAGATGAAGCGTAAACCGTGCAGCGTGCTGCTGTGGGTGAACGACTGCCAAGACGACGGGCCTCCCATGCTCCTGCTCTCGGTCTCACGACTGGCTTCGCTTCCACAGCTCTCCTTCAGGTCCATCGCTGACACGCACACACCTGCGGGGAGATCAGCACACAGCGTTTGTCAGTCCAAGGCACCTTCTGGCATCTTATTCTGTCCGTTTTTCACCTCATTAGAGTTTCACAGCCACATCAATAATATATCTCGAAATACAACGTTTCATCAAGCAGCAGGTTTGACACAAACATGGAGAGACACTGTGGCACTGTAAGGCGCTGTGAAAAATGTAAACTGAACGTCGACACCAGATGAGAGCGGATTATGTAATGTGAACCCCACTGACCGCTGTAACATGGTCTTGCAGAAAGAATGAGAAATGGATGGATGGAGACAGGGAAGGAGGAACGGTGTGGTTATTTCAAGACATACAAACCAAGGTAAACACACCCCCTGAAACCATAGCCAAACTGTCTCCTGACCAATCAGAAACAGAGGGTCCATTGAACGCTACAGGTCAGAGCTGTTCCTATACATAAATATCAGAGTAGACCAGAGAGCACACACACAGCAGATAACTGTGTGAAGCTGAAGAGATCTCGCTCCAGTTAAGCAGTGTAAGAGGGTGGAGATGGAGTGGAAGATGCTGCCCAAGGGTCTCCCTCCTCCTCCTCCTTCGGTTCAGCCCTCCAAATGCCAGGATCCTCCTCTCTCTCCATCACCAGCCTCTTTTTTTCCCATCCAACAGCCCCTCTCCATCACACCATCTGTCTCTCTCGCTCTCTTCAAAGGTCTCTCTAACTTTCCTATTTGTTTGTGTGATGTTTGAGGAAAAATAAAGATGACTTAAAATAAAATCTAACACATTTCAAACTATCTCATCCCCTTTTAAATAAATAAATAAGACATGCACGTGCAAACACACACACGGTCGACGGACATCCAATGGCAATTCTAAGCACCTCACGTGCAGTCTAACGACACAACATCCCGTCGTGCATGAGTGCCTGCACTGTGTGTGGGTGAGAGAGACAGAGAGAGACTGGGAGGCGGGTCGTAGAAGATGATGTCTGTCTTTGATCCCGGGTCCGCGGAGTGCGCGAGCGCGAGTTTCTCCCAGTCCCGGCGCTTTCCGCTCTAGTCCGCCCCGACCAACATCACGCGCTTGTTTTCTGCTCCTCTCCACGCCGACAGCGAACAACAGCTGAACCGGTACAGATGTGAAATACGTCTAGAGGGAGAGACTCAGGAGATGCTGACTGAATCCCAGTCTGCGCCGTGTTCCCTCTCTCGCGCTCTCTGTCCTCTCTCGCCGCGTGCGCTCATACTCCTCTCCTCTCGGCTCAGAGGGTGATGGATGATACAAGAAGCAGATTGTGAGTAACGAATGGAAAAAGAAGGGAACACTCACAAAAAGGAGAGGAGGGGGAGGCAGAGCGGAGAAAAGAGGGAGGGGATGTCGACAGTTTTGTTCAGATGACAGATACTGTATTTCGTGCCCGGCGGGCAGCGATCATCACATGGCAACCTGTAATATTATAAACCGCGCGCGTGCGCGTGTGTGAGGAGAAACGTGCTTCTGTGTAATGCTTGCGTCTGCACAACATTCAAGTCACAAACGGATGGGGTGGGGGACAGAGAAAGTCAGAGAGAGGGAGAGAGAGAGAGAGAGAGAGAGAGAGAGAGAGAGAGAGAGAGAGAGAGAGAGAGAGAGAGAGAGAGAGAGAAGCTACAAGTGTATGCCGTAATGCAAGCAGACAGGAATAAAGAGGACAAGAGATGGAGAGGAAGAGAGCAAGTGAAGCTGTGAGATGAAAAATAAGATGACAGCGAGAGAAAAATTTGGAGGCATACGAGGATTTGCCACAAGAGGATAATAAAACATTCGAAGACCGGCTGGTGAAAAACGTAATGTTTATAAAAACGTAATTCCTCCGTCATCATACGCGAGATGATAATGGTACTTTGGGCATTCTCGTCTGACAGTCATGCAGGGAGACTTCTGAACTGACGTCCTCTGCTCTTCGACACATTTTTCACGCCTCATCTGGCCGGAGCCGCCAGAGCGCATTAGGAGAGCAGAGCCTCAAGAAAGAGACGCTTCCGTGAGCTCTGTTCACCTCTCATAGCTCCACACAACTCACATATGAAAAAACAAAGTTCCTGTGTTACGCCAGACCATAAACAACTTTTTTAGGTGGAGCAAATATTTTTAGACCCGCTTTCTCGGTGTATTTCATTGCCCTTATCACCTATTCTCCCCTCATCAGTCTTTTTTCTACACTCTTTCATTTCCCCATTCCAGTCCCCTGATTTTCTCATCCGTTTCGGCCCCGCGTACGCAGACGTGAGGAACCGAGCAAGAGAACGAGCAGAGGTAATTTATGAACCCTGCAAATACATTTACACAGAGTGAGCCACACACAGCTTTGATTCAAGGTGGAATAGGCGCACAGATCAATAGGCAGCTGGAGGTTAATACTGAGGCTATGACAGCATGTGATGATTGACAAGAGAAGAGACACACATATGGCTTACTTGAAGGAAAATACTTACTGCCATTAACCCATTGGTCAGGAACAGTGTTTTCATAATGTGTGAAAAAATTATTGTGGTTGCCAGAAAATCAATAAAACATAGGGGTACAGTGTTTCGGCCATGAAATGAGATAGTTCCCCCAAAAATGAAAATGTCAACATTTATTCACCCTCTTGGCATTTCAAACCTGTATAACTTTCTTTCGTTCGAAGAACCAAAAAAAGATATTTTGAAGAATGTTGGTAACCGGCACCCACTTGGTAACCGGCGTTGTTCGGTTACTAACTTTCTCATTATCACTTTAAGGGATGGAAATTTGGTATATCAACCATACCCATAAAAATATTACAAATGGTAAAATGAATAACATCTACACACATACAGCTATTTTCTTCAATTAGCTATAGGACAAAGCTAACAAAAACTTAGAAATGCATCCAATTAGTCTGCCATATCCAGTATTTTCTTTGAGAGAAATGGTCATATCTGAAGCATGCAGCATTACAACAGGCCCTGCAGAATAAGGACTCAAATCTCTCCTATGACGGCTATAAATTCTATACTAGTACAAATCCTAAATTCTAGTATTTCTAACTGACAGATTTTTGGAGATTTGGTGCGTTTAAAATGGCAGGATAGAGGGTCAGGTGTTGAAGGCAGTACAATCAATGCTAAAGACTTGGGCAATTGATCATTGAAGTGACTCAATATATAACAATGACTACCTTTTAAAACTGACAAGGAGACCTTACGCTGATTAAATCTGGCTACCTTTCAAGTGTCGATTAATTAATTGAGGCAATTCGCCTAGTCCTAAAGAAAAAGGCAGAATGGAATTTGTGAAGTAATGCCTTTAAGGACTGAAGCTAAAGACAGCAGAAGCACATTAGACTCAGTAATGACTCGCTAAACGTGTTTCAATGGGACTCGGATTATTAGTTTACGTCGCCCCCTAGCGACAGATTCGGAAGCTGCAGAACGCGTTCACTGCAGATGCTGTATCTGTTTCTCTTAACCACAGCGCGGAGACATCAACAGACCTGAAAGGGTGGACTGAACATTATTTAACGGGATGGTATGAGCATTAAATTATGCTAAAATAACATCATGTTTTTCATGGTGTGATTTTTATAACATAATTCAAAAGGTTTTCTGTTAGAAAGGTTGAGTTCCACTACTGTGATTCTAGGGCAGTTGTTCTTAAATATTTTCATTGTAAGGCCTCCTTTGTGTGGGGTGCATCCCTTTGTCTCCTCAGACAAGCAAACATGCCATTAAAAGCCACTCACTCACCAGCATCTCTGTGACACTCACTGATACTGCTGACAGCTGTAGGTTCTCCAGACTGTTGATGACTTAATGAAGTAACAGAGACGAGACCCCTGTGCCCTGTTAACTCCAATAATGAGCAAAGTTTAAACATAGATTACCCATCCTCTGGGTCCTGGATGAAACTCACATTAGTTCTCCAAGTAACAAGAGACATCTGTGACATGCTGACAGATAACATTTAAAAGACTGTCTTAGTTCTGAGCGCTGTTGTGACACAGTAGTGTACTTTAGGCTGTGTCGTATTGTAAAAATATCTCAAGAACAGCTTTATTAAGGTTTGAACATACACACGAGATGCCGCTAATTTAAAGCGTTTGAATGAAAAGCTGAAATGCTGTATTTATAGTCACTGATAATGGTGCAATACAAGACGAGAATATGTGACCCAGGACGACAAAATCAGTCTTAAGGGTCAATTTTTTGAAACTTAGATTTTTACATCACCTGAAAGCTAAAGAAATAATCTTTCTATTGATATATATATAATTGATCTTACCTTCCTGTAACCTAAAGGATGAGAGAGGATAGATTGAATATTTAACCAATTCATTATCAAACACAATATGTCAGGGAAGACTGAATAAATAATCACGCTTCCACAGCTTTTTAATGCCTTGCGATGAATAAACCTCACCTACGAAATCAATAGTACAATTAGCAACACACTGTTGTGACAGCAAGGCCAAGAAAGCATTAGCACAGAGCAATTCAATAAGTCTTAAAATGAATAGAGATGATTACAAATGTAAAATTGTGAAGATATAAAGTAATGCTAACCACTCAGGAAGTCTTCCAGTAACCCATTGGAAAGCTTTTAAACAGCGTGAACAAACCCCATTATGGCAGCCACTCTGCTCGCATATCAAAAATGACAAATAATGCAATTCGAGTCCTTTAAGGGTGAATCCAGCTGGCTTCATTCTTAATGGCTGATAGAAATTCATAAGAAAACTTGCTGTTTTGATTAGTTGTTTCAGCATGAAATGAACATTGATCTGTGCAGACATGTTCCCCACACTTGTACAAAACCAGCTACAGGAGCATGTCGCATTTGTCAGCAAGACACACAACCACTCAGGAAGAGAACACTTTACGGGTCTCATTGGGTATTTATTGCTTCAATTTATGCATTAGAGAAGTGATTTATGTACATATTTACAAACGTTTAAACAAAACCTGAACAAAAGTGTTGATTAGCGGGTGTTGCTGTTTTCATGTGTTGTGTTCAATAGTGTGTGGTTAGAGTATGTATTAATAGCATACATGGTCTACTGCTAACATTGTTTTTAAAGTGATGGTGTGTTTAAAGTTCTCCACCATATGACTCCACGGGTAACTGCCCGAGCAGCTCGTCTAGATCATCTTTAGAAGAGAAAAATATGCAAACAGATTAATACTTAAACCACAAACTCAGTTCAGAAAATCTCAAAGACATTGCTGTACTGATCAATATCATACCACCCAATGAAAAAGAAAACCCACTATCCCTAAGATTGATACAGCCATAAGATTTTTTCTAATTGTTTTAATTTTGTGTTAATTTGTAATTAAAATAATATGAAATGTTTGAATTTCAAATTACAAGAAAAGTGCATCACTGATATTAAAATTAAGAAATCATCATCTCAAATTATATAAAAATATCTTCCATTAAACATCCAATTGAATTCCTAGAAATTTAACTAAAATTACAATACTTCAACACACTCGATCACAAACCTGTGTCCCATGGTGTGTCCTCTGTTCGGCCAGACCCTTTCTGTGCTTTCTGTGTATGGTCTACACCAGCATCAGCCCTCTTTAACTCAACAGCTTTCTCACCCTCATCATCATCATCATCATCATAATCAAAGTGGAGCTCCATCTGAGAGACCGGGCCCCCCGCAGGCTTGGCGGGTTCGCAACAAGACGCAAGCTCCTGTGTGCACACCACAGCAGGAGCAAAACGAACACAAAAAATACAAAATTATCAATAGTTTAACTGCGCAGCAATTTGGAAGTCGAGAATCTGCTCAAAGCTTCGACCTATACACTGGAGACCAACATGTTAGGTTAATAGAAAAACAATAATTATAACTGGAGAAAGACCTTATTCCAAGGATGTCATCTTTAAATACACTGAAAAACATAACTCACCAGTGAAGGTTGGGATATCTGAGAGTTGTGTAGGACTCCATCAGGTGGATAAATCCTGAGAAGGTTATTGGGCGTAACATTCAAGTAGTGATTTCGATGTGATGGTGAAAACACGCCCACCTATGAAAGCAGACAAGAGAACAAGGGAAAAAAAGGGAAACAGGGTTATGCACAGAAGGTCATGATCCAGCTCCCAAAACTGTAATTACACTATACTGGGGAAGCCAACCTTAATAGGGTGCCACATTTTTACACAAATCTATACATCCATACAGAAAATGTGTGCGAACCAAAAAGATCAGTTGCGTTTAAATCAATAAATCACTCGCTACTTGAGTTATATAGTTTGACATACCGCTCGCTCAGAATACAAACAAGAAACCACCACAGAAGCACTACAAGTGAATCTCTAATAGGAAGTGAGGTGAAGTAGGTGAGTAGACTTTATGATCACCATTTTAAAGCACCTGTCACATTTATAATCCGATCTCTAGAAATCCAACTTTCACATTTAACCTGACTGCACGTTAGTGCATGAAATTATTTATTTATTTATTCTTTATATACACTGTATATATTCTATCTTTTTAATATACTGTATACATATGAAGTAACCTAGAAGATACATATATAAATGAATAAAACAGAAACAAAGTTCTTTGTTGCTTAATCTGTTGACATTTTTAATAGAACTTTAACTTGTACTTAATAAAACTATGGTTATCAGGTTGACTTGTAGGCTTAACTAACTATTATACAGTATACAATTATAGCTTCATTACAATATACAGTAGACATGGTTTCAGTGGCAACAACATAATCAAATTTAATGTGGCCTAAACTTCTTCTGGTATTGAGAGAAGAATCAAAAGCTGTTGAGTAGTTGTAATTCAATTAATATACAATAAGTTTAATATATATATAAATTAAATATTATATATACATTGTTATGTTACAAGCCACTAGCCAGACAAATAACCAATCACAGACCGGCAGTTAACTTGGGCCCAGGCGTGTGCGTCCGATGAAACAGTCTATTTTTATGTAAGAGGGTATTTGATTGTTACAAACGAAATCAAATTGCTAATTTCTCAAAAAAAAACTTGGTCATACCACCCACCCCATTGTAAACAGTACTGAAATATTAATGTCTAAAAGAGTTACTTGTTTGAGTAATAACACAGCTCCTGTCTTGAGCTCGCCTTGTCTCTCTTCCACTAAGCGCCGGTGAACAGTGCCCTGCATCTCACCTTTAGAGAGGGAAAAAAGAACTTTGATGAAACTAATAAAAGACTTGTGCTCAGTCAATAACCGGCTGATTTCAGATTCAGAACAGAAAGAGTTTATATGTGTTAGAGAGATGTGGTCATAACAACTGGACAAGAATCTGTAATCTTTTAGCATTTCTAATGTAAAAACGAATCAGCATCAAAGCAACATTTATGTGCACCTGCAATACAGCTTTAATACAGTTTACAAAAACAGCACAAATAAAAAGAGAGACGGTGCAAACACAAGTGTACAGTACCTGTGGGGTCTCTAAAAACAGCTTTGGCATCTGCATGCGTATGTGTGATGCTCTTCAACACAACAGCCATGTTAGGGACTTTATTCTTAGCCAGCTGCTTGAGCGCAGCCTGCAGGGAGAAGTGTGAGAGAAAGAGAACAAGTCACACGAAAGAACCAGAGAAAAACAAGAGAACGAGAGAAAAAACATAAGTTACAGTCACAGCCTCAAGGCCACTGGTAATGAATCAAATGAAAAGCTAATCAGCATTTGTCAGCCTAATGAATATTTAACACACGTTTGCCATTAGCAGAGAATAGTTATGACACACTGGGCAAAACACATTAAAATGACATTTATAATGACTTTAAGGTAACGGATGACAATGCTGATTAAGTTTGTGTTAATCATTGAGAGATTCGAGCGTCTTCATTAGTCCTGGACGCCATAAATAATATCCAAATATTTATTTTCAGATCCAGATTAAAAAATATATATCTACGGGCTAATATTGATGACACTAGCTCAGACAAGCCCATTTAAATACACAGCGTGCTCCAAAATCGAAAGCGGCTTACCTTGCGGAGTACCATGACAACACTGTAGGAGTGCAGGAAGCAAGAGGGGTTCCTCTCGTCCAATCCCATTTCAGTCTTCATAACTGCCCAAGGACCCCTGCTGAATTCATCTTCTTCACTCCCTTGAGAGCTTGAGACCTGTTGAGATGAAACGGACAAAACACCATTATGAGTATCACTGTCTCTGTGTGTGCGAGCATAAAATGGACAAAATCTTGGATTGGGAATAACACCACATGGGAATGCACAACTATAAACCATTAGTAAAGGCCGTTTACTGTTGTTAAGTGCAGAATGTAAAAGATGACGTATTGTATGCATTTACCTCACTTCGTAGACGAGCAACGGCTCCGTGTGCAGGGGTATGAGGAACTGACACAACAATGTCATCGAGGCTCTGTTCACTAACCTACAACACCGTAATAAAAACAAACGATAAAACATCGCTCCTTTGTTCACATTGTGAAAAAGCATAACAATCTCTTAATTCAAGGATAAATAATTCAGAACTGCAGAATTTTAACAGTACACAACACAATGTATTTTCAAAGGGATAGACCACCAAAAATATCGCAATTCTTTCATTTTTAACTCACCTTCACATCATTTTAAACGTGTATGACTTTTTCTGTAGAACCCAAAATAAGATATTTTGACGAATGTTGGTAACCCAACAAAACTGGCCCCTATTGACTTCCATTGTATCAACAGAACCCACTGAAATAAAATATCTTCTTTTGTGTTTCACAAAGAAACAAGTCACATAGGCTTTGAAAGACAAATGGTTGAAAACATAACAGTTGTTATTTTTGGGTGAACTATCCCTTTAAGTAGTGCTAAACCTACCTGTTGTGGTAAAGCACCTGCAGGCCCAGGGAAGCGACGCATTTGGGCTCGTGTCACTCTGCTCTGTGGTCTCTGAGGCGTCTTATTGGCTGCAGACACCAGCTGGACCAGGTGATTGGTCAGGACGGGCGTATTGAGCTGTCGAGGTGTTAATGTGGGAGAGGGATCAGGATTGGACACTGAGTGGAAGAGAGAACCCCTGGGCTGCAGGGGGGTCCTCGGTGCTGAAGGACCACCCCACCCTTGAGGCGACACAACTGAGGGTTTAGGAGTAACAGGTCTGGGAAACTGCGAGACTGTTGTCGCTGGACCCCGCATGAGCCTTGGATTCTGCATTGGGGTAGTAGGGTAAGACATATAAGTGGGCCCTTGCGCACTGGACGAGGGGTTGATTAAGGGTCGTGGCATTTCTGACACTGGGGAACTAAAGCTGCGAGAGGACACCGCCGGCGCTGCTCCACTAGATGCTGACGGTCTCATTCGTTTAGCGGGTGAAATGCTATCCAACGGCAAGTCTGACGCTGAATTCTTCTGTGGCTGAGAAACAATTTGAGGAACGCATTCATCCAGTTCATCCAGATCCACATCCCAGTCATCAAAATCATCCGGAGCTGGAAGGTCTCTCTGCGGGACACTGAGAGATGATGGGGGAGGGGGGTTTGTTTGGAAAGAGGAGGAGGGCTGCAGAGATGATGCTGGTGCTCGGAGAGAGGACACGGAGGATGATACAGAGCGATGGCCAGGGATGGAGAGGTCGCTCGAAGTTTTCACAGGTCCACGTGTTGGGGCACAGAGAGATGCTGATGTACCTCCCCCAGGGTCGGATGATGGGTTAGCATCTTTTATGAATGCAGAAGCAGATGTGGACTCTGACACACATGACCAATCAGCTTCAAGCAAATCCTAACAGTGGGGGGGAAGCATGAAGAGCAATGCAAAAATGAGTTCACTAAGGAAAATAAATGCTGAATGTCATCGCCTTCATTTTAGCTAAACGGATGTCTTGTAACGTCAGCTCTGTAAGTCATGGGTTTGATTCCCAGAGAGCAAACACACTGTGGCCTATAAATGGTTGCTTTTTATAAAAGTTTCTTACTTCCAAAACCGTAACAAACGTGTTATCTGTAAACTTAACAAAACATTGATAATATACATAATATGCAGACTGCTTTGAAAGTTATACAAGACAAACCTCGTCATCAAACTGTTCTCCGACGCTGAACAAGCCAGTCCACTGATTACAAGCCTGTGTCAATAAACAGAGAGTAACATTACAGCACATCGACATTAAAACCACATTAATTCGCCTTATTGATCACTATTCTATAAAAACATGTTCAATATATCCAAAACATCTTACTGACTGATATGTTTTTCACAAGCATGTTTCATGCTAATGTGTAATCTTACCGCGGCTGTCATGTCTGTTCTGTTAATCATGGATGCAGTTGTAAAACATTAATCGTTGTTAACGTTTTATTTTTATTACAAACGGATATGTGAAAACAAACAAACAACCAAAAATACTGCACTAAAAGTATTTTTACATCTCAGCGCCGCCACGTTCAAACGCAGATGGCGTAATATGTGACGTGCATGTGACGTGTGTTTAAGGGCGTGTTTAACATCGGTACCGTAGCGCCATCTACTGGATACTCTTGTCTCAACAAATCAGTTGTTCAGAACTTCACAGACTTGTGTAATTACTTGATTGTTACGTTTGAACCGCATTTTGAGCAATTGAACGATATTAACTATATTAAACACTGTACTGCCTCCTTAAGATGAATTGTATATATGTAAAATGCGTTTTGTATGCATTAACGTGAAAGCACTCATTTAGAGAAAGTACTCTTAGTGCATCAGTGGGGGGGGGGGGGGGGGGGTATTAATACGTGATTTATACATACAGATCTTTTAAGAAATCATAAGACCGAATTTTCTCAATTCTTTCTTGCAGAGGAATCCTAGCACGTGTTATTGTCACACTACCACAAACATTAAAGTTTTCTTCCACAATTAAAATTAATAGATGCAAACACTATATTCTATGACATGTAACAAAGACACTTGTCGAAAAATCTCAGAAAATGTAGTTCTAGTAATTAAAACAATTTCATTAGTTATTTTTCTCGGTTCCATATGCATAATCCAGAATATGATCAAAATTATATAAGATAAAACTACCATGTTGCATAACACAGCTGGTAAAGCCGGGGGACCATTTTAAACTGGTGAAGCTGGTTTGTCCAGTAGGGAATGAACATATTTAAGTGTTAACAGGTTATATTCATGCTAAAATGGCAGCACTCTCAGTTGAAGGCTATACAGGTGAGTGTCTCTTTCTTTTATGTTCAGTTTTTTCACATGTACATCATCCTAGTATGTATAGTAATTCACACATATCCAGAAATGTCTGTTTATATACAGACTTCAAGTGCTGACATTTTAAATACTTGAGTACAGAGAAAAATAAGTCGATTTTTAGTTTTCTCCAATACAGTTTGTAATAATAGAGAATTTAGCAGACCTTGTGTTGTAATGTAGAGAGTTATTATATTATAGACACTTGAAAATTACTTCAAAACTGTGGATAACTTAAAACCTACTTAGGTGCTCTTGTCATTTCAGTGCATCAAACCCCAACATAAAATCGCTCCTATGCTATTTTATATTATAAATACAAATATTAAACATATATTTAAATATATAAATAATCTATTATTAAACGTTTATTTTCATAATTTTTGCTGTCACACCATAGGAAACATGTACAGTTTATTTGTCAATTACACATATCGTTTACATACTAAAGATCAGGTATCTATTTTTTAATCAACATATTTGTTTTAATTTTGATGTTTTAATTTCTCTTTCTATATGACAGCTTATTCATTGATTATTGTCATGCATCAATTTATCTCACCAAGTAGGCAAACAAACATGTGCTATATTATACAAACACTTATGAACATTCTTTCTCACTCGGCCCGGTCAACCAAATCTCTCACCACATTCAAAAAACTACTTAAAACCCATCTCTTCTGTGAATACTTGACAGACAAAGAAAAAATCTTTCTCTCAACAGGTAGTGGTCTAGCTTTTGAAACCAGTAACTTTGTATTGGCACCTACTGTATTATTGCTCCTGTATGACATATCGCTTATGGCTCCCTTAACTCTTTGTAGGTCCCTTTGGATAAAAGGCGTCTGCTAAATGACTAAATGTAAATGAACTGAGTCTGACCACACCTGTTCTTTTAGAATCTTACGTGCGCTGCAAAATATACTGTGATGTGTTTATCTAGACTTTAAGATCAAACCTTTGTTTTATCCTTGCAAACATGCTTACACTCTTTGTATAATAATTCAAGAAGGAAAATGACAGCTCTCTTTAAAACTGAGTAATGCTCCTCGGCCAGCTGAGAGGCTTTTCCTCGCGATGCCATGCGGTAGTTGTGGACACTCTGTGAAAGGATTGATCCGCCCCCTGGCGATGGGTCCTCCGGCTGAGGGCGGTCGGTAGCGAGTCCCCCGTTCCCTGCGACTCCCCTTCATGGCAGACGGCAGTAGGCTCTGGCCCACAGCGAATGACCTCTCGGACAGCAGCCACCCCACCTCAACCTAGGAGCACGGCAGCGAGCTCTCCATTCCACCTGCTGTATCCTCGCTCCAGAACTATCGCCTCGGGCAGCCCCTCGCGGTCTTTGCTCTTCCACGCTGCCCGACCTCCACAGCACCGTGATCCGCCTCAGCAGCGAGGCTTCTCCGACAGCATGTCCCTTCTTCCTCCCGAGTTTCGGCACCACTGTAACAAGTTCAAGTAATGGGAAGAAGGAGGCGGGAACCGGCGAATATTAAACCAATGTTTTAATAAAATAAACAAACAAAAAATTGAAAGTACACAAACATAATTAAACATAACAAAGTCCAGGCCTGGTCCTCTCTCGTCGTACACTCCTGCCGCTAGTCCTTATATGCCTCCGATCTCCTCCGTGAGAGATGCGAGACAGGTGCAACGCGCAGCTGACACTCATTATCACTCGCGTCACCGGCCTCGAGTCGTTTCCTCACGGATCTCATCCCACCTTGCTCGTTACAGTGTCCTTTTGGAATAGTCTACGACCGAGTTCCCCAGTCCTGTCCTGCATGCCGTGTTGTTTGGTTAGTTCATTTTAAGTTACTTTGTACTCCTGTTTTGCCTTCTTGTTGGAAGTGTTTTGTTTTAAGTCTTGTTTTTAGTTAATTTTTGCTGCCCATCGCAGATTTTGACCTTCTTGCTATGGAGGATGTCATCAGGCTTACTATGCCCACATGGATTGGCTAATAAGGGATTCATTCATAAAAATGTTGTACTGTTGCCATACTTAACTTGAAAATGTGTCACTAATTAAACAAGTATATGTTCAATCAGGTTTTACATCCCTAGAGAGACATAATGTCTAAAAAAAGGGGGGATTAGGACACCAGAAGGGCTTAAACTCTGCTTACACATTTAAGCATATACCACGAATACTACATCTGCAAATGCAAGTCTACCATTGTTTTTTTGGGAAGAGGTAAGTGTTTCTCAATCCCTCCTTCTGAAGGTATCAAAGACTGCAGCCTCACATTCGCACTGCCACCAGATCTGTTTTTTTCTCATATGATCCAGATCTGTTTACTGCATGTCAGTGTGAACAGGACAAACCACTTGGAATCCGATCTTTTTAAATCTGATCTGAGCCACTTCCATATGTGGTCCTAAATCAGATACAGGTCTGATGTTTCGCAATGCGACCTAAGTCTGAACGGTCATCTCGGAATTCATGCAACTTTTACGTCATTCTACATCGACCCGCGTCAAAATTCTGGGCCAGTGCAACCTACCGTGTCACATATTTAATCGTAACAACATGGAGGAGAGCAGGGACTTAAGTTAGTGGATGGACAATGAAGATCTAGATTTGATCCGCATTTGTGTGAGTGGGAGTGTCTTGCTGTGAGTGTCCTTTGGAGAGGCGCTTGCAGATATAATTAAAAGTATCCCTTGACATCCTCATATTGTGTTATTTATTTGGAAATAAGTTATTTACATCACGATCCCACCACTCCTGGCTCCGATTTCGCTTCCACACCCACCTCCGTACAGAAACGGCAGCAATTTGGCCACAAAGTGCCATGGTTAAAAGTTTTGCCTTTTCCCTCTGCTCCTTGTTCTCCTTATCATGCTGGACCCGCATGAGCCTTGGAATCAACATGGTAGGCGTAGACATATGGGCCCTTGCGCACTGGATGAGGGGTTGATCAAAGGTCGTGGCATTGCTGACACAGAGGAACTAAAGCTGTGAGAGGACATCGCCGGTGCTGCTTACGGTCTCATTAGTTCAAAGGGTGGAACGCTGTCCAGTGGCAATTTTGACGCTGAATTCTCCTGTGCTGTGAAACAATTTGAGGAACGCTTTCATCCAGTTCATCCAGATCCACATCCCAGTCATTCAACATCATCCGGAGCTGGACGGTACTCTGCGGGACACCAAGAGATGATGGGGAGGGTGATTTGTTTGGATAGTGGAGGAGGGTTGCAGAGATTTGGTCTAAGGTTTTCACAGGGCCATGTGTTGTCGCTCGGAGAGATGCTGATGTACTTTCCCCAGGGCCCCATGATGCGTAAGCATCTTTTAGAATTCCGAAGCGGAGGCAGATGTGGACGCATATGACCAATCAGATTCAAGCATATCCTAATGGGGGGGCATGAAGAGCAATACAAAAATAAAAATATTGGATGTCAGTGCCTACAAATACATACTCTATGTAAACTTAGCAACTCATTTATAATATACAGACTGCTTTGAAACGTAGATGAGACAAATAAAAGCCAAACCTCATCGTCAAACTCCAACGTTGAACAAGCCCGTCCACTGATTAGCCTGTGTCCACAAATCGTGATTAACATCAGCAGCTCATCATCGACGTTAAAAACGCATTAATTCCCTTAAATGATCATTTCATGACAACATATTCAATGTATGCAAAACATCCAACTTACGTTGACTAAAGCCTGCCTCGGCGCCGCCACGTTCAGCGCAGATGTCACATATATTTAACGGCGTGATTAGCATCTGTACAGTGGCGCCATCTGCAGGATACGAGTCGTTTAAAACTATAGACTTTATAAATAATACGACTTGATACTGCTTCCTTATAGCGATATTTCATCCAAAATTCTAAAATGTCCCATGTTTTACTCACCGTCAATGCATCCTAAACGAATATGATTTTCTTTTGGAAGAACAATGCAGTCCCAGGTATGATTTTACTTCCAAGCGGTAGAATGGCAGTGGATGGTAGTTGACTTGAAGGTCCAAAAAGTACATCCATCGATCAAACAACGTCTCTGTGGGTTTAACGAAGGTCTTCTGACGTGAATCGATGCGTGTGTTTGAGAGAAATATTCATGTTGACAGCGCAATATAGCTTGTTAATCAACCGCCGCGTTGAATGTTGCGCCGTCTAGGGAGGACACAAGGACGCAGCCTTTCGAAACGAGACAGCTGTATAGCTTTCGTTATCCCTCGGGCTGTGGGTGCAGGAAAACGGAAGCTTGACATTAACGTAAGTAACGCTGTCACTATTGATATTCTTTAGTGTTCTTAGGATACATTCATGCTAATATGGCAGCAATGTCAGCTGAAGGTTTTACAGGTGAGTGTCGATCTCTTCTATGTCCATAAAAAATATTTAAGCTTTTTATGTCTTGTGACATGTATGCAGATGTTTGTGTAGTCCAGGGATATCTGTTCATATTTCAAATTATTGACTTTTAAAAAACTTGAATAAGATGATTAGATTTTAGTTTTTCTCCGTTACAGTTGTTAATAATAAACCTTTTTATTGTAATGTTAAGAGGAATTATATTGTAAACACTTTAAACATTATGGATAACTTAAAACCTAACTTAAATATAAACTTAAACCCGACATTAAGCTGTCTTAATGTCATTTCAGTACACAATGGTTAAACACACCAACATGATTTTGGGGCGATGCCCCAATACTCTTTTTAGATAGGCAGCACACAAGGTTTTGTGACACAGCCTACGATTTGTGTACCTGTATCTTGTCCATACAAAAGATCATGTATCTATTTTTCATCACTCCTGTATCTATTTTTCAACATGTTTAATTTTGATGTTCAATTATGTTTTCTTATTGATTGACAGTAAATGCATTTACTAATCTCAGCGAGAACTGAAACCAAACATGTGCTTATACAAACACTGACGAGTCAACCACATCTGCTATTTGAAATCAGAGGTGTGCTGTAAAATATGATGTGACTTTTTTTCTCTAACTTTTGGCTTTTATGTACATTTACTACAAACATGTTCACACTCTGTGTAATAATGTTCAATTAAGCCAAATTTCACACCTCTCCTTAAGTCGATGAGTAATTTAATTTTTCTATTTCTAATATCTGAAGGCATTGATCCGGTACTAGACCTGGGAACTACACTTCTCAAAAAGTAGGTTTATTTTTCTTAGCGTTATGGCTTTCACTTGTGTGTTTGCTTCATTACTTTGGACATCTCAATCCTCTCTCCTAGCTTCATCTATGTGCAGGTTTGTCGCAGTGGAGACTCTTTTATTGCTGAAGTAACCCGAAGACAGCTGGGTGCCCTGGAGTTGAGTGACCCTCATCATAAACGTCTTCTACAGTGTTTGCAGAAAATTTACGATGAGTTGGATGGAAATGTAGGGCTGCAGATGTAAGTTAGTGCTGAGATGAGTTGTTCGGTATAAACATTGCTGTGCTCACAAATGCCAATTGGATGGCATTGTGTTTCAACTCAAAGAGCATCATGCATTGTCATTGTCGTTTTGTGTTAGGATGTTGAACGACTCTGGTCTTCAACCCACTCAGGAAGTCTTTACAAAAGTTGCTCGCGAGATTTTCTCAGATGGAAAGTTCAACTGGGGCAGGGTGGTGGCACTTTTCTACTTTGCATGTCGGCTTGTCACAAAGGTGAAGACAGTACTGAGCTGCTCAGTATTATATTGTTGCGGTGCATTGTATTGATTTGATGTATTTAACATTCTGACTCATTTGCTCACAGGCTAATTCAACAAAGAATCCTGAAATCATCAGAACCATCATCAACTGGACCATGTCGTTCATTCAGGAACATGTGATTAACTGGATCAGGGAACAGGGTGGATGGGTAGGTCACTTCCTCACATAATCAGTTCCTTAAACCTCTAAAGAGTGCAGAGTGATTTAGAATCAATGTGGCATTGTCACAGAGAACTGTATTATCGAAATATATTTTTATCTAATATACGTGTAATATTAAACTGCAACAGTCATGATGACTCGCATTACAGATGACCCTGTGTTATTAATTTTGAGCGTTTTTTTATCAGGGATTGCCTTATTATCTTACTGAAATGGACACATGATTATGTCAGCAAAAAAGGATCACTTTAGGCAGATACGGTTTATATTTTAATTTAAAACGTATTTTGAAAACAGATATACTGTTAAAATAATAAAATTGTCAGTTCCTAATTGCCATCACTCTCTTAATCGCAAACATACTATTCTTCATCCTAGGAGGGAATTCTCTCTAAATCCGGCGCCCCCACATGGCACATCATCGGGGTCCTAATTGCAGGAATTCTCGCCACTCTCCTGGTGATTTGCAAAACTTGAAGGCACACAGAAAGTACAAGGAATTGGAGGTTATTCAGTTTAGCAAAAGAGAAAGAAAAGAGGGAAGAGACCAGAGGAATGGAAAGTTTTTGACTAAAAAACTAAAAGGTGTTTTAAGATCATTCATATTCTATTATTTTTTCTATATTCGATCATAAAAGTGTTGGGTTAAGCCTCTCAAGCATAAATGTAGTGTTTGCAACTTTTGGTAAGGAATACAATACCGCAGTCGACCAATCAATCAGCATTATGGTATTGTCCTAGTCTTCTCAGTACTATATTTTTATTGGTTTTAAATAAAAAACACTTTGCTACCTATCTTTTTTATTCATTGTTTATATTGGATAAAGGTTATAAGTTTTTCATTGATTATTTTTTTGACAGTGCCTTTGCCTTTTACGAGCCACCACTCTTTTTCCACAATTGTGTACAGTGATGAAGTCTATGTTCATCTTATTCTGTAAGATGTAAAATAAACAACTGTTTTTAGTAACTTCAATTCATTCAAGAATAACAGATTCTGAGCTTTTAACTCTATGAGGATGTTTCCTGGACAGGGATTATCTTAACCCAGGTTTTAGTTGAAACAATTACTTTTATATCACTTTCTAGATAATTTGGTAAACACATCCCTGAAAGGAATAAAAAAGAAAATGCAAGGTTGACCCTGGTGCTATGGTTGACGCCAGTTTATAAAATGCCCAGTGATTGGCTGATGGGGGGGGTCTCTTTCAGTGATTAATTTATAGAAATATGATAGAACAAGCCATATATAAATGTTTTTAAAAGGGTCACAAACCAGATCTCTCTCGCTTTCAAAATAAACAATTTCTTAATATGGGGAAACATTCATAAATTAGGAATATACTGTTGAACAAGGGCAACAACTTCAATAGTTATCAATTTATATACCAATAATACTAATTCTCATTGGCATGCTGAATAAGATGAGTTGATGCATTTTGTATCAAACTTCACACTGAAACCATAGATTCTCAACTGTACATTCAAATCAATGAGAAACATTATTAAAGAACTTTTATTTTCCTTTTCAATACAGAGGTGCCATGTTGTTAAAACAACACTTCTAGAACTTCTGGAACTGCTTCTTGGCACCAGCTGCTTTGGTGACCTTCAGGACATTAAACCTCACTGTCTTGCTAAGAGGTCGGCATTCTCCAACTGTAACGATGTCACCGACCGTCACATCCCTAAAGACAGACAGAACATTAGTAAAACAAACTTAATTCATTGTACGGTATTCCCAGGCACTAGCTAAAACTAGGGCTGGGCGATATGCATCACGATTCGCACCAATTATACAGGTCTAAATCGATATGAGGTTTTATGCACAGCATTTCCGTAAACGTCTGTTTGATCAGAAGGAAGCACTGCTCGTCTGCTTGATCGAAAATCACTACGCGATAGTCGTTTAGAAAGTGTATTTGAAAAATCAACACTCATCTATCATCACTATAAATCTTCTTTAACATCATAAAAATACCTTAAACGGTTTGAAGAACAGCAATAGAATATGACCACATGCCTTTCCTGGAACTAACCATTTTTCTTCGGTTTCCCATTTTTGGAGTTTCGGCGCAAGGGCTTCTGGCTTTCGGATGTGGCGGCATTTAACCGCAAGTCATTGAGAAACTGAGAGCATAAGAATCGTACGATATATCACCCAGCCCTATCTACAACCACAGAACATCCCAATATTTTATTTTTTGCTGCATCAGTGTTGCCATAAGGCAGTGTCGTCAGAGCCTTAGAGACTTGGAAGACCATCGTGAGAAAAACATCATTTGCAGCCGAATCTTATTTAGAGCACATATACACAAAACATTTAATGTGTTAAAGCACATACAACAGAAAGTGTTTAACCTGAAGCATGGAGAGAGGTGAACAGACATATTCTTGTGTCTCTTCTCAAAACGGTTATACTTGCGAATGTAATGCAAGTAATCCCGCCTGATGACGATGGTCCTCTGCATCTTCATCTTGGTAACCACACCTAAAAATAGGTAACAAATTCAACAGTAAATCACAAGTTTAAATCAGGTGGCACACAACTACTCCTGTGAGACATAAATAGATATAAATGAAATATGAAAAAGTGCTTCGAAAAACTGGGAGGCATCAGTAAAGCCATTAGGCACTATCCTCAAAACTCAAAGTTCAGAAGACCATCGTGAGAAGACATCATTTGCATCCCAATTTAAAAACAAGTCTAAAAAGATTTACACAAAGTGCATACTGACCGGAAAGAATCCGGCCTCTGATGGACACATTTCCGGTAAAGGGGCATTTCTTGTCAATGTAAGTGCCTTCGCTTGCCTGGGGAAAGTACAACATGACAACTTTAATCATTTGAACCGTGAAGTGGTCACAACATAATTGCATGTTTAACTGCATCAGCTATGCCAAAGGCAGTATCCTCAAATACTTTAGGAAGACCATCGTGAGAAAAGACATCATATGCATATTATGGAATAAACGCATGCATAAACACAAATGTACCTCTCTTGGGGTTTTGAAGCCTAACCCAACGTTTTTGTGGTAACGTGGGAGCTTCTCTTTGGCACTTCCTTCGCCGGTCAGAACCCGCTTTTTGTTCTGGAAGATGGTGGGCTGTTTCTGATAAGACCTCTCATTCTAAAAGAAAGCACATAAATGGTTAAAAAGGGGGAAACGCCGAATTCATGTTTCCCCAAAAAAATACAACGATGTAAAAGCAAAATTGCAATACTTATATAAAATAACCTCAAAACAGGCATCTAAACAAGTTTTCACAAGAAGCGTTGGAACGTTTCGTAGAGCAAGGAAAGGCTATCCATGTGCAGCCGTACCTTGCATACAAATGCAGTTCTTCAGTCAACCAATGGGCTGGAAAATCTAGTTTAGCTAGTAAAAATAACGCTGCGCTAATTTTAAGATTTATATTACGGTAATACGTTTCAGAAAACACGTCTTGTTGGTCAGACAGACTAGGCCGCAGGAGTTTCCGCTCAACAATGCTTCCCATCGGACAGGCGCGGTTTTAAAGTCGGTGTTATAGTCCTAAAAGTAGTCAATTAACTCATATATGCTTCGATAATGTCTTCTTTACAGATAATCTACACGCATTTGATGCTTTGGGCTAAGGTGTAACGTCAAATCCTTCACGTTATAACAACCACGCCGCTCGAGCGTACGTACCTGTATGTCCGCCATCTTCGCAAGCCGAGACGTAAAAGGACAACACATGCGCGAGACAGACGGAAGAGAGATTTTTACCGGATATGACGAAAAAAGTGAGGGTGGGGCTGCGGGAAACTTGCTCGTTCTCAACTATATTAAAATATATTGGACTTCTCTTAACATTGTTTCAGGTCTAAAAACGACTGTCTGTGTGTAGAAGAATTAATATTTTTGAATTTTTTATTCAAGCATTTCGTTCGCTCAAAAATGTGATTCAACATATTGGATTTGTTTAGGCTTAGAAAGCAGTCACAACTTGTAACATTTAGAAAGAATGACATGGCAATCGAGCAGACTTGTAGATCAAAGCCATAGTAATGACTCCCAAGTTCTTTTATTAATGTTTCATATGGTTGTTTATTACAACATTCAGACAATCATCTATTGACAAAGGCGTGTTATTAACATGCCAAGAATGCGAGTATTTGAATCCGTTGCGTACGGCGGTGACATATGTCTGGGCGGTACTAACATTATTCTGTCTTTACATACCTTCACAAATGCTTCGCTTTTGTGCTTGACTAACATTTTATATATTGATATAACATATAAAAGAACACTCAAATGTGAACAGTCAACCTCAGTAAAATATAACAAAAAAAAAAATGTTTTCCCCTCAACCCCATATTATAACTTAAACTAGTCTCCAGCATCATCAGCCTTTTTACTTCCTGCTAAACAGATACGTCAGTAGGAAGCGTTCTCCTTCTCCGCTTATATTCATGCTAATATGGCAGCGCCGTTGGGTGGAGGCGATAAGGGTGAGTGTCGTTTTTATGTTTTGAATAATGATTAAAGCTAGATTTATTATTTGTAACATATACGCCTAAGAGATGTTTGGGTCAGGTGCTTTGATCGACATCTAAATATTTGTATATCACGTAAACAGGGAGTTTGCTTACTACCGTCCCGTGTCACAACACCGCTGTCTGAAACATGTCCGTACATATACCGATCACCGGCCGACCAGCCTCTCAGATCTGCGGTTCTCCAACGATCAATACGAGAAACAAATAAACAGTTACACATTAATAGTGTCCAGCTATGTCCTTTAACAATGCGCTGCCTACATGGACAATTGTTTTGTTATAAAAGACGAATTTCTAATCATTTCAGCAGCATACAAGCGTTACGCGTAACGATAACGCGGATATGATGCCCAGCAAACGCAAAGTAGACCGCTGAATCGGTTTTGAGACGCAGCCTCTATTCACATGCTCGAAACCGCGATGTTGTTGATTTCTGGAAGAGGTGACATCATCGTTTCAGTGTAGAGGGGGTGTAGTACAGATCCCTGTCTATGTTTAGATTACGAGTTTAATTGCTGACGTTTTAAATACCAAGAAACTACTTGAAAAGAACAATTTATCTAGACAGGATTTTAATTTTTACACTCCCAAATGACTTACTTAAACACTGTGGATAACTTAAAACCTGGGGGCAATTCACAGTATCATTGGTAAACGTCACAGCTTTGGACATGCCCCACAATTTCTACACGTTTTGAAACACATCCTATATATTGTGTATATGAAGTCAGGTGTCTTTTTTAAGCCATTTTTGGCTTCTGAAACTGTGAAGGCTAAGCAGTCACACGTTTTTTTCGTCTACATAAGACAGCTCATGCATATTAGTTTCTTTGCATCAACTTAACTCACCAGGAAACTGAAACCAAATGTTTGTGCGCTAAATTATACATACACTGCTGAGTCACCCCGACCACACTCTCAAAACCGGACCTGTGATGTTGTGAACAATGCCAAAACTATGCAGTGACCGTTTATCTAGAAAGAAGTTGATATTTAGCTCCTCTCACAATTTTTGTGTAACACCAAGAAGAAGCAAAATCTCATCCCTCTCTTTTAATAATGATGATGTTTTTATATCTGAAGGCAATGGCAATGACCAGATATTAGACTTGGGAGCTGCACTTCTTCAAAAGTATGTATCTACTTTTCATCTCCAATTTCTTTTTTCCCATGTCCTTATTTCTTCCTTTGTTGTTCTTCATTACCTTGGTCATCTCCCCCCTCTCTCCCAGCTTCGTATATGAGCGGGTTCGCCGCCATGGTGACGGTGATGCTGAGACAACCCGGAATTACCTGGGAGCTGTGGAGTTGTGCGACCCCAATCATAAACGTCTTGCACAGTGTCTGCAGAAAATTGGAGATGAGTTGGATGGAAATGTGCAGCTGCAGGGGTAAGTTGGGTTTAACTGAAAGGATTGCTGTAAACGTTTCAGGAATACGTTTTTTTTTATTATTTCATGCTGTGCTCAGAAATGCCCACTGGATGGCATTGTGTTTCAACTCAAAGAGCACCATGCATTGTCATTGTCGTTTTGTGTTAGGATGTTGAACGACTCTGGTCTTCAACCTACTAAAGACGTCTTTATAAAAGTTGCCCTCGAAATTTTCTCGGATGGAAAGTTCAACTGGGGCAGGGTGGTGGCACTTTTCTACTTTGCATGTCGGCTTGTCATCAAGGTGAAGACACACGTGACCTGCTCAGTATCATATTGTTGCGTTGCATTGTTTTGATTTGATATATTTAACATTCTTCCTCATTTGCTCACAGGCTATTTCAACAAAGATTCCTGAAATCATCAGAACCATCATAAACTGGACCATGACCTACATTCAGGAACATGTGATTAACTGGATCAGGGAACAGGGTGGATGGGTAGGTCACTTCCTAACACAATCGGTTCCTTAAAGGGAGAGTTCACCCAAAAATAAAAAATCTGTCATCATGTACTCACCGTCGGATTGTTCCAAACCTAAATACATTTCTTTGTCATTCTAAATGCAAAGAAATATATTTGGATGAATGTCCGTAACCGAGCAGATCTTTCCCCCCCATTGACTCCCATAGTATTTATCATCCCTACTATGGCAGTAAATGAGGGCGAGTTCTGCTCGGTTACTGATCCGTGGGTGAGTACATGATGACAGAATATTCCTTTTTGGGTTAACTATCACTTTAAACTTGTATAGAGTTTAAAGATAGAGAGTCATTTTGACTCATGCACAAGTGGGATTTAGCCATTTATTGCTGAATAAAACAAAATCACTTTTTCAACAGGTTATAGTTATGTGTTGGGAACTTTTGGCATTGGAATTTATAAGACTACAAAATGTCTTGGTAATTTCTTGGGTCCTTTAACCTCAACTTTATCCTTTTTCACCCTAGGAGGGAATTTCCTCTTACTTCGGGACCCCCACATGGCAGACCATTGGGGTCTTTTTGGCTGGAGTCCTTACCACTGTGCTGGTGATCCGCAAAATGTGAAGTCGGAATCTGAGAGAAAGGTGAAGAAAGAGAGAAGACAGAGTTTTGACAGTGAACGGAGTGTGAAACAGACCAACAAAAGGAAACAGAAAGATGAGGGGAACAGAGCTGTGGAACGGACAGAGAGACTTGATGTCAAAGGAGAAGAACAGAGAGAGTGAGAGAGGTGGAGTGAGTAAAAGTCGAGCCAGATGCAGATGTTTTGATTAACTCTTGTTACTCCTGAGCCTGTGGCCTTACTAGTCTTCACATCAATCTCTGTAATATTTGCACTGAAAATGAACAAGGGATTAATTCCTAAATTCAGGTTTAGCCATAATTTTAGGTATTTATTATTTGTTTGGGGTTATGGGTATTCCGGTCATATAGGTTAAGAGACTGGATACATAGGGTATTTGATTTAATTTATTGTTTTTTTTCAAGACTGACATTTCTTTATCTCATAGTCCATGTAAGTTTCCGTCAGTCATAAAGAAATTGATTTGACAAGGATTTATAATTGTGCTGTAATTGTTGCATTATTGTTATATCTGAAAGAACAGTAACGGGCTCAGGGTGAATTCTCTTAAAATCTGAATTTCTCCTCTCCTCATTTCTCTCTTGTTTCTTGGTCTTAGTCTCCCTCAGTTAATGACAATACTATCATCTGAAGGTTTGTGCTTCAGCGATAAAGGTATAAGGTTGAGCCTCTCGAGCAGAAATGTAGTGTTTGCAACAGCGTTTTGGGCACAGGAATACAATGCAGCCAACCTCACGCCGGTTGTGGTATGTGTGCATGTCCGAGTTAACATAAGCAATGAGCCCTTCCTAAAACTATATAATTCTGGTGACTCTTGCATTAACATTTCTAAGCTGTTTTTACACAATCTAAATCATTTCCTTATCAGACAGCAGAGTTACCTGCCTTAATATCCAAAGATATAGGAAAATCACGTGTGATACTTGAATGAATTGCTGTTCATTTTGCTCAAGCTGGTGTAAACACTTAAGAATTGAAGGGATCGTGTGGATTTGTAGAACCCAGACTTATATCTTGGACTTTTGGTTTAGCTTATCCCTTTGGAAAGTCTTCTCAGTACTGTATTTTTAACGTTGGTTAGTCAAACCCACAGTGCTACCTTCAAATGTCTTTTTTATGTTTCTTTAATTGTTGGTTGTTTGGATAAAGGTATCGTTTTCTTTTTTATTGATTCTTTTGTTGACAGTGCCTTGGCCTTTTATGATACTTGCCACCACTTTTTCACTTTTTACATCTTTGTACATTGGTATGAACTGTGCACCCTAAGGAAGTATATGTACTGTGAGCCCATGAGTTTGTTTTGTAAGATGTTAAATGAAACAATAAATTGTTTTTATGGATTTAAATTTAAAAGTGTGTATGTTTTGTTTGTTTAAAGAGAATTTACTGGACACAGCTAGTCATCCTATGCTTTTACAATTTCCACATTTCATTGGAAACGGACATTACGATTTTCATGTACTTTCTGAGCCACCAAAAACATTCTGTTAATTAAAGTTATGTAAAGAAATTCAACTGCATGTCGAGATTTTCTGCAATCACAGATAAGACAGCACTTAAAGAATGTTTGACTTTATTAAACATTGAAATAACTTTAAAACAAAGGCGACACGTTAATTAAAAAACATCTGGGATCTGCATCTGCAAATGTCTTTACAAGTACACCACAAAGACGATTTCATCTAATTCATAAGTGCTTAAAAGTAAGGCATTGTCATCATCGGATGAAAACATTGTCCCCTGTTATACGTTTTTTTCCCAGAGGTCTTTAAAATATATCTTGTCATGAAATTATCTTATGAAGGGTTATGATGCAAGGTATGGAAAAACCTGAAATGTCAACATCTTGCAAATTTCAAGAATGTAAACCAAACATATGACAGTGAATGACAATATTATAAAAATGGCTCAAAAAAAGATGGACAGGCATGGCTGGCAAAAGAAACCTGACAGAGGCTGATTTTTGGGACAAATCAGTCTCTAGTCTCAAGGACCCCATCTTTGATCCTCCAGCTCCATGCCATTGTGCAGCAAGGGGTGTGTCCATTTTGATGATAGTGGCTGCAGTCAGGAGCGGAAACACAACGCAAGAACAGGCTGCCTTCTGAAACTTCTTTTTCATGGACCACTGAGCAGCCATTCTCGGTTTGTAGACTGAACACTTTCTCTGAGATCTGCAGAAGAAAGAAAAATATGACAAACAGTACTTGCAAACAGAAGTATGTGTGCTGCATCGGATGCCTTGTACACACAGACTGCATACCTGATCACTGATTCCTTTTGCAATGTGGCCTATATTCACTCTTGGAGTCTCCCGAATATGAAGGCATTTCCCGTTGAAGTCTCTGATGTGAACATCCACCCCTGAACAGACAAAGAACAGGCATGAGACAAATATCCCTGCCCACTTATCTGATACATGTCATCCTGAAATATCTCAACAAGTATGTGAAGCTGTCACAATAACATCTGGTGGTTTACTTTTCTTTAAGAGAGAATGGTTTACGCACCCTCAAAGCAACGAGGAGGATGATGTGTGGGGACGAGCCAGTCTCTGTTGAAGCTTTGGCCATCCTGTTGGCTGTTGTAGGAAAACACACCCGAGCTGAGGTCATCTCCAAGGCTGTCTGACCAGCGTCCTGAATCCTAGAGTAAAAAAGTGAGAGACTATTGAATTCAAATGAATTGACAGTTAAGAAAGCAAAGAAAGATTTTCCAAACGTGTTATCCACCAGCAGCCAACAGGTAAGGGCGTTCATCGCCAATGTTATTTCATCAAGGTAAATATATTTACCTTGTCCCAGTATTCTCTGGTGGAAATGCAATCGCTACTCAGGCAGGACAGCAGTTGCTCCTGTAACTCAGGAGAGTGTGGCAGGGAAAGACTGCTCAGGTAGAAATCTACACATAGTGAGAGAGTACAAAAGTGTAACATTAAAATCTGTTGATCATCACAAAATTATATAAAAACACAGTAAATGTGCTAGAGGTTAAAACAAACCTCTCTCCAGTCTCCATTGCTCATTGGTTCCTGTAGGTTCTGTCTCTGTCTTATTGTTTATCTGAGGCTCAGGTGATGGGGCTTGAATGTGGATCAGTGACTGTGGAGGAGATTGACCTTCATCTCTTCTATCCTCTGTCTGTTTCCACTGTGATCCCTCATCTGGTTTCTCAACCTGTTTCTCGGCATCATCTCTCCTATTCTGCTCTGAGCTCATCCACTGCAGCTTAGAGCTATGAGAGGAAGCGGTGTTTTGTGATGTGGTGGGTGTGGTCGAATGGGCGGAGTCCGGTTCCTCTGGCCTTCCCAAAGGTTTCTGATAAGTCCCTCCTCTTGCCGGGCTGCTAAATCCTCCAACTGCAAGACATTGACGATACATATTTGTATTGTTTTATATTTAATAAAAGCAAGTTTCTTCATATACAAATAACATTAAATGTACCTTCTTTGAGTGCTTTAGCCGTTTTAGCGATGAGGTCAATGGCAGACACTCGCTGGTTTGGATCTTTCTGCAGTCCTGCCTTTATGACATCAGCAGTGTGTGAGCTGCAGTCATGTGGGATTTCTCTCAGCGGTGGAGGTTCTGTAGCTATCTGTGACCATACAAACACAAGAAATATTTGTTCGCTTTTAAGTGCTATAACAATATTTTGAAACCTGTAAGACACATCAACGCAAAACGTTTACTTATAGCCTCTCATAATCTGGTCATTTCATGCGTTTTCTCAGATCGGATACCTTTCCGATCGTGAAAAGACCAGGTGTAAATGGCCTCCAAAACGCATTCAAGGTTGATTTAAATCCGATCTCTAAACCACTTCAGGAGGTGGTCTGGGACGCATTCCTGTCAAAACTAAACAAGTCTAAATGCATCTGGTTGTTGAAAACCACATACGTCAGCGCTTTACTCCTCCCAAATGGATGCACGTCACTAGCATTAGCCGGCATGACAGCAGAAGAAGCAAACATGGATTACGCGCAAGGATGGAGCAGCCACGAAACCCATAATTTGTGTATGGAGCGACATTTTAAATGTAGTAGTGGCGACAATGAAAATGCGGCACAAATGAAATGCTGCTTTTTGTTGAGTAGGCGTTGTGGTAAGCGTTTTTTTTTGGAATGCATTCGCAAACCAAGATAGAGAAGAATTACTGCCAGTGGCTGCCATTTCAGTTCAGCTGATGTGTATTTGCATTTTGCGCGAGAACATAAGAGCAGATTCATATCAGTTCAGCTCAAAAGCATTCATGTGGCCAAATGTAAATCGATACGATTTGAAACAAATCGGATAGCTATCCGATCCGAGAAAACGTATGAAGTGACCAGGTGTAAATAGCCTCTAAAATGCAGTGTCCAATCAGGACTTACCTTGAGGCAGAGTGGGCGGGAATAATAGCGGGTCCATGGATGACAGCCATTGAGCATGTGCAAAAGCATACAACAGCTACTCCAAATATCTGCTTTTGAAGAGCGGGGTTCAGCCATCACCACTTCAGGTGCCATGTGAGTCTCTGTGCCTTTCAGCCCTAAACCAACATACAAACATAGTTCATGTTTATTTTTTACTCAAAGCAAATGTTTTTTTTTTTTGAGGCTGTGATCATACTACATATGAACTTACCCCGACAAAAACTGCGTCCTTGTTGGTCTGTTCTTTCTGATTGTCCAAAGTCACACAGGAATGCATCTTTCCCATCCTCTGACAGCAAAACGTTATCCGCTGAAAAAGCACACAAACAGGAAAACACAAAGTGAACGTGTTTTACTAGTCACTCACTACTCAAAACATTACATCTATTGTTTATTTAAAAAAATGAGAAGCATTTATAGCCAAAAAAAGTAATAAGACAGGATATTTGCCTCTGTCTTGAAAACACATGTAACAACTTTTGAAAATACCCTTCTGACTATGTAATGCCTCTTCTCCAGATCTAACATTATTAACTATCATTTCCAAAAATGTATTGTTTTATCATTTTTATATAATGTATATTTGATGATATTATACTAACAAATTTTGCACAATAAGACACTGAACGTGTATTGAGTGACCAAATGAAGGAAAAATTAATTTCATGTTGACTTTCAACATTAAAAAGTATAAGCAAGTGCTTAAAAAAGCACATCTCTTCCCATAAGTCTTTGTTTAAGCAGCTGACATAAGCTGCTGCTTCCAGGAAAAGTTAAAATGGGAGTGTGAGAGACTTTCGGTTTCCAAACAGTAATTCAGTCCAATAAGCTTTGTTTTTAAAATACTGCTTGGTACATATTTGGACACCAGATGGCGCTGCAGGTGACAAACTAGAAAGGATGTAGTGTTTACTTATCTTCCCTTTATGAATATAAATCTATGCAATATATAGACCTAATACTGTAATTGTATGTCTTTCTGTATTATATATGGTGGCTTTGTCGCTCACTTTCGTGTTTGTTTGTCTTCTTGAGCTCTTTTTCTCACCCTCCCCCCTTCATCTGTAGCTCATGAGTCACTGTGGGAAATTCCCAGCCCTTGGTGCACACACACTCACACACACCGTATTCTGATCTCCTTTTCTCTTTTTCTCTCTCTCTCTCTCTCTCTCTCTCTCTCTCTCTCTCTCTCTCTCATACACACACACAAACGACCTCACTGCTTTACCACAGGTGCAGTTTGCCTCACCCTATTCCTCAGAAAGCCCAAATCCAACCACAAAACAACACATGGATCACATTAAATCACAGATCCGAAAATGATGCCGTTCTCAAAGTTGTTTACACAACTATTTAACTAAACATATGTCAGATTTGAGTGTTTTCTGTGTTTTAACTTTGAAAAGAACAATGGGAAAACTTTATTGCTAAAAAGTGGTCTTTTATGGCCGGGGAGACTTTATGGATTTGTTATTCCATCACAGTGGATCATTCCATCATTTACATTGTGTCATTTAGCAGATATGAAGCGACTTACAAATGGGTGAGCATTCAACGTTTTGCCTTAAAGTGATAGTTCACCCCCCCCCAAAAAAAATTCTGTCATCATCTACTCACCTTCTTGTCATTTTAAACCTGTACGACTTTCTTCCCCAGAACACACAAGAAGATATTTTGAAGAATGTTGTCAATTGGCCCCCATTCACTTGCATTGGTTTTGTGTCCATCCATTAGAAGTGAATGTGGGCCAGTGCTGTTCATTTACCAACATTCTTCAAAATCTCTTATTTTGTGTTCTGCAGGAAAATGAAAGTCATAAAGGTTTACAATGACAAGAGGGTGAGTAAATGATGACAGAACGTTCATTTTTGGGTGAACTATCACTTCAAGAGCCAACAAATAAGCATAATACACAAGTAAAGCCTAAAAAGCAAAAGGAGACTTGCTTATGTTTTTTCTGCTATAAATAAAAACCCTTGTTATCACACAAATCTTCTTTAAAAAGATGTCAACCATGTTTCAAACGGTGCATAGATTCTTCAAAATCATAAAGTCTTGGAAAATTTCTACTTTAAATTTTATATTTTAATCACCAAATGAGTATTTTTGCTGGTTATGTTTCCCTTTTTTGTTGTTGAGAAAGTATAAACAAATTAAACAGCTATTAACAAAAATTTCCATTCAAAATGTTCAACTTCAATACTTTATTTTGTCAACTCTGAACATTTGACACTGTCGATATATTTTGTTCTCATAGTAGAAATCTGGGAAACAGGACAATCTCATAACTTTGCTATCCTATGGGATGTTTCCAAATAACTGTGGCGGATCACTCCACAGAAGTCATTCTGATGTCTTACCTTTGATATCGAGGTGAAGGACACGCTTCCTATGCAGGTGATCTAGCGCCCCCGCTACCTGATGAAGGTAGTGCAGGGACAAATCTTCCGGCAGACGTCCTCTTTCCACCAACAGCTGCCCTACAGAACCTGGGGACAGTGCAAATAAAGCAAACGATTACATAAACCATGAAGATCTTTCAGAACCCACACAATCGTGTATGCAGAACATTTGAAATGAGCCTTGAATGTGTCCCTAAGGTGGCCAAAGGGTTTTTGCATGCAAATAAGTGAGAATATGAGTTCTTACTGGATTTAAGGTCCATGAACAGGATGATGGACGGACCTTCACGCACCACTCCAAAGAATTCCACCACCCGAGGAGACTGTAGGACACTCCACGAGCCCACCTCCTCGCTGCTGAAACTCACCAATGGCACCTGAAAACACATCCAAAAACAACTCAGCAATGCGAACTAAAAGAAATCTGGATGTCGAAGGGGTTACAATGTTCATACCTTTTTGGCGGCGCACATGAAACCAGTGCCTTTGTCTTTGACGCTGAAGACCTCTCCAAATGATCCCTCCTTCAGAAACGCACAGCGTTCATACTCCCGTCCCTCTCTGTACTCAAAATTCACCGGTTGTAGCCCCTAAAAAAAGGCATTTGAGATTTTAGGAAACCACAATTGGTTAAAATTATTAGCATTATCCCTGTAATATGACAGTACAGAGCTTTAATCTACGCATAAGCATAAACGCTTTTATTGGTTTGAATCTCAGGTGAAATATGACTTGAATTGCAGACTAAATTTTGTTACTAGGAGCACTGTAGCCCCTTACTGAAATTTTTCGGAGCTAAAATTTAAGGGAACACCTTAGATCAGCCTGTAATGCAATTATTTACATTTTCCCCCCAAATAGCTGTATTACAGACAAATAATTTGATAATAAATAGACTTTACTCACAGAAATTACAATTTCTGAGTAATTGACATTACTCAATAATACCAGGGTTTTTTGTCAAAGCTTTGCTAAAATTACGAAAAAAATCTGCAGAATTCTGTGGAAGATTTTTAAATGCTTTTACATTTGTACAAAAATGTAAATTTGTGTACATGTGCTAAAATAGTTGTAAAATACAACCTGTCTATGCATTTAATTGCACAGGTGACAGGGGTTTGCTTCTGCTCATCATTTAGAAAGAGGCAGAGCCTTCAGAGAAGAGACTGTTTAAAATCTAAATACACCAGACCAAATTAGTACTGAATTCATTTGAACCAACAGAAAATGTGCATGTCATTTTGTATGGAAAAGTATATATTTTATTGTTTATAGTGTTGCAGCAAAACAAAAGGGCTCATCTTAATACGTTCTTATGATTTTATTGTGTATTAAGAACACTTTTGATCATGTTCACTAGTACACAATGTAAAAGATAACTTTACATAAAGTAAACAAGAGCATTCGCCTGTCGTTCGTTCTTGTAGTGAACGGATTGGAAATGATTCAGCGCTGTCTCAAGTGATAAGCGGCTAAATGGCGTATTCTGAACCTATCCGCGGTTAGTTTTGTTTCAAACGTCTCTCAAATATCAAATCGTTCATTCTCCGGCTCAAAATAATCCATCACAGCGAACAGCGAGTTGTAGTAATGCGCTCACGTTGTGTCTGTTACTTGTCAATGAACAGCTGAGCTGCGACCGACGCGCTGACAGCGAGCAAGATCAGTTAACCACCCGCGCACATCGTGCAGCTCTGGACTCTACCCTTCTCACACACATAGGCCTACACTGGTGGGCTCACGATCTACTTCGATTTTCACATGAGATATAACAACTAGAAAAAAATCTAAATTGGCATGAAGTCGCATCTGCTCGCACTTGTAAAAATACACTCGCGCTGTCTCAAAAACTAGTCCCAGTCTGGAGGCCTGAAATGTCACGTGAAAATGCCATTTTGCATCAATTTTCACTTGAAAATGTGTCAGGTTAATACGCATGACTTCAAGTTTTTACAGTGTTTTCTTCAATCTATTTGTAAGGAAACTCCCTAAGCAGAACTAGGCTGGTGAGGTAAACATGAAACCTCAAGTGATCGCATGAAAACAGGAAACCGCAAGGCTCTTTCTTCCTCTCTGTATTACTATGCCTATGTTGTCTTTATCTTTATTGTTCGTAGGACTTTGTGAGCTTGTATGACTGTTTGGCGGTGTACTTCTATGCAAATTTGTATTTTAGCACGCAAGACGACGTGACGTTGTGTCATACTCTTTCGGTATGAGGTTATCTGTGTGTCAATTTCAACATGCCGTATGCATGTGGGCGGTTTGAGATTATGTATTTAAAATCACCTCTTTAAAAAGAATGCCTTCATTCTTGTCGCTCTCCTCTCGTTCATCCTCGTCTCTCTCTCTGTCCTCTCTCAAGACATCTTTGACAAAGCCGTGTGCAAAGAAACGGTCTTCTGTTGTGACAAAGTCCCTGAGGGCCGTAACACCCAGTGGGCATTCGGTCTCGCTCTCTTGAGTGTATCTCTGGCAGGAGGACTGTCGCGGGAAGGAGGTCTGTCGGGCCTCACACTGATAAGGGTACGACGGGGCTTCTGTTTCCTGCACAGACACCCGTTCTGTGATAAGGGCACGGCTGGGGTATGAACTGCTACTGCTGCACACTGAGTCTGCAACCTAAATTAAGAAGATTTGACAGGAAAGAAAGACATTTGTCAGGCATTTAAGAAAAACAGAAGCCTTAAGGAATGTATTTGTGTATGCCTAAGTGTGAATCTTTTGCTTCATCCCGGTTTATCCTGCCGGACTTGAGCTAATCGTTGCTTTTCTCAGGGATATAATCTAGTCTTTGATTTACATTAAAAATATATCAAAATAAGACAGACTATATTTTGTATTTGCAAATGTTTTTGTACCCACTGAGTATTGTAAGCCTCGCAACGTCAGTCTTTAACAAAGTCAGTTTAGAGAAGTCGTGCAACTCGGAGGCCATGCTTGCAACGCGCCTCCGGGCAGTTTTTATGTACTTCAAACAAGAGTGAATGGGGAATACTGATATATCTACAATGGCTGGCCTAAATCCCGATTAAACAACATATTTAAAAACAACATTTAAAAATGACATAAGCTTTACCATAAAGTTTGTTTCCTATGATCAAATTACATTTAATTCATTATTTTAGTAGGCATCCCCAAAGCTTCACTAGGGCGGCCATATTGAGCGTTGCGTCCCTCCCCAATCATTTCAACGTTAATATTAATATCTCTGACTTTAATTTGAAAATTGATTTATAAGATAGCTGTTACCTGTATATATATTGTACATATACATTTTCATATAGGCAGTTGTGGATCAGATATTTCATTATACATATCGCTGTCCTTCTGAAACCTCGGATGTCCAAATTCACAGTTTTTCAGAACACTGTACTTTTTAAATGATTAAATACAGTGTTGTCAAAGTTGTTGAGCACTTTCCAATACTTTTTATTGGTTAGATATTTGCAAAACCCAGTGACAAACATAAAGGCTGCCTAATAACAATGATTTATAGCAAAAATACAAATCAAGAAATATGGAGATAAGAGGTTTCAGAAGGACAGCAGTGATATATATTAATTATGCCTCAAATATATTATTATTATTACAGTAACAACTGACCTGAACAAGTCCACTGTCCTGTTCTGGCACTCCGGTGAGTCCTCTAACTCCATCTCTTTCTTGGCTTTCTTTCTCCACTCGTATCCGCCGCTGTCTCTTACGCCGTTTCTTCCTGGGCCGACCGTGAGAGACAGAGCTCAGAAGGGACGAAGAGGAGACGCTAACGTGCACGCGGTTTTTGTGGCTGAAAAAGATTAAGGGTTTTTATTCTTCAGGAACAGAAACAATGGAGGTCACACTGTACATTTCTGGTATTAAAAATTAACAAGGGGACGCATGTGTTCATGTGGGCGAAGTGAGGTTTACCTGCCATTAGGACAGAACTCTTGGGAATCCTGTGACTCGCCTACATAAAAAGAAAAAAACATTCATTTATTCTCTGTAAAAAAGTAATAGTTCTTACCAAAAGTATATGTCAACCCATTGATACTTACACTCTGCTTGAGCAATGATGGACTGTTTCTCCGTGCCGTGTGTACACCCATGATAAGCAGTTCCCTGATTTATCCACAGGATGAAATTGGTCTGCTGATAATTTTTATCCAGGTCTCCTCGTTTGCTGTCCGTGTGGGACATTGGGCTGGAGCTTAAGCAGGCCAGATTTTTCATATCACGTTGGACCATATGGGAAAACGGGACGGTGGAGTTCAATATCCTCGGCATCTTTGAAGTCCTAAAAAACAGAGGTGATACTTTGTTTTCAAATCTCATCAAGGTCGCACACACAGTCACACATCATAACCGCTCCACAGACAAAGACACCACACACCTGGCCTTCTCTATCCCGCAAGCAATGGCAGCTATTTTCTTTCAGACATGATAAGATGATACAAACTTGTTTTTTGTTCCTCTTATAAGCGATTCGCTCACAACGCATGAACTTTGCACCTGCTGTCTGACTTAGGACACTGTGTTTACTGTGAACACAAAGACTCTATTCTCCACTTGATCACTTCCTTCTTCTAAAGGTTGATCTCAGGAGTGGGCGGAGCCGGGAACACCACTGAGATCTGCTGAGGATGAAATATGAGCTTCAAGCGGTTGTCAAGATAAGAGCAGGCTGTATGTTCAAAACACTTTTGCTGTGTTTTCCGCACTCCCCTCCCTTCACAAGCACCCATTTTAGCGATAAATACAATCCAAGGACTCATTTGTGTAACGAAAAAGACCACATTTTAAATATTTTATCAGCATCTCTGATCAATTACCAAACTGACTGAGGCTGTTATCATAAACATTTTTGTCTATTTCTTACTACTTCATTGCGAGTAAATGTGGGAGGTGACATATCACAAAGATCTTTTCCTTATTTGATTACATTTACATTTAAATTTTTCATTTGACAGATGCTTTAATCCAAAGCGACTTACAAGTAGGAGAGCATATAAACATTTTGTCAACACGTTAAACAGTACAGTTAGTTTACGAGGCCAAGCTACTAGGAGGATTAAAGCTGTAGTAAGAAAAGGAGACAATGAACAACAAGAATGTTTTTTTTTTAGACACAAGACATAGACAGTTATTGGTTAGTCAAATAAATGCGTAACAGGTGTGTTTTGAGCTGTTTTTTTTTTTTATTGTGAAGGATGCTGCAGTTCGGGTGGAGGCTGGCAGTTCATTCCACCACAAAGCATTCCCAAAATTCCTGGTAGAAGGAAATGAGTGTGAGATATGTTGTTTAAAGCAATTCAGGCAAGAGTTCACACGAGGTGAGGTTCACATTTTTTCCTACTTCCTCATTGTATAAAAACACTAGCAGCAGCTTGTTGTGTACTTTGATGGACAAACATTAGCAGTGATAGCCGTAAGTAAAGTCACTTTAAAATAAACCATTTACTTAGTTAATTCATTCAGAAATGCATGTCGAGTAAACGCATCACTATTAGCAAGTTATTTCACCTGAAGGAGGGATTCAAGGACACCAATCACAGTGCTTGCGGTCCGCATCGAATTGACGCATTTGCTGCTTCCCAATTCGCCTACTTATACTATGCACTAAAAGTATGTACTGTATTTGTTGTGGAAAACTATAAACATTTGGTTGTGTAGCAAAACAATATGCACACACTGGGACACACTGACAGGAAACGGAAGTGGCCATTGTGGCCTTGGCAACATTGTGGCCATTTGTCACAAACATTAAAATACAGCTCTTATTTCCATTTAAGTATTTATTCACTCATTGTTTCATATGTTTTGTTCACTCTATAGTTATATTTATGAATTAAAGTGATAGTTCACCCAAAAATGTATATTCTGTCATCATTTGCTAATACTCATCATTTCATACCTGCATAAATTACTTTGTTCTGATGAACACAGAGAGAGAGATTTGGAAGAATGACAGCAATTGTCAATTCTGACATATATATCATGGTATATATCATGGTAGTCAAAGATGACCCAGAACTGTTTGTGTTCCTAGATTCTTCAAAATATCTCACATTGTGTTTAACAGAATTTGAAACAACCTGAAGGTGAGTAAATGATTACAGAATTTTTATATTTCGGTGAACTATCCCTATAAGTGACACATCACTTATATAATATTATAAATACAGTAGAGTATCACTAGACTCGACCTAGGCTTCTTGTGGTGAGTTTTGGGTAATATTAGCCAATTCTCTGCATCATTCAGCACTTCGAATTTCTACCGGGAATCTTATGAATACTCTTTTCAACATACTATGATTTGGGACATACTAATTCTATTTTCCAATACTATTTAGGATAGATATTGTGCGAATTGGGATGCAGCAATAGTCACATTTTTGAAGAGGTGTGCGTCAAGCACTATGGTGTAGATGTAAGGTTTCCTGTTAGTACTCTACGTAGGCTACGGCGTAGGTTTGTTGCAGAACCACAAATCGCCGATAGCTAAGCCTTGGCCATCAAACACAGCAGGAAGTTTCTCTCATGCAAGCATCACGAACATTTTATATAAAAAATGTAAATAACCATTATGTAAATTGCTACAGACATTTTGTGACAATATGAATACACGTATATTTTTTCAAGAACCAGAATAATCAAAAATTCTAGTCTTTTAAGTCTTGAGAAACCGTGAAAGATCTCATGCAGTTACAACATGTTGCATCAGTGAGCCTTCATATGACCCCAGTTAATCTTTCCAACACAGTCTCGCTTTCTCACACAAAGCCTCTCTCTCTCTCTCTCTCTCTCTCTCTCTCGGCCGGCCGGCCGTCCCTACAGTTGCGTACCTCTAAACTAAGAGAAAACAGGCCTCCATCTAAAACTGATGTCATCCATGTGGACGCTGCCAAATTCTTATTGGCAGAAAGGAGCCGAATCCTCCATTTTGAATCTTATTTGAAAGGTTGTTGCATCATCAAAATGACTTCAGAGACTATGGAAAGATGAGAAACGATCTCCTTGAGAAGCAATGCATGCAGGAGCAATGAAAGAATGCAGCAATGTCCACAAACTCATTTAAAACAAGCATGATCACATGAGCTAGCAAGTGTCCTGAGCAGAAACTGACAGCATGAGTCCTCTCCTTATAATTTAAAAAAGCTTTACGTTTCAGTCATCTGCACTCATATATACCGACAGTTAGCAAACAGGAATAAATTATTTCGAAACCCCACCAATGTGACTAAAACTCAAGACACATTCTTATCTAAAAAAGAGAGAGAAGATAACATACCAGTTAAGTGTCTTAAATACTGGCTTGTGGTTTTCCAATGCATAAAGCAAACAAATGTATTAGCACTCTTCTCCAAACACTCATTAACTAACACTGTACTGCGACCGCTTCCTTCTCTCTCTCTCCTTCACTCAGTGTGAACATCTGACTTGATACCGCTGCCTCTCTGCCATGTCGAGCGCAAATGCGCTCGGATTGGGTAGGGCTGATTTACGGGAAATCCATCTCCATTTCCCCTCCCTGCTCTCCCCTCCTCCTCCTCTTCTTTTAGGCAGCAGTTCTCAGTAACCTCACCTATCTAAAAGCCTCTCGGGCATTTACTCAACTCCAGTGAGATCCTATTAATAACTTCTATTTGTGCCATTCGTCATTAATCTAATTTTACACTTTACAAAAACTATAAATTAATAAATGATTCAAATTTGTTCTCTCGTTTGAAAGTGTGTATGGCTAAAAACGCTTTTCCTGCCACAGAAGCATTGTTCAAACTTTAGATGTAGCTCATTGAGGATGTCAGGGCATTTAAAGAAATTAAAAAGATCCTTTCCATCGTTGAGTCCCTGCAAACGTGAAACTAGTTAAACATCAATTCAACTGCCCAAGACTTCGCTTCTCAAATACCAATTTCCATACGTGACCCTTACAACCATCCCATTACAAATGTTTGACCTAAAGGGACAGTTCACTCAAAATGCTGTCTTTATTTAGTCGCCTTTAAGTTGTTTCAAATCTGTATAAATATCTATGTTCATTTTGGGTTAACTGTTCCTTTAACAACTACAAGACACAATAGGAGCCATTAATGTTTATCTTAGCTGTTAATTTTCCAGGTAACCGCACATCAAGAGAACATTCAATATCTTGTGATCGCAAAAGCACTTTAACATACAGTGCAGTATAAACAGATACAGCTCTGTTGGTGAGGATATGATGTTAAGAGCCTCAAATCTACAAAAAATAATAAAAGCCAAATGATCTGTTTACATGTCATGCACATCACTAACAGGAAAAACATTTAATAAAACTGCTTCAACTATTCATTGAACGGTTTGAAGCTCAAAACAAGGTTGTAGGCAGGCATGTCAACATAAGTTAGACATATCACTGGATCCCACTGAAAACCACCGTTTTCTCGTTTTCTCTTTGAAAGAGATTTAGCTGAGCCTCAGATTGTTATGACATTAAATATAAATATTGTAACATTAAACACGTTTCAGATATAGCAAAGACAGCAGTAAAATACAACTTGCAACATTACGAAAATAAAATGAAAAACACGAAAGCTGTCACTTCTAACAGGTCAGGGAAACAGGGTAACAATGAGACAAACATTTGATAAAGGGCGTTAACTTTTCTTCATTAGTTATAATACAATGGCGAAACATTGTAATTATCAAAAGGGTAAGTCGAAAGGTTTTTGCAGAAGTGAGGGCCCAGTGCCAGAAGCTGACGAGGAAGAAGGCACACAATGGCGGACAGTGAATTTAGTGAGAAAAGGGATACAGAAGTGTGGATGTTACAACGGAACAGTGTGGTATTGAGGCCAGGGCCAGGGACATGAAGAAAACACACATTCTAAGAGCTATAATGACAGCCTTTACCAAAGAAGTGTGTAACAAAACAAACAGTTTAACCAACGGGATTGTCCACATCACAATGACTTGACAATTTATTGCCAGGCCAACTACAACCAATGTAACTCTGTGTGATATCTGATGCATGCCGGTGTGGAAAATCAAGCTTTTGAAGAAACATTTTTTGAGATTTGTTTTTATAACATTTAATTAAAAGAATGGGCGTTGGTCTCATGACAAAAATTCCCATGTGATGTATTTTTCAATTTATTGCATTTTCGTTGATGTGTTATTACTAAGGACATTTATTAATAAAGTTTATTTTTGTCCAAGATAACAAAAATGCACATTTACAAGATGCATAAAGCAGGAAGTAATAATACAAGGAGGAATGCGACATAATGAGAGTATTTGGGTGTGTGTTTGCGTGACGTGTGAGCACTGTAATAAATGGAATGAGAAAACTCCAGTTATATTAGGCGCTAAAAATCTGTCTTTCCATTTCAGGCATTCAAAACTAAGATGGATGAAAGAGCAAACCGATTGAGGCATGAAAAACAAGAGACAAGTTTTCCAATTTGGGGACTTAAAGGAAAACAGACTGCAGCACACAGATTGAGACATTAGGCAATGACTCATCCACACCCCCACAGAGGAACAGGATGCTTCTGCCCTGAGTATATGCTGCAGTAAAGTCTGATCGCAGATACTGGGGCCCACATCAACCTGTTGACCAGCCCACTGCATACCTACCCCTTACTCAATACCTTACAGGGGCCCCACTGCACAATTGACACCCAGAGACAAAGCACAAGTCTCTTTGCACATTTGTACCGTTGATTTAATCATTTCAATACTACTGTCAATTCATGCACACACTCATTTGAGTAAAAATAAAACGTATATTATGGTGAAACCGCAAATTTGAGTTCCCTTACAAATAACATACACTCGTGATAACTTACATTTACAGTAAAAGCAACTGTAACCTTTTTACACGATTATCACTTTTTAATTGTCATTGTAAATATGTAAATTCTGATTAGTTTTAAATATTTGCCGGTGTCTTTTTTACGGTTTTGCACAAAGTCGTTTTATGACAAACGATGAAATAAAAACGTTTAACTTCCTCCTTCGCGCGCTCCGCCATTTCGTTAAGCGCAAGTCTTTGGCACAGACTGTAATAAATGTAGCGGATGTGGAGATTAAAGACGGACATTCGTGTCGGTCACTATTAGTGTTATTCAGCAAAGTTGAGGGGACTTACCGTAAATTTACAAATCAGACAGCGGAGAATGGTCTCGTTCGGACAGTGTGTCGAGTCGTTCTGGTCTCTTGAGATACAGGAAGACTTCTATGATTCAAACCCTTCTGAGCAGTCTACGTAGACATCATCGCTTGGGCGTTCGGGCGTATTCGCGCGGCTCTCTAGATAGACCGTTCACTAGGATTTGAAACACAACTGGAATATGACGTCACAACAAGCGTTTCATCTCGAAAGTAAAGTTTTCGCTCATAGTGGGCAATGCTAGAGTAAAAAGGCTACATTATCAACACAATGTTGCAAACTGTAAATTATTGCTTTATAGAGTGTCGTCTGACAACTTTTGAACTGTGGTATGTTTTTACAATAATTGTAAATAGAACGTCGCGTATCAGTTCAGGTTATATATGATCGTAACTTCACATTATTACGAAAAATCTACAATTGGTCTACTGTAATACCAATATTGTGTCCTTAAGCGCCATCTCCTGGGTCATTTGGCAAACACATACTGGATGAAAAACAGTCCATGAGATGTTTTTTTAACATCCGATTAGATGTGTTTTAAAAATGAACAAAGTTTGGAAAGATGCCTAGTATCAGACAGAAAAATACAAAACGAATCTTATTAATTGAACTGGATTTTGTGGATCTTTTATTTTCTGGTAGCCTTTTTTTTATTTATGTATGCAATTTATTGCCTTCACATACATTTTCATTGATAATAACAGCAGCAACAAATGAAATGTGTGTACTTTGCAATAGTAGGGAGATGAGCCACCGTTCCCTTTTCTCAAAATCTTGCTCAGGTGTTGCTTTGGACACAGCAAAAATGAATACATTGTACAAATTCTGTACAAACATTTACTTCAGAAGTAAAATTACCAAAATATGCCTGAAACAAGAATCATTTCTGGAAATAGGGCAGGAAAAAGAAGATTCATTCAGAAGGGAAACTCAAAAGATCATTTTTGCACAATTTGAAATTTTTCCTTTTTCTAAGATTTAACTCAACTTTATTTATATAGCGCATTTTACAATTTTCATTGTAACAAAGCAGCTGTACACACATTGAATACAAGAAAAACAACTAAAGGCATATACCTGTAAAATCAAGAAAAAGGTGAAAACACCAAAAGACAGACATACAAATGCTCGCACACATTTGAGGTAAAGGACAGAGAACCACAGGTCAAATATTAAACGGACTATAAATTCTTATATGCAATATTAATTATGTCTAAATTCTAAAGCAGCTTCCCCGGCCAGGCAAATAGTGCAAAACAATATGCAAACAATATGGCGAGGAACCCAAAACTCCAATCGAGAAAAAAAACCTCAGGAGAACCCAGGCCCAACCAGGGGATTCCAGTTCCCCTCTGGCAAAAGCTGCTGCCTCTGCACAAGCTCAACAGTGCTTGCACAACAAGGCTAAATAAAAAAGAAATACATTTACGAATAAGGTAAATTATAGATTTAAGATTATCATTAACAATCAGTTAATGATATCTAACAATTTAGATATTTGTTGCCTAGTGGTAAAACTAAGACCAAGGAAAAAATCATGTCAGCTACAGTCAAAGACTCGGGGGTAGACTTGCCAAAGATTTAAAGACTTCGATTTGCTTAAAAAATGTTTATGGGTAAATGTGATTTTTTTCCTGGCACCAGAGGGGGCCCTCACAATAAACAAAGCAGCGACCAATACGAAACATTGGGAATGACGACAACTAATGAACAACACTTTATGTAGATAAACATTGTTTCCCAAAATAATTCAACAAAATATATTCAATGCAATAAACTACATATTTTCTGTGTCTTAAACGTCTTGTTTTTCCATAACACAAATGGAACCCACATATTTTAAGACGTATACAAAGAATTTGTAAAGCAAGAGAAGAAATCCTTATAAACATACTTTGTGGGAATTGATGATGTGCAAAGGGCATAACAGTGAACAATGAATACGATCAACAATACGCAGTAGAGATTCTTCATACGCTGTTTTGTCGCCGCAGGAAAATGTACCGCTTAGATGATAGGACAATCAGCCCGTCAATCAACATTATGTTGCTTGCTATTGGTCGGACGCTTATCCTCTTACTTTGCTGGGCGTTTCAGTCAACAGAGGAACAAGTCGAAACGCAGGGGACAAGGCGAGCTGTAGAGAAAATGGCCGACAGATTCTCTAGGTTCAACGAGGAGCGTGATTTCCAGGTAAATATGATCAAAAACAAAACGTATTCGAAATATAACGGCTGCTCTGCATTGTACAGGACGTGCTTTAGCTATTTTTATTGTTTTGCTTGCTGCGCGAGGCTTACGGTGTTTCTATTGTTGTGACACTGGCGCTCCAGTACGTCCCAGTTTAGCATTGACAAGCTCGAGACCAGTAATGTGTCTGTATCGCTTTACAGCTGACCTCATTCATTTTTTAAACATTTCCAGCGAAACAGCACATGGCCATTATAGTTTGAGGAGTATTGTTATTTCACCCATTCTGCTTTTAGTTGTTTGTTAATTTGACGCTTTCAAGATGACCGCAGTTGTGCCCAGGGCCTGGCAGTGAGAGATTAAAGCCCGTCAGAGAGATGAGCAAGGATCTTTACTGCTGACCGCGCCACCTGAACCCAATACATTCGAGTCGATTTGAATGTTAAATGATGGTTTGTACTCTCGAAGCTGTATTACTGAAGGCTAGATCTTTATTCTACATGTTGCAGTTTATCAACTTTGCTAGTACGTTCGCTGTGTTATTAGCAGTCTTGCCTGTGCTCGCAGTCTGGCAGTATGTGAATAATGCACGCTTTGTTTGATTTGTTTTTGTCTCAAACTGTCTCTCTTGTCAAGCACAATGCCATGTCTGTGGTCTGTTTTGCATACCGAATTTGCACGTTATGCCAGCAGACTATTTTCCTTTCAGCTTCAGATGCAGATTGTAAATGGCTCTCTTTGCTAAAGTTTGATGACTGTTTGCAGAAAATCGACACTTGGACACAATGTGATCGAGACATCCATTGTTTATTGCATTGTGTTGTTTTTAGGTCTGGCATCTTGGTCATGGGTGTGTTTGTATGGCCTGAACAAAAAAATGTTTGTTTACAATGCTGAAGCATGTCATGTCATCTGAAATCAAGATTTAACAGAACTGTTTTTCAGATTAAACTAGAGATGCAGGATAAATTATCGGACACATCGGTATCGGATGATAAATTGTCATTTTTCATGTTATCGGTATCGGACGATAATAAAATTTCGGCCGATATATTATAAATACTTTCCTCAGGTTAAAGTTCTTCATCTTAAATTAAAATAAAGTACAGTACTATTTTTCTGGTGTGATCATTCACTTACTGCTTTAAGCAAAGCATTGTTGACGTAGGTACAGTATATAGATATTTATGAACTTATAAATTATAGGAACAAAAGCATACTTTTTGTAGCTGACTGCTGTCTGAATGATTTCTGTCTGGAGACCTCCTACATTTCTTTACATCTACATTTATGCATTTGGCAGATGCTTTTATCCAAAGCGACTTACATTTCATTGTCCTATACATTTATACTTGGGTATCTGAAATCCCATGGGATCGAACCCACAACCATGCATTGTTAACACGATGCTCTTACCACTGAGCGACAGGAAACCTCTTAGACGTGGCTATTAAGAGATTTTTTTCTGGATTGCTCTTGAAGAACCTCTATTATTACTTTATTAAATAAAAAATATACCAGAAAAGTTTGAAGGTTAGAGAATTGTCAACTAATGTATGGGCTTGGTACATGATTTTCAGGGGAAAAAGAGAACTAATGATGTTTTCAAATAAAAGCAGTTGTCCACTTTTGCCTGGAAAATTCTTAGGGAATTTTATAATAATATTTAGATACTGTATATCGGTTATCAGCTTTCAATGTCAAATAATTATTTGGTATCGTTATCAGCCAAAATTTACATATCGGTGCATCCCTAGATTAAACCATTGTCTGGGTGGGAATTTTCTGTCGCCTATCTCGAAAACTCAATGTAGAGTCATTCTTAAAATATGGCAGCCAGCTTGCCTTCAAAATTGCTTGAGTTAATTTGTTATGAAGGGCTCATCTTGTTGTAATCTTTCATGGTCCTTTGTTGAAAGGTGTCTGTTGCCCAAGATACTGGGTTAGCCTTGCCGTGGTGTTTATTTCTTGTAAACTACTATTTTATTAGAGATTCCATGATCAATGTGAAGCCTTTGGTTTACAATGGATCCAGCAGCTATGAGTTTTGCTCTGGTATTATCATGTCAAGAGCTAGTGTCAGTATTAACCCAAATTTGTCCTTTAGTTTTTTAAAGGAACATCTCTGTGAAAAATGTAATGTTCAGAGTGTGTCTGTAATGGAAATATGCAGTGTTATTATAGGTAGGGAATAATTTTAACAGTATTTTGCCAGTGCCAGGGTGTCTGTGCAATATTAGTGGGTGGTTTTGAAACAGTAATAGTTTCACAAGTAACTAAGGTAATATGTTTTCATTGCACTGTCATGGCCTTATGATGCTATTAATATTTTGCTGCCACCATTATCCATTTTGGAAAATTTCTACAGTTAAGTCATCGTTGAGCTGTAAGTGAATAATTTGTCTCCCATAAAAGCAATATTCTCTTTAACACTGAACTTTTTTGTTTTTAGGTAAGCCACTGCTTTAGATTGAAGTGCTTTGTCCGTTTACCTGAATGGATCTTTAAACAACAATGCTTACTGTGTCTAGAATTCTTTCCTTTTGTTGGGGAGATCTGTTTCGTTTGCTTATTGCCTCACCTTTTTTATTCTCCAGGCATGTCTCTATAGATTTATACTTTTTATGTTTTATGACATACAACCTGTGGTGCAGGCTTGACTTTAGTGATGAGCTTTTCCATTTTTGGCTGCAGTGGTGGATTAAAAAATGTGTGATCTGGGTTGTTATTTTGAGACACCATTTATCTCCCACACTTCCTATATGACTTCTCTGCACCATTTGTAATTCCACTGTTTTTCCATGCCTAATATTACGGTATAGAATCGCATGAGATTGGAGATATGTAATATCATGTCAATCAGTTCTACATTGTACTCTGACTCTTGCTCAAGAAGAGATGTTATACAGAGACCAGGGTCTTTTATTGGAGACCAACCAAAAATGGCATCATATTTTTTTAACTGTGGTAGCTCTTTGCTTTGAGAGTGTCTCACTCCATGTTTGGCTGTTTCTCTAGCTAAAGCACCGAGCTTTGTGTAGCATCACAGAGATGAGTCGCAGAACTAGATGTCAGGGGACAGCTTACATCTTAATGAATCATACTAGACAGACTGCACTGCAATGTTTTGCTTGGTTGCTCAACAAAAGGTGTTCCTACAGACTATCAGTGTTCTCCTTTCTTTGCTGCAGTTAAGGCAGTCTGTCTTGGTTCAAAAGTTTAAAACCAAAGCCAAAATAGTCAAAGGATATAGGTAAAGCTAAGAATTGCATCTCCATTATTAAATAGACTTGAATAATTATATTCCAATAAGGTTTAAGGCAATTGTTTTATCTTTTAACTATATCATTTCAGCCAACTGGTCATTTTTGGCAAACATCAGAACATTAAACCCATTTTCCAAGACACTCCTAGTAGTACATAGTAGTGTTATATTTCCTACTTTTAGTTTATATAGTCAGTTAAATCATTTCAAACTGTCTCTGCACTTGTCAGGGATAAGTCTGCCCTACCAGCAAACTGGATAGGAGTATGCAGGCAGAGCATAATTCTATTTTCCAGGGAGGACTCCCTCGGGATACCCTGAGGGAGGTGACATCGTCTATCTTTTCAGTCTTTATGGAATTGCTTCTCCCCATTAGGTGTAGATCAACTCTTTCAGCCTAGTATTTGCATCACATCTTCCTTTTTCTGTCCCAGAAAATATGCCAAGTGGGGACTAAAACTGCCCTATTTGGATGGGACTAGTTTTCTCTGAGGGGGTTGGGAACATGTGTTATGCAGGTGTTTCATTCATGCAGTTGACTTTTCAATGCTTGTTATGAGTTGCAACACATTGTCTGTGTGGGACAAAACGCCTCTTTTTCTTCCAAGCTGGTTGAGTGATAAGACTCCTGCCAAATGAATACTGAAATTCTTTGTTCACTTTACCATCATCAGTGTAATTTCTTCTTCTGTGAGGCTTCTCATAATGAGTCAAACAGTGGTGATCAGCTGTTTGTTTCCTTGGGTGTTGAGCTTTCTGGGGGGTCTGCTGATCTTCTGGGTTTTATGTGTGATGAGAGTGCAGAGTGTTAACTCTCAGAACAGGTGCTGTTTTATGCCTGACAGCTTTAAGCAGTGCTTGGGGTCAATGACCAGTTGCATAAAGCACCTTAAGTATAATTTTCCCTTAAGTATACATTACGTTTTACTTAAGCTATTCTCCTATTGTCTTTGATAAAGGGAATTATTACTAGTATTAGTAGTTATTACTACTTTAAGGCCCGGTTTCACAGACAGGGCATAGTTTAAGGCCGGACTAACCCTTAGTTAAATTAGGATATTTAAGAAATGCCCTAGTAAAAAATCTTCGATCATTTTGCCGACATCTTCTGAGATTTACAGACTGCTTGCAGGGGTCTTTAAAGAAAGACACAACGGACAAAAAATAAAAACCCATATTATCCCCTGTAAACAAACATTTAAAATAGCCTGAAAACATGTAATGCTGGGCAACTTGATGAAAAGCTCTTTATTGCACAACTTCTCTATTAATGATAAGCGCCACACAATATGACATGTTTTTAGGGAAATGACAGATATAAGCGCACACTTGGATTTGTCCATGCTACAAACTGCAATCGTTAGTTTCATTTCAAACCTGTCTAGTTAAGATGTGAAGCATTATCAGAACAATGTAACACAATCATGAAAGACAATAATAAGAACTGTTTTTTTGCTAGGCTGTATTTACTTTCCTTGATCGTGATAATTGGTGTGAGATAATTTGAGCAGATTGAGATCTTGTAAATGCGTGTCTCATGCGTACGACTTGGCAACACTCTACTTTAATCCCAGTACTTCTGTGACCATTTAACACAGAGAAAATGATAGTGTGCGGTTTAAAAGACTGTGACGTCGTTTCATACCTAATTATGATAATCCTTTCTCTACTTCTGCGGCAGCACAGATTGAAGCGTTACGATTTTAGTCGGAGGTGTAAATTAATAGACACGCTAAAATCGTAGTGTTTCATGAGATTGTGTGGTTGTTTGAATCGAGATCTTCTTTAAAGATTAACCGTGCAGCACTAATAGTTGGAAAGAGATATTCCTTCCTAGACTGCCTGACCTATCTTTAATAGAGAAAAGGATTAGTAGGTGATTGAAAATACCCCCTCCTCCCTTTCAAGGTGACCTTGTTTTATCCTCTGAATTACTGTCGGGATTTGAGGCAGATGAATGGTCTAGTTACTTTGGAGTTTACTTTGTGCTTAAAGCTGCAATGCATCTATTTCTGAGTTTATCTCCACTTCAAAATAAATGTATGAATGCATCTATTCGTGCTTCATTTCAGTTGTGGTTTAATCTGTCATTCTCTTTCCTGTCTCTCCTCAGGGTGGAAATCACTTTGACCAGTATGAGGAAGGTCAACTGGAGTTGGAACAGGCCTCTTTGGACAAGCCCATAGAATCGGTAAGACAGCATACCTTCCCTTTGTAGTATTGAATCGCTTCCTGTGTGTAAGAGTGGATGATTGGTCTATACAGGGACAGCCACACCTCTTCTGTGGTCAGCAACTCCCCTTCTTGTAGCCAAATTCAAATCATCTCCCTTTCTAAATAATTCAGAACTTCCTGTCTGGAGGGTAATGTCCCTCTGAACTCACTGTAGTCCTCTTCCCTGTTCTCCACCCCAGCCTTCTATGAACACAGCTGGTGTCATCACCTGTGTGACTTTATACTGTAGACACAGGTGAAGGAGATCTATTGGATTGTACCAATCACTGTGGTCAACCCGTAGCTTTTCAATCTTGATCACAGATATGAGATATGTGTGTTTGTGTTGTTGTGGGTATAGATGAACATATATTGATGCTAGTTGGTATTCCAGACTGCAGCATTTGTTTTCAATGTGGAGTGGATGGCACACTGTAGAAAAGGTCAAAACAGACAAATATGTTTGAAAACTTTGATTCTGATCTATTACAATTGATTGCTCAATGTATTGCCTTAACCAACATTGTCTCAAGGTGCAGACCCACTTGGTTACAGAAAGTGGTTGTTCATGTGTACATCAGAAGGCCACTGTTGTTGAATTGGGAGGGGCTCCATCCAGCTACTGTGTAGGAGGGTGCCAAGGACCCTCACGATAGCAACAGTATATTCAGACCACAGTACAGTGCTCGTTCTTTCTGCAAATAGAGCTCTCAAAGCAAATCGGAGCAAAAAAAATGATGTGCATTAGTTTGACCCTTAGACCAACAACAATTTGTTATCTATTATATAATGCATATTGCTCACAAATAATTATTTCCCTGAATAATATTTGTGAAATACAGTAAATAATCTTTACTGATAACTTTAGAAGTCTAAGTGGGCATTTCTTGGTGAGAATAGACTGCATTCCTTACCAGACGTTTTGCCGCAATGGAAATGTCTGGCTACAAGACTAGATTCGCGTCAGCACTGAGACCTCAACTCGATTTAAAAGGACTGCCGGCTAAACACTCAACTATCCAGTGGTTCAATTAAAGCATTACATCAATACAGTAATTCATCAGATTTGACTGACTCGCAGGCAGACCGTTAATGCACACGCACACTACTAAATTCAATTCCTTATGTGGTGTTTCTTTCTTGTACGATTTAGGCTAGACTGACCTGATTTAGATATAAGCTACTGGGTGTGTCATCCACCCCACACAATGGTGAGCTACAATGTGTGTAGGTAGTGTGTGTGAGTTATGATTGAGGATAAAGTGGCACACAGAAAGAGAGAGAAAGAGAAAGAGAGAGAGAGAGAGAGAGAGAGTGTAATTTTGTGTAAGCACACCAGTACTCCGTGTCGTGTGTGTGTGTGTGTGTGTGTGTGAGACTGTGTTTTTTATTTTTTGTGTTAGTGTTTGTGTAGGACAGTTAATTTCAGATATCTTCAGTATTGTACGCAACTTGGGGTGTTCGACATTTCTCTCCTGCAGCGAATTGGCCCCAATTAGCTAAACAGCTCTGACCCGGTTTGTATCTGCACGCTCTGCTCTCCTCCTTCTGTCTCTTTAGGGGCTCCTTGTAACGCTTTCTTACCCTCTCTGTCTTTCACCTCCTCTTTCTCTATCTGTATTTCTCTCACTCTCTCTCTCTCTCTTTCATTATTCTGTCTTTCTTCTTCCAACACAGTGATTCGGTGTACAGTACCCTCTGTCATTATGTGCTGGCATGGTGCTTGTGCAACTGGGACTGCATTTTTTTGCTGACAAGGCATGTAGATAATATCGCAGGTAGCTCTCGCCTCTGTCCCTGTCTTGTTCAACTGGTTCGCTTGCATGCCTAATACCTCTCCTCCTCTACGTCTTGTCCTCTTGGCCCCAGTCAATCTACAGACCATTATAAAGATAAAATTGTAATACATTGAAATGTAATCGGATTGAAGTGGGTGAAGTAAATCTTTTTAAATTGTTTACATTGACGCAATCCAGTTTCTAAAACCAGACTGCTTTTTATATCACCAGGTTATTGTTACTCTTTGTCAATATTAGTGTCGTACTGGAATTGGTGAATATGGTCCTATAGTTTCTTTGTGTTTTAATTTAAAGCTAAAGTGTGTCGTTTATTTGTCAAAAGTGTAACCAAGCAGAAATATTGACTCTGTTCATACAAGTTTCTTCAAAACTAATCCCATCTGTCATTGGTCCTGTCCCAAGTTCTCACTTCAGACTCCTCAAGCAACATTTTTTAGATTTTTTTGTAATGCCAACAGAGCCAACCTACTATTGGCTTGTAAATAAAATATCAAGCTGCAACAGGAGGCAATACTTTTTACATTTAAAAACTTACACACTCTAGCTTTAACAAAAGCCTTGAAAGTATGTGTTCCAAGACATCACCGTCTACATATCGTGTTTAGAACATAAAACGTATTTATCAAGATTTTCCAGGTCTCATCATTTGCAGCTTGTCAGATCTATTATATAAGATAGTGTGGAACACCCACCGTCTTGGAGCTCGGGTGAGAAGGACACGAGAGAGCGGGAAAGGTGGCCTGGCTGCATGCCTGAACCAAATGATTCCTGCTCCTGCACTATTGTCTATGTATGGAGAGGTGTAGAGAACAGAACTGCCACATACAGTGTTCATAAAGAGCATAAAAACACTATACACTGCAGCAACTGATGGCTATCACGTTTATCATGTTTTTAGAATAAGATAGAGGCATATTTGCTCTTTGCTTTCCTGTTTTTGACTCATAGTGTCAGGGCTATTTTTCACCAAACACCAATGGTGTATTTATATCATTGTGCTCGAAGCAGCTGGTCAGTGCGCACAGTGACAGCCATCACTGCATGTATGTGTGTTGGGTTGCAGCGCTGTGTTTGTCATGTTTTTGTTTCTCAAAAACATTGCCCCTCTTCTGCCAATCATTGTGTGTGATCTGTAGGCCGCTAGAGGTCTGTGGTACTTAAATCAGGATCTTTTGTTTTCATTAATGCTTTAATCTACCCATTCCCTTGCCTCTTTTGCTCTAGCCACATCTTTGTCTGTTTGCATGTTACGAGAGTAGCATTAATTTCTCTCTCACCCACAGTCCCAGTCATTTTAAAAAAACTCTCAACTTCCTTTTACCCGGTTCCCCAACCCAAGAAGATGTGCACTGGGCAGTGATTAGGAGTCAAAAGAAACATATTGCAAATGTTCACTTAGTTCTCTCTGTGCTTCTCTTTGACCACTGAAGGAATCCCAGAATTCTTTCATTATAAATGTCACCGGTGCAACTATTTGCCACCTAGTAGGTCAGAAGTTGACACAGCCATTCTTTAAAATATTACTTTAACAGCTTTGCTTTGCTTTTGCATGCATACACATCCTGCGGACCTCACTGAAACGTGCCTCAATGAAAATGAAACCCAGGAATGTTCTGAGAGAAAAGGTCAAGGTTCATCATTTTAAAACAACCCTGCCCTGTAGACACAGATCATGCTGTTGAGCTGAGTGTTTGATCATATGCCTAGATATTGTGTTCACTGTTTGTAGTTTTTTTTTTTGTTAATACGGAAAGTTGTGTCAGCCCTTAAATTAAGCAAAATCGCACTTAAAGAATGTACCCATCCTCCCATTTGGTCCTGAGCTGCTTCAGCGTCTGACGGTAAGGAAAGCAGTGTGTTCGATTTTTCACTGTGCCACTTTCATTTCCGCTCTTTTATTCCATCACCACACTGATACAACACCATCTGTCCATGTGGCCAATTGAAAACACTCACCTCTCAAATACATCACAGTTCCAAGAAACTTAACACAGTCACCTCTGCCACACTTCCCTGCTCTTATTTACTCTAGCTTTTGTTGTCCATCTCCCTCTCAGTTTCAGGCGACTGACCTTTCAGCGTCCAACTGTAGAGCATGGTGGTCATATGAAGGTCAGTCCGGTAGGAACATTGTCACTTTAAATAATCTCATTCTCGGCCAGCACTGACAGGCTCATATAGATCTCCACTGTGTGCATCTCTTCCCTATGATTTGACATTTCCAGTGATCACTAAATACTGTTCTGTGTGGTTACCGTTTACTGCTTACTATTTTCTTGGATTGCTTACATGATAGGACAAATTAAACTCTAGATTCGACAGATCAGTTACAAGTTAATAAAGGTTTGCATGCACATCTTTAATTCGAGAGTTCAAGACAATTTGGAATTTAAGTGTCTTTATTTTGTAGGCAAAATTCAGTCTCAATTGTAATGAGCACTTGCAATAAAGCTTACAAAACATTGACAACCACACTGGAATCACGAACCGCACATGCTGCCCTGCACATCTCTCTTCCTCTTAATTTTAATCCCACCCTCCTTTCCCTTAATGCTATAACTCCTCCCTCTTTTCACTTTTTGTTGTGGGAGTGTACTTGTTTGGACAAAATAACTTGTTTATTTTGTTCGTTTTTATCATAGATATGAATGAACTGCCAGTTAGTGGTTATGTAGATGTGTGAATTTACTGTGGTAATGTAGTGGATCAGAGACCTTGTGACCAGTAGAAAGCTGTAGAGATTGGCCAGTTTCTTCAGTTTTTTTGACGTTTGACTGTTCTTTTGACAGCCCAGGGTTTAAAAAAAGCCAGGTTCGTATGGACATGTTTTCACTCCACTTGCACTGCTGTTGGATTCTTCGGCGTTTTGCTCTTCATCTGTCTGTTTCATTTTAGCGCATCCACCCGTTGGTCAACACAAAACCTGCCTGCTTTCCGCGTCTGCCCGACACGCCATTCACAAAACAGGGTGAATGTTTCCTGTCCACGTTCAGCTGATTCTGATTGGCACATATGAGGAATTCGACTAAAAGACTGCTCTCTTTATAGAGTTCAATTTACCTGAACTAATGGTCTCTTAAGGAGGACTTCAGAGTTACAATGTAAAGTGCTGCACTCAGCAAGAAGAGGTAATGTGAGGTCAGCTCAAAATGCTATTTAGATGCTTCACCAGCCCTCCAAAGGATGACATGCTGTGTTGTTAGCAGAGGGATGCTGCAGAGTCACTGCATTGCAGGGCATTTGGGCTGGGCTTACTGCAGATGCATCTGCACTGCTGATAGACTGAAGATACTGGGACTTACAGTCTTCTGATCCTGCAATCTGTATCGGTAAACAGCCAGCTGATGTGCTGTCACATCTTTTAATAAATTCCACCATCGCCATCTTTTGATGTTGCTATGGCGATTGTATCTGATCTGTTATGTACATGGCAGTCTCATGCTAAAATTGGCCTTGAAATGCTCTCTGTGGTATCCTCTGCTACATATTAACAAAGAAAAAGAAATAAACGAATAGGCTAAGAGTCTTACAGTTTTTTCCATGCCTATGATTTGAATAGAACAGCACACACAGAAGCGTTGGGGTCTCTAGAGGCCCGGGGGGATATTACAAGATGAACATTAGTGAAGCTACCCATGCACTAGCCATCTGGATAAAAAAAATCCTTATTCTGTCCAGACACGCATACAGAGGTATAAACTAACGCAGATCTTCCCGTCCAATTAGGGAGAAGTTAACTCTCCCATATTTATTTCTCACACTTTTTATTTTAATACAGAAAGATTTCTCAAATCAGGCTTATCTTATTTTAACCCAACTCTCAAGCAAGTGAGCAAACCTGATGTCTTGTATATCAAATAAATGGAAAAATGCAATGAAAACCCTGTAGCAATTATTTTCGCAAAGGGAGAAAGGAAAAAAGCTATTTAGGCTCGGGCAAAAAAAAAACAATCCTATTGGTTTACATATCATAACACTGATGTCATTGTTGAGGGCGGTCAGTTCAGAATTCATGATCTAAATTGGCCAAATGGTTGAAAGGCTTTGCAAAGAAACGGCAGAACTCATGGAAAGCGGGTGTGTCTTGTGGGGATGGCACCTCCCTCCCTACCCATAATGCTCTAGTTCTTGCTCCGCTCCTTACCTCATACCACTCATGGCTCTGCCTGCTCCATCTTAACTTCACCCTATGTAGATTGTGACATCTGTTAGATGACCATCACTACTTTCTGCTCTGCATCAGTTCTAACAACATCCTCCGCTCTTTGCTGCATTCTCCTCCCTGTATATGCTTCCTACTATACAGACACAACTAACAACCGTCGTCTCTAACATTGTGTGTACACCGAACGGGACCGACGCGACACAACCAAAGACATCATAAATGCATTAGATCCCATTATGATTTGTACTTATTAAGAATAGGCAGGTTGTCATGTCGCGTCGCGTCGCGCCTGTCGCCTCCGGTGTAGACACGGTGTAAGTGGTTAAATAAAAGCTGCATGCTGGTTAATCGTTTTGGTTTTCACCATTTTTTCTCATAATTGCCTTTTATTTGTTGTGTGTGTGTTGGATAAACATAAAAAAAATTCATCCATATTTTTTGGTATAATTATAGGTGTTTTTGCATCTCATTTATTTTATTTTTAATATAAGTATCAGATCGGTCTAAAGCACGCACGCACGCACGCACACATGCAAACACATGTAGATGGGCCTCTCAATGGTAACCTGAGGCCTCCCCTCTCTCTCCATTTGTCTCTACATAATTGTATCGATCTACCTCTCTCACTGTCTCGCCCCTCGACCTCTTCTCTCGTTTCGGCTACATACTGTATGTTTTTGTGGTGGCTCTGTTGTCATGGTGATGAACTCACAAAAAGCTTGTGAAAGTTTTTGGTTTTATGTGTATGCCAGCTCAATGTCTGTGCTGTTCTTTACCTCTTATTTACTCTCAGTTGTTTGTGTATTAATCTTTCTCCCCGAAGCGGCTTATATATGTATTTACCTGTCACAATACATATATAACCGTACATTTCTCCCTCCCTTTTCTGAGACTGAAAGTGAATTAGTTGACTCTGAGGTTGGTAGCATTCACATATGTTCTCACAGCGGTTACCTCCACTTTAACCTGTTCTTTTGAGGAATGCCCGTTTAAACCATAGATTAAATTTTGCGTACTATAGATTGAGTTTCCCCCATTGTCAAGGCACTACATAATTAATTTCCCCAAACTGTAGGGGCCTCAAGTGCCTTATTACAGACCCAAGTGAATTTATTTTCCTCTTCTTGTTCTATCCATCCTATCTCTTCCTTTTCCACCCTGTCCCCTCAAACAAGGAGTTTAAGGTGTATCAGATGATCTTAACATTGATGACAGTGAAGAGGTTTTGACAGTTATTTGGCTGCCATGCGTGCTTGTGATTGTTTGTGTGTGTGTTTTTGTATGTATAAAGCTCTTCTTATTATTGGAATATTGTGGTATTTCTTTCCTCTCTTCCTCATATCAGGATAACATTGGGCACCGGCTTCTTGAGAAACATGGCTGGAAGTTGGGTCAAGGCCTGGGGAAATCCATGCAGGGTAAGCAAGCACCTTTCTGCCTAAAGCTCAAACTCTCCAACTCTCTCTCTATGTCTCTCTTTATCTTGAATTCCACCCAACAGCATCAAAGCCCTGTGGTTTGATCAGTTGTAAAAACGTTTTCTTTGTGATCTCTCTGTACACTCATTTGTACTTGCATAAGCTGTATGTCTGTGAGGAATGGGTTTGGAGTGTAGTGATGATGACGTTGGCCTACAGTGAATTGGGGAGGACAGGATGAGATGGTTGGTAGAAGGGTGTGAAGTGACATTAGACAGATGAAAGATGCACAAACTCTATATGAGGCATTTTTATTATCTAGGGTAGATGTTAGGTATTTTGAGTTTTTGTTGTAGAACACATAAAACACTTTTAAAACTTAAATAAGTATGACATGTGTACACAAAATGGTGCATCACCAAAAACCAAGATGTCTCTAAAAGTCCATGTTAATAGCTATTGTATAGTGTACCGCAGGGATGACGTATTTTTGGTTGCAAACCTTGGAAGCGTGGTTGGTATTTTAGCACTTCCGGGTTCAATTGCCCCAAAGTCTGTGGGTTTTTAATGGGTTTTTGTTAAATTGCCTAAAATAAGATCTGTGGTTAACAAAACCTAAAAGTAGTTTCATGTTGAAATATGTGATGTAAAACACACAAGTTATAACCAGCTCATCCTTAGGGTGGAACATTAGATATCATCACACATAAAATTCTCACAAATAATGCAACACGGGCACAAATCTCTAAAATCGTTTATGGCGAGTAATTACTTAACAGGCACACCATTTCTAATAAAGTTTACAAGATTTGTTGAAGGCTTGGTGGTTGGGGAGGGATGGTGACATTGATATCGATTGTCTATGGTGTAATCTGTTTATGGCCTCATGGACTTTTGTATTGAGGCTTCAAAAGTAACAAATGTTGTGTTCATTTGTAAATATGATCTTGTAATACAAAACTCATAAATATTATAAACATTTGTTAATCACAGACCTTATTTCTTAAACCTATTTCTTCCAAAATTTGAAAAATCCATAGCCTTTTGGTCAATGGAACCAATGTCATCCCTGCGGCACTCTATGATATGCATCAATAATAGCCAAAATCTAGATCAGGACCTAATTTGAGCATAACCAGTTGGACAGTAGGGGTGCAAAATATTTATTCGATCAATCAGTTTAGCAAATGTGGACTGTTAAAACTCACAAAAATATAGCATACAACTTTCTCCTTTACTTTCTGCCCCGCAATTGTGGTTGCCAAACAACAGATTTTCTTTGATTCAGCCATGTTGTCTTAAGTGGTTTGAGAGAGCATAAAAAGAGTACCAGAACATGGATTGTAGTCATTCGTCTTTACAGAAGGTAATTTTGTCTCTGCTTGCACAAACAGGAGTAGATATGTACAGATCATTAGAGAGGGCACTTGGCACAGGGTACATTTTCTTGGTATACTCCACTTTGAAGTCTTGCAATATTTGAGTTGGATCGGTAAGTAGAGGGGCGCATTTGATATGTTGAATGTTCATATACAAGAAAATATTCCGGGGGCCATCAAAGTTTTTTCAAGATGATAATACATGGTCCAGCATGGATGTGTAGTGCATTTATGGCTCACAATGAGGAATGCTTAAATGCATGCATAGCCATTTATTGCAACATAATGTAAGTTGTTAAACAGAATATTTGCTGTTCACCTTTCCTTGTCCTATACTTCTCACAAAATAGAGGTTATGATAAGACGTTTTGTTTGCACAGAAAACACCCTCATGTTTCAGTAAATTATTCTGCCCACATCGAATCAGTACGAGCTGTTCTAACCCCAACTGCCTTTCTACAATACTGGCTTGTTAAAATAACCTTCACAACTCCTTCAATTGGATTTTTTTGGGAAATTGGTCTGGCCAAAATCAATGAGATGAATATGTATGAGTTTATCGGCTCTCTCTGGACCAAGATAAACGATTACGATTTGTGAGTTGACTTTTACAAGGTTATTTTGACCATCAGTGAATTATGTGTGCCTCTCCCTAGAGACTGCTTTTATTGCTAACATTTTGAACATCCGCTCACACCCACATGGGCCTACTTTGAGGACCACGGCCCCACAGCTATTAAGATAGCTCTGTTTTAATAATTGCTGAAGTCAGCATCATGCAAGTCCCAGATCTTAAGTGGGAAATGAACTATATCTATTTTCATTGCTCCCAATATCCGCTTCTCTCACTATCCAATATCAACCATAGTTCCAATGATAGCACAAATGATTCCATTGTTTTTGCTTCACATTAGTACTGTTAATAAATGAGGACGCTTAAAAAACGTCCACCATAATACACTTGCACTCATTGGTTGTCTAAGCATAATAATGCATTAACATTGTATCCAATGCACAATGTTATGTTGCCAGAAACATAAATGGCTGTTAAAAAACTGTCAATCTATTTCTCAACCATAGTGAGTTTCTTGAATCACGGCAGAAAGCTTAACCGCAGTTTCCCTTTTGGGCTTTGCCTTAGCGACAGACACCCAATTGGCTGCTTTCTTGGAACTGGAAGTGCAGAATATTCATAGGAAGTAGAAGTAGCCAGAGGTTTTCATCCCAGCCGAGTCAAGTGTGTGATAGATTAGGAATGTTTCCAGTGCACTCCAGGGCACCCTTATGTCTTCATACACAAACACTGACTCAGAAAGTGTTTCCTTTCATGGTTGTCGTCATCCTGTCATGATAATGTTGTTGTTAAAACACAGAGCAGACTGTTGGAGTATGAAGTTTGTTTGCACCATGAGAAAGATTCCAGATCAGAAAAAAATCAAAGCTCACTGCAAGCTTAGAAAAGAAGATTAGTTACACCTGGCCGGAGACAAATGAGGGCAGGGCAAAAAGAGAGAGCTTGTGAAAATCGCTTTGGAGAATTAGGCACCATCTTTAAAGAAAGTGACCTGTGTGCGTGTTTGTATCGGAAGAGTCTTTTTGTTTATCAAACAGAGAAGAAAATGGCTGCATACACACACAAAACCCGCCTGTTCACCCATTCTGGTGCTCATGCCATGGTTTTAAACTTCATTCTTTTTCTTTTCTCTCTATCTTTTGGACAGAGCCTTGGTACTGAGTGTGAATTTACTGAAATGTCTCCCCGATTGAGTTTCCATTGTATTGACTCTGTTTTTTACTCTTCTTTCTTTTTGTACTGTTGTTTTTTTAGGTAAGGTTTGTAGGACCTACCCCATTGTGTGTATGTGCGTATGTTTGAGAAAGTGTGTGTGTGGATGTTTCTTCAAATAATACAAAATAACTCTTCCCCCTTTTACATGATAGCCTAATGGCTTCTCTTAGTTCCTATCTATATGCTTACAATCACTAAACGCTCTCTGCTCAAAATACCAGGGCTACGATATGAAACACAAAATGGAATCAAACTTATCAATGTAGAATTAACCGCCAAACGTCCATTTTTATTTCTTAATTGTGTTCGGAATTATCGTTGGAATAGTATTTGTATATTATTTCATATGTTTGGCTGCGATGGGGGTGTTTTGATTGGCTGAGAACATGAGATGGGGCCTTCCGATTGGCTGTGAACATGATTCTGCCTCTTTTCCATGATTCCTCTGAATGGCTTGCAGAATGAGCCTTAATCCCCCCGCCCATTCTCCCCCTCCTTCCGCCTGTGATCGGTCTATCTGCCTGCGTCCACTTTTGTGAAATGAATGTACACGTGTGTTGGGAGTGAAAATTGTACATGTTGTGAGTGTGTGTATGTGTGTCACCAAATCAAGGGGTGGGGGCTCAGGTGTTTTAGCTTGCAGGTAGAAGTCTTCCCACCATCCTGCCTGCATCCCACTTCTCTTATAAGCATACAGATAAAAGCATCACCTGACTTGACCCATCTCCTTCCCCCTCTCCTGCAAAGCATGCTGGCTGTGGAGACCCAGTCTTGTGATCCTGAGTTTTAAGCAACACAAGAGACCGTTTGAATTTGAAGATTAATGAATAGATAAAATAGATATTGTCTTGTAAATAAGCTAGAGGGAAGCCAGACTTCTGGCCAGAATCAGAATTATGTGTTGCTAAAAGCTCACTCACAACGTATGCTTCTCATAGCTCGTACAGCTGCGTGAAGAAGTATGCATACAGTGGCCTTTCTCTCTAAACCACATTCACACGGACACATGCATCCTTATGGGGAATGTAGCAAGGGTGAAACAGGAAGGAGGGTGCTCAGTTTTTGGATTCTGTGATGGTTGGTATATAAATGTTGAAAGACAATCAACCAAGAGAGGGGAAACGAGAGGGTGGACCATGAGAGGAGGTAAGCAGGGAGATTTGATTAGAAAACCCTGTTTCATACAGAAGGCGTCCTTGCTTTGTTTCGGAGGAACCTGAAAACTTCAAACTATTGTACCATTTCCATCTTAAATTGGCCGTAAAGAGGAGAGCGGGAATGATGGTGAGAGGGTAGCACTGTAATCACCCAAGCCCAATGGTAGGGGGTACACCGAAGCCCCTGCCCCTAAACCCAACCCCTAACCCTTTACCCCTTATCCCTGAACGCTCTCTTTGTGCCTCAATCTTCCTGCTTAACCAATTGGTGTTTCTTTTTTGCAGCATTATGATCCTGGCCATGTTGTGCTGATGGTAAACTTAGTGGTAAATGTTATTTTTACCCCTGATTGAATTGGTTATTTGATTTCTTTGATTTATGCTTTAATTTTTTTTGATTTTTATTTTATTTTACTTCCCCCATTTTTTTGTTTTGATATGACTCTCATCATCAGAGCACCAGTGTTTAATAGGCTTAAATTGTCTCTACCTCTCTTTGTATTAGTCTTCATTCTGCTGCCCGTCTCTTCTAGAACACTCTCATTCTGTTTGTTTTCAGTTTTTTTAGGGTGACGTTTAGATTCACTTCCCCTTTTTTGTTGCATTGCACTTTTTCGTCCAGTCTTATGTTCTTTCACTGGAATGTGTAATGTTAGCCTTGACCTTACGTTGTTCCCAAAGACTTTGATTGTTGGGAATGGAAAGAATTGAAAAGTTGGGCCTGATTTTTGGGATTCCCCCATCTCCTTATCAAAATCTACCCACTTTTAAACCCAGATTTGATGAAGCAAATTATGGCACAGTGTTTACACCATAATCCTATTAATGAATAAATATTTTACATTAATCCAGTGAGTTGTTTCATTATGCAAATGTTTTACATGTTGTTTAAAACATGCCCTTTGGTGCACCCTAATGGTACAATGAATCCTGCAGAGCATTTTCCTATAAGGTATGATGGGGGCTGGAATCCCATCAGGCCCTTATTGTTACGTACATGTTCCTGATCACTTCATTACAGGACAATTATACCACTGGGCTGAAGCTCAAGGTTTCCAAATCATGTGTCTCCATCTGCGCAAGGGCTAGGAATTAATCTATGCTGACTTCAACATTCTTAAAATGTATTCTTCTTACTCAATATCTTAATTTAATCCTTTATATTGAAAAGCATTAAACTACTGGTAGTTCACTTTTTGTAAACCTTTGTGTTGGTTCATACTTTATCAGCAACAGAGCTAGACAACATTGATCCTGGAGGACCATAAAAAAAAACACTTGAAAAATATTGTCAGATATGCGAGTAGCCCTGCTGTAAATGCAGCTGTAAATAAACAGACCATATGTGCATCCGAAATCACGCACTTATGCTCTCTTCCTATGGCAATTTGTTGTATAAAAGTGTTATTAGAGTGTTTACTAGGGCTGGGTATCGATTCTGATGGTTCAATTCCGATTCACAAGCTCTCGATTCGATTCTCAATTCGAGTCAGTGATTATAGATTTAATACAAATTCTATAGATCAGTAAACATCAGATTACCATTGTGAACTAAAAACATGTATTTTACACTTTAATTTGGGTACACTTGGTTATTGAAACGGAACAGTCACATACCTTGATCAAACAGGGTCAGGTTATTTTACATTTAAGATATAGCAAACACATTTTTCACAGAATTAGCTGTAAAGAGAGGCTACAATCACATGAACCGCTTCCTTTTATGTGAAGGTGATGTTAAATTTGACGACGACACCCGCATCCCCCATGTTAATCAAGCAATGAATGAATGAATGATACGGCTCCCGTTGTATCATCCACCCGTTGTAAAAAAGTGTAGTAACATTCATTTTTATGAATGTTCAGTGCTTGCGGAAATATAAAATAAAAAAGGTTCACAGCTTTTTCGAGTCATTATTGAATCGACTGACTTTTAAAAAACAGTTAATCTTTTTTTTTGCCCAGCCCTAGAGTTTACATCTAAAATTCTCAAAAAAGAAGTGCACTGAGTGCCCGGATGATGTACTTTTTCAATCGAAAATATGAAGTGTGGAACTCTGGACACTTCAAGCACTCAACGGTGGCAGTTTTGCTTACATAGCGAAAGGGAGGCGGTACCATCAGACGATACTCAAGCAAAGTTCTCGTGCAGAGTGATTACGCAAGAATCTGATGATGACTAAAGTCATTCTGGGCAAAAAAATATGAATATTACAATAATTATACAATATATAAATAGATTTTTAATGACACCCACTGTTTGCTGTGACAAACCTATATGTCCAGTTAGTATAAAACTATTTAGTATTCGATTTGGGACGATACCACATTTCTGAAATTCATACACTAGACGGTTAAGTGCATATTGCATAGTTGAAGTGCATAGCATGTCATTTGGGACACAACTTGTGTGTTAATTCCTAGCCCTTTGTGGCCTTGGTGAAGCTGTTGTAGAATGTAGATATTTATATAAAAATACAATGGTTTGCTCTCGCTATTTAGTCCGACATCAGCCCAAGGGTATGAACTGACCCTGCCTTTTCAAAACATTGAATGACCCCCTTAAATATTGACAAAAAAGAGGAAGGCTGGCAGAAAAAACTGAAATCCAAACACTTGATTGGAGTCTGATTGACTGTGACCATGCAGCTCAAAATTAGAATGACTTCTGTACTTGTGCCTTTTCTTCTTTATTTGAGACCCCCCACCCTTTCCTGTCTATGTGTTTGTATGTTTGCCACCCCCCACCCCATCCCCACACTCTCCCAGGTAAGTACATCCTTCCCCAGCCCTGCACTGTCACCATGGCAACCTCTGGCCTTTGACGTCACTCTGCTGCTGTAGCTCAGTGCTTGTGTCCTTATTCTCTCTGTTCTCTTATCTTTGTCTCCCTCTACCTTTCTGTCTCTCTGCTTCGTTTGGCTGGTTATGAGTGGATTAAGCAATAATGTGTCAATCTTCAATGTAGTTTTGATCGTCCTTTTTTTCTTTTGTTTCATTCTGATTTGTGTTCTTTTTTTCTGATGTTACTTTTCCTCTGATCTAGGTCTTTTCACAGCTTGTGTATCTAAAAGAATAGCACTATACCATATAATATTTCAGGATGTCATGCTAGACCTGGTCGTACATCAGGGTGGGCCTGCAGGGGAAATCGAAATCAGTCAATTGAACAGCTTAGAGAAAGTTTTAACTTATATAATGGATCTTCAGAGGAGATTGTAATATGAATGTCAAACCATGGATCAGTGACGCAGTGCTGTGAAAAGATGATGTTAAATACAGATGTCCCATCCCTCTTTTATAAGCACTCCTTCTGGCAACCCAAATTCTTCCTCTTGGTTAAGAACATGAGCTGGACAGAACATATTGCATACTGCACAGAGATAGAGAAGAATATGTGTTTAAAAAAACCAGGACAGAGAGATAATAGAAAGTAAGAAAATTACGCGGTCACTTTAGGGACAAATTCGACAAAATCATCAACCTCGCCTTTCCTTGTTTGTCTTTTAATGGAAGATTGTATACTTTTCAGTGTATACCGTTGAAGTGCAATTCATTGTTCACAATTGTTCATGAAATTGGCGGCAAACTAATGTTAAACAAGATTAAACCATTAGACTTAATTACCTTATTTATTTACTATCTTAAGTTATCATATAGCAGCACCTGGATTCGATTAGAGGGGAGCTGCACATAAAGCTGTGAGAATGGCTAGAGTTTGGTTCACTGTAGCTTTCTGGTCTCTTGCACTTGAAGGCAGTCTCTCTAACCCAGCACTCTGTGCTCTTAAGCAGGCTGTCCCGCCCAGAGTTTTCTCTAATATCCGAGCATGAGTCTAACCTCTATCCTATCTCTCTCTCTGCCTCTCCCCCAACCTCATAGGACGAATTGACCCTGTGCCCATCATCCTCAAATATGACGTCATGGGAATGGGGCGTATGGAGATGGAGGTGAGAAGAGATTTGTTTGTCATTTTGTACTTGCTAATGAATGTGAATATATTAGTTGTATGGCTCTCTTACCTGTGTGAAAATCTTTACAGTTGGACTATGCAGAAGATGCCACAGAAAAGCGGCGTGTGTTGGAAGTGGAAAAAGAAGACTCAGATGAACTACGTCAAAAATACAAGGTGAAATTCTGTAAAAGGAACAAGGCTATCACTGCTTTCTTAAATTCACTGCTCAAAATTAAGGGAACTGTAAATCATACTGTATTCGTTCGCAATGAACAAAATTCCAAGATCACTGAAGATAATTGTAACCTGCAGTGCTTACACAGTGTAACATAAGGTTTATAAGGGTATGCCGTTTAGAATAATGTAGGTGTCGTCAGTGCTTTAACCTTGACAATGTGTCCTACATGTTCAGTAGTATTACATTCACATTTCCCTTTCATCGGTTTTTGTTCAATGTGGTGGTCTGTTTTTTGCAGGATTTTGCAGAAAAGGAGAAAGCCATAGCTAAAGCTTTGGAGGATCTGAGGGCAAACTTCTACTGTGAATTGTGTGATAAGCAATATACAAAGCACCAGGAGTTTGATAATCACATCAACTCCTATGACCACGCACACAAACAGGTAAGTTTATGTGCATATGCATGGCTTTAGATTAAAAAATCTAATTTCTTCACATTCCAAACAGTTTCCTTGTGAAATAGCATCTCATTTCACCTTTTGTAAATTATTGTTTTTCTCCCTTTAATCCTACAGAGACTGAAGGAGCTTAGCAGGAGAGAGTTTGCAAGGAATGTGTCTTCTCGATCCAAAAAAGATGTCAAAAAACGAGAGAAGATGTTTCGTCGTCTTCATGAACTGGCGGAACAGAGAAAGCAGCAAGACTGGTGAGTGAGGTTCTACATTTGCTTTCAAGAAAGTGTCTCAGTCATACTACAGGGTCATCACTATTCTAATAGGTTGTCTATTTAAAACTGTTTTACAGTGTCTTTTGAAAATTAATTGTTAATGCCCACAATGTACGCTGTTACTTGTTTGTAGATATTAAATATTCTGTCCTGTTTTACAGCGTCCCTGGTAGTGGCCCCATGTTTAAACCCACAACTGTGGCAGTAGATGGAGAAAAGGAGGAAGACTCAATGGATGGTGTGCCTATGACAATAGATTCCATCACTGATGTTTGTGAAGATAAAGTCTGTAGTGTTGTTAGTCAAGGCTCTCCTAGATCAGGTCCTACCATCAGTTTTGGCTTCAACAAGCCTAGCTCTTCTCCAACACCCTCTGGAGGCTCTCAGGGTCCCAAACTCAGTGTCTCCTTCTCTTTTGCAAAGAAAGCGCCAATCAAACTTGAGACTGCCGCAGCTTTCTTTGCAGACCATGGTGAGGAGGCAATGGAGGATGAAGGCCAGGAAGAGGGAGGAGAAAAGACTGGAGGTGAGGAAGAAGAAAAGACTGAATGTGAGGAAGGATGTGGGGGATCTAACTCTGATAGCCCACAAGGCGTGACAGGAGAAGGGGGTGGGGGTGAGGGTGTGGTTGAGGGTGGGTGTGAGGGTGAGGATGAGGATGAGCAGTCCCAACCAGATGATGGAGGATCCCTGGCCTCCACTTTAAATAAGTTGAAGATGATGATGAAAAAGGAAGAAGGTTACACTGGAATGGAGCCACAGTATTATCATTATGTACCTCCTGTACATTGTCGGGTCAAGCCTCATTTTCAGTTTCTGCTTTTTATGAAAGCTTCAGAACAATGTGATAGCAAGGAGGAGCATGAAAGTGGAGAGAAAGATAAGGTGGCACCTATTGAAGATAAAGAGCAAAAACAGCTTAAAATCAGCACGGGTGAATCGGAAGAAGAAGCTAAGAATGAGCCCACACAAGAGCAAAATACAAATCCTTCTCCCACACCCACCAATGTAAAAACAGAAGAAACATGTAGTACCCCAGCAGAGAAAGATGACACAGTAGTTTTAGATGTCTCATCCCAAAAAGATGATACCAAGCAAAAGATGTCTGAACTTTCAGGCACAGGTCCCCGCATGCCAACCGGGCCTTTCTTTCCTGTGCTCAGTAAGGATGAAAGCACCACCCTGCAATGGCCGTCTGAACTGCTGGAGTTTACCAAGGCCCAGCCATCTCTCTCTTACAGTTGTAATCCTCTCTATTTTGACTTCAAACTGTCAAGAAATAAAGGAAACTGGGCAGGCAAAAAAAGCAACATAGCCAAGCCAGTAAGCAGTGATAAAGGAGAGGAATCGAAGCCTGAAAACACAGACAGTATTCCTGCAACTAGTGGAGAGACTTGTACAGCTATAGCAGTGGCAGGACCAAGTACTTATCAGAAAGAACAGCTACCCTCAAAAGATGTAGCGGCCAAAAGAGACAACAGTGAGCAGAAGTTAAAAAGTTGTGAAAATGTGACTGAAGTGTCAAAGAAAAAGAAAAAAAAGAAGAAACACAAGAAGTCAGGCAAACACTCCAAACGTAAAGAAAAAGACAAGACTGCAGCAGAAGGGGGGTTGGAGAATGAGGCAACAGGAGATAAAACTAAAAAGAAAAAAAAGCATAAAAGAAAGAAAAGCAAAAATAAACCATGTGGTACTGAGGACAACGTGGAGGGAGGTGGTAGTAAGGAAAAGGAGAAAGAAAAGGTTGACAAGGAGCCTTCAGCCCACTCATCAGGAATAACCACGTCCCAAGAAGGAGGAAAGAGAAAACGATCCCACCAGACATCACAGTTGTCTGGTGTTGAGGAAAGCGGTGGAGGAAAGCCCAGCACTGCAGAGGAACACAATGGTACTAAACGTCTTAAATCTGACACCAATGCTGCTTCTTGCTCTGCATCAGCCCAAAAGAGCTCAAGTGGAGGTCGACCTCGCAACAGTGACAGTGAGGAGGATGGTGGATCATCCTCTCAACGGTCCCGAGCACCCCACCATCGCTCCACACCGTCACGTGAGCAGCGCAGACACCGTAGTGATGACTCTGGGCGGTCAGGACGCTCTCGCAGTAGATCTTCTCATCAAGGAGACCGCGACCATAGACGTCACAGGGGTCAAAAGTCCCGCAGTCACTCCTACTCGAGCAGCTCTGAGCGTTCTTCAGCAGGGAGCAGTGCTTACAGCCGCCGCAGTCATAGCTACACAGACAGTTACAGCGACTACAGTGATGAAGAAGGTCACCACAGATCAAGAAGGCTTTCTTCTGACTCGGACTATGAGAAGCGGGATAGTGGCCGGTCTCACAGACGACACTACTCCTCCTCTTCCTCCGATGAGGACTCTCGTTCTCGCTCACATTCTCACAGCCGTAGGAAACATCATCGTCGGAGACACCAGCGGAGTAGCAGCCGCAGCTCTAGTCGCAGTAGCAGGAGCAGCAGCGCTCGCTCCTACAGACGCAGCAGCTACAGCCGCAGCCGAAGTTCTGCAAGTCGTTCATCTAGTTCCACTAAGAGCTCTCCACATCGACACGGTCACAGCCGGCGGTCTGACAGCTCCACAAGGAGGCGTGATTTCAACCGGTCACGTATTTACAGATCCCAGTCTCCGAGATCATCTTCACGAGCCCAGCGCCGAAACATCAACTCTTCATCAGGGCAAGGAACTAGAGCTAGCAGTGGAGCCACGTCTAAAGAGGGAGGTGCTGCAGAACATAAAAATTCATTCACGGCTAGGCAATTACTAGAGAAAATCCAGTCTCAAAAAGGAGGGAAGGAATCTGGAACTGGCACCAAGCTGGGCCTCAAAATCAAGGACCCTCCACAAGGATACTTTGGGCCTAAGCTCCCCCCTGCACTTGGACACAAAAGTATGTTGCCACTTTTTGGCAAGCTCCAAGCGGGAAAGAAACCATCATTACTTTCTCTTACACGTCCAAGCGAGGGTGAAAAGTCTGACTCTGGGAAAAATTCTGATAGTAATGAAGTGATCCTGGTAGAAGCCATTCGTGAGTTCCCCCCCCCACCTCCTCCTCCACCCCAACCACCTGTCCAACAGCACCAACAACAAAAGCAGCATTTAGAGGAGGTCATACCAAATGCTGAGGAGAGCAGACATCCAAGCTCGGACCCTTTGAGCCTTCATGATTCTCAGCAACAGTATGAACATGATCCATCAATGATGATGACACAATATCAAAGTGAACAAGGGCAAGACCCTAGCAATCCTATGTTGGATAGGCATCTCATGGGTCCCGATATGGGTCCACAGCCTACTATGCAGGGGTACCCAGGTTACCCCGCACCCACAATAGAAGATGGCGAAATGGGAATCGAAGCGGAGGAAGATGGTCTTGCACCCTTAGAAAGTCAACCGATCACTTTTACGCCAGAAGAAATGGAAAAATACGGCAAGCTGCAGCAAGCGGCACAACAGCACATCCAACAGCAGCTGCTAGCAAAGCAAGTGAAGAGTTTCCCCTCAGCTGCAGCTGCTGCTGTGGCCGCGGCTAACTTGGCAGCTAACCTTGCCCCTGCACCACCACCACCACCCACTGCACTGCAGCAAATACACATCCAGCAACCCGCAGTTTCTGCAGCCTCTGCTACCTCCATTACCACAGTCCAGCATGCTATCCTGCAGCACCACGCTGCTGCTACAGCCATGGGCCTCCATCCCCATAGCCATAACCCACATCATCACCATGCCCAACTAGCCCAGGTACACCACATCCCTCAACATCATTTAACCCCTTTTTCCTTGTCACCACTTGGCCATTCCTTGGGCCATTCACTTGGTCACTCTTTAGCACACGCAGGCCTGATTCCAGCCCACCACACAGCCTTTCTTTCAGGCCAACCTATACATATTATACCCGCCTCTGCGCTCCATCACCACACACCTCTAGCTCTACACCATTTCCCCCAAGCTGCCCTTTACCCAACCCTCTTTTCCCCTCGGCCAGGCTCCGCAGCAGCAGCCGCTGCCCTTCAGCTACACCCCTTCCTTCACCCCATCTTCTCAGGGCAAGACCTTCAACACCCTCCGAACCATGGTTCTTGAAAACCAGGCCCAGCAGTGTGAGGGACAAGAATTAAGCTACTGCTTGGCATGTTCTGGTTACCCACAGTCCTCTGTCCTGTACTCTGATATTTTAGGGGATCTTGGCAGGACAGTTTATGGGTTACTTTGAAATTGTAATTGGATGAAATCATGTGTCCTGAACCAGGATATTGTTCGACAAGTTGAGGTATATAACATCTTATATATTGCCTTCAAGGAGTAAGGAACTATTCACACACACAATGTTGATTTAAAGCCAAGACATGAGTTTTACTAGGGCAAAAAACACAGCGTCAATTTATGTTGTCTAACGTGTTCCTTATCCAGAGGCTCACTGACTGCAGCCATTATCAAGATCTTTGTTGAGGGCTGTACATGTGGATGGATATTTGAGGGTTCTTTGAGGACTTGTTTTTCTGTGTACAAAGCGTTGTAAAAGTTTATAAGTTAACTCATTGTATGAATATGCAAAGATACACTTGGTCCTCCTGGTTCTTAACCAGGCTTTGATGAAATGATGATTGGTCTGGTATAAAATTACCATAATATTTGGTCATTTTCAGCTCTTACCAGTTATCATAATGTTGTATCATACTCTTACCAAAGGGTATTATTACAGATTAACAAGACCATTACAATTAAAGCCATACTCAGCACTTGACTGTGTTCATCTATTTTTGCTGGTTGGTTGTAATTTGGGAAATATGAAATAGCGAATGGATCACAGGCAAATTTTTATAGTCGCAGGCAATTGGAACTAAATACTAGGTTACACTTTGGATTTCGGGGATTCTCATCCATATAATTGAAATTGTGAAATCTTGCACTGAAACAAAATGTACATTTGAGATGCTGTTTATGCATCTTGTAACAACTGTATGATTGTAGTATTCTGCAATAATTTTGATTTTAAGTTATTTTCTATTTTTTTTCTGACAATGTTATTTTTCTGTAAAATTAATGTAAATAGTTATCGTAGTAAACCTGTACAATAAAGGTTTGTAACACCTGTTTAAATGATAATAAAAAGGAATAATGAAATTGTAAACTGAGACTATGTAAAAGTGATCAGGGCTTGGTTCTGCAGCTATCAGGAGTTTCTTTGGGAAAGTGAGGGACAAAAAAATGTTGCAGAAGTTTTGGTGACATTGTACTGTAAATGGCAGCAATTAAATGAGCTTTTTTAATTCCTCCTTGATGCATCAGCAAATAAACCTTTGACTTGTAATTGTAAAGGTGTGATATTTTACTTGAAAAACATGTACAAACTATAAAATGTTTATAGTTTAGTGCTGCACAAATGCTCATAAAGCTAAATGTTCTATACACACCACCCCCAAAATAATATTGAAGTACAATCCACCTGTAGCTTCAAATAATTTCCATTTACAATTTCTGCCAAACATTTGTGGTCCATAAATTATGGACACTTTACTTTTTTTTGCAAACCACCACAACCTGCCTCACACCTACTAGATTTAACTCCCAAGATGTGTAAACAAAGCTTGTGATAAAAGACAAAGAGTTAATAAAACAAACTACACTAGATGGCGCTGTTGAATACATCTATAGTTCCATTTTCTATCGGATTCAGCTCCTAAAAGGACAGTTCACCCCAAAATGAAAATTGTCATGATTTACTCATCCTCTTGTCATTTCAAAACCTCTATGACTGAATTTATACTGCACAAAACTAAAGAAAATATTTAAAGTTGGTAACAAAACAGCAACAGCACCCATTCATCACCTTTATAGATTATGTGAAGCTGACGTCCGGATGCCACTGGCGCCGTGATCTTGGGAGGATCATACTCTGCTGCTGTTATTGTTTCGATGTGTACAGTTACTTGTTTTTTATGACATATCGAAACTGAAAGAACCAGGGACTTTCCTTTAATGACTCTTGCAGTTTTTAACACAGCAAGACTAACATGCCGTAGTTATATTTCCTAATCAAACAAGAAAAACAAAACACTTCATTGAACACACTCGGAGCGATCCTCCCAAGATGGCGCAGCATTTGACGTGGCGTGACGTCGATTTACAAACTGCTGTATGGACACAAAACTAAAGGAAGTGAATAGATGCGATTACTGTTCAGTTAACAACATTTTTCAATATATTTATTTTGTGTTCTGTGGAAGAAAGAACGTCAAATAAATTCGAAATGACATTAGGTTGAGTAAAGGATTGCAGAACTAAGATTTTTGGTGAACTGTCCCTTTAAGGTGCTGTTTTTGTTACATTTCAACAAGAACTCTAGAGGAATTACTTACCAGTGTGGAGCATTTAGGTCTTTAAATTTCGAGTGTCTGCTTGACAGGAACCAGATACTATATTATTAACTTAAATTACATTCCTGGTAGCAGTGTCAATAACTTAAAATTATATTTATGGTATCAGGATTCTCTTCTGATTGGCCAACTGTCCTGTTGACAACACAATGCAGTACACACTCAATGGCCTGAAACCAAAGTTACTTTAGCAGTGAAAGTGGCAAACAGTTATAAGGTTTAGCTGTTCCAGGAGGTCACTGTTGAGTATTATGCTGCTCGTGTTTATGTGAATGCGCACCAGCAGAGCATCAAGACCAAGCATCATCTGTCCAATAACATCTCTCATTTCCTGTTTGCCGTGAGCTGTGACCCCTGCTGTGGGCTTTGTTAAGCTTATGAAACAATTGTACATTTGCATTTTAGGGCAGAGTAAGCCATGTGCGTTTGTGTGCGCATACAGAAATATTGTGCAGAAATTCACATTTTTGTATTTACAGACTAGTACAGGACAGGTTAGAGGCATTATAAATATAATTGATACAAACAAAGAACATGCAAACTCCAAGATCAAGCTAAGATTTATAACCTATTTTTAGCCCAAAATTATAAATCAAGAAATGCACAGATTAAAGCATAAGTCATAAACTGGCTTGCAGAAAGTCTGCTCTCTTAATTTCTGTCACTATATTAGTAGACTTCAAACAAGCAAAGGGCAATGAGAGAGGAGGAAAGTGTGTTTCACCCGAAAAACTATACATCAGATTAATGAATAGAACCATTGACCACACTTATTTAGCAGCCATCTGAGGCAGCTATGTAAAATGTTGACACTTTTCCACAGACGTTAGAATGAATTATGTCAATTTTCATAAGAAGGTCCTTATAGATGGAATGAGCTCAATGATGAGTTCAAGCTCCTTGGTCTGCCGAAAGTGAGACAGTTCAGCTAAGATATTTAACCACCAGAAACATGACCAAACAAGTAGCCAGCATTCCGGCAATCATGATGAATTTGTCCTGCGTAGCGCGTTTCTCAATCAAACGCATTACGGTGTTCGACAATCCCAACATGTTCGCGACATCCAACATCTTCTTATGGGTACCCTAAAAGAGAGAAGTTGTGCGATGTTATCAAGAATCTCAAAGATCATTTCTGATTCCTTCCCCAATACATACAACATGCACTCAATTTCTAATATTTAAGACCCTAGTTTTCTGTTGAAAGTGAAAATGTTTATATGTTTGGACACAATTTTGGCAACAGCTGGAAGCTTTCAGAAAATTATCTTTCCATTGCTGCCGCGTGCAAATCGTCCAAATGTCCCCAAAACCAAAGCCTGAGAAAATCTCTCACGCACACTGATAATCAGAAGAACTTCAGGAAGAACAATCACTCCTCCCTGGAAACATGGAGTCATTGTCTCTATACGTGACTGCATTACATCAAACACGCACCTATTATTAACACATACTAACCTGTCTACTTCTATATTAATATACACTCCTATATACGGAGACTCTTAATGATCCACAAGCGGAAAAATAGTTTCATGATAAGATACACACCTTGAGTGTGCTCCTCTGGTCTCTCAGGCCATTCAGGATGCTGGACCCTGAGCCCAGCAGGTCATCTACTCCTCTGTGAGCATTGTATAGGTTGGTATTAAACTGCAGGGTCTCATCAATAGGTATCGAGGTGTCGGCGTCCTACAAAAACACATGCAAAGCGCACAGCACAGTCAAAATAATGCCTTCTTAAGTAGCAAAGATGTGCTTCCAGAATGGGTAGTGAAACACTAGTTTAGTAGTAGTAAATAAAAGCATCTTGCCCTGTGGCTTATATATATGCAGCTGAATGTGTGGTTGACTGACGTTCGTTGTGAAACTCGGCTCAAAAGCTCTTCTCTGTCTTTTTCCTGCGTCTCACGATCGTAACGTCTGTGCTGAAAGTTCCTCAGGGCTGTCTGAAGATGCTGTACGTCATACTTCAACTGATCAACACGGCTAGAGAAATAAAAACAGAAGATGTCAATCTTTCTGACCACAGAGCAGCCTACAGAGCTTATCTGGTGATACACTAGTCACAGAGCACCTTTAGGAAAAAATAGTGTTGCTATCAGATACAAGCAATCAAAACATAAAAAATTATAATAATAGAAACATGATTAGTTTTAAACAGTGACAGTCTTTGATTGATTAAATATGGTATATATTTATAAGTACAAAAAAATAAAAGCTGTGCAATGCTTTGATTCACTGTCAGAAAAGATAATGCTGCATGTTTTATTTGTATGTATGAGAGTTCGATCATTTTTAGATGTGTCTGTTCTTTACAGACGTGGTGTTGTGAGTAAGTGTCTCAGGTGTGTTGGCCTCCGGTCTGTTTGTGCCACTCAATGCAGGAATGTCAGCAATGACGTGACCACCAACGTAATGTTTTCACTAAAGCATCAAATGCAACATGCCCGCACATACAACAGTAACTTTCATCAAAAAAAAATTGTTTAAAAATATTTCTACTTCAGTAAATGCCCTTAAAGGGATAGCTGATATCAAAAATATAAATGGGTCATATTCACCCTCATGTTGTTCAAAACCTGTATGTGACTCCTTCTTGGAACACAAATGGAGATATTATAAGAAATGTCTCGATGGTTTTGTGTCATACAATGAAAATCAATAGGGACCAATCTTGTTTGGCTATCGACATTCATCAAAATAACTCGTACATGTTTGGAATGACATGAGGGGGGAGTAAATTAAGAATAATTTAGGGGTGGACTATCCTATTAGAGCTCCTCATAGGTTTACACTCACCTTATCATTTTGAGTCATTATATTACCAATATTATCATATTATCATAAATCGGATTGCCTATTGTTTAGGTTTAAAATACAACACAGATTGTGCAAGTCTGCTGTGCAGATATCGGTTATTTGCATACTTCAGGAAGACAGCATCCAAAGGCCAGAAATGCTTATAGTGGCATGCGCTATAGCTTTTATGAACATAGTTGCTAATGCACTCACAGTTTGGCGTTTTGGCGTCGATTTGGTGGTTCCTTACTGGCTAGAATCTCCAGTCGCTCCAACTGGTTAAAAATCTGATCGATTCTTGCTTGTAGTTCATTTTCAAACACTGCAAGAAAACATGAGCATCAAAAAATATGAATACACAAATCAGATTTGTCATTTGTCACATGATCTAAAAGCCCAGGTGTCTGATTAATCTTCATCTAAATAACTAACAGTATCACATTGGGGTGGTTTCCCGCACAGGGATTAGTTTAAGCCAGGGCTAGGCCTTAGCTCAATTCAGACATTTCAGTAGCATTACAGTTGTGCATCTTGAGACAAAACAATAGAACTGCTGTATTTTAAGTTGTGTCACTGCAAGTAGTCTTTTAGTTTAGGTAGCTCTAACATTTATTTTAGTCTAGGACTAGTCTTAACCCTGTACGGGAAACCACCCCATTGTGTTCGTGTATTTTTACCAGACAGAGTAAGAATCAAGCATTGACAGGCAGATATACGGATCAAGAATGAGTGTCGTTTCCTTACAAGACTGGTGGGAAAACTTTTATCAGACGCTATCTCAGTCAAAAAAACTCACGCACACGCATTCTGTCCTGACCCCCACCCATTGAGAGAATACAATCTCACACTCTCTCTCACACGCAATCTTGCGCAACATTACGCATCCTTCCCGCCTATGACATCGCATATGATGTCATCAATATGAGTTGGCGACTGCCTGGCTAAGACTGTTATCTGTCCAGACACACCACAGAGCCACAACACCACCTCACACACCCCTCAAGTCGTCTCGTCCAGCATCCATTCTGTACCCCCACCCCGTCACTCCTCCCTGTCCTTCCTGTGGTGGCACCAGCCTGGCTCTCTGTGCTGAGCTTCACCTCTGGCACCATGCTGACTCTGCCTGCCTCTCAATGGACACGGTTTTCAGGTGGTATTAACATCCTTTCAAGAGATCTGATCACAAGTGCTTAGGGCTAAAAATAGAGTCAGCATTAAAGATGCTCAGCTTTCCTGTTGCTCAGTGGTAAGAGCATTGCGTTAACAACGCAAAGTGGTGGGTTCGATCCCAGGGGATTGCAGATACCTATGTATAAATGTATAGGATAATGCAATGGATAAAAGCGTCTGCCAAATGCACAAATGAAAATGCAATTCAGGAAGTAAATAAGTGACATTTCTACACGACTGTCGTTCTGTTTGCTATAGTCTCAACAATGGGATAGTGTTAATTAATGCAGTTATACACATATACACACAATGACTTACAGTGGACTGACTCTCTGTCTGTTGTCTCCAGTCGTCCCATTTGAGACTGAACGTCATGGATTTGTCTGGGTGTGATCAAGAGAGGAAATAGTTAAAAACTACCTTCAAGCAGACATTTTTAAAATCATGTGTCATTGACGTCGTTAAATTTAGACAATAATAAAATGAAACATGACACATTTACATCAACGTCTTTCTTTGTTTAAAGAATAATAAAAACACCGAAAGAATGAAGCTGTGCTAATCGTATGCAATTCTTTATTCAACAGATGACATCTGATCAAATCAGCTTTATTACTACCTTACATACATCCGATTTGTTTTATTTGGTACATAAGTGAATTACTGAATTTTCGAAAAGGCGTTAAGCACTTTTGATTCGTTTCGTCAAGTAGTAAGAAAGCTAACTAGTTTATTTCAAGAGAATAACAACAGTATTAAACGACTCACTTATTGGTCTGGTGGTAAATCGTATCCATCTTCAGCAACGATTAAAGACGCCAACAAAATCAACAACAAAACCTCCAAATCAACAGTTACGCGATGTTTTATTTCTTTCGTTATCATTTAGTTTCACATAACACTGTCAACGAAACCCATACACGTCACCAGCTAAAAGGACCTTTGAGACCTTTAGGCGGCCTCTCTTTCGCCTGACTGTAAAAAGAGATGTTGACGAGAAACAGCGACACCGCAGGCTGATGAACTCTAACGCATGTAACTTCTCAATATATGGTAGGTAAATGATTCTTTTTTTTCACAATGAACATATGAATAAGGGATGAAACTACACATCTTTTGACTGTTTTCAAAACTCACTGTCACATTTTCTAAAAAACAAAACATGCAATTACTCTGCACTGTTTGAAAGTAATAATACTTTGTTTTCTTTGTTAATCTTCTATCTAACAAATAAACTAAATCCTGCCAACGATGATTTGCTGGTCTTAGTCTGGATGGGCTAGTGTCTGCAGTGTGGGTTTGAGAGATGAATTGGGCACTTGTCAACCGGTCAAGCTTTATAAGAAATAAGAATCACTTTCCCTTTCAACTTTTACTTATTACTCTTCAATAAATGGAGAGAAAATGAAAACGTTTTGCTAAAGTCATTTGCATCTTTCAAACATGTCACAAACACAGTGTAAAGATTTGCGAATCTGCAATATTGTTAAATCTATTTTAATATCAATTCAAAGATTTCACGTTGAATTTTCCCCTATCTTATTTTACAGGTTCATTCTTTTCATGTATTTTAACTATTGTCTCATTTGTTTCTATTTTTTCCATCTAAGCAAGTTTAGGAGAAACTTCTATAAGGGAATACTTAAAGGTGAATCCATCAAATTTTCTCCTAGCCCTGTAAATTTATGCAGCAGCTGTGCACTTACTATTTTAGATGACGCCACAGTAACCACTATTCAATAAAGTTAATGTCTGTAAGGGGGGTGTGAATGTTTGGATAGTGTATAGCAATTAGTAACTTTAGCTTTAGTCATAAATAATCTAATATGAAGCAGTTTTGCCATAGGATCTCTACATTCAGCATTACCACAGAAATCTGCTTAATAAAATCCTTTAATTGACTGCTACTAATATAAACCTCAATCCCCTGTGAAACATGAATCACACAGCAATTGTACTTTTATGAAAGGCAAATACCATCACTCCTTAGAATGGTAACACCTTGAGGCCTGAGGGAAGGTGTGTCATCTTTTTATCAGTTGATGGAACGTCAGTGACAGGAAGAAAATAATGACAAAACCTCTCGGGGCTAGATTTTGTCAACTTATTTCATTTGTCCTGGTTTCGTCTAATTATGTTGGCTTCCGGAGCGCCGTATCACAACGCAAAAGTCAAACCTGGTGCCTCCTTTGCCTGGAGACAGACACCAACATAATAATATCAAACTTCCCACAAGAGAGACAGAAGAGATGGTTGTTTGCTGACCTGTTTGAAATAATTTAAAGCTATTGAGCGAATGGAACTGACATTTTGTCACATTGTTTTTTTTTACCTGTGGTTAACCTCAACACTTAACAATGTCATCACTGAATTCTCTAGAGACAGGTATGTGTTGGTTGAGAATGCAGCCCTCAGCACAAGGAATGGCCCGCTGGCATGGGGCCATTTTGAGAGTGTTTCGGCAAAAATACACTTTATTTAATTACACTTGGTACACTTTCATAAATGTTCCATAAATACTTTGTTTTCAAACATTAAGTTTGTAATAAAAATCATACTATAAGAACTATAAAAATTGTATAAATATAAACTGAATTATAAATACTGAAAATTATAAAAACTAATTATAAGTTATAAAACTAATTATAAATATATACAAAAATAATTTGAACTCTTATTGTGCTTTCCAATTATTATCAATCAAACTGCAGTTGGAAATACAGCTAACTTACACAATAAAACACAATAAAAACATGATAACGTAATAAAAAACTTTATTTTTGAAAATGTTTAAAAATAATGCTTTCTCATTTTGGATCAAACTCTTCATATAGTCTTCAGTACTTCAATTCATGATGTCACAAAAAAGCACAGTTGAGTACACTAGATCTACTTAAAAATGGCAGCTCACCCAAAAATAAAAAATTCTGTCGTCATTTACTCACCCTCAAGTTGTTCCAAAACCCAATTAAAATCTTTTTTGTGTTGAAAACCAAAGAAGATATTTCGAAGAATATGAGAAGTTGAACAGTTCTGGGATATTACGATTATCTCCCATATAGATTTTTCCTTACTATGAAAGTCTATAGTTCCCCAGATCTGTTTGTACAAACTGTGTTCAGCAACACAACGAAATTTACACAGGCTTGGAACAACTTGAGGATTAGTAAATTAAGTAGCTAAATGACAGAATATCTTAAAAAGTACTAAAGAAAATACTTTTTTGTACGATAAGTATAAAATTAATGTGTGAAAATCGAACACTTCAAATACATTTAATTGTAATTTAGGGAACTTTTTTCATCTGTGTCACATACAATGAATATTAAAATGATGCACCTATGACTACCTTACATTTTTGGAAAAAACATAAATAGAAAACAACGGGAAAAGGGTCTTCTAAGAAACATTAGCTTAAAATATTTTAACAGGGAATGTAACATTATTAACTAACGCTAGAGATCACCACAATAACCCTTAAATGTTAGATTTTTTTAATGATGTAGCTACACCAAAGGTTTTTTAAAAGGTTCTTCATAGCAATGACCATTCTGTCAAAGGTTCTGTTATGAAACAGACAGGCTTTTAAGATGTTAAAGGTTCTTTGTGGAACCAAAAGGTTCTTCTATGACATCGAAGAACCTTTTGAAGCACCTTTTGTTAAGAGTGTAAAAAGATAACATGTCAATGTTTAATAAAAACACTGTAAGTACAATTTATGTGTTGTACGAAATGTGTAATTGTAATATATGTAACACAAAGTATTCATATTGTCCACAAAGAAAAGTGCGAGAAGTTACTGAGTGACATCCCTTTTCTTGCTTTTCGCTGCCAACAAAAGATGTTGAAATTGCGAGAATAGGTTTTAATAGTCTTGGAAGCATGTTAGAGTGATGAAAAATAACTACCAAATCATTAATGCTTTGAAGCTTATGCCATGCCTTTCCAGCGAAAATTAATGTATTTATAGTTGTCATGGAGCTTTAGTACAGAAGCATTATATATAGCAGCAATTCCAAATATACAGGTAATTTAATGTTTGCTCAGTTTGTTTGTTTTTCTACACTAAAAACATTATATTATATACTATCCTACTAGTATAATTTACTACTGTTCCAACAATAAAACTTCTTACTGTTAACCCATCATATGTGTGTACTGTATTAAGGTACACATAGTGTCTCTACAAAATAAAGCAGTTCTCTATTATTTTTTCTCTGGTCAGATTTTTGTAATTATGGGTTTATGTTCTTTTGTGTGTGTGTGTGTGTGTGTGTGTGTCTGTGTGTGTTACAAAAAATCAGGACAGCAGCCTGTTTTGACTGGTGTTGATGTTTACACCCCCAACCCATTAGTGTGTTGGGTGAAACAGGCAGGTCTGTATGGATGCCGAATGAAGCTGCTGGTGGTTGATGTCTGTCTCTCCAGGCTACATTTATGAAACATCGGACCTTTTTAAACCCCCGTCTTTACTCCATCCAGCTCGCCCCAGAACTATCTCTCTTCATGCTCCTTCTTGCTCTTTGCACACCCTCCCGACTACGCACTCCATCCATACTGTCAAAATATGTCCTGAGGGCACAAGGGATATTCAGAGAAAGGGAGGCAAACTTTCGTAGGAATAGGCAGACAGGAGCCATGATAAATGGATATCGAGAAAAACATGGCAGAAGAAGGGGCTGGAAGTTCTGTGAAGAGGAAGTAGATAGAGGGGAATGGGTCTGGTAATTTTTTTGCTGATATATTTTCTGAGATTACATATGTCAAACTAGTGTTACCCCCAGCGACAGAGCATCTTTCAGTCTTCTCCCATCACACACACATAAGTACATACGGACGAACCTGAGGCATCAAGGTGTGCTGATGATTTGCAGACTGACCCTGATGACCTTGGGCCAGGCGTAAAAAACTTTGCATAGATTTAATCCTTGAAGTGTGCGTACACAGTCAAGTGTGTCCATAGGGTATGCACATATTTTTTCGTATACATTTTTCGGATATGCAGTGTTCATACATTAGGCCAGATGTTTTAGTTGAGGAATACATTAAAGGAGTAGTTCACCTTTAAAATGAAAATTATGTCATCATTTATGTCTTGTCATTTCAAACCTGAATGACTTTCTTTCTTTTGCAGAACACAAGATATTTGGAAAAATGTTGGTAGCAGAACACCACAGCCCCTCGTTCACTTATACTGTAACCAATGCAAGTGAATGGGGGGCTCTTAACAACATTCTTCAAAATAGCTTCTTTTGTGTTCTGCGGAAGAAAGTCAAACAGGTTTGAAATGACAAGAGGGTGAGTAAATAATCACAGATTATTTATTTTTGAAAGTGAACTACTCATTTAATGCAAACACCAGGCTATGGATTATTTATTCAATGATAAGGTGGACATTGCTAAATTCATTAAGTTTATTTCTTACACTAATTTAAATGCACGCATTTCTGTTTTTTTCTACATGTTTCATATCCTGGAGAACAGTTTATGAAGGGTGTGCTATTATACATCCTAGCAACAATATTGCACAAAATGTTCTTATGACTTTGTCTCAAGTATAAAGAGAAAATAATATGTTATTGAGCCAATTAAAGTTTATTGCCCGGTGGGAAGAGCTGCTGTTGGTGTGAGATTTCTTTATCTTGACAGCAGGTAAAGGTGGTAATCTGTGATGTCATAATGAAGACGATTTTGAATGGCACTAAAACTAAGCTTCAGGGCTAAAATTGTTTCTCGATGCATCTCGTTTGTTCATGTTTTTTTTCAGGCATTTGTTATTTTGAGGAGATGAATAAAGGAATCTCATAAGGGGTCATTAAAAAAATGGGGGTAAGGAAGGAACCTGGGCTTAAAGTGAGAGGACTGCAGGTCAATACAGAAAACTGTAAACATATTTTTGCTTGACTTCTAGATCCTTGAGGGCACCAAATCTCTCACACTTGAGAGTCTTGAGGAACTTAAGGATCTTGAGCTTGAAGATATTGCAGCTGCAGGTAATGGTTGCTTTCACACACAAACACAGCCCTGTGGCCATACCTCCTGTGAGAGCCATCGTCCCACCAGCACCTATTGAATATGAACATGCCCTCATCCCCTCTCTTTGTCTAGCAGTGTGATATCATAAACAATAACAGTGCTTTTAGGTGATCCCTAGGAATTCTTGCCACTTTGCAGGGTTTACAGTTGAAGGTGATTATCTTTTTTGTACATTTACATATTTGGCAGACGCTTGTATCCAAAGCGACTTACATTGCATTGTCCTATACAATTGTTTCTTAGTATTTGAAATCTCTGGGATCGAACCCACCATGTTCTTACTACTGAGCTACAAGTAAGCTATCCTTTAATTTTTAAAGAGTATGTGTATATACAGTATGCACTATATGCATGAAAAATATATATACTCTCCATTCATCTTGCAGTCTTCAAATAAAGGCTCACGTTCCTGCAAAGTAGAACCTCAACCTAATTGCCTATATGACATACAGTAATGCACAAAAAGAGCTTTACCACATTAACTTGATAGATATTCACCTAATACATTTTTGTACATTTAATATATGATTGTAGTTGATATTAAAGTATGGATGAGATGAAGACACAATCTTATTTTATTTGAAAAATCATTAAAATAATTTGTGTTTACCTTTCATTGAGTTGACTAAACTTGTTGAGTTGACAAATATTTTTTAAGTTGAATTAACTCAAATTTTTAAGGCAACCAAGTAACTTTTTTTTACAGAGTGGTATTTTTGGACATTTATATGACATTAATTTGATTTACTTGAGACATTTAATTTTCCTTGTGAAGGTTCTCTTATTAAGTTACCCAGCTGCCCTTCCTCAAAAAAAAAAAATCCTATGGAAATGTCTTATTATTATTATATTTTCCTACCATATTCCAGAGAGAGAGAGAGAGAGAGAGAGAGAGAGAGAGAGAGAGAGAGAGAGAGAGAGAGAGAGAGAGAGAGAGAGAGAGAGAGAGAATGTTGATGTGAAGAGAGGGAGAGAGGAGCGAAGCCTGCTCCTGCGTCCCATCTGCTGTTATCTTCAGTTCAGTTGTTGATCAGTCTGGGAAACTCTTGTTTTCACTGCTAATGGAGGTCAGATCCAAGACTGAACGTTATCACAACGTGTACGATTTCTTTGTTATATGTTTGCCCCTTACATTGAATGAGATATTTCATGATGTTCAGTCATATCTATGAACAGCTGTAATATTTTTGCATTTAAGGAGTGTGGGATGAATTTTATCCTGGGTGACTTTGGGTTTTAACCCTACAGGTGTGTCCTTAGCACTATGTCAAGGCTCATGGGAAATCCTCCTACACTATTTTCCCAGCCCTTGACCATTCGGGTAAGGACAGCGAGGAGATTCAACATTGGTCCGTGTCTCCAATTTGATGGAGAATCCACAACACTCATCTTGTTTCACAGATATATTTGCATATAGCATGGAAAAAGCAGATTATATTTACAGCTAAACAGTATTTTGCAGAAACATGTGTATGTGAGGAAGTGTGGATGAAATATTAAACAGACCCCATAGTCACTGTGTATTTCCGTTCTCTATTGCCTGTGTGAGTAAACCTGTAACTGTAAGTACAGCCTGATACTAAAGGTATAAGGATAATATATAATTACAAATGAATGAATAGAAAACGCAAAACGTTGGAGGGATGGAGATATGTACTTAGGTTGTCATAGCTCCAGGCAATGTGGCTTTGTGATGTGGGTTGAGCAATAACATTACTCATTTCACATTCCATGCCATCGTCCACCTTTCTCTCTCTCTCCTCATTTCAAACGTACACACGCAAATTTGCCGACAAGACCTTTTTATTACTTTTTATCTTTTGAAACCAACCCCTCTCATTTCCCCTCTCTTCACTTAATATTTCATACAGTACACAGTGAACCAAGGTAGCAAATTCATAGAAATGTTTTCTCGCTCAAGGGTAAATGGGCTGGTGTTCCAATAAGTAACACATAAACCAGTAATCTATGTAAAACTATGTAAGCCATCACGGATAAAGAACATTTTCTAAGCAACGAAAAATAATATTTATAAAAATATCCACTGTATGTGACCTATACTTACAGTAAATGCTGCTCAAAGTGAAATAGTCTCCGTTGTATACATCACTTGTACATCATTGTAATTTATCAAAGAGATATCTGGTATTTTCATGCAACGTGTATCTGTTTTCTTTCCAGACTGAAGATGGTAGATAAAATGTTCTGTCCCCAGAGGGTAACAGACCTACCTGCTTGACCTCGGTGAGCAAACAAAACATTGTTACATCAACACACATTTTTAGAACGCACACAAATACTCCAAATAGAAATGGAAAGAAAAGCACACTTGAATTTGCAAGTTGTATGAAAGCACCATTTAAAAGAGAAATTAATATGAAATTAACATTTATCAAAGGCAAAAAAGTTATTTAGCAGAATGCACACACTTTCCCTATCGCAGTAGTCTCTCTAGGGGATGTGTGCGTGAGAGGTGAGCTCGGGACGCTGGGCTTTGGGGAAATGAAGGCTTTGAGATTCATTATTAAACTAGTGCTGTATCATCCCCGAAGACCTCCCGAGGTCCTCCATACCTGCACGTCTCTCACTTCTGCGTGAAACAAATGTGAAACTGTAACTTATTCACTTTAGGATTTCTCTCTCAGACATTTTTCATTTATTCATTCATGTGGTTGCTCACTCATTTCTCTTTTCCGTATTGACTCCATAGGCCTTTCTCTCCTTGACTTGCCCCAAGGGACAGAAATTCCTTTGTAGAAGCATTCGTGTGTGTGCTTAAATGTAGCCGGGCAAGGCTTAAGTTTGGTTTCATACCAAATCAGCCTTTATTCACAAAGCCTCCGCATGGCACGCCTGTTGTCTTGTAAACATGAAATCTCTAGCTAGTTTAACCTCCTAATTCTGTGTCTTTAATAAAGGTAAGTACTGATAAACAGTCATTACATGAGGTTTGGATTGAAGATCTGGCTAGACAGTGAAAGCAAGGATTTGTTTGATTTTGCAGAATCATTATGCTCATTATGTCTTAAAAGAGCGCGAGAGAGTATTATTATAGAGCCATTATGTGCACACACATCAAACACAGTAAAGCAATGAGTACTGTATGTGTGTCTTGATGAGTTGACCTGTGTGTGAGGAGATATTGGTTTTTGTTTTAAATTCCATTCGACTTTTGTAGATGAAAGCTTTTGATTTCTAAACACAAAGAAAAAACATCACATAATGTAAATTTGTTGAGAGAATAAGAATATGTAAATAACTAAATTTTGACAAAAATGTCACATGGAAACTTAGAATTTGGGTCAATTTGATAAGAAACGTTTGAGTTCATGTTGAAATCCTCAATAATTTAGACCTTTGATTGACTTGACATTTCTGAGCTCAGTTTGTGACATTGTTGTTATCTCTTCTCAGACATTTCTGAGGTTTCTGGGTCATTTTTATATGGAGAAATATCAAAGACCATTTACTCTCCTTTCAATCTCATTAATGTATAGAATATTAGATTGAACAATATTACAGATGAAATCTCGTTTTATGGGTTGTTTTAAATTGAAAATTAATTCAGGATTTAAAATTTTCAAGCCAGGATTCTGGAAAGACCAATTCAGATTGGTTTATGCTGCTAACTGTTAACTTGGTGATGGTCTAGGTAATGAAACCAAATGTATGAGACCCTCAACAACAAAACCAGTCTTAAGTAGCACAGCAAATTTGAGTAATTGCCAAAAATACATTTAAGGGGCAAACATTTCAGATTTTTATTTTTACCAAATATCATAACAAAGATCATGTTCCATGAAGATATTTGTTAAATTTCTTTACTGTAAATGTGTAAAAACGTTCTTTTTGTGAGCAGATGGCCTTCTGCAGGGCCTCAGATGCGATTTTCTCAATATTATGCTTGTTTGCACGCTCAGATACCAGCTTTATAAACAGTTGTTGTTTCACCAGAGTGTCCTATCCTAACCATATAAAACCATATATCAATAGAACATTTATTTCTTCAGCGTTCAGATGATGTAAAAATCTCAATTTCGAAAAAATGACCCTTAAGACTGGCTTTGTCGTCCTGGGTCACATGTTGTTAACATCGCGATGTCTTGTAAAGAAGTCAAGTTAAAAAGCATGGTCATGACACCAGAACCCAACACTGGGGACCAACATCCAAAACACAACAAAACCTGGTGACCGGCAAAGAAGGATTTAACTAGAGACCAGGTGTTTGTGTTCAGAGCTCTGGACAGGTGTGCAACCACAAACACAATGAGAGAGAATGACAAAGAAGAAAACAAACATTTTTAAATGCATTTTAAATGGGACACAAACAAGACACCATTAACACTAATGTATGCATAACTTTATTTGAAAGTGATATCTTGGTTCTTAAATAAGGAAATAGGTCACAAAAGTAAAAAAATGGGTAAATGCATCTTTACTTCAGACTAAAGCTTGTAAAAGAAGCACTGTCTGAAATATATAACAAGTATAAAATACAAATTCCCCCACAGACTGGGTGAGGTAGTAGAAACAAATCCCCTGCGTGAAATGTTTGAAGCACAAAGTGAAACATTACACTGTTAAAGCTATGACAACACAAATAAAAACACAGAACTTTATAAATGCATAAAGTTCATTGAAGACATCCTGATATACAGGCTGTCCTAGTGCTATACATTTCAGACGTCGCAGCAGAGAAACATACATATCCATAATATGCTCACGTGTATACACACTCACATGTACACAAAACTAGAGAATGATCTCATTTGGGTTTCCGCGGCTACCGCTGGGGTTTCGGGTATTTGCATGTTTGACACAGCAATCTCGTTCATTGAAACGAAAGCGATTACAGGTGAAAGAGTTCAGCTAGTCACAGCAGAACCCTCTTTCAGACGTTTTAATGATTACAAATGTTTTAGCTGATCGACATTAAGTTTGGACTGAATTTTCCTTTTGATTAATGTGGAGAATTTCACTGCAGTTTGCTCCTTTCCCAGAAACACCACACACAGACATTAACATACGCACGCATAAGTAGGCACGTACACACGCAAACACTCATGCTTCAAATCAGACTTCAGTTCTAAGTGAAAAAATGCTTGAAATGTATAACATTAACAGGACATGTATATGAGTAATACTTTGCATTGCCTTGTAGGAATGTGTCTTTCCCGAAAAAGTGCACCGATATAACTCGCTTTTTCTCATTTTGGGTGGAAATTCAGAAGAAAACGAACCAGCATGCAAGCCTTGAAGTTGTTCTAGAGTAAAAGTACCGTTATTTGCTCTGATTGGGGTAAATAGGCGTCTGGACTTTATCAAAGGCTTTACACACATTAAAGGGCTTGTGATGAGAATGAGAATTCATGAACTGATAAACGCCGAGAGGTTCACTGGTGATATTTTACTTGTTCAGATTGAGACAGACTCGCTCTCATTGCCCATGGTGGGAATGTAAAATATAAAGACTATACACTCAGATAGCCAGATGTTTTCACACACTATACACTGCTATGAAAAGGGTAAGTTTGGGTCAGCTCCGAAACACTTCTACTCGACCCTAATGCTTTTTAACATGCTGGTGCATTAGAAAATGGCATGTTACACAGTGAAGAACTCATAAAAATCATATGAAAATGTCATTTTATGAAAGTCTACTTGTGTTTGATCCAACAGTTTTGTCGAACTGCAATAAATACATTCCTATCTATTACCACGTACAGCCATTTAATGGCCATTCAAGATATAAAACATGATTATATAACATTCATTAAAGTCTATAAAAGCAGATTAAGTTCCAGTTGATCAACAAATCCCTCCCACCCCAACCCATTGCAGATAGATATTTATGTAAAACATAATAACTTTGAATATCATAACAGACACAAGTACTTTCTTCCTTACAAATAAGAGACAACTTATTGACAAATAAACTTTCAGAAGTGCTTCATACTATCAATATATTTTAAAGCCCAATATGTGGACTCTCAGAGCAATAGAGAAATATGCAGTAAAGGCAGTGGAATGAAAAACAGGTAAAAATGTAGTCAAAAAGATAAGTCTGAGGGCAGACAGCTGAGAATTACTGCCCTAACATTGCCCTAAAGTGTGCGTCACCACAAAATGTTCAAAAGGAAGAGGTTACTTCGGCTAAACTCAAACCTCTGGTTGTGGCTTTTCGAGTCTCTCGTTTTGAAGACAAGAAACAGGGTTTGTCTTATTTGGTTTCCATGACAGCAGAAAAGCTACTATCACGTTAGTCAAATATCTCTTTTGGCATGACAACCTCCAAACCTTTATCCTCCCGATATGCATGTTTGCATCTCCTGTAATGCACTACCAATCTGCCCCTCATTCTTCTTCAACGTCTCGCTCTCAGTGTTTCTTACAGGTGTACACCTCCTCTTCTCGAACACAGGTTTCGCACTCTACATGGCAGCACCATCTGACTTGGCAGTGGCAGGAGAGGGTGGTGAGGCGGAGGGCTGTGTTGTAGCCCCGCCCACAGCACAGGCTGCTGCAGCTGGTGTCTTTGGAACAGGTCCTGCCGGCCGTGCCGGGCGAGTAACGCGAGGGCCTGCAGAAGCTGGGCGACTCCTCCAAGAACACCAGCTCTGTGGGTCGTGGTCGAGGGCCTGTGTTGCTGTGTCGACCCGGCCCCGCCAGCTCGGTCTCGCCCGTGGCGGCGTTGGTGATGCTGTGCACGCGGACTGCGGTGTCGTAACGGAACTTCAGCAGGTTGCCCGTGTCGTGAAACGGGGAGAGCTGCTTCCAGCAAGTCCTCACGGCGCACGAACCGGAGACGCCGTGACACTTACAAGTAGTTTTGAGTCCGCTCTTCACTGCCTGAAAGAAAGACAGAGAAGCATGAGCATACCAGAAAAAAAGGGCGTGGGATTGATTAAAAGTGTGTTATCTTCTCAAAAATGAGGAGGTGGGACAAACATAAAAATAATGTTAATAAAGTTCACAACAGTTAGATTGTGGAATTTGGAGAATGCGGCAGGACTCTATAGCCTTGAGGTGAAGATATTGGGTTGACGTGGAGTAGATGATGGATGCAGGGGGAATGTCTGAGCTGGCAGTCTTTCAACTCTGACCTGCACCTCTTGAGGACCTAAAACCGCCATTTCTCGGATCGTGCTTTTACCATCTTTGATTCTTTGCTCTCTCTCTCTCTGAGCTTACACTCATGTGTGTGAATTTCATTATTCAGTTAATGAAGGTTATTTTCTGTCCCTTATTGGGGAAGTGGGTTACAGAGCAGTGCAGTCAATCTAAAAGGGCCCAGGGGCAGATGGAAGGTCAAATGGTTGATGGGGTGATCCACCCTACATTGGTATGAGCTCCCACCCGAGGGCCACCTGAGAAACACCGTCAAGTGAGAAAACAGCAAGAATCTGAAAGACGAGGGTCTAACGAGTTCTCATCCTCCTTTGCTTGTTTTTGTTAACAGCCATCTGTGGCCCGAGGTGTCAACTGTGGGAACCAACAAAATCGAAGTCTGATAAGATCCGAGTTCGTCCAGCCGTTTCTTTCTCCTTGAATCTTTTTTCACAAACCCTCCCCCTTTTCGTCCTCTCTCGTTCTCTCGCTATCTCTCTTTTGCCCTAAGGCTGCCAGTCTCCTGGTAACAAGACTGTCTTTGGGGGTGTTAGGAGGATTTATGAAAGTCTGTGAGCGTGCCGGCGCGACAGGAGCGGCAGGAGCGGCGAGGCATACAGTAAGTGGAAAAAATGCTCGTATATTACAGAGGCCTCCTCTCTGTATAATCGCCCTGATGGGAGACCTCTAATTTTGAGAGGGCCCCCACAGCAAGCGCCGTCATGCCTGGACCAGGGGAAGGAACACCTGGCTCCAGCGAGCTGGCCAATGCCTGCTCGTTTACCTGCCTCACCCCATTCAATGAACTCCCCTCTGGGCTACAATGAACAGACCGCACCCCTACGACCAAGAAACTCCTCTGGTGCGTGGTGGACATGAAGGTAGAGAGAGATTAACCCTTGCCGATGTTCACACAAAAAAGTACTAAAATTGATCATGGTACCATTGTGGATTTCTGGGCATGTGCAATGGCATAAGTCATTGTTTACAGTGAAGCACAATATAAAATACATTGGACATAAATATGGTGATCATTAGTTTTGAGTTCTTGATTAGGAAAACGATTTATTCCTTGACAGTGGTGTAGGTCGCTTTGGATACAAGCATAAGCCAAATGCATGAAAAAAAATCAAACGCATAAATATAACGTAAATGAATAAATACCAGGTCCCCTCTTGATGTGAAGTGCAAAACATCCATTTTTTCTGCACTGAATAGCAAATAGGTGTACAAGGACAGTACAACTTCATTATCATCAGTTAATTTGTGACAGTCTGGGTCTTACCCGGGTGCCGACGTTAATGTTGTGGGCATCAATCTGGGCACGCAGGTCCTTGCTGACCCGTTTCTGCCCCAAGAACTTCTTGAGAAACTTAGTGCTGTATTTCAGATTGTCTCCACAGACGCCCCACTGCCAGGCCTCACGGTGCTGCAGACCCGGAGAGTCGTCGCAGGTGCAGCGTTCCATCCGCCCTGAGCTGCAGGCTTTGGCCAGTGCGTGAGTCAGTGCCGCAGATGACACGGCTAGCAGAAAGGCCGTCTCCTTGAACCCTGATTGAGTGAATAATTCAGAAACGAGCACCATTGCTTTATAAAGTGCAGTGTTGTGCATTGTATATTATAGAGCTAATTTAGGGGCATACCTTTGTTTACACTTACATGAATGTGTTGGAACATTTTAGCACATTGATAATATTATTGTTTAAGATGTTTTGTAAGCCTCATCTAAATAGGAAGATTGCGAGCTAAATGTCAGTTTTTTCTTCAAAAGCAAAACTTAGCGATAAAACTAATCATCGCACAGTCACTGTCTTTATGTTATTTGTACACATTTAACATTTGTCTAAATTCTCTAATGTGTTGTATATATGGATCATGTGCAACTTTTCCAATAAGTGTAAAATCTTCTTTAAACAGTGACCTCTTTAAACAGTTATTTGTTGAGACCAGGGTTGAGGCTGAGGGTTATTTTGATGCAATTAATTATTATTTAGACTAGGAAAAGTTTTGTGACAGATGAAAGTGCGCGATCACGCCGCCCTTTTCCTCTGAGAAATGGGCGCTTTTCCTGAAGATAAAAATACTTCGGCTGCTGGCCCCGCGAGGCCTCACCGCACAGGGACTCCGCGCTTACTCCCTAATTACCAGCGGAACGACCTGCACATGGCTTTCACATTCACATCCTGCGCATTTACGAACATGTCTGTTTGGAAACATGCACCACAAATAACGAGAAGATAAATAGGGGTTTCTGCGTCGTTGGATATAGCCTACGCACTCAGTGGCATAAAAGTTTATGCAAACATAAAAAAACATGTATGTATGTAAAATGTAAAATGTTTTGTTGGAGCTATTCAAACTCAAAATATGTTAAATACATTTTAGAATGGCTGGAGTCTCCAGTTTGGAGGATGCTGCATTTCTCGCGGTACCTCACCTCGTTTCAGAAGGCTTGCGCGCCCATCCATGCTGCAGTTCCAGCGCTCGTTGCGGAACTGATAGCGGCACTCCAGGAGGCTAAGGCGGACAGATTCCCTCAGAGTCTCCGCCAGCCCCGGTTCACGCCGACACATGCGCTTCTGCCGACGCGTCAAGGTCATCTGCTCGCATTGCTTCAGGTACAATTTACCGTTCGGAGCCTCGTTGGCAAAAGGACCAGGCAGAAAGACCAGGGGTTCGCGACCTGTAAGCCTAAAACAGTGAAAAATGCATACAGTAAATAAATTAATTTATAAGATTGGTTTCTTTCTTGTTTTTCTGCAAATGCCCACTTGTGGTGACACGCGTGCTTTGAATATTTTGAAATACATCATTTGAATAGTCGAGTTTGAATAGAGAATGCACAGATACCAGACTACACGTGTTGTATCCAGAGTCACTGTTTGGACAGTGCGCGTAGCTTTTTCAAAACAACACTGCAGGATCAGAAACTTCAGAAACCACTTTTAAATAAAATGCATTGCAGCGTGTTTATAGGATTCTTAATATAAACACTAGTGGGGCAACGTCCTGTGACTACGAGCCAGAAACATCTTAATGATCAGGTAGCGCGAGGGTAAGCACACAGTGCCAAAACCATCGGAAGACATCTGGATCCAAAAACACATCGCCGCTTTCAACAGCACTATTCGCCTTGTACAGCATGACACTTTAAATGTTATGTTGAAAATAAATCTAAAGGTTTTACTTGCGCAATACCCTTTGGAGATATGTTTTATATATAATAAAATACATTACATTATTATATTTACATAACTTTACAATGCCGCCTAGGTTACTTCAAATCATTATTAGGTCAACTTTTGTAGAGACAGTAAACAATAACAAACAAACAGTAACAAGAAAGGCCTATGCGTAATTGCGCACAGGATATCCAAATTCACCAAAATCTCTCCACCTGTTGCGCCAGACAAAACATGAACTCAGCTGTTCGCCCCTTGTTCCATATTCTAAAATATGTCTATTCCTTAGAAATAACACTAATGGACCCAGAGGCCGTTTCCATGGCTTCAGAAATTAGGGAGAATTTAAAAAAAGGACTGCTGACCCGAAATAGGCTGCTGCGTAGGAGAGAAGGATGCAGAGGGCAAGAAGTCGCAGCGGACAGGCAGTCCTCGGAAGCCCGGTGCACATGATGACGGGTCGACGCTGCTCTTCATTGCGCTATCTGTCCGTATAGAAATCCCAGCTGTGCTGGACAGCGCAACTTCTTAAAGGGGAAGAAACTTATTTTGGCCCATTTGGGTGGCGCAGTCCTGAGAGAGCGAGAAACGCGCGCAAAACTTATTGGTGCATCTGTCATTTACTCCGCCCATCGCCAATGAACTCCAGTTGCGCTGAGTAGTGGCAGGTGCACTTCACTTTTGAGGTTTCTGTTTGTTTATTGAAATCGTGTGCAGAGCCATTTAATCATTGGTACCTTGTAACTAAGTAACTAATTAGTATTTAGTTATAATTCGTTGTTTGATAAGTTCATATATTAATATACATTACAAATGCTACATTTATTCCTGCTCATGTTATGCAATAACAGTTATTCACAGTTTACAAAAATATTAGGGAAAGGGAAGTGTACAAATAATAAATAAAAGAAAAAATATTATTTTTATTCTTATACCAACAACTTAGTTCTCTGAGTTCACTAGGATAATGATTCAGCATGTTTACTCTTGTGTCGTTCCAGAACCTTGTTTACAAACTGCGGCTCCATTCTCATTTCCTTAACATCATTAACTATGATGCTGTTGTTTTAGTTTTGTCATCACCAAGCAGAATATAATGAGCTAATCACGGCCGATCTTTCATCTCAGTTCCTCTCCCTTCCATCAGTGACCGACTGGGCACCAGATTTCCCTTATGATGTCACCTTCTTTGTTCAAACATCCACCTTTATGATGGAGGAGTGTCAGGTGCACTTCCTGCTTTTGCTGTGACCAAACAATTTGGAGAACACATACCCTACTCATTTAATTTGAATATATATGACTTGAGGAGAGGACGAAACACGCACATCAATCTAAAAAGGGTGCTCGACCAAGAGAGCAAATCCAAATAGTGACAAATGCCGGCACACCAGAGCTCCAAAAATTAAAAATACTTTATTATTTAAAAGACTACCGCATGGCTTGTGACGTTTCGAGCACACAGGCTCTTCATCACACAATGATGTGCCGACTTTTGTCACTATTTAAATATATAGAAATTGTGCATGGAAAGAAAGGATACACATTAAACTTTCTTCCAAATGAATGGGACTGTAGTTGTATTTTAGGATCTTAAACTATTTGAATCCATTAAATAGTATATTTGTGGGGGGGGGGGTGTGTTACTTATTTTAAACGGTATGTTAGGAATGGTTTTCTTTATCATATCATTAGATAGTAAAACCATATCTGACTCTGGATTTGTGCCAATGGTGTTAAAGTATCTAGTTCAATTTTAGGCAGTTAGCCCTTGAGAGTTGTATTCCGCAAACAAGGAAATTTTGTCGAATTGTTGTGGTACAACTATGCGGTTAAATTTTAAAATCAATTTCTCCATTCAATAATCTGACATTTCATGGACATTTCAGGGAGGCCTATAATAAAACGACTTTGTTATTTTGTCACTCTTTGTGCAACCTAAAGAAATCTTCTGCATCACCGACACAGAGTATTACATCGTCCCACAGTGACCTAAAATCCTCAGGTCTACTACTATCTATGTACAGGTGCACAAAACAGACTTCAATAGACTGGCAGTAGTGGATTAACAGTGGCTATGGTGTCTTGCCAGTAGCACCATCTGCTGGCAAAACTATAGAATTAATTTTCAAAACGAACAACCTCTGATTTTAGCCATTTAGCTACTGCTTATCTACTCACTTTTTGAGGATTGACCACACGTTCTCTATATGGGATTGACATCTGGGGAGTTGCTTTCCCCCCCCCCCCAATTATTTCAAATGGATCTGATCACTTTACACAATAATCTATAAACAAAGTAAATGAACACAACAAAATCTTGAGCAGAAAGTCTACAAAACAACATTTATGTCACTGCCAATACTTTTGGCCACGACTGCACAAAAGGGCAAAGAGAGCACCTGCCACGATATAGTATGTCTGCCGCTAGAGGGTAACCTTATCAAACTAATCGAAGCAACCAATCCCTAATTTAACACTTTCAGCATGCGTACACAGTACAAAATTAATCCGTTTAGTTGGTGTATATGTTTATAATACGTCAGTTAGAAAATACAAATAGCACATAGCAAAATGAATTTGCTTAACGTCTTTCATGTCGCAATTTGCATGATATGAGGTGGCATGTCTCCGCTTCCCTCTGCCCTCCGAGTACTCACGCCCACTATGCAATCATTGGACGATGACGTTTATAGGGCGGATTTTCATAAATACACTTTGAACATTGTGATTGGGTAACACTTAAGCGAGGGCGGGGTAGATGACGCCATCGTCCTCGGACTAGAGATAGACGCCATTTTGTTTTTAGCGGTAAGGTGGAGAACCGGAAAATTGTAGCGAAACTGCATCAAAAGGTAACTAATACTCAAACAAAGGTCTGTGTGTTGTCATTCTGACGCATGTTAACCGAATTCAAGTACTTTTAATGTGGTCAACATCTGGTCGACTGAAGACAAGTGCTCGGTCTTGAATTATCGTTTGATTCAGGGAGGCTAGCTAGCTAACTAAACGGATGTTTGCTTAGCTGATGTGGAACTGCATAAGCAGCTCGCGCATATTTATCTCTTAAGACGCCTTTCTGCACTTCTTTGTGTTAAACTGTTTATTTATTATGTAAGAAGGTAGAGTTGTAGGACTGCACGTGAGTAAGCGAAGGGGAATGTTTAGCAGCTAAGTAAACATTATAGTCATCTTGTTGCCTTGCCTGCGCCCTTAGCACATTAGCAGAAGATAAATAGAACATATCGATAGAGATCAAACGTTCACTTTACGATCTATAACTTTCACGTTGATTTGAAATCTAACGTTAATGTAAAACTTTACGCGATGGTAGAGTAACGTTAGAGTGACTGTAACTGTACGTTATTTGATAGATCGATAGGCCGCGTTGCTTATCTGCGTGATTGTACAGTGGCGTTTCGCTTTATGGGGAGTTGCTTCCCCCCCCCCCCCCCCGCTTTCTGACACCTTTGGTGTGAAGGCAGTCCAATGTATGTAGTTGACCAAAATTATACTCTGTCTTTCCAGAACGCACAGTTTAATTGTGATTTGTCAATTATGTAGATAAAGGTTATGGTTGGCATGTGATCATAAGCTTGTAAAACAAAGTGCAATAAGAAATCGTCAAACACTACATGACAGTAGCCTAGCCTACATTTAAAGGGGTCGCTTCATTCGCATTGAGTCTTAGATGGGAGTGTATTATAAGTGAAGATTCATTTAAACCACTATCAGTTCAGGCCAGGCTGACACTAAACGAGAAATACAGGCGTGTGACGTGTACATAGGATTGCATTTACTGTTAACGCCACTAACGTCTGTAGATTTACCATTGCTTTTATATCGGTTGTAAGGTGTTGTGTAAGCAAGCAGCATAGCCTCCCATTTACTGTAATGAATGAGTGGCATGTTGATTTCTGTTTAGGGAACACTTCTCGCTATACTAGGCAGTGTATCTGATTCCCAGATGGAATCAAATGTTGTCATGTGACTTTCCTCTAGCCTCTGTTGTTCTCTCACTTCCTATTCTGACTCATAAAGGGTTTGTGTGAATGAATCCTTTTTGTAATTTTATATCAGCTAAGGTTGCCATTAAGGAGCATTATCACTTTTGCAATATCTGTTTTAATGCATTAAAGTGTATGTAACATGCAGTTTCCGCCAATCTCATAGTAATCTTGAGCACCTATAGAGTAGTATTGCATACTTTGTATCTTCGAAGAGTCTTAAGTTTGATCACATTTGTAAAAGACAACTATACGATTATTCTGAAAAACAGATGTGCACTTAACGTGTTAGGGGGGCGGGACTACAGCAAGAGCACACAATACATTGTCGCATTATCCCTGCATAACTGTTGTACCTTATGCATGTACGCATCGATTGCAAACAAAACACAGACACATGACTCCGTTACACTTACCGCATGCAGCTCACGGTCTTCAAATCCAGTGTTGTACCCAATGTTTGTATAATATAACTTTCCGTAAGGGACTAAGAAAAGTTTTTACTAGGGGTGTAGCGATACACTCAGCTAACGATTCGGTACATATCTCGATGCAGGGCTCACGATATGATACACATCTCGACATATGAACAAAATCAAAAAACTAAACTTAAATTCAAATAACATTTATTCTCAAAATATTAACAATTTTAATAACTTTACAACAGTCAAATCAAATTTTTTTTGCACATACAATTTAATAAAGAATTTTAAAGCTTAACTGAAAATAGAATTAAGATCCTTGTCAATTTTGACAGCAACATTTATTTTCATAGTTGTCATAGTCTTTTGAATAAAATGCAATTTAGTTTTTGTCATGTTTAAGTCATCCCTATCATTTAAGTTTTAGTTAACAAAATTAAAATTACAAAATTCTATCTGGTTTAACCAAATCAATCCCTGTAATTAAATGTTCCATACAAAGATTTAACCGTTTTGACATAATTTACTTTACCAATTAAATTAAATTAAACCAGGTCATTACCTTATTTTCCCAGAAAAGTTCAGTAACTACTGGATATGCATTGTTATAGCACAGAGGGAGTATTATTAGACCATGAACGACAGGTAACACTTCATTTTGAGTCGTTCGTTTAGTGAAGGGCGTGTTCATTCAACGAATGAAACGCTCTAACAGAGCTCACACTCAAGCACCATTGGCTCACCTGTCTTTGAACATGCACGGTCTTTACTTGAGATAGTATTTGATGAGAAATGCCTTTCAAAAATACATATTACATCAACTGTATTACATGTTTGACCGACAGTTGTGGAGGAAAATAAGATGCTTTGTAAACCACGTGGAGTCACAGATTGTGTCTTGTGCTTCCGCTTCTCCCATAGACTTCTCTCTACCACATATGTGAGGTAACCACACGTGACATGCTGGCGCAGAGTAGGTAGCATCTTGGCTGCTCAACGAATAGAATTAAACATCATATGGGAAAATATCCTTATCTTTCTACTACGACGTATCGTTACAGCCCTGGTTGTTACGTAAGGGAATGTCATGTTTGGAGTCAACTATGCGAAAGCTAGGGGAGGGTATCGAGCACAGAAATACTATGTCATACGTCCAACTCGTTTTTTTGACAAGTTGACCATGTCAAGCATGAGTAGCCAGCACGTTTAGCATTTTAAAGAAGTCAGAATGCCTGAAACACTGTAGCACCTCCCCTTTAAGTGTATTCAGTGAAGAACTGCATGTCAGGTGTTGATCTTTCTCAAATTTGGCTTACAAAGCGTTGAATTGCCAAGTCAAGTGCACAACTGCGCATCATAATGTCAGGATACTGCAATATTGTGTTTCTCTCGAGAAAACTTATGAATGTAAGACTCTGTTTTTCATATACCCAAACGGCTGGAATGTAGTTGCTGCTACTCCCTGCTGAAATATTAAACCGCCTCTCTGTGTATATGTGAAGCTTACCTTTGAAGCTGACAGCTAACATTCAAACTATGTAAGTTAAAAGTCTGTTTCCCATTGCTTTTTTATGTATGTGAAAGTTACTGTGCTGTTGAAGTGTAAGGCTGAGGACTGAATGGGCCCATCATATAAACTATAGCTTAACCTTAAATGCCATCAGTTTCAGTGTGACTAGTTCAATTTGTTGAAACCAGTGGAAACAAAAAAAGCTGTCAGCAATAATCACATTTAATGCGTGACTAAAATACATTGCTACAGAGGGGGGGGGGATACCACGATACTTAGGTCCAGTTCTTTGAAGCGATCAACATATGTTTTCATTAAACTTTATGAGAGACTAGAATGTAAAATTGTTCTAGACTGATAAAATGATAAATGATAGAGATGTGCAGTTATGCATGCACCTGCAACAGTATTAAGAAAAGCTTCTCATTTTATCTTCTCAATCTAATAATTAAACTTCCTTGGTTTTGGTTAATAATTCATGTTCTTTTATTTGAGGCTGTCATATAAACCGCATTTTTAAAACCGTTTGACAGGTTCTTTTCTTGTTCTTTAAAACACATTACATTATAACATTACATTTAGTCATTCTGTGGTGCTGGTTAACTGGACAAACGGCTCAATGTAAGTTTAAAGCTCTTCTGTTTTTCCCATAGTGGGTGTTTTTGTAATAGTTTGAGGCGTGTGTAGTTGATTTGCTGAACGGTGAGGAATGTGTTCTTCATGGTGTCTCTGCACTGTGAAACCCCACCCTCACTTGAGCCAATGTGCATTGCTATGACATCACTAAAGGTGTGTTCTCACAACATCCGTTGATGCTAACCTTTTTGTTGTGTTATCCCCACAAGGATTTTAAAAGTGTGATATTTGGGTTTAACCATGATACACAGAAGGGGCAGTTTCCTCATGGTTGAGTTCCAAATTCTAGCATGATAAAACATTCTACTAATAATTTTCAGTTTTTAAATATTTTCAATGTATTAAGTACTCCATGAAAGGCTCTTTCATTTTTGCATGTTTATAAATGTCTGTTTTTCTATCATTAAATGGCTAATATAATGGCCCTTTGCCCTTTTCAACTGTAGATATTGCCACCGACAGCAGTCTTTAAAAACTATTTTGGTCAACCACCGCACATGTTATTAAACAAATTAACATTATACCACAGCTGTAAACAATAATGAGGGTAGGGGTAAGGGTAAGGGTAAGGGGTAAGGGTAGTGGCTTGATGTTTATATTTCAAACCATCTCCATTTGAGAGATTAAATATTGTCTACATATTTCTGTACAAACCTCTATTTTAGGTACTACCTAAATTATAGAGCCTTAGCAGTTATAAAACATTTAGTCATTAGCAGACGCTTTTATCCAAGCAATTTACAAAGAGTTTAAGGATCAATAAGCGATATGTCATCCAGGATAATGCAATAGGTTTTCTATGAAAGGATAAGAGAAACAGTTTTTCCTTTGATTACCATGTCATTAAGTTATGATATTGTGCTTTTTTTGAACGGTGAGAAGTCAACATTTTTTTTCTTGTGGAATGAATTATGTTCCTCTATGATATAATTTGTGACCAAAAGACACTTATATTTATTGAACTGTTGATTGAGAATAGAATATACTTGGCCACTGCAAGGTGTAAATTGTCTGAGAGTTTTAAAGCATATTTAAGGGATAAGGGAAACACAAAAAGATACACCATAGCCCGTGATATGAAGCCCTCATTGTCTAAAACTCTGCAGCTGTTTGGATAAAAGTTTAAGTCAGTTGATGGGGATCAGCCACTCTCTCTGATTAATTTAGAAGGCTGGTGTCTCCTTTTACAGGTTCTTCAGGTTTCTGGTTACTTTCTGTATTCTTCTTTCCACCAGTGGCATCCTTCATTCACCTAATAACTGAGCCTTTTGTTTCTCTGTGCTTCTCCTCCCTTCTCTTGTTTCTTTACATTGTGAATCGTGTCTGTCTGAACTATACTTGTTTTCTCCGCTGAAAGATGTGAATGAACTATAACCTCCATTTTTTTTAACCTGTGAGGAATTAACATCACAAATAAAAACAGATTTCATGCCTTATTTTTTCATGTTAATTGCTGTTTAACTAAATTTTCTTCTCTTTCTGTGCAGATCAGCCATCATGGGGAACATGTTTGCAGGCCTCTTTAAGAATCTCTTTGGAAAAAAAGAGATGAGAATTCTGATGGTGGGCTTGGATGCTGCTGGAAAGACCACTATCCTGTACAAACTGAAACTTGGAGAGATAGTCACTACAATCCCCACCATTGGTGTGTTGCACTGATTACCCCATTTCACTGTATTATTGTTATTTTCTTAATAATGTCATGGTATTATTGTGCTCTTTGGAGTGTTCATTGCTATTTCAGGCATCTAAACTAAATTCTATTTAACCTATGATTTAGTCTGGCTACATCGTTTTTGGCTTTTTCAATAGTTGCCACTAGTTTTTTAATAAAATTTATTTTAATGGAAGCCTTAGTGTTGACTTTGGAAAAATATAGTATTATACATCTATGCTGTTTTTTTATACATCTTGTTTAATGTGCAGTCAACTCCAGCTGTTTCCCATCCCCCCCAATTCCATCACTCTCTGTGTTTTCAGTTTTTATTTCATTGTCTTTCTTTGCTAACTGTGTGCATATGGTAAAATTCTTTGCCTCGGGAGCTAGTGTTATGAGAATGGGGCCCCAACTTGAGCCACATGGCCTCTTACCCCTCATTCTTCTCTTAAGCTGTTGTTTAACTTGCCCTATTTCTCTTTGTACAGGTTTTAATGTTGAGACAGTAGAGTATAAGAACATCAGTTTCACGGTGTGGGACGTGGGCGGTCAGGATAAGATCCGGCCGCTCTGGAGGCACTATTTCCAGAACACACAGGGTCAGTGTCCACACCTAAAGTGTGTACTATACATTTAGCATCTCTTGGTTACATAAGGCATGCTGAAGTCTCGATCTTTCGCTGTTTCTTTCACAGGCCTGATTTTTGTGGTGGACAGTAATGACAGAGAGCGAGTTAATGAGGCAAGGGAAGAGTTGACGAGAATGCTAGCGGAGGATGAGTTGAGAGACGCTGTTCTGCTTGTCTTTGCCAACAAACAGGTGAGTGACAGAAGAACGAAGATTCTGGTCTGAGTGCAAAGATCATCAATTCCATATATATATTTTTTCCCCTGTTGTTTATAGGTATGGGAAAGATAGATACCTACTCTGTAGAATCTGTCTCCAAAAATCTAGAGATTTTGAATGATGAATGAAGCGGGCTTTGCTTTACACAGACTGAAAGATGCATAGCAGGCTGTAATATTATCCAATTACACTTGCTTGCTCTATTAATGTAATGCATAAGTAGGACAGGTCAAAGCAGACATTTGTGTACAACTTTTATGCAGAATCTTCATTCTTATCTTATGGTTCCTTGATGGATATCAAAAGAAGTATCTAAACATTCACAGCTCCTAGTTGCTAACCTGCTGCTCTTTCCATATCTCTACAGGACCTGCCCAATGCAATGAATGCAGCAGAGATCACAGATAAACTGGGCCTTCATTCTCTGCGTCACCGTAACTGGTACATCCAGGCCACCTGCGCCACCAGCGGAGACGGCCTGTACGAAGGGCTCGACTGGCTCTCCAACCAGCTCAAAAACGCTAAATGATCCATTCCACCCTCGTCTTTTGTCAGCGCTGTGTGTGTATGAGTGTGTAAAGGGTGACAGCACTGGTTACAGTCTCACCCGGGTTGCCCAGTTTATTCATTTATTTTTCTTGTCTAGTCTTGTGTACGTCTGAGCCTCTTCCCAGTGCTGTCTGATACACACGCATAAGTGTGTGTGTGTTTTGAGGGTGGGAGCAGCCTTGCTGTGCCTTTCAAAATAGACACTCAGCGTACAGCACGGTTTTCTCTTTCTCTCTCCTCTCCCTCCTGAGCCCCATGGTTTTCTGCACGCAAAGAATGACCCAGGATGTTTAATATTTCTGTTACCTAATACACTGAAATAAGACTATAGGCCTATGAGACTATATTCCCAATGTTTAAAGAAATCACGCATGACTTAAATGTTACAAGGTGTGAGTTGCCATTTTTGACCGACCCCACCCACCCCCACATTTGATAAAACTCATTGTAACCTGCATCAGGTTGGGAAAAAAGAAACCGACAATAAAGTGAAATTTTCCATCCATTCTTCTTCGCGTTCTTTGAAAATCATGCTAAAGCTTTCAGGTATGTCACATGAAGCTTTTACCAAGATAGTGTCCATGTGAACACCAGCTCACTTTTCCTGCTGCTCTCCTCTGTCAAGCGCATTAAAGCACAAGTGTGTGAAACCGTTAGTTTACATGGAGTCGGTGTGTAAAATGGCTCGTCTGTTGGGAAGACATCTATGTGTGTCTGCTCTTGTTGAGTTTCACAGTGATATAGTCTTACTCCCTGAATGATGGA